>NC_090937.1:386410081-387660081 GCF_040938575.1 Ambystoma mexicanum
CAGGAGGAGGCAGGAACCTCTGAGGGCAACTTGGGGGAGAGTCATGTTTACATGGTTTTTGGTGGGAGGAATCATCAAAGATTAAAGGAGGCAGGTGGCACACCAGTCAGTATATGTTGCTTCAATTGTGTAAGGTGACAACTAGAAGGAGGAGCTGGGAATCCCTTGGGGTAGCTTGTGGGTGAGTCACGCTCACCTAATTGTGGTGGGAGGGAGTAGCAGACATTAGGGGAGATAGGTGGTAGGCCTGTCAGTGACCGTCTCTTGGAGGGATTAGAAGATGTATGTGCCATCTGGTGACACCTGGGAAGAGTATGTTATCCCTGAGGGCTGCTAATGGGAGTCACGTTCATCTAATTTTGGGGACAGGGAGAGCCAGAAATTAGGGATAGCTGATGAGACAGAAGTCAGTGTGGGTACCTTTAAGTGAGTAGCCAAGAGATGTGCCATCAGGTGACGCCAGAGAGGAGTGGCAGGAGCATCAGCTAGGCCCTTAGGGGAACTTTCGGCAGCATCATTGTATTGTTTTGTATTTTTATTTGCAGCGCACATAACCGTAGGTATCTAGGTGCTAATTTCATTGTGGAAGGGCAGGTTATTTAGAACAAGCTTTTTTATTTTTCATTTTCAAGCGTGAATCCGGGATTCGAACCTGTGTTTGCTCAGCATGTTCTTGCTTCCAAGACCTGTGCGTTGCCACAGAGCAATCCTTCCGTCATGCTTGCTTGATATTTGTGGCAGGGCGCACTAGAGATTGGGGCGGTGGCTGACACGCCAGTGAGTATCTCTTGAAGTGAGAAAATGAGACACATGCCATTGAATCGCAAGTAGGGGTGGAGCAGGGAATCCTTAAGGGTTGCTTGTGGGTGTTAAATTTGCCAGATTTTGGTGAGAGGGAGCACCAGAGATTCAGGGAGGAAGGTGACATATTTGGAACAACATGTCAGCACTCAAACAAGCCTGATGCAGGTGGTGACGCAGTTAATTTCTTTCCACTTCTGCGGCACTATGGGAATGCCAGAATTCCATGTGGTCACCCTCATGTTCCCCGCACCCATCACAAGTGTTTCTGGGTACATGCACCGATACTAGTGAATGCTCTGGCATTGCACCAACACCCAAAAACACCGACAACAGTTTGCAATTTCAGTTCCATCCACTATCTCATGAACAGAAGGGGAAGTTGTGCAGGTCTCACCTACCAAAGATCAAGGATCAACAACACATTCAGAGGTGATTGGAAATCCCAGGTCCATATCTTTGCCCTGTCCACTGATAAGTCAGACAGAAATGATGATGACAAGGTGGATGATGATTAAGGCAAAGATTATGATCTATCAAAGTCTAGAGCAGAATGTGAATTGCTTATGGAAAGCAGCAATACAGAAGAGGAGAATTACACCACTGATACAGAGGCTGTAGTTTTAATAAAAGATTTTACGCCATCTGTGTACAGTCGGCTTGAGAAACAGCCTTCCTCTTGCAGATCAGAAATGATATCACATCATTACATGGCAACCATAACAGCACCAGCAAAACCTTTGCTAGCACTAGCAGCACAAATGAGCCAGCCTCTGTGTAGTAAGCCCAGCATGATGGTCAAACCTGTAGCAGTACGACACAGAATAAATAACTAGATGTGCCCATTTGCACATACTGCTGGAAACCAGTGTGCCAAGGAGGGCAAAGGCAAACTTGGGTATCACATCCTTGCTCTCCCATATGCTACATCAGGGGTCCCCAAGCTTTTGAGCGCAATGAGCAAAATTGGCATATCAAATTAAATGGCGAGCAACATCCATTTTTTGATGTAACATATTGGCGCACAGTTGGCGGAAAAATGATTGCAACACAAATTAGAAATGTAGCAAAGTTAAAACTGTGTATAGAACATTTCATTTGCAGTACTTAATAGTTATCTAGACTACGTGTTATTCTAGTCAAGGAAATGTGCAAGGCCTTTAACTTTAACTTCATTTGATGTTAGTTGGTTGTCTACAAGAAATGTTGATTAAATTGAATGGTCAGTAGTACATTTTTAGGCATATAGGACCAGTCCAGATGGTCAAAAATAGAGTAGGAGTAAATAAACATTACCAGGGGTTTCAGGTTCCAAAGCAAAATATTAGTGCAAATGTATGGACAGTAAAAACGCCCACAAACGGAGCACTGGTTTTTCAGGTCTACTGAGATTCTGCCTAGGATTTTATGGGATCTTTAACGGCAAATGGTGCATTCCTAAGCATGCAAGATCGGCAATACTGTTCCACAGTCATTGATGACTGTCTTGTGGATGTTTTTTTTCTCCAGGAATGTTATGAAATGGTACAATTCTTATTGATCAAAGAGTAAAAACAATCCTCTTGAGTTCATTTTCCAATGGCCAGGGTAGGCACCACGAAGAAGATATCCGACAGCCAGAGAGGCTGGTTGGCGATGCCTACGCTTGAAAAGGAGGCATTGGAAAGAATGACTAATTCACAAGAAATTAAGATATTCTCTTAAAACTGTTTACCAGTTCAGAGGCCACAAAGGAAAGCGTCAGTTTGTTTGAGTCTTTAGGAGAAACTATCCAGGGCGGAGCTATTGGCAAACCGTGCCCCCAAGTTCGGGAGTTCCAGTTTATAGAAAGGGATGCACCATGGTTCGATTTAATGAGGGGTGTGTACACTGCTGGTCAGATTTATAGTTTCAAAATGGCAAAAAGAATTGCCTTAAGACAAAAAAAGAATTTGAGAAACAATGGGAGCTTTTTTGAAGGACACCAAATTGTTTTATGTTTATTGCTGGTGTTAAGACTGGCATTATGCCATCCCCTTAGATAAGTATTTCTTGGACCACCTGCCCTTCACGTTTATAGGCCAATTCCCTTACTGGACATTGGGGCTCATTACGAGTTTGGTGGCATCTCAATGATACTGTTACTGCCACTTGGTGCAGTGGTATCACTGCTAGATTCCAAGTGGTGGTTTGGTGGTGTTAGTCCCCTATTATGGAGACCGTAGAACTCCACAGTGGATTTCGTCAGTATTTGATTGATAGAAACATAATGTGGCGTAATTTACATTTTATTGGAATCTGTGACAAACATGTGGATGCTGACCCTTTTCCCCTATGGGGAAGACCATTCCCATGGGGCCAGGGCGGTACGTACTCGGTACAATAGTTCCTCTGAGGGTGGTGCACAGGGAGAGGATCACATGGGAGAGGAAACCCCTCATGGGACTAAGAACAACACTACCCTGAGAACGCAGTATCCTCACCAATCACCAGACCCTAGACCCCCCCTTCCTATACCCCAAAAAACAACCCCTTCCCTAATAGGCTCATGAGCTATAGTCACCCTGCCATTTCCCTAGATAAGTACTGGGACTATGAAGAGCACAACTGACCCAAGGGAGAGCAAGGGTAGAAATACTGAGACAAGGAAGAATAGGGAAGAGTTGAAAGATATGCTATTGACAACCACTGAGACAAAGAAGATGCATGGAAGAATGTAGAGTGTTCCGCATAACCAACACGAGCATTCTAGACTACTTGGAATAAGTATTGGGATGAAAAGGAGGAGCGGAGGCATGAAGAGTTTTCCTAAGAACCACAATGAGCAGTATAGTTGTTGCTGGATGCTCATTGGCCACTGCAGAGTAGAAAATGAAGAGGGACTCAGGAAGAAGTTGTCTAATCCTCCATGAAGGAGCTGCAGGAGCCAGCATGGTGCAGGAAGGTTCAAGGAAGCACACCAGGATGCCAAGAGGGGAGCTGGAAGGACAAGGGCCAGTCCACAGTGGAAGGACCAGAAGGTGAGCTGGAAGAGAGAAGCTCCCGATGTTCCTGCAGACAGGGAAGCGCAAAAGGGGAGCACTCAGACTGGCTGGTGGGAAACTAAGACAGTGTAGTCAGCATCTTAATAGTCACAGTACCTGGCAGGCATATGAGCCATGTCTGTCCCCCAACAAGAGAAACTTAAGGGTCTGGTTCCCACCAAAAGAAAGCAACATGAGTCCTCTTCCTTGTGGCGGTACTTGTGAGGAAAGGGCTCCAAGCACCCAAACACAAAGAAGAG
Source organism: Ambystoma mexicanum (assembly GCF_040938575.1). NCBI lineage: Eukaryota > Metazoa > Chordata > Amphibia > Caudata > Ambystomatidae > Ambystoma > Ambystoma mexicanum. The sequence continues at coordinate 386,414,145 of NC_090937.1, forward strand.
GTGTCTGGGACGCACTACACAAGAACCACACAAGTCATCTTCCTTGTGGTGGTACATGGGATAAGAGAGCTCCAATACCCTCACGCAAAGAAGGGAGGTTTGGGACCCACTACACGAGAAACTCACAAGTCCTCTTCCTTGTGGTGGTACTTGGGAGAAGAGGGCTCTCAGTTCCCGAACATAAAGAGGGGCCTGGGGGCCAATCCCATGAGAAGAAGGGAAACCACAGAGTAATTTACTAAGGACCATACTTGGCAGGGAAGTGAACTAAGTTGGCCCAAGCGGAAAAAAAGAGAAGCAGAGATCTGGGACCTACAGGAGAAGGAACCAGGGCAAAGGAGTCCTTGCCCCTGGTTGTGGTCCAATAAATAGAGAGTTTCTAAGAGAAGGAACCAGGACAAGGGAGTCATTGCCCCTGGTTGTTGCAAAGTTTGTGCAATGGAGAAATATCTAAGAACTGTATGGAACTCTATTTTACATTTAAGAAATTTGGGTTTGGAACCTTTGTTACTTGGAACTCTTTGATTGGATTTACAACCCATTCTTCTGAATTAAGAAGACCTTTGGTTTTTTATAGGTTAGTCAATAGTGTGAGAGATGGAAATAGGCTTCGGACTTGTGACAGTGAACTATTTACTTTAGACAAGACATCCTGACAGTTTCCTTAGTTTTTGTTGAGGAAGGGAAACCCTCTTAGCTTTAGGGAAATGGAGGCGTTTCCCCAGTCCCCCACCATTTTACTTTCAATAAAAGTATATGTCAATCAACATGAGCCCACTGTGTCTGAGTCCTACTCCTACATTCCTACAGGTCACTACTCCTACATTCCTACAGGTCACTATTGTTTTTCCAACGTGATATGCAGACATCTCAGCATCAGTCCAATATACAAGATTACGAATTATACATTGTTTTCCAACACCAATAAATGTGACAAGCAGGGATGTCAGTTGGTCCCAATGTATTAATTTTGGATGTCGATTCTAGTACTTCTCTTAGGAAAGTTAACCCACCCTCCGCCTGAAGGGTTCATTTTGAAGCATGCGTCCTTATGCAGAAGACACAGTTATTTTGGACTTGCCCCCTGCAGGTCTCCAACAGGGCCTGCTAAGCACAAGTTACTATTTTGAGAATTACAGTTTGAAATGAAATATAATAAAAACTAAAATGATGGTATTCAGGCAAAGGATGAAACCTTGTAGCTAGTTTTTAAATGAATGTAGAGATGAGGGGGCAGTCTCATTTTTATTTGAGCCTACTCTTCTGAAAGAGCTGTGCTTGCGTCAGCCATTTAAAGAAGATAGCTGAAAAGGCATCATTAGTGATTAAATGGCTTTTTACATTGTAATTTCAAGTTTGCAGCATTCTGATTCGAGAAGTGACTGGAGGTATATAAGACAAATGTCTGATCCATGATTTCAAGGCTGCAAAATCTAGGGTTGGTTAGAACTGTCATTTCCTGGAGGGGTTGCAAAATAAATTCCTGTGCCAAATAGCAGGTCTCCCCGCAGAGACACCTGCTAGTGTCTTGTGAGCTGAATTGTGGGTGTTCAATTTGAAAGTGCCAAGCCAGTTAAGAATGTTCCTTATTTTTTAAAAGCACATCTGGGATTTTCTGCTAATCATAAAGTGAATTTCAGTGCAAGTGCGATTGTAGCCTCCCCTGGTGAAGAAAAATACTGTGGTTATGGGTGGTTGTAAGGCACTGTCCATTTGGATAGGGATGGGATATAACTGTATTTGGCGCATTAAGTCACCTAAAAATCGCTCCAAAAGCAAGAGCTTGTCCGATGGAAAAAGAGTCAGATGTCCAAAATATACATAGGCTGCCCACTTTAGCCTTATATACAGACTTACATACACCTATAAAATGGCAAGGAGAAATCTGTGAAATAAGATACCCAGAATGCAGGAGGCTGGTGGTAATGGTACATTAAAATGTACCCACTCCTCAATAAATTAAGAAAGTGTGCAGGAGGAAGCACAAAGGGCGCTTTCAAAATAGGAGTCAAAGATTTGGTTAATTTTCTGTTAATTTGCCGTTGTTTCTCTGTTTTGCATAAGCGTGGACTACATCGGAGCTATGTTATATACAATTAATTGTAATGATCAGGCTTTTATATATAGCAGGTTTGAATATGTTAAAGTTGCTTTTCTATTTTGGGCTTGTTCTGTGTGAATTGTATGAAAAATATGAAACATGTTTTTAAATGTTGCTGACTTAATGGAGAAATATGATTAAATATTAATTAGTACTTCAGGTCATTAGATGGTAGGCTTTAAAGATCACCTCATTGGGCCTTTGGAGGTTACCTCCTGAGAATTATATGGGAATGTTATGGCAAATGTGTTTTAAAGCTCCAGATGGCTGTTGCATTAGTGAAAAATGATTAGGAATAAAAATAATAACTTTAATTATTTGGAGCCGATTTTCTCTGCCCAAAAGAGATTTCACACAAGACTTAGTGGCAAACATTGGTCAGACCTTTGAGCATTTGATGACCACTTCATAGACGGGTGTGGTGATGTTAACAAAGTATTTGAATCAATTCATTGGCTTGTTAGTTTAAACCTATTAACAATAACTTAATTGGATTGGAATATAGGGCAAATTAATTATGAAAAATGTGGCATGCATTTACCGTTTCTTCCCATTAACCATGTGCCAGATGGGCAGAGTATCAATCGATGACCATTTTTCTTCTAGGACACTATGTAATAATAAATAGAGGTGGCACCAAAATGAATATGGTCGATAAATATGCATGGTGGCAACAGACACAAACCTCACTTGTACAGAAAGAGCACATGCACATTATTTAATAAAGGAAAGTTGGGTATGCATACCACCTCCTTGTCCATTGTGCTCATACTACCTGTACCAAGGAACAGAATATGCCAATTTTCTCCATGACACAAACATGGTTCAAATATTGTACTCATTAATACATTTGGGCAAAGTAACTGGAGAGGACAGGGTTTTAGCAATGTCACTACCATAACAAATAAGGGCATTTACTGAAAAATTATGTGCATGGTGGCACCAAACACAAATCTTGCATGTATAAAAATAAGCCAGCTGGAAACACAGCGGCTCATTGGCCAACATTCTTTCACAGTCCAGGACTCTGTACTGACTACAGTGCTACTGAGGTCTCATCCATTCAGCACCTCCTTCTAGGCCTCCACATCATGGCCAAGAGCAACTGGCGAGCAACAATTTAGGGTGCCACGAGTAACATGTTGCTCCCGAGCTACACGTTGGGGATCCCTGTGCTACATCAACATGCACAGATAAGAGAAGAAATCAAAAGATATGTGGTGCATCCCTACACCCCACCTTCAGACAAGCAGCATACCTGCACAACAACCCCTAATAAAATACTACAGCTGTTTGGAAGTAGGACACCAAGGTCCACCCTGTACTCCAGCGGTAAAGAGCAGTAATTTCCCATTGAGCTAGGCCCATGCTGTGGAAGCATTTGCGCCTGGTCAGAAATATCAGAATCCACATGACAGACAGTACCTGCTCGATGCTAACCAGCTGTAATGGTGGCAATAAACCCTTTCCATATTCTTTTGTGAAATACCCCAGTTTCTACTGGCTTATGAGAAAAGTCGATCATGCTGGGAAAGTGTACGGCCACCTTGGTGCAAAGTGGTAAGGGAATTGTACAGTGAGATTTTGGCTACAGCAGGGCATGTCCCACAGCAGTCCATGGGTGGACCACGTGGCTGCCATAGTACACCGAGTTGCCTTTCTTTCCAATACCAGCCAAAAGGGGTATTTAAGGAGTTCAGAAGGTGGATGCCATTCAGATCGGGCAAAGTTGTGAATGCAATGCATTCAAGCAGAAGCCATAGGGGAGTTGGCATCTGGGAGAATGTGCAAGAGTAGGCAGAGTGGCCTCGTAGTTTGCATTTGTGACTTGTTGCGGCAGACAACGAATCAAATTAACTTGCTGCCTTACAAATTGGCAAGGCAATGCATACCCCCTGCTTTGCACATGTTCTTCACCTGGTGGTAACATGCTTTATCAGCATTTGTCAGCCTGAGAAGGCAATGGTTTCTGTTGCCTATAAGATCAGCTCCGATTTCAGACGGGTTTCCCGTGCTAGAATTGCACTGTGCAAACTGTAGGTGTGCCACTGAACAACATGAAAACCTCAGTCGCCACTGGTTGCAGTTCCACTTTACCAATATGTGGCTCATCATTAAAGAGGTTGTAGAGATACTAACTTTTTTAATGTCCTATCATATTTTATTATGGTTTATTTTATGTTTAATTACATGCTGTATTTTAATGTGATTTTGTATTGAAAGCCTTATTGGCTGTTGAATGCTACAAATGAAAACAATTCAAACATATATTCTACTTTACACATGTCGGATAGGAAACGTGAGCAATTCCATCTCTGATTACTGCAACACTCACAGCAAGGCTTGAGATGGAGCATTTTTAACACTGGGTCAGTGGCAGCTGCTGTCTAATGTCTGCTATGACTATGGCATTTTGAGGAGGCTACCAAGCAGGCTAGTGAGGTTCTCCCTCTAGTGTACCTGCAGGTGATACAGATGAGGCACAGCTGGGGACCTACTTTCAACCTTGAGTGGTGATCCATGGGTATTGGATTTGAAGGTGGTGTTGAGTGCCTCCTGGCTTCCTTTATGAACCTACATTTCAAAGTAGAAGTGGTTGCTTTTCTTCCTCATGGGTTGGGGCTGAGGCATTGTTCAAATGTGTAAGGAGGTTTTGCTGCAGGGCTTGCAATATCAATTGAAGAAAGAATAGAAGAACATCAACCAGCCCACATTTTTCTCACCTCACTGGGAATTTCAAGCTCAGGTAGAAAGATGTGTGTGCAAGGAGGGAGCAGCCTGTGTGGAGGAGTCTTTGGGACACCCTGCGGTGACTCAAGCATCTTCAATGCAAACGCGTCATGAACATGAACAGATAGGGGACCATCAGCTGCACATATGCTCGATGCCCATCTCCTAGACACTTCACCTCAGGGGTGATGACCTGCTGTCTAGCCAGCGGCACTTGTGGAAGTTGCTGTTGAATCGCTAAGCTATCCCTCGCTGCCAGAGAGCGCATTCAGTGCGGCGGGGCTACTGTCTCCAACTGAAGGAGAAGCTTCATAGTGCCAAATATTAACATTTGAAAAAAGAAGTCACTTAATTTAATCACTGTCAGTACATTATGGAATGACATCTACCGATAGCCAACATACTAGCTCTGATGACAATGATGATCGAACGCTCTCAGTTCCAGTAGATTTATGAATACTTTATTAGTCAAGCAGCAAGCAAAACAAATAACCAACGGCAATTCAAGACTTTGTTGCAAGTGAACCCCAGTCCTGGGTCTAGATCTCTTATACTCACAGGAACACATGAGAGTCAATGGAGGGGGGCGGTCTCAGCCTGGCAAGGTCACACCTTGCAATGTTAATTGCTGACTGAGACAAATACCCCATTGTACAGTCTTTTGAGATCATCTGCATTTGGCAGTGCTTGTTAGTGTTATCAGCAAGAGCAGCACAGGGTAAGGCACTCTAATACTTCACACTCGCCTCCAGGCAGGCACGAGATCCAGTAATATGATGACATCCACCAGCTATAGTTGCCTTTCATGAGAAAGGTAGGTATGCCAAAACTGATGTTTGTCACAAGCGTGAGTAGTGAAAGTGAGCATTCCTAAAGGTTGTGTGAAGAGGAGCTCTAATGTGACATGCACAGCACAGTGTATCATCTGTCCTTATGCAGGCTATGCGAGCGGCATGATGGTAGGGCAACAGGGAGTACTTACATGATTATGCCATATTCCATTTTTCCTTAACACCTCTTACATGTCGAACACCAAAAGGTGGAGTGGGATTGTTTAGTGGTGTTTGTGGTTGCGAAACAGATCACTTTAGAAGTGACTAAGAGTTCCTGACCATTTTGCGCACATGTACAGGCCTTTGAATATTGTGCAAGTAATTTCTTTGAATCCTAGTATTGTCACAAGCACCACTTGTGAAATGTTCTTGGGCTTTCCCACATGGCACAGCCACCTAATAAAGCTTCTTCCACATGGTGTACCCACCCCTTATGGGTCTCGGTTTCTGTCACAGATCCAGCAAGCCCTTAAGATTCTCAGTTTCTCTCACAGGGTACCCAGTCACCCACTAAAGTTCTCGGATTGTTTTACAGGCTGTTTCTTGGCCACTATTGTTGTAGAGTTCTCTCACATGCTGCAGTTGTCCACAGTAATTCTCCACTTCCAGGGCAAAACCGCCCACTAAAGTTCTCAAAGTCTCCCAGAGAATGTAGTAAAGATGTCCAGCACTCCCACAGAATGCTGCCACTCTAGCAGTTCAGGGGCCTCCCCTTAAGGCCAGCCCCTGCCCATGGCTACATCATTCATTCCCCCTTCACTACAGCAGGATTGGTGGATGTGGAATTCCTCGTGCCTCCTCATATTAGCCACCACTGTGTGGTCGCGCCCCCCCTGTCTAATGGATTGCCTGCAATAAAAGCAATATGTCCTTCCTTACCTCGTTACATAGCCTAAGGGGTCTTACCCAAAAGGTGCAGCGACTCCAATCTCATGTTGGGCGGCACTGGCAATAGTGGCTTGCAGTTTTACTGGTATTGATTGAGCGAGGCGGATGTCCCACTGCTTCCCCCTCTCTCCACTGCCCTCCAACACACAGAAGGCCTCAGTCACCTTCCCTGATGGTCTTCGCTGGAGGCAAGGCAGCATATTCCCACACCTAGGACTATGTCGGATGTGTAGGGTGGAAGAGGCGACTGCTCAGTGGGACTCCTTCTGTGCCTGTGTCTGTCTTACCCACTCCTCCACAGCAGGCAGAGGAAGAGGCTCCTCCTCCACCACCTCCTCATTCCTCTCAGGTTAGTCCGCCACCTGCAATGGCACTTCAACATGCTGGTGCTCCCCTCAGCCTCTTCCCAGCAACCTCCCCTGCATTATCTTCATGCTCTCTCTGCTGGGAAGACACCTTCCTCTTCAATGTTGCACACACAGACAGAAGCCATACCATATTCTTCCTTACGGGTACTTGCGTCAACCGCTCCCTCCTCCCACATTAGGAAAATGCCCTTCTCCTCCACTGGCCCTGCCGTTAATGGGGGCATCCACTAGAAGTCCTGCTTCCCCAGCCTCTGTGGCGGCATCCACAAGAGGCCCTGTAATTGTGCTAGCAGTCAGTGTCTTCTCCAATGGCCCTGCCTCCTCTTATGTATCCTTCTCCCGAGGCCTCCCACACCGACTTAGTCTCTCCTCTGTCCCTAAACCTTCTCCCCCCAGCATTCTAGGCATGACATTTGAGAACCACAAATGTCAGAACTTGAACCATGAGAAATGGAACCAAAATTGTAAAAGAAGGCCCTTGAATCAGTATCACAACCCAGAGAACCAGTGAACACATCCTACTACTACACTACAAACAACACTTCTTGACAAACCAACACAAGCAAAAGTATAGAGCTGGGACAGCAAAAACATGCAGGACGGAAATTATGAAAATGTAAACCATTGTTGGGAGTTGTTTGTTTCTGGGAGGGGGGGAAGGTCTACGAGAATACATGGATTTTTTTTACTGCAAATCCAAATACCTCCCAAAAATTCTTGATTTTTTGCAAATTTGTTCCAAAATAAATGCGGGGGGGACAGCATCCCCCTCGCACGTCCCCCACCTTCATTATTACCATAACTCAACCCCCATCTATTTATTTGTTTAAAATTTGCAAATATTCAGTCAAAATAATGCAGTAATGGTCTGCAATGTTTTCTGGTGATACCTCTTGGGGGAGAGGATAACGACCAGGAATGTTTGTTTGACTAAATGTTACTAAAGGGGAGGAATGATAGCTCATGGGCAAAGAGTCTGTCTTGGAAGCAAGACAACGCAGCGCAACACAGGTTCCAATCCCGCGCTTAGAAACCACTCCTGGTATTAAGCACGGTATAAGTGACCAATTGTAATTGGTAAAGGAAACAAAGGGGAAAAAACTCAGGGAGGAAAAGGCAACGTTTTTCTTTTTTATATGGGGGAGCCAACAAATGAACACAGTGAATATATATTAAAACAAAGGGGCACAAACATTGGCAACAAAAACACATTAAAGCCAACAAAATAGACAAAGAAGCAACACCAAACTAATAGAACTATACAACAAATACTCAAACCCTGCTCAAAAGATCAAAAAGCCCCCAAACACCCTTGAAGTGTGAGCCTGCCCTCACTCTGAACTCCTTCGCTCAGCCTAAGAACCCCACAAAGGAGTAGAAAGTGAACTGGGACATAAATAGAGGGTCGAAGTTCCATTAGGAGATATAAGGGCTCTGATTGGCTGAACAAACTCTACAAATGTGCCCATGGGGGGCTCTGATTGAATGATCATAACAAATAAATACAAGATTTGGGCTCCTCATTGAACGATTACTCATTGCCAGAGACTTGGAAGTCAGACGCAAGTTCGATCCAGGATTCATCCGCCACAACCTGTCCGGACAGAATGGGCATTTTTGTTCAAAGGTTCGTCCAGCCCTACTGGACTGTACCATACATCATAATGGCTGCCGATGTTCCGACTGTTCCACCTGCGTGCACAGCCTGTTATTACAGCGCGTAAGCACATGTTCATGTCAGCCAGGAGAGCATTAGAAGACAGAATATAAACACGTAGACATTCACTTTAGTCAGTGCAGTGTACGTTTATTAGGCAGCTCAAACTTCTGATCAAGTGGCATCTCCAGCATGCAGGGAAACCAGTTCCTGCAAACAATGAGCCGGCAGGTATTGCTTTGGTAAGACTATGTTTTCAGCGGCAGCGCAGTAAATGCCACAACTTTGGGATAGCCCTGCTTAACCAGGTACATGAAAAACATCACGTTAAAAAAAGCCATTACTTATGCAGTGGATGTCATACAGCACTTCACATGACTAATCCAATAACAAAAATGAAGATTCATTATCCCCAGCAAAAAAGAAATTGTTAAGAAATCCCACTGTTAAGCAACGGAAAGGCACTTGTTTGAGCAACAGTGCCCCCTTCTGTGGGGCCTTGTATTACACATTTCACCACACGCAATTCTATTGAAGCTTCTTCGGTTATCAAGCATCGCCATGATCACTCTGTGCTGTATTTCCTATGGCCGGCCGGCAAATCCCAACGCTTACTTTCCAGGCGCAGGTAGCTTATCACCGGCTGCCCTGCCCCTTCTCGCTTGCTGCCACTGTACAATAGAATGGTAAGCATGTACGCCCTTATAAATAAATTCATCTATTAAAACATCCCTGAGTAAAACATTTACCAGACGAGTTCTTAGCCCGAAAGCCCCTCGTGCATTTGACTAGACGGGCAACCATAGGCACACGGTGAAAGAAGGATTCCCCCTGGAAGATTGCAGAGGCGGTGATCACGCTAAAAGTATATAACATCATGCATTCTACACATGTGCTGGTGAATCCATTGCATATCTTGCATCTAGCACATATTTTTCTGCCTCATGTCAGTTAAATGTTTGAAGTTGTTTTTAAAGATTTACATTATATGTACCCCATTAAAACATGGTAATATTTACTATTCCAATATTCTCTACTGAAATATCAATTATCGTAAAAAATTATTCTTCGCTCGCACTCTCACGCTCACACACACACACACACACACACGCACACACACGCCATTCTTCTGTTGTAAAACTCTTCGCATCCTCGGGTCATTAATGTCACAGAGCAGCAGGGCGCCCAGCTTATGTTCTGATCCTTTTGTAAGGCACTGTGTAGCTATTATCCGTGCGAAACGCATTCTCTTGCCGGCAGGCGGCGCCGTTCATCAGGCCTGCGGCTTCGCTCATGCATTCTGCGAAGGTGCTGGATTCCTTTGAATGGGCCCCAGGATTCGTCTCACTGAGAATCTGCAAAAGGAAAGAAGAACGAATAAGTTTTGTGGCAGTGCCCACCCACATTTATTTAAAGTGCTTGTAGTACTTCACACATAAAACGGAACTAGCTGCGCTGGGTTGCAAGATGTCACACTAGTTCTAAGTCTTGCTGAATTTTAGATAGGGTGGGTACTTCTTACCAAAGCATTTAGGTAAAATTGAAAAAATTCTCTGACGTTACTTAAAAAGCTTTGACTGACCTAAGGATGTCCTACTAAAGTATGGGGCAACTTTTAGGCGTCAGGGGCCACCTGAGATGTGTGGCAGATCTACAAGGCGATTCAGCAGGTCGGGAACAGCAAACAGGAACGACGCAGATGTCTGCCAGCAAAAAACAGGTACTGCAGGGAGACCCCGAAAAAAGAAGCTCATCAACCCTTAAAGGCAGTTGGGAAACATTGAACTGTGGAGGAGCTGGGCAATGCTCAGTAGCAATACTGGAGCGCATGCATGGCGGGGCACTGGCTAGAAGCAAACAATTTGGACTGCACTGCCCCATATGGGCTTTCCCCTTTTGGTTTGGCTTGGCAGGTGAAGAACAAAGGTCTGTAGGGATGACCAGAGCAATGCCAAAGCTTGAGATTAATTGTAAACCTTCGAGCGATCACCTCTTTTGTTTTGCTTAGTCAACCCGAGTGGGACGGGTATTCCCATACGTGGGTCCCGTGTCTGCTGACCTAGAGACCCAAACTACTCCTCACTGATGAGGCCCAACAAGGCCAAAACATGTCTGGGGATGCTTGTGGTCTCGTGCAGAAGGGATGTGACCAAGCAGTTCAGGCTGGACTGCCCCTTTTGGGGTGGCAACAGGCGTGATTTCAATAATGGTCTGTAGGGTTGCCCAGAGCAATGCCAAAGGGTAAGATTCATTCTAAACCTTCCAGCCATTACCTCTCGTGTTTTGCATAAAAATACAAATCAAGGGAAACCAGCACTGGTGTAAATTGCTCTCTGCCTCCCAACTTCTGCAAACTACTAGCTTCAGCATTCGGACTGTGCTAATGGAATTCAGACAGGTAGCGATCAAACATCGATAGAGACTAGCCACGCAACCAAGCTGTGTTGATAACAACTACTGCTGTTCTATCCTGGAAGGTCAACAAAAGATGCTTCATGTCCATCACTCCACAAAAAAATAGAAACATTTTCAAATGATGTCCTTCAACAGAGCTTCACCCATCAAGCATTCACGGTCCTGACAAAATATGGAAGATAGAAGGTACATTAGGGATAGTTATTATTTCCCAAGGCTGGCAGCATAAGAGATGCTCTCCAGGTGTTTTACTGTCGCTCAAGATATCAACTTCAAATTCATGATGCTAAACTAGGGTTTGGCCACTGCTTCTGCTTTCTGTCAGGATAGAATGCAACTAGCCCAACTACGATTCCGCAAGGTGCTTGGGTCCCCCAAACACTTACTAGCACTACATTCACAACTATGACTGCCTCCATTCTAAGTGGTGAATTGTGGATTCCACCTTCTGTTAGACACAAACAAGCCGCCTGTATCCCTAATGCAAAATGGGGTCAAACTGTTGTACTACAGAAGAGCGGGAAGTCATTGTTTTGGGTAAATGTTTGCCTAGTGCCAATTTCACAGTTTACTGCCCTGGTTCGATAGATCGGTCGCTTACCTTTCTCTTCTGGACATTTTCAGATTGGAGTCCCGTTGCTTCTTCCAAAACTGAAATAACCAATGTGGTCTTAATTAGTAAATCAATAGCCGACCGTAGATCATTTATTAAACATTTTATGACAAACTGGCACTTCGTTACTAGCAAAACTGGAAAGAATAACTAAATGGTACACTGACAAGCCTATGCACTGGGATTTAAATATTTGTCAACCCGCATGATCGTGCTTTCTGAAAAAAAATCTTGCAACTTTTGGAGAGAATTGAACCCAGAAAAGATATGTTAAGTGCAGAGCATCAGGTAGCTGTGCTGCAGCTGATACCAAGCAGATCGGGATACGTTTATGCCGGGGTCAACGTGCTGAAGATGAGGACTGCCATCCCGGGAAAATCGACTCTTGTTCCAACGGTTTCTTGGACTCAAAGTACTGTTGGGGGACCCCTGCTCTACTGTTTTTCAAAACAGAAAGTCCCATTGATTGCCATCAGTTGAGAGGGGGGTAGGGTGGAGTACGGAACAAATTATATCGAAGTAAACGATTGGCCACACGTAGGCCTCATACCTAACCTCTGCTCTTCTTAAACCAAGTTCCTATGGGAAAATACTACAAAAAACCGCTACAAATACTTAATAAAATACTTCTGCCTAATGCCCATAATAACTCATGAATGGCCATGTAAGTAGAGTTATTCAACTGATACGCACCTTGGAGAAGCACATCAATTTTGTTGACCACATGCTTAGCGTTCTCCTTGGTGAAGCACATTGGTGGCTTGAATTTTAGGATGTTTCTGAAGGGGCCATCTGCACTCAGAAGGATCCCCTCCTCTTTAAGCCTAGGAGAAAAACAAAACGGAAAAGGACTAAGACAGATGGAAAGAAGCTGGAACACGCTATACAACAGTCACTGAGAACCCAAAAGACAGCCGGCGGAACAGCCAGTGAACTAAGGCCAGCCAGACAACATAGGGCCTCATATTAAGGGCATCGTTTTAGGTGATGTGTTAAACCTCCATTGAACTGAAGATCTACACCAAAAAAATTAACTTCATTTCACTTGTGAGATCAAGATAAAGAAACACTGGCTTTGTATTTGTTGTGCTCATTTTTGTTCATTTGTCGTGGCTGCAGTCGATAAGGCAAAAAAAAAAAACGCAAAGAAATGCAGGCAAATCCGCAACAAAATCTTTCAACAGGCAGCAACTTGCAATTACAGGAGACCTCTTGCCTTCAACAAGGAAGTGCCTGGCCCACTCACATTCCGAGAGGAAGAGCAGTATCTAGATATCTGCCCACACAGAACAAAAGCTGCACAATGCCTACTAGGTCAGTTGCGAAAAGAAAGAAAACATGCAAGACTGGTGCCTAGGTTGTTAAACTGTGAAACAAAGTATGTGTTAACAAGATGAAACCAGTGCCCAAAAGAGCGACTTACCTATATATGATGTGCTGGGCTTCTGCTGTGGCTGGGGTTCTCTTCTTCCTGTCCCTCACTAGATCAACTCCAACAAACAGACCAACGCCTCTGTGAAAGAAACAGGCAGTATGAGATGCTGAACCAGCACGATCACGTGGTCTGATTATACCTGGCAAAGAAGAGGCATTCTTGAAAGGATAAACAATAAATAACCTATTTTACAGTTTCACTTGATTTTGAACTTGGTGGAATACTTGTTTCAACAGTTTCTGCTCTTGTTTAAGCTGTCTGTAGCAAAGCAGCCATTTTGTGGTGTAAGATTGCTGAACTTGGTGGAATGCTTGTTTTGACGGTTTCTCCTCTTGTTTAAACTGTCTGTAGCCAAGCAGCCATTTTGTGGTGTAAGATTGCTGAACTTGGTGGAATACTTGTTTTGACGGTTTCTCCTCTTGTTCAACCTGTCTGTAGCCAAGCAGCCATTTTGTGGTGTAAGATTGCTGATAAGCTCACTAATTGTAGACGACTCACCCATTCCTGTAAATCAGCCACATGAGTGTATTATTGCGAAATCATCAGCCAAATCCCTCCTGCACTCGGACTAACAGTTCTCAACACCAGGGCAACCCCAAAAGGAAAAGGTCTGGGAATGCACAACTGCCAGTACAGCCGGCTCAGGTCGTGCAGCGAGTTTGCAACGTACAAATCTGATCCCACCCTAACTTGAGAGTGTCATCAAGATGAACCAGGTAACCAGCATCTTGAATACAAGGATGCAAGGGCGTTGCGTGATGTGGTTTCTACAAAGAGCCTTGCCAGTTAGGAGAAGGCTTAGGAAACGATTGCATTTAGAGGCCAATAGCTTGGATTGATGTTGAGCGCCTTTTTAAAATACCTTTAGTTGTGTAATCATGATGAGGTTTTTATGTAAAAGTGGCCTCGAGTTTGAACCCTATTTTAATGTTTGCTGCTGATTTGTAATATTTAGGGCCTCATTACAAGTGTTGCGGTGAGGCAACAACGGCGCCGATAGTGCTACCGGCGCCGTTGTTACCTCGCCGCAACATTACGAGTTTGCTTGCGGGTGCCACTCTGGACGCCTGGTCAGACCAGAGTGGTACCCGCACTTTATTAATTGTACTTGTATTCTTGGACACAGGAAAACAGCCAAAACCTAGTTTTGGAAAATAAATTCAGATATTTCATGTATTCCCAGAACTGCGTTCATTTGACCTGTTATACTGCTCGATTGCAATAATTCTGCGTCATCGCCACCCAAATCATTCTGCAGACCAGTCCCGAATATGTTCTGGATGCTTGTGGCACTGGCGCCAGTGAATTTAGTAATAGCAGACAGTGGTGCTTTGAACAGAATCATGTACAATAGCCAGGGTGAAGATCGGGTCACCTTTTCTGAATAGGAAAAGGAATTTAGGGCTGAGCAGGATGCAGGGATAGTGGTCATATTTGATATGTTACGTGGGAGGCAGTTCCCTGGGGAAATGGCAAGAAGAGAAAAAGGTGCGTAAGCGGAGGCAGGCAGAGCAGGAGGTGCACTGGACAGAGAGGCAGAGTCGGGTACCTGGAGCTAAGGGTATGAGTTGGGGAGATAGCTGTCCCTAGTCCATGAATTGCTTTAAATAAACATGTAGAAGGAATTGGTCAGGGTAGAAGGCTAGAGCGGCAGTCAAGTCGAATGAGCACATGGGTCGAGAGGTGAATTTAAGTCAAGTGGAATGTGAGATGCATTTTTTCCTGATGTTTATCAGGTGATAGATTGGTGGAGTTGAGTTCGGTGTTGAAGAGGACCCCCACTATTCTGAATGGTGTAAAAAGGTTGTGGGGTAGAAGTGAGAGAAGGAAGGATGGAGCATGCTGGGCAGAAAGGTAGATTACCTGTGTTCGGAGCTGCGCATAAGACAACAAATTGGTGGTTGGTAGCTGGACAATTAGAGATTAAAGAAGAGCAGCCAGGGGTCAAGGTGGGAAAGTAGAAGGTCCTAGGATCCTCAGGGAAGAAACCAAATTAGGAAGGTGAGTTTAACAAGAGAGAGACCGTCTGGAGGGTACAATGATATCTTTGAGGACTACAATTTGGAGATGGGTAGGATCTGAGGTGTTCATGTTCCAGGAGATGGAGAATGAGCGGCTTATTGGGTAAGAACCAGCCAGGAATATGGAGTGTCTCTGATGCCAGTGGCTTAAAAGAAGAGAGGGCTGGCCAATAGTGTTGAAGGTCACTGAGAGCTGAAGGACGAGGAGGATGGAGGAGAGTCTAGAATGAGGAGCAGTGGTGAGCAAGCCAGATATTTGTTTCCGTGCCATTTCCATGGCGTGACAGCTGCAGAACCCTTATTGGAGAGGGTTGCAGAGGAGCAGTGGAGAAGGAAAAGAGGTTGATAGTTGGCTAGGATGCTAGGGTGGCTGGAAGCCTCATAAGGATTCCATAGAACTGCTGCTATGAAGAAGCAGGCAGTGAGCATCAAAGTTGAGAGCAAGGTTAAAAAAGGAGACGACGTAGAAGAAATGACAGGGTGCCAGGACCTTGATAGTTTAAGGAGTGAATGGGTCCACAGGCATAAAGATGGGTTGGGTTTCCAGAGAATGTGCCCAGGTTCAGCAGGAGAGAACGAAATAAGAGAGCATAAACATAGAAAGTGGAAGTCCGTGGGAGTGACAGGCGCCATTTTAGAGTTCATACCGGATGTCTCCTATCAGTGGATGCTTCGCCATTTGTTCGTTCAGCAGCTCTATGAGGTAATCTCCCACTCTGGTTGCATTGCCCTGGAGGTCTTCTTTTTCAATCACATCCAACACCGCCAGCCCAATAGCACAAGACACTGGGTTCCCGCCAAACTGAAAGAAAAGCACAAAAAAGATACTGCTGCACCGCTCTTATACCAACTTTCCATTCAGGATTTCATAAGCAATTCTAACATGAAGAAGATTCACCTGCTCATTATTATGGGTTTGAAACTGTGTGAAGATATTGCACTTAATAATCATTAGTTTTACATTATTTCTCATCCACGGTGCAGAAACTATAAAAGGGTCGCCTGGATTTTATTAAAAAAAAAAACGGCCCATGTGTTTTGTACAGTCCTAGGCTAGGAAAGACCAGCTGTAAATGCACAAAACTTTGGGTCAGTGAAAATAACAAAAGGCAGAGCAAGAGTGGCAAAAGGCACAGAGCTGCTGGCTTACGACTTTGGGCCGACCTGTACTATTTAGTGAAATAAAAAAACACATACACTTGCTCGCTTAACCTCTTTAATCCTCATGGACGTGATCCAGGTTGTCATTCAAGACACATTTAAAATAAATTAAATAGGAAATGGGAAGAAGTAACTTTGCCAGTTAGACTTTATGTAAAGACAAACAGAATAAAGGAATGTGCCCATCTAATGTACTTTAAATATGTCTCTATATTCCACCCGTCAGAAATAATAATGCTGGAATGCCACAGAATTTCAGGAGCACTGGCAAGATAAGCTTCTTCAAGCAGCATTGTTGCCTATGCAATTAGGAAAAGATCTGCTAAAACGGAAGAAGGAGCAGGAGAGCCGTAGTAATGGGCTTCACGGCACTTTCTGCACCAAGCTAAGGGAACATCCACTACTGTCAGCACTGCCTTTAGGCCAAGCACCCCCCCCCCTTCCTGGTACGGCGTGTGGCCTGGGAGGTGACATTTACCAATGCATCCTAAAGATGTTGCTTCGTGTCCGGCAATGGCTTGAGGGTCTAAAACCATCACAAGACATTTATTTAATATAACATCAAATTGGATAAGAACTCAAACATTTTGAGTGGTTTTAACTTGGAGCCTGGCCTAAATCCAGAGCATGCTTCAAAAAAGGCAGTCTTCAACATTTTCCTGGAGCACTATGAAATCCCTGGCACAGTATATGTTTCCTCCAGGTTCTGGGGATTGGCAAATGCTGGAAGATAATTTGCCAGAACAAGGCAAGGAGGTTTCTTGTAAAGCCTTTATATTAAGAGAGTGTGCATTTCCATTTGATCTAATCTCCCCCCCACCCCTCCGTCACCTCAGACCATTTGGGAGCACATTTTGATAAATAAGAACCCCACGTATCTAGTAAAGGAACTCCTGCATTTCCATAGACGGCCATTCAGTGCAGGCTGCTGCGGTATGTCACAGAAGTGCAAGTGACTTTTCATGCCAGTAAAACTGAACCCTCCCTTTCCTGATCTGTGGGTCCTAGTGCTGATCTGATAGTGGGATCTTCAACTCTAACTGAGTGAGAATCCCTGGCACAGAGCGACTCTAGTCACGCATTGAAGTAAGGTCTGGTTCCTACGCTGGGTCAAGTATCAAGTGTATGCATATGACAGGACTAGAACCTCCTGGTTGTGTTCTCCAACCCAGAAGGGCACACTTAAGTAAATTCACCAAACTAAAATTCCAAGAATCATGTGCTTTGTGGATTGTATTTATTAACTTATAATATCTTCTTCTGAATGGAAGTTCGGAATGTATTGTAAAACAATTATTCTTCAAAACAACTCATGTAATCCTAGTTTCATTTCACGTACAGGGAGTTCCTGATATCTCCTACAACATTTTGTTTGAAACGCATCTATGAATGTAAATCCGGTTTGATATGTATAAAGAGAATGTACACCAAAAGGCGCCTGGGTCGCACTAATGACACGGCAGCACAACACAGACCAAAAACAGGTCTATCAAGTTATTGAGCGGGTCCACCCCTGCAAACCCTCAGTTTTCCTACATTTCTAACCCCACCCTGAGCCCCCCAACCCATATATATTTATTTTCCAATATTTTTTTCATTAAAGTTCATTCGGTATTTTTCTTTCGGTAGCGTCACTGGATACCGATGGGCAGTGTCTGAAACTAATAGGCCGGTGTGGATTCATGCTCTGGCCCCATCCTGGTTGTAGGTATCTTATTAATGCAAATACTCATGAGCACCACTTACCGTATTGAAGTATTCTAGTCCGGAGGCCCCAAAGGCTTCGGCAATCTCTCTTGTTGTCACCACACATGACATTGGGTGGCCGTTTCCGATGGGCTTCCCCATGGTGACAATGTCGGGCACGCAGTCTTCTCCTTGCAGCTGGAAAGCCCAGAAATGCTTCCCGACACGTCCAAAGCCAACCTGAACCTCATCCGCAATGAAAACGCCTCCTGCTCTATGCACATACCTAGAAGCAAAACGCACAGTCCAGCAACACACCACCTAATGGGTCTTATATCAACTCTAAAACAATGAGTGCTGTACCAATGGTAACACATTGTATGTAATGAGCCAATATAATGGTACTTGAAAATATTAATTATATAAATCAATCATTCATGGAACTTGTTATTTTTCCATTGAGTACATCTTTTAAATAATCCAATATAAGTTAATTTAAATCTATTACTATTCAAATGCAGTCATTCAGGGAACTGCATTTGTTTTGTTCCAAATACCATCAAACACGAATTCTGCTTCCTAATGGCAGGCTGCACCGGTTTCTTTTCGCACTCTCCTCGTTAGCGCACCCCAAAGGTCAGAATGAGTTACCTCCCAGAGGCTCTCAGAGTAAACCATCCATTTTAATCCGTAGCTCCCTGATCTAGCAAACAAGACAAATGTAGCCCAGGGGAACTAAAATGGTTATAGGGCCAGGGTTCGAAAGGCGGTGGCCAACTAACCGCCCAGTCTTAAAGGGGTCAGCAGCACGCTCGCCTCAAGTCCACAAATATGTGCTTCTGCACATTGAGAGGACCACTATACACGGCCCATCATGCATGGTTAGACCAAAGCAAGCCTCAGAAGGCAAAGCACCTTGATGCGAACCCTGGTGAACAGGTGTGGCATCTATTTGTAGGTTATAGGTGTCCCTCCCATATACTGCCATTGCTCCAATTTACTGTGAGAAATTAATAGCCTCTCATGGAAAAGGTGGATCAGTAGACCCCCTCCAACCTTGAGCCGGGTGGTCCAGAATTTGCACATCTTGCCTTCCCTTGCAACCCACAGCCAAGTGAGGCATGACAAAGTGTGAGCAGCCTAAGCCCCGGCCCCCACTGGTGGAGCTTATGTTATTGATCTTCTCACACCCTGCAAGGGTTTCACTGCAAAGGTCACACATCAGGGCTAATAAATTAATAAAAGCAGTGAAATAGTTGTTAAATGATTAGGGGCACAAACTAAGTACATACTCTGCCACTTTCTGGAAGTACCCTGCTGGTGGAATAACTTGACCTCCGCAACTCTGCATGGATTCCGCGATAAAGGCAGCAATCTACGTGGAAGAAGACGACATCTAAGCAACTTTTCAAGGTTACAAATTGCGAACATTGAAAAAACACTAGAGACCGCCAAAACCAGCTTTTACCATCACTCTAGTTTAGGGCGTTTGCTTTCGTTACAAATGAAGGGACAGTCACGCATAAATGCATGTAGGGTGAGGAAACGATTGCATTGCTTCTACAGAAGGGATTACGACTCCCTGGATCTTATAAATGGTCATAACAGTATTTTATCAAAAATACAATTTCGTATAATCGATTAGGAGGACTTTTTAATGGGCGACATGAAAATCTGAGAGAAGAGGGCCCAAGCATCATGCATGCTTCCGAGAGTGTTGGCGATAAAAGCTGATTTTGGTGATGCTCGAAACATTGAAATGCTCAGAACAGCCACCGGCAGGAGAAGACAATAGGTTTCAACCAAACCATTGTCAAAACGAGACGGTCCATGGGTGCTCTGTAAAGCGCAACAGGAGGAAAAGGCACACACGGCTTCCACTGGCTTAAAATGTGCAAGAAGAGGGGAGCAAAATGGTTATTTTCAATGACAAGAGATTGGAGGTTACGTCTGACACTGCTGGCTGCCAATCTTACATTCTCGTTCCATCGGTTGGCGTTTGGAAGATCTATGCCTCAGGAGGCTACGCCAAGCCCAGGGCTTCTATCTTTAAGACACTCCCATTTAACTGCATGCCTCCCCCGAGGTATTGTGCACCCCTGTCTAGGCATCGCCATGTCCATGCAAGCCCGGAACTTCAGTCTTCTTGGAAACAATGTTGAGCTGTCACGTCTTTATCATTAAGAGTACACTATTTGCAGAGAGGCAGACTACAGTGGAACACACCAGGCTCCCCATAGTAGGTGAGAGTTTAGTCTTTAGACAACGTGTCCTGTACTTGTTCAGTTTTCCTAGGATATGTAAAAGGGGAAAGAAAGGAAAAAATAAAACTATCCATTAGTGAAAAGGTTTGTCGGTGGTATGGAGAATCACACAGTCTACCGATCCCTTGGCCTACGAGACATCTGATCAGAGTGCACGGAAAAGGCTTGCATCGTTTGTACTGTGCGGTGCATTTCAATCATGAGAGAAATGCACCCTTGCCTCGGTAAAACATGCTATCCAGTTTCGCCCTTCAAACTCCCGGTCAATATTCCATTTCAGTATTACAGCCAGGATGAAACACTGGAAAGGTCGGATTGTTAGTGCCGTTCATACCTTTCCAGCATCTCAAAGGCCACTGATGTGTCTATAAAACCCCATCTTGTACTCACAGTTCAAATGGTCTTGGACTTTAAGGTGTCACAATTGTGGCGGGAAAAACCAGTCATTCAGAGTGAACTTTCAAGGTCTGATACCATTATGCATACACGAGGCATTGTTAAGTTGTGGAGCTGTTGAAACTCAGCTCTTTGCCAACTACTTTTATGCGCGTTTCATGCAGCCCATTGATGCACCATTGATTCATTGAATTAAGCACCTAGGCGTGGAATGCTGGAGGTCGTAGCTATCGGTCCACAGCACTTCCGGTCTGGGTGTTGCAGGTGCGCGAAGCTAAAATATGTTTATTAAATCCTCTCTCGCTGCAAGGACAAGAGGAGTGCAAAAGATCAAGATCCTTTCCAATGATCAAGAAGGGTTCTTTCCACTTTAGAACCCCTTTCCATCAGAAGGAAATGAGTGCAATAGGGAGCAGGAGCGTTCCTTGTAACCTGCGGCATAATGCCTGCATGACAATGTCGTGAGTCCAGGCAGGACCAGGCCCTAAAGTAACACATGGCGCTGGGCCTCCAGGTTCACAGGCATTGTGATTTTTGTGTGGCTCACAAGAAAAAGCCAGAGGATGGGGCAGAAAACAATCTGCATTGTATTGAAGACATTACCTGGTGGCAGGTTACTAGGTACATCTCTCGGGCCCTCGCAATTGGGTTTCCTTCCTGATGGAACGAAGATTCACAGTGAGGAGAAACACATCTTGGAGCTCCTCTACGCCAGATTTGCTCGAGATGAACCGTGCGGTCGGAGGGATTGTAAAACACATTGTAGGTTCGGACTGATGTAAAAAACTAAAACGTGCATAGAAATAGCGGCAACCCCAAGCACGAGGCGGGGTTACATTCTTTACGCTCCATTTGCCATCTCTGACATGTTCTCCAGTGTATAGTACAAACCTTGCGACCCTTGGTGTGTGCCTCCTCAATAATTTGGCGCACTTCATCTGCATAAGCAGAGGCAGCATCTGGGTGGTCCTCCCTGTATTTCCCGCGGTAGATATCTGGAGAAGGAGCCTGTAGAAAAATCACCAAAGTATAGTTATTCATTGAGAAGACCAATTTTAACTCAATCATAGGCTGGCCATTCTGAAAGCACAACCAAGGCCAAACAGAAAGCAGCCCTGCATGATGCTGAGGTACAGCCAACATAGGACCGGCACCAAAATCAGCAGAACCGCCTGCTGTGAAGCAAGGTGCTGCTACTTCCAACCACCCGGCTCCCCATCGGCCCCCGAGTGCCTGCTCCACTGACAGCTCAGTATTGAGTGAAGTTCCCCACGCTAATGATCCAGGACAACACGTCAACGTACAATACTCACCACATGCACGTAATCCTTTTTGGCCTCCTTGCCGAGTTGAAGAAATTTATAGGGGCTGATGTCAATCAAAGAGGTGACATGTCCGTGGTAAGCGCTAAAAAGGAAACAAGAACAAAATGAAGTGTGCCTTGAAAAACATTAGAAGTCGCTGCTTGAAATCGGCCATTGGTGAGGAGCGCAGAATGGCCGGTGCCAGCAAACTTGGCATTCATAAAAGAGCCCCTGATGATTTTTTTCATCACGATTTATGTGAAGGAGTACTTCAATTCCAGGAAACTACCAACAGTGATGTGCAGTGGTCGGAGTAGGCTGGAGCTGTTGGGAGAAGTGCTGCTCTAATGGTTTCGTTTTAAAATAAAAGTGTAGGAAGAAGTTGAAACTTCACTTAAGTGCACTGCACTGAACATTCCCTTAAACAGTAGGTGTGTTTGTTTGGGGGGGTCTGGATTGCACGTGGGAGGGGGCGTGGTGATGGGTTTGTAGGCCTCGTGGGCAGGCAAGCAGGGAACATATTTCCATGAATTCTTTTTGTACACTGCTGATGTGAGCTCTTTGGTCTCTTTCTAGCATAAGTCATTCGAGCCATCCATGCGAGCATTGTGTCAATGTTAGAATGCAAACATGGGTGTGACTGGATCTGGATCAGAAATATGTGCAATTCATCTTTCTCCTTTAGACACTGAGGGCCTATTTCATGGGATATTTTGCACGGTGCAAAGTACTTTTCACTGGTACAAAGTGACTTTGTACTGCCAACAAGCACCCTGATTCATGGAACTGTGCTAAGTGTCTTTTTGCCATGCAAAGTGACTTTGCATGTGGGAGGGGAGAGGGGCGCCAAGAGAGGCCTGATTGCAAGAGGGGAAGAAGGGAGGGGTGTAGAGAAGAATGAGGTCAGGATGTCCTGGGTTTTGATTAAGAAGTCAGAGGCCAGTGCAGTGCAGAGGGTCAGGGATGGCAGAGGAGAAGTGGAGACTGCAGCAGGATTGGCGAGTTCCCTGCAGAATTTAAACAGGTCATCCATTGTGTTAGTAGCCTCAGAGATGTGGGCTTGTATATAGGCCTTCTTTTTAGAGCGGATGGAGAGTCTGTGCTCAATGCCTGCCACGTCGACTCAGCAGCTCTGCACTTGCGTTTCAGAGAGGCTAAGAGGCTAAGTCAGAATCATTCCAGGTGATTAGCAAAAACATCCAATGGCTCTGCCTCCAACTCTTTTTGCCCCGGAAAAGGACGTCTCCAAAATGAATGTCCTGTTCTTTTAAGCTAAGATGGTGGTGGTCAGCCACAGATGTGAATAGTCATTGAGGGGTCAGTGGCTCTAGCCCGACACTAGTTATTCATATAAATGTTATTAATATTAAAAATAGTAGTAGTCTTTTTATAGTGCTTTCAAGCAGCAGTCATTTGAAAGTAATACATAATAATATTGTGTCCGTCCACAACGGGTTCGAACAGTATGCAGATTTTTTTGTTTTTTACTCCAATCATCAAATCGTCACCTTTGGGACGATCTGAATCTGTGTATGGGTCTCCATAGCTCACTTTCTCAGATACAAGTGTTCATGTTCTCCAAGCCTTGGTCCGGTCAGTTCTCTTACCATGTATCTAGTCCTATCCTGCAAGCTAGACACCTCACTCTAGTTTCGTTCTAGCCGTAGGTCGTTCAGGCTTTCTGCCTCCTATATTTATGGTCCTCTGTCAGATTATCTATTTTTCATGTTCGCATTTACAAGTTACATCAGCACCTCTGCATCCCAAATGTCTTCTACTCTTATATCTCTCCTACAGAAAATCAAGCCCTTCATCCCAGAAAACAACTTCAGATCCACTGTCCAAGACATGCCCTCTGCCACCCGGATGGTGGCAATGCCCTTTTGGAAGGCTTTCCGGCGACTACCCTGGCACCCCTGAGATGTGTGCTGCATGTTGCAGCAAGACTCATTTTAAAGGACTGCAAATTCGACCCCATCGCCCAACCCTCATTGAACTGCACTGGCTCCCTCTGCAAGCCTGTATCATCTTCAAATCCTGTTGCATTATCTACAAGGCTGTCACCCTGAAGTCCACAAGCTGCCTCGCTGAGAACTCTGCAACCTCCTCCCCATCAACATCAGACTTGCCTTACTTCAGGTACAGTTCAAGAAAGCGCTCGGGACTTTCCTCTTCAAGAAATGTCTCCTCCCCAACACGTAGGTTCACACACCCTGCACTCCCCACTCTACATCAGACTCAGACTCACCGTCTCCTCCCTGGTTGCTTGTAGACACTTTGTTGCCAATTGCCTACCCTCACCCTCCAGTTAGCTCCCTGCTCCCCTTTTCTCTCCTTCCCTCGCTGTATTCTTCCCCCTATAATTGTAAAGTGCCGTTGCTTCCCGAAGCTAGGTCAGCGCTCAGTAAATACCCTAATAACTATAAATGATGTGAGATACTGTATTGTAGCATGCTACTCAATTAACCATAGATATATCACAAGCATTGGCAATGCCAACAGTTTGGGCTTGTGTAGGCATGGGAAAGGCACTTGCCAGGCACAGCCGTACTGTTATTAACTACACATTGTTGGTAGCCGGTGCAAAATGGTGCAAGCACATGGGCATCTAATAGCAGTGCCCGGCAAAAGCTTAAAACGTATGCACAAGCCAAAAATGTTGCATTTCCCAATGCTTGTTTTTAACAGGACTTCAGTGAATGACATACAGAGTGTTCAGAAAATCGAGTGGCAGAAGGAAGGTCTGGTAAGAAATTTGTATTATACTAGTAGCGTGTTTACAACTCCAATTAAGTCATCAACTCTCAGAAGACTGCTTTGAACAAACACTGGCAGGCACTATGAATGCAAAGCCTGATGGTAAGGCTTGATTAAAGCAAGCAAGATTTCCCATGACGAGGTGTTTTGGTGGGCAGAGGCAGGAATGGGTGGAAATGGCCATATGGATTAGCATGGCCATGAAAAGGCAAGAGGCGGGCATATAACCAAACAACACCTACAGACTGTGTCCCTCTTCATCATATGTAATTCCTCTGTGTCCTTCGTCATGTCATTCCTGTGTCCCTCGTCATATGTCATTCATGTGTCCCTCCTCATATGCCATTCCTCCTATCCGTACTCCAGTGCAATAGTTTTGGCTTAAGCAACACCCAATAGCCCAAACAAAAAATGAGAAAAGGCGTGCTTTTGTTGATGTTAGTGGAAAGGCCACTGAGACACATACTACACAACTTACTGGTCAAGGGTTATGACATCCTGATGGCCGCTGTAATGCCTAGCCAGGCGCAAGGCAAGGTCGTTAGCTTCAGACCTGCAAAAAGACACAAACAATTAGAGGTCACGTGTGCATAAAAGGGTACACATCTGTGGCAGCCGGTGGCGAGACCTGACCCGGTTTCTCCCCCTCCCCTCCCCCCCCAGAATATCTCCAATGAGCTGCTGATGTCCTCTTTCCCTGTTTAAGACTTCCTCCAAAAAGCTGCTTTGTGCCCGGTTGATTGGAATCTTTGCACCATGCCTTGCAGTCAGGTGGGGGGAGGGGGCAACACTGGCAATGTGAGCGAGACTTGCATTCATTCCCAGGTGAAACCCCCGATCCTGATCGTCGCCAGGTAATTTTGAACGTGGAAAAGGGGGGGATGGTTCAACATTCCCATCTATGCGAGAGGACAGACACATATG
Source organism: Ambystoma mexicanum (assembly GCF_040938575.1). Lineage (NCBI taxonomy): Eukaryota > Metazoa > Chordata > Amphibia > Caudata > Ambystomatidae > Ambystoma > Ambystoma mexicanum. Next base: position 386,439,698 of record NC_090937.1, read on the forward strand.
AGTACTATGGTACCTTCGGTGTTACAGATAACACAATTTTCTGGATAACACGATGTCTGTATTCCAGGTGGAAGAGTGCAAGGAAATTGAGCAAACATTCTGGGGAACAAAGCACCCGAGACTTCTCCTCCAATTGCCTGCACAGAACCATTCTGAAAGCTTTGTTTTGCTGCTCTCTCTCATCTGGGACTTTATCATCCAGAAAGCTACGAGAATTGGCCATGACAGGTGTTGCCTCACAGAACCTGTCCTATATTACAATTGTATTATGTTTACATTCATCATGTTTTTTTATAGCCACAGGAGAACAACATCCAAAACATCATATTCGTTTAGCCCTTTGATGTGCAATCTTTTCGGTACATGCGTGTCTGAATTATAGAGGTAAACACATAAGTAAATATTTGGGCGGGAGTGAGCTCAAGTTCTTTTCATTGACACTATTTTGGGTGACTGTCTCAGGAGGCTGTGCCTCATTCATGCATTAGTTCAGACGGGGACAATCAGGGGGAAAATAGAGAAGAAACTTCAGGTGAAATTCCACCACCTGGGATCTCACAAAATCACAAATCACTAAATGTAATGACATCATTGCATTGCTTGTCTACAAGATCCAATCTGGTTAGTTGTGGGGTGCATTATTACGTTGTAGAAGCAAAAGTATGAGTCTTCATTCTGAGTAAGGAATCTTGAAATTAAATGAGGTTAAATCTGAGGTTTCCACCGAGGGTTGAGGAGGGTAAAAAGGCCTTGCGAAAGGACCTGAAAGAAATAAGAAAACGCCTCCCAAGAGTGGATGTTCAAGAGGCCGTAAAAGCAAGACGCACGACCTATCGAAACTGGGCGAGGTCTCATGCCATTATCATCGATCAAGATTGTGCTGAGCATATGTTACGCCTACTTATGACAAGGAATACACGTGATATTTGGAAGATTTTAAATATGGACCTCTCTAAATGTACTCCGAATATAATAAACACCATTCCAGGAGACGTATGGGACATGCACTTTTCCTTGGTTTTTCAGAAAACTGAAACAGCGGCTCTGTCAACGATTTGTGCCGTAGACACTAAGTGGGATGTTCAGATGGCGCACGATGATATTGTACGAGCTATTAATGCCTTAAAGATCTCGCATGCAGCCGGACTAGATCTGATTTCAAATGTAGATCTAAGAAAACATCCAAGTGAGTGGGCAAATTTCATTGAAAACTTGTTCATGAAAATTAGCCTGTCTAAAAAAGTGCCTGAATCTTGGAGGACCGCCATAGTGGTGCCAATTCACAATAGGAGCAGGTGGGATGATCCGAATAACTATCGCCCAATTGCCCTTTTGGACATGATTGGAAAAATCTTTGGGTCTAGTTTGCGTGTTAAACTTGCAAAGTGGGCAGAAACTTTTCAGATTACTGATATATGGCAAACAGGGTTCACGAAGGGTGTTGGAGTTGAGGTAAACCTGTTAATCTTGACGATCCTAAAACTAGAAACTAAAGAAAAATGGAAAAATCCACTTTGCATTTATAGACATGAAACAGGCGTTCGATGGTGTGAACCGCAGCCTATTATGGGATAAACTGTCAAAATGGTGTTGTCCGGCATCCATCCTTCAACCAATTATTGCACCCCACGACCATACATCAATCAAAGTCTGATTAAACAACAGTGGTCTACTATCCAATACCATCTTGACACTGAGGTGTCAAACAAGGATGCCCGCTTGCTGCGGAGCTATTCAAACTATTTCTGGCTGATCTCCTGAACTACCTCAATCAGGTTCCTTGCTTCTCACCCACGATAAACCAAATCCCAATTAAATGTATCATCTATGTGGATGATTTGGTGCTGATGGACAGAACCCAAATTGGGCTCCAGCGCCTTCTAGTGGGTCTACAAAAGTACATGGTCTTAAACGAATTGACAATAAATATTGCAAAAACAAAAATGGTGTCAATTGGAAACGTAAAAAGCAAGAAAGATAAAGCGTTTAGGTGGAAAATCGCTGATACCAACATCTCTTCTGTTGATTCCATAAGATACCTAGGGATCCAATTCAACAACTCCACCTGTGAACAGCAATGGGTTGAAGAATTAACATCAAAAGTGATGAAGCTCGCTCTGCAAGGAGCAAAAATCAACAGAAACTATGGAAAGTTTTCTCTGGAACCTGTCCTTAAAATTTTACCTACAAAAAGTGGTACCAATAATAACCTTCGGGGCTGAGGCCGGGTGGAATATAAGTGAGCAAACATGGCATGTATTGGAAGGTCGCTTCTGGCGAAAAGTACTGAGGTTGCCACAATCAATACCGATGACTATCCTGAGAAATGAATTAGCTATAAATTCACTGCACATCAGAGTGGTTTGGAATTCAATTGCCACAATGCGTAAAATGGCCCTAAAATCACCGGCATATAAAATCTTTGCCAATGAATATGCTCCAAACAACCAAAACTTACTTAATATATGGTTTTGTAAGTTATTGGCATTCTTAACGGCTGCAGACATAAATAATCAAGATCTTCTAAATCGCCCACAGCTTGCCAAAAAGAAATTCGAAAATTGGGCTTGGATTGTCAACTATGAATCACGACAAAAGCTGAAATCAACAAAATTGGTGGGAGGCGATCACAGGAAACTAAATGAACCAGCAGGCTATTTACTGCATTGTCAATCTCGTCATCATCGAGAGCGATGTCCTAGGTTTCTGGCGGATATTCTAAAAACCAAAGAAATTCTTTGGCAAAGAAATGATAAATCTATAAAAGATAACCTTTGCCGCTTCTGTGGACTGGCTACTGAAACATCTAAACATCTGATAATCGAATGCAAACAGATAGTCAATCAACGCTCATTACACCTTGGAAAGTTTGCCCCCTTGGATGAAGATGTGGATAGGTGGTGGGCTAGGATCATCTCTGGAAATAATATAAAACTTGTGTGCGCAATTGGGAATTATCTTGATATGACTTTGAAAGCAGATGTTTAACACTTTTGATTAGCTCTTCGTGCTGTTTTTTCTGGAGGGCTTGTGGAGTTCTTTTCTCTCTGTTGTCTCTGTCCTTAAAACAAAAGTTTGAATTTTGTGTTCAAACTGTAGATTCTTATTCAAATAAAAAAAAAAAAAAAAAAAATGCTGGTCTGTGCTCTATGTATGTGAACAGATGGACACAAAAGCTCTCTACACTATGAATACTGTGGAGCCCCATATCATGTGAGAAAGGTAAACAAGTTATGAAGCAAATTCTCAAAAACAGATGAGATGGTGAGTTGCAAGCGCTTTAAAGAAAGTTTCTTTGAGGATGTCATAGCCAAGTAGGGGTGCAGATAGGAAGGAAGGAAAACTTGCCCTGATGTACAGGAGGTTTAGGGTCCAGATGAAGAATAGTGTCGCAACTGTGGACATTGGAGACTAGTGAGGCAGAGTGGAGAGATGGAAGCTGACGTACAAAGGGACGGAGCTAGAAAGGGGTGTGGACCGAGCAAACCTCATAGGAAATTGCCTTGGTGACAATGAATTGTTATGCATTTTGCTGACCTTAGACTTTGGGGCTGTGTATTTTGAATATATTTGATGCCATGCTGCCATTTACAGATTCCACTCTTCGGGCATCTGGTTTTCAACATGATACGTGTTGATTTGCCGTCGGTGCGTAGTTGCTCTCATCACACAGTAAGGGCACTGTGGTGCAAGGCAAGCACAATGGAATCAGCTGACAGTAAATCAAGCAGCATTTTCAAAAGATATCCCCATCTGAACCAAGCTTAAAAACATGATCCCTTCCAAGCCCCTGGCACTAGACACATGACCCAGTCCTTGTTGAACAGCCATAACAGGCATGACATCAACACCTAGCAGGCACGCCCTTCCTGGGATTTTCAAGAATTAAATAACAGCACCGTTTTGCAAGTTTGACTTTTGCCCGAGGTCAAGTTTCCTCACTTATCTCTACTGTAATTATGTCTTGTGAGCCACCATCATAATTGTTGCCGCAGCATCCTGTACAGTAGCTTAGGTTCTGTTTCTAAGTGACGTTTGTGGCCGGTCAGAAGAAGGACTCGGACTCTTGGAGGACAGTTCAAAGATGTGTTTATTAAAGAATAAGAATAAGGCCTAACTTTCCCTACAACTATGGAGTGTTCCCTACCATTCAATCCAACTCAAGTGCTTGTCAGTCATCTGTGAATGTCTCAAAGAATATGTCCACAGTCGAAACTAACCCTAACTGACTCTACCACTATTCTAACAATTTAAGACCAGATAATAACTCCCTTCTCATGGGCTTTGCTTCTTGCAAATCTAAAACGTGGTTTATTGCAGCTTAAAAGTACAAACAGTGCAGAACTGACACCTACCCAGAGTTTACAAAGTAGCAGACAGAGAGTTTCTCGGGGAGAGTGGCCGTCAGACGCTCGGCGTACTGGACAAGGTTATCATGCAGGAATCGTGAATTTGTATTTAGGAGTTCCATCTGTTTCACTGCGGCCTTGGTCACTTCCGGGTGGCTGTGCCCAACTGAAATAGGAGAGAGAAAACATGTTTTTACAGGTGGTTTTTCAACCTGAAGAAAGGGAGTTGCATAGGTAGGGGACAAACATAAAGTCAGCAGAGTCCAATTCCCTCGCTGGAATTAGATCACGGGCATCAGACTCACAGGGAACCCTCCCCCTTTCGTTCAGATCAGGTGGCATAAGAGTGCTGAATGCCACAGAGCAGCCATTAGTGCTAAGGATGGCACTGATGCTAAAATACATTGTTTTATTGGGGCGCAATACTGGATGTAAAGGCAGCACGCTTAATATATTTAACATTAAAAGTGCCTTTAAAGTACTTTTCCATCTCTAGCATTAGGGAGCCAAAAACTCCCACTTTGGCAACTTATCATTAAGCCACCATAATGCAGACGCATCACCAGGGTCATCACGAGCATCACGCGTGATTCTACTCACCATGGGCAACGTTGTTAATGCAGTCCAGGTATCGCTGGCCATTCTCATCATACATGTACTGGCCCAGGGCACGCTCAATCTTGATGGGGTCCTTTGCAAAGAACACCTTGCAGGATGGCCTAAAAAGTGTTAAATAAAGAGCAGGTTACACAAGGGCACGCACCGCAGCCCTACTTGCCTACTTGTAACATGGCCCCTTTTTTAGCAAGTCTGTTGCCAACACACAGATCGAAAAAGGATGTGCCAGCCTTCATCCCACCTGCTAAAGTAAAAAATTTAAATATCCCAAAACGTGCTGGATCGTCTACCAGATTGGCTACAGGTCTTTGCAACTTTTCCTGAGTGTACTCCCTTCGCCCCCACACACCGCTGACCTGTAGTTCAATAATTTCACAAAATATCATCTGCAGGCTCGGGCTGGCCTATGGGGTGATTGGACAATCGCCTGGAGTGCAGGCCCAGCATGCTAGTGCAGGCAGGCCCAGCATGCTAGTGGAGGCAGGCCCAGCATGCTAGTGGAGGCCCGTATTGGTGGTCAAAGTGGGCTAGTTGGATGAGTTACTTCACTTCAGCCAGTACTTTGGTACAGTGTAACTATACAACTATTCCTTAAATCGCACTATTTTCAACACATGTGACCATAAAACTCCATCTTGGTACTTTTCAAAGTGTCTGTCACAAAAGGAAGAATTGGACTTTGCAATTGCGGGCCACTTTTTCATTGGTGCCTGAGCCAACGTTATGCCCCAGCCTGACCCTGGTTGGTCGTCAGCCAAGCGCAAGAAAGGGGAGCAGAGTGCAACGACTGAAGTGATGTATATCATGTGGAGGCCATTACTTCTAATGGACATTATTTAAAATCTCTGTTGCTTCAGGGCTTGGGGCCGCTGCCATCCCTTTCAAAGTATATTATAAAACAGTCACTAGTCCTTACTATCTTAAGTACGCAAACAAACAATCTCAATACTGAACAGCAGCAAAGAACCCTTATTTGACGGTCCTTTATAAGTTTAGCTGTTAGATGGTGCTTTATCACTACCTATAAGCCAAAACTATTGACATGTATTTAATTAATTTATTTATTTTATTTATTGAGCATTTATTAGGCGCCTGTACAACACCATAGTGTTTCAAGGCATCACAAGGTAAAATGGGGAGGGAACAAGGGAGAAAAAAAAAACATAATGGCAAGAGGCAGTAGTATACAATTGTGGTCCTACTAGGCCATGTGGATTCGGACGTCCAAGTGCTGTGAAGAAAAGTGCAGGGAGGGAACAATGGTAACGGCAAGTGCTGGTGAGAAACCGGGTGGGAAATGCCGAGTGTGCCAGGCGAGGGACCCCTCTTTAAGCGATAAGGCGGGGGGGAATCCCATGGGTGGGATGCACAGCAGCCCAGTAGGGGGCCAACATGTGCAGTGCTGGGGGTGAGAGGGGTGCTGGTATTTACTGGGCAGGGCTTCATGAAGGTCCAGGCCGTCAGTCTCACTGCCAGTGGGATGGTTGGCAGGGGAGGGAAAGAGGTAGAGAAAAGCAGAGTTTTATAAAGTTCCCAGAATTTAAAGAGGACCGGCTCAAGGCTGAGTGGGGCAGGGAGGCTGTTCCAAAGAGAGGCACCAGCAGAAGAGACTGAAGTGCAGATTGGAGGGACATGGGATGGGAGAAGAGGCACATAGCCACGTGAGTTTTCAGGTGTTCCCACCCACTGACCACCCATGGCCATTCCTACCCCCTATGCGATCCTCCCCACCTAAAACACACCACCTGGGATCTCTTTGAAGTAGTTCTATGAGCGTTAACATTAAACTATGTGTTGCTATGGAGATGTCATTGTTATTTCTAAGCAATCCCCTGAAAGGTAATGGCTTAATTACAGCTGGTAATCAGCTCCCGATGTAATAAAAATGTCTTGACCAAGGGTGCCTTCAGCCGCTTGATTTATAAGCAACGTGTGTGTACCACATCTGTTCCTTGCACTTACTCCCTATTAAAAAAGGGCATTGGCAAAATCCAACAGTTTTGACATTTATAAGCTTTACACAGGCATTTGCCAGGTTGTGATATCATGCATCCACGCTCTCAAACTATTTGCCACCTGTTGCCATCTTATTGCCGGATAGCAGCACTATGGCTGTACCTGCCAAATGCCTATGCCTTACCAACACAGAAAAAAAATGCGTGTCTTATTGTGGGCCTCCTTTTTCCTGTATTCTTAAGAGCAGCACAGAGTACACCCGAGCCCGAAGTGCTTAAGAAATCATTAAAAGCACCTACTGCTGGCAAACATTACCCCATAATGCACCATGAACAGGGAGAGCGGGCCGCAGCAGGGGGCGCGGGGTGTGGAAGGGTGGCATCCTAACTGACGCCATAGCTAGGTTATTAGGAGTCACGCCATGCACGTCTGCCATTTGCATGACCTTCGGGCTCTCTGGCGTGGCTGACAAATGGGAGTGGATTACAGTGGGATGAGGGAAATTATCAAAGATCTTTAGATGGGTGGTCGCTTTCTTGTAGCCATGACATCAGTCTTGTAAGCAGGCAACTTCCCACCCCTAAAAAGAAGTCATGGTCTGAACCAGTGGTCTTCAAACTGAGGGTACTGACCACCTAGGGGACCCCAGACCAGGGTTCCACACAATGCATGCCTATAAATGTATGTCACACTTGCAGCAGCATGAATGAGAATAGTGGTGGCAGCAGTCAACAGGGCGCGAATGATGGGTGACCTTCCTTGTGTTTCAGGAGATGATTTCCTGTTTCTTGGCGCTAAAGAATCCTTGTATGAGGAAAAAGAAATGGTGATTTTTTTTATTGAACAAAAACGGGCAGTGCCATGGTACAGTCGGAGTGTGGATTGTGTGACTTAGTGTGAGATTTTGAATACGACGACCCCAGTTACACTTCGTCACTAAAGTCCTGCGTCAGTTCGCCTGATTGGCGCGCATTGAAACCCTGCCAGTTACGTGCAATAAGCAAAGGCGGAGATATTATTTATCTGGTTGAGTTTGGGCAAGGGTCGGCAGCCTCTTGGAAATCAGATTGGACAAGACGTCACTGCATATGAAGAGAAGAGCTCTGCTCGCAGCGTTTCTCAGTGCACGCCCGATCCACCGTTACACATGCAATATTAATCAGCAAAGAAAAGCGGATGCGTGGTGGTCAGCCAGGGCGCGCAATGGTGTCTTCTTGGAAACGCCCAACCTGCTCAGACTGGTTTGGCGGGAGCCGCGGCTCGGTAGCAGGCTAGCCCCTCTGGGCCTTGTCGGCGGAGAGCTGAAACCTCCCCTGTCAGCAAAGGTGATAACCAAACGGAGGCCGTAGTCGCAAAGTGCGCAGTTTGCCGCCGGGCTGAGCTTAAGGAGGCGAGTTCATCAAGGACAGACCGCGAGACCCTGCGTGTGCGCACGCGCGCCGAGGGTTCATTGGGTTCAGGTCGTCCCTGTCGCCCCGCCCATCACAGCCCGCGCTGTGTGTAATCCTCTGGCGTGTTTGCCTTGCATATCAGCAACCTTCGTTTGTAAAATGAATATATATGAATTTGAAGAGTTTACGAAAACTGTTACAACTAAGCGACGCGCTGGCCCCCACCGGTATCCTGATTGCCCACCACGCGGGCGCATGACATATCCACAGCAACACTTAAACCTACTTTTCTCGTGTACACGCCACCCGGTTATTAAACATTGACCATCAACTTCCCCTCTCACCATGGCTGAGGCAACTGCAACTACTACGGGTCGGCCTTCAACCCTCATACGGGCGCATTTAGTGTGCAAATGGGCTAGCATAGTAGTGCGGGGTACACTGTGGGAAACAAGCACGTACACAAAGTGCTCTTCTGCCAACATCCCCACTTCTGGTGCAAAACAGCATCCATTCGCAGCTCTGTAATGTGTTTCCTTTCAGTTGCTGAATGAGTTTTACTGGCTGACATCTAGCACTGCATAATGTGAATAAATTAAAAATTGCTAGCCAAAAAAAAAAAAGAAACGGCAAGTGCCGATGTATAGGATAGACTGGTGGCCGTCCCCCCATGCAGTCTTTTACTCAAAACCCCCTTTCCTACATATAATGATGACCAGGAAGTGACTCTGCAAGTGAGCTAAAACCCGAATATGTGCGTCTAAGTGCCAACATGTGTTGTCTAGGTGAACGCAAAACATTCAAATACTGGATAAACCCTCATTCCGAGTGTGCCGGTGTCCTGGCGGTAGAGCCGCCAGGATACCAGCATTTGGTACTTACCATTATCAGCACTCAGTCCGGCGGCATTGCTGCTGGATTATGAGTGCGGACGGGACGGTGTAAATCCCCATTCATGGTGTAAATTCCCATTCATGGAGTCCCACCGCACTCTGTGAGGGGATTTCCCGTCATTACCGCCATCGGCAGCTTTTTTTGCTGGTAGGCACCTGGTTTACCTGCAGGCTGTAACCCAGGTGCCCTGCCGGCAAACCCGTAGTCGGGCGGTCTGGTAAAGTGCCGGTATCCACGACTCGGAATGAGGTACTGGGTAATCCCCGGTGAAGGATGTGTACATGGTAGGAACGTTGCCAGCCGGCACTGTACCCTGTAGCTGAGTCCATTGGTCGCATAGGGATGTGTGGCTGTCTAAACGCCAAGCATGGCCACCATCAGCTGTCATTTCATGGCCTTTGGAGGGTACTGAGGTCCGATCCACAGGGTTGAGGAATGTTCCAGCTGCAGAGCGCGATTTGAGGACCAGGGGACAACATGGCAAAGAAGTTTGGGATCTAGTGACCAGGGCTGGGAGGACCAGAGGCCACTGGTTTTAGCCAGCTCTGGGGGGCATGAGGTTCTTGAAAAAAGTACAGTGAATGCTTTTAATGGTAATACAGGCATATATATTGGTGCCATCTACATGGACATGTATGGCATATGATGTGTAACACTTAATGATGTATGTAACATTGGACCTCACCTGTTCCTCTATGAAGTCACTTATTACTAATGTACCCGTAACCAAGAGGCCAACTCTGTCGCCTGTAACCAGTTAATCAAAATTTCCTACAAACCTCATGTAACAGCGCCTCATGCCTCTGGGCTGTAAGTGCACTATACAAATATAAATAAATAAAATATATGTTAGGAAAAGGCATAATGAAAAAAAGTTGGAAAAATCTCCTGCCCACTTGATGAATTGCATCTACTGGATATGTTCAAGTGTTACCCTACAAACCTGAAACTTTGTGGATTTTACCAAATTTGTGTGGCTCCCTCGCTATGCTTTCCACCCCCACTCCAATTTTTTGAAAAATCATTCACCCACCGCTCTCTGCATTTGTTTATGCACCATTTTGCCACAAGGTCAGGCAGTAGTGTAAATGGGAATTTGACGTTTGTGGGGTGCAGTATGAGGGGGGGTGCGTGGTGGTTTTCCCCCCCCCCATAATGACACATTTCCCGTGCAACCAGATGTACGAGATCCGTTTTGCAGCATAGAAGGACAGGACACCGACCACTGTGGACACAAGGGACTGGAGGCAGAGCAATGAGGATGTTTTAGCCTTCCAGGCAAATGGGAACTGAAAAGTGGAAAGTGAAATCAGGCTGGGTGTGTATGCATGAGCTGGTGTCTATGTGTATGTGCGGTGTCAAAATGCGGAGAGACAATGTGGCAATTTGGTGGGCAGTAAGAGGTACATGGCGCATAACTGAGCAGTGAGTTATGTAAGTCGGAATTACTAGAAATGGACAGAGAGCCATGTGAGACAGATCTTGGCAGTGGGTGACACCGGGCAGATCTGGGGCTGCAAGAGGCAATCGGGCAGAATTGGGACAGTAAAGGACATGTGGGGCAGGCAAGAATGCAGGAGGATCCAGACGGGGCAAAACGTGGGTAGAGAGAGCCACACTGGAGCAGTGAGAGTGACATGGTGGCAAAGCAAGGAGCAATGGGACCTGGCATCTGATGTATGGGAATGATGGAAACTGGCCACATATGGCCAACGCTACCACAAAGAACCCCCCCAACCCCCAAACCACCTCACCACCCAATCGACGCCAAGAGAACTGGGCAGTCAGACAAACTAAAAACCAAACCAACAGGGACATGCCTGTAAAAGAGCCGTGCACAGCCCATGACCATGTAGAGCCCTTGGCATGACCCAGACTCTCACAAGTAGCTAAAGTCAGACACTGAACACCTCGAGCACACCAAGCTGCCTGGTTTATCAAACCCACGGAAATAATCAAGGTGCCCCCATGCCACGCCTGAGCGGGTCTCCCAGTCTACGTTTCTCTGCATACTGGGCATTGTAATCCTGAATTAAGTGCCAGGATGAAAAAATAAAAGTAGCTGGGTGGTCTACTCATACACAGCATTGTGGAAACGTGAGCGGTCAACTATGTGTAAATAACCTGTGGCATTATAATTCCCCCCACTATGCTTCATCATTATAGGGGTTGACAATATAATTTCACAAGCAGTCTAAATTTAGCTCCTGGGTATCAAGCGTCAAACAGTATGCAGGCTGAAGTATACAGTGTGTTGCAAATCTAACTTGTGCATGAGAGGCAAACTGCAACTTTGTGTCCAATACATATGACCCATTACACTTGTAAGTGTTCCCTGGAAGGGTGCTTTATTCTCCGTCATACACACTGGCAAACATACAAAAGTTTATCTCAAATATAGCGGCATGTCTGCATGGCGACATTTGGCCCGCGGAGTGAAATGTGGCTCCTGGTCGCTGGTGTCAAGCTACCCAGGCTCTCCATGAAAAAAAACAGAAGCTAAATAGTCCCCAGCAGTTTGGGTTCGTGTCATGTAATGTGTTTTTCCAGGCTGCCTCGTCTTTCCGAGAATCTACTTGGAACTGCTACTACGTAGCCATACGCACCGAGCTCCCAGCCCCCATGAAACAGTAACCGGCCCAGCAGAAAACTACCCCCTCCCGCCCCCCAACTGCTCTCACCAGCTCCTTAAAAGGGAAACAAAGGGTGGTGGGCACACAAAGCTGGTGAGTTCTGCGACCAGTTGAAGCTGCTTCTCCGCGGTGTTTAGAGGGCTGGAAAGTATTCCATGCACGCGCACTGTGCGTGCCTGCCCTGGATGGCGGGGAATGCACCGCCCTCAGCACTATCCCAGCGTGCAACTCAGAGGACCCCCAGCCCCCGCTCCCAGACACCTGCATGACCCCAGTCAGAACCTAAATAAGGAAATAGGAGCAGAAAGAGAGGGAAGAACCCACGGCGCCAGCAAACACAACAGGGCAGCAGAAACGTCTTTAGACAAATAAGAAGCCCTCAGGCTATGAACCAATATATTTGTTTTATGTGTGTTAGGTAATAAAAACCGCAGCCTTTGTGTAACCTGCTGCCGGTTAAATGTATGAGGACAAAAAGGGACCTGCAGCAAAAATATAGAGGTGCTCTTTCCGGAGGGTGTTCAGTGTCTGGGCAACTGATAAAATGAGGGGCACTTGGAGTCGAAATTCCACCCTTCCCGATTCCCAAGACTCCCGCACCCGCATCCATACTCTTAACCCCATCCCCCCTTTTAGACAAGGCGCGTTTTGTCCCGACTTGTCGTGCTGCCCCTTGGGGAGAAAGAGTGAGAGCCTGCGAGGAGAGTACGTCCCTGCAGCACCAGAGGTGCACGAATTTAGGGGGAAAACGCCCCAGCGGGAGCGAATGGCACCTTAAAGTTGCTGTTGTGTGGTTAATAAAGGGTTAACTCCGAAAACGCCGGTTTTTTTTAGCTGAGATACAGATAAATTTGGGTTTGACCATTCAACATAATGCCCCAACCTACATATGGTGAAATGCCCTTACCTCGCGCTTGTTGTCCCCATCTATAGCCCAATAGTCAGGCGATGGAACATACTATAGCTGTTAAGAGGCTACGCATGTCAGCAGCCCTGTGGCATAGTGCGCCCACAGGGCACCCAGGTGATGAGCTGGGTGGCTCTGTGCATCTTACCCGATGTGTTTCTTGCGGAGGGCCAGCGTCTGCTGCTTGCTGATGCACTCGCTCATGGTGGCTTCGCGGCTCGGGCTGCGGGACATAGAGAGATGGGAGAGCGGGAGGGAGTGCCACGCGAGCACAGGAGGGACTCTGCCGGAGGTCACACACTGTGTCTGTGGATAGCCCGGGACGGTCGTGCTCTTCCCGCCTCGCTCTCTGGTCCCCGCCTCTGCTTGGAGCTGCTGCTGCTGCTGCTGAGTACTCGGATCTGCGCTGCCCACTCTCACTTTATACCCCCTCTGCCCGCTTGCCCTCTCCCTGCTGGCCAGGCACACCCACAGCGGAGGCCCACTCCCCGTTCGGGCTGTGGGCGGGGGCAGAGGAAGTCGAGACACGTGACACCGCCCGGGCAGAGCTGCTGCGCTGTCAATGTCTTTGGAAGCGCGCCTCCCTCGCAGCTGTTGAGCGTCACTGTCCCATGGCTTCCCGCCAACCTCCCCTTAGACAACAACACGCGCCGTCTATGGCCTGTGCACTCAGCCACCAGCGCTGCCCGAAGAGCCTCTTGGCCAAAAACGACAATACATTGGCCTCATTAGCTCGCTCACACTACCTCACTGCAAATGACAGCAACAGCTGCATTTCAGAATCTTCTATCTACAGGGACTGCACCCTCCACTGCGGAAATGTACGTTTTATGAAGGGTAACGTCCCGGAAAACGACGAAAAAACAACCATGGCGTTCGCTCTGAAACGTGTAGATCATTTTGAGCAACGGGGGATTCCATCGTACGTACATCACTCCAGCGAGTTGCTATCATTTCCAAGCAGCAGCCGCACAAAACAGCTGTTGCTCATATCCCGCCGGATTATTCTTGCCCTGGCTAAAGTATCAGATATTGGTGTACTCGCGTGGCTCTAAAACACCCCCTGTCTGCAGGTTTTCATCGGCACTCACTTTTATTGAACAAAAAAAGGCCATCATAGACTCTCCCCAAAAAATATTTATCTTGTCCAACACGAATTCGAGAATTTCAGTACCGCAGTTCTCCTAGTTACTTAGTAAGCATAGCATAAGGGGTACCTCTCTGAGGTAAACATTATACTGGTCATTCATACTGAAGAATATTTACAAGAAAAATATGTTATAATAGAACACATTTGAAGTTGTATGTTGGTTAGTGCCAACAAGCCACGTTATGGCAACTTCAAGGCACTTTTAAGCCAAAAACTGTATACATAATAGATGGATTTTGAAATATTGAAAGTCAGCAAATGGTGTCATGTTTACAATGTTTTATATGTGTAGTAGTAGCTCAACCCATAAAAAGAGCACTTTTGGGGCAGCTTATAATTTTGCCCCCATGGACGAATCCTCATGAAACTTTGCAAAAAAAGGATATGGCCCGTCAGAATGATTCTCTGAAGTTTGGTGAGGTTTCGTCCAGGGAGGCAAAGTTATATGGTGGTCCCAACTGTGTGTTTTTTCCCATAGACGCAATGGAAAAAATAATTTGCTCACACCTACAGCCCTGACCGCTGGACCGTTTTTCACCAAATTTGTGGCAAGAGCGGTGGCTTGGCCCTGTAAATTTGGTGTAAATCCGTCCAGTCGTTTTTTTAAAAACAGACAAAAAAGTAGGTACAAAAAATGAGTGATATCTTGGTTTGGTCTGCGGACTCAGTTCCCTGTTCGCTCGCTCCGTGGACGGGCCTCCGATTGGTCAAGAGAACGGCATGAGGTCTACGGACATTGGGCGCGCCCTCTGATAAGAGCGTGAGGTGCGTGATATTTTCAGAAACGCCCGCCATGTAGAATCCGCAGATACCAGTCGGTGTCCGCGAATAGCTCAGCAGGGGGAAAAGTCTGGAAAACACATTTTGTGTTATTTGGTGGTGGGAAGGGTAGGGGACTGGGACAAAGATGATATGGAGCTATTTTTATAGGTGGAAAAGTGTCGTGTAGTTGTTGTAGCAGTCCATGAACACCACAGTAGTTTGTGGACAGTGCTGTGAACCGACGGCTTGGGAAACACATTTAGAGTTATTTGATGGGTGAAAGAAGGTTTGGAAAGGGTAGGGGAGTGGAATAAAGATGATATGGAGCTGTTTCTATAGGTGGAAAAAAAGGACTGCATATGCCGCTGAGTTCTCAGTCAATTTCGGTGTCCGCAGACATCATTTCGATTGCAGGGGGTTCAGGGCGAGTTTTATTAGTTGACAGTGTATGGCACATACTTGTCATATGGTTAATTGTATTGTGGTGGTTGTGGCCAGTGGCCAGATTCTGGGGGGCATGGCCACAGGCCATGCTCCAAGAATCTGCCCTCTGTCCACAACCAGCAAGGTAGTAATAATATGTGTATAGTAATTATAAGTAATGTAATAGGAGTATGGCCAGAAGCACACTTTTTTTAGACCCTCATAAACAGTACATTGTAAGTACTATGTTTGGTACAACATTAGTGTGCGACACACTGCTGTTTTATTGGCATTAAATTATAATTGGGTCAATGGGAAAAAAAATCCTTACTGGATCAAAAAAAAACCTGATTACAATTATGTGAGTGTAAGTGTAATAGTATGTTTGTTTGAAGTATGTTGTGTTTAAGGGAATGCTTAAAATAGTCAGATACCTCTTGTCCTAGTCTAACTACATTAGATTTTTGAAGATGTTTTGTGGTATAAGAATTGTGATGGCGTATTTGAAGTGTTTTGCAATGGAGGGTATTTTTTAAGTAGTAAGATACCGGTTGGCGTATTCTAACTATATTGACTTTTAAAAGGACCTAACAGCTAACGGACCACTGTAACTGAATTGTGCCTTATGGTCGCCAATGGACCACTGTACCTGAGTTGTGCCCACTGTAACTTTAACTGAGTTGTGCCTTATGGTCGCTAACGGACCACTGTAACTGAATTGTGCCTTATGGTCGCTAATGGACCACTGTAACTGAGTTGTGCCTTATGGTCGCTAAAGGACCGCTGTTACTGAGTTGTGCCTCTGGTCGCTACTCGACCACATTGATTGTGCTGGGCCTTCTGGTTGCTAGCCAGATACTACCCAAATCCACTCCCAAACTATGCCAGCCTGGCTAATTCTCATCATGTTCCCCTTTTGCATTATGCCGGACTGCACACCATGCAGTAGAAATAGCTATATCCCATTCAGTAATGGACTCGCCAAGCTTGCCTGTCCCAGACATTACCCCATACCTTGCCCTACACCCTTCCTACCTTCCCTACCTCCTTTCTCCCACAGCGCATCCATAGACCCTATTACCAAAATGAGCGCTACTTTAGGTAATACCCCATGCAGCCTCGTTACAGATGACCACTCTGACAACATCCTAAACTTGCGTAGTTCAACTGAACATAGCCCTGTAGCCTACCCCAACATCATGACCCGTAACGACAGACTAGGATGCAGACTCCCTAACCTACTTAGCAAAATGACCACGAATCATATCACTAAAATCACCAATAAAAACCCCATTGCAAACTCTGTGCCACTCAAAGGAGCCCTACTTAATGTTAGATCCCTTGTGGCCCACCCTACGGAAATTGCAGACATCATCTTCGCAGCAGACCTGGATTTCCTAGCTACCACAGAAACTTGGCTCCATACTGCAGCAGGCCCCTCTCTATCTCTTGCAGTTCCAGACAACTACTCCATCCTCAGGGCC
The DNA here is from genome assembly GCF_040938575.1 of Ambystoma mexicanum. NCBI lineage: Eukaryota > Metazoa > Chordata > Amphibia > Caudata > Ambystomatidae > Ambystoma > Ambystoma mexicanum. The sequence goes on from NC_090937.1 coordinate 386,456,265, forward strand.
GACAGACCGGATGCCCGTGGAGGAGGTGTAGCACTCATCTTCAAATCCTCACTTGACATTAGACCGATGACCGCCCCTACTCTAAAGTCCTGCGAATATTTATCTATCAAAATTCAAACTTCCCCCAAGAACTCCATTACCTTGGACCTATTATACAGACCCCCTGGGCCTATAGGTTCATTCGAAGAAGACATAACCACCCTCATAGCCGAAAAATCCAAACCTCTATCACAGAATATTATCCTCGGTGACTTCAACCTGGGTTACAATGACCCTCATGACATTCCAGCTGCCTCCCTCGCCAATGTACTTGGCGAACACAACTACACTCAACTTAACACCTTACCCACGCATCAAAAAGGCAGAACCCTAGACTGGCTCACTGCCCACAACTGCAACATCATCTGCAGAGACCCACAACCACTGATATGGACTGACCACTTCCTACTCTCATTCGACATTAGCACTAACAACCCCCTCCACAGACAACACCCGCCTGCACCAGCATGCCTGACGAGAAACAAACGGAACATCACCAGTGAAGCCCTCATCCCACTGGTTCTACCTACCCTTAACATGATCCCTAACACATCAGACCCTACCCTTCTAGTAGACACCTACAATAGCGTCATGACCAATGCTATTGACCGTGTTGCTCCACTAAAATTACGCAAAAGTAAACCTAAGGCACACCTCAATTCTTGGTATACTCCAGAACTCAAAATACTAAGAAAAAATAAGTCCAAAATGGAAACCCTCTGGAAAAAGAACCCTTCCGAGGAACAAAAAGTCAATCTCATAAATGCATCTTCCCTCTATAAAAAAGAAATTATCCGCACAAAAAAGGAAGCCTACAACACAAGAATAAGTAATGCCAGCTCCAGTACCAAAGAGCTATTCACTATCCTGAAGGAGTTAGAAAACCCCAATCCACCTATGGACTCGTCTGTGAAGGACCAATCTTGGTGCACAAATATCCAAGACGCCCTGGCAAACAAAATCACTGGCCTACAAACTAAAATCGAAAACAAAAGACTTCAACTCTTTAATAGCAGCCCCACCTTTAGCACCATCATGCCCAGCCCACCTACCACCCCTAACACCAACCAGGGATTCACCTTCAAAAACGTAACCGCACTAGAAGTGCAAAAAATCATAACTTCCCTCAAACCATCAAACTGCAAAGGGGACAGCTGCCCTGCACAGATCATAAAAGATGCTGCTAGAGACCTCGCCCCCTTCATTTCCAAGCTCATAAACGCATCCTTCTCCACTAATTCGGTACCCAACAATCTGAAACAATCATGGGTCCTCCCGCTACTAAAAAAACAGACTCTGGATCCCTCCATCCCCACATATTACAGGCCCATTACAACTGTTCCCTTCTTGCTAAAAATACTCGATAGAGTTGCTTACCTGCAAATTCAGCATTACCTAGAGTCTAACCAATTACTCGGATTGCGTCAGTCTGGCTTCCGGCCTCAGCATGGAACCGAAACTGCTCTTGTCGACCTTAAAAGTCAGATTGACGAAATCAAAGATAAGGGTAAGGCTGCCATCCTACTCCTATTAGATCTCTCAGCGGCCTTCGACCTGGTTGACCATAAAATACTCTGTAACCACCTCTCCTCTGCCGCCCACTTCTCCCCCTCTGCTGTCTCGTGGATACAGTCCTTCCTAGCCAACAGAACTATGAGGGTCTTCTCTCTGGAGGCAGCAGCAGACCCTATCCCCATATCCTGTGGTGTCCCACAAGGATCATGTGTCTCACCCACCCTCTACAATATCTTTGCAAAGCCCCTCTTCGATAAACTAGACCGCCTGGGTGTCATTTATACAAATTACGCGGATGACACCCAGATACTCCTCACTATCTCGGGCAACTACGATACTGATGTAGCTAGGATCAATGAAATCTTCTCCGTCATCCAGGCATGGATGGCCACACATGGCCTCTGCCTCAATGACGAGAAGACCGAACTGCTCATTGTTGGCTCACCGAATAACCTACAAAAATTAAGTCCTAACTACTCGAACATCATAATCGATGGCAACACCATCCCGGCCGCCAAAAATGTGAAAACACTTGGCTTCTATCTCGATGCCAACGTTAACTTCACCAAACAAATTAATGCTACTGCCTCTGCCACGGCATATACCGGAAAACTCATTAGAGCCTGTAGACCATTTCTCTCCCCTAACAGTTGCCTCATACTATCCAGAGGCCTTATACAATCTAAACTAGACTATTGCAATAGTCTCTACCTAGGTGCCAATCAAGCGTCAATTAACAAGCTCCAAGTCCTTCAAAACAATGCACTTCGGGCAGCGCTAAATATCCCCAGACGTGAGCACATCTCAGCCACCAGAACGGCATGCAGATGGCTCACTATCCAACATAAAATCGACCTAAAAACACTTTGCCTGACGTATAAAGCTCTCAACAATCTAGCACCCCCATACCTGACCGACAAACTCACCATGAAACCGTCCGTTAGAACCACGAGATCTTCTAACACCTTATGCCTTGCAGTGCCTAGATTTAACTCCAAAAGAGCCGGAGGCTCGAGTTTTACTGTCCTCGCCCCCCAACTCTGGAACTCCTTGCCACTGAGCATTAAAGCATCCAACTCCTTCCAGTCATTTAGGAAACTGGTCATTGGGTGGCTACTGACAAATAGCCAACTTTGAAGTCAGACCTAGTTCTAGAATGTATTGACTGTTTATTCCTCACTTATGTCACTACCGCGTGCTTTCACCCTCACTGCCTGTATATAACTATTATTTAAATTGTTCTAGCTTCACTGTTTATTACCCTGTACCGTGCCTTGTAACCTTGTACTAAGCGCCCCTATACTCCTGGGTCCGGAGCGCTATAGAAATAAATAAACAAACAAAACAAAACAAACAAAAGTACTATTGTATTATGGATGCAGTTAGATATCCTTGGCATATTCAAACTGTTAATTGTGGTACAGTTTAGTGACTACATTTGAGTTGAAGGAATATTAAGTAGACATTTGTTAGATTTGCTGGTAACCTATGTTTTGGAGCAACAGAGGTGTCATTACATAGAAACCAACGACTTCTTTTGTTGACATATGCAGCATAGTATCCTGAAGTGGTTGTGACACCAGTGTGGTATATTATACCTACTGTTATGAAGGTTTTCTTTCCAAGAGATGCTTGGCCATGTGTGAAGCCTGTAAGTTTACAGTTATTTTTGGTACCATCTGCATTGTACTTTAGAAGCATTAGTATGACATATTGGCTTTGTAAATTCATTTTTATGGTGGAACAATTGTCTGCATTGCAAAAAGGGCATACTATGCCATGATTTACATTCTGCAGAAGTTGGTGAAATGCAATGGTTGCTGAGAGTGCATGTTTCCATGTGTATGAAATATGGAAGATTTCATTTATAGAGATGTTTTTGGTTTCTAGTACTTATCGTAAGTACATTAGGAATTCTTGTGGATCTTCCTTTGTGTTTATCGTACATTTTAACATTCCTGCACAGTAGTCCAACTCTTGCCTTACACCTGAGACACTGTAAGTGTTGTCAGGATTATTTGTGGCATTTCTATGAAAGACAAGTATTTGCAAACACAACTGGTCTGAGCCATTTAAGTAAATGTTGTGAACAATTGGTGGCATTTAAAAAATAAGATTGATTGTTACATTAGCATAACATTTACTCCAGTTGTGTTGCTGAATTTAAATGGACCTGAGAGTTCTGTTTGTGGATCGTTTGATGGGCCTGCAGTTCTGTGTCTTTGTTTTGTGATGGACGTGCAGTTGACTTTGTACTAGACAGTTTTGTGGTAGTATTGTTTGATGCAGAAGGAGTTGTTCATTGTTTCTTTAGCAGCATTGTTGGGAGATCTGTTATAGATTCTGTTTGTATTAGTTCTCTTTTAAAGGTTTCCTTTTTTGATGTACAGGGGACATATCAAGATGTGGTTGTATTGTGCACAGAGCCTATTGTATTCCAGGATTCAAGGAATGTCAGCATTGACTTTGTTTGCATCAAGGTTAACTAGGAATAGGCCATTGAGTGCATACAGATGTGAAAGTGCTATGTAGCTCATTCCTTCTTTAAAGACTGTGCTGCCAATGTCAATCAATGTGTGACCTAGGGTTAGACCTTGTGATTTGTGAATAGTGACAGCATTTGCAAGAGACAGAGAAAATTGTTCTCTGCATACTTACATGTCTTTGAAAAGAAGGAAATGTGCTATTGTGCGGCCAATGATTTTAACTTCTGCAAGTTTATCAAACTGGATGTTGACAAACTGAATGTTTTTGTTATGTGGATATGTTTGGAAGCCAACAACTGTACCAATTGTTACATTGACCAAACCTTGTTCTACGTCAAGGTTATGTTTTAGAATTACTCTGCCATTTAGACACAAAGCCAATATTTTCTCTAATCCAGCCGTGTTGGAGATACATTTTTCTAAGTTATTTAGTCATGCTGTTGCTTGTTGACAAATAGGAAGTGGCATGCTGTGCACTTCTAGTTTGTCTGTCTAGTTTGAGCTGATATGCAGTAAGGGTGGCATTGCTTTTTTCAACATTGTCTCGTTGAATTGACTACAGCTTGCAAGGGTTGGCTTTACGGACATGCATTTTAGATTTTATTGAGTTAATTGTTCCATTACAGCAGGAGCAAATTTGTTTCCTTCGTATAGCTCATGGATTAGTCTACTATTTTAGATGGATGTTGCATCTTTAGTAAGCAGACCAGTTCTAATGCTTTTTAAAATGTTAGCATGGGGGGGGTCTGCAGATTGATGTATGTTTTGAGTTAGTTCTTTGTAGTGAAAATGTTATCAGAGATTTAGATTTCCAGTGGTGCTGAGCATATCGCAGCCTTGTTTGTGTCATTTGTTTTGAAAATAGGTTGACCTTTTTACTGGTGTTAACTGTAGTAGGTCTCTGAAAACAATAACATGTTTTCATCCAACCAGTTCCTCCTAGATGGTTTTTAGGACTACTTGCATTCCGAGATGAATAAAAGCCAACATGAGGTTGACAATCATGCTAACTTCATCTATCAGGAGCGCTTACATTTGTTTCAGAATGCTGCATACTTCAGTAGCAGCTTCTGCTGATGATGTGTACTATTCTAATTTGTTTTGGTGTTCTACAGGGAGTATCAGTAGTCGGTGTAAAGTTACACCTCCTATGTTGTAGGCAGCTAAACCTGTTGGGCCTGTTACTACAGCCGGAATGTTGTTGTTTGTTAAGTTTTGTAGAAATGTGCTGATTATTTTAATGAAGAATGTTTTAGCAGAACCAGCTTCACCACTTACATACAGGAGCAGAAGTTTATAATTTTTACAGCTATAGGTTTTAGTTTGATGTTTAAAACCATGTTCAATTTCTTGAGTGACTTCTAGATAAATGGTGAGTTGTTCATCATTTTGCTGTGATTTGAACACTGACAAGTCTTCCTCTGATTGTTTATATTGATACATGGTATTTTCTACCTCAGTCATGGCTATTTCTGCTTCATTTAGAATGAGTGGTTTTCTAAGTGGTTCTTTGCTCCCTGTAAGGGAAGGTTGACTTCCATCAGGAGTGTCTTTATCTAGTTGAGTTTCACTGTATTCCTCTTGTCAGTGTTCATTGTCCCACATTTCTTTGTATTGTTTGAAATTGTCATTTGTTATACTGCTTTCATTTGCTTTGAATGCAGCTTCAAATGAGTCATAGTCACCTAATAACTATTTTTCTTTTCTCCAAGGTTTAAAAAGTTGGAGTAGTGCCATGTAATACAGTTCTCTAAGTTGTGGAGATTAAAATGATACATTTATTTGATTAATTAGACTGGGTTTCGTGAGTTTCACTAGGCTTCCTTCACAAGTTGAGACTGAATATTTGCCAGTTGTCCCATTTTGTGTGAGTGTTTTTGTAGATGTAGTTTTGGACAATGTCCTACAAACACGTGTTTTCCAAAGCAGTACTTCGGTTTGGGTAGTTTGTGCCAACTAAATTGTTTTTTTTAAATGGTGTCCTTGCTGTTGGACTCCTTTGTGGCTATAGTTTCTATCTCTCGGTAGGATTTTAGTACTCTTTTTCGGGATGATGCTGGATCAAGGTTCAGCCAGACAATGAGTTTAGCTTTGCCATATAAGGCTGTTCCTGTTAAACGGTCTGCAGCTTCATAGCACCGCATTCTCTATTGGAGAGCATTTTAATACCAAAGCTATACAATTTTTGTGATAGTGCTTTGTCAGATGATATGTCATCCGAGAGGTCTTTTAGCTCTGTTTTCTCAGCTTTGGTGAGATAGGCTGTGACATATCTTGGAACTGCAGTGGAATTGTCTACAATGTATTGTATGTCTATGTTTGCATTCCACAAGAGTGCAATGATTGCATTGTAATGTTATGTTATGTTACTTTGCATTTATATTGCGACTTACGTATCATTGGTATGATCTTAAGGCACTGGTAGGTTGAACGCCCTTGAGAACTGTAGTTCAAGTCAGTAGAGAGAGAGAGAGAGAGAGAGAGTCATAAGGTGCGTGGGTGCACTGGATATGTGTGCAGCTAGTGTGGCACTTGCATGATAGCTGCTTCTTAGCGGTATGTGTGGTGGTTGGGATGTCCGAAATATGTGTTCATTCTGGTGGGTTGATACCCAGACTGATTTCTGGCTGCATTAGGCCTGAGGAGACACTTAGGCTAACAGTGATTGCTCAGCTAGCTGTGTTTAATTAGGATGATGAGGAGTATGAGGCGGGTGTTAGTATGAGAACAGTTATACCAAATGTGTCATAGTATCGCTGTGTTCTAGTTGAGTGGTGGTGTATAGGAGAGAGTGAGTGTGGTGGTGTGATATGGTGGTTTTCAGTAAGGTGCTTTAGATCGAGCGCTCGTCAGTACCATCAATTCAATCCATTTTATTCACTCTGTCAGTTCATTCAGCTTCATCTGTTCATACATTTCGTCTGGTTCATCATTTAGTTTACTAGTCTTTCCATTCATCGGATCCTTCATTCACATAGACTACTCCATCCAATCTGTTGATCCATTTCATCCTCCCATCTGTTAACTCCCCCCGTTCTATCAGTTCCATGGATTCTGTCAGTTCCATGCATTTCATCCGTTTCATCCACTCCAACCGTTCCATCCACACAATTTGTTGCATTGATCTATCCGGTCCATGCACTCCCTCCATTCCATGCACTCCCTCCGTTCCACGCACTCCCTTCATTCCACGCACTCCCTCTGTTCCACGCACTCCATCCATTCCATCCACTCCATCGGTTCCATGCACTCCATCCATTCTATCGGTTCCATGCACTCCCTCTGTTCCATGCACTCCCTCCTTTCCATGCACTCCCTCCGTTCCATGCACTCCATCTGTTCCATCCACTCCATCCGTTCCATCCACTCCATCCATTCCATCGGTTCCATGCACTCCCTCCGTTCCATGCACTACCTCCGTTCCATCAGTTTCATCCACTCCATCGGTTCCATCCATTCATCTGTTCCATCCATTCATCGATTCCATGCTCTTCATCAGTTGCATGCTCTCCATCCGTTCCATGCTCTCCATCTGTTCCATGCTCTCCATCCGTTCTATGCATTCCATCCGTTCTATCCGTTCCATCCATTCCAAGGATTCTGTCAGTTCCTTGCATTTCATCCATTTCATCCACTCCAACCGTTCCATCCACACCATTCTTTCCATCCACTCTATCCGTTCCGTTCACACCACTCTATCCGTTCACTCCTCTGTATCCGTTCCGTCCACTCCATCCATTCCGTCCACTCTATCTGCTCCGTTCCCTCGTTCCGTTCCCTCTATCCATTCCATCCACTCCATCCGTTCCATCCACTCCATCTGGTCCATCCACTCCGTCTGTTCCACCCACTTGGTTTGTTCCATCCGCTCTATTCGTTCTATCCACTCCATGTGTTCTATCCGCTTCACCTGTTCCATCTATACCATCTACTTCATCTGTTCTATCCACTCCAGTCCGCTCTGTTCGTTCCATCTGCTCTATCCATTCCAACTATTTGTTCATCTCCATCAGTTCCATCTATTCCATCTTGTCCATCCAGTCCTTCTGTTCCATCCTCACCTTCGGCTTCATCGACTCCATCTGTTCCATACACTCCATGTTAGGGAGAATTCTCATTTATGGCTAATTTCCCTCACATAGTGAGTCCCGTAGTAGCTTTGCTGGATTTCTGGGGTTTATTTTTTTCTACCTGGTAAGAGTGTGAGCCTTTTTTCCCACTCTTACATGTGTTTTGCCATGTCTATTTCTACTGTTTGTGTGATCTTTGGCTCTGGAGCACACCACTCAATGAGCCCCACTTTTTGTGTGTGTTACACAGCAACTTCAGTGCAGTGACACAGAGTTGTCTTTTAGACTTCCCACTGACTCCATTTTTCTGTGGCTGTCTACTGTCCCCCAGAAACATGTAAAGTTGCCACTGACTTTATATAGTCACTTTAAAACTACAGACCCAGTACACCCCATCTTACATGGAGTATTGGAAAGGGTTAATTCCTACCCCTTTTTGTCTGTGCTTCTCTGAGCTTGGTTTTGCTCTTTTAACATTTAGACTTGGCTGGTGGCAGTGGTATCTACCCTAACTTTTCCACCGCGATTATACTATATAAACGTGGTACTGTTCCAGGCTATTGTGGTAGCCTCGAACTTAAACCCACTTGCCCAAATACTCTTTATTTCGGCTCCGGTCGGGTTTAGTCACCATTTCTTTTTGTTAAAGTCCTTCTTGTGTTTTACTTTGCGCGGCAAACCAGGTTTGTCTTCTTTGTTCATAGTCTTTTGGCGGGCTTCTACGAAGAAGCCCTCCTTTGGCACCTGGGTGTCTAGGTGGGCTTATTGTGAGGAAGGGGTGTAGTCACCTTCTGAACAGGGTCTCCCTTGAAGACCCAAGTCGCAATTTGTAATGATTGGCTGAGGTTGTTGTCCGAGCCGGACAACCCCCCTGCTGAGTGATTGACAGCCAGGCTGTGTGAATGGGGGATTTTTGCATAAAAGGCAGGACTCTTGGACTGGAAGTCAGAGTCACCACTGGTACTGCAAGGAACCGAAGAGAAGCGGAGAAGAAGACGGCTGCTGCAACCCCGAGTCCCGGTGAAGCCCTGTTGTAGTCCTGAGCTGTCTACCCTTCAACGACAGAGAAGATCCAGTCCGGAGTCTTCTTCCCTTGAGCCTGGTGGGGTCAACCAGCTCATCTTTCAAAGCCAGAGGATCCTCTTCATGGTCAAAATCACTGCACACTGCTGTAGTGGTGCGGATAGCCATCTGAAGAGCCTCTCCTATTTTAAAGGAGCGCGCCTTTTATTCACCGTCGCTGCTGCTGACCTCATCCCTGGGTAGTGCAGATCCCGCCAGACGTCCTCCTTCTTGTCTCCATGACTGAAACTCCAGGAACAGTGAGTCTGCAGGAAACTACCAGGAACAACTGCTGTGGCACCAGCGTTCTGCAACGAATAAGGTACTGTGTCCGACTTCGAGGAATTGGGGTGAACCCTTCTTCCTCATCAAAGGCTTGCCCTTTTCTTCCTTCCCTCTTATAACTTTTGCCTCCTCTTCTGACAATAGCGAAGTACTCCTGGCAACCTTGAATTTTGAACTGTTCTAACTGTGTGATCCTCGGAAACAGGGACCCTGTTCCACTTGACACTGGCACAGGCCTATTGACTTTTATTTTCATTTTAGAAGGTGCCTTCTGATTCTCTCTGCCTTGACAAAAGTATTGCCTATGATTTTTATCCCCAACTCTCTTGTGTTAATTCATGTGCTAAGCGTGTTTGATTACGGTTACATTTCTTCCCGCGGGTACGCGTATCTTTAGTAAGACCGAACTGTCATTACTGTCAAAAAGTGACGCATATGTATTCCCGGTAACGTCTTTTGTTTCATAACACCAGTCTGTCAAATTCTAAGGTACTTACCTTGAATTGTTCTGCACAAGGGGAATTGGTTGTGCGTAGTGTATTTGAAGTGTGGTTTTATTTTTCTAGAAGTGAAGTGTTTTGTGAACAGATGGTTTAAAAATAAATGTACTTATATTTTTTAACCAGAAACCTTGAGTCAGGGTTTCCTTGAGTCACAGTAATTGTAGTCCTTTGTGTAATCTCTACTACTGCTGTTTGCTCTTGAGATAAGTCTGGCTGCTCAGTCACTGCTACCACTCTTTCTGTGTAGTGCAGGCTTGTACCACTTGTAGTCTTATCCCTGTGCAGTGGTCCCTAAGGGCACTGCATAGGATTCTGCCTAACACCCCATCTGTTCCATACACTCCATCTGTTCCATCCACTCTACTTGTTCCATCCAATCTACCTGTTCCATTCACTTCATTTATTCCATCTACTCCATTTTACCGATCCACTCCATCTGTTCCCTCCACTCCATTTGTTTTATCAACTCCATCTGGACTGTCTACTGTATCCGTTTTCATCCACTGCATCTGTTCAGTACATTTGATCTGTTCCATTTGTTAAAGCTACACATTTTTCCATTCCTTCAGTCTGCTCTGTAATCTCACCCGTTCAATCCACTCATCCATTTTATCTAATCGACTCCTACCATCCGTTCAGTCTGTTCTGTCCATTCATTCGTTCGTTCCACCCACTCCATCCGTTCCACCCACTGCATGCGTTCAACCCACTGCATCCGTTCCATCTGATTCGTCTGTTCCATCCACTTCATCCATTTGATTTGATAAGTAGACTTATCCCGCTAGCTCTTTGTTCCATCCTTTGCATTCACTCTATCCGTTTCATCCATTCTGTGCATTCGATCCGCTCTATGCGTTCTATCAACTCACTGTCCTCATTACGACTTTTGCGTAATGGGTTAACGGGCTCCGCTAATGGAGGTGGACCCGTTAAACCCATTACGCAAAATTACGAGGTCACCTGGCGAGACCTGGTAAGGAAGCCTGATAAAACCAGGCGTCGTTACTGGGTCCCGCGAGGGGACCAGGGAGCTAACAACGGGTCGGTCGTAAACAGCCTTTTGTTAGCTCCTTCTCCCATTCCCATTGAGCCCCTCAGATGGGAATGGGGAAGGTCCGGGGCCCAGGTTCCCAGAGGGAGGAATTACTGGGCCCTACAAACTCGGAATGGCCCGGTAATTCCCCATTCTGGGAACCTGGACCCGGTTTTGGTGGCAGCCATGCCGCCAATAGTGGCATGGCTACCGCCAAAGCCGTAATGAGGCCCACTCTGTTCCATCTACTCTCTCTGCTGAATTTTGTCACCTTTCCATCCATTTCATTCCTTTGTCCACTTTATCTGCCACTCCATCCTTTCCACGCGTTCGATCTGTTTTTCTGTTTCGTTTACTTGTTCCGTACTATATCATTCAACCGTTCGTTATAATTAATCTAATGTGGATACTTCTTTTAATCATTTCTTCTTCCATGCTATCCAATTCTTCAGTTCTGTCCACTCCTCCCGTTCCAGCCACTCGTTCCGTTCCATCCACTTGTTCCGTTCCATCCACTCTTTCCGTTCCGTCCACTACATCCGTTCCGTCCACTTCATCCACTCCGTCCACTTTATCCGTTACACCTACTGCATCGAGTTACACCTACTGCATCTGAGTTACACCTACTGCATCCGATTCAACTGTTTCATCCACTGCATCCATTTCACCCGTTTCATCTAGTGCATTCGTTTCACCTACCGCATCTACTTCATGCTTTTCATCCATTTCATTCCTTTCATCCACTTCATTCCTTTCATCCACTTCATTCTTTTCATCCACTTCATCCCTTCTATGCGGCTTATCTGTTTTAGTTTACATTGGTAGTTTTAGGTTTCCAATTTTTCTCGATCTGGTCTCGATGCTGGATTGTTTTTTAAATGTTTTTATTTTTTAAAATTTGATACAGCAACCGTGGGCTACTGTTTATTGTTGCTGTTATACTGTTTGTGTTAAGAGTCGATTTTTAGGGGAAGAGCCATGTTTTCAGTCATTTGCGGAAAGACATGAGTTCCTCAGTGAGTCGGATGTGGGGTGGAAGTGAGTTCCACAGAGTGGGTGCTAGGGCTGAGAATGATGATCCACCTAACCTGACTGAGTTGGTTTTTGGTATCACTAGGAGGCGGGCAGAGCTTGATCTTAGAGTGTGTGGTGGATGGTAAGGTTTTAGTTTGTCCTGAAGATATTGAGGCCCGGTTTTGTGCATTGCTCGGTGAGAGATGCATAATTTTTTGAAGGTCACCCTTCGGGCAACTGGAAGCCAGTGCAGAGTTTTGAGATCTGGGGAGATGTGATCTCTTGGGCCAAGTACAAGTAGCAGTTTGGCTGTGGCATTTTGTGCTCTTTGTAGTTTAGTCAGGTGCTATGCGTGGACTCCGAGGTAGAGGCGGTTAGCATAGTCCAGTCTTGACATAACAATTGATTGGATCACAGAGAGTCTGTTGGGAAAGGAGAGGTATGGAAAAATGTGCCTAAGAATTTTGAGGTGTTAGTGGCAGGACTTAGAGACTTTGTTGACTTGGAGCGAGAGGGTTAGGTCAGAGTCAAGAGTGCATCCAAGGTTTTTTACTGAGTTTGAAGATGTCAGGGAATTGCCCATGGCGGATGGCCAGGACAGGGAGTGTGGAAGAAGTTTGGTGTTGCCACACACCATGATTTCAGTTTTGGAGGGGTTTAACAGGAGGTGGTTTGTGGTCCTCAAATGATCTATGTGAAGGAGACAGGCAGCGAGGGTGGGTTGGCAGTGGGGTTTTGAATTAAGGAGTTTTAGGATTAATTGGGTGTCATTGGTGTAGTTGTAGCACAGGATATTGTGCGAGCAGATTATTCGTGGGAGGGTGGACATATACAGGTTGAACAGGAGGGCTGATAGGCATGCTCCTTGTGGAACTCCGGTGTTGACTGGTCGGGCGGTGGAAGCATAGGAGGAGATTAGGGTTATTCGGTTCCTATTGCTGAGAAAGGATGCTATCCATTTGAGAGCGTTTCCACGGATTCCTAGGGAGTGGAGGCGATCGAGGAGGATTGAGTGGTTGATCGTGTCAAAGGCGTCGGATAGGTCAAGAAGGATTAATGCGTTGCATCCCGCAGAATCTGCAGTGTTTTTAAGGTCATCCCAGATTGAGGTTAGGGTGGTTTCGGTTCCGTGTCGAGGTCTGAAACCTGATTGAGCGGGGTCTTGGAGGTTGTTGGCTTCGACAAAGGCATTTAGTTGGGAGTAGGCGGTTCGGTCAATGAGTTTAGCAGTTTGATTGTGAGGGGGTCGATTGGGTGGTGGTACATGATGGTTTGGTGAATTCGGAGATGATTTTGTGGAGTTCTTTGCTGGGGTTTTTACAGTTCAGGATTCGGGAGTTGTAGTGGGCTTTTTTTTGCTTTTCGGATTTCTTCTTTGTAGTGGCGATGGTGGCGGGCAAAGGTCGATCTGCTCAGGGTGGTTTTGTCTTTCTGCCATCTGCGTTCAAGGGATTTATATAGTTGTTTTGTGGTCTTCAGTTCTGGTGTAAACCATCTAGGAAAAGGGCCATGGTGAGCTGATGGTTTGGAAGAAGGGGTGAACGGGATTAATGAGGTATTGAGCCATGAGTCAAAGGCGTTGGAGGTTAGGTGTTCATTGGGTGGGCGGGTAGGGGGAGGAGACTGAAGGAGCGCGTCAGATAGGTCGGGAAGGATTTTTAGTTTCTTCCAGCATTTGCATAGATTTGGAGGTTCTGGTCGGGTAAGGGGAGCGGGGTGGGTAAGCGAATGGTGAAAGAAACAATGAAATAATCGGACCAAATGATGGGATGGGGGGGTTTAGCAGTATCTGGTCGTGGGAGCTGAAGATAGCATCAAGGGTGTGTCCTTTATAGTGAGTTGGCCCATTTATGTGGGTATGGAGGTTAATCGCGTCTAGGCAGTCAACCAGAGAGTAGGGTTGGTGGGGATGTCAAGCGAGATGTTGAAATCTCCGAGAAAGGTGAGGGTGGGATGGTTTAATTGGAGGATGGCTATCGAGTCGCAGAGGTTGTTTAAGAATTGTCTGTCTTAGCCAGGAGGTCTGTAGATGATTAGGAAGCTGTGGGAGAATGAGGGGGGGGAATAATTTTACGAGAAGCGATTCGCAGGAAGGGATGAGAAACTCAACAACTTGCTACTGAGAAGACACGGTCATGATGATTGGATTTCTCGTTTCCAGCAGTGCAGCAATGCAGGCCAGATGGCTGCTGTGATCCGGATACCATTGACCAGTTCTAGAACCATATGGCAAAGATGGCAAGGAGTCATATGGCCACCTGGGATACACACTGATGCCACTGTAGTGTCCTATCAGATAAGGTGCAGCACTGAATGCATTCTACAGCATAGACTAAGGGGCGTGATGCTGCAGAAATGCACATTGCACATGTTGTCCCAAGCCATGTGTGAATAAAAAAGTCCTTTACATTCAGGGGCTTGTAGTTTTGCTTTCCCATTTATATGGAGCAGTAGATACCCCAGAATATAATATAAAGACGACTGCACAGGTTACTCACACTTGCCACGAAAGAAAATTGGGAGGGCTCCATGATGCCCGTCTCTCTAATGGTTAAGCAGGAACTGCACAGACATACTCTGCTGGACCCTGCTGGGGTGAGCAGGACCTGAAGGAGTGCAACTACGGGAAGGCAATCACTCCACTCAAGTGCAGAGATGACGGTCTTCTTAACCTACAGTATGGTAGGCAATGCCATCTCCCAGGTGTAGACTCCTGGTTTTTCCATTGACCGGGTGGGATGACAGCAGATGCAAACATCGCCACTACTGCCACTAACCCCAGCTTTTAACTGATCGCTGCCGGCTCTGAATTGGCTCTTGCTTGCCTTTCCTGAAGTGGTCCAGTTTATTTACATTAACACATTCCCTGTGATAAGGTAGGCAGAGAGCCTACAAATCATTAACAGTCATTAAAAGTCTGATTACCATGAGCTTTAGTAGCTCAAACAGGAACCATTTAGCAACATCAGGTCAGTGTTTCGCTCCATATAGGCCACATTGCTTTTTAAGTTTGAACAGCTTCAACCCTACTGTAATGTCCCTCTTCATCGACCACTGCCAAGACCATAGCTTTAACAAGCTATAAACCTGTTGAAAGAGACTAAGACGATCTGCTTTTAGTCAGGGGGTCAAGACAGCCTCTAATGTGTTTTTTGGGGGAGGAGGGCGTGTGGAAAGACAGCTTTAAAAGGGAGTTGGGGGGAAATCACGGGAGCAGTCACCAGTGATCACCCAATAACCAATGTCCCTCAAAGTGACCACATGTCAACTACCAGTTGTGCCTTTCCTTTAAAATTAACGTTTGCATCAACTTGTGGACTATTGCCTCAATAACCCTGGGTATACAACGGCCGTTTCTCTGCTCCCAAACGGCCCTAGGAAAAATAAGGAGCAAAAGCGAAGCATAAGTATCAGTATTGAGAAGTGATTTACATTTTTAATTTAAAAACATTAAAAAACACCTTTGAGGAAATGCAAGGAGACTACAGGCCCAGCATTCTAAGCAAAAATGTATGAGCATCTGATCAGAAACTCTGCATGGCCTGCAGTTTACACATGATTTCTGCAGTAGGTGCATTAACAAACTGCAAGGTCTTTTCGGGTTTCAAGACTGACCTTCAAATTACACTGGGGAATGATCATTGATGTACTTGGATGTTTCGTCCCTTTTAATGTTGTATGTGTTTTTAGGGGATTTGCCTTTTATGCTGTGTTTAACAGAAGACATCAAGCTATTTACTTGTTCTTTTGTGCAAACAGGTCTAGGGAAGCCAAAGCGACACGTTTTATAGCATTTGCCTTTGTTTTTATATCTACGTTGGCAGTTTTTGCCACACTTGTGTTTTGTGTATTTGTGTATGCAGGTCACTATATGTGGTTTCTGAAGCGATGTCGCAGGTAGCGTATTTTACAATAAACTGTGAAACAGTGGCGTCACTATCATGGCCAAATTTAGGAGCATCCTTTATCCACAAAAGCACGTGGATGTGTGGTGCTCCTCTGGATTGATATCCTTTTCTCCAAAAGAAGTGTTGCACTTCTATGAGCAGAGGGGTAGATTTATTGCAGATAGAGTGCAGCATGGCAATGAAGCTATGGTTAAAGTATCTTGATACAATAACAGGTTCAAGAGAACAGAGTGTTCCTGGTGTTTTTATATCCATTCCCTCTTTATTTTGGTTTACAGTGCGCAAGAAGTTGTGCAAGTCATCCCATCTGTATTCTGCACAATTTATGGTAACAAATCATGTGGGTGGGCCTAAGTTCCTTAGCACACAACGTACACCAGTGTGATGTCGGAACCAGTATTCTTTTGTACCATGCATGTTTGCCAAGAGATGTGTGATACTTGACTGCAAGCTTCATCTTTGTCTTTTATCTCTTGAAGAAGTTGGTTAACGGACATGTTAAAAAAAAAGTTAGAGACTGTTTTTAATGTGTATTAGACTCCATAACATAGTGTTGCTAGTTCATTTTCGAAGAGGAGGTGGAAAATGCATTCAGTATTTCGGCTGAATCTGGGGTCTTCAGAATACATTCTTAAAGAGCGATATTCTGATGCACTTATTTGTGTGGATCTTTCATCATATCTTCCTCCTTTTCCTGTAGGAAAGAGTAAAGGAAAAGAATGTGCTTCTACACTTTTGTTTCACATATGCTCATTGGGGATCTTTTGGCTTGATGCATTTGATATGTTTCAAATGCATCGTCAATGGTGTCTTTGGAGCGTAGTGGGTGAATTGTATACTGGTCTAAAAGGTTGGCTGACGTAACAGGATCTACACATTCAAATTGGCCAGTTGCTGGTGAGTCTTGAATTATTTGGGTGGTTTCTCTGAAATTCTCTGCTATGTTTATATTTTTGTAGTATTGTAGCTGTGTGGAAACAGAAAAATTGATATGAGGCCGGGAAGCCCAAAGGAAACACACCAACACAGGTTACAAAGGACATACAAAGCGCTTTATTCAAAGTTACAACAATTACCAAAAGTCAATTGACATACGGATAGCTATTCGGCCCTCAGAGTAACAGAACGAACCATCAACAGTAGTTCGCTGTGTTAGTGTGAGAGAGCGAATATTGGGATACTCGGGTTTTTATACTTTTTATCCAGCCTTGGCCAACCCCCTCGCGGGTTAACCATTCTTTGGACCAGGCCTAGGGTTCGTTGCCAGGTCAATCCCATAATGCATACAATTTGATCAGTTCCGCTGATACAGTTGTTCATTTACACATAGGTCAGGGAGAGGACAAGGTCTCAGTTTGCGACCCTAACATGTGGCCTGCGGGCATATTATTTATTCATGTGTGCAGAGGTCACAACGGCCGGAATCCCACTCGAAATGTCATTCGGCCTCCATTTTGTTGTTCAGGGTGACTTCCACACTGCAAGAGTACCTAAAATGGCGGCTTAATCCAAGATGGCGATTTGCACAATACATTAAGGTCAAGACCTTGCCGCGGAATCTATGTACACGATGTTTTCAGACAACTTGGCGTAGGCCAACATACATTCAAACAATGCGATAGGAGGTACAATATTATTACGATTTCCACAGACCCTCCTTTTGGCCTATGCTAAACATCATCCCTAGTACTTTCGAAAATGACTCCATGTATTATCATCCATAGGTTCCGCATCATTGTCTGTAATGTCTATAGCCATAAGGTCGTTCATAAGAACCTCTTGTAACATGAATTCTTTAGATGCTGTACCTGGGGTATATATTTTATGCCCTATTGCGCTCACTGCTTGAGCACAACACCCCCCTAACATTCCACACATACTTGGGAGGCATTGAAAACAACAACAAAGAAATAACAAAATCCCTAAAATAACCATAATAACGGAAAGCACCTTCCAACCCCAAGATCGCAAAGAATCCCAAAACCAAGTACTAAGGTTCCAGTCTCCTACAGGGATATGGACTTCAGAACTGAGAGTGTGCATGTTCTGAATTGCTTTAAAAATTGTTGGTGAGGAGTCTGGTACGAAAACACAACAAGCGGACCCCACTAATTTGCATACTCCACCTCGTTCTGCCAAGATGACATCTAATGCCATCCGATTTTGAAGTGCTACCAATCGTATCGCCTTTTGCTCTAAGGTCATATTGTAGAGTATGTCCGTGGTCCGGTTGATCGTTCTCTCCAATACCCTTGCCAATCCCCTAATGTTCTCTGAGTTTGCTATTTGTCCCCAAAAGGGCACAACTGATTTGGCTATGTCCCCAAATACTTGCCCAGGGGTATCTCCATTGTTGTCTCGCCGTGGGCGAGCCTTAGAAACCTCCAAGGTACTAGCTACAAATACCCCGGGTAACAATATTCCTAAATAACAGGTCCCCTGCCAATCCTTGGGCAACCAGGGAAATGCTAAACTACCACAAACAAAATAAACAGGCCCTCCTACATACAGAGGCCTGTTTTCCCCAGTCAAATTTACAATATTTTTACAAGTTTCAAAATCTCCCATTGGCCTAGTGCCATTTCTCTGTACATAGAAGGGAACTGAGTCAGGACTATGATTTACAGAATAAGAAGGAGGCATGGCGTCCTTATTGCCTATCGGAGCCATTTTAAAGGAAATCAGAGTTTGAAAAGGAAGAGATAGTTTGTCAGACGGCCTAATAGAAGCGACGTTAGGTTTACTTCTATTTGCGAAAAGCGAGCATCCCAGGGGAGTCAATTCACGTTTCTCAAAATCATTTAAATTAGTTCCATCAAAGTTCCCTGAGATGCTATCATTCCATCGGCCAAAGAATAGTGCTCTAAGAGAGGCATAGCAAGAAGTCATTAAAGGTAAAGGATGTATATACCATCCCAGTCCCTTGTTCCCATGTTGCGGTAAGTGAGTACAAATCCAACAATTGCTCTTATTAAAAATGGCATGAGTAGCATTCATTACTATCATCAGAGTGTTATTATAATACTTTTGTCTATGTTGGGAGTCTCTAGGGGACAGAGTGTGAAGGTGTACAGAGGGAGTCAAAACAGTTGGTACGATTTTAGTTGGTAATAAAGGTTTCAAAGGATAGATTTCTTCGAAATACCAAAGTCCTACAGCAGCAGTTGCAAAAATAACAATAATCATAATTAAAACACAACAGTACGTTTTCGGGGCCCAGGCACATTGTTCATAGTTCGATTTGGTCACCCCCTTATCTAAAAGTCCAGTGCGGGGAGCAGCGGTGAAGGTGGCAGGCATCGTAGTTCCTTGATCGACGGCCCCAATGTTCGTTGCTGGCGACACTACGGTCGCGTGATTTCTTAGTCCTTCCCAACCCTAGCCAGCAGAATCCCTTTTTGTTCAACAAAACAAAACAATTTTCCGATCACTTCCTTTTCCAGATGCACGACACTCGTGCCGTAGTTCTATTTCCGTGGTCGAAGGTTGTACCTGATGGTACCCAAATTTGTCTGGTCCAGAAGCAAAGTATCGTCACTTCCTGAGGGAAGCGACGTGTCGGTGGCGACGGAAGTCGCGGAGCTCGAAACAGTGTTTTCCGGAAGTGATTTATCAAGAGAGTGCGGAGACAAAATGGACTGTTCCCAAAGCTCCACAGGCTCAGAGAAATTCTCCGACACACTCGTAGCGCTGTTTGCTACTCCAAGATCAGAGACTGTAGCATCAGCGAGGGGTTCTGCTTTTTCCGTAGCGTGTGGCGTCGGGTGAGGAAGTTTCTTGACGTGCGTCGCGTGATTCCAGTTCTTCTCTTCCAGCCACCCGCACTGCTGTCCTGGTGACCAACAATACCTGGTGGGGTCCCCGCCAGCGAGGCGCGAGACAGGAAGACCTCTCGTAGGCCTTCACAAGGACCCAACTTCCAGGCTGTATATCGTGTCCTGGGCCCGTGAACCGTACAGGTAAAGCAGCATGCACCTGGTGGTAGATGAAATACAGATTTTTAGTTAACTGGTTACAGTAGTCTACAAGCAATACATTCTCCACCTCCCTCAGGGCTTTAGGTTTTGGGAGACCCCAAATATTAGCAGGTCTCCCCATTACTACTTCAAATGGAGAAAGCCCAGTTCTAGTCTGAGGTGTGGTACGCATAGCTAATAACACAATAGGCAAAGCATCTGGCCATTTTAGTTTGGTATCAGCACATGTTTTTGCAAGTTTATTCTTTAAAATACCGTTGTGTCTTTCTACCAACCCAGCACTTTGAGGATGTCTAGCTGAATGAAATCGTTTCTCAATACCTAGGGCTGTACAAATTTGCAAAATTACTGCTGCGATAAAGTGAGGTCCATTGTCCGACCAGATTATCCTCGGGAGCCCAAATCGAGGAAAGAATTCTTTTACCATAATCTTTGCAGTGGTCATGGCGGTAGCATCTTTGACGGGGAAAGCCTCGACCCATTTACTAAAGGCACAAATAATGACAAGAACATATTTTAGATTATTGCATCGTTCCATTTCAATAAAATCAAAGTGAATGACCTCAAAAGGGACAGAGGGAGGCCCGAAACTTCCCCTTGGAGTCACTGTCCCTTTACCCACATTGTGCTGTAGGCAGATCATGCAGTTCTGGACGTGCCTCTTTGCAGTTTCCAGAATTTTGTCATTTACCCAAACCTGTTCTAACATTTTCGTGATCTGCTGGGCACACACATGCGTAGGACCGTGTGCCATCGTAACCATCGCCAATACATAAGAATCAGGAAGCAACCATTTCCCTTCGGATGTATCCACCCAACACCCTTCGTCATCCAATTTCCCCATTCCTTCAGCCCACTTTCTAGATTCTTCCATCGTGGCATCAGTCTGAATATCTCGCACAGACCCAATACCTTCATCCATTATGCAAACATCTCTCATTTCCCTCGAGGTATACATGTCCGTGCTAAGGTCTGTGGCCGTTTGACTGGCTATCAAATCTGCAAAGGCGTTCCCTTTGCCCACATCATCTATGACCTTGCGATGTGCTGCACATTTCATAATCGCTAACCTTTTAGGGAGTGAGAGCGCCGAAAGTAATTGCACTATCAAAGGGCCATGCTGAATCTTGGTCCCATGTGAGGTCAGGAACCCTCTTTCCGACCAAAGTTTTCCGAAGTTGTGAGCCACCCCAAATGCGTACTGGCTATCGTTATATAACAAGCTCGGGTCAACGCTATAATCTCTGCGGCCTGCGCTGAGTTATGCGAAATTCTCTTAGTTTCAACAATTTTGCTCAATGTAGTAACTGCATAAGCAGCTGTAGATGTACCATTCGAAAGTTTGAAGCAGGAGCCATCACAAAACAGCTCCCCTTCCGCATTATCCAAAGGAGTATCTATGAGATCTATCCTGCCCTTCGTTTCTTGCTCGGTGGTATACAGGCAGTCATGTGATTCTTCGTCACCGCAAACAGTGTTTTGCGGGAGAGGTAAGAGTTCAGCCGGATTGAGAACACAACACCTCTTAATTTGAATATGTGGGGCAAACAGAATTAGTTCATACCTTGTTAACCGTGCAGAGGTGAGGTGTTGCGTTTGGGTTTTGTTCAATAGGATATCAACAGAGTGAGGTACCATCAAAATCAAATCATGGCCTAGGACCATTCCCTCACTCTGTCTTACAGACGCGGCAGCAGCAGCAACAGCGCGCAAACATCTTGGCAAAGCGCATGCGACAGGATCAAGGGCGGAGGAGTAGTAGCCGCACGGCCTATTCTTCCCTCTGTGTTCCTGTGTTAACACAGCCAAAGCACATCCATCACATTCATGCACATACAACACAAAGGCCTTGTCATAATTTGGAGTACCCAGAACCGGTGCCGAACATAGCGCAGTTTTGAGAAGCTCAAATGATCGTTGATGTTCCGATTCCCATGGCAGTGGCAGAGAAATGCCCTTCTTCGTCAAAGCCAACATCGGTTTTACCACTAGTGCGAAATTCAGGATCCACAACCTACAGTAGGACGCCATCCCTATCAGGGCTCTGACTTCCTTCTGTGTATTTGGAACAGACATGCCAGAAATGTGTTTTATTCTTTCAGGTGTCAATCTTCTCCCCTCCTTTGACAGGAGGTAGCCTAGATAGGCAACCTCCTGACAACAATATTGAAATTTTTTAAGCGAAGCTTTGTGACCATTTTTAGCTAGGTGAACAAGCAACAGCATAGTGCCTTCTTTACAGGCTTTCTCAGAATCTGCAGCCAAAAGTAAATCGTCAACATATTGAAGCAGCGTGCAAGTAGGTGGCAATTCAAGGGTGTCGAGCTGCTCCTTTAAAGCTCTACTATAAATACTAGGACTTTCAGTATACCCTTGAGGTGCCCTTGTAAATGTAAATGAGCGTCCCCCCAAGGTGAACGCAAACAGATATCTGCTTTCCTTATGTATAGGGATACTAAAGAAGGCGTTTTTCAGATCCACAACACTAAAGTGCGTAGCCGTAGCAGGGATCATTGTTAATATCGTCGTACCATCAGGCACAATTGGAAATTGTGGGGCGACCACTCGGTTAATAGCACGAAGATCGATTATAAACCGGTATGGAATTGCATTGTCGCCTTTCTTATACACGGGTAAGATCGGACTGTTACACAAACTACCTGTAATCTCTTCGATCACCCCACGATGTACAAAATCGGAGACAATGCATTTCAAAGCACGTTCGCCTTCAGCTGATATTTTATACTGCGGAATGCGTGGCAGTTTCACCCCATGTTTCAGGACTATTTTAACGGGCTCAATATGTAATACTCCGACATCATTGTCGTCCACCGCCCACAGACATTCCGGAACAATGCTAAACTCGGGAGGTAAAGGTCGAATCAAGAACTGAGAATTAGGAAGTTGCTGTGGTGAAACCGTTAGCCGTATTCCATCCGAAGAACAATGAATTACTGCGTTCAATTTCTTTAACAAATTCAACCCCAGCAAATTCTCTCCACAGTTTGAAGTGAGAAGAAAAGGGCAATGGCCGTGAAGGGACCCAAAGAAACGGATACCGGCGCAGAAACCGGCCAGACGGTTGGTATACCAGAAAACCCTACGGAAACATTTGTTTGCCCTGACAGTGGGATGTTTGGAACCCTGGAATGATCAATGGAGCACTTCTGTGCTCCAGTGTCAATCAAAAACTGGTGTTTCCTATTCCCCAATAATAATTCAACGTAGGGGCCTTTTTGATTAACGGGAATAGGCAAAGGTTCCAAACCCTGCTTCGGGCAATCCTAATAAAATAGAGCCTCATCAGAAGGAAGCTCTCCAGAAAGGTAGGCAGCAGAAGGGTGATCAAATATGTTTCTCGAGTCCATACTCGAGGTCTGATTTTCCCGTGAAAAAGGTTGCTGGGAATCTTGCAAAAGCTGACCTCTGTCAGGGCCCCCTGCTCCAGGGCGGCCCCTAGGTCGTCTACCCATACCCCCAAACGCACTGCTTGACCTCTGGCGAAGGACAGGGCACTGTGCTCGCCAATGACCTTCCTGGCGGCAATAAGCACATTGATTAATATTCACAGTACTCAGAGGAGCATTTCCTTTTGGAACGTACTGACCTCTAGTCTGTGTCGTACCTCCTCTGGGGTTTCTAATAATTTGCTGTAATAATACTTTAGTTTTCAGATCTCCCTTTCTCTTTTCAATTTTTTCCTTCTCATTATTAACACGGTTCTCATAATACTGAGCCATGTGCAAAACCTCAGATTGAGATTTTGCCTTCCAAGCGCTCTCAGAGGACATAATTTGTGACTGGATGTCAGGTAACAATCCACGTACAAATTTGTCCACGAACAACCTCTTCCCCGACTCTGTACCTAAATCCTGTCCACTGAAGTCAGAAAATACCTGCTCGAATCTATTGAAAAATTCGGTGGCGCCTTCAGTTTTCCCTTGGACACAGGCCATAAGCTTGTCCCAAATAATCCTTTTTTCTGGAATCATAGTTTTTAGTTTAGCGACAATCCTATCAGGTAAAGTAAGTATTACCTGTGGCGGTTTCTCACCAGCTGGTCTTTCTCCATCAATTCTAATCATATTTGCCCACGTATCTCCTAGCCCTGGCACATCGTCTATTGTCCGAACCTGTTTCCATACATCTACGGGTAGGAGCACAGGAAATAACAAGTCAATGTCACTCAAGGTGAACACGGTGGACTGTAAAACGGACTCTATTTCTTTGTAAAACCCTGTCGGGTTTTTCCTAATATCGGGAACTGATTGTCTAATTGTGTTCACTTCCTGTCGTGAAAACGGGACGTGAACGAATTGCGATACATAATGTGCAGGGATATCCACTGCGGGGGCACCAGTCGCCGCGTTGGCGGGGATCTCAACTTTTGGGACAAAGGTCGGAGGAACTTCTCTCATAGGCAACTGAGATATAGGTACCTCCGGCCGCTTACTAAGCAATAGAGCCAGGTCGAGCGCTAAGGCAGCTGTAGAAGTGTCGGGCGAAAAAGCCCTTTTACAAATCCCCAATAATTCTATGGGGCAACTAACCTTCTTCCTTACACATTCCTCTTGCAGGTGCTGTACCATCACCTGAATTACTTTTCTTTGCATCTCTACTGTATACTGACTATACGTGTCATACACTTCGTCTGGCGGTATCGATGAATCCGAGATCCATCGAACCGCATCCTTGGTACAAATTCGTACTTCCTCAGGTGCCGCTCTACGGCATGGAAGGAACCGTTTCTGTACATATATTCTATCGTCTTCATCATCCTCATCTCGTGATTTTTCAAAGTCTTTCCTAAACTCAAACAATCTTTCAACATGTCCATATACTTTCTGTTCTGTGTCCCTCGAAAGTGCCAAAGCATTCAGATCTCTCACTCCTTGTGGAAGATCCGAATTTTGTAATCTACCCCACATCACACACAAATGAGTCCCCAAACCTTCGATAAAAACATTTTTCTCGGGAAAACTACTCAAATTAGATAATGTAGAAAAAACATTAGCTTGATCACCTTTCTCCATGCAATGCTTAGCCCATGCAAACAATTCCTGTTTCCTATCTGCAGAAACAGTACTACGAGTCACAATTTTTGACCCTGCACCTGGATCGACTCCGATCAATACGGGGCCACTCGGGAGCGGAGGTATAGGTAAATTTAACAAAGGTGCAGGTGCAGGGGGAGGGGCGGTGCGATAGGCGGGGGAAAAACAACCAAAGGACTAGAAACAATAGTCTGTACAGGGGGAACAGGAATAGCAACAGGAACAACAGCAGGAATGGGCAGAGTGCCCAAGACAGGGGCATACGGAGGTGGCGCTGAGGCATCGGGCCTGCGTTCATTTAATAACTTCTCAATAAATTCCTCAGAAACATGGAAATCTTTAGAGGGGTAAATTTTCTGGACCCCGAGTGAAAAGGCTCTATCCATATTTTTAACTAATTCTGACCGCTTTTCTTTATCATATAATAATGCTTTTTCAGCGTTTGTTTTATGACGACGTGCAT
The DNA here is from genome assembly GCF_040938575.1 of Ambystoma mexicanum. Lineage (NCBI taxonomy): Eukaryota > Metazoa > Chordata > Amphibia > Caudata > Ambystomatidae > Ambystoma > Ambystoma mexicanum. The sequence continues at coordinate 386,481,674 of NC_090937.1, forward strand.
GTTTATCCCTACTTTTAAGCTGCTGCAATGCTTCTTTCTTCCAATTTTGTGACACATCAAAGGCTGCTGGTCTAGCCTTTTTCTTTAACAAGATCGATTCTAAATATTCAATACGGGGGATCTCAAAACTACCATTGATTGGCCACTGAAATTCGGAGGCATGTCTGGTCTGTCTGTGCCAAATGTCATTAAATACGATACTACCAATGCCATACTTACAGTACATAGTACACGCCGGCGACCCCTCCTGTGGTGCCGGACGGCTAAATTCCAAAGATTCTCGATCGCTGCGGAACAGAGCCCTAAAACAGCTAGACAATTTCCCAGGCATTTCTCAAAAAATTGGTGTTACCTGGTCCAATAATTGTGTCTGCAGATACAATACGCCAAATTCAAATTGTCAGGGTTAAATTAAGAGCCGGGTCATGACTGCACCTGACCAAACCTAAGGAGGACCGTACGGTTTACAAAGAACTTACCTAACAAATTTTACCTTGCGTTTGGTGATTTCGGCAAATCTGCCCGCCTCAAAATTGGACCCTCGTCAAGATGCCGTGTCAGACCACACGACTATCGTCCAAGGATCGGATCGTGCAGCGCTGCCGAGGTATCGCGTCTCGATCGGTCGGGCCCGCAGAATCATACCGTCCGATCCCGGTTCGATAGTCTGCGTCAACCTTCAATGATCCGGCATCAATCTTGAGGGTCCCTATTCTGGCGCCAACTGTGGAAACAGAAAAATTGATATGAGGCCGGGAAGCCCAAAGGAAACACACCAACACAGGTTACAAAGGACATACAAAGCGCTTTATTCAAAGTTACAACAATTACCAAAAGTCAATTGACATACTGATAGCTATTCGGCCCTCAGAGTAACAGAATGAACCATCAACGGTAGTTCGCCGTGTTAGTGTGAGAGAGTGAATATTGGGATACTCGGGTTTTTATACTTTTTATCCAGCCTTGGCCAATCCCCTCGCGGGTTAACCATTCTTTGGACCAGGCCTAGGGTTCGTTGCCAGGTCAATCCCATAATGCATACAATTTGATCAGTTCCGCTGATACAGTTGTTCATTTACACATAGGTCAGGGAGAGGACAAGGTCTCAGTTCGCGACCCTAACAAGTGGCCTGCGGGCATATTATTTATTCATGTGTGCAGAGGTCACAACGGCCGGAATCCCACTCGAAATGTCATTCGGCCTCCATTTTCTTGTTCAGGGTGACTTCCACACTGCAAGAGTACCTAAAATGGCGGCTTAATCCAAGATGGCGATTTGCACAATACATTAAGGTCAAGACCTTGCCGCGGAATCTATGTACACAATGTTTTCAGACAACTTGGCGTAGGCCAACATACATTCAAACAATGCGATAGGAGGTACAATATTATTTCGATTTCCACAAATGTAGTTATGTTTCCTGGCGTTACCCCTTGCGTTCTGAATAATGTAATACTAAAGGGTGTGCAATATTATGTAATGCCCATGTGAGTAATGTGACATTTGTTAAGATTATGTTCATTTATCCTTGTCCAAACATTTGTCTTTATTGATGCTTTGTCCTGTGTTTGGATTGTGTAAAAACACAACTCTTGTAAATCTATAATATGTCAATGGGAGTAATGTCACAGATCTTTATGGGGAGACGGTGGCCACCAATTGTTAAGTGGTGTCCATTGTATCTTTTCGAAAGAAGATATGTGAGTCCGATATATGTATTACTGACATCAATACTTGAATGGATATATACCAACCAAAAAGAAAAACCCGCACTGAAGGTTTTGTCCTTTTCTGAGAGCAATGGACATGCCGTGATGCAGTACTTTTTTTGGCGTTGTGTCTGGGAATTCGCACGTGGTGCCTAAATGTATGGGTTTCCATGCCGGGATGTGCGCGCTCGCGGCGCCGTGACGTCATCGCATGCCGTGTGTGCGCGATGACGTCACGACGTCACGTTGTGCGCGATGACGTCACTACATCACGTTGTGACCCGCGAATTTCGCGCAATTTCAATATCGCTAGCGGGTATTTAAAGAGAGGCTTTCTGACCCGTGAATCCATATGCGAATCTCCAGATGAGGATGATGACACAGGAATAGTGAGGCAGGAATAAGGTACATTTGGAAGTAAGTAAGGAAAAGGGGCTCCATCATTTTGATGTTGGGGGGTGATTATGCCATGACATATGGGGAGATGAGAGGTCACTAAATAGGGATTCTGTCTCTTTGCAGATTACTAACCCATAAAGGGTGGTGGAAAGTTTCCACTTACCACTGACATGGGAGAGTCCTTTGTGGAATAATTGACACAGGACTGAGAGTGCTTACCTTACTGCATTACAGACCAACATTGAGATAGGTAAGATTGACTATAATAATGTTGATTGTTAGTGAATAGAAATGGGTATGTGTAAAGTCCCCCCAGACTAATTTTGCCCGTATACTAATTTTGCCCGTGTCACTCATTACCCTAGAAAGGAGAGAATAAGGAAACGCAAGAATTCCTTAAGAAATTGGGAATCTGCAGCGAATTACAGAACAGGCCCAAGATTTATCAATGGGATGAGAGGTATGTAGTCAGATTCATACCTGCTGTTCACCCTCTTAGGGATGAGGGTTTTATTTATGTAAAGTAAGACTAATACTGGATTACTAGATACTAATAGGGTGTCCATTGTTTTTGATTAACAGGATTCTCCGCTAAAGAAGAATTATTAATTCCGGCACAAGACAAATTTCCCCTGAAGAATGTCCCACATTATTGTATCTGAAGGACAGAAACTTGTACAAGTCGGGTTGTTTACATTACACCAATAGGAAATAGGCCATTAGTAGTGCGGCATAGGAATCAGAGTGTATGATCCTAAAGAAATGACTACAACATTATTCACTTATGGTGTTCTTACTTGTGTGGTTTTAACATATTATATATGTTTTATGTATTATGATAATTTTTATGATTGTTTTTATGAAATGTATGAGATTTAAATAAAGTGTTTGTGATAATTGACTCCACTTTTGATGGGGTAAGAGTGTTTAGTGACACCGTTCGAAATACTGGACTTTCTTTTTGTATAAAAAAAAGTATATTTTTGTAGTATTCATTGTTTTTTTTTAGATTTTGTAGGGCTTGTCTAACTTTGTTTAAGTTGACTAGTTGTCACCAATTTGTTTTGTCTTTTGTTGGAAGATCAAAGATTGATCTATTGGTTGCTGTACTCATAGAGTTTTACATTTTCTTTGATATCTAATGGCAAATATAATACTTTGCCACGGATTCCCTTTCGTAACTTGGATGGAGGTAATTTGGCTGATTTTGGCTGAAGACGTATTATAGCTTGAAATGGGTGTAGTGTTTGGATTATAGTGCTCTCGTATGAGTTAAGTTGTTGAAAAGCTTTTGAAAGTGGGAATATTTCGAAGTTATTAGTAATAGCACGTTATGCCATTTGGTTATTGCCAAGCTTTGTGTTGCAGTACGTGCAAACTATTGAGGGGTTAGTTATTTTGTATTTAGTTTCTGCTGTTAAATATAAAGCTAATTGTAACCATTGGGATTCCTCATTGTCCTCTATTTTGTAGGCTATGTCTACTAATTTTGTGCTCTTTTTATAAAACGTTCTGTGACAACAGACACATACTTGGTCTGGTATTTCAGCAGATGTGTTTTGAAACTTAGCTATTTCTTTTTTGCATGTCTTTGTTAGGACGCTGGCGTTTATGAGGTTTTCGTCGCATTTTCTGAAGTTACAGAATTGTGTAAGTCAACTTCAGTTCCAATGTATTTACTTTGGATGTGCTCTACATCTTGAAGCAGTTGTTTGGCCTTTCCATTTTGGAGAATGTTATTTAAATTTGGCAGTTCTTGCCATCATTTTGATGTGGGGGGCAGTGTTTTTGCAAGCAGTTCCTAAAATGCAGGATAATGAGGGGCCGATTCATGGAACAAACGTGCGCCGAAAATCTTCGCGCAAGCAGGCGCAAGCGGAAAAAAACAGGCGCACGCGCACGCGTGCGATTCATGGAAGTCCCTGCGCGTGTTCACCGCGGGATGTGCGCTAAACCCATGCATGGCGCACAAGTCACTGCAACATCGCGAAAGGCGTGCGCGACGCGCACAGTGAAAGCGCACAACCTCAGCGCACACACCAGAAAGTGGGCGGGACATGGGGCATAACGCGCGGAATGGGGAACAACACGGGAAAATAAGGGCGTAACTGGGGATGTACTGCAGGGAAGCAGACGGAACGCCCACACGCACTCGAACCACACGTATTCATGGAATCGAATAGGGCAAAGCCACGCACAGGCAAAGACACGCACAAGCTGAAACACGGCCGCCACACGAAGGCAGGCGGTAGAGTCCCAGCGCATCAAAAAAGTGGCGCGCGGGAAGTCAAATACGCGATTGAGCGGGGTACCTGGATCTCAGGGGTGCGCGAGAAATTCTACACGCGATTGGCCTGGGTACGTGTATTTCAGGGGTGCGCGTGAAGTTCCACACGCGAATGGGCTGGGTACGTGTATTACAGGGGTGCGCGAGAAAATCTACACGCGAATGGGCTGGGTACGTGTATTCCGGGGGTGCGCGTGAAGTTCCACACGCGAATAGCCTGGGCGCGTGTATTTCAGGGGTGCGCGTGAAGTTCCACACGCGATTTCAGCAGGGTACGTGTATTTCAGGGGTGCGCGAGTAATTCTACACGCGATTGGGCTGGGTACGTGTATTACAGGGGTGCGCGAGTAATTCTACACGCGATTGGGCTGGGTACGTGTATTACAGGGGTGCGCGAGTAATTCTACACGCGATTGGGCTGGGTACGTGTATTACAGGGGTGCGCGAGTAATTCTACACGCGATTGGGCTGGGTACGTGTATTACAGGGGTGCGCGAGTAATTCTACACGCGATTGGGCTGGGTACGTGTATTACAGGGGTGCGCGAGTAATTCTACACGCGATTGGCCTGGGTACGTGTGTTCCGGGGTGCCGTGAACTTTCACACGCGATTGGTTGAAATCCACGTGTGTTCTGTCATCACGTGCAATGAGGGATACACCCTCGCACGTCACGTCACAGACGCGCTCACGCGCTGAGGGCCTTTGGTCCAATGAAAATGCGTATGCGTGCAGACGCGCTTACGCGCTAAGGGCCTTTCCTCGAATTACACGCTGACGTGCAGATTTTTCACGTGCCAAATCACTCCGTATCAAGCTGGCCACGCGAATACACACGGAAGACCACGCTCCTGCCCAGAAGGCCGAATCACTGCCCCCCAGTGCCCCGAGCAGCCTCCCACGTGCCATCTGCTGCTGCCTGCCTGCCTGCCTGCTGCCACCGTGCCCTGCCATTTGGTGCCTGCACATCAGCCATCTGCAGGGGTCCAGTTGCTGTGTCCACCCCTGCTGGAACAGTAGACTCCCGACTGGGATACCATCGCTCCACAGCCCAGCCCCAGGACCCAGTTGCCCACCCACGCCTGCCTCGGGGGTCGCCATGTCGGGGCAAGCACCATCTGAGACCAGTGGCGACCCCCAGCCAGAGAGGCAGAGGGCCACCAGCTTCAGTGAGAAGGAAGTTGGTGTCCTGGTGGAGCATGTCCTGGGGCATTATGATGCCCTCTTCGGAAGACCACGCGCCAACAAGGAAGGACGGGAGAGGATCTGGGACGATGTAGTGGTTGCCATCAACGCGGAGGGGGTGGCAACCCGCGACATCAAGCACATCAAGAAGCGCTGGGAGGACTTGAGGTCCAGGACCCTCAATAAGGCCCGGCGCCTCGCGGAGGGGGGCTGGGCACGCCTGAGTGACATCCAGTTGAGGGTCCTGGAACGCGTAGACCCAGCGCTCCACGCCCAGATCCTTCGGAGGCAGACCCATCTGGAGTTGGCCGGTAAGTGGCCAAGCATTGCTGTGTGAGACAGGGCATGTTGCAGTGTGCTGGTTGTCTGATACCTGCCTGTATGTGTGACATAGGCCATGTACGTATGTGTGTGTGCAGGGACATCATGGTCAGGCATGTGAGTACAGTGATGTGTTCTATTGCAACATGGGGGGCTCTGTGCGGAATGGACACATGGAAGCATGGCAGTCTCTGTTCCTGGACATGGGTGGGGGTGAGGGATGGGTGCTGGTCCCATGTACACGTATGGTGTCCATGTGTGTGTGTCTGACCTGCGTGTCTGTGACTTGTAAATGCCATGGATGCATGACACGTGTCTGTGACAATGTTCAGATTCACTGATGCAGCCTAGTCATCCTTGTATCCACTGCGTCTGTGGTGTACGAGGCCAGATGGATGGAACTACGGTGAGGTGTGTGCATGTGATGGCAAGACCCATGATGCATGTGAGTTTAAAACCAACATTGTATGAATCATGAGTCCCTTGGTCATGTATGCCAATGTCCATGGCATGCGCCATGCCTGTTACTGTATGTGTTTTGCCTGCACTGACCCATGTGTTGTGGAGGGACATGATGGAAGTGATGTATGACAGTGCCACTCATCTGCTGTTGCTTCCTGTCTAGGGGACCATTGTACAGTACCCTGATGCTTGTGTTCTATGTCTCCCTCTACACAGTGGCAAGTGAAGAAGAGGGCGGAGAAGGCGCTGTGGAGCAGAGCGGCGGGGATGCCGCCACGGCTGCAGCGGAAGGGGTGGGTGAGCCCCCACAGGGGCTTGCACCGGCGGAAGACGGCGTGGAGACATCCAGGTTGGTGGTTTCCACAGAGGGGGAGGAGGCCGCTACTGAGCCACACATGGGGCCTGGTGGGGACATCCCCGCTGGTGCAAGTGGTGCAGTCCAGGGCCAGGGGCAGGAGGCAGCACAGGTCGCCGTGGAGGTGCCTGTGCATGTCACTGTCCCTGACACTGTGACTGCACCACCATGCACCAGCAGGGATGCCCCATCCCAGGCCCGTCCGCAGGAAGGGGAGATGTCCATGTCATCTGACACTCCTCTACCTGCGGACGAGGGGACCCCTGGCCGTGTGGAGAGGGTCCTGATTGGTGTCGCGTTGCGCACGGCTGGCATTCGTGATGAGGTGCATGCTTCCCGGGAGGAGCATGCACATCATCACGAAGAGCACCGTGCGTACGTGAACCATTTGGGAGCCGCCATGGTCGGGGGTTTCCTACATGTGTGTGGCCTTCTGGCGACCCTCTCCTCCTCTGTGGGGGCTATGCGCCAGTCGTGCTCCATGCCGTCTTCCGGCCCAGATGCCACCAGGGCCCCCTGTGGACCTGCCCCGACCAACGCAGCCAGCTCGGTGGGGACCCCATCCCTGCCACAGTCGGGAGTCGAAGGTCCAGCAGGGGTGGACACACCAGCAACTGTCCCCCTGCAGATGGAGGATGTGCCGGCATCATCTGGCAGGGCACGTGCACGACGGCATCGGTGGATTCCATCAGCCTGGATGCCGTCGTGCTGGCAGAGGCAGTGGCGTCGGAGGCAGCAGCAGGCTCGACGTGGGAGGCATCATGGCTCGGGGCCATCAAGATCAGAGGGGCAGGCATCGGCCGGAGGGCAGGAGAACCCTGGGATGGCAGTGTCTTCCGTGTGGGAGCAGTTGGTCCAGCGGATAGGTGCGGAGCGGCAGCGGGCGGAAGAGGAGCGGCTCACCATGGTCAGGGCGGAGTTCTCCATGCGTCGGGCGTTGAGGCGGGCTGAGTGCCTCGAAGAAGCTCGCAGGGAGTTTGAGGTGGACACGGGGTTGACCCTGCGAGACCTCGGGGCCAGGACAGAGTCCCGCCTCCGGGACATCGACATGGAGTTCGATGATGCCCTGGCCGGCAACATCACAGAGTGAGCCGCAGGACTTGCCCGCTGCCATTGTATATAGTTATATAGTTAGTGGTAGGTTTCCTTTGAATTTTTTTTTTTTATTTGGTTGCGATTGGACAATGCGCCACTTTTTTGTATATAGTTCAGTTTTTAGTTAGTTGACATAGTTAGGTTTCATTTGGTTGGGCTCATGGACCCGGGATTGTCTTGTAAATGGTTCTTCTATGGATCTTTTGATTTTTTGGATTTTTTTCATGGACATTCATCTTCTTTTTGTTGTTTTTCTTTGTGGTTTTTCTCATTTCATTTCCATTCTAGCTGATTTTCAATAAATTTTTACTTTCATCCTTCAATGTGTCGTATCATCTCATTGCTTTCATGCATGTCATGTTGGGTGTTTTAACATTGACTTGCAGCCATTGTGTGTGACAGACATGTGTTCATTTGCATTATTTACATTGGGTGTGTAACATGTAATTGCCTTTGATATGTGGGTGGATGTGATAGTTGGTTGGGCCTTTTGGCAGGGGAGGATGGCCATTACGGACATGATTGGGGATTGTTGGGACCCAGGTGCAGGGGGGCATGGATGGGACATGGGCGAGGGCCTGGTGGAGGGTGCCCCGCAATGCTGGGGGGTGGGGGTGGTGGGGGACATTAGTTGGACATGGGTGGGGGCCTGCTGGCAGGTGCCCCACAGTGCTAGGGGGTGGGGGTGGTGGGGGACATGAGTTGGACATGGGTGGGGGCCTGCTGGCAGGTGCCCCACAGTGCTGGGGGGTGGTGGGGGTGGGGGACATGAGTTGGACATGGGTGGGGGCCTGCTGGCAGGTGCCCCACAGTGCTGGGGGGTGGGGGTGGTGGGGGACATGAGTTGGACATGGGTGGGGGCCTGCTGGCAGGTGCCCCACAGTGCTGGGGGGTGGGGGGGGGGGACATGAGTTGGACATGGGTGGGGGCCTGCTGGCAGGTGCCCCACAGTGCTGGGGGGTGGGGGGGGTGGGGGACATGAGTTGGACATGGGTGGGGGCCTGCTGGCAGGTGCCCCACAGTGCTGGGAGGTGGGGGTGGTGGGGGACATGAGTTGGACATGGGTGGGGGCCTGCTGGCAGGTGCCCCACAGTGCTGGGGGGTGGGGGTGGTGGGGAACATGAGTTGGACATGGGTGGGGGCCTGCTGGCAGGTGCCCCACAGTGCTGGGGGGTGGGGGTGCAAGGGGACATGAGTGGGGGCCTGCTGGGGGGTGGGGGTGCAAGGTGACATGAGTGGGACATGGTTGGGGGCCTGCTGGCAGGTGCCTCACAGTGCTGGGGGGTGGGGGTGCAGGGGGACATGAGTGGGGGCCTGCTGGGGGGTGGGGGTGCAAGGGGACATGAGTGGGGGCCTGCTGGGGGGTGGGGGTGCAAGGGGACATGAGTGGGGGCCTGCTGGGGGGTGGGGGTGCAAGGGGACATGTGGCTTGGCTGGGGGGCATGCCCATGGTGGATGTGCTGCCTGCGGGACATGAGCAGGGGTGCAGGGTAGTCCCCTGTGGTGTGGGCTGCCTGCAGAGGTCGTGGAGGGGGTAGAGGGGAGACCTGGGAGGACCCACACTGGCAATTCACCTCTTCAACTTCCCGCACACCCACGTAATACACTGCCCCACTCGCACAGGCCCAATCGCGTGTAGAATTTCTCGCGCACCCCTGAAATCCACGTACCCAGGCCAATCGCGTGTAGAATTTCTCGCGCACCCCTGAAATACACGTACCCTGCTGAAATCGCGTGTAGAATTTCTCGCGCACCCCTGAAATCCACGTACCCAGGCCAATCGCGTGTAGAATTTCTCGCGCACCCCTGAAATACACGTACCCTGCTGAAATCGCGTGTAGAATTTCTCGCGCACCCCTGAAATACACGTACCCTGCTGAAATCGCGTGTAGAATTTCTCGCGCACCCCTGAAATCCACGTACCCAGGCCAATCGCGTGTAGAATTTCTCGCGCACCCCTGAAATACACGTACCCTGCTGAAATCGCGTGTAGAATTTCTCGCACACCCCTGAAATACACGTACCCTGCTGAAATCGCGTGTAGAATTTCTCGCGCACCCCTGAAATACACGCGCCCAGGCTATTCGCGTGTAGAATTTCTCGCGCACCCCTGAAATACACGCGCCCAGGCTATTCGCGTGTGGAACTTCACGCGAACCCCTGAAATACACGTAGCACGCTCCCCCAGGCCCGATCGCGTGAATCAGTTCACGCGAACCCCTGAAATACACGTAGCCCGCTCCCCCAGGCCCGATCGCGTGAATAAGTTCACGCGAACCCCTGAAATACACGTAGCCCGCTCCCCCAGGCCCGATCGCGTGAAAAAGTTCACGCGAACCCCTGAAATACACGTAGCCCGCTCCCCCAGGCCCGATCGCGTGAGTGACTTCACGTGAACCCCTGGAATACACGTAGCCCGCTTGCCGTGCTGGTACAGGGTTAGCGCAGCCCTTTGCGCTGGATTGGGGATTTTGATGGCTTTTCCCTGCGCGGAAGGCGTTCTTGGGGGCGTAACTGGCGCTGCTGCAAGGTCGCTGCGCCACTATGCGCCACGGCTGGTTTTGGTGGCTGGAATCCATGAATACGCTGTGCGCGGAAATGGGTTTTGGCGCACGCGGCTGGCGCAGGGATTCGCACGCGCACACTGTGCGCCAGCCGCGTGCGCCACTTGTGCGCCGAATTCTATGAATTGGCCCCTGAATGTCCTCGAAGTCCTGTGTGCTTGCGTACTGGACAAGAGTCCATGGTTTGTAAAGTTTTCATTTTACTTTTGTCTGTTAGTTTCACTTAATGATTGAGGAATTGTTGTAAACATTTAAAGGATTGTTGTTTTATGTTACACATTGAACTGCATGTCCATCTGTACACTGGACAGTTTGTTTGGGTGAAAAGAGCATTTGGTTGAAAGTTTGTTGGGAATGTTTTTTCTTTAAGAGTTACTTTTGCCATAATGGTGTATTCTACCATTTCATACTCTCGACCATTATTGTCTATTGCTATTGTTTTTTGTTCTTGATTATAAGCTTCCTTATTGAAATATGGTTCTGTGCTGCTTGTGTGAATCCATTCACCTTCAAAGAAGTTTGAAACGGCCTCTATATTGACACTGCACATGTTTAGAAGTACTTTTTGTAATTTATTGATTAATTTAGTTAGTGATTTAATTCTGTTTAAAATCAATATAAAATGTTTTCTCTTAAGTAGAAAAGCGCTGTTAATTAGAGCTTTGATGAGTAGTCTCCTGAGGTAGTTTTTAAGGGTACATTGTGACTTTTCAGCTGTTTTTATAAGAGTGTGAAGAACTCTACGTTGGAACATTTTTTGTATTGTTTTACCATGACTACGTTAACACTGGTAGATGCAGTGTTAGGTTCGTTAGTTTTTTTTGTTGGCATTATGAATAGATTTTATTTATAATAACGTGAAGTGAAAAAAAGAAAGAACAGGCAAGTCAAGACCGTAGAATTCTGGTTTAAATCAGCCATTGACAAGGGAAGGCTCTCTCCCACCGGCTTCGACAGGTCAACTGAGACTGAGGGAACGCTGTCTGCAGGCCTTTCAAGTTAGAACTTTAGAACATCAGAACATTCTCACAACTCTGGTTTGCAGGTCATACAGCAAGAGAATGAATGGAAGGAGATGCAAGACTTCCCTTCTGGGTGGGCTGGAACGATCTTGCCCACGCCCACGTTGAAGAGTGTAAATTCTGTGGAACCACACAGGTCTGGGGACAACCTTTCGTATTACACTTCACTATCTCTGCCACAGATGTGCCTAGAGACTGGGCAGGTGCCATTTGGAACTCGCTGGAATTTCATTCTGGCTCCACTGAAGGATCAGTACACTTCTGGGCGCACCCTCTCCTGGTTCCACATTCTCCCATGACCTGCTAATTTAGAGCCTCATCACTTCAAGCAGTTGGAGAGGCTCTGAGAATTGTCTGAACCTTCCTTTTAAAAAAAAATGTATTCATTTATTTACATTTGTATACAGAATGCAAGAAAAACAGAACACAGTAAATACATATAATACAACGTTAAGCAGTAGATATATATAAAACATCGTTAGAAATAACAACCCAAGAAGAGAAAAAAAAAATCACATTAAAAGAAATAATTAAACTTTCCCCAGATTTTGTCTATTAGGCCAAGTTGCATTTCCATTTATAAATAATTTGTTCAATCTTCGAAAGCTTGTGCATCTTCTCAACCCATTCGTCAAGTGTAGGAGCAATCCTACTTTTCCATCCTCGAAGTATCAAGCGTTTGCCCACAATGGCACCCCTGTAAAACCATTATTTATGTGCAGAACTGAGATCAGTTAACCCAGAATCATCTCCCAGTATCACTGTTTTGAAATCCAAAACCAGACTCCCACTGGTGATCTTAACACAGACATCACTTACCTCAGCCCAAAAACTGAAAACCCGTACGCAACTCCGCAACATGTGTTCCAGAGAGCCCATATCTTGTACACATCCCCAACATTCATCACTGTTTGCCAGCCCTCTTTTTTTAAGCATTCTGGACACCAATAAACTTGATTAAGTATTATAAGTTGTCGAGATCTTTCACCCAAATTCAGCGAGAATAAGGAAACATTTCTGCATATATTTCGATAGCAATCAGGTGTAATCTCAAAGCCAATCCCGCACTACAAACCTCCCGCAGCTTGACATTACCTTGATAGTTTGACACAATCAATTTTTCACAATCGTTAGTTGATCTGCTTTTCTTTGTACATTTGTTTACTTTTAGTTTTTACAAGAGGGGCCTCACCTTTTTTAGTTGTGGCTGGTTTCGTTTTGTTGAGTGAGGTTACTGGCTATTTTGTTTTAATGTTTTCTATACATTGTTTTAGAGGTGGATGACAATATGGTTTGGTTTCATACTTACCTGCTCTATTTTTCCTTTCTTTTCTATGGAGTTGTTTTTTAGTAGAGTATTTGTATAAGGGTATTTCCCTATTTTTTGTATCGGGGGATTGCCTTCCTATGGGAAGAATACATATGAAAAAAGGACTGTGAAGGCAATTACCCCTCGCTTAATTCAACTTATTGAGGTTTGTGCACCAACTGATTCCTGAATACTTAAACATTTTTGTAGACAGAACATTTAAACTAACTCAACACCATTCTAGTATAAAACAAACTTTATTCAAAATTCATTTAGCAGAAATTTAAAAAGCAGTAAGAAAACTTCTAGTATTTATATTTATTGCAAACTCATAAAAGTTATAAATTTCTCACACAGGCTTTTGTCACAAAGGTTTACTTCAAGGAAGTGGGGTTAGTACATGATCATACAGTCCTTTCGCAGACTTGATTACCCTTCTAAAGGATTGCGAATCGGAACACAAGCTATACAGATCATATTCATTTCTTATTTTATTAACCGTGATTCTGTTGTTATTCGATCATGTTATTTTCATCTATGGAGATTCCAGACTATGATCTTCGTAAGTTAGGCTTGGTATTTATGGCCTATAGGATTGTCGACATTTGTTTCGGCTGTTTAGAGATATATGAGGCACTATCCCTAGTGCCCTTTCTATTGTTGTAGCTGTCTTCAGGGCAGAACAATTTCTTTCAGGTTTTGTGGTCGATTCACAGGAACCCCTTATTTTGAAATGATATGCACACCTTCTATAATGTAAAAACATAAAACCAATTAAAAATAGAACTAAAAAACCGAATTTAAAAAATGAATGACGAGAGTTATATTCTTTAGATAGTATTGTTGGGCACTCACCTGTTTGTTCAAACACAGGTTGAATGTGGGCATCTCTGCCTCAATTGGAATTTCTTGGTGAGGTTGCAGCTTCTAATTTTTGTCTAAAACAATTTAATTAATCTCTGTTAATCCTCTGATTATTTATTAATTGCGATTACTGCTATTTGCTTTCAATGCCTCGTACTAACCTGACAGGTGTGTGTTTGTACAATTCTTTTTCTTTATTTTCTCATGGAATTTTACCAAACATCGAGTGTTGTCTTCCTTTTCTTTGACTGCAGCAGTATTAAATCTGCAAAAACAGTGAGAGGAACCCATGTATTATCAATCTGCCAATGTGGGTCTTTAGGGCTGCATTTTCATTTTATTACAGCATTTCGTCTGAGCATTTCTATCGAGGGAAATGCCACAAATCTCGTTTTTACTCGCAGTTTGTGGGGTCAATAAACCATGCATGTATGTTTCCTGACCTACAATAACATGTACTTACTTGCTTATTTGTGTAAGTCCTTTTATTTCTTAAGTCCTTTTTCCGGGAACTATTGCACCAGGAAGCCCACAGCAATCCACTTTATAATTACTTTGCCGTTATTATGATATGATATTGTGATATTCATCATCTTGTGCGATTTGAAATTTGAATTTGAAACATTTCTTATGCGCACCAGGCAGAAAACTGCATTCGGGCGCAGATGTTAACTAGGGAATTGAACATATCGCTGTGGAAGCTGGAAGTAGCCCTGAGTGGGTAGGTTCATTTGAATAGGAACGTTTTCAGTTCCTTTCTAAATCTTGCCAGGGTAGTACATGAGCGGATGCCAAAAGGCAGCTGGTTCCAAAGCTTAGGGCCAAACACGGAGAACCTTCTGTTGCCTTTGGAGATGCATTTTGTCCTCAGGACACATAGGAGGAGTTTATCTTCTGATCGGAGTTCTCTGACTGGGTAGTAGTGGCAGATTCTGGTGTTCAGATATCGGGGTGCAAGTTTGTAGTAGCACTTGTACACCAGACATGCCACCTTGAATTTGATGCGATCTTCCACCATCAGCCAGTGCAGCGCTTTCCTGGCTGTAGACACATGGTCTCTTTTACCCAGACGGGCCGTTAGCCTGACTGCCGCATTCTGGGCCCTCTGCAGTCTTAACATTTGTTTCCTCAGAATCCCTGTCATAAGACTTTTGCAGTAGTCAAGGTGGGAATTTACCAAAGCTCCCACCACTACAGGAAAGTCTTGAGGTGTTAAGAAGGGAAGCACATTTCTAAGCATCCGCAAAGAGTGAAATACTGCTTTTACTTTTGCCCCTACCTGGGCTTCACTGGCCAGATTCTCTTGCCAGATACACCCAAGGTTTTTCACTTTCCTAGAAAAAGGAATACTCACTCCCAGGATCTGTGGTGTAAAGTTAGTGTCTTCCCCTTTGTTTTTCTTCTCTGATCTAAATAGAATTATTTCTGTTTTACCTGCATTGAGTTGTAGTTGATTGCAAGCCATCCACTTTTTTATGTCTTGCATACACCGGTCTATCATCTCAAATGCCTGCGGCAGATTGTCTGTCTCCACATAAATCTGTGTATCGTCTGCATATGAGTGAAATCGTAGGCCGTGTCTCCTCAAGATGTCAAATAGTGGTCGAATATATAAATTGAAGATCAGAGGTGAGAGTGCTGAACCCTGTGGGACTCCACACCTCAGTTGTATTAGTTCTGAGAGAAAAGTTGCCAGTGTTACCCGCTGTGTTCTATCCCGTAAAAAAGAGTCGAACCAATCTACCACTACTTTGTCTGCTCTGCCGATGTTTCTGATTCGTTGAAGAACTGTCTTGTGGTTGATTGTATCAAATGCCGCAGATAGGTCGAGCATCAACAATATTGAATTGCTACCTCTATCTGCGGCTTCCAGTAGGTCATCCTGGACTGCTAGTAAAGCCGACTCTGTCCCATGGCTAGGGCGAAATCCTGATTGATGTTCGTCCAGGATGTCTTTACTGTCAACAAAATGCTGAAATTGGTTGCAAACTATTTTCTCTAGAATTTTGGTAGGCCAGCATAAGTTGGCTACCGGACGATAGCTTTTGAGTACCACAGGGTCTAGACTGGGTTTTTTCAATAGGGGTTTTACCAGTGCGCCCTTGAGTCCACAGGGAACATAGCCTTCTACAAGTGATTTATTCACAAAGGTTGTTATAAACGGGGTAAGATTGGATGCCAACCTGATAGCAGTGCAGGCTGGCATAGGGAATGCTAAATCTTTCGTCAGTTTTGGTTGAAGCATTAAGGCCTGTATTGTTGCATGTTCAATAGGCTGGAAGCTAAAAATCTCCCCAGTTTCCTGATGTTCTAGACCTGATTTCTCTTCTCCCACATCACCCCATTCTTCTGCCTCCCGATACTCTTTTGAATATCCACAATTTTTTGTTCGAAAAAATGGTTAAACTTGTTGGCCTGTTCCTGGGAGTCAGCTGTCAATACTGACAAACATTTAGGATTCCTAAACCTGGATACTACATCAAATAAAGGGTTTTATTAAAGCGATGGCAGTTTGAATCTGGAAGAAGCAAAAGAAGAGAGCCCATTTATTCTATGTCTTCCGTGTATGCCTTTTGTGCAGTGTTCTTTCTCTCCTACAGCATGCCGGATGTATAAATCTCGTGACACCGTGCCGGGCATTGGGATATCATGTCTATGTTTCCAAGAACAGTGGGTAGTACGCAAGTAATTCTTACAGTGCATTTAATGCTACTTACTTTATTATTCATGTGAGTCCTTTGGCCATCGTGTCTGTTTTCTTTCAGCCACTGCTGTAGGAAAGCTGAGCGGCGAAACAGCAGCCTCCTTTGTAGTGGCTTGTGCATTTATTGAATGTGTCACGTGATTATGACTTTCAGCCACGTGACATCTCTGGTTTTTCTGGCGACTAGCACTGTTGAGTTGTTCTTTTCCTGGCGTACCTATGTCACCATGCTGAAAGTCTGTGTATCTTATACCTTACATCACAGCTTGATCATGTTCATGATGTTTTATCAATGTTGTTATTTCATTGATGTTATTTATATTTGTTTCTATCCTTCATATTCACAGAATAAACTAACTTTATGGAAAATCTGATTGTTCAGTCTCGTTTTTCTAGGTATTTATATGGATGTTTAATGGATTTTTCCATTCAAAGCACCTCAGGCAAAAAGGGCATTGTTATGGCCTCATTGGGCCCTCACGTGGGGTTGGGGAAATCTGTAAAATTACATCTCTACTAGCGATATGGCATTTACTACTCCCAGCCTGCAATGTATATATCAGAGTATACTTATGTTTATTATACATTTGCAGTATATTGCAGGTGAATGTGGTCTGACATTTCACTCTGTCTGATGTTATAGACTGATTCAATATAAATCTTATTTAAATGAAGATACCCTACTCCACTGAGGTGTTCAATCCATTTCTCACTGTATTCAGATTATAAATCCATTCTTATTTGCATTTCTTCAGCGCTAGGTCTCTGTCTCCTCCTCTCCTTGAGGGGTTTAGTACATCGATTATAAACCAAAAAATCTATGTTGGTTTATGTTGTTGACGTGTGCTCCCAGTGGTTTGATGTCTACTTTGTTTTTGATACACAATCTGTGCTCGCAGATCCTTTGTCATATCTGGCGTTTGGTTTTGCCGATGTATAAGAGATCACATGGGCATTTGATCCCGTATATTGCCCACTGCGTTGTGCAGTTAGTGAATGTTCTGAATCTCCATTCTTTACCTTTAAGTTAATGCTTTTGATTGTTTTGGTAAGTGAGTATACAGTGCATTTACCACATTTAAAGTGGCCCACTACCGGCAGAGGGTCCCACAGCGTACATTGTTTTGTTTTTGCCTGCTAGTGTCAGGATATGTGTGAACTAGATAGTCTTTTAGATTTTTTTTGTCTTTTAAAAGTGAATCTAGGAGGCTCGGGATCAAAGCCAGGTGTCTTAATGATGTGGCAGTTTTTTAGAATGGTTTTCCTAAAACCATTACTGATGGGACTAAAGGTTGTCATGCACATGATTTTGTTTATGTTAGTTTTCTTCTGTGGATTAAGGGAGAAATCTCTATTTGTATGTTTGGCTCTTTTGTATGCTCTTTGTATTGTTTTTAGTAGGCATTTTGGTTGTGTCAGTTGGGAAAAGAGAAAGTTTGAGTTGGAAAGTTGTACAATGTATATGCATGTATTGCAAATGGATGTGTGGGTGTGATTGGAGAGCTTAATACAGTGATGTTTGATTGTAAGGTGGCATATCATGTGTGGTTGGGAAGGTTGTGAGAGTAAGTAGATGTGTGATGGTGTTGGGTTAGTGAATAAGGGAGTGGTGGTGTGATTGAATCAGTATTGACATTGTGCTGTTTTCAGGAAACAGTGGGTGTTACAATGGTGGTGTTTAGATGGGAATAGGAAGAGTGTGAATGGTGCAGTATAATGAGTTAGAGTGAAAGAAATGTTGGTTTGAAAAGAGTAGTGTGGGGTAATATAAAGTGGATCTGTGCTGTTGTAATTACCTGCATATACATGGTACATTAATGTACTTATTTTACAGGATGTGAAGGGAATTCTTTTTTCGGTTCTTCTTCGGCAATGTGCTTCGTTCCTGTAATTTTAAAAGAAAGTTAGTGGGGATATGTGGTAATAGTGAAGTATTTTTTAGTAACCAAGGTTGTTATTTATGAAGTTAGGAGAAGTTGTTGGGAAAAGAGTAAATGAAATTGCTGGATGTTTAAAAATATTTGTTTTTGGGAGCATTTTCATGAAAGATAAAAAATGTGTATGTGCATTTACAGAAACTTTGTGTGTAATGTTTTTTTAAAAGAGAAGAAAAGTTGATTGAAATGATTTGTGGTATACTTTTAAATGGCCCTTGGTGTGTGAGCGTTTAATATGATAGGAGTATATGCATACTTGCCAACTTTATGCATTGTAATCTGCATGTATTCATGTAGTCCTAGCTAGTTGTTTACATTCTGGGATTTGTAGTTCCACTTTTCTCATTATGAAAGTTGGAGTGCAAGTCCCAAATTGTGGAGAAAACACGAGGGCTGCATAAGCAGCTAAATATTGGAATGGGTTATGTTAAGAAGTATATATGTACTGTCAATATATTAAACTGGCACACATTCAGTGCCAATCTATTTTATCTGCTTTTACTTTTTTTAATGAAAAAGTGACACAGTGCTGCTATAAATGCACATAAGCATTTTTTAACTTTCATCAAAATGCTTCCAAAAAGAAATATTTTGAAATGCACAGCATTTTCTATGTTTATTTGATATACATGTCACAGTTTCAAATTTTCGAGTCCAGTCCTGTTTTTTTCTTTGCATTCTAGGACTTGTAGTTTGACATTTATAATGGGAAAAATGGAATTGGAAGTCACAAAATGCAAAGGAAAAAAATCAAGATGTAATAAGCACCTATACATTGGAATGGAAAAGTTGTAAAAAGTTGCCAGATCAATAGAAATGGGCCTGGGAGCTGTGGAATTGTAAAGTGTCAGCTTCAAACACCCTGGATTGGCAGAAAATGCATTTTTAAACTGTCTGAAGAGTGCAGGCACAGATTCACGGACAGGCCATTAAGCCGCATGGGTGCGGTCACATGATGACATCCGGAGATGTCCATGGCCCTCATGGCAGTCCGCGGACACCCATCGGGCAGGAATCGCAGGGCGCATGCATGTGGGTGCCTGTAAAAGAGGCGCAGTGTCCGCGGACTAATTAAAAGTGTGTCATGCAAAACCGGACATGTACGGCCATCATGACTGTCCCGGGGCACCTCTATTTTGAGTGTGGACACCCCAGACAGAAGTGGTGTCTGTGGACTCATGATGGGATTTAAAACAAAAAAGAAATATTACACAATGATATACAACACATTTATAGTATATCCATACATTTATTCATGAACGGGATGTGGTATCGGAATGGGAAAAATAAATAGGAGAATTAGGAATATCTGTACAATAATGATGAGGGGAGGAAGGGAGTGAGGTGTCATCAAAGCGTCTTTTATTAAAATGTCTAGAATTTGATGGTCATGATTGCTGGGGACAAGAGGGACAGATGCAAGAAGAATAGTGATAAGGACCATTTTTAATAACACTATTTTTCACATATTGTAAACGTTCTTTAAAATCATTACTTAGTTCATACAATTTTGTAGACAAGTTCATGATTTTATTATGTACAGTTGTGGGGTAGGGCTTCTCTTTGTGATTCTTCGCATTGTGTATAATTAAACTTGGGTGTGATTTCTTCATGAAAACTATGCACTGTAAGAAAAACAGAAATTATTATTTTAGTAAGGTCTGTACAAATTACATTATTTGTTTACATTAAAATATATACTGTGTACCATTAGAAATGTTATCGTTACTCATTTCTTCTTTTGGGAAGTTCTCCTCTAACCACTGAAGTGTGTTTGCCATTTCTGTGAGAAATAAAAGTGCTTCTGTCTTATAACACATGTTTATATGTGTTTAGGCGCGTTGTTAACTTCCTGAGTCAGTTTGATTATTGATGTTTGAGTATTTTCTGCATCTCCATCCATCTCAAAGTATTGCTACCTCGGCTTAATGGGCTGGGTCAGACACCCCAGTACATATGGTACCAGAGACATGATGGTTAAAAATCCATCAACCTAGTAAGATTTGGGGTCCCTGAAATATTGTGCGTCCTCTGCCATTTAGCTGGAGGAATTTGAAGCTCCTTATAGATAGTGGCCATTAGTTTAAATAAAACTTGCAAGTACAAGTGGGACGGGTCCCTCGTTTTCAAGGGTTTTCAAGCGGAATCCCCTCCCGACCTCTAGAGGAAGCTGAGCGGAACGAAGGTTGAAGTGGCTGGTTGAGGAGGAGACAATCCCGAGGGTCAGAAGTCAAAAACACAAATGGTGAGTAGGCTGAGTGAGGTGGCAAACTGAATGAGCACTGAATGGGAAAACGTTATAACAGGGATAGAGTAATGGAGGGTTGGTTTGGGTATTTCATTTTTTGGTTTAAGACGAAGAGAGTCACAGTTTAAGATGAAGAGCATCATAGTTTAAGGAAAATAGACAAAGAGCGATCTATCTAATAAGGCGGAATCCTACGTCAGGGACGTTTAGAAGGAGCTTGCCCTAAAGTCCAAGGGGATGTATATAGGCTATGAATGATCAAGGATCTTTAAAGAAGACAGCTCATACTTTGATCGGAGTAATTATTAGGGGCAGGAATGGTCATGAGGAGCGTTGACGGAAATATATGTGGGCCGGCCAGTCTGTCACTCTGTCAGACTGTCTGTTTGTCTGTATATTGTATATGGTGTATGTGACAAGGAAATAAAAAAATGAAAATAAGAAAAAATAGACTGTGGTGGAAATATTGAGATTTGAAATGTAACTATTTATTTATATAGTTAACTGATGATGATCAGTGAATAAGTAGATTGAAGTAAAAAACGTGACACACAGGTTTGGATCTGCCATGATTGGTGGATGCTTATATTGTATTATTTTTCTGGAAGGCATTTCTTTGTGTGAAATAACGGTAAATAGTGACATTCGATTGTGACTAAGCCATGAAGGAGGATGATACTCTGCTTATACACTTGTGCAGACGACTGCCAAAACATGCACCTAAGCTCAAGCAGTACAGTGCAGAATGTTTAAGAGTATGGCAGATAAAATGTTCTTGCCATGGCCTCAAGGGGGATCGCTGACTAAAGCAGTTTTGCAACATATGATGACATATTTTCATGCCGCATACACAGGAAAAAAGTTAGAAAAGAGGTTAGCCAGCTTAGAGCTTTTGAAGATGTACCAGGAGGAAAGGGAATACCCGCCCCCTGAAGACTGGATGCTTTACCAGTGCAAAGAGCCTTCTCATCCCCCTATGGCGTCTGAAGTAAATGGCGATAGTACAAAAGATGAAGGATTATAACCTTTTAGAGAGCTTAAGGCAGCAACGGGGTATAGCAACCCAAAGTATAAGTCGCCTGTATGTAGCAGCGATGAGAGTTCCGAAAAGACTCCAGAAAGAGATGTGATTCCTAGAGTCCCACGGGACAAGGAGAGAAGTGCTTGATCAGGTATGTCTCTAGACATAGAGAGAGAAATAAAAAGATGGAAAGGAGAGAAAGATAAAGCTGACGAGGTAGCGCTGATACAAAACAAATGTATGGGCGGTCAGATATTGCTCAAACTTGATGGAAAGAGCATTGAGGAAGTAAGACAAAAGGAAGATCAGGACGAACATGATAAAAAAGATAAAAAAAGAGAGAGACAATTGAAAGAAGACGAGGCCAAAAGAAAGATTAGACAGAGACAAGAACAGCAATATCAAGACAAACAGTTGAAAAAACAGGAAAGAGCAGAGGAGCAAAGGAAGTATGATAACAGGCAAATGGCAATCGAGGAACGAGATAGGCTAGATAAGAAAAGAGAAGAAGAGGAAGAACAGAAGTTAAAGAACTAAAAGGATACAAAGACGCAGAGATGAAGAAGTGCGTAGAACAAATGAGAGAAGAGAGGTGAAAAGACAGGAAGAGGAAAGGGTAAGGGAGGAAGCAAAGAAACAAAGAGAGTTTGATGAGGTAATAGAACTCAAGAGAAGGCAAAGGGCACACGACATTGATCGCATAAAGAAAAAGTTAATGGACCAAATCCAGTAGTAGCATGGGAGGACATAGAAGAGTTCTTCCCGACACATGAACCAATGCCAGGGCCGTCTAGAGCAGAGCTAGAGGATAATTTTGATATAAGAAGCATTGGAGAGAAAATCGATGAGGTTTATCATGAAATGAGGACCAAAAGTGAATTAAAAAATAAGGGAAAAAAACAATCCATTTGGAGGTGCACAGTTGCAAGGCAAAGAGGGAGGTTTGTGTAGCCTCGAGCATAGAAACTTGTCTTTGGACAAGCTGACTCTGAATAGAGATGAGAAACAGGGAAGCCACACTAGTTGGGGACAAGACATGCTAGATGAAGACAGAGAAACCTTCCGTGGGGAGGAGGGAGCTAATGCATCTGATTCTGAAGGGTGCTCCCCGACAGACAGGGAAGTGAAATGGTCAGATATGGACCTATGTAAGTCAAGGACGCCAGAGCCCCTGGCATGGCCAGATCGACCTAAAAGCCAATCCAATAGTGTGAGGGCGGACTCGCCACCTTATGTGAGCAGATTAAGGTCATTACCAGGAAGAAGACATTGCGGAACCATTGTCCCTGCTATAGACAGGCAGATGATGGGGGAGGAATGAGATTTAGGGATCTCACAGTTCCCATTGTTAGAAAAAGGAGGGGTCAGACCACAGTATATACCATGTCCCCAAATGGATAAGGATAATTTGAGGTGTAAACTCCCGAGTCTGACGTCGGGTGCCGGAAAATGGATCTATGAGTTAGAAAAAATGACAGGAGGAAACACGCTAGCTATAGGGGACATTAAGGGCCTTCTAGCAGCTATACTTGGGGAGAGAGCAGATGACATTTGGCCAAGAGCAGGATGACAGGTGTCACTGCTCAGAACACATCTCATGATGGAGCACCGTTTAATAATTGTAGAGCGGCAGTCTGGAAAGCGCTTCATATCGGATAAGTCAGATATGGGAGCTATATGGGTGCTATAATGGCACGTAAGATGCAGGAAGGGGAGGATCCGCTTATTTATATTCAGAATTTCCAAGAGCAGTGGAGCTTGGAAACGCACAAGCCATGGGGAAAATCTATACCTGTATTCTATCATATATTATGTCAAGGGTTGCCAGACAAGGTACAGAGACAGCTCAAGAAGCTTGTTGGTACGCAGGCAAAACCATGGCCAGAAATACAGCTGACCATAGCGCATCATTGCCAATTTTCGCAAGAGAAAAAACAAAAAGAGAGAAGACGTTAGGAAGCTTGAAGAGGCTAAGTTGGTACAGAAAAAGCCAATGAATTGTGATATAGAAGGGGTAATGTTAACTAGTGGAGAAGGGTCAGGATCACAACAAGTTGCAGGTATGCCACAGGTGAACAACCAACGGCAGTTCGATCAAAGAGGGAATGGATTTATACCAAGAGGCAGAGGAAACTTCAGTGGAAGAGGAGGCTTTCAGAATAATCAAGGACATTTCCAGAGTAACCAAGGTGGGTTTCAGCCTATGCAGAATGATGATCAAGGCATGCAGGGAGGGCAAATTAGAAGGCTCCCTCCTGTATGTTGGACATGTGGAATGACAGGGCACATAGCATGAACCTGTGGGAGCCAAGGGTATGTGCAGAATGGGCAGTTCTCAAGAGGGGGGACTGCTTATCTGCCTGCATATAGTCCACAAATAGGGAAGTTTTGCCCAAGATCAACTAGTGTATCAAGCACAAGCGCTGAGAATGCAACAGGTTTTGCAACCACAGCAAGCACCATTGAATCCACCACAAGGGCAGTCACAGGACGCACACATGCAGATACAGCAGAGCACAAACACAGGGCATTTATTGACTCCTAGGATAGCGGGTGTCACTGTTGAGGGTGGGAATCCTTTCATGGGCACAGGAATAAGCATGTACCCACAATAGGACAGATCACTGGGTGACTTGATGTGTTCAGTACTATTAGTAGCGCCAAATCCTCAAGAGGAACCAAGGGTTGGCATCACGATAGCAGGCAAATCCTTTTCTTTTTTGGTAGACACGGGTGCAACTCGCTCATGTATACTGGAGGGAAAAGTTTTCTTATCGGGTAATGCCATGAATGCTCAACATATCACAGGAGATACAAGAAAAGTTCCTTTAACTGAAGTATTGCCAGTCTCTATAGGAGAATGTCATATGTCTGTTCCATTGTTATATTCAAAACAGACACCAGTTAATGTACTGGGTCGAGATCTAATGACGAAATTGAACATGAAGATTTGTTTTACTGATGAAGACATAGTGGGTTTCATGCCAGGAATACATTATTTAAATGTGAGTGAATTTATCATGTCATTTACAGGACAAATAGCCATACGAGGAGCACCATTAGAACCAGAAGTAATTCATTATGGGGTACACATTTTGTTAACATGGCTGCCTGTTTTAGTGGGTAAGACTATGAGAATACCTGATGAATTGCTCTTTAGGCCAGAAATTCCCATGGACAAAGAGGGTGGACAGATTTTTCCCCTAGAATTACAAGCAGCTGTGGTGAGAGGGGTCTTGGCTATGCTTATAGGATTTGATGATAAAGGCATATCATAGAGCACAGTGATTGCTATTGGAGAAGGGTTACAGATTAACTGAAGTCACTGACGAGGACATATTTAAAGTTGACCCATCTGATGACAATGTAGTGTTCAAAATGAGCATTACATATTGGTTTAGGGCAGAAAGACGCAAGGGTCCACAGAGAATGATGATAGTGAGACAGAGTCCTGCATTTTTTGATGAAGACATGGCGAAGTGCCAGTTTCATTATGGACTACGGTCCCTTATGACGTAGGCCTATTAAAGGGGGTTGGAGAAGTTAAGATAAAATTTAAGATAGGTGCAATTTTACCTCAAGCACGACAGTATCCCATGTCTCGAGAGGCAGACAAGGGTATTTTTAAGACAATATCCACCATGATGCATCAAGGCGTTTTAGTGACGTCAGAGTCACCATGCAATACCGCGGTGTATCCTGTCAAAAAATTGAAGGGGGGCCATGGTGTTTAATTCAGGACATGCACCCAATTAATCAGATTGTAGAGGCCAAGGTTCGCCTAGTTCGTAATCCTGCGACGATCTTATGTAGTATCCCTGTTGAGGCACGATATTTCACTGTGATTGACTTGAAAAATGCATTTTTCTCAATCCCATTGCATAAAGATTCCCAGGATCTGACGTTGTTTACATTCAGACAGACTAGGTTGAAAAGCACAAGATTACCTCAGGGGTACTGTGAGTCTCTCTGATGCTGCAAATGCATTGGAGGGACAGGGCCTCCCTATCCTTGTCCTTTATTGCTTTATCATGTGTGTTCTGTATTGTTTTCCGCGCAGTAGTTCATGTGGGCCTCCTGGCGGTGCGGCTCTTCCTCTTTTTGGTTTGGTTTACAGACACTTGGGATACTCTTATGGCACCCCTGGGTGGGGGTACAACCCTGTGCCCCTACTGTATGGTTTTGGGAACCTGTGTGTGGCCCACAGAGCAGGGTATGGGCTGGTGGCAGCTCCATGCTCAATTTGACAGGTGCTCTGAGTATCCTCCATTTTGGGGATACCCAGGCTCTGCCATTGGAATCAGTTGATTTCTGATAGGAAACAAGACGGCCCCTGTGGCCTCTTGCTTTCTATCACCTGTTACCTTATTTTCCCAAAGTTTCGGGAAGCCCTGATTCGGACCCTTCCCCCTGACTGGCTGTTGCGTGGACGTTCCTTATATGGGAATGTGGGGAAAACCAGGCCAGAAGGGCTGGAGCCTTCTCAGTTACTGTATGTTGTGGGTACACCCTTGGGGTGGGACCTGGGTGAATGGAGTGTGTGACCAATATGCACTTCTTGTTATGGGTGTCTGCTTTCTGGTATGTGACACAAAGACTGAGACAGCCCTGCCAGAAACTTGGATGAATGCAGTGTGGATTGCTGAATGGCAGAGTGCTTGTCCGAATCCACATTCCGTGTTGTGAGTGTCTGGATGGAGAAGAATGTCCTGAATACCCCGTTTACCTGATTGGCTGCCTGACTGCCTGAATGCCCTTCTGAATGATTGGTTGCCTGAGTGTGACTCAGCAGAGTGAATGGGAGATCAACAGTATATCTGGGGGACTCCCACTGATGGAATCGTTCAGAAGCTGAAGTTGATACTTGATGCTTAAACTTGAAGCCCACTGGAAGAAGAAGAACTGCTGCTGCTGTCCTTCGCCAATGTGAAATCTGCTGTGCCTTCAAGGAACTGATCCAAGAGAGGACCTGGCTAGGAGTCCTCTTCCGAGCTATGAGGGACCATTGTGCACCAGCCAATCTTTGTCATAGCTCCCTGGACGTCAGATCCTCGAAAGGCTGCCGACCGGAGATGGGAACCACCGCGGAATCACTACTTGAAGCGCCCTGACATTGAAGTCCATCACCGTCGATGACCACCGTCGCCAACAAGAGCTGCAGTGCTCTTTTGCCTAAGACATTTGATCCAAGGACTCCTTTGCGCATCATCATCGACTGCTTTCATCCTGCCGGAGAAAGTCAAATCTGTCGACGACTGAGGAGAATCTGCCGGTGGGTTTCCCGCCACCGAAGACCTCAAAGACACCGACGAAGATACTAAAGCCAGCTGTGGTTACGTCCGTTCACCGATGCAAGGCACTGATGACCCTCACCCTTGCTGGGCCAATGTTCTTCATCTATTCTCTGCGGCAACTATCACTCGTCGTCGAGGTGCACCGCATGCCTCAGCTTGCATGATGTTTTCGACTGATCATCAACGAGCACCGCAAGAACCGAAGCTGCTGCTGCAACTGCACTGTTCACCCTTTTTCTTCACTGTATCCCGATGACCCGCGGCTCCTGTTTTAAAGGGAGTGCACTCAAGAAGGGCCCATCAATGACTCATCGAAGAACTCCACGAGACCAGATACTTTGGGGTAGAGGAACCTTTTAGATGGAATTCATGACTATATTGATCATGATTGGACCGGGCTTGGCAAATACGCGTTAATTAGGGGTTGCCCAGTTGGGTGGATCCACACACAGAACTGTGTCTAGTTGGTAGGGACCCAGTAATCTGCCATTGCTTGATTTAACTTGCTTTCTTTCTGCAATCTATCGTTGATTCATCTTATGATCTGATTCGTATACCATATGAACTGTTAGCAGTTGATGCATTTCAAAGGAATCGATAATTAAGAGTGGTAACACGTAGATCTGTATATATTTGCCATTGTAGTATTGCCAGAGTACAAAGTGGGTTATTTTAATTGTGTATATAACGTTGAACCTTATTTATATAAAGACCGTGCTTTCACTAACATAGTGTGTGGATATTCCTTTGTGGGTGCTTGGGACTACTCTGTACTTAAGAACCAGCCAGATATTTTGTTCTGCAGCATGGCAAAAGAAGAGTGCAGACTTGACTCAGTTCAGCTAATGACTGTTTCAGCCAAGGAAAGGATATAAGATGGACAAAGAAAAATTGCATTATTGCCAAGAAGAGGTGTTCTACATAGGTCAGTTAATTTCACATGAAGAAAAGAAAGTCACACCTGAAAGGGCTGAGGCAATTTTGAAAACAGCGAAACCGCACATGATAAAGCATATCCATCAATTCCTGAGGCTATTCAATTATGTAAGAGCATGGGTATTTGATTATAGTTCATGGACAAGGCCATTGTTGCAGGCCTTAAAAAAGGCTCAAGCAAATCAGGAAAAGATTGTATGGACTGAGGAAATAGAGGAAGGGTTTGATGAGTTAAAAAAGACAATTTGTACAGCTCCAGTTTTAGGGATTCCCAATTATTCTGAGGAATTATTTTTATTCTCGCACACAAATGCTCAACAGTTGACAGCAGCACTCACGCAGAGAAATAAGTTGGGGTACAAGCCCTTAGCATATTACAGTGCGATTTTAGACCCAGTAATGAGGGGTCACTTCCCATGCAAACATTTTTTGGCAGCCACCGTGTTCTTCATTGAGAAATCTGCTAGCATAGTAATGGGGTGTTCCATGACGTTGTTTGTTGAGAATGCATTATTTGCTGTTTTGGAAAAATCCAAAGGTACACTGATGTCTCAAAGAGCTTCTGCTTATGGGGGGGTTATATCAAATCCAGCGATTAAAATGATCAGATGTAAGACAGTGCCTGCCATGGTTGTAGCTGAACCACTGGCAGAGGATGGCAGAGGATGAGCATGTACATGATTGCTCAAACTATGAGGAATTCATTCTATGATGAGATCCTGAGAGCAAAAGAAAATGCTTTGGAATCTGGGGAGATTCTTTTTATTGATAGGTCTTCAAAAATTGATCAAACTGATGGGCAAAGATATTCAGGGGCCGCTGTGATAAGGTACGCGGCTAACAGGGAATTTGAAGTAGTGACAAGTGCACGACTACTGTCCCACTTTTCAGCACAGGCTGCAGAATTAGTGGTGCTGATTGTCGCATTCGAGAAACATGCAGACCAGGAAGTAACCGTGTACAGTCACTCTGCCTATGTGATGTCGACAGTACAAGCAGGGTTAGCATATTGGAAAAGGAGGGGCTACCTCAGAGCGGACAGTACTCCAGTGCAGCATGCCACCTTATTGGACAGACTTATAAAAGCACTACAACACCCAATAGCCATTGTGATCGTTAAGTGCGCAGCACACACCAAGTGAGCAGACTTTATTTCATGCGGAAACCAAGCCGCAGACAAAGAAGCAAAAAGAGTTGCATATTCAACAGACATTATGAGCTTTGATACGCCTAATGTGAATGAACAAATTGTAGTGATGATGATTGTAAATGAAAGCTTTAATAACTTTTTGAAGACACAATTAATGGAAGTTCAAGGTGGAGCACCACAAGATGAAAAAGATCTGTGGACACGGAGGCGGTGTTCTTTATCCCCTTCTGAGGCACTGTGGCAACACGAAAGCACTGGTAAACCAGTGATGCTTGTAGCCTTATTAAGGGTGGCGTTGGAACAGCTACACTACCCTGGGCATGTCACTAGGGAAAGCCTTGCAGCAACTATTGCAGAGGACTGGTTTGTACTGAATTTGTCAGAACACGTTGGTTTTTATGTTGTAAATTGCATGGTATGTCACAGGTTTACTGCTGTGCACACGCTGTGCACAGTCAGAGGAGTTATACCTCAACCGAATGGTCCTTTTCAGAATCTACATATTGATTATGTTGATATGCTGCATGTTTGTAGTGGTTATAGATATATGATGGTGGTGGTGTTCCCCTTTTCTAGGTGGATCGAGGCTGGTCCATGCACACACCCAGATGCTACATGCGCTGCAAAGTTCTTAGTCTGAGAAGTATTTCCTTGGTGGGAAATATGTGAGGTATTGAGATCAGATATTGGCCCACATTTTGAGAATAAAGTGTTTGAACAAATTAGCTTATTGCTCAGTATAAAGCATAAGTATTCCTCAGCTTATCACCTGCAAGCGATTGGGATATGTGAGAGACTCAATGGTCTGCTCAAAGAAAGGATATTTAAGCTAAAGATAACTTTGAAAAAAGGATGGCTACATTGCCCTCCTCTTCCATTATATTCACTGAGGAATCAACCAGGCTCTGACCATCACCCCATGCCCCACAAACTAGTAACGGGGAGGTGATTGAGAACGCCTATCACTCCTCCCTTGAGGACTAGAAGTGATGCCCAGAGAACAGCAGAATTTTTAGGAGATGAGTTACGTGCGTATTTAACCTGTTTGACTACAAGTATCTCTGTAATTTTAGATCAACTCAAGCGGATGGGGTGTCGTTCTCAGAAAACGTATGAAGACCATACAGCAACCGAACCGGACCAAATGAACTATCATTGCCAAAGTTATTTCCCAGGGATCAAATTCTGATCAGGAACTTTGTCCACAAATGGCATCAACCCAGATTTAATGGTCCTTTTATAATAGCAGATGTCACACCATAGGCAGTGAAGGTCTTAGGGAGACGCGCTTGGATATTCCTTGGTGACGTAAAGATCTACACAGGTGAGACTGCTTCACCCCACCCCATTCGGAAGCAAGCCACAGAGAAGAAGTTCAGCATGTGCAGACTAGATCAATGAAGAGGAGGAAGGACGCAGAGACTGTCCAGTAGACAGATATAGAGTCAATTGGACTGTGGTTCGTTCGAGACACTCTTTGTAGCTGCTAAGCAAGGAGTGAAAGAGCTATTGTTCTTGGGCCACAGGAGCATGCTAACATTTGACTGAGACATATTGAAGTTTTGAAGGGAAAAGAAATGCCAGACCTAGAGTTCATCTTTGACGATTTGAAAAGGGAGCAGTTCCCTGATTGCTTTCTCACTGAGTTTCTCTTGGGAGGCACCATGGTGGTGCCTAATGGCAGTGTTCATTGGATCATTCTTGCTGTTTTCCTCGACGTTCTTCGTGCATATCCTTAATTGGTTGGGAGACCTGTTGACATACACGTGTTCCTGCAAGATCCTAAAAATTGTCCACTCATGAGGAGACTGCTCATAGATATCATAGAGCAAATCCTCCAGCTACCTGAGCATAGTACAGCAAGCACAGATGGTCCTGTCCGACAAGGACGCACACAAACTGCTTGCAATGGTCTTTTATTTCTTGATTGAAGAGCGTCCTCATTGTTGGATGACAAACCAATACTCATGTATTTCTGAGGGATCCTAGAAATCGGCCTATGATAAATTGGCAGATCCATGAGATTCGCATGCAGATCTGTTTATTGCCTGACACATCTTGTTGAAAGCATGGATTGGTCTATATAGTGACAGTATTCACAACTTACTGGCCTTGGTCTTTTACTATTTACTGGAAGCACCTGTGTCACGGATTTAAAGACACGGCACACTCCAGACCAGGACTTTTTCCACTGGCCAGGGATATGGCACACAATAAAAACGCTTTCTTTTTTTTTTTTTTAAACCTTTTGTTATTAAACAGCTCGGCAGCAGAACACAGGCGAACAATACACAAGGCAAGCACAAGGTAGATACAGTTAGAACAGTACAGGCATACAGTCAGTGCATCTAGTATGGACATTGTCCATCAAGAACGCATACAGTGTGAACGCAATGTAAGAGAGCCCTTAGCTCAGGATAGACAACCTGCATGAGTGGGTGTATTAGTTGGGGAAGTTGTATCCGGTGTCGCATTTAAATCTGACATATAGGAACGAAACTTGAGCCAAACATCCCTAGGCCTTGAGTGGGCTAGTTGTAGGCAGGACCACGCTTCCTCCGTGTCTGAGGCCCATGTGAGAGCTCTGAGCCATTGCGCATGAGTGGGAGGTGCGGGGCGAAGCCAACAGAGCAGAATGGCCCGTACCGCAAGGAGCATGCAAAGGCCGGCCAGTTTCTTGGAATTTTGGGGTAGCCCTGGAAAGTCATGGAATAGGCACCTCATTGGGGAGGGGTTGATAGGTTGATCAAGTATAGGAGATACGGTTGTGAACACCATCTCCCAAAATTGGGAGAGGCGGGGACAGGCCCAGATCATGTGCATGCTGCCCACACCTGGGGCATCTTGGGGAGTGATCACTAAGCATATGATGCAACCTGCTCGGGGTATAATGAAACCTATGTAACACCTTTAGTTGAATCAATTTGAAACGGGAATTGAAAGACACCTGGTGTATACGGGCACACATGTGAGCCCAACGTTTGTCCGTCACCTCCACCCCGAGGTCCTCCTCCCACGCCCGTCTTAGCCCAGTGAATTTCGGAGTGGATCTGGATTGTATCATTGTGTATAGCCTAGATATTTTCCCTCTAGTAGGTGTGGGGGAAGTCAGTTCTTCAATAGCGGGATCGTCCCGTGGCATTGCTGGAAACATGGGGTAGTTTCTTTTAAGGGTTTTACGAAGAGATGAATACTGAAGCCATGCACTCGGGCCACCCCTCAAGGGCAGCAGCAGGTCGGGCCACTCAACAAAGCAACCCTGCTTGAATATGTCACGGAGCAACTCGTATCCCGCCTCAGCCCATCTGCGCACAGTCGACGGCGGTACTCGTGGGATCCCGGGGAGAAAGTTCCACAGTGGGAGATTGCCATGAAATGGATGAGGAGTATCTAGCAATTTTCACGTTTTCGTTAGCGCCAGGGAGGTGCAAGCCACCGGATTCAGTGTATCCCGTGGCAAAGGAATGGGTTGTATCACCAGGGAGCGGATGTCCTGGTCGCTGACCGCCAGTTTTTCGAGTCTAACATGTGGAGGAGGGTCTGCTGTGTTAAACCAGTAGGATGTGTATTGGATTTGAGAAACCAACCAGTATTTAAGAAAATCGGGGGCCCCAAAGCCGCCGTCAGCCATCGGGGTAGATAAGGTCCCGAGCTTGAGCCTGACCGCACACGAATGCCACAAAAAAGAGTTGATGCTGCGTGTCAATGCTTGGAAGAAACCCTCGCCCGGCCACAGGGGGACATTGGTGAACCTGTATAGTAATTGGGGTAATACTATCATTTTCAATAACCCTATTCTACCTGCCAGGGAGATCGGCAATTTGCTCCATGCCAGAGTCTTAGCCGACAGGTGCGCAAGGTGGTTTTGATAGTTCTCTTCAAGGGTCGACTCAAACTGACGTGTTATTTCAATCCCCAGATAACTGAACTTCGATTGCGCCCATGTGAACCCCATAGTGTCAGGGGGGGAAGGGTGCATTCCGTGAGCGGGAAAAGTGTAGATTTTGTGCAGTTCACCTTGAGGCCTGAGATGTGCCCGAAGTGGATAACATCTTTCAATATCAGGTGTAAATTAGTGGAGGGGGACCGCACGAGAAGGAGTGCATCATCAACATAGAGGGATACAATATCGGCTTGACCCGCAGAGCGAAGCCCTCTATGCGAGTGGAGTTGTCGAAGCATGTCGGCGAAAGGTTCTATCACTATAGCGAAAATCAGGGGAGAGAACGGACAGCCCTGTATCGTTCCCCTGGCAATATTGAAGAATGGGGAGCATCTGTCCTCCGTGCGGACACTGGCCACAGGGCCTGAGTAAAGCACCTTGACCCAGGAGAGAAAAACCGGCCCTAATTTGCATTGTTCGAGCATCCGCCAGCGGTATCTCCAAGAGACTGAATCAAACGCTTTCTGCATGTCGAGGGTTGCAGCGACTGCCTGCACATTGGGGCTAATCCTGCTAATCATATTAAAGAGCCGTCTAAGGTTCAGAGCGGTGGAGCGACCTGGAATTAATCCCGCCTGGTCCGGATGTATAATAGATGGCATACAGGGGGCAAGCCTGGTCGCTAACATTTTGGCAAAAAATTTTGTATCACAGTTTATGAGGGAAAGTGGACGATATGAGCTGCACTGGGTGGCAAGTTTACCAGATTTGAGCAATACCGTAATTGTTGCTTCGCGGAGTGATGCGGGGAGTATGCCTGCCTCTACCGATTCCTCCCAGAGAGCTATTAAGTGAGGGAGTAGGAGAGTCTTATAGCATTTATAGAATTCAACCGGGATGCCATCGGAGCCGGGAGCCTTCCCCAAGGAGAGAGAGTCTATGGCCTCCGTAAACTCCTCCGGGGTGAGTGGATAATCGAGGGAACCAGCGGTCTCGGGAGAGAGGACCGTTAGGGGGAGAGCAGCAAGATAGGAGTCCACCTCCGCCTCCGTGGCCTCGTCCGAGTTGGAGTATAGGGCTTCGTAGAAAGCGAAGAACTCCGAATTGATGGCCTGTGATGTGATAGCTAAGGAGCCATCCGGACGAACAATCCTAGGTATATGTGGAGCACCAAGCTCATGACGGATGAGTCTAGCAAGGAAGCGGCCGGGGCGTTCGCCCTCTCAGTATCTCCTCACCAGGCTGGGGCTATCTAGGAATTTTTGTTCTCGTTCCACCAGAAAGCGAAAAACGTCCAGCTCCGCTCCTATAGCTGCAAGGGTCGCAGGAGTTGAGGACTGCGAACACTGGGCCTTCAGGGTCGATAGCTTGGTTTCGCTGACAGCGATATCCCTTCGAATTGTTCTAAGTATGCCACTCTCTTTGGACAGTGCTATGCCCCTAATATATGCCTTAAAGGCCTCCCACAGGGTAGCCTGCGAGGACACCGAGTCCTTGTTTATGTAAAAAAACTCCTCAATGGCTACCTCGAGCTCCGATCTGAACAGAGGGTCAAGGAGAGAATGAGGTTTCATCCTCCAGCGTCTGGTACGGTCACAGTCCCGCCCCCAGCCCATGGTGATGGTCACCGGGGAGTGGTCGGATAGGGTCTTAGGGAGGATCGTTAATTGTACCACATTTTTAATCAATGCATCAGAGATTACCCACCTATCAATTCGGGAATAGGAATCATGGACTGAAGAGTAAAAGGAATAGACACGGGAATCAGGGTAGAGTAGTCTCCATGCGTCCACGACCGCAAGGTGGGGAAGGGACGACAGTGCAGCATAGGCTGCCCTGGTGAGTTGGCGGGGCCTGGACCCAGATCTGTCAAGGTCTATATAAAAAATGGTGTTGAAGTCCCCACCCCAGAGGATAGGAACCAAAGGGAAACCATCCAGAAGGGATGCGAGGTGTGTGAAAAACTCTGGGTCATCTATGTTGGGGCCATAGATGTTCAGCAAGATCACCTCCCTGGAGTGTAGCATGGAGTAGTACATATCTACCCTGGGGGTCTATTTGTGATGAAATGAGTGTAAATTTAAGACTCTTATGAATAATAGTCATAACCCCACGACTTTGAGTAGAGAAGTTGGTGAAGTATCTCTGGGGGCCCCAGGTTCTGGCAAATCTCATACAATGTTCAGAACGCGCATGCGTCTCCTGTAAGAAAAGGATCTTGGATCCATGCCGTTCCGCTTGCAGCTGCATCTGTCTCATTTTTTAAAAATTGCCCAGCCCCCTCACATTCCAGCTCATGAAAGTTAGATTGTTCTCCGTCAAAGGAGCGGTGGCGTTCATATCACCAGGATGATAATGTCCAGTGGGCCGATGTAGCAGCCCTGTAGCCCCAATAACACTGCATTGCCCTCCGGTCCACCCTCGCTGCCAGCGCCAAACTTTTCTATAACAAAACACCCATCACAACCCACCCCCACCCACATCCCTCCCCCAACTAGAGGAATGACAACCCCAAAACCCCTTAACCAAATCCAAACCAGTGGCATCAACGCCTGGAGGCCGGACTGATGATGCCGCTCCGGGCCTGTGGCAGATCCAGCGAGAACATGGTGACTACAATGAAGCTTCGGACGTAACTTGACAATGATATTTGGCACAGTTTAACTTGGCACAGTTATGCAGAGTAATCCAACTAACATTTGTTGAGGAGTACAAGTGTGGTATATTCTTGGCGTCGGGGGAAAGCCGGTGTCGGCGCCTCCCCAACGGGTAAGCTGAGTAGCTGTAGAGGAATAGCTGGGGAGGAAGGTCAGCCTGGAAAATGTTCATCGATAAACCTGGAGGCCTCCTCCGGAATCGTGAAGAATGACACCTGATTGTTGTGCTCGACTCGCAGCTTAGCGGGGTATAACATGGAGTATTTGACTCCGTGATCTCTAAGCCTTCTTTTTACAGCCAAGAAAGTCTTGCGCTCCCGCTGAACAGCCACCGAGAAGTCAGGGTATAGGTGTATCCTTGCTCCGTCCAGTAGAAGTTCACCTTTGAGTCTTGCGGCTCTGAGGAGGGCATCACGGTCTCTAAAGTTAAGGACACAAGCTAAAATGGGTCGAGGAGGTGCACCTGGCTTGGGTTTAGGCGTCAGGGCCCGGTGTGCCTGCTCTATAGCAAACTGCGGAGAGAGCTTTGGTGAATCCAGAAGCGACAGTAATGTGTATTCCACAAAGTCTTCCATCGGCTCTCCGATGCCACTCTCGGGGACCCCGATGATACGGAGGTTGTTACGCCTCGAGCGAGATTCCAAGTCCTCATTTTTCTTCTCCACCTCTAGAACACAGTTGGACAGAGCCGTGACCTCTGAACGCAGGCCCCCAGACCGTCCTCAGCGGAGCTCACCCTGGTTTCAACCTCCAACACTCGACTGTCAGTCCTCTCAATGTGAGCCTTGATAGAGGAGATAGTGCCATTCATGTCGTCCAACTTCAAGTGGAGCGTGGTGAAATCCTCACAGATAAAGTCCATCATGTTCTGATATTCTGAGGTAGCAAGGGATGAGGTAGTGGCAGGGGTCTGCTCGGAGACCTCCTCAGCAGAACTGACCGGAGTCTTCGTGAACATGTTCATGGAGCTCTGTTTTTTCCCAGTCCCTTTAGTCATTGTGGCGGTGATGCGACTCAGGAGAGATGAGGGAGAGCCGATGGCACCCCTCGCCTCGACGGACAGGACCAATGAGGTACAGCCCCCAGGGGATCCAGGCAGGCGGCCTCGATGGCAAAGGTTGGCAGAGTACAACCCAAGTATCTCTGGGGAGCCCGAAGTCAGGCACCCTGGAAGGAGGAGGAGCAGGGCCAGGGCAGAGCTTCGGGTGTCATAGGGTATCCGGCACGGGGCAGCAAGGCCGGATGATGTGGACTACAGAGGATCCCAGCAGGCCGCGGCCAGGCCACCAGGGGTCCGGGCCCATCCAGGTGCAGACAAGAATCTAATGCAGATGATGTTGGTGCGATCACTCCGTACAGGGTTGCAGGGGGCACCCTGCGTGGTCAGCCGGGTCAGGGCCCGGGCCACAGCAAGTCACTCGGCGGGAGCAAGCTAGTCACAGGGCGTCCTCTATTGGGTGCGGGTAGTTGGTGACCCCCGCGGAGCAGTGAAGCAATTTCACCTTATCTCCGCTTCGAGACGGCCAGGAGTTAGCAGCATCCCCATCCCCCACGTACCTTGCGGCCGCCAAGGGTCCGGCAACCTAGTCCACGAAAGCGGGGGAGCGCAGCAGCCAGCGTCCGTTGGTGTGCCGCAGCTCTACCCTGGGCGCTGAAGTCTCGTTGAAGGGGGGGGCCCAGCGAGGGGGACTGCAGGATGAAGGCCGATGTAGGAATCGATGAGGGCCTGAGTAGGAGCCACCCAGTGCAGGCGCAGGTCCAGCACACGAGCGGTTTCAGTTCTTATATCTGCAGTGCTCTGCGCCGGCGCTGTACAGCCTAAGCAATCACGTCGTTTGCTCCCGGTCATCGCCGCAGAGGTGTTCCACCGCCACACGGGCCTCCACAGGGGTGGCGGGGTGTCTCGGTTCCGGGGGCCTGGACCGTCTGATTCTCCTCAAGTGCCAGATTTCTGCTTGCAGATGCGCGGGCGATGGGGGATGGTCGCGGCAGTTCCCGATCACAGGGTTCCCGGTGCCGTTTTTATTCGGGATTTGGACCAGATGGTCCCTGATCCAGCAGCTTGCGAATCGCAGCAGCCTGGTACAAGTTGTAGATCGTAAATGCACAAGATCAGGATCGAGTGATCTGCCTGCCACGGAGCTCACATTTAAGGCGGCCATCTTGTTCGGCGCACAACAGCGCCCCTCAATAAAAACGCTTTCTTTTATTAATTTCAGATTCTGTTTTGAGAAGCAGCCTACCCCTCTCTCACCCCATTTGACGTACACCCTTTGTCGCAATGGACCATGAACTAGGCCGGTGTGTAATAATGAAATATTTATTTCTTTTTTAAATTCAAATAAAAATCAAACAGATTCAATATAGGGCCGCAATCACCAGTGGGGTGATAATTACACAGCAAAATGATAGGATACACTCAATTTAACTTTCTGACATCAGACACAGCAATGCAAATATGAATGAAAACCTGATCACTTTTGGTAATACTTTTAAATGGGACAACTGTTATGCATTCCCCCTGCAACACTCCCCCCAAACCCCTGTTAACCAGGTTTTGTGTGGGTGTAGAGGAGTAGCAAGGAGTCAGATTTAAGAGGCAAAAATCAGATTAGAACTACGACCTACCACCCCTGAATGGGAGGCCAAAATCGGATTGAAACCCTTGAAATTGAGCAAAATAGCATTCGGAATTCACTGAATAATTATTTTACATGTGCAGTTGAATGAATGAGACAGGAATTTGTGTGGCTATACTAAAGAAGCAAGAGAACTTACAAGCTACAAGGCAAGGTACTAAACAACATGCATACAGGTGAGAAAATTGACTTTAGGAAGGAAAAACAGTGCAGCAGAAATCACACTTGGCAAATTGCAATTTCTTAGTTTTCATGGGTTTAAAACAGACAAACAGATTAAGAATTGAGCTAAACAGTTGAAATTGAAAATCGTTTTTTTTCTGATGAGGTACAAAAGCACATAACAGGTATGATACTAAAGTGAAAGGGTGATTCTTGATGGGTGACTATGGGATTCTTTATAGGAAAATAAAATCTGATTTTTTAAAAGCGAAACACTTTCATGGGCAAACTCTGTTTTGTTAGCAAAATGATTGGTTCTACTACAACTATATTTTAGTAGCTAGATATTTAAAGAAAGACACGCACGCAAGGAGGTTAATTTGCAAGGTTAACCTATTCACGCCGCTTACATCTCTATGGGAAATTAAAGGACTTACACAACAGACTGAAATGATTTGGAAAGAATTGCGCTAACATGGAGACCAACACATATTCTTCTAAAGACAGGATGCACACAGGATTCTGACAATTTAAGAAGTTACTAGGGTAATTATAGGATTTTTATGGGGTTGGACAGAATGCGAGGTAACAGAGCGGTATATGCAGTTGTTTGGTTACTGGTTAGGGTAATACTTACAAAATGCACTTGACTTGGGTAGTTTGGACAGCTAACTGGGTCTCTAGACAGCGGGACAGGGGTCTGGTCACTGCACAGCGGATAGACTTTCCTTTAAGGAAACAGCAGGGCAACCGGGGTCTGGTCACAGTGGACAGCGCAGTGCATCAGCTGGGCAAAGACAGGTCTGATCACTGGATTCTCCCAAGGGGTCTGCAGCCTTTCCTCCTTTCTCTCTGAATTATTGGGATTTTTGTAGGGCTTAATTCTGATAAGTGGTTCGGCCTGGATGGGAGGTTCTGCCTGGATCTGGATCAGCTACCTCTGGCCTGGCTCTGGAGTCTGGAGTCTTGCAGGGTGAATGTGGAATGTCTGGATCTCTGGATGTTGAATGCACTGAATTTGGAGTTTGGATTTTTGAATGTCCTGACTCTCCCCAAGCCTCCTCCTTTTATAAGCAGGATGACATCAAAGGATCTTTACTATGTGGGCGGAAATAACCTGGGTGTTTTATGATGTGCTTTGTTCCACCACAGTTAATTTTGCCAAAATCAGTTATGAAACAAAACCCTTATATTTACAATTCTTATCCTCATGAAAATCAGATAGGCAGACCCCATATTTTACAAGGAATCTGCCATTCCAAACCCCAAGTCTGTGCGATGCTGTTTTGTCCTTCTGGCAATCTTTCACCATTTCTATGGAAAACATTTCACCTATAATTCTACAAATGTCTACACATAAGCCTATCAGTGTCGGCCATATTTCCATTAGATTTTACATCTGTGCCATGTACGTTTTCCTCAGAAATGCCTCTTTAATGCCGTTCACGTCCCCCACATGCTAGGAAGACCCACATCGTCTCATCTTGCTGATACATAAATTGCATTAAAACCCATCATAATTTCACATTACTGCTTATTCAGATTACTGAAATAAATGTCTTCATGTAAACATTCTTTTAAATCAAATGGGCTGGCTTTGTTCCCAAAAGTGGCAGTCTTTCCAACCCACCAGCCAAATGTCTTTCCCTGGCCACTTGCCCAGAGGTTGCCATGGCTTCTCCTTTGAAGTCCTTCAGTTTGAATGCAGGGGATTTCATACTTCTGAGGCAAACACATGGGTTGGAACCCCCCTTTGTTCTTGGGAGCATCTCTGCCACGCAGTCTGAGGCAGGGCCATGTTAACCGTTTTGGGGGCCCAAGGCACAGACAGTTTTGGGCCCCCGTCCCTCAAAGCCCATGCCCCCCAAATCCATGTCACCCCCCGAAACATCTATCCTACTCCCACCCCCCAAACCTATGTTGCCCCCCCGCAACACCCATGCCCCCTCCCAATGTGAAAAATGAAGGGATTACATATCTCGAGTCCAATTCAACAGATACTCCTCTAAACTTTAAATGGATTATCTAGTTGTTAATAAAATATAAACATTATGCATCTGTGATCTGTTTCCCAAGAGGATGCTATATTAAGGACATTTCACTTTGTTATTGTTTCGAATAATATATTAATTTTGAAATAAAATAAAGAAAAAGGATTTTAAGCAAGTATTTATTAAACAAAATGAAAACCTAACAGTTCAACATGAACAGAAGCATGTCATTGGTGTACAGACAGGGTGAAATGACATATTAGGAGGGACACAGTCTCTGTAGGTGTTGTTTGGTTATTTGCCCACTCATTGCCTGCCCATGGCCATGCTTATTGCCAATCCCACCCATTCCTGCCTGTGGTCGCCCAAAACACCTCCTCATGGAAACTCTTTGAGCTCTGTTAATTTGCCATCAGGCTTTGCATTCAATGTTCCTGCCACGGTTTGTTCAAATCAGTCTTCTGAGAGTTAATGACTTAATTGTAGTACACACACACTGAATGGGATGCAAAACACTGAAGGAAACACAATGGCAAAAGGGACTAAGCACTGCAAGATATGCAGCAGGAGGTGTGCCGTGTATGTGCAGAGCAGGTATAAGGAGCAAATCATTGCAGAAAATGCAAGATGTAAGTGTAATTGACTGAGCTCAGTTGGTTATAGTGGCGCATTTTTGAAGGGCTCAGAACTACAGGGCACAATGTGGCGGGTAGCTTAGGGGCAATGTGCTCGCCTTGGAAGCAAGACGACACGGAGAAACACAAGTTTGATCCCCGGGTCTGCACTTAGAAACCACACCTAATCGTGTCTCCATAGATGTGGCTGTTGGCTGCATATTATTTTTAAAGATTTGTGTAGTTAGAAGCAGAGTGGAAACGTGCGTGCGCTTTTATTCACAGTTATTCTCTCTCGGGGATTGTTTTCAAAGTCCATACCAATTCCCAGAGAGCATTTTATTTTCTCCAGCACCTGTGATCCAGGCACAGGGAATGATGCGCGTGGCAAGCACACTTCAAAGCGAATCAGGATGCAGATTCACAGACCCTTATAGCAGCCTCTCTCCTGTTAGGCTCAAATCTGCATGATCCTGATTCAGAAACAAAATTGATTTCCAATATGCACTGGCACTTGAAAATTGCAAATATATTTTTGAGGACCAGATCCATGCAGGTCATGCTTTGTTTGTCTCAGCGTGTGTGCAGATGAATGAAAAGCTTTTCAGAAAAATGCACATTGTTTCTTATTCCTTTACAAATAAATACATCTCAAATGCTAAGCCTGTTTGGAAACATTAACATGCTTGCCAGTGTGTTTGCTATCTGTCAATGTGGGTTTATCATATCATATGGGCCCCCATAATGACATGAGACACTGCAATGACTGTATGATACATCTTATTATTTTGATGGCCTTCCAAAGCATCAAACCCCATTTATGTCAGGAAATCAATCTTAAAACATTGTTAATTTTAGAGCCTCTATGGTAGGTAACATTTAGTGTGCATTGAAGTCAAAGTAGCAGCTTAACACTCTCCCTTGATACGTTTTGGGCTGACTTCAACACAGTGGGCCGTGACTGACGCAGGCGGTCACAGGCCACCCCTGTGTTCTGGTGGTTTAGGGACCTATCGCCCGTGGCAAGATGTATTGATTTGGGACAGGAAGTATTGTTTGGGTATTGAGTGTTCGGCTGGTATGGATTGGCGATGCAGGACTTTCCCCAGAAGGTGTCCATCGATAATCATGTAAGGTGAGGGGGGAGCGGGAGCTTCTGGAGGCAGAGGTAATCCAGCAGCAGGGCGTCGAGGCTTTCACTCTTCGGCACACGCATTTTTTAACCACATCTTAAAGAAAGTAGCTATTGCTGGAAGATGCTGTACCATCCATCCGAAATGGAAAAAATTAACATTGCATGTACCCACGTAACTACGAGGGCCCCTACCACAACAATGCCGACAGCCCCAAAAAAGTGCCTCCTCCCCTTCTGGCAGGCCCATTCCAATGCCAACCGTAAAACTGGCAGAAGAAAAGTTACTTGCCCAAGATCACGCTATCTCTACAAGAGGGGAGGCCGCGTTGATTTGAACTGCGGTCTCCACGTCCAGCGTGGAACAGAGCCAGGCAAAAATGCCTTTGGAAAAACGTCCTACACCACATTCCCAGACTACAATACAATATTTTTTAGGGACAAACTAAATAGTAACTTTTCATGCATTTTAGTATAAAATTTGTGTCAATTGGAGAATTAAAAAACAAAAAAAGTTCTAACACTGGTTAAAACACCAGCTCCAGTGAACTCACAGTACAACTGGACCCACATTGGCCCACACCAGCCTTTTGTCCCGGCCTTTCAGACAGTGTGCCCTATTGCCCAGGTCTATCCAAACCTGCAACGCTGCACACCTAGCCATAGTGACTGCCGCCTCCCATCACACAGGGAGCAATGGGAGCCATACAAGTGACTGCATCCCATCACACAGGGCGCAATGGTAACCAAACAATGAGAGGTGGGCCTTCTGGAGTGCCACTCCCTGGGCAGGAAGTCTGGAGGAGCGTCTATATATGCATATGAAAGTGTTTAAAAAAAACGTTCACTAAGTCAAGCATAATGTAAAAAAACAAGAATACAAGTCAAATATCAACATTAGATATGTGAAGTATAACATACAAAGCAAGTTGAGATCGAGTTAAACAGTTTCATATGCACATAACCAGATCAGACTTTTCTTTACTGATGCTTTCATTTAAAAATGTATAAAATGTTAAAAAAATGTTTTACAAGAGCTAAAATTAGAGAAGCTTGTCATCTATTCATTAAACGGTGCCAGAAATGATATCGCATCAGGACAATTACATTAAACAATATATAATTGCACTACACACATAACCATCAATAACAAACTCCACTGGGCTCAAATTAGAAGGGCTGTCTCCCCTCGAGGTAAGACACCCCATTCAGGTGGAAAAAAGGGCACAGAGGGAGGGCTTCAATGACATATTGAAGTGCGTAGGAGACACTGACTGGGCTCCCGCTCCACATCACGTGTTGAGAAATTCCCACCTTGGCAACACCCCTCCAAGCCCACACATTTGCTGCATGCACCCAAAACAGTTTCATTGACACTTACTGCCGCAGAACTGGCCTATAAAATATATAGCTGTCATATTGAAGGGCTATTTATTTCAGTTAGATTTTATAATTGCTCTATGTTACTGAAGATACTGCCGTCCTGTGCAGACATGCTGACAGTGACACCATCTTAACAACGCACCACTTGAGCCTCGTATAGAAATG
The DNA here is from genome assembly GCF_040938575.1 of Ambystoma mexicanum. NCBI lineage: Eukaryota > Metazoa > Chordata > Amphibia > Caudata > Ambystomatidae > Ambystoma > Ambystoma mexicanum. The sequence continues at coordinate 386,525,162 of NC_090937.1, forward strand.
CTGTTAGCTCAATGACACGCTAACAGAACTACTGAAACTATCTGCACATGCGTTTAAAATCACTTTAAAAGTAGCTGCGCACCTCATTCCATTCGTCCAGTAAATCAGGCCCTAGAGCCAGGGGTGTCTGCCAGGCCAGGACTGATTTCCCCAGCTTCCGAGCCGTTGCTGTGTGGTGGGGCAATTTGCCCTAGGCCTGGCGGTTAGCGCTCCCAGTGTGAAGTGAGCCTGCCTTCCTTCCCCTCCCCCTTTTTTATCGGTGGGTGGCCTTGTTGAAGCAGGACCTGCGACCTTATCATCGGCCATGGCGCAGAATGGTCCATTCTGCGCCATGACCGATGTTGCTCCTGCAGCGCTTCATACTTTGGCAGGCTGCCATAACAAACATGAACAGCGTCATTGAACGCGAGAATGGCTCGTGCCCTTAGCCCATCAGCGCCCATCATCATGCTAGGGCCCCAGGCCCAGCCAAAGAACTCACCTTAGTGCTGCACTGCTGCGTTCCACTGGGACGGGCACGCGCCAGCGCCTCTCAGTGCGCACCGGATGCTGGTGCAAATACCAGGCCCAGGCTGCCTTTTCAAGAAATAAAATGGCCTTCCCAGTTCCCTGGTGGACCCTCGACGAGAAGAGCAGCACATGGGGCCTTGTGCAGAGAGAACTTGATTGTGTTCAGAGCCTGACACACGGCCACCCACAAATTCAAATTAACCATTGGCTAGCTGCTGTCTGCCTGCATGATGATGCATGGCAACAGACTTTCATTGGTTGATGTGTTGTGTGGGTGGGCAGTCGCAGAAACTTAGCCAGGGCAAGGAGCCCAATCCATCCAAAAAAATTTTTTTTGTGTCAAGTCAATTGTTCTGTTTAAGCAAGACACACTGGCACTGAGTGACCACGTGACTTGTTGTCCAAATCAGTAATCCGGGCCCGGTGGGGATGAGGGCACTGAGGAGAGCACAATTATGTTGTTGCTTACTTAATTGCTTGGCCTTCAGACTTGAGTTGAACATTAAATTAAAGTCACAGGGAGGGGAGCCATGTCAATGCCTTCTGCTGCAGGCAGCCTGCAGGCACGTGCAGCCTGCAGCCACATGTTATTCTCAAACTCTCCAGCCCAAAATGGCCTGGCCCCCTGACCCCTCCAGGATCTGTGAGGGCCCCCTCGAGGGCTAACAGCATGGGGGACCAGGGCACGTGCCCCGTTTCCCCCCAAAGAGATGTCCCTGTCTGAGGTACCCTGTAATTATCACACCTGTCATCCCAAAGAAAAGGGTCCCTGCCCTGGCAGCATCAAATCACGGGGAGGTGCGACATTTGGCCTTTAAGCCAAACTGGTGGAACAGGAATGCCTGCTGCAGTTAGGCTATTGAAGTTCTTTTTGTGAAGAAAATAAAATACACAGAGTTAAAAATACCTACATTTTTGCAGCTTTTCTTCCCCAAATGCACAGTGGTGTTTCTGGGCATTTTACAGTATGCTTTCCCATTAGCTTCCATAATGTCATTTCATTTCTTTGCAAAGCAATGTAACACGGGTTCATTTTATTTTTATATTCATTTAACAAAATGCGGTTTTCCTCACATTTTGCTTTCTGAAAGCTTTCATAGCCCTGGTCAATTTCTGTATGCAGGGATATGTTCAATGGGTTCTTTGAAACTGACACCAAGCATAGGTGTTAATTTGTTGCAAAAGTGAACGCTGGCATGCGGACTGAAATGAATTTCTCTGCTCTTCATAGATTTTACTTGACACAACAATGCCGATCAGGCAGGAATGGCCCTCATTTGATGATGTTCAGCCTGACTATAAATGGGCATGGCTGTGTTTTACTGGCACCAAACTGTGTAATGTTTAAGAGGGAAATAGCACCAGTGCAATGTAATTTTAAACACAGAACATTTTCCTTTGCAAATCACAGCACTGCAGCACTGAGCCAGGCTGCCTTTGAATTCCTCTCTTTGGTGCACATGAAGAAATAAATGCAGCCATTCTCGGGGTGTCCATGTTCCATCTCGCCCCATTTGTGCTCAGCAGAGACAGCGCAGCCATTACTTCTGTAACTGCTAAAAACGCAGTTTTGTGATGCAGGGGAATATGTGCTCAGCAGACACAGCGCAGCCATTATTTTTGTAAATGCCTACATGCAGTTTTGTGATGCAGGATTTCTGTTGGGCTGGTAATTGTACCCCACACATCCTCATTTGGTTTGGCAAAAAGATGACTCTTTTGTATTCATTCGTAATCCTAATAACCATCCTCAATCAGCCAGTTGCATGTGGAGCTTGTGGAGCAGATTCAACAGTTGCCTGAACATTTTAGGAGATTGTCTGATTTTAAAAAAAATGTTCCTTCCTTAAAAGTAATCATAAGCACTATGGGCAACATTGATAGCAACAATATTGTGGCAAACAACGAGAAAGCACCACAACCTGCAAGGAGCTATTGTTGTATAAGATGGACCTACTGGTATATAATATATAAATGATCATGTTCATTGTCATTCTTCTTTCTCTCACAGTACGTACTGACTATTATGTAGATCCAAACAAGGCAGTAGTTCCTGAATATCCTCCTAAGCCGCAGGAGGGTACAGATGTGGCCATTACAAGGCAGACAAGGCCTTATGTGATTGTCCCTACTCCAGTGGTACACATGAAAGTGCCTTGTCCTATGACAGATAGGTCTAAGCTTCCCTTTGAGGGGAGGTCGGCTTTGCAAGTTTTTCATGATTCCTGGATGCCTTCGTATTATGCCAATAGGAAGATACCTTATGTGACTGTTTCTATACCAGTCGAACATGTAAAGACACCGATTTCACTGACAAATGTCCCTATGATTCCCCCAGTGGGAAGGAATTATGCTGACATACTTCATGAGATTATTGTAAAAGCTCATTAGGCAAGAAAGAGACCGAAGAGGAGGATGATCATGATTTAAATGACTACCTAGATGGTAGAGCACACTTGGGTAACAATATATGGTATGAGCACATGAAGGAGGTAGGCAAACGAACCTCGCAGGAGGAATGCTATTTATGTGTACTCCTGCCTTGCCTTATAGTATGGGGAAATCTGAGATATTCATAGCCATTGAAATAGATGTTCAGACAGCACATTGTTATCTCACATTGCACTCTGCCGAGCAAGAGGTCAGTTCATGGGCAGAACAGCCTCTCTAGTATGGGCAACAGAATGGACAGATACAGATGAAGATGATTATGTTCAAGACACAAAGACAAGAGCAAGAGCCCACACCAGAAATCATGTGATAAGATACAAACAGCCTGGAGTGAAAGGGGCTGTAATCAGATGGGAAGTGAACAGAAGACTTGAGAGTCCAGGAAAATCAACAGAAAAATTCAAAGATGGAAAAATAGAGGCCAAATGCAGATTTGGGAATCATTACTTTCTCCAGATGGTTGGGAAGAAAGAGTGGTTATCTGCAGAGTTTGGGTAGTAATGGGATGCTACAAATCAATCATTGGCATTTTGGAAATGCTAAGCTACTGACATCGGTCGAAGACAGAGGAGGGCCCTTGCAAATAGTGCCTTTGGATAGTGCAAAGTAATGTTTGAGAAATAATGGCACAAGAAAACCTGGAGAGAATCATAATTGTGTTCAAATTTTCAATATGCCAGAAATGAGCATTGGAACGGAAGTAATAATGGATCATTACTGTACGTGTGGATGCAGAGCTTACATGAAGCGGCCCAGAGATTGGGGAGGACTATGTTCTATAGTGAATGTTCATGTTCCAGCATTGGTAATTCCTAAAAGTGACCTGAACATTGGTGAGTTCCCAAAAGCAGATGCTCACGTGAGGAAGAGGAGATCTGCTGGATTACCGAATCGGTTGAAGGGAGAGAACTATTTCTCAGCTAAATCAATAGAAGCCTCTGATTCTATCCCACATAGGAACACAGATTGTTTGGTAAGACTTCATCGATATGCAAGATAATTTTCATGCTCAGCATCCAGACAGATGCAAACACTAAGTGGTTACAGATAACCAGATGGGAGCTTTTTGCAGACGATCAACAGTACCATAATGAGATTCAATGCTATCAAGGAAGTGCTGAGAGCCATACAACTGATGACTCTTCAGAATAGATATGTCTTGGACATGATTGCATCTATGGATGGAGGTAATTGTGCCAACATTGGAGAATCATGTTGCACATTCATATCTTATCATGATGATGCGAATGGCACCTTGACAGAGGCCATATCAATGCTGACGAAGTTACGTGTCCAGATGATAGACGAAGTGGAAGACATTGCGTGTGACAGTTGGTTTGGGTCAATATTCTTATGGGTTCCACAATGGATGGCAGATATATTCATGTTCCTTGGAGCCCTGATAGAGATGGTATTGCTTGGATTTTGTGTGATCAGGATAATAATCTCACAATGCAATAAGACTGCAAAGAAAGCTGCAGGAATGAAGGTCGTGATTGATGTTGAATCAGGATGGAAAACTAAAGAGGTGACAGATGAAGAAATCAGAGACTACGTGAAGGCCAGCATTTATGCACCTGAGGGAACGAAGTTCCTGTACCCAAAGAACCACAAGAAGTATGTGGGGAAGTGGATCTACTGCAATCCAAGTGGACAACACATGCTTATGTCCAGGATTACTGATGAGCATGTGAAATCAGCAGGATGCCTAAAGGGAGTCATAAAGATATGGGTCCAAAAAAGCACTTCTTCAGACAAGGATGTCTAGATACGAAGGTTGATGAGTGAGTGGTAGATGAATCACCTAGAGAGTGTAGAAGATGACCCAAGATTTTGTAGAAGTGGAGCCAAGTACCCCCACCCAAAGCTCCTCCCCCATGTTGCCTATATGTTGGGAACCAGGTGCGACACGTTGTGAGACACATTCAGTACCAGTGAAAATACCAATGCCAAAGAGAATCTTGGAAGTAAGGTTCCCATTGAGGAAGCCATACATGCATTTACGACAATATGATGGCCATTTGAATGAAATCCCGGAGGAAGTGTGAAAACCAAGCAAAAGAGTGGATTGGTGACGTGATGAAGAAGCAGAGCTCACACACCTAGAAGAGATGCAGAGACGAGAGAACATAAATATTGTATAGGCTCTAAAGAGGAGGTGTTAAAAATTAGCAACATTTCGGGCTTGAGATGAAGATGTTCATGCTACAGAAATAATGAAGAAGATATCAAGTAATTTTAAAATTGTACAGATGCAGTAATGCAAGTAGACAAAGTATTCTTAAAGGATGGCTAAGTAGTGAATAGATTGCGGCGATGTGCCAACGTATATGCATAGGAAATGTATGGACTATGGATGATTCCACAACATACTTTAGCAGAGCTGGATCCCGTAAGCAGGAAGGCTTTTTCAGTGTTTCGCAGTTAGAAATTGAAAACTGAACCATGGCAGTGAATAAAAGAAAGGCTTGGCTGGCCCAAGACCAGGAGGTCAAGGCCACCACGGGCCTGAATGTTCGAGCAGTGGTTACAGAACGTGTGAAAAGAACAAAACTCCTGTCTTAAGTGAGGAGTGAGATTATCGAAGACATCAGAGGTTTAACATTTAATAGTATTTTAAATGCAGAAAGACTCTAAAACATGGCCTGCAGTCACATGGTCAGATGAAAATAGACATTGGGATGAGCTGTATCGAAACCAAGAAGACAGAGTATGCCTATACTCCCTCATATTCTCCAGCACAGAGAACATTTCCAAGGCCAAGTTCAAAGCCTTAATTGACTAGCAGGCTGCAAGAGTGATGATAGATGACAAGCTAATTGGTGGGAAACTATGCTTATGACCAGCCCACCAGCACATGGTTGCCAGCCTGCATGCTGCTTACCTAGGTGGAATATTACAGAGGGGTATGATGGTGCCAACCAATTATAGAGGGCCATGTAATAGAGAGCCCTATAGTTTGTATAACCAATGGGATGTTGTGTATTTGATGACATTCATAGACACCTGCACTAGAGGAGGGCTTAGTTGCCCCACCTGATGTTAGAAACACAATCCAATCACCTTCTGTGATAAGTATGGAACGTATACCTAGATGTTCCCTGTAAGCCTAGCACCTTCCCAAGTAGGTTTTTGTAGTTTGCAACGTAGGTAGACATCAATGATGATGAGTTTTTACTACAAATGTTGCATTTTTTATGAAATTTGCTGAGTGTGAAGATCGAGTGAGTTCGTTGATATTTGTTTTACTCCCTGTATTAGATAATTAAAACAAATGGACTTTGCCATCTTCCTGAGTCAGTCTGAATATTGATGTTTGAGTGTTTTCTGCATCTCCATCCATCTCAAAGTATTGCTACCTCGTCTTAAAGGGCTGGGTCGGACACCCCAGTTCAGTTTTGTGCCTGACAAGAGGATGAGGGGAGAGGGCCTAAGGAAGGCGGCCAGAGTGACGGAGGAAAAGCGGGAGCAGGGGTTCCAATGAGAAGGGTCTCAGTATTACTGGCATTAAGGCAGAGATTGTTAGAGGCACAGCATGTCTTAATAGCAAATAGACAGTCAGGGATGAGCGAGGAGTAGGAGGAAGTCACAGGTAGCCTGAAAGAGAGCTGTGTGTCATCCGCATAACTGTGAAAGTTAGAGGAAAAGGTAGAGATCAGGAAGGCCAAAGAGGACAAATAGAGATTGAAGAGCCAGGTTGAGAGGATAGAGCTCTGGGGAACACCACATATGCAGAGAGAGGTGGTGGAGAGAAGGACCCAAGCTGAACCTGGGAGGGTCGGTCTAAGAGGAAGGAGGTAAGCCTCACCAGGACCTGATCCATGATGCCCAGGGTCTTGCAGAGATTATTAATCAGGATTTTGTGGTTGACTGTGTCAAATGCAGACAAAAGGTCAAGAAGAATGAGGACAGGAGGAGAGTTGGGGTCAAAGTTAGAGAGAAGGTCTTCACGGGTGTTCAGGAGAGCAGTTATCTTGCCTCTGGCTGCTCTGAAGCCAGAATGATGATCATGGAGATAACCAACAGATTCAGTGTGGAGGGTTAGCTGGGAGATAGCCAACATCTCCAGGAGTTGGCCCAGGAAACGGGTGATAGAGATCGGGTGATAGTTTGCTGGAATGGAGGGCTCCGCAAAAGGCTTTTTTAGTAGAGGGTGCAATAGGGAGTTCTTGAAAAGAGAGGGGAAGGAACCTGTGGCGAAGGAGTTATTACAGAAATCAGCAAAGGCTGGAGCGAGAGAGAGACAATGTTGTCGTTAATGGTTCTGGAGGAGCAGGGGGTCACTGTCATGGCCACTGGGCAAGGACCACTAATTCCATCATCTAAAGGGTCCAGGTGGATCCAGTCCTCGCACCTTTGGTGCCAGGCACATGAGAAAGTGTGCCCTGCACACTTTATTTCTGGTGCACGTGTTATTCCCTCCCCTGCAGGTTCCCCACGTGCATCCAGGTCAGGCGTGGCCATAGGGAAACATTCAGCTGCATGTGCAGCATCCTCTGGGAGTGGCAAGGTGGGGCCACAAGACTAAGCCAAGGAGGAGAAAAGGACAAAGTTACAAAAAACATAAAGACTTAACGCTAATGTTGTGTGCAACTTATCCCTCGCGCTTGACCTTAGAACCCAACTTACTTTCTACTGGGGACCTCGTAAACTCCTCTGGCCTCCATTTGGACTCACTCCCAATACTGCGGCTCCGCTGGGCCCTTCATCACCTACTGGGGAGAAGGAAAGACATTGCAAAGGTTACGGACAATAATCACAGAAAAAAGACATTGCAAAAGGATATGGACAATAATCATTGTTAATCATTGTTAAGAAACACTTACATTTGAAGTGGATCAGTCACAGCCGGTATGGGCTGCCATGCACACGGACCAGTGAAGAAACTAGGTCCATTAAAGGTGCCCCTGCAGTTGAGAAGCAGGACGGAGAGCTCATCCTCATAAATAAGCAGATAAGACCATATGGGTAGATGCATGCTCACCTCATTCTGGGAAAAAGGGTTTGAGGGAAATCATAATCCAACCACATCATTCTCACTGCCTCTCGTATTCTCTCAGGGGCAGTATCTGCAACCAGCGCAGTCCACACTACAGGAGCTGGGGAAGAAGCCTGAACCAGAGGAGCCAAGTCCAGGGAGGGTTGCAACTGTGCCCCAGCACCCCTGCAAAGACCAGGTGAACGTAACAGTTACCTGTTTGGATGAGACTTTCATAGAGCAGACTTGTCTAGAAAAATCATCAGGTGTTATAGGGGAGAATGAGGTGAGAAGGAGGGGAGGGGAGATGGAAAAGGAGGGCCTGCGAGAGGCAGAGGGCAAGAGAGGAGAAGAAGAGGGGAGTGCGGACCGGATGTCCTCGGTTTTAGTGGTGACATGTGAAGCCAGAGCCGTGCAGAGGGCCTGGGTGGGTGTAGAAGACATAGATACTGCCATAGGATTGGCCAGCTCCTTGCAGATTTTGAAAAGTTTGGCTGTGTTCTTAGAGGCTGCAGAGATGTGGGCTTGAATATGAACCCTCTTCTTGGAGATATCTATCTGTGATAGTTAAATGAGCAACACAAAGCACCCATTTAAAGATTTGTTTATATCCAAGCGTCTATATCCTGCTCTCTCTGGCAACTGCCCAAGATGCAATTCTGAAAATGCTAATATATACCATGTACTGTGGGACTGTGTAGAACTAAGTCAATACTGGGCCCGGGGTGTGTGGAGCTCTAGATAAGATGGCGGACCAACCGGTCGAATGGACGCCGCAGTTGTGTATATTGGGGGCGATTGGGAAAATGAACCCAACTTGGCGAAAACTGCTCAACTTAAGTCTGCTGTTAGCAAAAAGGGTCATTCTGATGAGGTGGAAAAACGCTCGCCCGCCAACAGTAGAGGACTGGAACAGAGACATGTTGTGGGCTAATGACACCGAAGAACTGTATATAGACTCATTAATGACCCCCTCTAGACCCAGAAATATATGGACACGGTACAAACAGTATCTAGCAGAGCTACCACCCTCTGAGGACGTAAATGTAATGTAAAATCGGCCAATCCATGTGTTATGATCACTGAAATTGGATGTCGCAAATGTAACTGCTTAATCTGTGTGCAAAGTTAAATAAAGTTGTAAAAAAAAAAAGTGTTTATATCCATGATGTCTATCTTGACATGCAACAAAAAGTTCCTTTGTGTTACTAATGAAATGTTTTCAACATCATGAATAACAACGAGCTGTAGGTTTGTGACAGAAATCTCCATATCTGTCTGAGTTTATTACACAACTTCTTTTATTGCATGTTTAAATCATAGAAAGTACAGTGGGCATGAATAGATTTTTCAGAATGACATTAACTTGCATTCTGGGACTTCTCGTTTACCATTCTGGATGTGAAAATTAAAGCCACAATTACATCCTTTTGGTTTGACCTGGTGCTGTAAGGATTTACATGTTGTCATGTGGCTTTATTATGCAATTTGTGTTTTATGTAAGTAATCTCTGTAAGATATTATTACTGTAGACCTTGAAATCCAAATTATTTCTATCGAGTAAATCTTGGAAGGTAAGTGGTCCAATTTGAAGAGTGGATTCAAATCCTTGCTTCACTGTTCAGCTAAAGTTTGTGATCCTGCTCGTCGCCCTCCCCCCCTCAGCTGTTCAGCTAACCCACTCCCCCCTTTATGGATGCAGCCAGAGTACCACTAGTCCCTTTTTTCCACTTCCATCACTGTATGAGAGGGTCAGGAGGTACATACACAGTGGGGAACAGGGGGGATGTGCGGGGACCTAAAAAAAGAGGAGCGGTGCATATGCAAGGTGGCAGTGGGGATTGGGATGACTTTGGGCCTCATTGCGAGTTTAGTGGTTTTTCGGCATTAAATCTGCCGCATTACCACCAAACTGGATTACTGTTACTGCTACTTGGCCCTGTGGGATTAGCACGGGATTATAAGGGTGGTGAGTCAGTACTAAGTGAAGTCAACGTTTGTTTTTTTTCGACCCTGTTCATGATCGATTTAGAAAGACTGTGTTTATTTGGTCTTTCTAAACTGATCATAAAAAAAACGCCTTCCCACCGACCTTCCCAGCCCATACCAGACCCTCACACCACCCCCTTTCACTTACCTTGCTCAGCGATGCCCCCGAATGCGCAGGGCCTGCCAAGCACACCACAGGCTCTGAGTGCACGCAGGGCCTCTCACGGCTGACAAGAGGGGAGCCTCTGGACGTATCAGGTACGTTTTGTGTTTGTGTGTGTATGTGCGTGTGTGTGTGTGCGTGCGTGTGTCTAGCTGTTGGAGTAGGAAAGATTGTGGTGGGAAAGGGTGGGGGTGGGAAGCAGGTAAGTGAGACTGTGTTTGGTGACGGTGAATGCGATGGTAGGGGAACAGAGGCAAAGGAGGTGCGGGGCTGAAACCCCCCAAATAAAAAGCAGAAACCAATACAGAAGAGGGTGGGAGTATGGGGCGGGGTGGGATAGTCTTTCTGGGGGTTTTGGCATTGGGAAATATAATATAATAATTCAGCATTTTGAAGACCACACAAAATCAGCCAAAATAAATGGGTCTTTTTTATGTTCGGTCTTAAACATGGGGAATTATCACATAGAACTGGTGATTTCCCATTTTTGGTGGATTTACCACTGGCATTAATTCCATTACCTCAAAAAAAGTGTCAGTAATGGAATTACCACCAGTGTTTGCCTCACCTCCAAACTTGTAATGAGGCACTCTGTTAAAGTCAAGCATTTCTACATTAGAACAATAGAAATTATATTTTTACAGCTGCAATGATTAGTGTTTCAGTACCAGGCAGCATCATGGAGATTGTGGGTATGTTTATGGGGAATAATTTAGAAGGAAACTATAATCGATATCAAAGAAGAGGGGAAAAAGGAGGGTGGCGTTTTAGCCTAATTGTGGCACCAAAGACTGTGGCCACGGCCAACGAATATGGCCGGCGGGATTTGGTTATTTACTAGTGAGGCGGATATGGGCAATGGCCTAAAGCTGTGGGCAATGGCCAATCAACCACAGCTAATCAGTGCAATGTGGACAGCTGACACGGTCGGTGGGATCTGGTTAACTGTTGCAACATGGACAGCAGCCCCGGCTAAAGGCTATGAGCTGTAGGCTCTGCTTGCTGAAGACGGGGATATGGGCAAAGGCCATGAACACTTGCCATCACTGAAGCCCTGGGCCAATGGGCCAAAATCTTTTATCCCAGTTGATGCAACGTGGAAAGTGGCCAGGGCCTAAGCCATATACAATGGAATCTGTTTTATTTACTACGAAAGCAGGTAAGGGCCACGGCCTAAAGCTGTGGCCAATGGCCAATGAACGACAGCTCTTCAGCCTAATCGGTGCAATGTGGACAATGAACAGTGCCGGTGGTATCTGGTTAATTGTTGAAACATGGACAGGTAAGGCCTGCTTATTTACTAATGAGGGGGTTATAGGCCAGTGCCAAATGCCCTGGTCACTTGCCATCTCCAAAGCCCATAGCCAATGTGCCAAGGGCTTTTATTCTAGATTGTGCAATGTGGATAGTGGTCATGGACAAAGGCCATGGGCGGTGGGACCTGGTTAAATGTTGCAACATGGACATTGGCCACGACTGAAGCCTTTTTTTCACTGGATATGGCTAAAGGCCATGGTCGGCGTGATCCAATTAATTCCTAGTGAGTGAGAAAGTGGGGCCATGACCATAGGATGTGGCCATTGGGCCACAATCTTTTATCCTAACTGACAAGTGTTTTCCCTTTTCCACGATAATTGTCAAATGATACATTGCACCAAAAAAACAAAAGCACATCTGCACCACTTTGTGCACAAATTGTTTCTTATTTGTCGCAAATCCATCCAATGGTTTTCACTGTTTGTGTGTCTATAACATGCACCTTTTCGCCCCTAGCAAAAGCAATAGGCTCAGTCCAGAACAGCTTTTGTTGTACGCTTAATAACTTTTCAACCATTTTAGCCCCAAATTGTCTACTAGTCAAAAGTAACTAGCAATAGAATTTTCCCAAAATTCAATGATTATATATATTTATCTACAATGACAAAACCCATAGAATTTGGTAGGTTTGGGAAGTGACGCCAATCATAACCCAGAATCTCCCCTGTAGATGTCACACAGGATGACATTTTTGATCTCATTGTTGAACCCTGGTGCGGTCTACTGAATGTGCTCATGGGCTGAATAATGGGTAGCTCAGAGTTAAGATTGTCGTCACTTTCCTCACCTGTTGACTTCCATTGGTTTTGTTGCAATAGGTTAGTTCATCTTAACTCTCTCTTAACTGAAGTTTTTGTTTTTCACTGAATTTCAACGGTTTTGTTTTGGGCAATTTTATCCACAGCCAAAAGCCATGGCCAAAGGTCACGGCCAATGCCCACTCTGCAGCAATGAGAATAAAAGACAGTGGCCATATCCCACTTACTGGTAAATGAACCATGTCCCACCAGCGAGGGTTTTGGCAATGTCCACTCTCCGTATCACACCAATACAACTAAAAGAGCAAGGGCTACTGAGCGGGGCCATGCTCCCTCCATTAACCATTCTTTCATTTCCAGATTGGATTTCCCTTGGGAAAGTCCCATAGAAACATAATGCAGTTACCTTGATCCTGCCTTGTATTACCACTTTAGTCTTTCTAAGTAATCATTCCTGTGGTAATGCATTATTTGACGATTACTGCAGTAAAAGGAAAATGCTTGACAATATAAAAGTCTTCCCCACCCCACTGCCACTCTCCATGTGAACCCCTCCTCCTTACTCAGTCCCCCATCTCCATCCAACTGTGTAAATCCTCGGACCCTCTTCTATTATCCCCCTTCACCCATTGTTCCGCATTATGCATTTTCTTTTCTGAGCCTGTCTTGCAACATTCCTACAGGAATGCCGCAGGAATCCTGTGGGATCCCCATGATAAGACACAATGGCCCTCATTACGACCCTGGCGGAAAGCGAAAAACGATGGCGGAAATGCAATACCGCCATCGAATAGCGCTCGGTGCGACTATGACCCGTCACCGTAAAGTACGATGCCATTAGCGACACCGTAGTGAACGCCAACGCTAACTGCACCAAGTACGCGCGCGCGCGCCATGCGAAACCGTAATTAGCACCATGGCGCAAGGGTACGCGAATTCCGACCCTAGCGGACATGTACTTAACGCCATCAAGCACGGCGGAAAGTACCATTCCGCCATGGTGAGAAGTACGGCATCGCGAATCAACCGTAAACGGCCCCACTGAGTGCCTGTACACCGCTCCCTGGCCACATAGTACAACTCCCCGTAGGTGCAACGAAGTCACAATGCAACCAGTGAAATGTACAAGTCACCCATGCATGCCAACGAACAAAAGAATCACAAGAGGGGCCAATGGGAGCTGCAGGGCACAGATGGCACGAATACAGAAGCTATACCAATGGACATGACCTCAGTCTCCCACCAAGAAACGCACGCAAACACAGGCACCTGTGACCAGCAATATTCCGATAATCACATCATTCCACCAATCCACCTGGCTGACCGGCATCTGTCACACAAAACCTAATCCCCCGCCCCTGAGCATGACATCATCCAAACAGTCATATTGGCAGCCCTCACCCCTGACCTCACTGGGCTTCGTAGGCAAACGCGCCCAGCACAGTACCACGCAACTATACTCCGAAGCTGGAACCCAATGCAGATCTCCTCACAATACATCGCTCCCCAAATAGGAATATGCCACATCACTTGCAAAGAAGAACGCTACACGGCCCATATCAGAATAGAAATTAAATGCACAACAAATTCACCAAGCCCATACAGCCATTAGGCCATGAACTCCAAAACACATTTCACCATTGTGGGCTGCATTCGCAAGAAATGACCAGCTACTTCTTGTGTGACGCCCTGTTCCTTCATGGTACACAGGGGCTACATTCCGTACGAAAAGGCAACATGGAAGCGCCTAGAACCGCAGGGCCGTCCCAATAGGGAGGCACTAGTCCAGCTGAAAGGCCGAAATGTTGCTCCGAGCCACTAGTACTGCGTAAGGGCATGTGGCCCATTGGCGATCGTCCCATAGGATCGTAATGCTGCTCCACTGATTAACACGAAGCAGCAGGTGTCGGGAGTAAAACCCATCTGCAGGAGTGGCATACAGATGGCAGTGGCAAAAGGGGAGGAGATACCTGTCAACCAAAAGAAAAGAAAAAGAAAAGAATGGCCATCAGAACTACATCCGAACAACTCACCTCAATGATCACACTTAATCCACAGCCATATGCATGCTAGCCCACTCCAAAGGATCATCACCACCCCAAAACCACTTGCGACTCATAACTATCCATATCGAGGTGAAAACACCATCACAAACGAGTGTACCTGTGCATGCGTCAGTGAAAACAGAATCCATCAGATGGGATTGGTAACGTGCATGGACACAAGTGTCTGAAGGCGCGTCGAGACAGGGAGGGCTCAACAAGGCCAGATAGACGATGGTCCCACTATGGCAGCCCTGCATCACATAGCGCAGGGGAGGCGGACAGATTCCAAGAAGCCCTGTACATGGCAAACACCGTATCAAATTATCTGCCCATGCATCCATTCATCATTCCCTCATCCCGTAATGAGAACGCCTGTTACCATACTCACATAACATGTGAGAATTCCATTGAGTCTGTGCGTTATGCAGCCTGCAAAATCCACTGTGCCCCAGCCCGTAATTCCAGTGTTGTGAAGTAACATGTATTTGGGAACGTCCGGCCTCATCATCCACTTCGCTATTGCGCATCCCAAACTATTCATATCAATCATTGCATCCTCGCCATGGCCCCTGTCCCAAGGACACTGAACAATAGAACGTTATATTTGCAGTCAGACCTGTGGGCATCTCCTCGCCGCTAGCTGAAGACCGAAAGCGCCGCCCTTCGAATTCCTCATTTGCAACATCACGTCGAAAAGGCATCTGTGGCCGCTTGAAATCACAAATTAATCCATCTAGTGCGGCTGTGTGTGAAAATGGCAACTGCCTTCACTCACAAATGGGAGGCCCCGCCCGTCGGTGAACCTCGGTACAGTGATTCATGAGGGTCCACCGTTACTCGAGTACTACGTTCCACTGACCCTTCACAAGTCTGTTCGCGACTGCAAAGAATGCATGTGAAACAATGGGACCATAGCCGATTGAACATATCAACCAATGTTACACGGCCATCGGGTACTAATACATGATTGTAATAGCAAGATGCCATTCCTCGAATTGCAGCGCTGTGTGCGGGACGTGCTCGCCCAAAGGGGAGAGCAACTTGCACAGGTGGAATGAATCACCACAGGTGGAGGCCATACAGCCTGAAAACACATAAATTGCACGCCCAGTCTCCTCCCACAACCACTCCGAAATGCTACCGGCAGGACTCGCGATGTTGGCCCTGGGGGACCTGATAGCACTGCAAGTACTCCAACTCCAAGAAGAAGACGAACACCAACTACAACCGGCCGCACGGAGGAGACGCAGGAGGAGGAGGAGAGCAAGGCAGGGCCAGCAAGGGCTGCCAGCACAGCCACTACCACCACGCAGGCAGCCCGCAATCCCACGCCTCCGAGCACATCCGTTCAACCTCACTGATGAGCAGATCCACACCCTCTACCGTTTGGACCGGGACACCATAGCCGCCATTGTGGACATGACACAGGCTGACCTTGTCAGCATGATAGATAGCCCAACCGCCATCCCACCCCTACTGAAGGTGGTGTCTGTACTCCACTTCCTGGCCACAGGCACCTACCAGCACACAGTCGGACAGTTGCATGGCATTTCTCAGCCACTGTTCTCACGGACACTATTGCAAGTGCTCGATGCCCTCCTGCAGCACGCAGACGACTACATCTCTCTACCACGCTCGGAGCAGGAAATTACCAACACAAAAGTGGGATTCCATGCACTTGCCGGCATACCGGGTTGCATTGGTGCCATCGACTGCACCCATGTGGAATTGGTCGTCCCACATGCCATGGAGGCCCAGTACCGCAACCGAAAACAATTTCATTCACTGAATGTACAAATGGTGTGTGACTCCAACAGGATCATTACACATTGTTGTGCCCGATTCCCTGGATCAACCCATGATTCTATGGTCTTGAGGAACTCTACAATACCACGCTACATGGAGCGACACGCAGGGAACAGATCCTGGCTACTCGGTGAGTCTCATTTCATGCATGATGATGTGGGGTATGTGATGCGGCAATGACCTGGCAGGAAGGGGGGGGGTGCGTACGTAGCAATGGCATTCCACATAATTCGTTTATCGTCCACATACAGGTGATACCGGATATCCACTGAAGAGATGGCTCCTCACACCAGTCCGGAACCCACGGGACCAGCATGAGGAGGACTACAACCATGCCCACTCACGTACCCGTGTAGTCATTGAACAGGCATTCGGCCTACTGAAGACTCGTTTCCGGTGCCTCAGCAGGTCTGGCGGGGCACTCCTGTACCGCCATGAGAAGGTTGCAAAGATGGTGATGGCATGTGTCATGCTCCACAACATGTGCGTACGTAGAAATGTGCCCATGCCCCCTGACGCAGAACTGCAAGCACCTGAAGATGGTCATGATGAGGGTGGGGATGTGGCAGCACCTCAAGGAGTCTGCGAGGCACAGGAGGGCCGTGAAATTCGTCAGCATCTCATAGATGCATGCTTCTAGCACTCACGCCTGGTGGCTGATACATGGACACGGGACTCGTGGCACTGTGTGTGTCTGGTACATGCACGATATGGACTGTACGCCTATGATGGCCTAGTACACAAAGATCATTGTCCACACATCTCATTGTTTGATCGTGCATTGTTTATGGCATATGTGATATCATGTTGAACACCCTATCGACCCGCCACCCAAGTGAGCCCAACACACCCCCTCCACCCTCCTACCTCCCCCCCGAACACCAGTGTCCAAAGATGCTCATTGTCAGTGGGCAGTCGCTATTGCAAGCCCCCTCTGCGGGTATCAGGGGCACCCCTGCCTGTGGAGCGCAGGTTCCTCCCAGATCTACGTTGGGGGCTGCCCTGGACGGAACTTGCAACGGATGATGTCTCTGCCTGCTCACGTCCATGCATGTCCCTAAGGGTTTGTGAGAGCTCAGTGAGCACACGGCGCACTGCGGCAAGTTCGGCACATACGTCTTTGGACGTCGCATGCAGTTCCCCCCTCAGGCTCTCGGTGCTTCTCTCCATTTGGACTCTCAGGCTCTCGGTGCTACTCTCCATTTGGACTCTCAGGCTCTCGGTGCTACTCCCCATTTGGACTCTCAGGCTCTCGGTGCTACTCTCCATTTGTGCCCTAAGTGTCTCAGTTGATGTTTCTATGTCTGCCTTAGTGCCCCCACATCCATCGGCATGGTCCTTGAGGAGCGTGGCCAGTTGCTGCTGTTGCACGATTAACTGGTCGAGGGACTGTTGCCTCTGCTGGGCCATGGCCATTTGCGGTGGTGTCACAGAGGGGCTGTTCGCCTCATGTTGCCCTGCCACAGGGCTTGTGGGGGATGGCCAGTCGTCGTCTTGTGGGTGCCCCTGCGTGGTATCCTCATGGTGTTCGGGATGGAACAGACAGGGGGATTGGGACAGGTCATGGATGGATCTGACTTCGACATCCCCGTCTTCTGTGTCGGAGCATGCTGCCATTAATGGGGTGTCACCTATGGTGCTGCTGCCACCAGAGGCAGTACCTTCTGTGGCATCCATTGGGGGGACCTGTGGTGGTGCTGTTGTGGGCATGCTGGCTGCTGGGGTGCCTGTTGATGTTCCCTCCTGTGTGCTGCCACTTGATATGTGCTGCTGCCGTGTCTTGATGCGTGCAGCTGAGGTGGAGGGTCTTTGGCCGTCGGTCTTGGCCCTCTTTGCGGGTGTGCTGGTAGGGGTGTCCTGGAGCTCGTCGTTTGGATCGGACCCTGTGGTGGAGTAAAGGAGGGCGAGCGTTATTAATGGGTCTGTGGGAATTGGAATGGCAATGTATCACATGCATTGGGGTGGTACCTGAGGGTGATTTGGGTCGGGGCCTTGGAGGTGCTTTCATTTGTGTGTGGAGTGAGGGTGCAGTTGTTTTGCAGCCTGCAGTTAGGGTGTGCCTGCTGCACGTGTAGTGGGTGTTTTTGGGGTTTTTAATTATTTATGTATTTATTGTGGTTTTAAGGTGCGCTATCAGGCCAATGTGTGTGGACGTTCTCCTGGCCATGTGTTGCTGTTGCGCTATGTGGACACATGTGAGTCACATGATTGGACATTGTGGATTTGGCATGGTTTTCTTTGGGCCACCTACCTGATTCTCCGGATGTCTGCACTCCTTTCTCCATCCCTCCGACTCCCTCTATGCTCTCCATTCCAATGGTGGAGGCACAGATTTCTTCCCAGGGGGTCAACTTGATGGGTGATTCCGACCCTCCCCCGGTGGCTGTGGCAATGTTGCGGTTGGCAGAAAGTATGCTACGACGCGTATCCGCAGGTCGTCCCACCGCTTCCTGCATTGCTGTGGGTTGTGGGGTGCGGTCCCCACCGCACTTACCCGCTGTGTCACCAGGGCCCATATGGCCTTCTTGTTCGCTAGTGCCGTCCTGGTCATTTGCGTGGAGAAGACGGCGGCGGCATTCTCCTGGAGGGTCTCTGTGAGTACGGTGAGTTCCTCACGGGAGAAGTGGACCTGCCGCTTGCGGTCGCACGCTTTCTTCGCTACTTTTCCCATTTTTCTTGGTTTCACTAGGGTGGATGACGGGTTGGGATGTGTCTCAGGGTGGTGTTTTTAGTGGTTGTGTGTATTTTGTGGTTTTATAGGTGTACGGGGTGTTGTTTCCCGTTCCGGGCCCATGTTTTTACTTCCGTTTCCGTATATTTACGGTCACCGTACTTTCCGGTTGGCGCTCACTGCGGTGTCCGCTATGATGGGTGGCGGTATTGCACCTAGGGCGCCGTACGGCGGCGGTGTGGGCCGTTTTGGGGTCATTTCCGCCATCGCGGACTTTGCACTTCCGCCATGGCGTGGTGCTCGTGCCCGATGGGTCGGAATGGGCCGCACTTTGCTCCATCGTGCAATGGCGGAAACGCAATTTACGCTGTGGCGGTCCGGTCAGTCGCTTTCCGCAAGGGTCGTAATGAGGGCCAATATATCTTACACAAAAAGGGCTCTGCAGCCCATCACAAACGCTCTAACTGCACATCTGGCCTTCTTCCACCTCCCCACTTCTACCAAAATGTGAAACTGGACATTTCCCTCCTCCAAATCTCATTTTGAGCGCTTTTCTTTTTAGGCTTTCCGCATGATTACTGCAGGGAATCTGTCACATGGTGTAAAAATAAAATCAAGTCAGATTTTCACATCTGAAAAGCCACAGGGCTCCAATGCACCAAGGAAGATATACACATTATTTTTGGACCAAGTTACAATCTTCTCCATGAAAATAAATGTACGCAGTCTGAAAACATAACTTTTGAACTGTTCAACATATCGTCTCCAGAATTTCTAGTTTGAAGGGGCACTTGCCAGACATTTTCTGTGAAACAGTTCAGACAAATCTGTCTAGCGAGGCAAATGTTATTAGCAATACAATTTGGGGAAATATCTTAGCTATAGTGACTGCTGAGTTTGCTGGGTAGCTAAGGTCAAACAAATAGAGAGAAAAGAGAATGTTCAGCAAAAAAGAGAAGCAAGACAACCTGTCTGACACGAGAGAAGCAGATTGATACCAACTGGAAGTAGCTGATATGTAAACCTCTTTAAAATTAACTTTTCCACACTGGGCTGAATGCAGAGGTATTTTCCCAAAGCAGGACCACACTACCTGAGAAGGATCTTAGAGTAGAGTCATATGGCATAGACCTGAGCCGGGGGTTACATGGCAGAGCTGCCTGAGGCCAGTCAATGTCTCTGTCTGCCATTGACCTTTGAAAGACAGACACAAAGTGAACAGCTAGGACCCCATATGATTTACAAATAAATATTGATAATTAACTAATTCCTAGATAGCATTTAAAAGTATTTTGGGAGCACTGTATACAAGCTGTGTCACTATAAAAGGTGACATATTGCAAGGTGTATGTACTTTATGATTTATAATTAAAATGGAAACCCCGGGTAGTATCATATGCTTTTGACATCTCACATTGAAATATGGACTAACAAGTCCTCTGATGGGTGCCTATTGGTAAAATCTAAAATTTAGTAACACATTGAACTGGGGTGTTGTGAGGGTGAACCTAGTTCCCTGAAAATAGTGAGGTAGGCCCCACTGTCCCAATAGGCCAAGAGAAACAACACTTTTGAAAAACACAAGCCTCTAGAATGATTTGCAACAAATTCAACATCGTAGAACATAGTTCATTAATGTCTATACCCACGCTAACACTTGACAGATTGTCACAGGTACTGCCCAACATTTTAGGTTTAAATCAGCCAGAGTTTTGAGAATAATATTTGAGATGTAGCATATGGTAAATTGTTTTGTTTTCAACTTAATTATGAGTCTGGATTCATTGTTTGATTTCAGTTTGGATGTGGGTTTACGGTCGACATAATTCTTCACTGTGGATGGTTTGATTTCATTGTTGTGAGACCGTCTTTCTCAAGTTTTATGTCTACCTATAAAGACAAATGTATTCAGATGTGAATGATATAGTACAATATTTGAGCATGTTGTCTCAAATAGTCAATCATATCTGTTTTTTATGTATGATGTCAGTGATAATTTAAAGGAAAATGTTAGTGAGTTCAATTAGGCAGGCTCCAGTGCGTTTGTTCTCATTGTAATCTCAAATTACGTCTAGTGCCTTTAAGATGACATCCCCAGCACAAGTTTGGGGACCGCACACATTTCCTTGATTCATTATTTTTATTTGGAATGAAACAAATATTTTCTAATTAGAACAGCCTGTTTCTTCTCCCAGATTGTGTGGTGGGATTGGTGTGGTGAGTGATAGTGAATCTGTGCCCTTTCTCTGTCATATATGAACCACTAAAAAATAAAAACACACATTCCATCCCAAAACCATAGCAGATTTATTCATGTGGATGTATAATGGATAATTATTAGAAAACTATAATGTTGATATTTTTTATAATCAGCTTACAAATCCTTTAGACGCGCTAAAATTGCGACATTTGTAGTTTTTGCAAAATGCGTCACAAGGATGCGAATCTCCATGCAAATGACTTGGGTGTTAACATAATAAGTGTACAAGTAAAACTCTATGACCTCAGCAAGATGTGTTATAGGAAGTACTTTCTTTTGGAAAAAGTAATCCCTGTTCTTGAAATGCAAATAAATACAAATTAATAAAAACTAAGGTAACCATGCAACCTTTACGCTATGGAGACGTCGGGATGTACTTATACATCAACAATAGGAAAGCTAAAAGAATATAGGCAGGCGGGCAGTGACCCTACAACCTCTATGCGGGGAATACATGAGGATCTGATCATGCAGCATCATTACTAATGGGGGATGTTTTGGACAGATGCATTTTTCCTCATCAACCACAGACGGGTTTTGTGCTTGAATGTATTTGCCTCGCAATGACAGAAAACTTCTTCCTTCATAAAAATCAACTTTACAAACAAGAGAAGGGAGTCAGCATGGGGGCAACATTTGCCCCCAATGTTGCAAATCTGTACATGGCAGAATTTGAGGAGCGGTACATATCTGGCCCAAACAATGCCCTGACACATCATCATATACTCCGCCATCACCTGGTGGTATGGCGGAGGTGTATAGATGATGTGATTTTGGTGTGGAGACAAGGTGTGGAGAGGAGGTCTGGCTCTGCTCAATATGTTCCATGAATGGTTGAATAGGTGCAACAAGAACATTAGGTTTACCATGGAGCATAATGCGCAACAAGTGAGTTTTCTGGATCTGCTAATAATAAAATCTGAGGGTAGACTTATTACAACTCTCTACAGGAAACCTATGGATAAAAACTCATTATTACACTTTCAGAGTTTCCATCCATCAGGGCTCCATCAGAATCTGCCCTACGGGCAGTTGTTACGCATTAGACGTAATTGTACAGAGAGAGAGGAGAATTTCTGAAACATGCTGACCAACATGCTGAGGCAGATTACATGATAGAGTTATCCCAAGAAATTAGTAAAAGACCAGATGAAAAGGGCCCTGAACACCGGATAGGGAAATATGCTTGACAGCATGCAAAAAAAAACAAATGATAGAATTGTCTGTGTCACAACCTTTAATCCTGTGAGTTGTGATGATAAAAAGATCATAAATAAATACTGCAATCTAATAAAACATCCAGGGACACTATCAAAAAACCAATGTTCGCCTTCAAGAGAAGTCAGAATTTGAGACAGGGATTAGTCCATACATATAGAGAGGTTACTAAGGACCAGACAGTATTGAACCAATGGGGTCTACCACCCATCACAGGACACCACAAATGTGGCAACTGTGTGGTGTGTCCACTAACAGAAAGAATGCACGAGTTCAGATGGGGCAGTAACATCTGGAAGTTGAAACAACACATGAATTGCTTATCCAAAAATGTGATATATATAATCAAGTACCCATGCGCACTGATGTATGCAGGAAAAACAACCAAGGGAGTGGGCCAGCGTATAGCATATAGCGGAACATAGGTCATGTATAAGAAACAAAGTGACTGATAAGCCACTGGTTGAACACTTTGTGAAACACAACCACGGAGATGTGGACTTAAGGTGGTTTGTGTTACAGCAAGTAGTAACAAACACACGAGGGTGACATGGGCACCACATTACATCACATTGAACAACAGTGGATTTACAATCTGAACACGGTACGACAAGGTCTAAATGTGGCTAGCCTTGGTTACTAGGTGAACATGTTGTGGGGGAATTATCTCATGATGTGCATGAGCTCTGGAGGTACTTCGGTTGTGTATATATGTGTGATTATTTCCAACACCAAGACACAATTACCAATTGCCCTGTTGGTAGGAGAATTGGAATACATATGACTGTGTGTAGGTACAGGGCCATTGACCACATACCAGTATATCAATCATGTTCTAATAAGTGAAATGAATGTACACTTTGAAGAACATGTTTATTCTGAAATATATGCAAAAAGGGTATTACGTAGGAGTAAACAGGGAGTGTATACATGTGCCATGTCTATTGAAAAACATTAAGAACTGGCATTTGAACTCGTGAGCTGTGAGGAGACAGGGGACACTAGCTAGTCCTCTTTCTATGTTCAATGAGTGTACATGGGAGTCCATCTTCTCTGTCGGACACCATCCAGTGTGTAAGGAATGCGAGTCTCCACTTTGAAAAATATGGAAATATAAGAAAAAATGTATTACCTAGGAGCTAGTGGAGAGTGTACACATTTGGTTTGTACTATGGCAAAAATATTAGAACTCGCGCTGGATTAGGAGACGGGACACCAGGCAATCCGCTTTCTATATCTAATGAGTGAACATGGGAGTCCTTTCTCCCTGTTTGATATGAGAGTCGAGCTGCAAAAGAACAGCGACCCGCCAGAGGAATGGATGCAGAAGATTGATCGCTAATCCGTGACAGAGGCACGAGTGAGGTAAGCGGAGTGCCGGCTGTGTTTGAGCAGTGAGAAATGTGTATGAAGTAGGAGGATGATATTAACGTGATGAACACATAGGGGTTTATAACTTATAACTCTGAGTTGTAGGAATATATCGTGCAAACTGATTAAGGTGAGAGACACAGGGAGGATGTTCTATACGCCTTGTTGTGAATATATGAATGTGAGTCATTGTAAAGAGCAAAAGAGATGGCCCAAATGTAAACACAGGGTGTTGAACATATATGCATATGACCAAAAGAATGGGGGGAACACAGTCCGCGACACCATATTGCAGTGGTATAACCAGTGCTTTAAGTGGGCCGTGGGCCTGCCGGTGCCGAGCCCCGGCAGTCTCCAGTTAGTGGAGATGAGCCGGTGCCCTGCCAGGGCCCCCGGTCCCACACAACATTGGCAGGATGCATTATCCGGCTGCAGCCGCGACATGTAATGCGCCCGCCATTCAGTCGGGCAAGCTAACAGAAGTGCCACCCAGCCACTGTGACACTGAGGCTGTCGGCACTTCTGTCAGTCAGTGTAACTTCCTCTGATGACCCCTCATCAGGGTCATCAGAGGAAGTTACTGTCCCTTTGTTTGCCCTCCCCGGGTCACTGACCCTCGCGAACCCGCTGGCTCCGTGATCTAATATGCAGATTAGATCATGGGCCCCGCAGGGTCACAGAGGGTGAAAGGCGCCTCGGGCTCAATGATCTCTGCTCAGAGCAGAGATCACTGAGCCTGAGACGTCTATCTCTGTTGGCAAAGCTTTATAAATGATGCCTTGAATTGTGTACGTTTCAAGCCATCTTTTATAAATGTAGAAATATTTCTATGTTTATAAAAGACAGCTTGAAACGTACACAATTCAAGGCATCTTTTATAAAGCTTTGTCGGCGGACAAAGCCACCTCTGGTTTTGTCCGTCATCAACGCTTTATAAAAGATGCCTTGAATTGTTTACATGTCAAGCCATCTTTTAGAAACATAGAAATATGTTACAAATGTCTATGTTCATAAAAGATGGCTTGAAAAGTAAACAAACCATAGTAGTACGCATACAGACATATAAATGCTCACATACATTTATATATTTGTTTGCGCACCTTACTATGATTTGTGCAATTTTAGGCCATGCCCACAATGAAAGCCATGCCCCCAAATGAGGGCCCCCCCCTCAATTTCGTACCCCACTTAAAGCACTGGGTATAACCAATTAAATACACGCAATGTGATCCTGCCGATAGGCAGAGGCGAGAGTGCCTGAAAATGGTTTATGATAGCCAATAGAACAGAGTTATGCCTTGTAAGGTTGCCTTGTAAGGTTGCAGGGGGAAGCAAAATATTATTGTTAAAAATAATAGATGAGGAGGTACTCCCTGATAATATGCCACCTTTTGATTATAGGGTAACATAGCCCTGTGAAGATGGAATAATCACGAATACCAATGATACAGGAGAAATCAAACACTAATATTACCGCATGAGATTGGCTACCCAGTGTGGAGCAAATAGAGTAAAATATCAACAAGAATGTGTAATGGCTGGATATAATGCAGATGATTGATAGACACATGCTCCCATGATGTTGTAGGAGGAACAGGCAAGAAGGAGATATGCCTGTTGTATGTCGAGAAAATAGAAGCAATTCTTGAATGTGATTCATATCGAGTTCCAGGTATTTGTGGTTAATGGGGGATGGCAATATGGACATGCTATAAAGAAGTGGAAAGATGAGAGTGAATATATTGGTTATTCCATTTATTTGCTTTTTAATAGGCACGAGTTGAAGACATCACTGTCTGGCCTGAGTAAAGGATTCATTCCAGTTTACCTCTTGTACATCTCCTATATTATATGTGGAGATGAGTCAAGGTGGGGGCAATTATGTATAAAGTTGCTACACACAATTGTAGTGTCTATTAAAAAAAGCAATATTGATGACAAGATGCAGGTACAGGTTTTAAAATAGTGTTTATATGTTTCTGTGTAGGTGGAGTGACTCATATTAGTCTACATAAGGCAAAGAAACAACAAAATCTTTGTTCAAACATTCTGAAGAAGGTTGAGAATTTGAGGGCCTTACTTTTAGTGCCCGAAAAAACCTAAACATATGTCGATCATCATAAACTGCTCAAAATGAAAATAAATAGTGAATCACATTTGTATCGTACATAGGGTTGAAAAATTGATAAAGAATATTGTGATATTGATAAAATTTAGGCTATCAATGGAAATTTGAAAATAGTTTTTGCCAATGTGGATAATATGTGAATATATGAGTGACTGAGAGAGAACTGTGTGTGTGAGTTGTACTCGGGTTGCGAGTTGATGAGTAATGTCAATGGCCCTCATTAGGACCTTGGCGGAGGACCATGGCGCTATTAGCACCATGGTCCATGGCGCTAAGCTGCCAACTCCGCCATGGTGGTTGGCGGACTTACCGCCCCATTCCGACCTTGGCGGGGCGGTAAGTCCCCAATCCCCATTTACCCTTCCCCATTCCCATTTTTGCCCCATAGGGCATAATGGGAGTGGGGAAGGCGTTAATTACGCCACCGTAAATTACGGTGGCGTAATTAACAACAAGGTCCCTTAGCGCCATGGATTTTAACACCTGCTAGAAGCAGGTGTTATATCCGCCATGGCGCTAAGGGAACTCGTACTCAGGCGGTAAGGGTCGGCGATGTTTACGCCAGCGTAAACCCCTTACCGCCTGGGTCGTAATGAGGGCCAATGGCTCTTAGAAACTGGTAAAATGAATTATGAGAACTGTTTTAAACATATAGAGACTTTTGTATTGTATTGAATACAAAGTATTTTTAGATTAAAGTAAAAGAGATTTCTTGTCATTCTGTACACTCTGGTTCACCCCTTATATATTCTGCTAGATATTTACCTGAAGAGCCAGAGAGTGAATAACAGGTAACCCCCTTATATTTGTGTGCATAGTTACTAATGCCATACGTATAGAAAATGCAAACACTCTGGTCACGACAAAATGGTGGTCACCACCATACTCACCATACATGAAATGGGAGCCTTCCATGGCTAAACGCATGCTTTGCATCACAATTTATTTGTAATTTTACTTACCACTGGTTAGACAAATATTACACAGATCTTTGGTCACTGTATATTTAGTTTGGGCTATTGGGTGGGGCTCGCACCACGTATAAGCCAAAATGATTGCATTAGAGTAGGATAGCGAGAAATTGCATAGGAGGAGGGACACATCGCTTTTAGGTGTTGTTTGGCTATTTGCCCACCCATTGACTGTGCATGGCCATGCTAATCGCTATGGCCATTTCTACCAAGTTGCTGACCCCCTCCTCCCAAAACACATCCTCATAGGAACTCTTTGAGCTCGCTTTAATCAAGCCCTACCAACAAACGTTGCACTCGAAGTGCCTGCCAGTATTTTTTCAAAGCAGTCTTCTGAGAGTTAAGGATTTAATTGGAGCTGTAAACCTGCTACTGGTGTAATAAAAATGTCTTAACCAGGTCTGTCTTCGACCACTTGATTTATAAGCACTATATGTGTCCTTCTCTGTATGCCTGTTAAAAACAAGCATTGTCAAAGCCATCTGTTTTGGCTTGTGTAGATGTATTAGGCATTTGCCAGACACTGCTATTAGATGCCCAGGTACCCCCACCATTTTGTACCTGCTGCCATCAACGTCCAAGTAATGCCACTATAGAAGTGCCTGGCAAGTGCCGTTCCCATACCTACTCAAAAGCCCAACCTGTTGCCATTGCCAATGCTTGTTTTATTTTGTTCCTATTTCCGAATAGCACGTTGACCAACATTTCAGCAGTGCGTATATTTGACTCGCTTTTGAGGACCAAGGTTTGGACCATTTTAACCATTCACATCTATTGTGCCTAGTTTGGTAAGTGCGTAAACATCATTGGTTTGTACTTTACATTGTGATGCAATTGTTTGTATATCTATATAACTTTTGTAGATGCAGTTGCTTTATTTTTTGTATCCCTGAAGATCGCTTGACACACGTGTGTAACACGGGTAGATTAAATTTCATTGCTTTGATTTTTGTGGAAATACTTTACTTAAAGCACTGGAAACACTTGAACATATTGGAGACTAACACATGTACAAAACAATAAACTCTAGTTGAATCTTAAATAAACCCACTTTGAATGTCACAAAAGACTTTTCATTTAAATAATTTAATCGCCAATAAGTGCTGCCACCCTTTTCCTTTCAAGCAATTATAATTTGAATTACGTGAGTAAACCATACCAGCCTGGCAAAGGGCCTCATTACGACCCTGGCGGAAATCGTGGCGCCAAATGCACCATGGAGCACGGCGGAAAGCTGCCGATAGCGCCATGGGGGTTGGCGGATTTACCGCCCCATTCCGACCTTGGCGGGGCGGTAAATCCCCATTCCCCATTTTACCCTTCCCCATTCCCATTTTTGCCCCGTAGGGTATAATGGGAGTGGGGAAGGCGTTAATTACGCCACCGTAAAATACGGTGGCGTAATTAACAACAAGGTCCCGTAGCGCCATGGATTTCTCCGCCCGGAAAAACCAGGCGGAAAACGCTCCATGGCGCTACGGGAACTCGTAGTGGGGCGGACGGGTCCGCAGCGAATACCGCTGGCGTAAACCCACTCCGCCAGGGTCGTAATGAGGCCCAAAGGGATTAATGCAACATACATGCCAACATTTTGGATTACCTGGGGAGTAAGATTTTGTCTCAGAAAGCGGGAGAATAAAACGTTCCCATTGAATTGCAATGGGGGTTAGGATGATTTTAGGAGGGAAAAGGTAAAATAGCAACATTTTTGATAGAAAAATCGTGAGTCTCCCACGTAAATCAGGAGGCTTGGCATGTATGGTTCAAGGGAACCGCTAGTTTCCCGGAGAGCAATGCAATACCTAATCCCCCACACTAGCCTGAGAAGGGGGTTTAGATTCTATTAAAGACAAGGAGGCGAATATTATGCATTACAATCTTTACTCTGACATCACAGCAGCAAAGAAGAAACAACTTTTGTAATAAAAAACTTTTTGAAATATGAACTCATAACAGTTCCAACAGTGCAATGGAAAATCATCCCAACCCAAAATGGAGGACAGGTCATGCCCTGAGTGTAACCAATGGGCTAAGAGCCAATCCCATAAAGGTCCATTCCTCTAACACCAACTCCTCTTTCTGTCGCTGTTCTTTCTCGGACGTCCACTGCAGAAACCATCCACGAAGCACGAGGAGTGATGATCCAACTGAAAACAGGCGGAACTTGAACTTTCCCGCAAACTGGAACAGATCTCCTTTCGACCAGGACCTCTCACCCGAAAGCTGAAAGATAATCAAAAACCAGTAAGGGTGGGAAGGAGGGATAATATTCGCCTCCTTGTCATTAATAGAATCTAAACCCCCTTCTCACGCTAGTGTGGGTGATTAGGTATTCTATGGCAAGACAGGAGGCTCCTATTATGCAAGTTCAAAGCCCTTGCAGCACATCAACAGCAACATGAGCAATGCATTTATGATAAAATATTTTGAAAGTTGACTCTCTGCACCAATCAGCTGCTTTAAGAATCTGCTCCAGGCTGCCGCCTAGGAAAGCGGCT
This sequence comes from Ambystoma mexicanum, assembly GCF_040938575.1. NCBI lineage: Eukaryota > Metazoa > Chordata > Amphibia > Caudata > Ambystomatidae > Ambystoma > Ambystoma mexicanum. Next base: position 386,554,296 of record NC_090937.1, read on the forward strand.
TTAGAGGCAATAGCGCCCCTAACCGAATGGGGGCCAAAGGAGGAAGTATCAACCCCCGCCTCCCGCATAACCCACCTAATCCACCTGGCTAAAGTGGAAGGAGATACTGGTTTATCGGGCTTCCTGTAGGAAATCAGCAGCTGAGAGGTATTCAGAGGCCTCAGACATTCAGTTTTCAACTCAAAACATTTCAAACATCCGATAACACACAATTTACTGTCTTCTGGAAAGGCTGGATAGGATATTGAGTAAGTAATACATTTAGTTCTTCGTGAAATAAAGAAGGTACCCCCTTGAAGGCTAAACATCCTATTGTCCACATCTAATGCTCTGATATCAGATACTCTCTTAATAGACACCAGACACAACAACATCGCCAGTTTGGAAAATAACTGTTGTAAGGACAGACCTTCATTAGGCGGCCAGGATCGGAAGAGATCTAGAACCATATTAACATCCCAAAGAACCGAATACTTTGGTTTTGGAGGAACCTTAATACGAATAGATTTAAGGGCTCTACGCACCAAAAAATGCCTACCTACAGGTTCTCCTTTAACCAAAAGGTGCCCCGCTGAAATAGCAGACCGTAAACCATTAATAGTTCTATATGCTTTACCTTCCTTAAACAAATCCACCAGAAAATTAACCACCTCTACTGGAGGGGCAGAAACGGGATCGAGGTGCCTAACCACACACCAGCTAACCCAGCGGTTCCATGCTGAAGAGTATCCCAGCTTAGTAGAGGGGGCCCAGGAGTCCTTGATGACTGACACAGAGTCCTGCGAAAGTCCTCGGAAGCACCAGGAAGAGCTGAAATCTTCCAAGCCATAAGGGAGAGGTGCCCCTGAAGAACCAGCTCGTGAGGGAGCCCCTCCGGACCTATCAGTAACTGGGGATAAAGGGGAAGAAGACGAGGAACATCGACCGCCAGCTCCAGAAGAGCTGGGAACCAAATTTGAGAAGGACAAAAGGGGGTTAATATCACCACTGTGGCCTCCTGCCTGCGAACCTGAACCAATACCCTGGCTATCATTGCAAAAGGAGGGAAGGCATACACCCACTGACCCGACCAATCTTGGAGGAATGCATCGGTAGCTAGAGCAGCAGGATCCGGTCTCCAACTGTAGAACCTGGGAACCTGACAGTTTAGCCTCGAGGCAAACAGATCCACTGCAAACGGACCCCATAGAGATTCTATCTTGGCAAAGAGACCCCTGTCTAACATCCATTCGCTTCTGTCCTGCAGATGCCTGGAGTTCCAATCCGCAACCTCGTTGCTGATCCCCGGAAGGTATTCTGCCTTTAACACAATATTCCGTTCCATGCAAAAATGCCAAAAATCCCTTGCCAGATCCGCTAGGACCTTGGACCTGCTATCTCCTAAATGATTGACATATCTCACCGCCGAGACATTGTCCATGCGGAGGAGGACACAACAATTCCCCTGATCCTTGAGAAGGCTTCGGACTGCAAAGGACCCTGCCAACAACTCCAGACAGTTGATATGCAGCTCTCTCTCTGAACCGGACCACTTCCACCCTGTGGAAACCTGACCCAGCCTGGCCCCCCAGCCCGCTCTGCTGGCATCGGACTCTAGAACAACATCCGGAAAGGGACCAAAAATTGCTCTTCCATTCCAGGCATCCATGTGCCTGAGCCACCAAAGGAGCTCCAACCTGGCTCCTGGGGACAACACCACTACCTGAGAGTAAGACAGACATCTGCGTAGATGTCTCGCCTTCAGACATTGTAACACTCTGTAGTGTAGGGGGGCTGGAAAGATAGCTTGAATGGATGCTGACAACATCCCCGCCACCCTGGCCAACTGCCTGAGAAAGATCCTGTCCTTCCTGAGCATATGGCGAATCTCCTTCCTTATCTTGGACAGCCTGCTGTCTGGGAGAAGAAGGATGCGATGCTTTGGATCTATATTGAAGCCCAGAAACTGGATAGATTGCGTAGGCTTCAATATGGACTTCTTGACATTTAACACAAAACCTAAGCTCTGAAGAAGGGTCGCCATAAACTCCAGATGAGAGCGCAGAGTCTGAGGACTCTGGGCTAACAGGAGCATGTCATCGAGATATATGATGATCCAAATCCCCTTAGACCTGAGAAGAGCCATGACAGGCTTCATTAATTTGGTGAAGCACCATGGGGCTGATGACAGGCCAAACGGGAGGGAGGCAAACTGCCAAACCCGACTCCCCCACCAGAACTGAAGGAACTCTTGGTGAGGAGGGAACACAGGAACTACTAGGTATGCATCCTTGTGATCCAACTTGACCATCCAGTCTGATGGAGGAAGGGTGTCCCTGAGAAGATGGATTCCCTCCATCTTGAAGTGATGGTATACTACAAAAGAATTGAGGGCTTTCAGGTTTATGACTGGGCGAAACCCTTGATCTGGTTTTGGAGCTAGGAAAATAGTACTCAGAAACTGAGAGGCTGTGTAAGAGGCCGAGACCACCGCTCCCTTCGAAATGAGGTCCTTCACCTCCACATCTATTAGAGACTGTTTGACCTTGTCGAACACCACTGGGCGGGGATAGGAGAACTGGCAAGGAGAGGAATGAAACTCTATGTGATACCCCTGAACTGTCTGTAATACCCAAGGATCCGAGGTGAGGGATTCCCACTGTGGAAGGAACCTGGCCAGTCTGCCCCCTAGATCTTTGTGGGAAAAACTTTTAACATATGAAAAAGTACCTGATGTTCCTCTTGACCTCCCGGCACCTCTTCCTCCACGACCACTCCAACTTGCATTTTGCTGAGGGAAAAATTGGGTATTCGCTCCCCGAGCAGAGGAGGAAGTATGTGCACCTCTGGACACGTACTGACGGGGATGGGAGGGGCCCTGGGAGAAACTGCAGGATGAGCGGGCTCTACCTCGCCCGGCCTTGGGGAAAACCTTAGGCGCAAACACTTTTTTAATGTTAGTCTGAGCCTTATCCAGAGCTGTGAATGTATGAACGTAAGCGGAAAGATCTTTCAAAAATCGATCTCCAAATAAATTGCCCTGGGCCGAAGGACCCCTCTTCTTTTTCAGACATCTCCGCCAACTTAGGGTCTAGCCTCATAAGTAAGGACTTGCACCTCTCCTTGGAGATAGATGCATTCGCATTGCCGAGCAGGCAAACCGTCCTTTGGATCCACCCCCTCAAGACATCCACGTCCACCGGGGTATTTGAGGATACCGCCTCCTCAGCCAGTTCAAAAATTTGTGTCACTGGACCCAAGACATCCAACAGCTTATCTTGGCAGCCACGCCAAGCCGTGTCCACCCCTTTCGTGGTGTCTTTGCCTTTTTGTGCAAGAAAAACCGCCACAGACTGATCTATCTCAGGTGTAAAAGCCACTTTGTCAGGAAGGACAGGCCTAGGGTACTCAGAACGCAAATTATTCCTGTCTCTCTTTGGTAGGGGACGCATGATCCAAAATTCTAAAAATGAAAAAACTTCCTCTGAAGGATGCCACTCAGCCGATCTAGGGTGTAGGATGAGGGCAGGGTAAAAAAATGGTACACTTTTTGTGGAGGGACAGAGGCCACCTTCCTCTTATGCCTTTTAGGAGGCGAATCTGAATCCTCCGAACTATCAGAGGTGGAAATAAGAATATGGGGTACAGCAGCAGGGAGTTGCGAGGGAGCTGGCCGAGGGGTCGAGGAGAGGGGTTGCTGGGACTCATCCCACCTGTGCTTCTGACCACTCCTAGGGGAAGAATCAGGGGACGGGACAGGGGAAGGACTGAGTTGTCCTTGAACATGTCTAGTTTTTCTTGTACATTTTCTAGGGGACTGGACTTCGACAGAGGGACCTGCTTCTTGAGAAGGGTGAAAAGTCGCCATGTGATTAATCAGCCTATCAAAAGCTGAAGCTAGGGTATTATTGAGTCCAGATAAGGCAGAGTCCAACGAGGACCGGATGGCCTGTGCCACTGATGGGTGCTGAACAGATTGGTCACCTACACCTTCCCCCAACTTTTTCCGTTTTCTTGGAAGGACGCACCAGAGTGCTGGCATCTACAGAAGCTGGGGCCATATTCTTATCCATGACAGCACTAAAATGATATATATATATTTTAATAAAAGCAGAAAATGAAATTAACTTGTCATAAAGAGAGCCTTCAGCTCACCCACTTAAACAAAATGCAGCCGAGCAGACTGTTTAATATGTAAACTTAATACATGCAGCCGAGCAGGCTATAAAACATATACACCCTAGCAGGGTGACACTAACTGATGGCAACTTCACTGAAGAAGCAGGCTTTACCTGCATAACGTATGGCACTGTACGCGAGCAGCGTATTGTGAAAGAAAAAACACACTAAGCGTGTGCAAACTAATAAAATAAAATAAACTACTACAATAAACTAATACAATAAATCAACAGAAGTGACACGCGTCGGCAAGAAGCCTAGCTTACTTAATGGCCGCGCACGTCACTTATGAATGCAGGGAAAGTAACGGTACGCAGTCCCTCAAAGGGTTGCGTGCCATGAACTATCAATAAACCTCTCCTGAAGGAGAAAAAAACAATTAAGTGTGTCGCTGCCTGCTGCAAGGTGAGGCAGGCGACGCGTGTTAGCAGCAGCCCCTGAGGGAAAAGAGAAAAGAAAAACGGCAGTCATGCTGCGTAATTACAAATAAACACAGAGACCAACACGTTCCAAAAGGAACATCGCCACAATGTAACCCGGTCTCCTGAAGCACTGCTTTCTGAAGTGAACGCTGACAAAGCGAACGAACGCTGATAAAGCGAACGCTTAAGGAAATAAATTCCAAATGAAGCAAATGTCAGAATAGACAATTACAGCAGTTACAATTCAAATACTATGTAAATATGAAACAAAGTAACACCATATAACATTCACTAAGGCTAACAACTAGGAGGTGTGACTTAGCTGTGGCGTCAGCAGCAAAGAAAGAGGAGTTGGTGTTAGAGGAATGGACCTTTATGGGATTGGCACTTAGCCCATTGGTTACACTCAGGGCATGACCTGTCCTCCGTTGTGGGTTGGGATGTTTTTCCATTGCACTGTTGGAACTGCTATGAGTTCATATTTCAAAAAGTGTTTTTAATACAAAAGTTGTTTCTTCTTTTCAGCTGTGATGTCAGAGTAAAAATTGCAATGCATAATAGGAGCCTCCTGTCTTGCCATAGAATTGACGTCTGGTTTAGGTCATTTATTTCATTCGAATGTGTCCATGCTACTGACAGGAGGCTTTGGAAATGCTTACGGCAGCATGACGCAGCATTCAGTAGCATGGCACGTTCTTGCACATTCTGACTGCCACTCAGTTTTGTTTGGGACTGTAGGTAAGTTTGTTTTTAGTTTCTTCACTGTCGGGCTCTGTCCCTGGCCTTTGATTATGCCTTGCCTTGACATAGACCCGACCGGGACACGCAGCTGTGAGGTGCTAAATCAGTCAGATGAATTAGGGCGTCAATAGCACACTTGTGAAAAGCCATGCCAGTGCCCCTTTGTTATACCCTCCAAAGACTTGCCAACGATTTCTGATTTTCGTGGCGGGCGCCTAACACCGCATTGCCTCAGCTCAAGGTAAAAAAGGGGGTGTCTATAATATCTATATATAATATATAAAATACACGCACACACCCCATGAAATAGCTACAAAGAAATGCTGCAATTGCAACGTAGCATCAGCATATTTCATTCGTGTCTATCTGGGAAAACCTATATATAATAAAAATCAATCTCACGAACAAAGCGTCTGTTTAATCATTATATATCCTCGATTTAGAGCAAAGAAGGGACTTCTTTAGTTCACATTAGAAGGGCCCCAGATAAAGCACAGCAGGATAAACTGATTTGCCCAGGATAACACATTTTAGTAAAGTGGTGATGCTGGGATTTGCAACCGGTCTTCAATTTCGGGACTTGATTAAATATGTTTCAGGTCTACCAAGTAGAAATGTGTTCAACGTGTGGATTTCAAGAATACTCCTTTTCAAAGAGATTACTTGAAAAGTACTAACATCACAGTAAAGCAATTTAACAAATATATACACCTTTATAGAAATATGCTAAGCAAAGTATTAATTCATTTCTGCTTCCGTCCATTTTTAATGGGAAACTACAACTATCAGAATGCAAAGTAACATGTGTCTGGTAACTTATTACAGTAACAGAGTCTGTAAAGTCAGGGTGATTACCTGGTACAATATTTAAGGTACCCCTTGCGCTTTATACTATGTCTCTTTGAATTTGTAAGACAGTGGGGGGCACAGCATCAGGTCAAGTGACACAAAACTCATTAAACGTGTACCTCTGAGATGGCTCAGTTAGATGAATGTTCTTGACAACACAGCAGAGGGCACAGGTTTGAATCATGTAATGAAATCCATGCTTTATTCTTCATCCCCTACCCCTCCTGCAGACAGCGGCAGCACACCAGAAATCCCTGAAGTGCTGCTCTTTTCCCTGGAGACCCAGAGGCATTATTACATCTCTCCTGTCTCAAAAGGGTTGAAGGCACACACTCAATTTTTATACTTCTCTTGTCTCGCAAGAACGAGGAATACACCCAATTTGTATGTCTATCCTCTCTTTGTAGGTGTGGGCTCACAGACTGAATGTTTATATCTCCCGTGTCTCACATAGAGAGGGCATAAACTTAATGTGTACATCTCTCCTGTCCCAAAGGAGAAGGGGCACATACTGAAATGTACACACACACCCCTAGCAGTGGTTAGGCCACACTATTAATTTAATGTTTACATCTCTCCTGTCCCACAGGTTTTGGGGCACATTGTCAACTTTTACATCTCTCCTCTCTCACAGGGGTGAGGGCACAGACTCAATTTTCACGTCTCTCCTGTGCTGCAGGAGTGGGGGCTCAGACTAAAGTTAATACCTCTCCTGTCTTACGAGTGAGGTCATACACTCATGTTTACGTCTCTCCTGTCTCACAGGTGTGAGGCACAAACTCAATGTGTATGTCTTTTCTGTCTTGCAGGGTTGAGGGCACGCACTCAACTATTTTCTCGTCTCCCCTGTCTTGTAGGAGTAGGGGCACAGACTAAAACCTGAAATGTACAGCTCTCTTGTCTTGCAGGAATGAGGGCACACAATGTATATGCCTCTCGTATGGATGAGGACAGATACTGAATTTTGATGCCCCTCCTCTCTCGCATGAAAATGCTTTATCAGGCTCCAATGAATTCACTTGAATCCAGCAATTGAGACCTCAGGGATTTGCAGGAGTGATTTGGAGAGATTTGTCAGACTTGTTGAAAAGACAAAGGCAGCTGATCCCCCTAGGAGTCACATTATTTATTTATTTATTTTATTTGCATTTATAGAGCGTGCAGCGGCCTTCGGGCATAGTGGCACCGTTACAGAATACTTTCTTAGTAAAGGCATGCAGTACTTCAGGAGATCAGAAGTGCAGACAGTGAAGGTCATTACAACCCCGGCGTTAAGGGTTAACGACGGCGTTAACCCTTAACGCCTGATTCCCACTTTAACGCCTGCTTTTGGCAGGCGTTAAAGTCCATGGCGCTAACCCGCCATGGTGTTAATTACGCCGCCGTAATTTACGGCGGCGTAATTAGCGCCTTCCCCACTCCCATTATGCCCTATGGGGCAAAAATGGGAATGGGGAAGGGAAAATGGGAAATGGGGATTTACCGCCCCACTCACCTTGGAATGGGGCGGTAAATCCGCCATCCACCATGGTGTAAACGTAGTTTACACCATGGTGGTAAAGTTGGTGCACTTAGCACCTAGGTTGTAATGACCTCCAGTAAGTACAGACATGATCATAGGTTACAAGGGACCAACCTTAAAGGACCATTAGGATCCTATTGGGGAGCAACTCCTGGCAAGTATAGATGAGGGGTGTCTTGATGGTGTTGAAGGTGTATACACCAGGGCAGAATCTGATGAGGATAGGTATAAACATTTTGATGATTGACCAAATTCTACATCCATAGAACTCCATTGCCTCTAATGCATTTCAGGAGCAAAATATGATATTACTGCAATGGTGAGGAAGAGGGATTAAATCATCAAAAGACTTTGGTTGTCCATGAATAGGACAACATATGTGATGCCCCTCAGTGCCCTACGATGGACTCTGCTAGAAATGTGATGTATGTAATGATGGAGGAAGATTCTTTAGGTGTAGTGGAAATGATTACTGAAAACAACGAATCAGAAGGTGATGGGTAGAGTAGCATTACCCTATGTGGGGAGGTAGTTAAGTGATCAACTAACACACATGGTAAACAATTAATTCCTCTTTCGTAACATGCTTAATACCAGAGACCAATCTCTAGGCGCAGGAGCGAGATTCGAATCGGTGTTGCTCTGCTATTTATCCTCCCAGCAACCATCCACCCTTTAGGCAGTGAGAATAATACAGGAAGGTCAGGCAATGAAAACCAGAATGGCATCCTCAAAGAAATAAACTATCACGTGAAGAGTTATAATATAATTTGTAAGTAAAGCAGCAGACAGGGGCATGCACATTGGCTGTGTATTGTGGTGGGGATTAACAGGGTCAGTGCCAGTTCTGCTAATTTGACAGATTATGTGTATAAACTTTCTCTCGACGTGAAGTCTGTGACAGAACAAGAAACACAGCTTCAAATATCCTGCTGTGCAAAACAACACAGAATGCTGCAAGTCACTAGTCAGACTACTTCAGGAACAAGCAAAAGAATATTATTTGTTATCTACTAGCATAATAGTACTGTGAAGAATCTAGTAATATCATCACTGATTCTCTTGAGGGAAACTTCCCTTACATTGTCAGGCAAAAGCAGAAGCTACCTGACTCTGACCCTGGGCGTGGCTATCTGCGGGAGGACCATATGGGGGCAGACAAACTCCATAGGGACAGAACAAAAACACTACATAAAAATAGTCTTTTAGCTACAAATCGTAATGACACCCATATGCATTTTCGACATACCTGTATGGCTTATTGTAATGTGGGGAAATAATTCCCAGGTTTTCTTAGCCAACTGCCTTGCTTGCCTCCCCTCGCCCTTCTATGATACTGAGATGAGAAAGAGGGATGGAGTAAAGAGGATGATCAGACACGGTAAGCCAACGCTGCTTTCTAGTCTTTGGAAACTGCTAACCAATACCGGAAAGTTTAAAATTGACACAGCTGAACAGAACAAGAGAGAGAGTCAGAGACTGTTGCTGAAGCTGACCGGTTCGGACGCTGCTTGGGACATCGGCAGTGAGCAGATTGGAGGACACAACACATCGACTGACGAGAAGGGCATGCAGAGAAACCGAGCCAAGAGAAGTTCACTGCACGATTGCCACGGGCAGCTGGAACCGCAAGAAGCAGAGAAAGGCAAAGCGGGAACAGGGCGTACCCCCAGTCAGCAGATCAAAAGGCAAGAAGACCAAAAGACGCAAGGGACGCCAAAGCATCCAGAGAAGATCGGTAGACCCAGTAAGAGCGAATGGGATACCAGGGCTCTTAAAGGCAAATACTGTGTATCTGTGGCTGTACGAGAGAACCCATCTAAAGTAATTGGAGGAATTAATATGAATGCAAACATTGCCAAGGAAGGGTTGGTGACCCAATGCTTGAAAAGAGGAGTTGATATGAATGCAAACTTTGTTAAGGAAGGGTCGGTGACCCAATATTTGAAAAGAGTAATTGATAGGAACTTTGCTAAGAAAGGGTCGGTGACCCCATAATGTAGAAGCATTGTCTCCTGGATGGAAGAAAGAGTGACTGGAGAGCGAAAAAGCCCTGGCAGTATAGTGAACCAGGCAAACAGTGAGTCTGCGACTGGCACCCATGAAAGGAGATATAAAGGCCAGACAGGGAAGTAAACCAGGCAATGTGGGAGTATGAGACCTGCACCCAAGAAACAACGTTGTGATACTCTGTCAGGAGAGTAAAGCAGGGGTAAGAAAAGACATAAGAGAAATAAGGAGTAAACGCCCCCCACCCAACATTGTGAAACAGTAATAACCAATATAAAAGGGAAGAACCATACCTCTTTTAAGGACAAGTGACAAAGTTGCAATACCCTGGCAGGAGAGTACCCTCGGCCTCCTCTTCTCCTTCCCTCATCTCTGACTGTCTTTCTGCTATCCAGGAATGGTGTGCCGCCAACGACCTCTGCCTTAATGCCAGTAAGACTGAGATTCTACTCATCGGCACACCCACTCCCTCCTTCCCTGCAGCTCTCTGGCCGGCCTCTCTTGGCCCTCTTCCTGCTCCTACCTGCAAGGCAAAAAACCTTGGGGTCATCTTCGACTCCACACTCTCCTTCTCTCCTCTCATATCCGACGTCTCTAAGAAGTCACACTACCAGCTCCACCTTTCCTTCCCCCAGAAGCTCACTGTCTCTAGAGCCCTGGTTCTCTCTAAATCTGCCTGCCTCTACTCTCCGCCCTTTGCAACTCATCCAGAACAGGACTGCGAGACTTGTCCTCAAGCCCAGGGACCGTATCTCTCCAGGACTGAAATCACTACACTGGCTCCCAGTGACTGCGAGGATCAAGTTCAAAACCCTCTGCATTGTCCACAAGGCCTTCTGGGGCCTTGGGCCAAAATACCTTCAACTATCTCTTCCTAAATATCTTCCTTCTCTAGCTCTTCGCTCATCCGCCTCCAACTCCCTCAGGGTCAGCCGCTTCTCCAAACAACGAGTTGGGGGCAGATCTCTCTCTGCTGCAGGGGCCTCCCTCTGGAACAGCCTTCCTGCCTCCCTGAAACTTGAGGAGAACCATCTCTGGTTCCGGAAGCACCTCAAAACCTTCCTCTTTGCCTCCGCTTTCTCTCCCCCTCTCCCCTGCTAAACATCTGAAACTGCACTGAATCTGCAACTGGGCCACTCAGCATTCCCGGTCCTTGGCCCAGCCACTCTCCCCTGCACTGCCTCCCTGGCTACCCTTTGCACTGCGGGACTGTGTCTGTATCCCTACAGCCCCCCTTCCCAGCACTTGTCTGCACTTATCTCGCACTTGCCACTAGCTGGCCCTTGTTATTTATCCTGTATGCTATTAACCATGTACTGCACTCTCCCCTCTCCACTTCCCCCTTGCACTTTCCCTTCCCCTCTACCCTTGCACTTGCGCGATCTGAATGACACCTGGCCTAGTAGGATCGTTGTCTGTCTCCCCTTGTCCCCCCCCCCGCCTCGTCGCGCCTTGAAACACTTGTGTATAGGCGCGTTACAAATGCCATATCATATCATATCAGTATACCAGGGATAGGAAATGGATTGAGAAAGCCTAGGGGTCAAAACCCCTTCTTCAAACTGTGAACTGTGCATTTATAGGAGATTCAAGGAAAGAGTTTTCCCCCCCTTGAACAAACTTGAACTGGAATAAAGTGACATTCCGCTCACCAGAACAAATCTATGGGAAACGAAAACCCCTTTCCTGATGAAACCCTATTCCTTTTCTTTTCTGCACCTTAGATCCATATAGTTCGGAACTTTTGAAAGAAAGCTACAAGTACATAGCTCACAGAGATCCCCTGTTACACATTATATTGAGTTTAGCGTGTAAGGGTCAGTTTAAGGTTTTGGACAGAGGACATTCTTTTGTTTAACACCCTGACGCAGACGTTCCTTAGTTTTTTGCTGCAGGGAAACCCCTCCTAGACTTAGGGATAGTTCGGATTTCCCCAACCCATCTCATTATTTTGTGATAAATAAAGGTCAATAACCAACACTTAACATGCAACTCTGTAGAGTCTTTCTCTTTATCCCTTACAGTACCCATTGGACACAGGTCTTTGACTACTGAGGACACATGTACTGCAGGCACACCAACAACCTTAGCACCTGATTATTTGGTCAGTGAGGAAGATGCTCATGGGTAGTGTAGACCTCACCGTCATACATGAAGGAAGGTGGTCAAGGATGCTAAACTGTAATTGACCCAGAAGGAAAAACGCTAACAGAAAGATTGCCTTCTGTCTATCTTCTCCAACCTATGTCACATATTGAACATACTTAGCTCACCAGGCATGATTGTTCCTGAATGATGAATGGGGCCTGTTTTTTTGGTTCTCACTCCAGTGAAGTTTTAATTGACGAGCTCATTTATGTTTCACAACACTTTCTAGTTTGTTACATGAGTTGAGTGTGTCTATACATGTGTTGTCAAGAGCTACACGAAGTTCCCAACTGTTATGCTGTGAGAGAGGTATTTTCCAGAGTTCTCTGGTGAGGGGCAAAAAGAGATATTTCTTACTGAAATAATAGAGTGTATTTCACCATGATTAAAAACACTGTCTAATAGGTACTCCGGAATATATACAAGAATGCACTAGTGTGTGAGAAAACAACAATGAAGGGATAAGACACTGGTTGCAATTCACTCCATGACACACAATAGATGAAAGGAGACTAACCTAACAGTTGAGTACTGGCACTATGCAAATCCTGGAAAGAAAGGAAGAAAGAGGTTTGGAAGTTTTAGGAAACGGGCCCAAAGGGCCATGGCAATAGACAAGTCAATCATAATTATAGTACTAGAAGGGTGTTTAAATAGTTTCCAAAAGTTCCCACAGTAAACAATGGAACCATATCCCATAGGTCTTCCACAGTGCTAGGGAAAATTGAGGTAAGATCTCCTTTTACCCCGCAGGGGCAGCAGAAGTTTCAACCAACTCCAGAGGGGACACCCAAGAATAGTTTGAAAATCAGCATGCACAACCTTCCTGTTCGAGCGACTTCTGGGGTTGTCATCGAGACATGTCGTGAGTGTTATGATGAATTGGTCCCTAAGTGATTCCTGGCTATTTATTGGGTTTCTAAATGCATGCGCTGTGCTACCTCTAGGTGAAAACAGTGCTTCAAAGTCCTCACCCCAGTTCTCTCTATAATCTGCCATTGTAAGCTCAAATGTAACATAGGCTGAGGCTATGGGTCTACTAATTATGGGTCTGTTAATTATGGAAAAACTGTGCTGAGGTTGTCAGCATTCCCTCGTCCCATGTTGCCACAAAAAACTAATGAGGTATATCTTTTGACTGTGGCTGTTTTACTTTTATGATTGGGTTGGCTCTTGGTTTGTGAGGGCTGAGTGGGCGCTTTAGCCTGTACTCATCCTTGTACTCCTGCAGGGCAAAAGCCAACTCGTCACACAACCTAAATAATTATCATCAAATATTAATAACTGTCCCCACTTATTCATACACAATTTTATAGTTGGGTAAACCTTAGAATTGTGCTGACGGAGGACTTGTACTTACAACTATTCGCCATTTATTTCATCCCATGAGGTACATCTTCTTAGAAATATTGAACAATGTTAAACTTTTTAAAAACATTGATTTAAGATGATTAATGTACTTACATTCTGAGTGTAAAATCTAGATGAATCCATGGTGTAGTCAAAAGTAGAACGCAGCTGCCACCAGCCTGCTGCACAACAGGATCACCTACAATGCACCACTGCCCTGTTAGCCATATGGGCTACTGATGGCAGCACACCAGACAAAATGGTGGCAGCGACAGGTGAAATTCAGTAGAAGACCCTCTTGCCTTAAAAGAAAAGTACAAAAAGTCAACAAAGCCAACAAAACACTCAAGGGACCCCGAAAGTTATGCTGCCAGAACCCCAATAATTAAATTCTGCCCATACAGTAGGGGTGTAACGGTATAACAGTATACCCTTATAGATACCGTGAACAGCTTAATTGAACTATAATAACCGTCACTTTGTTTATACCGGTATGCCGTTTTATGGCATGCAGCTATTAAGTGAGCTTTTCAGTCTGATTTGGAAAGGCTGCAGTAAGCAAGTGCTGTGCATTCTGGGTATTGCACTGTGGGATGTGGCGTTTGGCAGACAAGAGCATAGGGAAAGTGAGGCCACATTAGTAAATGCAGCTTTAATGCTATGACTGCTCCTTCTCTGTGATCAGTAGAGTCAGGTTAAAGATCAGCCGATTTGTAGTTAGTTTTCCCACCCATTTGAAAGATGGGGAACTACACATCCCAGAATTTAAAGGGGGGAATGAACGGGATGCCCTTCTGATGCATGTCCACAAAAAACCTTAGCTCTGTAGACTTTATGAACACTGGGCCTATCAGTTCTATGTGCTAGTGTATAAACTGACCCCCCCCCCACTGTTCTCCGTGTAGATTTACATATTGTCACTAGGGCTGTTGCTTCACTTGGTCCTTCAACTGCCTTCTGCATATGGCACTGGACTCAAGCAGGCAGGACATACTCTACATTCAATTTGAAGTATCCAGAGCAATGGGGGTGAGATATTTCTCAAGTCTATCCTCGATTTGTGACACCACTCACGAAAGCATTCCTCCATGTCAACTCACATGACAAGGGTCCTAATGCGCTCAGACCTGGGGAAAATGGTAATGATGGGGCTGTGGTGATGTGGTGGTCTAGGCCAGATTTGTGCCGATATGTATTTTAACTTTGTCATTTTCAAAACGTTTTTGTGCCACTATCTTTAAGAAGGTAAATGAACATGTATTGAAAGAATCAAGAAAGAAATCAACAGTGCCCACTGAATGCTGGCTTGTTGGTCAGTGGTGACTCAAACATCAGACCTTTATAATACACCAGGCAGATGGTAAACAAGGTATAGTGATTTGATCAATATGCAACCTTTCGGTGAGTGTGTGTTGGTGTCAGGCAGAATTATATGCAGTACCCTTTGTGAACACCACACACAATTAAGACTACAAGTGACAATACAAATTCACCTTTGGTACAAGCCTGTACTACACAGTAAAGTGGTAGCGATGGCTGAGCAGCCAGACTTATCTCAAGAGTAAGTGAGCAGTATCAAATAGTAACACAAAGGTCAGCAATTACTATGATTCAGGCAAACACTGACTCAAGGTTTTCAAGTAAAAGAATATACATTTATTTCACTCTTCAGTTGTATACCATTACACCATTATAAGCAGTTTAAAAAATCACACTCTTAATACACCACACCACTTCCCTTAAATACCAGACATGTTAAGCTCACAAAATGAAGTGGGAGCAAAATGGCACTCAAGCAATTTAAAAGGGAGGGAAAGACAAAGTTTATAGAAATTGAACCACAACAACAGCTAAGTATTCAGGGCAATAGAACAAGAGAAACTACAGTGATAGAATCAGGTAAAAAGGCTTAGGGCCAAAGTCAATAGGACAAAAGTCTTTTGCTCAAGATCACACGGTTCAGGGTAGTTTGCGGTAAAGCTCGTGCCACGGATTTCGGAAGAGGTTGTGAAAAGTTAGTTTAAAAAGAAGAGAAGGACAAGCCCTCGGATTGGAGAAAGATTTCAAACACTTTCCCTGCGACTGAACGAAACGAGCAACCGGGTTTGCACAGTACCTTAAAACGGAGAGGAAGCTGTAGCTGAAGCGGACGTTCCTGGTAGTTCCTGCAGGCTCACGATTCCTGAAGCGACTGTTGGACTGACACGAAGTAGGAAGACTGGAGGTTGCTGCACTACCCAGGGAAGAAACCAGCAGCAGAGCAAAGTAACGAATAAAAGGTGCAGTCCTTAAAACCGAAGCAGGGTCCGACCTTCCTGGCTATCCTGCCCACTGTAGCTCTGTAGAGCAAATTCGACCAGAGTAGGGGTCCTGGCTTGCAGTTTGGGCGAACTGGTTGGTCCCACCAGCTCAAGGGAAGAAGTTTCCTGGAGGATCTTCTCTGTCAGCGGATTCTGACGATTCAGACCGGCAGCAGGGCTTCACACGGTTCAGTCGTTGAAGGGGTCCTCTTCTGTCAGCTCCTCGTTGGTTCTTGCGTTCCAATGGTGACTCTGCCTTTCCAGTCCCAGAGACCTGCTTTTTATGCAGTTTTCCCCCCATTCATACAGCCTGGCTGTCAATCACACAGCAGGGTGGCTGTCCTGGCAAGGACAGTCACTCAGCCAATCAAACAGGAGTACGACTTGGGTTACCAAGGGAACCCATGGCAGGGGCCGGAAGACCCCTCCCTCACATCCTGCTTACCCAGACTTTCAGGCGCCTTAAGGAGGGCTTCTGTGCAGAAGGCCGCGAAAAGACATCGAACAAAGGAATC
Organism: Ambystoma mexicanum; assembly: GCF_040938575.1. NCBI lineage: Eukaryota > Metazoa > Chordata > Amphibia > Caudata > Ambystomatidae > Ambystoma > Ambystoma mexicanum. The sequence continues at coordinate 386,570,311 of NC_090937.1, forward strand.
AACCCTGGTTTGGCACGCAGAGAACACGAGAAAGACTTTAACAAAAAGAAATGGCGACTAAACCCAGCCGGAGCCAAAATAAAATGTATTTGGTCAAGCGGGTTTATGTTCGAGGCTAATATGATAGCCTAAAACAATACCAATGTTATATAAGATAACAGCAGTAGAAAAGTTAGGGTAGGTACCACTGCCACCAGCCAAGTCTGGATGTAAAGGGAGCGAAACAGTGCTCCAAGAGACACAGACAAAAGGGATAGGAATTAACCCTTTCCAATACTCCATATGGGGTGTACTGGGTCTGTAGTTAAAGAAACTACATAAAGTTAATGGCAACTTTACATGTTTCTGGGAGACAGTAGTCAGTCCCAGAAAAATTGAGTCAGAGGGAAGTCTAAAAGACAACCCTGTGTTACTGCACTGAAGGTGCTGTGTAACACACACAAAAATGGTGCTCTGGAAGTAGGTGAGGCTCCAGAGCCTAAGGTCACACAAATGGTAAAAACACACACAGCAAAACACATGTAAGAGTGGGAAAAAGGCTCACACTCTTACCAGGTGAAAACAATAAATCCTAGAAATCCAGCAAAGCTGCTGAGGGACTCATTAGGTAAGGGAAATTAGCCATTTATGAGAATTCTCCCTAACAGTTGGCTATGACATTTTGACAAAAGAAACACAATGACGTGGGCTTTCAGACCTCACATGAGTGACTTTTCTTCCTTTAATGGGATAAAGAGTTATCAAAACAAACTTGTATGACTGATCGCAGCGAGGGGTCATGATGCACATGTCATGTGGTTCCAAAATAATGCAGGTCGAGGCTGATTTTCAAAGCAATGACATGTGACTGAGGAGCAAGCTCATTGCTCAAAATGTGCATTTTAACACACTAGTCACTCTTTCATTCAAGGCGATTAACGAGTGAGCGCCATGAAAGACCAAATCTGCGGGACATGGAAGAACCGGCACCTTTGTTAACGATGCTGGTGCTTCAGTAACGGGTCTGCCTACCATGGCCACTGTGCCCGGCAAGGACATATCTGTTGGGCACAGCGGCTCTGGCAGACCTGTAATATGCCGGTCCGGAAACACTGGTGCCGGTAAGTTTAGCGGCCCCCTTGTTTCCGGACGGGCAGGGTCAGAATGAGGCCCATTGAAATGCAAACTCTACCACTTGATGGACACAGACATAGTTATAATAGTCACGTGTTCTCTGACATTTCAACACCAGATATGTGTATGATCACATTGACACTTGCAAAGGATGCTAAGTAGTACCTATATGTGCCCTAAATATTATCATGGTGTATGACCAAATTTTGATCTTTAACATTGTAGACATTCTTTTGTTCCATGTATAGATTTATATATAGGTGTGCACTGTAATATATGCAGTTGTAGTTCTGCAGTAATTAATATGATCTTATGTCTAAGAATGCAAACACACTCAAAAGTTCCTAAGTGTTGCCACACTAGTTTTCAAAACAATGACAAAATATGGATCATCACAGTTTATGAGGAATGTCTTGAGGACAGTTCATTGCAAATATAAATATGCAATGGGTCTGCTTCCACCTTTCTTCTGTTTGTTTGTAAAATATTTCAGTGAGCCATGTTGGATATGATATGATATGTCATTTATAACGCGCCAATATACAAGTGTTTCAAGGCGCGACGAGGCAAGGGAGGGGGAACAGAGGGAAGACAGACAGCGATCCTACTAGGTCAGGTGTCATTCAGATCACGCCAGTGCATTGGAAGGGGCAAGGGAGAAAGTGCGAGGGAGGGGGGGGAGTGCAGTACATGGGATAAAAGAATTATAACAATAAGTAAAGTATGGCCAGATTGTGGCAAGTGCAAGGGTAAGTGCAGACAACCAGTGTCAAGTGCTGGTAGTGGGACCGTAAGGATACAGAAACAGTCACGAGTGCGGGGGTTGCCAGGAAGGCAGTGCAGGTGTGTGACTGGCAGTGAAGGGGACCTGGGCTCGAGATCAGAGGGTGGCCAGGTAACCAGTGCAGTATCAGCCAGGGATTCAGCAAGGCAGAGGAGGAGAAAAAGCAGAAGCAAAGAGAAAGGTTTTGAGGTGCTTCCAGAACTTGAGATGGTTCTCCTCAAGTTGATGAAATATGAAACAATAACCAGGTGAACAATCTCATCAACACATCACTTGTGTTGTTATGCTGGAGACTAAGTCCAATTGCTGTTGTGTGATAAGAAAGTTTAATTGATCTGCCCTATGGATTACACTTGTTTCGGCAAGGTGCCTTTCTCAAATCAGGGTTTATCCAACTTTATTTCTCTTGATCATTACTGGAAGTGTAATAACGGGGATCAATCAGTCCCGCGTTCAAGAGAAGTGTTGCTGTGACCACATATATCAAGAGAAATAAAGTTGGATAAGCCCTGATTTGAGAAAGGCACCTTGCCGAAACACGTGTAATCCATAGGGCAGATCAATTAAACTTTCTTATCACACAACAGCAATTGGACTTAGTCTCCAGCATAATTTGTTTTCTGGCGCAGTAATAAGGTGTGACCACAGCAGCCTGGTTTCCTGATTAAACAAACGGAGTTGAGGAACTCGAAGTCTCTGTTCTATGGCACACCAATGCGACAGCGCAAATTTTTGCATTTAATCAGGTCGCGGGGTTTCTAAGTGATATCAACCCAAAAGTTCCTTCAAAATCTGTCCACTTGTGTTGTTACTTGTACCAATTCATGACCTGCATGTACAAAGCACTCTGCCAATATGTGAGGAAAAAAATACAAAGCAAAAAATCCCTCAAGGCCTTCTTGTTTCTCTTCAACATCAATTATAACCGGAGGGGGGCCAGGGGCTTCCTAAATGGGGTCAGAGCTATCAGGGATTTTAGGACAATGGAAAGGTCATGTAACATACAGCAGAGTATTTTTCTTCCATTTATATATCACACAAAACCCAATGGCATTGAGGCGCTGTATGACACTCTGTAGATTTTATAGGACATACATTGACAACACCTCTTCTCATTGACATCACTTCTGAATCTGCTCTTCAGTAGCCCAGAATGCCCTTTCAGTATCATTCCTGCTTCCGTTGTGTTCTTCTACTGTTCATTTTATCCGGTGTATACTACAGTCTGGGAATTAGCAGCCATGGCTAGAGAGTAGGTGACCCTCACCTAAATGGGCTTAGACATGAAAGGAAATGGCAAGGAAACTCTACTGCAAATACATCACAGCACTTGCAATGCACTGAAATCATTTTCTGGACATACATGATATATTTGAAGTTCCCAAAAATATAAAATTCGTTACATACCAACCAGACAGGCTTCTCCAGTATGGTAGCCTACCCTTGGCCAATGGGATGCAACTGCACCTCAAAATGAAATTGGTGTAGAAATGTACAGAGGAGAGCAAACTCATGACTTGAGTTGAATCTTGGTGAAGCTAGTTTGGTAAAGAATAGCAGCAATTAACGGGAACACAGAAATGGCCACTACACAATCTACAACAGATCCTGAACTGTGTTAACCCCATTAATAATACATATTTAGATGTTTCAACATATTGGGAGTAATTATCAGTTTGCTGGTATCCCGCTTGGAATTCCAGCAGGTTACCGGCAAATGAACCTACCATTACAGGCACCTGATATCCCGGGATTATTGGGATATTCCAGGTGCCATCAACAGTGATCCTTCCCCCATTCTATGGAGTGCCATAGGACTCCATGGAGGGGATTGCCAGTATTCCCGCTGGCACCAGTGCTGGCAAACCTGGCCGTTTTTTGCCAGTGGGTGCCTGTTTTACCTGCAGCTATTGGCTCAGGGTCAACAGTCACCCCACCAGCAAACCTGTCGTTTTGCGGGAAAATGGCAGTACCAGAATTACTGCCACTTACCAGCACTTTTACTGCACTGCAAAACTTCTAATGACCCCCATTGATTCCAATGAAACCAGAGGAACATTTCATGTAAGAAGAATTCCACTCCATCCTATTAATACAATGGATCTCTATGTGGAGACTGAAAAACACTAGTCTTCTAAGGTTACTCCTGCTACCTTCAAGAGATACCAACATACATGTGTGCTCATGACTCAAATGAGACTTGTGCTGTCTTATCAACACTTTGTTTGAAGCGACATCAACCAGTACCTGAATAAGCTTTGAAAGCATGTGTAAGATTATACATATGTCTGCTCAAGCAGCAGTAAACCAACATGCAAGCAAAACACTGCCTCTTCGAGCTAGGGTTGGCAGCTCCATTCTGACAGCAAGCATATGTGTAATTCAAAATGGAGTCTCTCTAACTATACCAGGCTAGATCATTGAATCTAGGGCCTAGTTCTTCCCCTTCATTTACTTAAATTCACTTCTAATCACATTTAAATCTACCTTTGTTTAAGCATTCATCACATACACCATCATTTTTCGTACACAATTCTGTTATTGTCAAATTGGCCCTGCAAATCATTTGAACGTTCAAGGAGTAATCCATCTTCCATGTGCGGTATATCTGTTCTGACGCCCAAGGTGGTACAAGAAATATGTGGGTACAATCAATGGCTCCCACCACTTTGAAGAAGTCACCAAGTGTGTAGAATGCTGCCTTTATCTGGTTTAGGTCTGATGAAGTACAAGAGAAAACTATGAATGTGTTCATGTGATTCAGCACAGAATTCAACACGGCGGTCCATATCTTTCAGTAGCAGATTGTGAGATGTCAGCTTATGTTGCAACAGTTCCTTTATAGGAGCCAAAAAAAAAAAAAAACAGAACGGAAAGCAACTTCACCACAGGTGGCATGGCCATACTGATGTTGCAGTTGTAGTCAAGATTATGCTTAATCAACAACAACACATGCATGATACTTTTCATATAATGTTATGTTATGTTATTTTGCATTTATATAGCGCTTTATATACCATTGGTATGGTCTGAAGGCGCTGGTAGGTTGAACGCCCTTGGGAACCGAAGTTCAGATCAGTAGAGAGAGTAGAGAGAGTCAAAAGGTGCGTGTGAGCACCGGGTATGTGTGCAGCTTGTGCGATATCCGTGTAGTAGCTGCTTCTTAGCGTTAGGTGTGGCGATTGAGGGATCAGGAGAATGTGTTCGTTCAGGCAGGTTTTATCCAGAGCGGCTGCGGCTGCGTTAGGCCTGAGGAGAACGCCTGGCTGGGGGGTGTGAGACCAGCAGTGTCAACTTAGAGTGATGTGGAGTGAGCGGCGGATGTTACTATGAGAACAGTTATACCGAATGGTATCATAGTATCTCTGAGTTCTAGTGGAGTGGTGATGTAAGGGAGAGGGTAAGCATGGTGGTCTGATATGATGAGTTATATGCTCTTTCAAGCGTTCTTTGCATTCTGGTATAAAAGGTGATATAGGTGAACGACTTCCTGCTATGGCATGTTGAACAAATTAACCCTTGTTGGATGTATATGATGGGAGCCTCCTCGTATGTGTCTTCTCTTACTGTGGATCCTCTGCTTGGGAATGCAGACTTAAAAGTCATGTGTACATTTCACTGGTGGGTGGGGGACAATGTCATCAACTGCACATTTACATTTCAGCATTAGCTAAAAGCCAGTGGCATAGAGTGTCATGTTCTCTCCTACCTTGAGAAAAGTGGCCTGTGAACATGCAGTTCTCTTCTTGCTGGTCCCCTGACTCCAGTGCAATAGTTGCGGAAACAGAAAAATTGATATGAGGCCGGGAAACCCAAAGGAAACACACCAACACAGGTTACAAAGGACATAAAAAGCGCTTTATTCAAAGTTACAACAATTACCAAAAGTCAATTGACATACGGATAGCTAATAGGCCCTCAGAGTAACAGGACGAACCATCAACGGTAGTTCGCCGTGTTAGTGTGAGAGACCGAACATCGGGATACTTGGGTTTTTATACTTTTTTATCCAGCTCTGGCCAACCCCCTCGCAAGTTAACCATTCTCAGAACCAAACCTAGGGTTCGTAGCCAGGTCAATCCCATAATGTATGCATTTTGATCAGTTTCGCTGATACAGTTGTTCATTTACACATAGGTCAGGGAGAGGACAAGGTCTCAGTTCGCGACCCTAACAAGTGGCCTGCGGACATATTATTTATTCACGTGTGCGGAGGTCACAACGGCCAGAATCCCACTCGAAATGTCATTCGGCCTCCAGTTTGTTGTTCAGGGTGACTTCCACACTACAAGAGAACCTAAAATGGCGGCTAAATCCAAGATGGCGATTTACACAAATCATTAAGGTCAAGACCTTGCCGCGGAATCTATGTACACGATGTTTTTAGACAACTTGGCGTAGGCCAACATACATTCAAACAATGCGATAGGAGGTACAATATTATTTCGATTTCCACAGACCCTCCTTTTGGCCTATGCCAAGTGCTAAACATCATCCCTAATACTTTTGAAAATAACTCCATGTATTATCATCCATAGATTCCGCATCATTGTCTGTAATGTCTATATCCATAAGGTTGTTCATAAAAGTCTCTTGTACCATGAATTCTTTAGATGCTGTACCTGGGGTATATATTTTATGCCCTATTGCGCTCACTGCTTGAGCACAACACCCCTCTAACATTCCACACATACTTGGGAGGCATTGAAAACAACAACAAAGAAATAACAGAATCCCTAAAATAACCAAAATAACGGAAAGCACCTTCAAACCCCAAGATCGCAGAGAATCCCAAAACCAAGTACTAAGGTTCCAGTCTCCTACAGGGATATGGATTTCAGAACTGAGAGTATGCAAGTTCTGAATCGCTTTAAAAATTGTTGGTGAGGAGTTTGGTACGAAAACACAACAAGCGGACCCTACTAATTTGCATACTCCACCTCGTTCTGCCAAGATGACATCTAATGCCATCCGATTTTGAAGTGCTACCAATCTTATTGCCTTTTGCTCTAAGGTCATATTGTAGAGTATGTCCGTGGTCCGGTTGATCGTTCTCTCCAGTACCCTTGCTAAACCCCTAATGTTCTCTGAGTTTGCTATTTGTCCCCAAAAGGGCACAACCGATTTAGCTATGTCCCCCAATACTTGTCCAGGGGTATCTCCGTTGTCGTCTCGCCGCGGGCGAGCCTTAGAAATCTCTAACGTACTTGCTAAAAAATCCCCGGGTAACAATATTCCTAAATAACAGGTTCCCTGCCAATCCTTGGGCAACCAGGGAAATGCTAAACTATCACAAACAAAATAAACAGGCCCTCCTACATACAGAGGCCTGTTTTCCCCAGTCAAATTTACAATATTTTTACAAGTTTCAAAATCTCCCATTGGCATAGTGCCATTTCTCTGTACACAGAAGGGAACTGAGTCAGGACTATGATTTACAGAATAAGAAGGAGGCACGGCGTCCTTATTGCCTATCGGAGCCATTTTAAAGGAAATCAGAGTTTGAAAAGGAAGAGATAGTTTGTCAGATGGCCTAATAGAAGCGACGTTAGGTTTACTTCTATTTGCGAAAAGCGAGCATCCCAGGGGAGTCAATTTACGTTTCTCAAAATCATTTAAATTAGTTCCATCAAAGTTCCCTGAGATGCTATTATTCCATCGGCCAAAGAATAGTGCTCTAAGAGAGGCATAGCAAGAAGTCGTTAAAGGTAAAGGATGTATATACCATCCCAGTCCCTTGTTCCCATGTTGCGGTAAGTGAGTACAAATCCAACAATTGCTCTTATTAAAAATGGCATGAGTAGCATTCATTACTATCATCAGAGTGTTATTATAATACTTTTGTCTATGTTGGGAGTGTCTAGGGGACAGAGTGTGAAGGTGTACATAGGGAGTCAAAACAGTTGGTACGATCTTGGTTGGTAATAAAGGTTTCAGAGGATAGATTTCTTCGAAATACCAAAGTCCTACAGCAGCAGTTGCAAAAATAACAATAATCATTATCAAAACACAACAGTACGTTTTCGGGGCCCAGGCACATTGTTCATTGTTTGATTTGGTCACCCCCTTATCTAAAAGTCCAGGGCGGGGAGCAGCAGTGAAGGTGGCAGGCATCGTAGTTTCTCGATCGACGGCCCCAATGTTCGTTGCTGGCGACACTACGGTCGCGTGATTTCTTAGTCCCTTCCCAACCCTAGCCAGCAGAATCCCTTTTTGTTCAACAAAACAAAACGATTTTCCGATCACTTCCTTTTCCAGATGCACGACACTCGTGCCGTAGTTCTATTTCCGTGGTCGAAGCTTGTACCTGATGGTACCCGAATTTGTGTGGTCCGAAAGCAAAGTATCGTCACTTCCTGAGGGAAGCGACGTGTCGGTGGCGACGGAAGTCGCAGAGCTCGAAACAGTGTTTTCCGGAAGTGATTTTTCAAGAGAGTGCGGAGACGAGATGGATTGTTCCCCAAGCTCCTCAGGCTCAGAGACCTTCTCCGACGCACTGACAGCGCTGTTTGCTATTCCAAGATCAGAGACTGTAGCATCAGCGAGGGGTTCTGCTTCTTCTGTAGCGTGTGGCGTCGGGTGAGGAAGTTTCTTGACGTGCGTCGCGTGAATCCAGTTCTTCTTTCCAGCCACCCGCACTGCTGTCCTGGTGACCAACAATACCTGGTGGGGTCCCCGCCAGCGAGGCGCGAGACAGGAAGACCTCTCATAGGCCTTCACAAGGACCCAACTTCCAGGCTGTATATCGTGTCCTGGGCCCGTGAACCGTACAGGTAAAGCAGCATGCACCTGGTGGTAGATGAAATACAGATTTTTAGTTAACTGGTTACAGTAGTCTACAAGCAATACATTTTCCACCTCCCTCAGGGCTTTAGGTTTTGGGAGACCCCAAATGTTAGCAGGCCTCCCCATCACTACCTCAAAATTGGAGAAAGCCCAGTTCTAGTCTGAGGTGTGGTACGCATAGCTAATAACACAATAGGCAAAGCATCTGGCCATTTCAGTTTGGTATCAGCACACGTTTTCGCAAGTTTATTCTTTAAAATACCGTTGTGTCTTTCTACCAACCCAGCACTTTGAGGATGCCTAGCTGAATGAAATTGTTTCTCAATACCTAGGGCTGTACAAATTTGCAAAATTACTGCTGCGATAAAGTTAGGACCATTGTCCGACCAGATTATCCTCGGGAGCCCAAATCGAGGAAAGAATTATTTTACCATAATCTTTGCAGTGGTCATGGCTGTAGCATCTTTGACGGGGAAAGCCTCGACCCATTTACTAAAGGCACAAATAATTACAAGAACATATTTCAGATTATTACATCGCTCCATTTCAATAAAATCAAAATGTATAACCTCAAAGGGGACAGAAGGGGGCCCAAAACTTCCCCTTGGAGTTACTGTCCCCTTACCCACATTGTGCAGTAGGCAGATCATACAGTTCTGGACATGTCTCTTTGCAGTGTCCAGAATCTTGTCATTCACCCAGACCTGTTCTAACATTCTCGTGATCTGCTGGGCACACACATGCGTAGGACCGTGTGCCATCGTAACCATCGGCAATACATAAGAATCAGGAAGCAACCATTTCCCTTCGGATGTATCCACCCAACACCCTTCGTCATCCAGTTTCCCCATTCCTTCAGCCCACTTTCTAGAATCTTCCATCGTGTCATCAGTCTGAATATCTCGCACAGACCCAATACCTTCATCCATTATGCAAACATCTCTCATTTCCCCCGAGGTATACATGTCCGTGCTAAGGTCTGTGGCCGTTTGTCTGGCTATCAAATCTGCAAAAGCGTTCCCTTTGCCCACATCATCTATGACCTTGCGATGTGCTGCACATTTCATGATCGCTAACCGTTTAGGGAGTGAGAGCGCCGAAAGTAATTGCACTATCAAAGGGCCATGCTGAATCTTGGTCCCATGTGAGGTCAGGAACCCTCTTTCCGACCAAAGTTTTCCGAAGTTGTGAGCCACCCCAAATGCGTACTGGCTATCGGTATATATATTTACTCTTCGCCCTTGGGAAAGTTCACAAGCTCAGGTCAACGCTATAATCTCTGCGGCCTGCGCGGAGTTATGCGAAATTCTCTTAGTTTCAACAATTTTGCTCAATGTAGTAACTGCATAAGCAGCTGTAGATGTACCATTCGAAAGTTTGAAGCAGGAGCATCACAAAACAGCTCCCCTTCTGCATTATCCAAAGGAGTATCTATGAGATCTATCCTGCCCTTCGTTTCTTGCTCGGTGGTATACAGGCAGTCATGTGATTCTTCGTCACCGCAAACAGTGTTTTGCGTGAAAGGTAAGAGTTCAGCCAGATTGAGAACACAACACCTCTTAATTTGAATATGAGGGGCAAACAGAATTAGTTCATACCTTGTTTACCGTGCAGAGGTGAGGTGTTGCGTTTGGGTTTTGTTCAATAGGATATCAACAGAGTGAGGTACCATCAAAATCAAATCATGGCCTAGGACCATTCCCTCACTCTGTTTTACAGACGCGGCAGCAGCAGCAACAGCGCGCAAACATCTTGGCAAAGCGCATGCGACAGGATCAAGGGCGGAGGAGTAGTAGCCGCACGGCCTATTCTTCCCTCCGTGTTCCTGTGTTAACACAGCCAAAGCACATCCATCACATTCATGCACAAACAACACAAAGGCCTTGTCATAATTTGGAGTACCCAAAACCGGTGCCGAACATAGCGCGGTTTTGAGAAGCTCAAATGATTGTTGATGTTCCGATTCCCATGGCAGTGGCAGAGAAATGCCCTTCTTCGTCAAAGCCAACATCGGTTTTACCACTAGTGCGAAATTCGGGATCCACAACCTACAGTAGGAAGCCATACCTATCAGGGCTCTGACTTCCTTCTGCGTATTTGGAACAGACATGCCAGAAATGTGTTTTATTCTTTCAGGTGTCAATCTTCTCCCCTCCTTTGACAGGAGGTAGCCTAGATAGGCAACCTCCTGACAGCAATATTGAAATTTTTTAAGCGAAGCTTTGTGACCATTTTTAGCTAGATGAACAAGCAACAGTATAGTGCCTTCTTTACAGGCTTTCTCAGAATCTGCAGCCAAAAGTAAATCGTCAACATATTGAAGCAGCGTGCAAGTAGGTAGCAATTCAAGGGTGTCGAGCTGCTCTTTCAAGGCTCTACTATAAATACTAGGACTTTCAGTATACCCTTGAGGTGCCCTTGTAAATGTAAATGAGCGTCCCCCCAAGGTGAACGCAAACAGATATCTGCTTTCTTTATGTATCGGGATACTAAAGAAGGCGTTTTTCAGATCCACAACACTAAAGTGCGTAGCCGTAGCAGGGATCATTGTTAATATCGTCGTCACATCAGGCACAATTGGAAATTGTGGGGCGACCACTCGGTTAATAGCACGAAGATCAATTATAAACCGGTATGGAATTGCATTGTCACCTTTCTTATATACGGGTAAGATCGGACTGTTACTCAAACTACCTGTAATCTCTTCGATCACCCCACGATGTACAAAATCGGAGACAATGCATTTCAAAGCACGTTCGCCTTCAGCCGATATTTTATACTGCGGAATGCGTGGCAGTTTCACCCCATGTTTCAGGACTATTTTAAATGGCTCAATATGTAACACTCCGACATCATTGTCGTCCACCGCCCACAAACATTCCGGAACAATGCTAAACTCGGGAGGTAAAGGTCGAATCAAGAACTGAGAATTAGGAAGTCGCTGTGGCGAAACCGTTAGCCGTACTCCATCCGAAGAACAATGAATTACTGCATTCAATTTCTTTAACAAATTCAACCCCAGCAAATTCTCTCCACAGTTTGAAGTGAGAAGAACAGGACAATGGTCGATAAAGGGACCCAAAGAAACGGACACCGGCATAGAAACCGGACAGACAGTTGGTACACCAGAAAACCCTACGGAAACATTTGTTTGCCCTGACAGTGGGATGTTTGGAACCCGAGAATGATCAATGTCAATCAAAAACTGGTGTTTCCTATTCCCCACTAATAATTCAACGTAGGGGCCTTTTTGATTAACGGGAATAGGCAAAGGTTCCAAACCCTGCTTCGGGCAATCCTAATAAAACGGAGCCTCGTCAGAAGGAAGCTCTCCAGAAAGATAGGCAGCAGAAGGGTGATCAAGTATGTTTCTCGAGTCCATACTCGAGGTCTGATTTTCCTGTGAAAAAGGTTGCTGAGAATCTTGTAAAAGTTGACCTCTGTCAGGGCCCCCTGCTCCAGGGCGGCCCCTAGGTCGTCTACCCATACCCCCAAACGTACTGTTTGACCTCTGGCGAAGGACGGGGCACTGTGCTCGCCAATGACCTTCCTGGCGGCAATAAGCACATTGATTAACATTCACAGTACTCAGAGGAGCATTTCCTTTTGGAACGTACTGACCTCTAGTCTGTATCGTACCTCCTCTGGGGTTTCTAACAATTTGCTGCAATAATACTTTGGTTTTCAAATCACCCTTTCTCTTTTCGATTTTCTCCTTTTCATTATTAACACTGTTCTCATAATACTGAGCCATGTGCAAAACCTCAGATTGAGATTTTGCCTGCCAAGCGCTCTCTGAGGACATGATTTGTGACTGGTTGTCAGGCAACAATCCACGTACAAATTTGTCCACAAACAACCTTTTTCCCGACTCTGTACCTAAATCCTGTCCACTGAAGTCAGAAAATACCTGCTCGAATCTATAAAAAAATTCGGTGGCGCCTTCAGTTTTCCGTTGGACACAGGCCGTAAGCTTGTCCCAAATAATCCTTTTCTCTGGATTTATAGTTTTTAGTTTAGCGACAATCCTATCAGGTAAAGTAAGTATTACCTGTGGCGGTTTCTCACCAGCTGGTCTTTCTCCATCAATTCTAATCATATTTGCCCACGTATCTCCCAACCTCGGCACATCATCTATTGTCCGAACCTGCTTCCATACATCTACGGGTAGGAGTACAGGAAATAACAAGTCAATGTCACTCAAGGTGAACACAGAGGACTGTAGAACGGACTCTATTTCTTTGTAAAACCCCGTCGGGTTTTTCCTAATATCGGGAACTGATTGTCTAATTGTGTTCACTTCCTGTCGTGAAAACGGGACGTGAACAAATTGCGATACATAATGTGCAGGGATATCCACCGCGGGGGCACCAGTCACCGCGTTGGCGGGGATCTCAACTTTTGGGACAAAGGTCGGAGGAACCTCTCTCATAGGCAACTGAGATATAGGTACCTCCGGCCGCTTACTAAGCAATAGAGCCAGGTCGAGCGCTAAGGCAGCTGTAGAAGTGTCGGGCGAAAAAGCCCTTTTACAAATCCCCAATAATTCTATGGGGCAACTAACCTTCTTCCTTACACATTCCTCTTGCAGGTGCTGCACCATCACCTGAATTACTTTTCTTTGCATCTCTACTGTATACTGACTATACGTGTCATACACTTCGTCTGGTGGTATCGATGAATCCGAGATCCATCGAACCGCATCTTTGGTACAAATTCGTACTTCCTCAGGTGATGTTCTTTGGCACGGAAGGAACCGCTTCTGTACATATATTCTATCGTCCTCATCATCCTCACCTCGTGATTTTTCAAAGTCTTTCCTAAACTCAAACAATCTTTCAACATGTCCATATACTTTCTGCTCTGTGTCCCTCGAAAGTGCCAAAGCATTCAGATCTCTCACCCCTTGTGGAAGATCCGAATTTTGTAATATACCCCACATCACACACAAATGAGTCCCCAAACCTTCGATAAAAACATTTTTCTCGGGAAAACTATTCAAATTAGATAATGTAGAAAAAACATTAGCTTGATCACCTTTCTCCATGCAATGCTTAGCCCATGCAAACAATTCCTGTTTCCTGTCTGCAGAAACAGTACTACGAGTCACAATCTTTGACCCTGCACCTGGATCGACTCCGATCAATACGGGGCCACTCGGGAGCGGAGGTATAGGTAAATTTAACAAAGGTGCAGGTGCAGGGGGAAGGGGCGGTGCGATAGGCGAAGGAACGACAACCAAAGGACAATAGGCTGTACAGGGAGAACAAGAATAGCAACAGGAACAACAGCAGGAATGGGCAGAGTGCCCAAGACAGGAGCATACGGAGGTGGCGGTGAGGCATCGGGCCTGCGTTCATTTAATAATTTCTCAATAAATTCCTCAAAAACATGGAAATCTTTAGAGGGGTAAATTTTCTGGACTCCAAGTGAAAAGGCTCTATCCATATTTTTAACTAATTCTGACCGCTTTTCTTTATCATATAATAATGCTTTTTCAGCATTTGTTTTATGACGACGTGCATGTTTATTCCTACTTTTAAGCTGCTGCAATGCTTCTTTCTTCCAATTTTGTAACACATCAAAGGCTGCTGGTCTAGCCTTTTTCTTTTACAAGATCGATTCTAAATATTCAATACGGGGGATCTCAAAACTACCATTGATTGGCCACTGAAATTCGGAGGCATGTCTGGTCTGTCTGTGCCAAATATCATTAAATACGATACTTCCAATGCCATACTTACAGTACATAGTACACGCCGGCGACCCCTCCTGTGGTGCCGGACGGCTAAATTCCAAAGATTGTCGATCGCTGCGGAACAGAGCCCTAAAACAGCTAGACAATTTCCCAGGCATTTCTCAAAAAATTGGTGTTACCTGGTCCAATAATTGTGTCTGCAGATAAAATACGCCAAATTCAAATTGTCAGGGTTAAATTAAGAGCCGGGTCACGACTGCACCTGACCAAACCTAAGGAGGACCGTACGGTTTACAAAGGACTTACCTAACGAATTTTACCTTGCGTTTGGTGGTTTCGGCAAATCTGCCCGCCTCAAAATTGGACCCTCGTCAAGATGCCGTGTCAGACCACACGACTATCGTCCAAGGATCGGATCGTGCAGCGCTGCCGAGGTATCGCGCCTCGATCGGTCGGGCCCGCAGAATCACACCGTCCGATCCCGGTTCGATAGTCTGCGTCAACCTTCAATGATCCGGCATCAATCTTGAGGGTCCCTATTTGGGCGCCAACTGTGGAAACAGAAAAATTGATATGAGGCCGGGAAACCCAAAGGAAACACACCAACACAGGTTACAAAGGACATAAAAAGCGCTTTATTCAAAGTTACAACAATTACCAAAAGTCAATTGACATACGGATAGCTATTCGGCCCTCAGAGTAACAGGACGAACCATCAACGGTAGTTCGCCGTGTTAGTGTGAGAGACCGAACATCGGGATACTTGGGTTTTTATACTTTTTTATCTTATTTATTCACGTGTGCGGAGGTCACAACGGCCAGAATCCCACTCGAAATGTCATTCGGCCTCCATTTTGTTGCTCAGGGTGACTTCTACACTACAAGAGAACCTAAAATGGCGGCTAAATCCAAGATGGCGATTTACACAAATCATTAAGGTCAAGACCTTGCCGCGGAATCTATGTACACAATGTTTTTAGACAACTTGGCGTAGGCCAACATACATTCAAACAATGCGATAGGAGGTACAATAATTTTTCGATTTCCACATAGTTGATGCCAAGCATTAGGTTTTTATGCCATAATGTCCTTATGTTCCAACAAATTCAGTATTTCACAAATGCCTGAGAGCTAGGATTAATCGAATGAAGTGGAGGGCATGCACGTTTGAAGGGAGGATTTGGGATCTGGCCTCTGGCCTTTGTGTCTTTTACCAGTGCCCTCGTCTAGCTATACTGCTGTCATTGTGGCATACTGTCCCTTAACAGTGTGCGACTGGCATTTGCGCCTCATTGCTACCTTCTATCCCCCCTTCCAGATCATTCTTCTGCCCCTATCTGACCCGTTCAGAGACTGAGTCAGATATGAGAATATGTGCGGTTCTGATGCATTTGCAAGTTAGGTAGTTGCTAGGGTACCAGTTGCTATGGCAGAGCACCCAAATTCCTATGAAAAAAGCAAAACAGTCCCACGTGACCCGGTTTCCGCCTGCATCTGAAGGTGGTACTTTCCAAAAATGGTTGTTCTGCGGCATGATGCCGCTTTGGTAAAATCGCATCCTTATCACAATCGGGCCCTCAGTGGTCTGACAGTAAGAACATTGGTGGAGGGAGTGTGCGTTCCATTTGGTTAGGTGATAGCCTTCGGACCTCGCTGGTTGTTGAAGGTGACAAAAAGTATTGTACCTTCTACTCATGCCTGTTTCCTGTTCTGGCTCTGACTGGAATCTTCCGTTGGAATGAGTTCTTGTAGCTTGTCAGATTGGACGGATCAACAGTTGGGTCTACATTGTCCTATAGTGGGGTGGTGCTGGTTCATCCCACAGCCGCCTACCAGCCTGTTGCAGTGTGCTGTGTTTCTGATGAGGACTCAGCCCTCACATCAGCAGACTGCTACGATGATCCCTGGTCTTCACTTCAAATAGAGGGGAGAGTCTTCAATTGTAGAGTTGTTTTCATACCTGCAGAGTGCCGATTTCTGACAAGGACGATGTCCCTGTTTTCGAGCAAAGATTCCTTTGGTCTCCTCATGATGCTCATGTTGTCATTTCCATTTGATGTCTGGTCAACTTGTATCGAGTGCAATGGGGGATCATGGCTGATCTTTTGGAATGGCTGTCGTGACTTGGTGACCAGTAAGCAATGACATTGATTAATGGTCTTTTGAGGTATGTGGCGTGGTTCAGAAATTGCATAGAAAGTGGACTATTTGCAATCCTAGCCTGTCCTGTCATGGTATGGCTAGTTAGAGGAACTTGAGAGTGTGTATAAACCAATCACCACTCCCATTTACTTTAGACCAACACGGAGTGGTCTTGATGTGATGTAAACCTAACTGCTAGAGGTAGTTGCTAATCTCCCTTCCATGAATGGGTGGGCCTTGGTAGGTTTTCAATTTTAGAGGGATACCATGTGCTGCAATCATGTTTTCTGTCGTTGCCAGCTTTAATAGAGTGCGGAAATCAGCCATCACCTTGTCCTGCATTTGCTTTCCCCAATCTTGGGACCTCCGGGCAAGGAGTGGGTCTCAGGTACCAGCTGCTTGGCACATCAGGCTATGACAAATCTTCTCTGTTGAGAATGCTAAGGAATCATGTCATCTCTCTTAAACAGGCTTTTATCTGTTGTACAAGTTGTCTTAAATAGTATCCGCAGAGAGGGATTGGGGGACGGAAAAATGGAAACAAGAAATTGCAAAAGTTTGTAATAAACTATACGCAAATAAAAAAATAAAATGCATCTTCATCTTCATCACCCCTTGGCGAGGAACCCGTGCACACAACAGTCTCCATCATGTATTGACGTGCCTGCATTCATGGGCCAGCTTATATGCAAGAAAGATGAACCAGTGGGAAGTTGATTGACTTTCCCGCTCCCTCTCTGAGTACCACCTCCTGGGGGTGGGGGGAGAGGGGGCTGCTGGGAGGAGTGAAAGATGGTGAGGTCTGGGGAGAGAAGAAAACAACAGACTGCAGTGGCCCGGGAGGCTGTTTTGGTGGATAGCCGGTTAGGGAAAACAGGGGTTACAGGCTAGGTGCGTCGCCAGAGTAAAATGTGACTAGATTTGGCCGGGTACATGCCAACTGGAAAAACATGCTGTTTTTTTCCAGGAAGATAACACAGTGCAGTTGGTGTGGTTATAACGTGCGATTGTGTAGCCAGCAGGCCGTGACAGAACTACTTGCAGAAAGACCCAGAACCCAAGATGGTTCACCTGACGGGGGCAGTGGGGAGGAAGGCATAACGCAGGAAAGAGGAGAGGGTTGCACGAGGAAAGCAACTGCCAAAATATCCCGTGGAGGTTTTTTAAAGAAATGACGTCCAAAGTAAAAGCCCCTTCCTCTGTGTGTGATCTTGGCCACTGTTTAATTAACGACGGTCTTATTATCTTATAGAAGCACCGTGTCCCGTCTGGGGACGGGCCAATAGCGCACGCATCAATTCAAACGCGCTATTTGTCGACGTAGAAGGGAACGGTAAACCACTCCATAGTTGTGTAAACTGGCAAGTGGCTATTTGTCTTTTCCAAATGGGCTGCTTCACACACGGCAAACCATAGGCCACTTCTGCGCGGTTCCCGCTTCCGCTAACGGCTATTGTGCTGGCGCGCCACTCTGAATGGAGCCCACAATGAGCCATTGTGTGACCAGTTAGAGTCAATCAGCGGCCAAATCTCCGCGCGATTGTTTAATTGCGAGCTCTTAATGAGTCAGCAGCGAGCATCGTTGCCATTAGCATCGAGGACACTGATGGGTGCCATTTGCAAAGGAACTCATTGAGCGGCACAGAAGCAACGTTTGTTTTCACTGGGTAGTACATTTCACAAGTCTGGTACTAGACGTGTCATTTTGTAAGTTAACTTTTTTTTTTTTTTAAATGCTTGCACATATATTTTCAGTTTGAAAGTGGAGGGTCGCCATGCCACAATGGCTACCGTTTACTGAATTAGTATACTTAAAATGACAATTTATCAAGCATTTACATGTTACACCCGCTACCTAGACGGTCACACAATCAGGGCACTCATGTGTGAATGCATTACACGCGACGCTGGGCAACGTGGCAGGGAAAAGAATACTCGTTTGTCCGCAGCCTTGCCTCCCTGAATATATATCTAATGGTGGCGCTCGGGCAATACTGCCTAGGTTTGGTAGCGCCCTGTTTACCCTTGTAACATGAAGGGGATGCAATTGGCCACAACTAACCCCAGCTCCTAGAGTTCCGGTGGGGGGGGGGGGGGGGGGGGCGGTGTAGAGGTAATGTTATGTTATGTTAAAGGGACTTATATAGCGCACCGTCACCAACGGAATTGGTCCTCAGGCGCTCTGGAGGATCTGTAAAGGAGAAGATGGGATGGGTTAGTAAGGTGAAGAGGGAGTAGGATAGTGAGGGGAGTGGTGTACTGTTGGCAGCTTCAATTCGGTAGACACCTGGTGCTGAGCTTTGGTGCGAGTATTGGATCGGTGCCAGTACGCGTGTGCTGTTGGTGCAGCTTATGTGTTGTTGCAGCGTTGTGCAGTGCGTGCAGCTTGTTGTGCGAGAGATGGCTGTGTGAGGTTTTTTTGGGTGAGATAAATATGCAGAGAGTTTGAGCTCATATTGGTTAGTGCGTTATCTGACATTTAACATGCTAACATTCACAGTTCTGTCCAAGTGTAGTACTTGCTGCTCTACATAATTCTGTCTAAGTGTGGCACTCGCTAACCTTCACAGTAATTATCTAGACATGGGGCAGGCTAATTTTCTCAATTCTAAGTGTGGCACATGCTAACATTTACAGTTTCATCTATGTATGGCACATGCTAGCATTCACAATACCTAATCCCCCGCACTATCGTGAGTGGGGGTTTAGATTCTATTAAAGACAAGGAGGCGAGCATTATTCCATCAATCTTGACTACTGACATAAATAGCAGCAAGACATTTTTTTTTGTTTAACATTAACTTTTTTCATTTATAACGAGAAAAAAACACAAAGTTCAAAGAACACATTGGAAAAACTCCCAATCCAAGATGGGGCTAGCCCGTAGTCCAACATCCAATCAGGATGAAACCACACCCATAAATGTCCTTTCCTCTAACGGCAACTCCTCTTCTGAAGCTGCAATGACGCTTGAACAGCAAAACATAACACCACCAGGAACCAAAGAAACAGTCCAGCTAACATCCAGGCGAGGTTTCCAAAGAACCTCAGTCGAAGAAGGCACCCAAGGTAATCAACCCGAAGCTGAAAAAAGGAGGTAGATGTTAAAAACAACCTTTTAATACTCGCCTCCTTGTCTTTAATAGAATCTAAACCCCCACTCAAGATAGTGCGGGGGATTAGATATTCTATGGCACGACAAGGAGGCTCATATTATGCAAGTTTAAAGCCCTTGCATCACATTAAAAACCACATGATCAATCCGTTTATGATAAAAAAAGTTTTAAAGGTAGATTCCCTGGACCAGTCAGCCGCTTTGAAAATGGGCTCCAACCCTCCCCCAAGGAGAGCGGCCTTAGAGGCCATGGCGCCTATAACTGAATGAACCCCGAAAAAGGAAATGTCAATACCAGATTCCTGCATTATCCACCTAACCCACCTAGCTAGGGAAGCAGAGGACACTGCCTTGTAAGGCCTACAATATGAAATAAGCAGCTGAGAGGTACCAGGGAAACGCAAATCCACAGTTCTATCTTCAAAACATTTCAAACAATGAACTACACATAATTTCACATTTTCAGGAAATGCTGGATATGAAACAGAAGAAATCATATTTTTAGTTCTCTTAGTAATAAAAAAGGTTACTCCCTGTGGCGAGAAAATCTTATTGTCCACATCCAGTGCTCTAATATCCGACACCTTCTTAATAGAGACCAGGCACAAGAGCATTGTTAACTTTGAAAAAAGCTGTTGTAGGGATAAATCTTGATCATGAGGCCATGCTATAAACAAATCCAGAACCTTATTAACATCCCACAAAACTGAATACCTAGGTTTAGGGGGAACCTTAACCCTAATGGACTTAAGAGCCTTCCTGACCAGGAAATGTTTACCCACTGGTTCTCCCTTAACAAGAACATGGCCAGCGGAAATCGCTGACCTAAACCCATTAATTGTCCGATAGGCCTTACACTCCTTAAACAATTCTACCAGAAAGTTTACTACGTCTCCTGTAGGAGCAAAAACGGGATTGAGATGTCTAACCAAAAACCAGCTAGCCCAGCGGCCCCATGCAGATGAATAGCCTGCCTTGGTGGAGGCTGCCCAGGAATCCCTGATGACCCCAATAGAGTCCTGCGAAAGACCTCTGAAGCACCAGGACGTGCTGAAATCTTCCAAACCATAAGGGAAAGATGTCCCTGCAGGACCAGGTTGTGAGGGAGACCCGCCGGGTCCGTCAGGAGGAGGGGATGAGATGTCAAGAGGCGAGGGAAGTCCACTGCCAGTTCTAAGAGAGCGGGAAACCAAACCTGAGAAGGCCAGAACGGGGTCACCATTACCAAGGAAGCTCGCTGTCTGCATATTTGCACCAGAGCCCTGGCTATCATGGCGAAAGGGGGGAAGGGATAGGGAAGATGGACCGACCAATCTTGAAGAAACGCATCGGTGGCCAGGGCCCGAGGGTCTGGTCTCCAACTGTAAAAACTGGGAACCTGACAGTTGAGACGGGAGGCAAAGAGGTCTATGTGAATGGGACCCCAAAGAGATTGAATCAATGCAAACACCTGCTGTCCTGAAGGTAATGGGAATTCCAATCCGCTACAGCATTGTTCGACCCTGGAAGGTACTCTGCCTGAAGCAGAATGTTTCTGTCTAGGCAATAGTGTCAGAACTCCCTTGCTAGATCCGCTAGAGCTTTCGAGCGGGTCCCCCCCAGATTGTTGATATATCGAACCGCTGACACATTGTCCATCCGAAGGAGGACACAGCAATTCCCCTGATCCTTTAGCAGGCTCTTGACAGCAAAGGAACCCGCCAGTAATTCTAGGCAATTTATATGAAGTAGAGACTCCTGTTTGGACCATTTCCCCCCTGTGGAAATGTGACCTACTCTGGCCCCCCAGCTGGATCTGCTGGCGTCTGACTCGAGAACCACATCCGGAGAAGGCCCAAAAATCACCCTGCCATTCCAGGCGTTCATATGATTGAGCCACCACATTAGTTCCAATCTGGCTTCCGGATCCAGTTTTACCCTCTGAGCATAAGACAGGCTCCTGCGCAGGTGTCTTCCCTTGAGACGCTGAAGCGCCCTGTAATGCAGAGGGGGCTGGGAAAATCACCTGAATAGATGCTGATAACATCCCTACTACACTTGCTAACCGACGAAGGGAAACCACCCCCAGCCTGAGAATGAGGCGAATTTCTTTGTGAATCTTCAAAAGCCTGGAGTCCGGGAGAAGAAGGATGCACTCTTTGGAATCGATATCGAAGCCCAGAAATTGGATGCATTGAGTAGGACAAACAATGGACTTCCTTGCATTTAGAACAAACCCTAGATCTTGCAACAGGGAGTTTGTGAGATCCAACTGGTCCTGAAGGACTTGGAGATCCTGAGCTAAGAGGAGAATATAGTCCAGATAAATTATGCTCCTGACCCCCTTCGACCTGAGAAAAGCCATCACCGGTTTCATTAGTTTGGTGAAACACCACAGGGCTGATGATAGGCCGAACGGGAGAGAGGCAAATTGCCAAAGGCGACCCCCCCCCCAGTGAAACTGAAGGAACTCCTGATGAGGGGGAAACACAGGGACTACCAGATACGCATCCTTGAGATCCAACTTTACCATCCAATCCCCAGGAAGCAGAGTATCTCTCAGAAGATGAATACCCTCCATTTTGAAGTGATGGTAAACCACAAAGGCGTTGAGAGCCTTGAGGTTTATTCACCGTACGGAAACCCTCCTCTGGCTTTGGGGCCAGAAAAATCGTACTGAGGAACTGGGAAGCTCTGAATGTGGCGGGACACCGCACCCTTGAAAATCAGATCCTGAATCTCCACATCCACCAGTTTTTGCTTTTCTTGATTGAACACCAGAGGTGGAGGGGGAAAGAGCTGACACGGAGGGGAGTAGAACTCTATCTGAAACCCTCACACTGTCTCTAAGACCCAAGGATCTGCTGTAAGATTTTTCCAATGCCAAAAAAATCGCACCAACATGCCCCCCAAACCTCTGTGGGAAGAAACCCTTACGAGACGATTCAATACCTGGAGCGGATCTCGCTCTACCGGAACCTCTGCCATTCTGACCTCTCCATTGATTTCCTCTTTGGGGATAGAAGGTCTGCGCACCTCTAGCAGAGGAGGAATGATGGGCCCCCCTAGAGGTGTATTGCTGAGGTCTGGCAGAGTCCCTGAAGGAGGAACAGCCAGAGGAGCGGGCTCTTCCTCTTCCGGCCCTGTCAAAAATTCAGGGTGCAAAAACCTTTCTAATATTCGTCTGGGCCTTGTCCAAGGCTGTGAAAGTATGGACGTAAGCTAACAGGTCCTTTATAAACTTGTCTCCAAAGAGGTTCCCTTGGGCTTCGGGACCAGCCTCCCCCTCCACTATATCCTGAAGTTTGGGATCAATGCGCCTTAATAGTGCCTTGCGCCTCTCCTTAGAAATACATGAGTTAGCATTGCCGAGCAGGCAAATTGAAGGCTGAACCCAGCCTCTGAGTGCTTCAATATCAATTTGTGACTCATGAACAGCCGCTTCTTCTGCCAGTTCGAAAATTTGGGTCAAGGGCCCCAATACATCCAGAAGTTTATCCTGACTGGTCTTAAGAGCCCCAACCACCCCCTTTTTAGGATCCTTACCCCTTTGGTACAGAAAGGCCACCATGGACTGATCAATACTGGGGGTTATCGCCACCTTATCCGGGATGACGGGACGGGGGCATTCTGAGCGCAACTTACTCATATCCTCATTGGGGAGAGCCATCCTAACCCAATGATGAAGGAAGGAGGATACTGCCTCTGATGGGCGCCACTCCGCTGAGCGTGGATGTTGTATTAGGGAGGGGTCAAAGAACGGAACACCACTGCCATCTAACAACTGTTCCCTAACAGGTTGTGACACATCTGGCGTGGCTACTTTTCTTTTCCTCCTCTTACGAGGGGAATCAGAATCCTCTGAGGACTCATGGGATGACAACGGGGAAGAAACCACTCTAATAGGGGCAGAAGTCTGGGACACCCCCTCACCAAATTTACGTTTGAGGGTCCTAACCGGGGAAGAAGAACTTAAAACCGGGCTGGATTGCCCTTGCAAATGCTTGGTTTTTGAAGTGTACTTCCTGGGGGCTATCGAGCGTCCCTTCACAGGGCCCGGATGGAAATCCGAAATTTTATTTATTAGCCTGTGAAAGGCTGAGGCAAGGGTAGAGTTTAAATTCCCCAGAGCCAAATCCATAGAATCTCTTATCACTCTAGAGACTGAAGGAGGAGGAGCTACTGAAGGGTCCCCAAACCCCCTCATAACTCCCTCTTCACTGGGCTTGTCTGTTTTCTTCGAAGCAACCCTGACCTGGGTACACGCATCCACATAAGGAACCCCATTAGATCCCTTTGTAGACTGCATTATGAAAAGGGAAATATGTAAGAAAAAATATATATGAAAAAACACCCAGCCACACCCCGAAGTGCACTGTGACTAAAAGGAAGGACCTAGCAGGTCTGACAAACCTCCACTTAAATTATGTGGAACACTATAATGTGTGAACACATATGCCAACTACCAACTGGTGCTGGAACAACCTGTATAAACAGGCACAATTCAAAAAATGAAGGCAGAGCCCTCACAAACGCGCTTGTGCCACGCGGTACAAAGTGAGAGAAAACGACGTCAAGCAACGCCGAGCAGGCGAACGCTTCAATAAGAGATTCTGTCACCAGAAGCGGGACCACGCCACTTCGTTTCAGAACGCTCAGAAGCGAGCGGAGGGGAAGCACATAAATAAATGCACGCGCGCCGAGCAGGCGCGGACAATGCCCTGCTGGAAAGAGGTGCGAGCAGCGCTTGGCGGCACACCCCTTGCCGAGCAGGCGAGGCTGGAAATTAATCTCGGGGGAAGGAGGGGCGGGAGGCGGGCAGGCCGTAAAAAAGGAGAGGCAACTCAAGGCGTGACAGAGGCGGACGACAGCCTCACGCCGAGCGGCTCCCAAACACAACAAAGAACGTTCAAACGAGCTAACGTTAAAAGTACAAAGCACTTAACAATAGGAAACAAGTAACAATGTAACACTAAACTCCTCCACTTTAAAGAAAGGACGAGAGCGTATCAAGGACTTATCTTGTTGCGTCAGCAGCAAAGAAAGAGGAGTTGCCGTTAGAGGAAAGGACATTTATGGGTGTGGGTTCATCCTGATTGGATGTTGGACTATGGGCTAGCCCCATCTTGGATTGGGAGTTTTTCCAATGTGTTCTTTGAACTTTGTGTTTTTTTCTCACTATAAATGAAAAAAGTTAATGTTAAACAAAAAAAAATTTCTTGCTACTATTTATGTCAGTAGTAAAGATTGTTGGCATAATATGAGCCTCCTTGTCGTGCCATAGAATACCTAATCCCCCACACTAGCGTGAGAAGGGGGTTTAGATTATATTAAAGACAAAGAGGTGAGTATTATGCATTAACAATCTTTACTCTGAACCACAGCAGCAAAGAAGAAAAAACTTTTGCAATAAAAAGTTGCAATAATAACTCATACACAGTTTCAGACAGTGTAAAGGCAAATCTCCCAGTCCAAAACTGAGGTCGGGTCATGCCCTGAAGGAAACCAATGGGCTGAGAGCCAACCCCATAAAGGTTCAGTCCTCTAGCATCAACTCCTCTTTCTGTCGCTGTCCTTCCTCAAACACCACTGCACAATCTAACCGCGTAGCACGTAGAGAGAGGGTCCAACGGAAAACAGGCGGAATCTGAACTTTCCCGCAACTTAAAACTGGAATTAATCTCTTCAACCATGTCTTCTCACCCGAAAGCTGAAACAATAATCAAAAAACCAGTAAGGGCGGCGGGAGGGATAATACTCGCCTCTTTGTCTTTAATAGAATCTAAACCCCCTTCTCACGCTAGTGTGGTGGATTAGGTATTCTATGGCAAGACAAGAGGCTCCTATCATGCAAGTTCAAAGCCCTGCATCACATCAACAGCAACATGAGTAATACGTTTATGATAAAACATTTTGAAAGTTGACTCTCTTGACCAATCAGCTGCTTTCAGTATTTGTTCCAAACTACCACCCAGGAAAGCGGCTTTAGAGGCCATAGAGCCCCAAACCGAATGGGGACCAAAAAAGGAAGTGTCAACCCCTGCCTCCCTCATAGCCCACCTAACCCATCTGGCCAAAGTGGAAGGGGATACTGGCTTATGGGGCTTCCTGTAGGAAATCAGCAGCTTAGAGGTATTCAGAGACCTAAGACTTTCAGTTTTCAACTCAAAACATTTCAAACATTTGATGACACATAATTTACAATCCTCTGGAAAGGCTGGATAGGATATTGAGGAAGTCAAGCATTTAGTCCTCCGTGAAATAAAGAAGGTAACCCCTTGAGGGGTAAACATCTTATTGTCCACATCCAATGCTCTGATATCAGAAACCCTCTTAATAGACACAAGACATAACATCGCTAATTTGGAAAATAACTGTCTCAAGGACAAGCTTTCATTGGGAGGCCAGACCCGGTAGAGATCTAAAACCATATTAACATCCCAAAGAACTGAATACTTGGGTTTTGGTGGAACCTTAATACAAATGGATTTAAGGGCTCTATGCACTAAAAAATGCATATCCACAGGTTCCCCTTTAACCAAAAGGTGACCCTCTGAAATAGCAGACTGGAAACCATTAATGGTCCTGTCGGCTTTCCCTTCCTTAAACAATTCCACCAGAAAATTAACCACCTCTACAGGAGGGGCAGAAACGGGATCGAGGTGTCTAGCCACACACCAGCTAACCAAGCGGTTCCATGGTGACGAGTATCCCAACTTAGTAGAGGGCGCCCAGGAGTCCCTGATGACTGACACAGAATCTTGGGAAAATCCTCGGAAGCACCAGGAAAAGCTGAAAACTTCCAAGCCATAAGGGAATGATGCCCCTGAAGGACCAACTCATGAGGGAGACCCACCGGATCTACCAGCAACTGGGGACAGAGAGGAAGAAGACGAGGAACATCCACCGCCAATTCCAGAAGAGCTGGGAACCAAACCTGAGAAGGCCAGAAGGGGGTAATCAGCACCAGAGTTGTCACCTACCTGCAAACTTGAACCAGCAACCTGGCTATCATGGCAAAAGGAGGGAAGGCATACACCAACGCACCTGACCAATCCTGAAGGAACGCGTCAGTAGCTAGAGCGCAAGGATCTGGTCTCCACCTGTAAAACCTGGGAACCTGACAGTTTTAGCCTCGAGGCAAACCGATCCACTGCAAACGGACCCCGGAGAGATTCTATCCTGGCAAAGAGCGCCCTGTCCAACATCCAGTCGCTTCTGTCCTGCAGATGCCTGGAGTTCCAATCTGCTACCTCATTGCTGACCCCCGGCAGATACTCCACCTTCAACACAATATTCCGGTCCAGGCAAAAATGCCAAAACTCCCTTGCCAAATCCGCTAGGGCCTTGGACCTGGTGCCCCCTAAATGATTGATGTATCGCACCGCGGAGACATTGTCCATGCGGAGGAGGACACAACAATTCCCCTGATCCTTGAGAAGGCTTCGGACTGCAAAGGACCCCGCCAACAACTCCAGACAGTTTATATGCAGCTCTCTCTCTGAACCGGACCACTTCCCCCCTGTGGAAACCTGGCCCAACCTGCCCCCCCAGCCCACTCTGCTGCATCTGATTCCAGAATGACATCCGGAGAGGGACCAAAATTGCTTTGCCATTCCAAGCTTACATGTGCCGGAACCACCAAAGGACCTCTAATCTGGCCTCGGGGGGCAACACCACTACTTGCGAGTAAGATAGACACCTGCGCAGATGTTTGGCCTTCAGATGCTGCAATGCTCTGTAATGTAGGGGGGCTGGAAAGATAGCCTGAATGGATGCTGAGAACATCCCCACAACCCTGGCCAACTGTCTGAGGGAGATCCTCCCCTTCCAGAGGAGTATACAAATCTCCTTCTTTATCTTGGAAAGCCTGCTGTCCGGGAGAAGGAGGATTCAAAGCTTTGAATCTATATTGAAGCCCAGAAACTGGATACATTGCGTAGGCTGCAATATGGACTTTTTGACATTTAACACAAAACCTAAGTTCTGTAGAAGGGTCACTGTAAACTCCAGATGCGCGCAAAGAGTCTGAGAGTCCTGGGCTAAAAGGAGCATATCTTCCAGGTATATAATGATCCGAATTCCCTTGGACCTGAGGAGAGCCATCACTGGCTTCATTAACTTGGTGAAACACCATGGGGCTGATGACAGGCCAAACGGAAGGGGGGTAAACTGCCAAACTCGACCCCCACACTGGAACTGAAGAAACTCGTGTTGAGGAGGGAACACTGGAACCACTAGGTATGCGTCCTTGAGTTCCAATTTGACCATCCAGTCCACCGGAAGAAGGGTGTCTCTGAGAAGATGGATCCCCTCCATCTTGAAATGGTGGTATACTACGAAAGAGTTGAGGGCCCTCAGGTTTATGACCGGATGAAACCCTTGTTCTGGCTTCAGAACCAGGAAAATGGTACTCAGAAACTGAGAGGCTGTGTAGGAGGCTGGGACTACCGTTCCCTTGGAAATGAGGTCCCTGACCTCCCCATCTATCAGAGATTGTTTGACCTCATCGAACACTAAGAGAAGGGGATAGGAGAGCTGACAAGGGGGGGAGTAAAACTCTATGCGCTAACCCTGAACTGTCTGTAACACCCAAGGCTCCAAGGTGAGGGCCTCCCACTGCGGAAGGAACCTGGACAGTCTGTCCCCTAGACTTCTGTAGGAAAAAACTTTTAACACATGAGAAAGTACTTGATGTTCCTCTTGCTCTCCCGGCACCTCTGCCAGCACGTCCTCTCCAATTCGAATTTTGCTGAGGGTAAAATTAGGTATTTGCTCCCCGAGCAGAGGAGGAATTGTGCGTACCTCTAGATGCATCCTGGCGGGGACGGGAGGAGCCCTGGAAAAAACGGCCGGAAGAGCGGGCTCGACCTTGCCCAGCCTAGTGGAAAACCTTAGGGGCAAACACTTTATTGATTTTAGTTTGGGCTTTGTCCAGCGCATTGAATGTATGGCATAGGCGGAGAGATCTTTCAAAAAACGATCTCCGAACAAATTGCCCTGGGCCAAAGGACCCCCTTCCCTCTCTGACATATCCGCCAGTTTAGGATCCAACCTCATAAGTAGGGATTTTCGCCTCTCCTTGGAGATGGAGGCGTTTGCATTGCCGAGTAAGCAAATTGTTCATTGGATCCACCCCCTCAAGACGTGAATGTCCACCGGGGTAGTAGAGGACGCTACCTCCTCGGCCAGTTCAAAAATGTGCGTGACTGGACCCAAGATGTCCAACAGTCTATCCTGGCAACTACGCCAAGCTTTGTCCACCCCTTTCTTGGGGTCCTTCCCCTTTTGGCAAAGAAAAACCACCATGGACTGGTCTATTTCAGGCGTCAGAGCCACCTTGTCGGGGAGCACCGGCCTAGAACATTCTGACTGTAATTTATTCCTGTCCTCCTTAGGCAAAGGACGTCAGACCCAAAACTCCAGAAATGAGGAAACCTCCTTCGAAGGATGCCACTCGGCTGACCTGGGGTGTTGGATGAGGGCAGGATCGAAAAAAGGGACCCCATTAACATCTAAGACCAGACCTTTTTGTGTAGGCGGCGGGGCCACCTTCCTCTTGCGCCTTTTAGGAGGTGAGTCAGAGTCATCCGAACTATCACAGGTGGAAATAGAAATGGCAGGCGCAGCAGGGGGGGAAGCTGTGAGAAGGAAGACCAAGGGTCAGTTGAGAGGGTCTGGAGGGAGTCATCCAACTTACGCTTCAGAACCCTCGTAGGGGAGGAAACTGGAGACGCGACAGGGGAAGGACTGAGTTGTCCTTGAATGTGTTTAGTCTTTTTTGTACATTTTTTAGGGGCTTCAGCCTTGACAGAGGGACCAGTTTCTTGGGAAGGGTGAAAATCCGCAATCCGATTGATAAGCCTGTCAAAGGCCCCTAGAAAGGGTATTATTGAGGCATGATAAGGCCGTGTCAAATGAAGACTGGATTGCATGCGCCACCAAAGGCTGGGTATAATGGGACTGGTCACCCACACCCTCCCCTAACCTTTTACTTTTTTTAGCAGGACGCACCTGAGTGCTGGCATCTGCTGAGGAGGGGGGCTCCAACCCTTTAGGCTCCATGACAGCACTAAACCCTTAATACCAAAACTCTAGAGCAACAAGAAATACTGTGTACAAACAGAAATAAAACAGTAAAAGCAGGCCCAGGCAGCTATAAGCCTTAATACAAGTAAAACAGCCTAGCAGGTCTATTGCAGCTGTCCATCCGAGCAGGGTGTGTAAAGGAAGCAGGCCCACAAGGATAAACACCTCAGATCAGTTGACAGGCAGTGCCTGAAGTGAACACACTTTGAAGCGAGCAGCGTATGAGGAGGAAAAACCAATAGGCCCAATATGCGAGCAACGTATAATCTTCAACCCCCGCCCCACAACTGTATGTGAAGTACGCGAGCAGCGTACAATGCAAAGTCATGAAAAAGACTTTGCGGGGGGGAAGGCTCATGCGAGCCGTGTACAGAAAAAATGACAAATGAAATAATAAATGCTGCGGAAGCACTGCGACATGCCAGGCCAAAGCGGGAAGCTTTCTGAAGGCCGCGCGTGTTACAAGCAGTCAAGAAAGAATAACGCACTGCGGCCTGACTGGGGCACGCGAGCTACAATTAATTATTAAACTAAATATGAACCGAAAAGCCACCGGCGCTGCTGTGCCTAAAATGCGAGCCTGTCAGGCGAATGCATGAAAGGAAAGCAGCCCGGCTAAGAAACAGAAATAAATTCAATAGCTTCAAAGAAACAAGAAGCAACACTTAACAATTGAAACGCGGAGGAAACGACCACGTCACAGAGCAAACAGCACAGTAGAAGTATACACGTGCAACAAAGTAACTCCAGCAACCCTAACTAGCAGTTCTAAGGAAACAACTAGAAGGTGTGACTTAGCTGTGGCGTCAGCAGCAAAGAAAGAGGAGTTGATGCCAGAGGAATGGACCTTTATGGGGTTGGCTCTCAGCCCATTGGTTGCCTTCAGGACCTGACCTCCATTTTGGACTGGGAGGTTTGCCTTTACACTGTCTGAAACTGTGTTATGAGTTTATAATGCAACTTTTTATTACAAAGGTTTGTCTTCTTTGCTGCTGTGGTTCAGAGTAAAGATTGTTCATGCATAATAGGAGCCTCTTATCTTGCCATACAATCCTATCCAGATGCGGCGTAGGCTAATGTTCTCAATTCTGAGTGTGGCATATGCTAACATTCAAGTTCCGTCTAGTTGTGGCACCTGCTAACATTTACAGTCTCATCTAGGTATGGCGCATTCTAGCGTTCACAATCCTATCCAGATGTGGCGCAGGCTAATGTTCTCAATTCTATGGGTGGCACATGCTAACATTCAAGTTCCATCTCGGTGTGGTATATGCCAACACTTACAATCTTATCTAGATGCGATGCAGGACAACGTTAGGAATTCCGAAAAAGTGTGGCACATGCTAACAATTACAGTTTCATCTAGGTATGGCGCATGCTAACATTCCCGATCCTATCTAGATGCGGCGCAGGCTAATGTTCTCAATTCTACGTGCGGCACATGATAACATTTACAGTTTCATCTAGGTATGGCGCATGCTAACATTCCCAATCCTATCTAGATGCGACGCAGGACAAAGTTAGGAATTTCCGTCCAAGTGTGGCACATGCTAACATTCACAATCCTATCTAGATGTGGCGCAGGTTAATGTTCTCAATTCTACATGTGGCACATGCTAACATTT
This sequence comes from Ambystoma mexicanum, assembly GCF_040938575.1. Classification (NCBI taxonomy): domain Eukaryota; kingdom Metazoa; phylum Chordata; class Amphibia; order Caudata; family Ambystomatidae; genus Ambystoma; species Ambystoma mexicanum. Next base: position 386,601,642 of record NC_090937.1, read on the forward strand.
ATAGTTTCATCTAGGTATGGCGCATGCAACATTCCCAATCGTATCTAGATGCAGCACAGGCTAATGTTCTCAATTCTATGTGTGGCACATGCTAACATTCAAGTTCCATCTAGGTGTAGTAAATGCTAACATTCCCAATCCTATCTAGATGTGACATAGGGCAAAGTTAGGAATTCCGTCTAAGTGTGGCACATGCTAACATTCCCAATCCTATCTAGATGCAACGCAGGCTAATGCTCTCAATTCTAAGTGTGGCACATGCTAACATTCGCAGTTTCATCTAGGTATGGCGCATGCTAACATTCACAATCCTATCTAGATGCGGTGCAGGGTAGCGTCCACAGTTCCCTCCAGGTGTGATACTTGTTAACATTGACTAGTATGTTTAGGATGCAGTGCAGGCAACATTTCAAATACTGTCATGGATAAAATACGGCTGGTGGTAACAAATCTTTCTAAGTATGCATGGGCTAAATCTATGGCAGTCCACGTAATGGGAAGGTAAGGTAGAGTGGTGGGGGCTTTCTGGTGTAGAGTAATTGCTCTACACCCCACTCATGCCACACTTACAGTTTTTGTTGGTGTCTGTTAGCTGCTGACTTCCCCTGCGGACACCTGCAGACATGTCTTGGAGTCGCCAGTGTAGGAGATGCCCTTTGCCTTGGGGCCCTTAGCCGAAGGGGCTGCCGGGCAGAGGGCTGCCCTTGCAGGCTGATTTAAGACTTTGGACACAAGGAGCGAGGCTCCAATCAGGGCAGGGGGAGGGATGGGGAAGGGAGGGAATCAGGAAGTGGAGATGGCGAGGGAGCATGGTTGGAGCGGGCCTTGGTGCGTTTAAAAAAAAAAGCAAGTTACAAAAAGTGGCCGCAAGAGTAGCCTTACTGTCTCAGGGGGTCGCGCTCTGCTAGTGGAGGGTCCTCTGTTGATTCAACTCACCTGTGGCGCCTGGAGAAAGGAAGGCGAGCAGGGTGCTGGGCTGGATACTAGCCCAGGAAAGGCAGAGTCTTTTGGCCAATCAGGGCCCGGGGGCTGGCTGGCAAGTGGGAGGAGGGAGGAAATGGAAGTAGAGAAGCAAGGGGTGCAGGCCGGGGCAGGGGGCCCAAGACACCTAGCTCATACTAGCCCAGGAAAGACAGAGTCTTTGGGCCAATCAGGGCCCTGGGGCGGGCTTGGAGGCGGGAGGAGAGAGGAGGGAGGAAAGAGAAGCGGAGAAGCAGGGGTGCAGGCCAGGGCAGGGGGCCCAAGACACCAACAAAATTAACAAAAACAAAGGCCCAGGAGGGTCCTCTGTTGATTCAACTCACCTGCAGCGCATGGAGAAAAGGAGGCGAGCAGGGAGCTGGGCTCGATACTAGCCCAGGAAAGGCAGAGTCTTTTGGCCAATCAGGGCCCGAGGGCGGGCTGGGAGGAGGCAGGAAAGGGAAGTGGAGAAGCAAGGGGTGCAGGCCGGGGCAGGGGGCCCAAGACACCAGCAAAATTAACAAAAACAAAGGCCCAGGAGGGTCCTCTGTTGATTCAACTCACCTGGAGAAAAAGAGAACAATAATAGAACAAAAGTAATAACAGAACACTGAGTTACAGTAACTTTAAGTAGACACAAAAGGAAAGGCAAGCAACAGAGCGATATTTTTAGATTGCATTTAGCTTATTTATATCCTTTCTTGGTACACCAGCAGGGTTTTTAGAAGTTTCATTCCAAAAGAGGGGAATCACAACTGCACAAGACACTATGTACAGTATTACTTACCTAAGCAGCTGCGTAACTACAAAAAACACTACCAAAGAGTTCACATTTACAAGAAAAATAGTTATTTTAAAAATAACAGACCTTTCTAAAAATATAAAATATAATCTTTTAAAAATATAAAAGTCATAAAAATATATAAAGAAGTCTATACAGTGCACTGTACTATGCACACAAAAAACTTACTTAGGGGACAGTCTGGCCAGGGCTGTCTCAAAGTACTTCTTGCTGTAGTTCTTTCTTTCCTTCAAGGTGGTAGTTGTGGCAGGCAGAGAAGCAGTGTGTGTGGGCCCCCGAAGTACTTTTTGGCTGGGCTACATATGTCAGGTGCAGCTTAGCAATCACACACAACGTGGAGGGAGTCCCTTTAATTATAATGGCTGGGGCTGTGTGTATAGGTGCAGCCTGCCTTTAATTTCAGCGTGGGAGGCCCCAAAGTCCTCACTCAACTGGGACGTGTCTGCCAGCAGTGTCACGGGGAGTCCCTGCGGGCCTGGCAGGCGGTGGCACATTTTATTAATGGGCATGGCGCTCCCCTGCCTCTTACAGGGACCACTGTGTATGCCAATAGTAGTTTGGGTGGTGGCAGTGATGTTTGTTGCTATACGTTCTCACAGGGAGCGCCAGTAATTAGGCAAACTAACCTAGGGTAATCCAGACATGGACCCCTTGCTTCACCTCACTGATGAGGCCTGACTAGGCCGAAACATGTGTCTGGGGTTGTTGGACTGCCCTTGTGGGTGGGACAAAGACTGATATACAAATGTATATTCCGCCGCTGTGAAAGGTACAGTGTGCTAAAACGTGATTGTAGACCCTCCGAGTGGGCACCTTCCCATTGAACAGGGTATTTGGCCGTGTTTGTTCTTGGTAGAGGGGCTCCAAGGCCTTTTTTGTGCATTTTTAGGAACTTTGGGTGTCAGCCTAAATTATTTAGGGTAATCCAGACGTGGATCCCTTGCTCGCTGTGCTTAGAGAGGCATAGCTTCACCTCACTGCTGAGGCCCGACTAGGAGGTAACATGTGTCTGGGGTTGCTGTTGGTACTCTTGTTCAGAGGAGAATTGCCTAGAATTTTAGTGCTGGACTGCCCTTGTGGGTGGGACAAAGACTGATATGCAAAAGAGTATTTCTCCTCTGTAAAAGGTACAGTGAGATTAAGTGTGGTTGTAGAACCTCCCGAGTGGGCACCTTCCCATTGAACAGGGTATTTGACCATGTTCGTTCCCGGAAGAGGGGCTTCCAGACCTTTTTGCTGTAAAATGTTGCATGCGCCAATGGTCTTCCTGCGACCCTGCACCAGTGTAGTTTGCCACAGTTAGGGGAAGTCTCTAGGAGCCACCTGATATCCAAAGCCAGTAGAATCATTAACCTATATAGTTCTTATATGTGGTTAGTCTAAGCTGAACAAAGAGAACACCCTGTAGGTTTTTGGGGTGGGCCTGATTTTTGTGATGTCACTCGTGAATAAAAACGTGTGACAGGTTTAGGAGCTGAGATTGCTGGAGATTTGTTTTCCTGTATGCTCCATGTCTGTATTGGATAATAAAAGACAGTGGGCCTCATTATAAGTTTGCCGGTCTGGTAACAATGATACCGGTAAGCTTGCCGGTACTGTTGTTACCGGACGGGCAAACTACGAGTTCTGTTCGTGGTCCGACCTGGCGGGCGTATCGGCACCCGCGAGCAGAGCATGTTGGATGCACCGGCACCATTCTGAATGGTGCCGGTGCATCCAACCACCCCATTCCCATTGAGCCCTATGTCGCCAAACGTGCACATTTTTCCAGCGCCCACGAACGGGCATTTAACAGGTCTGGCAGGGCCGTAATGACCAGGTAATTGCCCATTCGTGGGTGCTGGAAAAATGTGCAAATTTGGCGACAGCTCGCCGGTTTTACCAGAAAGGCTACCGCCAAACTTGTATTGAGGCCCACTATACTTTGCCCCATGGCTGAGTCTTCAGTTTTTACATTGGGGAGTATTTGATGGGCCCAAGATTCTCTGGTAAGGTGGGACATTCTTATTTTGCGAATCCCCATTTCCTCTGGTATACAACAGCTGGTAGCAGAGGAAGGTCGCAACTTTCGATTGGCGAGGCCGTCTCATCCCACAACGTGCCAGAAGGGCTGTGAGGTGACCCCCAGAAGTTGAGAGCCACACGGAGAGTGCACACTGTGAAGAGGTCCTCAGGAACCGTCCTGGAGAAATTCCTGCCCGCTTTCTGTGGGATGCCCAGCAGACCAAAAAGGCAGAGTGGCAGGTTGTGGGAGTGTCGGTGTTCGAGCGACATAATTCACTCAAAGAGGTATGCCCAGGGTCTACACAACAGTGGCTTGCGCTGACAGTCAAGTATTAGCACGAAAAAATAATCATACTATGCAACAGGCTTCTCATTCACATGTCGGTCAGTGGAGGGACTGGATCTTCACCCACTAGAAGAGACACAAGGATAGTAAGATTTTCTATCTAAATCTACCTGATGGAAAGCTAATTCTAGGTAGCGCTGGTGTGCCACTTATCTAAAAGTAGATAGAAAAAGAAAAGGAAAAAGGAAGGGGAGATCCAGCAATTTGTTGCTACCACAATTGTTATCCTGAAATGTTTTTTTCCTCTAACAGTTCCCTCTCAGACCACTCTCTTTCTCTCACATTAACAATTAGGTAAAAAAGAGGACATGTATGGCATACTTCAGAAGTCTATTTATGGATGCAATACAGTTTATTAACCTATAGACTAACCAAATGTGTTTCATAGGTTCTCTTGTTTTAAAAAAGAATTATGCAAGATCACCTGAAAATAGCCACGGGTGGCTATGTTGAAGACATAGGGCCTCATTACATGGAAGGCGGTGAGCCATGGCGCTATTAGCGCCATGGCTCATGCCGGTAAAATACCGGCACCGCCTTGGCGGAAAGGGGATTTACCGCCCCATTCCAAGGTTGGAGGGGCGGTAAATCCCCCTTCCGCCATTGCCCTTCCCCATTCCCATTTCTGCCCCATAGGGCTCTATGGGAATGGGGAAGGCGCTAATTACAGCACCGCAATTTTGCGGTGCCGTAATTAGCTCCGAGGTCCCTTAGCGGGTTGGTTTTTAACGCCTGCAAAAAGCAGGCGTTAAAGCACCAACCCGCTAAGGGACCTCGTAGTAAGGCGGTAATGGTTAACAGTCACCGTTACCATTAACGGTGGCCGTTAACCATTACCGCCTTCCGTGTAATGAGGCCCATAGGCTCTAAGCTATCTCTGACTGGTTGCTACCAATTCACAAGAAGCCTAAAGTCCAAGCTACTGGTCTAAGTCCAATAGTTACTGTTTCCTAATGCAACTTCTATACAGACATCAGTCTGTTCACTAATGTTTAAAGGAAGTGATGGGTGTTGGATACATTACCACATCGTGCTCAGTCGCCATACATGGAAAAACCCAAAACGCCAACCTGCAAAAGAGGATTTATAGAGCAGGTTCATGTCTTAGTTGCACATGCTAAATCAAATAGAAAGAGGAAAATCTGTGCTAGTTACACATTTCCTTACAACACATTGTTATCTCACAAAACACAAAATCAACACCTTCAGATCACTGTGCAATTCAATATGTCATTGGGTGGAGAAAAGCCACTTATTTCTAGCAGAGGATGCATAGGTGACTGACCAACATACACTTCTTGCAGAGTGTCAGCATCTGCAACATAATACGTGAATGGGAACAAATGCTGACCTGGGTCGCATCTATTTATGCAGCTCGCTGGTTGCCAGGTGAAATCAATTATTCCACAGTCTGTTGCAAGAGCCGCAATGCATCTGCTGCCTCTGCATGTTTCCTTAATGATAACCAAACACAGAGAAGGGATTCGAGTTTTGAACCAGTGGTCGTGCCTTTGGGGCAGAGCGTGGGCAGAGCGTGGGCAGCACAGGAGCAGAATTGTCAGTTGAGCTTTTAGGGCGGAGAGATGTAGAAGGGCGGCGCATGGAGCACACCTGTGGTATTGTTTGAGAGCCAGATAGGCTGATGTGGTAATTTAGAATTTGTTACCTGATATCGAGGTGAAACAAATTAACAGTATCCTGAAGAGGATTGATGTGTTGAAATCCCAATTTGAGGTCAAGTAAGTATTGATATATAATGTATTCAGGTGAAATCATGCAGGACACACCCCTACAGCATGCATCCCTCCCGCGATATAAGCACAAAATCTGCAAATACAGCACGGAATGGACTTGCAGCACAGAGAGCAAACTGGCAAAGCCCTGTCCAAAAGAGGGGAGCGTCTCCAAATGAGTGCCGCAACAATTTCACACGTACGTACACAAGGCTTACAAAGGAAAAAAGTTAAACAAACGGATGGCCATACTAGAATTATGGAAAAGGTTTCAGGATGAGGAAGGGGACCTGGCATGGCGACAATGGATGCTGAGCCAGCGAGAGTCAGGCTCCCCCTCGCCCTCCACCTCCTCCTCCTCAAACAGAGAGCGAAGGAGCAGCATTGGGAACCCAGGGATTATACCCCACAGGGGAATTAAAAGCAGTGGCAGGTTACACCAATCCCACATTTGCACCTCCAGCCTACAGCAAGAGGGAGGGGCAAAGGGAGGCCGAACAGGCGATCAACGGAGCACAGAGTGTATGCGGCCAATGCAATGAGCACAGCAAGATTCAGGTGAGGTTAAAGGAAAATGACATGGGGAAAGGGGGAAGGTTGAAGGGGCAAGAGCCGATAGTACCCAATGAATGAGTAGGCTGACAGATATTACTTAAATTGGATGTGAAGGTTGCGGGAGAAACAGGATGCACAAGCAGAGAAGTAGCAATTAACTAGGATGCAGAAGAGGCAAGAGAATGGGCATTGATAATGGAGGAAGTAGAAAGACAGGGGAAGAGAAGGAAGATCATTAAAGAGTGTGCAGAGAGAAACAAGGTAGAAGCACGAGAGTGAGAGGAGCGGGAAGCGAGAAGACAGCAAGAGCTTGAGGACATGGCAAAAAGAAAGGCAGCAGAAGAAAGGCAAAGGCAAGTGCAAATAAAGAAGGACAAGAGGAAGTTAGAAGTCAAATGGCTCCACAGGGAGCAAAGAAGCAAAGAAGAGGAGGAAAGCGCTTTAAAGGGCAGCATAAGTAAAGAAAGGTTTGGCATGTTTTAGTGATGACGAGGAAAAGGAAATGCAAGTGAGGAGAGAACAAAACAGAAGCACGGAAAGTAGCAGGGCTATCTCATGGATAGACAGAGACGGGATCGATTTCACCATGAGGGTGGAACGCGGGAGTACAGGTCAATCAGGAGGAAAGCAGCAGGGAGATGCAGTATTGAGGAGGCTCAGCTTTCAGGAGGACATTGACAGTACTGATGGGGACACAGGGTCCAACAATGATTTATTTGGGAGCGAGGACAACGAAGAGGAGAGACCATCTCGCCGCTCTCGAGGAGCCAGCCCAGATAGAGGCATATTATGGGGAGATGACAAAGACATGGATGGACTAAGGGAAGACGGAGAGGAATGGCTGCAGCATCCAAAAGGTTTATCGCACAGCACAGATGATATTATCCCACATGCACATAGACTTAGAGATTTGCCAGGGCAGAGGAAGGGAGAGATGTCCAGGGTGTTTACGGCCACTAAAGACATGGGGAGACAAGGCGGAGGAATAGGGCTGACAAAGTGTCCACTATTAGAGAAGGGAGGGGGGTGACCTCAATATAGGGGGAGAGGAGGAGCTCCAAGGGTTAGAGGATATAGACATCAAATACATCAAGGACTAGAGGGGCTCCAGGGGGGCCTTCAGAGACCAATGGGGGGCAACACAAGGTCCACCCCAGTGCTCGGTGTGCAGACAAATAGGGCACATTTCTTGAGTGTGCAGAAGCCGAAGTGGGATGCCACAGAATGACACACCAACCCACATACCAGGCAGAACAGACTGACTATTATGCCCAGGACCAAACACAGAGACAGGTATAGACCCAAGATGCATAAACGCAAGCATATCAGCCTATGACACCGACACCACAAATACAGGGATCGTACAGCCATACCCATATGCACCACCTATACACCAGATGCAGATACACATGCAGCCACCACAGCAGCACAGCAGGATGCTGGGACACTGTCACTCACAGACTCCGTGTGATTGACTCCCATTTGGAAGTAGGGGGGGAGACTGTTGTGGGAGGCAACCCATTCATGGGGACAGCGATGTTATTTTACCCACAATAGGACAGCTCAAAGACGGACCTGATGTGTTCAATCCTATCGGTTACACCCAACCTGGCAGAGGGGTGACAATAGGGGACAAGATGTTTTTCTGTCTCGTGAACACAGGGGCAACTAGATCCTCTATCAGGCAAGGGAGAAATGTCAGGCAATGTCAGGAATGTGCAGGGATTCTCTGGGGCGACGTACTTTGTTCGTTTTACAGACCAACTCAACTTGCTATAGGGGAGCATGACTTAGCTTTATCAATATTTTATTCCCAACAGACACCAGTGAACATTATGGGAAGAGACATAATGAGCAAGCTCAACATGAACATCTGATTTACAGACCAGGGGATAGTGTGCTCAACCCCAGGAATTAATGACATAAATGTAAGGGAGATTATCCAGATATATTGTGGGCACACAGTACAGAGGGAGGTGCCAGTAGATATTGAACTGTTCCAATAAGGGGATGAGGTATTGATAGCACGGCTTCCAGGGATCCAGGGAAAGCTATGACGATTACCCAACATGTATATATTCAGGCCAAAAGTTCCATTAGATGAGCATGAGTGGTCCCAATAGAATCCGAGGCAGTGATAGTGGGGGAAGACAGGATAACATTGCATGGGACAGATGACACAGGACGATGTTGGAGGACAGTGATTGCAGTGGGGGAAGGGTACAGGTTGACTGATGTGACTGATGAAGAACTGTTCAAGGACAATTTATCAGATCACAAGGTAGTATTTGACAAAGCAATATCCCTTGCCAAGAGAGGCAGATGAGGGCATCTATGAGACAATTGCAGAATAAGTGAAACAGGGCATTCTAGTACCATCAGAAGCACAGTGCAATACCGCAGTGTACCCTGTGAAACAGGCAACAGGGGAGTCATGGTGTTTTATACAGAATCTGCACCCTTTGAACTAGATTCTAGAGGCAGGATTTCTTTTAGCTCCAAATCCAGCTACCATTTTGTGTAGCATCCCCACAGAAGCTACCTACTTCACAGTAATAGATTTGAAGAATGCCTTCTTCTCTATACCACTTCACTTAGAGTCACAGGGCCTGACTTACTTTCTATATAAAAATCGAAAGTGGAAACACACTAGGCTCTCACAAGGGTACCGTGAATCACCATCCATATTTAATGCGGTCCTCTAGATGGATTTAGGCAAAGTATAATTGGAAAGCACTATCATACAGTACGTTGACGACATTTTGATTTGCAGAAAGTCAGAAATACAGTGCAATAATGACTCAGTACACATGTTGACAGTATTAGCAGAGAAAAGGTACAAGGTAGATAAGACAAAATTACAGTATTGTCAGAAGGAGGTGCTGTACATTGAACAGCTAATCTCACAGGAGGGGCAGAGAGTGACACCAGAAAGGGCGGAGGCAATCCGTAGGATGCCGAAACCTACAATATTGAGACGGATGCAACAGTTTTTAGGTCTCTGTAACTACGGAAGAGCTTGGGTATTTCACTATAGCACATACAAGAGACCGCTGTAGGTGCACTCAAGGAAGCACAAAGAGGGGAGGGCACACTACAATGGACAGCAGAAATGACATATGCATTTGAGGATCCGAAGCAATACTCAGCTTCTGTGTTAGGGATCCCAGAATATCAGGATACATTTTATTTGTTTTCACACTCCATTGGTATAGTGATGACAGTGCTACTGACACAGAAGACTACTTTCAAACACAAACCATTGACATACAATAGTGGAAAATTAGACCCAGTGATGAGAGGACATTACCCTTGTGAGCAAGCATAGCTGCTGCTGCCTTCACAGTAGAGAGGTTTGCGAGTATTACAATGGGGTGCAGTACCACCCTTTTCCTGTAGCATGCTCTCTTTGCAATACTCAAACGTCCCAAGAGTACTTCAGGGTACGAGGTAATACTATAAAATTCAGCCATAAAGTTAGCAAGATGCAGGACTGTAAACCTGGTGACATTTGTAGCCGGACCTTAAGCGAGGGGGACTTCATGCACGATTGCACCCCATACCCCAACAGTATGACAATCTCCCAAAAGTAGGAGAAAAGCCACTTGAGGGGGGAGAAGTGCTTTACATTGATGGTTCTTCGACAACAGACCAGACCACGGGGGAGAAACACACTGACAGCGGTAATAAAAATATAGACATACGGAACAGCTGAAGTGATAGCAAGCGCACAGTTACATCACATTTTTCAGCACGTGCAGCAGAATTAGTGGCTCTTATATTGGCATTGGAGCAGAGCATGGACCAGGAAGTGACAGTCTATTCGGACCGCACCTACATGATGTCTACAGTACATTCTGGGTTGTCACGATGGCAGAGGAGGGGCTTTCGACATGCTGACGGCAGCATGCGCCCCTTTTGGGCAGACTCATAGAGGTGCTTTAACTCCCAACAGACATAGCAGTTGTGAAGTGCCAAGCACACCCAAGGGGGGAGGACCCCGTCTACAGGGGCAACGATGCAGCATATTTTGTTGACATTTCAGATTCTGATACTCAATCCCACACACGTATTCGTTTGCGCACAATGGTATTACAGGAAGGGTACAACACATTACCACTGACAGAGATAATGGAGTTGCACGGAAATGCACCAAGGGAAGAAAAGGAATTATGGGTGAGAAGGAGATTCTCCATCAGACACCCTATGATGACAGGAAAGCACAGGCAAGCTAGTGATGCCACTGGTGTTACTACAGACTGCACTCACACAACCACACCTTCCGAACCACATGGGGAAGGATGTACTTGCTGCTCACATTGGAGAAGAGTGGGTTTGTCCAAATTTAGCAGAACATGTGTTTGCCTTTGTGGATAATTGTGTTACCTGCACAAGTTTCACTGTAGGGCATACCCTGAAGGTAGTGGTGAGAGGAGCCATACCTCATCCACTAGGTCCTTTTCAACATCTTCACGTAGATTACGTAGACATGCTCCAAGTATGTCAGGGCTACCACTATATGATAGTAGTTGTGTGCCAATTTCCCTGATGGATCGAGGCCGGTCCCTGTTAACACCCTGATGCCCTTAGAGCTGCAAGATTAATGGTTAGGGAAGTTTTCCCATGCTGGGGCATGTGAGAGGTCCTGCAGTCTGACAACATCCCTCACTTTAAGTATTTTAGCACATAACTACTTTACTGGGGATACAGCATAAGTTTGCTTATCACCCACAACTGAATGGAGTATATGAACGCCTTTACTGCCAACTAAAAGAGAAAATAGTGAAGATAAGGGCCACTCTAAATAAGATTTGGCTGCACTGTCTTCCTTTAGCCCCATTTGCATTGTGCAACGAAGCTGGGTCTGACCACCACTTAACGCCACATGAGGGGCTAAACGGACAGTACATGCGACTCCCCCTGGCTCCTCCCACTAGGGTGTTGATTGATGCCAATTCTGTGTCAAGTGTTTTAGGTACTGAGATGCATGAATATGTAGCTTTTTTGATGGTAGTGTGTCTTTATTTCTTGCCAACTGCAGGCACGACGGGAGAGGTCGAAGAAGAACGAAGAGGGACACATTGCAGAGATGAGCAAAAATCGCTTTTCACAACCACAGCTTTACCCTAGAGACTCCGTTTTTTAAAGAAACTTTGTACGTACCTGGTATAAACCCAGGTTTAGTGGCCCCTATACCGTGGAAGAAGCAACCGATCGCATAGTGAAGATACACAGGAAGCGGGCCTGGAACTACATTGAAGACGTGAAACCCTGTCGAGCAGAGACCGCTCCCAGCCGCAAATAAGACGGGGTGATTTGAGGCAAGAGGAAGAACCAACGACCAAATCAAGAGAAAGACAAGCGGAAGATGTGCAGCAAAGACTTACACGCGCTAGAGCAAGAGAGCTAGGGAAAGGACTTTTCATACATCCATATTAGGCACACTGGGACTCATTACGAGCATGGCGGTAGCCGTGCCTGTATGGCAGGCACGGCTACCACCATGCTCGCCTCCGGCACCGCCTCCCACGATTGGGCAATAACCGGCCCATTATGAGATGAGTGGACTGGTAATTGCCCATTCGCAGGAGGCGGTAATGCCGGGCTCCTGATCCCCATTCTGCCCTATAGGGCAGAATGGGTGTGGGGAGCATGGTTGCACCGGCACCATTGCTAACAGTGCTGGTGCAATCATGAGTTTTGCTTGCGGGTGCTGCACAGCCTGCTAGATAAAACCTGGTGGGCTGTCAGGGACCCGTGAGCAGAACTTGTAATGTGACAGCCCAGTATGAATGGTGCTGGTGCCTTACCATGGTGCACAGTTATAATGAGGCCCACTGTCTTTTCTTCACACATAGCTATTCTTAGTGAAAGTAGCAACTGTTATTTTTGAGTTCCTTGAGTTCCCAGAGGCGCCTACCTTCCCAGGGTTATTGTGTGCAATGCGTTATACAATAAGAATCAGAGAGAAGGGCACATCCTGGTCTATTGACATGCCTTTCTGCTCTAATAGGCCCAACCCTATCCATGATTTAATCACGCAAACCCATCCATCTGTCATTGAAGTGCTCAGTGACACCAGTATCTATATTGTATTGGACCAATTGTTCTTTATCGCACTTGCACAATACTACTCCCACAGAGCTTGATCTAACCTATATTAACACCATAATCACACATTTTTGCGGATTTTCAGGTGGGTTTTCTTCATCACTCTTGGAGCAACACAAGAGTCCAAAGAGGAGTAAGTAATGGGTGCCATTATTAAAAGTGTGATTGTGATATTGTGTGCCTTCTGTTGTCTCTACCTCTTTACCCTCATCCTCGCACTAAGGTTATATAGATGCACAAGCTGTGACACCTACTAACATAACCCCGGCAGGCATGGACACCATATGAGGTAAGGCGATAGCCACTGCCAAACAAATTAAGAGAAGTAAGCACAGTGCAGACTTAGATATAAGTGAGGTTGATTGCTATCTAACTGATTCGGCCTGGGTAACTAATAACACTGGTATTAGCACATGAACAAATTAGGTAACCAAACCACTGGAGATAAGCCATGAGTGAATCCAGAATGTTTGTGGCAACTGAAATACCAGCAGCAAGAGCACAGTGCCTTATGCACTTATCATTGTGCAGCACAAGAGGAGGATTTCAAGGGAAAGAGCTACCTTGAGATGGATGTCCAAAAAGACTTTTCCATATGAAGATAGCTATAAAAAAGACTCAAGAAATGATGGATGATTGCTGGAAAAAAGATCAGGCCATAGAATAAATATCTGAAGGTCCACAAAAATGAGAAACAATGGTAGTGACACAAAAGGAGTTACCATGGTTGCTGGGAAAGACCACAGATACTGGTGTATGGACAAGTATACACAGCTGATAGATGGAAAGAAGGACTGGTGGGGGACAAAGCACATGCACACCTGACAGTTCCAGTTCCAATAGTACAAGAGGAAAACGGCAAATGGGAAGCAAGTGTGAAGTTGTGAACATGGACGGAGAACGAGGTAGGGCCAATGCCCATAATACCAATCAAAGGAGCAGCATTATGCTTTCAGAATGATGGTCCGGTAAAGGTTGGAGAAAACAAGGAATGTAAGCAGACAGTGAAAATCCCAGGTATGATGGTCGGAATGGCAGTATTGATGGACTACTATTGGGCCTGTGCATCAAAAGCATACATGAAACTTTCAACTAACTGGGGGGGGTGCGTGTGCTCATTGGTGCATCCTAACACACCAGCACTGGTAATACCCCTGAAGGATATCCAAGTGGTTGGATTCCCCATGATGGACTCGAGCAAAAGAAAGAAGAGCTCTATAGAGCTGACACGAGTAAGAGGGGAAACTATGTATCATCAAAAATGGAGGAGTCCCTGGATGCAGTACCACCAGAAAATAGATTGTTTAGCAGAACAGAAATATTCTTTGCATCCATTATTCCAGCAGTACAGGCTAGCACAAATGCAAAATGGCTCCAGATCATGAGGTGGGAGCTGATGCAGACAATAAATTCAACCATCAAGGGGTTCAACGCAATCAAAGAATAACTCAGAGAAGTGAGACTAATGGCGTAACAGAATAGATATGTGATAGATCTGCTAACATCCATGCAAGGAGGAATTTGCAGCAAGATCAGGTCTTCTTGCTGTGCATTAATCCCAGCAAATGACGCAGACAATGGCACACTCACTAACGCAGTTACCAGATTATTATACATGCATACAAAATGGAGGCAGAGACAAATGCTGCAGGAAAAGATGAAGGTTGGCTATCATATATCTTCTCATGGGCACCGACATAGATGGCGACAGACTGAAGGTGTTAGGCGCAGCTCTACTGCTGATATTACTGACCTTCTGTGTCATCAGAATATGCAACACACAATGCTGAAAGACGACTGAAAAGACTGTAGGGATGAAAGTACTGGTAGACAGACTCAGAAGCTGATAAGATAATAAAGACTTGAGATACACCGATTGCTCAACTAACAGATTGTCCTCTGTTACCGGCGGGAGTATTGTTCGTGTATCCCTACGACACCAAAGACTATTGGGGAAAATGGGTTTGGTACAACCCTGGAACAGACTGCAGTTATGTGATATGGAGTTTGGATGATCACACGAGATTCTATGGACACCTAGAAGTAGTGACAAAGATCTGGCTCCCAAAGCTGAAGGTGAACAAGGCTGGAGGTGTGGTCGACAAGCCAACCAGAGTGGAGACTGTAGAGAGGGCCCCTGTAATGGCCCTTATGACCCCTATGTGAATTTTGACTCACAGTATGAAGAATGAAAGGTGTAACTCCCTGTTTGGCCTGTCACAGACTGCACCAAAGTATCAGAGAAATGACAAGAAATGGGGATGTACAATTTGATTGATCATGAGCCTGTATTGAAGAATTGTGAGAATGACTTACACCAGCATCTTGTGGACAAGACTATCACAGACCCTAGGGAGCTTGCAAAGTCTGCCGACAGGTTTGTGAGTTCTCAAGTCCAGAAAAAGGCTCAAACGAGCACACCCAAACCAGAAGAGAAATCTTCAGACTAAAAAGAAAACAAGGATGTGAAGGGTACAGGTGTAACCCACTCCTCTTCGAAGTCAGGTCCCCAAA
Source organism: Ambystoma mexicanum (assembly GCF_040938575.1). NCBI lineage: Eukaryota > Metazoa > Chordata > Amphibia > Caudata > Ambystomatidae > Ambystoma > Ambystoma mexicanum. Next base: position 386,616,667 of record NC_090937.1, read on the forward strand.
AGAATGAAGTGAAATCCCCAAATTTGTGTTTACCTGTACACACTGAAAAGAAGAGTGCAGGCACCCATAACACTGGGACACCTGCGTTTGCACCACCCAAGGGTTGTTTCGTGTTTAAGGAGCTGGGCCATAGGAAAGGGGTTCTGGCTTGGAAGAGCTTACCCAAGCAAGCCATGGTGAATGTTGGACTCATGGAAGAGGCCATGATTAGTGCGGGTCTCCTACAGGAGGACTTTCCACTAGGCCAAGGAGTGGCCGAATGTGGACTGGCTACACTCAGTGGGAATGGTACCAGGTCTCCAGAAGAGATCCCAGTTCTCAATAATACTGAACTCTATTTAGAACATGTGTATTTCAATGGACACAAAAATCCTGCAGTCCGAGACACTGCGGCTAGCTTCACTGCTGTCACCCGGAAGTGGGTACAGCCAGGCCAGTATATTAATGGGCCTGATTGTAGCATCAGTGGGTTTGATGGAAAGAGTAAGTGCACCTTGGAGATAGTAGAGTTCAGCTGGTGAGGTGAAACGACCCAGAGCCGTGTAGAGGTGAAAGACTCCATCCCTGTCCCATGTCCATTAGATAATGATCTTCCTGATCCCGAGATAGTCACAGCGGCTACCCGATCGAGGGCCAAAGAGATCCCCAGATTGAACACTCTCAGAGCCTTAGGGTCTGGAATGCTTTTCAGAGGGTTTGTTGGAGGGACCGGCATGGCTGGTAGCCCCTAGTTCATTTCTACAGCCTGCTGAGTTGACTACTCCTGCGGGGACGGGGCGTGTAGCCACTGAGGATGCTACTTTATAGCAGGAGACTCTATGACTTCAGAGTTGCTAGCGCAGCACAGGAACCTGAGGCGGAGGAATAGGTGGGCGCAAATCACAAGGGCCTGCCCAATCTGGATGCGTTTGCATCGGCTGGGGTCCAGATCAGACTGACTTATTCACAGCCCAGAAAGAGTGACCCACTCTGGCTCGTCTATGGAAGCAGGCAGAGGAACCGGCTAAGGGCAAGGCCCCTGGACTGTTCAAAGTGGACTGGGAGGATGGACTCCTGTACAGTGAGCCAAAAGACTCTGGGGACGAGGGCACCAGAAGGTCTGCGATTCCCAAGTGCCACAGAAAGTTCATTTTGGATTTGGCTCACCAAATTCCTTCAGCGGGTCACTTGAGAGTGACTAGGACATCCGGCCGGTTGTCTGCACACTTTTACTGGCCACAGTTTGGGGTAAAGTTTAAGGAATTTGTCTGGTCCTGCCCGACTTGTCAAGCTTCTGTCAAGTAAGGTGGTACCACAAAATCCCTCTTAATTCCACTACCCATGGTTGGGAGGCCTTTAGAGAGAATAGGCATGGATATTGTGGGTCCTTTGGAAAGCAAACTAGCTCAGGGAACAGGTACATCTTGGTGGTGGTAGACTACGCCACAACGTACCCTGAGGCTGTCCCTCTAAGGAGCATCCACGCCCCTGTGGTTGTGAATGCTGCAATTGGGATATTCCCTCATGTTGGATTCCCCAAGAAAGTCATTTCTGGCAGGAGTTCAAACTTCATATCAGCATATATGAAGGCTATGTGGGAATAGTGTGTAGTCACCTACCGGTTCTCTACATCCTTCCATCCACAAACAAATGGGCTTGTTGAGCAGTTCAACAAGACCCTGAAAGGCATAATACATGGCTTGCAAGAGCACTGGAGGAGAACATTTGATATTATCCTGCTATGCCCCTTGTCCACCTACAGGTCGATGCCACAGAACTGAGTAGGGTTTGGCCCCTTTGAGCTTCTGTCTAAACACACTGTACGAGGTCCCCTCAGTCTAGTGAAAGAGGAATGGGAGGGCTACCCCTCATACCCTACAAAAGGTGTGGTGGACTATGTACTTAGCCTTCGGTCTAGAATTGCAAAGTACATGGAGCAGTCAACGAGAAACCCAAAGGCCAGTCAGGAGTCAATGAAGCACTGGCACGACCAGAAGGCCACAGTGAGCGACAGTCTATTCTCCAGGCCAGTGGGTGTGGATTATGGAGTCTGTCAAACCCAGTGCCCTTCAGGACAAGTGGACTGGGCCTTACTGTGTGCTGGAAAAAGTCAGTGAGGTGAATTATCTCATTTATGTGTAAGGACCTTAACAGATGTGGAGATTCTTTCACGTCCACCAGCTAAAACCCCATTATAGGCGGGATGACTTGGTCATGGCAGACTGATGGAGGGACTGAGAAGAAGACTGATCCCCTCCCAGAACTCCTGTAGACGGAAGCCACAGATGGGTCAGTTGAAGGTGTCAACTTACCTAGGCCATCTGGTCAGTCGAGGTAAGAAACAACCTCTTGAAGCGAAGGTACATGCTGTGAAAGAAGCGGACATTCTACACCACACAAATGCAGGTGGAGAGTCTTTTTAGGTCACACCGAGTACTACCGGTCATTCATCAAGGGTTATTGGACCATTGCTATGCCCCTGAATGATGTAACTGCCAAGAAAATTCCTAAGAAGGTAACTTAGACCCCCTGCCTGTCAAACCTCCTTTCAGGATTAAAAGGTTGGATTGCGCAGGGTCCCAGTTCTGAAAGTGCCAGACTATGGTCAGTTGATTATTATCCAGACAGACACCTGTGATTTTCGGATTGGAGCAGTGTTAGCACAGCTGAACACTCAAGGGGCAGAGCAACCTGTCGCCTACATTAGCAGACGATTGATAAAAAGGGAAAGGAACTGGGCTGTCATTGAAAAAGAAGCTAACTCGGTTGTGTGGGCCAAAAAGAAGCTGAAACCCCACATCTTTGGGTCACACTTTACAATTCATACAGACCACCGCCTCTTCGGTGGTTAATGGCCATGCAAGAGGAGAACCCTAAGATTTTGCGTTGGGTCATATCCCTCTGGCGATTAGGTATGGACATCCAGCACAAGCCAAGTTCCCATCATGGAAATGCAGATGGCCTCAGCCAGTACTTTGGCCTTGATGACGAACCAGACCCACAGTAGGGTGGTGGGTGACATGTTGAGGCTGGGGCATGTGAGGAATTCGACCATACGCATTGTGCGCTCACCTGGGCTTTTATGACATTTTAAATGAAATTGAATGATGGTAGATCAACCTCCAAAAGATGTGTGGGGCTAATCCGCACACATTTTTCTATGCTCACTGCACGACATGCACATAGACCTGTGTACTACGGGTGGACACAGTTTACAAGCGCTGCCCCCCATGCCATATTCAGTTGGAATATGACAGCTAAGAGCGCATGGAGGCATCTCAGAAGGGGGATGGCAAAACCTTCCTCCTGCCACGGCCAGCCTAATTAACTATCAAAGGCTCCACGGATCTTCCTGGTCCAGTTCTTTACTCTCTGCAGATGGTGGCGGCAATTAACATAATTAACCTACTAATAGAGTATACTTCAAACAGGCCCACATAGCGCCTGACTGCAGAGGCTGAAACAAAGTGGACATGAAACCCCAACACCCCTTTCACAAGCACTGTGTCATCCTGAAGCCAGCTCCCGCCCTAAAATATCAATTTGTATTTTATTTATTTTAAAGTGCAGCTAAGCCCTGAGGCATCTGGGCACATATTTTGCATAAACATTAGTTATAGTAGTACAAGAACTACAGAGATAGGTAATACATATTTAAACAATCGTATTATTTACAGAGGCAGAACTATATACAGAAGTTAATTACAATGAATGAATTTGCTATGGTTTGGCACCGTGTGAGCATCAAAAGCAGGAGAGGATTAGGTTTCCCGCTCGAGTAGCCAGGTTTTGGCGTTTTTCTGAAAAGGGAGTAGGCAGGTTCAGTTCTCAGACTTAACGGTAGGGTGTTCCACAAATTGGATGCAAGGACAGGGAAGCTGCTTACTCCTGCCTTCTGCCATTTTAATCTAGGGGTAAGAGGCAGTGTGTTTGTGTCGATCTGGTGCGGCAATTGGAAGTATGACATGTGAGATTGTCAGAGATGTAGCTGGGTGCTTGCTCAGCGAGACACTTGTGGGTGAGTGACATTGTTTTAAAAGCAAACCTTTGGTTGACGTATAGCCAGTTCAGGTTGCGTCTGACGGAGGAGATGTGGTGGGATCTAGGTATGTTCAGTGCTAATCTGATGCCATTGTTTTGGATTAGTTGCAACTTTTTCATATTCCTTTGGTTGGTGCCGAGATAGAGAGCATTACAGTAGTCCAATTTTCAGAGGATTAGTGCTCTGGCTGCCGATATGCAATTTGGAGGGGTTAAAAATGGTCTGCAGGCTGTAATTACTTTGCATGTGTAGGCCGTAGAGGATTCTGACGCATTGATTTGTTTGTTGAGAGTTAATGAGGAATCTAAATAGATACCAAATGTTTTGATAGCTTTGGATACCTGAATGATATTGTCATCAATGATGAAGACGTTGAATTTTTCATCTAGTTTATTGAGTTTTGCTTGTGACCCTAAGAGGAGAAGCTCTGTCTTTTCGTCATTAAGACAGAGCCCATGTTTAGCCATCCAAGCTTGTATGACATGTTGTTTATTTGTATTTGTATTTTGTATTTATTTATTTATTTGTATAGCGCACCCGGTCCAGGGGCAACCGGGCGCATCACTTAGTTACAACATAAGAAAAACAGACAGAACCATAATTACAAAATTTACAAGTATAATACAGAATTTACAGGTATAATAATAGCAATGAGAGGACAAGCAGATTACATATACATGTACAAATTAAGCAGAGAACCCAGAGCTAAATGACCTGGGCGGCCAGCCAGGTTTTCGTACAGTGTTTGAATCTTGGGAATGAGGGTTCTGCTCTAAGCTCATTAGGAAGCGTGTTCCAGAGTTTAGCTGCCAAGATAGGGAAGCTAAATCCACCTGATCTTTGGAGATTGAAACGTGGAACCTCAAGGCAGTTTAAATGAGCCATTCTGCAGGGTCTAATGGAGTTGTGGAGAGCAAATCTGTTGGCCAGGTAGCAGAGAGCTTGATTATGAAGGCATTTGTGGGTAAGAGCCAGGGTTTTCAGGGAGATATGGTGTGGGACTGAGAGCCAGCGAATATTGCGTCTGGTGTCGGATATGTGTTGGCGCCTGGGAATGTTGAGGGCAGCTCTAATTGCATTGTTTTGGACAATTTGTAACTTGTTTAGGTAGCAGCAATTGGTGCCTAGGTACAGTGCATTGCAGTAATCAATCTTGGATAATACAAGAGTTCTAGCCAGGGTGACACAGTTGGTTGCAGAGAGGAAATGGCGACAGGCTGTAATAAGCTTGCAGGTATATGCCGCTGCGGAAGAGACTGAGTTAGTTTGTCTGGTCAGGGATAGGGTCGAGTCAATGTAGATCCCTAGGGTTTTTGTGTCCTTGGCGGTTGGGATAATATTCCCATCGATGATGAAGGACTTGAACGCAGGGTCGAGTTTGGTAAGTTTTTGTGGTGAACCAAGAATAAGGAGCTCAGTCTTTTCATCATTAAGACAGAGTCCGTGTTGAGCCATCCACGCCTGGATGACCTGGTAGATGACATTGATAGCGAGGGAGTCAGCCGTGTAGTCACCTGGGATAGGGATTAGTATCTGGGTGTCGTCAGCATAGTTGGTGTAAGTGACACCCAGATAGTCCAAGATATCGAAGAGAGGTTTGGTGAACACGTTATACAACGTGGGTGAAACACAAGATCCTTTTGGCATGCCACAGGAGACAGGTGCAGGTGGGGCGGCTACTAGTGGAGAGAACACGCGCATAGATCTATTGTCTAAAAAGGAGCTAATCCAGGTTGTAGCTTTATCGGAGAAGTGTGCAGCTGATTTAAGGTGGTGGCAGAGGATTTCATGATTGACGAGATCAAAGGCCGCCGAGAGGTCCAAGAGGAGTAAGAGAGCAAGTTTGCCTTTGTCTTTTAGATCTTCAATCTGTGTTTTTAAATCTATGAGGGCAGTTTCAGTGCCGTGACGTGGCCGGAACCCAGATTGCCTAAGTCCCAAGAGGTTGCTAGATTCAAGGTAATCTTGAATTTGTAGATATGCTGCACGGTCGAGGATTGTTAGTAAAAAATAGGACTGTGGTGATTGGCCTGCAGTTTGTGGGTATACTAGCATCCAGGGTAGGTTTTTTCAATAGAGGGATGACCCACGCGTCCTTTAGTTTGTCAGGTATGATCCCAGAGCTAAAGGAAAAGCTGATGAGCGTAGTAATGAATGGCGCTAGGTCGTGAGCTGCTTCCTTGATTATAGGTGCCGGGCAGAGGTCGCCTTGGCAGTTGGTCGCTTTAAGGCTGGTGATGATCTTTTCCACTTCGGAAATGGAGAGTGGAGAGAAGCTAAAAGGAGTCAGAGAGTCTAGGATGCGGTGGTTTAGGTTGGGGATAGGGTTGGGTTGTGAGTTGGATTGTAGGCTTGATTGTTTGTTATTGATTTTAATTTGGAGGGTGGCAATCTTGCCGAGGAGAGCCTCTTGGATTTCGGTACACCAAGTGCTATCTTTGATGCAAGTGTCTGGTGCAGTGACAGGGGTTTCAAGTTCTTTTAGGATTCTAAACAATTCTTTGGTGTTGGATTTGGCTTGTTCGATACTTTTATTGTAAGTGTCTTTTTTAGCATGGAATATGGCTTCCTTCTAGTTAAGGGTGGCCACGAGGAGGCACAATTTGCTGGCTGCGGACTAGTTGCTTTTCCAATGTGATTCCGCAATTAGTTTTTCTTTACGCAGGGTTCTGAGCTGGGGTGTGAACCAAGAGTTCAGGTGGGCTTGAGGTTTGGGTTTTCTCAGTTTGGATGGGGCGATGATATCTAAGGCTTTTTGCATAGCGAGGTTAAAGGTGTCAACCATAGCCGTGGTGTCGGAGCATGAGTGAACCTGGTCATTGAGAGCCGGGAGGAGGAGGGGGAGGAGTCTGTCACAAGTGATGTCACGTTTATTGCGGGTGGCAGTAGCCGGTGCAATGGTAGGAGAGAGGCTGGCAGGTTTAGACTGAATGTTAAACGTAATTAAGTTGTGGTCGGTCCATGCATACTGTTGGTTAGAGATGATATGGATAGGACAATTGTGGGAGGCTAGCCAGTCGAGGGTTCTGCCCTTAACATGGGTAGGTTGGTTGATAAGCTGTATGAATCCTGCATTCATAAGCATATTGTCAATAGTCATGGCAGCAGTGTCATTGGGATCAGTGAGGCCCAGGTTAAAGTCCCCTAATATCGAGGCTTGGGATTTGGTTTTGGTGTTATGAGTGATGATGTTGGAGAGGTCCTCAGCGAAGGTGGATAGCGGCCCAGGTGGCCGGTAAAGTAGATGGAAGGTGATAGAGTGGTTAGGAATGACGGCTAGTTTGGCTGTCAGTGCTTCCATAGAGGAAACGTGATGCATAGAGGAGAGGTGGAAGTTTAGAGCATTTTTACGGATGATGGCAATGCCACCACTTTTGGACTGGTTAGAGTTACAATCGTGTCTGATAATGTTGTAACCCGGAGGGATGGCAATGGAGAGTAGTGGGCCAGAGGCTGCGTAAAGCCAAGTTTTGGTGATAGCCATAAAGTCGAGGTCGAGGGTAAGAATAAGGTCAGCCACTTCTAGAGCGTGAGCCGTGAGTGATCTGACATTCATTAATGCACCCTTAATATTGCTAGTGTTAGGGAGGTGATGATGGGTTTTTCAAGTGTGTGGATGCAGTGGAGGTCAGAGGCTGTTTGTTAAGATGCACAGAGTGATGTGAGGCGTGCGTGAGTCGCGAGCCAAGTCTGGCATTTCTCAGGGTGATGGAACATGCTTTAGTGTCAGTATCCTCATCTCCTTATATGAGGATACGTATTTGGGTGTCATCCGCATAATTAGTGTCTGTGACACCCAACTAGTCAAGGTTGTCAAAAAGGAGTTTGGTGAACACATTATAAAGAGTCAGTGACAAGCAGGATCCCTGGGGGACACCGCAGGTGACTGGAGATGGGTTGGCCAAGGCTGTGGGTTGTCTAAGAAAGATTGGATCCATTTGTTAGCTTTATCCGAAAAGTGAGCGGCTGACGTTAGGTGGTTGCAGAGGACATTATGGTCTACCAAGTCAAATACAGCTATAGGTCTAATAGTAGGAGAATGGTAAGTTTACATTTATCTTTAAGGACTTTAATTTGTGTCTTGAGGTCAATCAAGGCTGTTTCAGTGCCATGTTTGGGCCTGAAGCCAGATTGTCTCAGTCTGAGTAGGTTATTGTCTTCAAGGTGTGCTTGAATTTGCAGGTAAGCTACCCTGTCTAAGATTTTTAATAAAAATTGAACTGTTGTGATGGGTCTGTAGTTGGTTGGGATGCTTGGATTTAACATGGGTTTTTTTTAGTAGGGGGAGGACCCACGCAACTTTTAGGTTGTTAGGGAGATACTGGTTTTGAAAGACACATTGACTAGGGAGGTGATGAATGGAGCATGTTCCCTGACTGCTTCTTTAATAATGGGTGCAGGACAGATGTCCATCTGGCATTTTGAAGGTTTGAGTTTGGTGATTATGTCCTCGATTTCTTTACAGGATAGCGGGGAGAAGTTAAAGGGTTTGACATTGTTTAGGGTTGGGGCTGAGTGGGTGGGTTGCAATGAGTTGGGTGGGAGGCTAAGTATTTTTGTTTCTATTTATTTTTTAGCATAGTTATTTTTTCCATTAAAGCTTTTTGAATGTTGGTACACCAGATGGTGTCTTTGGTGCAGGTGTCCGGAGGGGGCACTGGGGTTTCCAACTCTTTTAGAATATTTAAGAGTTCCTTTGTGCTAAATTTAGCTTGACTGATTTGGTTATTATAGTTGTTTTTCTTAGCCTGGAATATGGCCTCTTTGTAATTGAGGGCAGTTATTAGATATTTCTTCTTTATTGGGTGGTGTGGGCAGACTCTTCCAAAGAGCTTCTGCGTTTCTTTTTAATTTTGCATAGTGACCTAAGAAGAGGGATGAACCATGAGTTGAGGTGTGATATGGGTTTGGCTTTGCGCAACTTGTTTGGTGCTATGGTATTGATGGCCTTGAGTAAGGTGTGGTTGTAGAGGTCTACTAAGGCTGTCGGGCCCATATGTTGGGTTGAGGTGTTGATAATCGGGTGTAATAGGGGTAGAATTATTTCAAGAGTGATGTCACGATTATTCCTTGTGTAGGAGGGGGGTGAGAGTTTTATAGAGTTTGTCAGAACACTTCCTTTTGAGGTGCAGGAAATGAAGTGGTGGTCTATGTTGCAGTTGAGGTTAACCAACCAGTTAAGGTCCTACCTTTATTATGTGTGGGTTCATCAATCCGGTGTTGAAAGCCTAATTCTCAGATAGTATTGGCCAGTGATAGAGCATTTGATCTTTAGGGTCTTGGAAGCCTAAGTTCAAGTCACCTAGAAGGATGATTTGGGAGCCTGGCTTGGTGTTGGACGCGAGGTGGAGCATGATGTCTTCCTTGAATGTGTTGGGGGGTTGGTAAAGGAGGTGGATGGTAATTGTTCTTGATGCTGAGGTGGGTAATTTAATGGTCAGTAATTCGGCTGAAGGAAAAGATTGATTGAGGAGAGGTCTGAGACCCAGAGAGGTTTTTTCAATAAACGCAACACCCCAGCATTTGGCAAGGTTGTAATCTCTATCAAGGCGGGTGATATAATATTTGTCTGCGATGGCCAGGGACAGTGAAGGACCTGCTGCTCTGTGGCGCACAAGGCGTGTGCGGTTAAGGACCTCAAATTAATGAGTGCGCCCTTTAGCTGCGTGGGGGCATTCTTTTGCTTGCACTTCTGGTGTGCAGTGGTATTCGAGGGTGGAGTAATATTGTTTGGTTTGTGCTTGGTGTGATCTGTTATTTTGGTGTTGCATTTGGAGTTGGGTGAGGTGTCAATTTTCATAAGTCTAGAGCTTCGGTATTCAAACTGTGGGGTGCGCCGCATCCCTGGGGGGCTTTGAAAACCCAGCACGAAATGTAAAAAATGTATGTATATTTTTTTTCAGATTGGAAGAAATGGGCAGGGGCGGCTCACATGGTCGGGCTGAAGCATGAAACTGTCTCAGGCATCAATGAAAAAGTGTCCCGCAGTTGCTAATGCATATTCATTCCTTTAGTCACAGACTGTTTGAGTAGAACCCAAGGGGGTGCTTTGTGTTAAAATGTAAGTAAATAGTGATATTTAAAGAATATTCAGGAACAATGGTCAAAATTTCTAACTGCATAGTGAAGTAACTCATCAAACTAGCCCACATTGGCCAGAGAGGTGGCCCATTTTGATTGGCACACACTAGCATTTTGCATTTTTGGTACAGGCATTGCCCTATAGGCTAGTACAAGCCTTGCGGCTCAACCATTATGGCGAGGGGGTGCCCAACCAGTGGCCCCCCCAACCATTATGGAGGCGCTAAGGAGCCAGCCCAGTAAAACAATGAGCACTTCCTCAGCTGCTTTTTCCAGCTGAGGGAGTGCTCCTGGGCTGCCTGAACTGTCAAAGGGAAACACTATTTCCCTTTGATAGTTCAGTTCAGTTCCCCAGCCGCACATGCTCACTGAGCCATGCAAGGCTGGGGCATTTTGCTTTGCCAGCATTGCATAGCTCATTGGGAATGCTGGCTGTGGCACTGCATGTCTGTATGTGCGAGGGGGAGCTCCTGCGCCTCCTCGCACATATGGACAGAGCAGGCTGGAGCAGGGCGTTTCAGCACCCACATGCAGGCCAATGCAGAAGGTACGTTTATGTTCCTTTTTTAATTTAAACATGTGTATGGATGCTCGTATGCTTGTGTTATGAGTGAGTGTATGGTGATGGATGCGCGTGTGAATGATAGAGTGCTTGCTGTATGATTGTGTGTGTGTGTGCGCGTGCGTGTGTTAGTTTGTTTTGGTCCGTTGAGTTGATTTTGGCAAAAGGATCGAGGGGGGAAGGAGGGTTGTACAACAAAGGCATTATAAAAATGCCTAAATGTCTTTTGGTGCACAATCCCCCTACCCACCTGCCAAAATCAGCTCTCCTTCTGAGGTGCTCTGGAGCCCAGGGGACAGGGATGGTATTTTTTTTAATGGATTTCTATCATAGACGTCCAGTCATAAATATCATGCTTCCCCCTTGGCACCCCAGCGCCTTGCATACACACATAATCATGTTGATTGTGTTAGGCCCAGTGGGGCCCAGGGGGCACGGATGGTATCTTTTTACCGGACATCTGTTATAGATGTCCTGTAAAAAATGTCATGCCTGCCCCCTGGCTCCCCCAGCATCAATTGCAAACTGTTTGGCTATTTGCCCATTTTTTAAAATAAAGTATGCTCTACAATGCAACATTTTAACCCAATATTTTAAAACAAGTTCACGGGGGAAAATCCCCCCATGCCCCACTTGATTGGTTCGGGCTCCCTCACTACGCTCGGTCGCTATGGCATTTTTGGGGGAAATAGTTATGCCCCTCCACTTAAAAAATTCACCAGCCGCAACTGGCCCTCGGACTGTGTTGGGAACGGGATGAGGGGAGCCCAGGGACTGTAGTGGGAGCAGAATGGGCAGAAACCATGGGATAGTGGTGGGAGCAGCGTGGGGAGAGCCCAGGGTGTGTGATGAGGTGGGGAGAGTCCAGGGACTGGGTAGGAGTGGGATGAGGGAGCCCAGTCATTGTGATGGGAGCAGGTGAGGAGCCCAGGGACTATTCTGGGAGTAGGGTGCGGTGATGGCGTGCGATACATACTGTCCATTTGGCATATTTGGGGGGGCCCGGCCTGCCAAAACTTTGCTCAGAATGGCCCAAGCCAAAAATTTTGAAGACCACTGGTCCAGAGCCTAGTCTTCGGTTTCTGTTTATTAGTGATCAAGGCTGATTAGGAGTGGGTTTGGAGGTGAAATGTTTGATCCATTGAGCTGAAGAGATGGGGAGCGATTTACTAATGGCTGATTGGGTGGGGAGCAAGGTGTTATGTTCTGCTTGCATAGTTATGGATGCTGTATGATGAAGAGTAGGTCGAAATGTTGAGGGGGTATGCTGTCTGATGCTGGCAGTCTCTGGGACATGGTTAGAGTCATGATATGAGTTTTAGGTGATGTGAATGGGTTGTAGTAAGGAGTCAGCACGTTGAGCTTGGTGCCGGTGGCAGCCATTGAGGACATGCTCATGATGCTAAGTTTCAGTAAGTGTGGCCAGAATGTGGTCGTGTAGGCATGGCTAGGCATGGCTAGTCCCCTAGGAGCTGTATTAGTGAGCCTAATGTACTGTGGGAGGGCGCAGTGAAGTAGCTGGGGGAGTGTACAGTGATATAGTCAGGCTGCAATCAACTATATGGGGCCATAAGATCATGATCTGCGCTATGTAAGGTGACATTAGTATGGGGCATGCATGTAATGCAATCATGCAAGGTAAGATAGGGGCAGGCGCGTGAAGTGATTAGGGTGCTATGCAATCGGGAACGAATTCGAAACACTGGGGCCATTCAGGAGATAGCATGGGCGTGGGGCACGCACATAATGCTGTCAAAGTAACATATGCAATTAGACAGGCACGTAATGCAGTCAAAGTAACATATGCAATTAGTCAGGCAAGTAATGCAGTCAATGTAACATGTGCAGTAAGGCAAACAAAGAGTGTTGTCACAGTAACATATGCAATTAGGCAGACAAATAATGTAATCAGAGAGCAATCCAGTGATTTAGGAGCGGTGTCGGCATGTAGTTAAGAAAGTATAGGAGCGAGGTATGAATTGCTGTCGTATGAATAGTACCAGATAGACAGTTGCGAGAGTCATAGGGGGCCAATGATGCCAGTGCCCGTAGTGTTAGGCAAGGGATGGAGTTAGTGTACGCACGCGACAATGTGTGGGATAGATATTGCGCTGGTGTGTCTCTCAAGACTAGAGAATAGGAGAAGGGAGTAAAAGTTTGTGCATCTAAGTTTGATAGTGTTTTTCAGTGCAATAGTTCTTCGTGGCACTATGTGGTTGCAGTTGAGCCGCGCCTCGTAATGCATGAACAGTGGATGATATGCGGAAGGGTTGCTTACCCTGTGGGACGACTGGACCACGTCAGGCGTAGGTGGTGGCTGGGACAGCTAGACAGACCCCCGTGGACTTGTTAGGCCCAGATAGGCACAGAGAGAGACTCTGGCCTTAAGGGGAGAGCCTTTGGTGGAAGGGGTGGTTTGCGCCTTCTGGTGGGGCCAGTCAGGTGAAAAAGGTGGCTGGGCCCAATTGGAGCACGCAGCTCCACGAACACTGTTGCTTATCAACACATCAACATAATATGACGGCTGCCATTTTGGAAGCCGTCCTCGTGGGGGTGCACAGCAAATGGTGGAGAAAGGCTCAAATCTGCGGTATCAAGGTGATTGACATGTAGATAATCTCCTTGCTGAGAGGCTCAGGGCAATTTCATGCACATAGAGGAAATCTGACAGGCTTACCCTGAATAAGGAGTAGCCAGCAGTGGGTGTGCGCTTCTCCTGAAGCTGCCGATCGGTGGGGAGGGATGGGCTCCTGCCCACCCTGGGTCACTGTTGAGTGGCTTCTGATCAGGCGCAGACAGGCTCTGGCCTTAAGAGGATTGTAGAGCCGGAGTCAAGTACCCTCACCTCAAACACCTCGCCCATACTGCCTATATGTTGGGAGCCAGAGTGTGTGACACGTGCAGTACCAGTGAAAATACCGATACCTAGGAGAATCTGTGAAGCAAGGTTCCCATTGAGAAAGCCACATCTACATACAAGACAGTACGATGGTCATTTGAATGAAATTCCAGAAGAAACAGGATAAATGAATGGCGAAGATGTATGGTGATGTCACACAAAGCAAGACTGACATGCATAGAAGAGATGCACAGACGAGAGAATGCAGGCAATTCTATAAGGCATCAAGAAAGTATTGGAGATAAGTGACATTTTGGGATTAAGATGAAGAAGCATATGCCAATGAGATAGATGAAAATGTTGAGCTGTTTTACATGTGTACATAAGCAAAGAAACACAAGCAGACAAAGTATTCCTGAGGCTAGCTTTATAGTGGATAGATTGCGGCATGCGCCATCATATACATGTATATATAAGTGAGTAAAGAATGGATGTTTCCACTATGTACAAATAGCAGTGCTGAGAAAAAGAAGTAAAACCGCTTTCCCAGTATGTCGCAGTTAGAAAAACAAGTGAATTACAGGCGAATCTCAGAAAGGCGAGACTGGATGAGCCAAGAAGCCAAGGCCGTATCAGGCTGGGATGAGCTGATATTGGATAAAAATCGTGTGAAAGAATGGAGCTCCTGTTCCGAAGGCATGGACAAAAACAAGAAGACATCAGAGGTCTATTAGAAAATAGTATTTTAATACACTAGAAGTTCAATTTCGTGGTCTTCAGTCACGTGGGGAGAAGAAGTTGGATGAGCATGGTGATCACATCTACACACAAGGGCAGAGCGTGCCTTCACTCCCCTGAATTTCCCAGAGCAAAGAACACTCCCAAGGACAAGTTCGAAGTCCTAATTGACAGCAGACATCTGAGGTGATGATGGATGGATATGTTAATTGGTAGGAAGCTATGGTTAAAACGAGCTCACCAGCAACTGGACGCCCAGCCTGCGTGCTGCTATACATAGGTGGGAAGGTACTGACAGAGGTTAGAACCCAACCAATGGTAGGGGACCGCATGATCAAGGGTCCTATAGTTATTTAGCCAATGGAACATTGTGTATTTAGTGACATTCATAGACACCTGTTTGAGGGGAGGGTTTAGTTGCCCCACCTGATATTAAGAAGTGAATCACATTATTCCACTGCCCTAGATAAGTATGGATTATATACTTAGATTATCTTGTTAGACTCTATCACACTTGGCACTAGATTTTTGTAGTTTGACATGTAGGATGACATTAGTAGTATGTGTGTTAACGTCACCTATGACGATTTTTTGTTATATAGACAAGCACAAGCTTTTTTATTAAATGCATTGAGATCGTGATGAGGGACGTCTGCTGATGTCTGTTGTACTCCCTGTTTTAGATAATTGATATTAAAACAGTTATCTGTTTGCCCACTACCTGAGCCGTTTTTATTATTGATGTTTGAATAATTTCTGCATCCACCATCCGTCTCAAAGGTATTGCTGCCTCATCTTAAAGGGCTGGCAACTCCAGTTCTGGAGGGCCTTTGGTGGAAGGGCCAGCTTGCACCTTCTGTTGGGGCTGGTTGGGTGAAGAAGGTGGCTGGACCCAATCCGAGTGTGCAGCTCCACGAGCACTGTTGTTTAGCAACACATCAACATAATATGGCAGTGGCCATTTTGGAGGCTGTCCTCGGGGTGGTGCACGGCAAATGGTGGAGAAAGGCTGCAATCTGCGGTATTAAGGTGATTGGCATGTAGATAATATCCTTGCTGGGAGGCTCAGTGCAGTTTCATGCACATAGAGGAAATCTGGCAGGCTTACCCTGAAGACGAAGTAGCCAGCAGTGGGGACGTGCTTCTTCTGAAGCTGCCGATCGATGAGGAGGGATTGGCTTCTGCCCTCCCTGGTTTGCTGCTGAGTGACTTCTGATCAGGCACAGACAGGCTCTGGCCTTAAGAGGAGGGCCTTTGGTGGAAGGACCGGCTTTCACCTTCTAGTGGTGCTGGTCAGGTGAAGATGGTGACTGGGCCCAATTGGATGGCGAAGCTCCACAAAAACTGTTGCTTAGCAACACATCAACATAATATGGCGGTAGCCATTTTGGAAGCTGTCCTTGTGGGGATGCACGGCAAATGCTGGAGAAAGGCTGCAATCTGCGGTATTAAGGTGATTGACATGTAGATAGTATCCTTGCTGGGGGGCTCTGTGTAATTTCATGCACCTAGAGGAAATCTGGCAGGCTTACCCTGAAGACGGAGTAGGTAGCTGTGGGGGCGCGCTTCTCCTGAACCTGCTGATCGATGAGGAGAGATGGGCTCCTGCCCACCCTGGGTTACTGCTGAGTGGCTTCTGATCAAGCACAGACATGCTCTGGCCTTAAGAGGAGGGCTTTTGGTGGAAGGGCAAGCTTGCGCCTTCCGGTGGCGTCGGTCGGGTGAAGAAGGCGGCTGGGCCTAATCGGATCGCGCAGCTCCACAAACAATGTTGCTTAGCAACACATAAACATAATATGGCAGTGGCCATTTTGGAAGCCGTCCTCATGGGGGTGCACGGCAAATGGTGGAGAAAGGCTGCAATCTGTGGCATTAAGGTGATTGGCATGTCGATAATATCCTTGCTGAGAGGCTCAGTGCAATTTCATGCACATAGAGAAAATCTGGCAGGCTTACCCTGAAGACGGAGTAGCCAGCAGTGGGGGCGCGCTTCTCCTGAAGCTGCCGATCGATGAGGAGGGATGGGCTCCTGCCCTCCCTGGGTCCCTGCTGAGTGGCTTCTGATCAGGCACAGACAGGCTCTGGCCTTAAGAAGAGGGCCTTTGATGGAAGGGCCGGCTTGTGCCTTCCGGTGGTGCCGGTCGGGTTAAGAAGGTGGCTGGGCCCACTCGTAGGGCAGAGCTCCACGAACACTGTCGCTTAGCAACAAATCAACATAATATGGTGGCAGCGATTTTAGAAGCCGTTCTCATGGGGTTGCACGGCACATGGTGGAGAAAGGCTGCAATCTGCATTATTAAGGTGATTGGCATGTAGATAATATCCTTGCTCAAGGCTCAGTTCAATTTCATGAACATAGAGGAAATCTGGCAGGTTTATCCTGAAGACGGAGTAGCCAGCAGTGGGGTTGCGCTTCTCCTGAAGCTGCTGATCGATGAGGAGGGATGGGCTCCTCCTGAGTGGCTCAATGACTGTGAGTTGTCATGTCTGGTACATGTGTTTACAGGAGGCAACCCCTGCAGCGGCACTCCATTCAGAGGATAGGAGTATGTGATTTGATGGAGACAGCAAATCTGTTCTCACCACAGCTTCAAGGGAGACCTGCCCCTTTAATCAGGAACCACAGAGACCTCAATTAACCACAGATTATTATGGGCATATCTGCTAAATGAGGAGGGGAGAAATGGAGCTGAGTCCAACGAGTGCCATGCGTGCTGCTTGTGGCATCCAATGGCGTTGCCCTCGATGGAGACCTCCGAGGGACGTCGACATGATGCCATGGATGCAGGGCGCTCTCTGCCGGTTTTGTTTTTTCCAAGGCTGGACTTTGCATGTTGGGGATGAGGAATACGTTGGAGGAAAATCCAGTCAAACGAACGTTACCAGCGGTAGGTAACTTGTTCTTCTAAATCTGCCTGCCTCTACACTTTGACCTTTACAACAGGACTGCAAGACCTGTCCTTGGCCTCAAGCCCAGGGATTGTATCTCTCCAGCACTGAAACTCTTCACTGGCTCCCTGTGACTGCAAGGATTAAGTTCAAGACCCTCTGCATCATGCACAAGGCTTTATGGGGCCTGGGACTGCTCTACCTCCAACTTACTCTTCCAAAACTTCTCCCTTCTCGAACTTTCCACTCATCTTCCTCCCTATCTCTGAGGGTCAGACGCTTCTCCAAGCAGAGAGTTGGGGGCAGATCTCTCTCTGTCATGATGCCCGCTCCCGGGGAGCCGGTTCAAGCCCTGCGTCCCCGAAAGCGGACATCCAGTCCCCAAGGAAGGACCCAGCAACCCCATATAGGGGCCCTTTGGACAGTGTCTTGGCGCCTATGGCGCCAGGCTAATTTATTTTATTTATTTATTTTATTTATATATTTATAACGCGCCGCAGCTCGCGAGCATCAGGGCGCGACAAGAACACGAAAAGACAGAGGTCACAGGACTACGTAAAAAGAAAAGAGGAGGACTCAGCGGAGTCCAGGCTGAAAAATTAACGAATTACCGGAAAAGTAACGTTTTCAGCTGCTTCCTGAATAAGGAGTGACTGCTTTCCAGTCTGAGCTTATCTGGAAGCTCGTTCCAGAGTGCAATAGCTTTGGTGGGAAAAGCTCTCCCAAGTCCAGTAGCTTTGATTCTGGTGTGGCTAACTTTAAGTAGCCCTTTTTTGGCTGATCTTAGGCAACGGCTTGGTTCATACCAGTGAAAATCCCTTTTGAGGTAGGATGGGGCCGTGCCGAATAGACAGCGGTGGACAAGAGTCAACGATTTGAATTTAATACGCTCCTCTATGGCGAGCCAGTGGAGACCTATTCGGTCGTGGGTGATGTGCTCACGCTTGGATTTCCCGGTGATAGTTCTAACGGCGTTGGTATGGATTATCTGGCATTGTTTGAAGCAGGAGTTACTTGAACCAAGCATCAACGCATTCCCATAATCCAGTCGGGACAAAATCGTGGCTCTAGCGATGGTGGCGCTGTTTTTGGCGTTGAGATATTGCCTAATACGGCGTAGTAATCTCTGGTAGTATTGGCAGTTCTTTTTAAGGTATGAGACCTGTGTGTCTGTTCCTAGTGAGGATTGCAGATATATGCCAAGTGTTTTCACTTTACTTGAGACCATAATATTGGAGTCCTTTATAATGAATGACGAATAGACTGGGCCTAGATTGGATAAGGCTTTCATAGATCCAAATGTCATGAGTTCTGTTTTTGAACCATTCAGACACATCCAGTGGGCCTTCATCCAGCATTCTATAGTATTATAGATTGCTGACAGCCTGTTGTTGTCTGTAGTGTGGTCTCCGCTGAGTTCTATAATCAGTTGTGTATCATCTGCAAAGTTGGTAAAGTAAATTCCCAACTGCGAGAGAAGGGCGCAGAGGCAACGAATGTATAGATTAAACAGAAGAGGGGAGAAGCTGGCGCCTTGTGGGACGCCGCAGTCCACAGGGTTCGTACTGGAGGTTCTCCTAAAGGGTTCTCATAAAAGACATCAGTCCTGGCGCCATAGGCGCCAGGCTCATTATGGGAGTGCTTGGGTGCACTTACCTGATGCAGACCATGCTGCAGGATCCCGGCCTCCTTGAGGCCTGAAAGGAACTACTTTACCTGTGGGACTAATTTACCATCCGGGCGTGGTCGGGGAAGGATACATACCTGATTGGAGGAAGGATACATACCTGGAACTTCTTCCAAGGCTATTTAAACCCCACCCGAACAGCCACACGTGCTTCGTTTTGTTCTGCATCTAGCAGCTGGACGCTCACCGTGTCTGCTCCTGCATCCTGACTTCTGCCACACCTGCCAGCATCCTGGATCACCTGCAAAGGAAGAGAAGAAGGGAACAGAAGAAGGAAAAGTCCTTACCTGCTAAATCCGCATCCCGGAGACATCTTGCCGACAATCCTGAAAAGGAAGACTTTTATTTAAAAGCTCATCGCGTCGATCGCTGCAGCGCCGCATTCCACTCACCTTTTCAGGGCGCCTCCATGTTCAGCAGCGATCATCCGGATTCGCAGTCACGCCCCAGCGCCTAGGGAGAAAAAGACCAGAACAAAAGGTGAGAGAGAGAAGGGAATAAGGAAAGCTAAATCTCCATGTTAAGACTTACCAGTTGATTCATTCCCTCTTCATTTCGGGTCCGCGCCGCATCCTGGCATTTCCGGACCCCGGCCCCTAAGGGGAAAAAGAGACATCAGCGTTAATGAGCGAATGAAAAGACATTACCAAAAAAACACTCATTAAAGACTTACCTGATTTCTACAAGGATTTCACCTGTCATCTCGGGTCGGTGCCTGTTCTCCGGCATTCCGTACCCCGGCCCCTATGGGGAAAAAGACACTAGCATTAGTACATTAATGCATGGACACAAGGGGAACCTCTTATCAAAAAACTTACCTGGAAGCCAAGCAAATTTGGTTCTCACCAATCTGAAAATCCAGTGAAGTAACTGGATACCAACGCGCCCCTGCATCAGAAGCAGGATGGAGAGCTCGTCCTTCCAGACCCTAAGTTGAGACGCTACGAGGAATCACAGAAGGGTTTCGAGGAGGGTGAGAGGGGAAAGTGGGAAGCCGATTGCATTACCCCGCAGACAGTTGATCCCCTATTTTCGCCTACAGAAGGATACTTCTGCGAGCCAGACAAGCCAGATTTGGGGGCCCGGTCCAGTCCGTCTTCCGAACCCTGCGCATCATCTTAGAAGAGGTCACAGCAGCGCGAACCAGGCCAGCGCCTCTGTGGGAGTCAGGTGAGCGTTACAGAACGCGAAGCCTTCCTACAAATTCCCACCCAGGCGCTATGGAAAGTTCTGAGACTGATCAGTTGGCCCAAATACTGGGGGAATTACGGGCCGAAGTACATGCCGCTCGTCAAGAGACTAATGCCCTCAGGAGGGAATTAATAATATCAAAGGAAAGAACTGATGACCTGGCCAGACAGCTTTTGCAAGGTCAAGCTGGGCAAACTCCTCTACCCGGTTCCGGAGGGAACCCCGCTCCTGTGGTTTCCAGTAACCCTGTGCAGATTAATCTACCTGGACACATGCTGCTGGCCCCACCCGAACGCTTTGCTGGGGACCCCAAACAATTTGCTGTATTCATGAATCAGTGTCGTTTGCACTTCCTATGCAGACCTGGGGCCTTCCCTAATGATCAGACCAAGGTAGCCTTTGTATTGTCATATCGCAGCGGCTGCGCTGCCGATTGGTCAGTTCCACTGGTTACTCAAGATGACCCGATTCTCTGTGATTTTCAAAGGTTTCAAGCAAGCATGGAAAGGTTATTTGCTCGACACTCTCAGGGGCAGGCTCTGGATGACGAACTTCTATCCCTGCGACAGGGCAATCAGGACCTCCTATCCTATATTGCAACCTTTAATAGACTAATTGTGGAAACGGGATGGCCAGAGGATAAAAGAGTCACGTTGTTTTATCGAGGCCTACGCGGAGAACTTAAAGATGTCTTGGCCCAAGTTGTAAATCCGCCCCAAGAATGCACAGAGTATATAGACTTAGTGGTCCAATTGGATCACAGACTTCAAAACAGAAAAGCAGATCGGTCCAGGTTTGAGACCCGGGTGTTGGTCAAGACCCATGCTAATCCCAAGGGAGTTGATGTCTCTGAGCCTATGCAAATTAGAGGGGTTAAAGGACCCTTAACTCAAAAGGAACGTGAAAGGAGGCTGCAGTTAAAATTATGTCTTTATTGTGGGAATTCTGGACACTTTCTACGAGATTGCCCGGCAAAACCGCCCCGAAAGGCGGTAGGAGCCGCTGATAAAAACCATGAAGACTCTGTTTCGGGAAACGACTCTGCCCGACAAGTGTAGGGTCCACTTGCCGAGCTTGAAAACTAACTCTCAGACCTCACATTCCATTGTGCCAATGGTTCTCGTAGATCCAGAACAGCCTAAGCGGTTGCATGCAATAAAGGCATAAATCGATAGTGGGGCTATTGGAAACTATGTGGATCGTGAATTGGTCTCTAGGATTAACCTCCCTCTCCGTCCTAAAACCAGCAAAGATGTCATCACCACAGTCGATGGAACTGAAATTGCCTCTGGACCGGTAACACATTCCACTACTGAGGTGACTCTTATTGGTCCCAACGGCCATCGTGAGGGTGTTGTGTTTGATGTAATCAAGGCTCCACAGTTTCAGGTTATTCTTGGAATCCCTTGGTTAGAGACACATAATCCTCGAATTGATTGGCGAGCTAAGAGAATAACCTTCCCGGATTGTACACAAACCTGCTACCCAGAAAACCTGAAGATTAATCTAGCATCTGTAACCTCTGCCTCCATGCAACTACCTCCGGAATACCAAGACTTTCAGGACGTCTTCCAAAAGGAACAGGCCAACACGTTACCTCCTCACAGATCGTACGATTGCCAAATCGATCTGGTGCCCGGTGCACAACCCCCTTGTAGCAGGATTTATGCCCTTACCGAACCTGAGAATCTGCAATTGAGACAATATTTGGATCAATACCTAGCTAATGGTTTTATTCGCCCGTCAAAGTCCCCTGCATCCTCGGCTTTGTTCTTCGTGCCAAAAAAGAAGGCGACCTTAGAACTTGTATCGATTACCGCGCATTGAACCAGATAACGGTTAAAAACTGTTATCCTCTGCCTCTGATCCCTGAACTCCTTGACCAGGTGAAGGACGCTTGCATATACATCAAGTTAGATCTCCGAGGGGCTTATCATCTGGTACGAGTTAAAGAAGGCGACGAATAGAAAACTGCCTTCCGTACTAAATACGGATTATTCGAGTACCAGGTGATGCCTTTCGGATTGTGTAACGCGCCGGCTGCCTTCCAATACTTCATGAATGATGTCCTTCGGGAACTCATCAATGTTTGTGTTGTCGTATATATCGATGACATTCTGGTGTACTCCTCTTTGGAATCTGATCACAGAAAACACGTCAGGGCAGTACTTGAAAAACATGCGCCAACACAAACTATTTGCTAAATTGGAGAAATGTGTTTTCCATACCACAGAAGTCGAGTTTCTAGGTTTCATCCTGACACCCAAAGGAGTCCGAATGGACTCAAGAAAAGTGGATGCCATCCTCAAATGGCCATCAACTAGCTCTGTAAAAGGGGTTCAAAGCATGCTGGGCTTTGCCAATTTCTATCACAGGTTTATCCCGGAATTTTCACGCGTGGTACAACCCATTACTGCACTCTTGAGGAAAAATAAACGTTTTGAATGGTCTGAAGAAGCCGAGCAGGCCTTTCAGGATTTAAAAGCTAAGTTTACCTCCGCACCTATATTGAAACACCCGCGTCCAGATCTCCCTTATGTCGTCGAGACTGACGCATCCAGCCTAGCCATGGGAGCTGTCCTGTCCCAAAGAGATCCCGAAACCAACCAACTGCATCCCGTAGCATTTTGGTCCAGAAAATTCTCGGCACCCGAGGTTAATTATGCAATCACGGACAAATAACTGTTAGCCATTAAGTCTGCTTTTAAAGCCTGGCAGCATTATCTGCTTGGAGCTCGACATACCATCACAGTGATCACTGATCACCGGAATTTACAGTATTTGAAAACCGCCAAGGCTCAGTCATCACGGCAGCTCCGATGGGCTTTGTTTTTCGCTGAATTTGATTTTGTGATTACCTATCGACCTGGCTGCAAGAATGGCAAAGCAGACGCCTTATCCCGAATTGGAATGGTAGAATCTGATACAAACTCAGAACCAGTACCGATAATTCCCGAACAGAGGATTCTAGGTATGACTTTGTTACAGACGCTTGAAGACATTCAAGCCAGAGTGAAACAACTCCTGGACCCTACAATCTTACAGGATTGGATACAAAAGGGATCAGACTTTACCATAGATAATGGTTTACCTTATTTCCAAGGACGCTTATTCCTGCCACATAAGGAATTACACAAACTAGTTATTTCCGGTTATCATGATACATTAATAGAGGGACACCCCGGTATTGCCAAGACAGAGGAAAAAGTGAAACAACAATTTTGGTGGCCCTCTTGGCGAAAAGATGTTAAATCTTTTGTGATGTCCTGTGGTGTTTGCACCCAAAATAAAAGTCAAAAGAAAAGACCAGCTGGTCTCCTTCAACCTCTAGACATACCGCCAGCACACTGGCACACCCTATCAATGGATTTTATTACGGACCTGCCTCCTTGTTCGGGGTACAATACTATTCTGGTAATTGTGGATTTGTTTTCCAAAATGGCCCACTTCATTCCTTTGAAAGGTTTACCTTCAGCTTCTGTCCTAGCCAAAGAATTTCTTGAAAATATTGTCCGGCTACATGGATTCCCATCTATACTAATCTCTGACCGGGGAAGCCAATTCATTTCCCACTTCTGGCGCAAATGTTGTCAAATGGCGCAGATCGACGTAAGATTATCGGCCAGTCACCACCCTCAGACCAATGGTCAAACCAAGAGGACAAATCAGACCCTTGAGCAGTACTTACGGTGTATGTTACAGCAATCTGAAAGCAACTGGAAAGACATTCTTTGGATAGCCGAATACGCATATAATAATTCGGTACACTCTGGAACTGGCCACAGTCCTTTTTATACTTTGTTTGGGCATCACCCTCGAACCTCAAACCTTGACTCACCTCAGAACCTCGGAATGCCTGCAGTAGAACATCTGCATTCTACAATTACGCAAGCCTTCAAAGAGGCAACTACGCATTTACAACAAGCCAAGAGAAAATACAAGGAGAATGCTGATCTACATCGGAGTGAAGCACCTCCATATCAGATTGGGGATCAAGTGTGGTTAGCTACCAGACATTTACCACTCAAATGACCTTGAACTTTTAACCCAAAATATCTGGGACCTTATTCTATTACGGCAATAATTAACCCAGTGGCTGTTAAACTTGATTTACCAGCTAGTATGCGAATTCACCCTGTTTTTCATGTGTCACTTCTGAAACCAGTGGTACCCGGAACCCGACTACTCAAACCTCCAGAACCTATTCTAATAGATGGGGAGCCCGAATTCGAAGTTAAGAACATTTTAGACTCAAAAATGTTTAGGTCAAAACTGTTCTACCTAATTGATTGGAAGGGGTACGGACCTCAGGAGAGGTCGTGGGAACCCAGCGACCATGTGCATGCACCTCGATTAGTCAGGAAATTCCACCGACTCTTCCCAGACAAACCAAAACCCCCGGAGGGAACAACCTTAGGAGGGGCCTTGGGGGGGAGGGCTGTCATGATGCCCGCTCCCGGGGAGCCGGTTCAAGCCCTGCGTCCCCGAAAGCGGACATCCAGTCCCCAAGGAAGGACCCAGCAACCCCATATAGGGGCCCTTTGGACAGTGTCCTGGCGCCAGGCTCATAAAAGACATCAGTCCTGGCGCCATAGCCGCCAGGCTCATTATGGGAGTGCTTGGGTGCACTTACCTGATGCAGACCAAGCTGCAGGATCCCGGCCTCCTTGAGGCCTGAAAGGAACTACTTTACCTGTGGGACTAATTTACCAACCGGGCGTGGTCGGGGAAGGATACATACCTGATTGGAGGAAGGATACATACCTGGAACTTCTTCCAAGGCTATTTAAACCCCACCCGAACAGCCACACGTGCTTCGCGTTGTTCTGCATCTAGCAGCTGGATGCTCACCATGTCTGCTCCTGCATCCTGACTTCTGCCACACCTGCCAGCATCCTGGATCACCTGCAAAGGAAGAGAAGAAGAGAACAGAAGAAGGAAAAGTCCTTACCTGCTAAAAACCGCATCCCGGAGACATCTCGCCGACAATCCTGAAAAGGAAGACTTTTATTTAAAAGCTCATCGCGTCGATCGCTGCAGCGCCGCATTCCACTCACCTTTTCAGGGCGCCTCCATGTTCAGCAGCGATCATCCGGTTTCGCAGACACGCCCCAGCGCCTAGGGAGAAAAAGACCAGAACAAAAGGTGAGAGAGAGAAGGGAATAAGGAAAGCTAAATCTCCATGTTAAGATTTACCAGTTGATTCATTCCCTCTTCATTTCGGGTCCGTGCCGCATCCTGGCATTTCCGGACCCCGGCCCCTAAGGGGAAAAAGAGACATCAGCGTTAATGAGCGAATGAAAAGACATTACCAAAAAAACGCTCATTAAAGACTTACCTGATTTCTACAAGGATTTCACCTCTCATCTCGGGTCGGTGCCTGTTCCCCGGCATTCCGTACCCCGGCCCCTATGGGGAAAAAGACACTAGCATTAGTACATTAATGCATGGACACAAGGGGAACCTCTTATCAAAAAACTTACCTGGAAGCCAAGCAAATTTAGTTCTCACCAATCCGAAAATCCAGTGAAGTAACTGGATACCAACGCGCCCCTGCATCAGAAGCAGGATGGAGAGCTCGTCCTTCCAGACCCTAAGGTAAGACGCTATGAGGAATCACAGAAGGGTTTCGAGGAGGGTGAGAGGGGAAAGTGGGAAGCCGATTGCATTACCCCGCAGACAGTTAATCCCCTATTTTCGCCTACAGAAGGATACTTCTGCGAGCCAGACAAGCCAGATTTGGGGGCCCGGTCCAGTCCGTCTTCCGAACCCTGCGCATCATCTTAGAAGAGGTCACAGCAGCGCGAACCAGGCCAGCGCCTCCGTGGGAGTCAGGTGAGCGTTACACTCACCTCGGATGGGGCCTCCCCTCTGGAACAGCCTCCCTGCCTCTCTCAAACTTGAGCAGAACCACCTCTGGTTCCAGAAGCAACTCAAGACATTCCTTTTCGCCTCCACTTTCTCTCATTCTCACCCCTGCTGATGTACCTGATTGCTCCTCGCACTGGTCACCTGGATACCCTCTGAACTCTGGCCCAGGCGGTTAGGGAGAATTCTCATTTCTGTGCTAATTCCCTTCAACCTTAGAGACCCCCAGCTCTTTTGCTGGACTTTAGGACTTGTTCATTTTCATCCTGGAGTGAGTGAGACCTTTTTTCTCACTCTCGTGTATTTTGATCTGATTGTTTTCTTTGTTTTTGGAGCCTGACAAACTCCATATGCATCTACTTTGTGTATGGTTACACACAACACCTTCAGGTTTAAATATCTTCTACTGTTCCCAAGAATAGTAAAGTGAATTTGTCTTGACTTACCTTTGCTCTCTGTAGATCCAGCACACCCCATCTTATGTGGAGTGCTGGGGGGTTACCTAGTAGCACCTTTTTCTACTTACTCATGTAACATTTATTGTTACCCTCACTACTCTAGATGGCTGGTGGCATCGGTTTAATTTTCCTACCATTTTGCTTTCTACCGCAGGCTGAATCCTCAGCTGCAGTATAGCAGTCAGGGGTGACCATTGTCTCAAAATGTCCCTGGTCTTCATTTTTCACCATTTCTTGTTTGTGAGGTCTTTCTTGGGGTTTACTCTGTGCGTTAAACTAGGTTTAATCCTTTTGTTCGATTTGCCTTTGGCGGGGCTTCAGTACTGAAGCCCGCCTCTGGCTCCAAAGTGTCTAGCAGGGCAGGAAGTGAGGGTGGTGCCCGAAACTCCCTGTCCTTAGTCTCCTTGGTAACCCAAATGCACCCAGTCATGATTGGCTGGCTGTCCTTGCAGGACACGCACAAACAATGGGGGTCCGGGGAGTCTCTCTCTACCAACCTATATCCCGGGTTAGAGTCTCAACCAGAGTCTTTAGCTCACCATCCTTTCACAGAAGAGACATTTCTACCCTACCTTGACCTTGTAGTCTGTCTCTACCTCCTCTTGAACCCTGCCAAAACTGAAATCATGGTGTGCGGAAACACTGCCCTTCTACCTCATCTGCTCCGAGGCCCCCACCCCCCTAGGCTGCACTATGGACTCAGGCCTAACCCTCTCCTGTCAGATCAACGTGTCAAAATGCTGTCACTACCACCTCAAACTTCTCAGACTCATCTTTCCCTCCCTCTCCTTCCCAAACAGACTAAGTCCCTATACGTAGGTGCCCTGGCATAACAACTCAACAAACTTAAAAGAGCCCAAAATGCTCCCGCAAAACGACTCCTTGCCCTTGGCCCTAGTGCCAACATCTCACCAGCTCTATGAATCCTCCACTGGCTCCCTGTCGGATGAAGGGCCACCTTCAACACCCTATGCAACACTCACCGAGCAGTGCACAACACTGGCCCATTATACTTACAAGAAAAGATAAAACCATACCTCCCGTCTCGCACCCTAAGATCAAGCACTACCCTCCTAGTAATTCCGTCTACTAACTGTGTCAGGATCGGAGGGTCCGTCTTCTCAGCCTTGGCCCAAACTCTGTGGAACTCGCTTCCCCCGCATATTCGACACACCCAAGACTATATGACTTTCTGCAAAGCTCTAAAGACATGGTTCTTTCGTAATACCAACCACGACCATTTGAAACGGCTGAACCTAACAACCGATGACTAATTGCTCAATGTGATCCCGAGCAATGTCGCCACTGAATACGTCTAGTGACTCACTAGAAGCGACCCATGCCTGAAATCCGGATTATCGATCTCCTTAGATCATAACTCCACCCAAACACTCCCCTCCCCATATCACTATGCTTACTCTCTGCTCTACACCATCACACAATTAAGAGTGCAGCTATAGCCCTCGATCATCAATTCGGCCTATCTGTCCACATACGAACACTTCCCCATGGACACCTCATCATTCTAAAACAACGCAGCTATATCCCATGACAAACTGGCCTAGCTGCTCACATAAGCGTCCTTCTGTTCTAACGCAGCCAGAACACAGTCTGCACACATTCAACTGATATCAAAACCACCTCACCTAATGCTAGGATGAAGCTACCATCAGGCAATTACATCAGCTGCACACATAACTGGTGCACCCATGCACCCTACTACACCTTCCCCTCTCTACTGACTTGGACTATGGTCCCCAAGGGCGTTCAACCTACCAGCACTTTGAGGTCATACCAATGATATATAGAGCGCTATATAAATGCCAAATAACATAACATCACATAACATAGCAGAGAGACCCTTTGATCCACAACAGACAGGAAGATGGGTGGGACTTAGTATTACATGTTTTCCCCCCTTTACCTTTTCTGTTGCAAGGCACTCTGATTATGACATCATGCATACAGGAGATTGTGGTGGGGACCCATGATTGGTTCATTAAGGTAGGCTTAGCATACACTAATCGTTCATTAAGGTAGGCTTAGCCTACACCAAGCATTCCAGCATCACGGTGGCAGCTGCTCCTCCGCTGCTCTCGGAACACATGGCAGGAACCAGTGCAAACCGCAGCACCCTTGAGCATGGTAAGCCCTCCCTGGGCTAATATGCTACCTAATGTATCTCGAATACAATTTTCACCGCTGATCATAACATCTGCAAATTGAGGCACCATATATATATTTGAATTGTGGATTACTCAGGTAGCGGGACGGCCTACCCCTCCACCTCAAGCCACACTGCTACTATTTGTTTCATTCATAACTGGAATACCTTTTTAAAATGGCCACCGCCTTTGCCGACACCAAAGTGTTTCCTAGGTGCAGCCTGCTGCTGCAGTGATTGGCCTGCCTCCTGCTTTAAGCAGGCCAATCCGGGAGATGGCAGGCAAACGCCAGCCTCCACCAACGGCCCATGCTAAAGGCCCCTGTCTGTGCCTGTTCACGTTGACCGTGAGACTGTGGAACTGCTTACTCCTAACCTAAACGTAATTAAGGTAATCATTGTGCCCTCTGTCTTACACTGTGCTGCCTTTGCCACTTACTCATTCGCGAAATCTCACATGTTAACGACCACGCTACCCCCGACCCCGCCTTCCCAACACAGTGACAAATTACTCGCCACATCCTTCTACGCCTGTACCTCTCGCTCATTCGTGAGTTTGGCCGCAGACCGAGGTGTTCTCCCCCCTACTGAACCTTCACCAGAGCGCCTCTCTACATCGGGAACTACACGCATTGTCGTTAACATGTGCTGTTAACTACCTTCTATGCCCACAGTAAAGCTGCTGACTGTCTTATTCTCCTATATGTGCTATAGAGCCATAAGTGCACTGCTTTGTTAACTTTGTTCTACTCCCACACAGAACATTTACAATACATTGGCACCTGTTGCCTAATCCTATTTGACTCCTTCTATTGTTTCACTGTGCCTTTACTGTGTCTTAGTAACTGTAAAATATAAAGGTAGACTCCTTCTACTGTTTCATTGTGCCTTTACTGTGTCTTAGTAACCGTGCTATATAAAATGAGTAACCACTGCCTCTGTATAATGGGGAATCCACATTTTAGTTAGGCATTGTTGCATTATGCTGTGCAGATTACATACTGAGGGTACTATGTTGTGCTCTCTGTGGACACTGCGCCTAAGTCCAAATATCCGTTCCACATTTAAATTTCGCCCTCTGCCTGATTTATGCACCCAGCTAGTGTGCGGTGTACCTGCCTGATATTTGCATCTAGATATTGCGCCCTAGCATGATTTTTGCATCTAGATATTGTGCCTTAGCCTGATTTTCGCACCTAGATATTGTGCCCTAGCCTGATTTTTGCATCTAGATATTCTGCCTTAGGCTGATTTTTGGATCGAGATATTGTGCCCTAGCCTGACCTTTGCATCTAGATACTGTGCCTTAGCCTGATATATGCATCTAGATATTGTGCCCTAGCCTGATCTTTGCATCTAGATATTGTGCCCTAGCCTACCATAGTCAACATAGACTGCAAATGGCCACTGTACTCATTGATCATTACAATATCCCTCCAACACACTTCCTACCAAAGACACCCCCCTTCTTGCCATTGCGCTCCCCTGAAGAGACACCCCTAGATCTACCTGAACATCACTGCAAACCTCCCATGCCCTACTCTGTCCCATGCACCACCGCTCTGAGGAACAAACAAGTACCATCTCAAACTCACTTGTACTCTAAAATGGCTCCTCCACACACCCTACCTACTAAGAATAGTAAGCACTCACCTTTACATAGACAGCAAACAACTCTCAGCTCAAACTGCTAATGCAAGTGAGGCTACTGAAACTTCTGCAGTCTAGCCGTCACACCTACTACCAACTGAAAATCATGGGGCATTGCCTGAAATACATGTGCCCATTATTAGCCATGCAAATGAACTGCTCATTGAATTGCATGGTGCACTGCCTGTTGTACCGCATTTTGACCTGCTTGTTAAAGCACCTGCACCCATAGGCAACCACACAGCCTATTTACTCTGTAAATTTCCCATGCCGACCCAATCTACTGCCAAAACTGCCCCCCCTTGACTGCCACGACTAGGTCAGAACCCCACACGACCACCTCAAGTAAATCACCTCCCCTACTTCTCAGTTGCGCCCTCATCAATGCCCGATTGCTCCCAGCCCATGCCCTTGACATTCAAAATCTTATGACCACCAACAATCTTGATCTCCTGGCCATCAGTGAAACGTGGCTCCACAAAACCTCTGGCCCGGCATTATCACTTGCCCTCCCTCCTGGCTACACCATTTTTAGGCAGGATCGCCCTCACTCCAAAGGCGGCAGAGTCACCCTCATAGCAAAATACTCTATCCCTATCAGAAAGGTGGATAGGACAACTGAAAACAACAGCGACCACCTACTCCTCAAACTCAACCCCTTCCCTAGCTGCACCATCACCCTACACATCATCTACCACCGCCCACAGGATCTGTAACAGACTTTCAAGCTGCCCTTAGTCACCTTCTTGCAGACATCTTTAAAAAAATCCTCCAAGGCCATCCTCCTAGGAGACTTCAGACTTGGCCTAAATGACCAGAAAGACCACCAGCCAACTCTCTAGACAGAACATTAAGAACCCTAGGGTTCAAACAAGCTATCTCAGACCCCATCTACATCAAGGGTTGCAACCTTGATTGGATAGCCCACTACAACTGCCCTGTCACCATCAAGGCAAGCAAATCCCTTCCCTGGACTGACCACCAAGTCATCCTTGTCAATATCACCACGGCTAAGTCAGGCCACCAACCTACAACCCCCCTCCAGCCAGCTCTTGCAAGGATCACCTGTCAACTCAGTAAAGATAGACTCTTACCCCACCTCACAGTTCCTGCCCTCAGGCCACCCTTCTCGAAAGACCCTGCATCTCTAGTTCAGACATTTAACTCCATCATCGCACAAGCCATAGACACGATTGCCCCACTCACTCTGAGGAAAGCCAAACGCACCAAGTACTCCAATGCATGGTTCACCGCCGATCTCCTCGAACTTTGCACCAAAAAGGGAAGCACTCTCCACCGGGAAAGCCAACCCTTGCAATTCCAATAAAAGAGAGTTTAACAAAATTGTAAAAAAATACAAACTAGCCATCATCAAGACCAAAGCCACCTCATTCAATACCAGGATAGACTCAGCTAACTCCAACACTAAGGAGATCTTTTCCCTTTTCGGGGAGCTAGAAAAACCAATGCCCCCCCACAACCCATCACAAAAGATGAATCCTCGTGAAACAGCATCCAAGATGCCATGCTCAGCAAACTTGTCACGTTACACAGCAAATTCCAAGCTAACCAACAGTCTCTCAACCACCAGGCGCCTCACATCCCTATTGACATTTCTGAAAACTCCCCCCTTTTGTCCTTTAAAGAAGTCACCAAACAGGATGTCATGGTACTCCTGAACTCCATCAAACCATCAAACTGCAAAGGTGACATTTGCCCAGCTATTCTCATTAAAGAATGGGCCTCCACCTTTGTACCCTTCTTCACTGCCTTTATTAACGCCTCCTTTTCAACTGGCCTTGTCCCAGTCTCCCTGAAGGAAGCTTGGGATCGCCCTCTCTCAAAGAAACCCACACTAGACCCAACCACACCAGGTAACAACAGGCCCATCACCACTGTTCCCTTTCTCCTAAAGATTCTAGACAAAGCAGCCTACTTGCAAGTCCAACAGTTCCCTAAATCCAACAACCTACTCGGTCTCCGCCAGTCCGGCTTTTGCCCAGGTCATGGAACCAAAACAGTCTTACTAGACCTCAAGAACCAAATGGATGATATTAGAGACTCTGGCAAACCAGCCCTACTACTCCACCTTGACCTCTGCGGCCTTTGATCTCGTCAACCACAAAACCCTGTGCCAACACTTCTTAACGTTTGCACACTTCTCTTCCACTATTACAGCATGGATCACCTCATTCCTCCAAGGTAGAGCCATGAGAGTCTTCTCAGACCTAGCCAGCACACACCCTTGCACCATCCAATGTGGTGTCCCTCAAGGCTTGTGCATCTCGCCGACCTTGTATAACATTTTATCAGGCCGCTGTTCAGCACCCCCGATTTACTAGGCATCACATATACAAACTATGCCGATGATACACAGGTCCTCCTCGCACTTTCGGGTGACTACGAGACTGACTCCAAAACCCTAAACACTGTCTACTCCACGATCCGAACATGGATGGCACAGAACTTGCTCTGTCTAAATGGAGAAAAGGCGGAACTACTTCTAATCGGGTCACCAGAAACACTAAAGAAACTGGACAACCAATACAATGTCTTTACCATAAACAACATACCAATCCCAGTTTCCCAGGCTGTAAAATCCCTGGGAGTCTACCTAGATTCCAACCTCTCTATGACAATGCAAGTAAACGCCATTGCCTTGTCAGTGTCCTACCACTCCAAACTCCTCACCACAGCTAGACCGTTCTTTACAAAGCAAAACTGCCTGACCATAGCCAGAGCTATAATTGGAGCCCGAAACATGCCCTCCTGTTCGGGACCTCCACAAAGAACATTGAAAAACTACAAATTGTCCAAAATAATGCACTCCGGGCTGCCATTGATATCCCTAGAAGGGAACAGTCTCAGTTGCCAGGAAACAAGCCCATTGGTTACCCGTCAAAGAACATGTCATATTCAAAACACTGTCCCTCACCCATAAAGGCATCCACCACGCAGCACCTCAATACCTGTCTCAGAGATTCACCAGACCACTCACAGAAAGACCAATCGGAACCCCATACACCAACCTACTCTCAGTGTCCAAGGTCACAAAAGCACACTCGGGAGGCTCTAGCTTCCCCTTCATCGCTGCTACCCAGTGGAACTCCCTTACACCCAACCTCAGAGAGATCTCATCCCACTTATCCTTCCGTAAAGAAATCAAAACACAACTGTTCATCTGAAATCTCCCAGTATCTACCCATAGGGCTTTAAATGAGTTGAATTGTCCTGCATGTATCACTGCTTCCTAAACAAATAACTCTGTCATGTCTATACTATGCCACCCATGTAACCTGCTCCAAACCTGCTACGCCTCATGTAACCAGTAGCAATGTTGTAACCTGTAATTAGGTCACCCTCTTGTAACAGCGCCTCAATGCTCCTAGGCTGCCAGTGCGCTTTATAAATGCAAATACATAAAAATAAATAAATAATCACTGTAGGCCATTTGGCTTTAAAAGAGGGCTGAGCTCCTCTTTTGGGCATATCATCTGAAGAATTTGCAAGGAGTAACAAGAAGAACTAATTTGAACCCCGGATGAAGGTAGTCTACCTTACTGCTTCCACCAGTGAATGAATGCTAGGATTTCCAAAGAGGGAAGCAAGGTCCCTCCCCTAAACAACTCCCAGGGAACAGAGGGAGATACCAAATCCAGAGTACCCGTCCAGCAGCTCCAGAACCGGTATCCAGCCAGCACTCAACATGCGCTGCTAGGCTCTGCAAGCAGGCTTCCTAGGTGGAAGTGCCAGAGAGTCTCTGAACCAAACCAAAGACAAGCCCGTTGCCTTCAACACTCTCCTCAGCTGTGAGCCGTCCACCTTAAAGGATGACACAAGCCTAGTGAAGAAGCTAGGAGGTGTGCATCGACAAACATGAAGCAGTGTCTGCCTTAAAGGACATTTTCGAGCCAGTCGAGCCCCTCGAGCTGCAACCAACTGCAACGCTGACTATTGTTACGCTGCAGTCGCTCGCGCCGTCCGAGATGCTTCGACCAGTGCTTAACACACCGATTCCTGACCCGGAGTTGCTGTTTAGGCCAGCCTGAAGCCATTCAACCAGCCTCACTCGCCGAACTGCCTGCAGCCTGATATCCACAGCTGTCTCCCATCTTGACCTCTGTTGCAAAAGCTGCAAAGCACCTTGAAACCACCTCTACACTGTCGAGCACCAAGAACTTCCACAAGCGCAAGGTACATTGTGGTTCTGTCCCCCTGGTCCATCTCCGAAGGCCCCTAGTGACATTTTACGACCCATTGCTCCATTTGTGTTGAAACTAAGTATCCTTGAACTATTGTGATTAATTACTTTACCAATTACCCTCCTATCAGTATCCAGAGTGCAACCCCTCTCCTTCTTGAAACTGTCTGTCCTCTGCATTCCTCTACAGGGTGGGTCCTATTTTGTAGTGTGCAAGCACTGTCTATTGTGATAATAATAAAGTACATAAGTTGATTGATCACAGGGGCCCAACAGTGCTGGCCCCCAGCCTGTGGAATGCTCTCCCGTTTTCTTTGAGAACACTTGCTGAATATCTCCCTTTCAGAAGAGCGCTGAAAACTCATCTGTTTTAAATGTATCTTCTTCCTTCTCATATCAAACTATGAAGTATTGATTTCTTGAACCACGAACAATTGGCCGTCAGGAGTTTCATCCTCTATCTGGGTTTCCCCATTTTTGGGGACAGGAAAAAAATCCCACTACAGCAATATCCTGAGGGGCAAGTTGTCTCTCAAATAGCACAACTTAAAAAAATTGACAACACGTTTGGGAAGTTTTCTTTCTCAACAGCCTTGCGTTACTACAAATGCAACGCCATTCCTCACTTTTTTTATGGACTTGAGCTCTTTCCGGCTTGGGCGAAAGGTGAATTGTATAAATACGAGGGGCGGATATTGCAGTCGGTCTTAAAATGTCTTAAAATGTCTTCCCAAATGTGTCCCTCTCGCTGCAATCCGTTATGAGCTCAGTCTTACTTCCATGGAGAGCGTGGTAATGTGGCGTAGGCTATCTCTGCTTAGGAAGCTGATTACATGCCCCAAATCTACACTCTACTACCTGATGGGGAGTAGTTTGCAAAATGGTTCCATCAGCTCTGGCTATTTGGCTGATTTAAAAACCGAGTGCATGGAATCCGTGGAAAAAATGGGCGAGTCCTATGAACTATTTTTTTTCGATCCTATGAAAGTAAAAAAAAACGTCGGAGTACCTGGCTTGGAGTAACACCATGGATAAGGTATTGGAAACCAAGCTTTATTTCCATCTGGTCTCTCATACAAAAAAGGTGAGGTTTCTGGAACCTTATCTGATCCAATTCCCAGACAAAAAGTTGCGCCAAGCATTTATGCGCTTTAGATTTAATGTGCTGATGACAGGAGAGATAACAGATTTTAGGGGGATAGGAAGGTGTGAACCTTCCGTGTGTAGATTCTGTACATCTAATGATCTTACTGAAACTCTGAGACATCTTCTCACTGAGTGTCGCTCTTTGAGTACTGGGAATATAGGACGTTTCAATAATTTTGGGCTGAATTTAGATTATTTCAATCTTGACCACCTGTGGAGGCAAAGGCTGCATGGAAATCGGGTGTCCCTACAGATTGCTGTAGTCCGCTTTTTGACGCAATACTGCAAAGTATGCTTCTTTACTGATTGTACAACTCCGTCTACTATTGCTATGTAAGTACATTTGTGCTGTACTGTATTTTTTTTGTTATTTGTTTATTTAATCACTTCGGATTTTTTAACAAAGCAGTGGATTGAATCTTTTCTTCTAGTCCGAAGGCCAAACAAGGAGGATAGCAGATTAACGAGTTTTCTTCCATCAGGGACCTGAGGGATCAGGTTATGTGTATCTCATGAGTTCCTTTTAGGTTAGTTGGTCGTGATGGGGAGAATGTTCGGAATGTGGAGTGGAAGTTTCACGTTGATGATATATTGCATGACGTTTACAGTCGCCAGGGCCCAGCCTGGTTTGTCGCCAGCGATCAGCTTATTCCAGCAATTTTCCTCGTCTAGTGAAGAAAAGTCAGAGATGTTGTTCTTCAAGTAGGTGAAGCGGATGTCGCGTGTCTCTGGGCAGGTCAGGAGGAGGTGGCGGATTGTTTCTCTTTCTGTGGTGGATTTGCAACAGCGGCATGTGTTTGTTGGTGTTAAGCCTCTAATAGCCAAAATTTTGTTTGTTCCCAGGAGGTTCAGTCGAATTTTCAAAAAGTAGAGTCGAGCTGATCTACTTGGGAAAAGTTTTAGGTATGTTTGCAAAGTGTCCAGTTTATTAAAAAATGGTGGAAGGTGGCTGGTCAATTTGTATTTATTTGCTGTTTCTAGAGTTTTTATCCAATCCCACTCTTTGATTTTTTTAGAGGTTTTGACTGGATTGGTTATCAGTTCATCCTTGCAGCTATCAACTGAGTATAAAAGGTTGAGCATCTTGGATTCCCAGTTCTGGAGTGTTTTGCATGATTTCAGTTCCAGTTCTTGATTTATCAGACGGTAGGCGTACGGGGAATCTGGCATGATACATTTCCTATATAATAGGATACTGTTTAACGCTACTGTGGTTCCCAAGGATTGAAGGCCTAGTTCTCTCCTGATCGAGGCGATCAGGGTCGATTTTGGGAGGCCAAGAATTCTTCTCCAGAAAGAGGCTTCCAATTTAGGCCAAAGCTCTGGTGGGAGGTTTGGAATAGCGTCCATCCCATAGGTTAGCGATGGTATTACCTTTTTTTTATAAAAGTCTCTCACTGGGATTAGCGAATAACGTCCGAATTTGATGTCTATAGCCTTCCCCTGTATGGATAGCTTCTTAGCTTTCGCAATGAGAACTTCTTGCATAGCTTTTTCTTTCAAGGAGCTGTCTAACGTGACACCCAGGTATTTAAAGTTAGTCACAGTTTCGATTTGGGTCGGATCCAAGTGGAGGCGAATCTTTTCCTTCGATTTAGATGTTTTTTGGAGCACCATTGTTTTTGTTTTTGACTCGTTGATTTCCAAGTTGTTTTTGGCCATGTACCTTTGCAGGTTATTTAGTTGTCGTTGGAGACCTATTGGGGTGTGATCCAATAGGATCAGATCGTCTGCGTACAGCAGGCAACTGATCTGAGCTCCTCCTAACTTAGGTGGAAATGAATGGATTAGTTTTTCTGAGTCTTGAAAATCACCTAGGTAGGTCCAAAATAGGGCAGGTGCCAGAGGGCAGCCTTGTTTTACCCCTCTGGCTGTTTTTATCACCCCAGATAGGGTCCCTTGTTGGTTTAACTGGACTCTCATTGACGTATTGGAGTATAGAGCCTTGATTGGATTCAAGAGCTCGGGAGGGCATTCCCATTGAGTTAGTTTCTGCCATAGTCTTGCACGATCCACTTTGTCAAACGCCTGGGTTAGGTCCACGAACGTGATGTATAAGTTGGGTTTGCCTTCCAGGATCTTATTTTTCAGTGTATTCAATATCAAGATGTTGGCGTTCGTGCCTAAGTTCTTCTTGAAGCCGGTTTGAAGGTTGTCTTGACAAGGGGCGTTGTTTGCCCACCTGGTGAAGTGTTGCAAGAGAAGGGAACCAAAAAGTTTGCCTATTGGATCCAAAAGGGCTATGGGGCGAAAGTTTGCTGGATCAGCCCTGTTTCCTTTTTTATAAATCGGGACAATGTTCGCGCAGGTCCATGATGGTGGAATAGGTTTAGAAGCCGAGCAGCGGCTGACGATTATGCTCAGGAGTGAGGACCACGCTTCCGGATGTGATTTCAAATCAAAGTTTGTTATGCCGTCCGGTCCAGGGGCACGAGATGGTTTTAATTTTCTTATTTGAATTTGGATGTCTTCAGGGTCATCTAACTTGATCCATGGGGAGTCAGTGCCGCTCGTTAAATCCTGGGTGGTGGCTGGTTGTTGGAATAGGGTTTCAAAATAGGTCTCCCAAACTGCAGCGGCGATTCCATTGAGTTGGCAAGGGAGAGCTCCAGGTGTAGCTGAGTGGATGAGAGTCCAGAAGTCTCTCGCGTGGTTGCCGTTTATCGCCGTGAGAATGTTTTCTGCATCCTGTTGATAGAGGGTGTGTCGATGGCCTTTCAGCCCAATTTTTGTAGGCTTTGACTGCTGTTGTAATGACAGTTTGTGCTGATTGGGGATTAATTTTCCATGCTTGTCTTTTTGCTCTTCTTAGCTCCCTCTTCTTTTCTGAGATTAGTTTATCGAAAGTGTGCTTCTGTTGGGGTCTAGTGTGGCTATTCTTTCCACTTGGGAATCTGATTGTAGTCAACTATGGAGTATAGTCGACCAACGAAGGCTGCTCGCGTGTAGTTAGATCTTTGTAGGTTACCGTCAAGGTGCTTATTGCTCTTTCGTTCATTCTCAGTCTTGTGCCTTGAGTTGTTGGTTCTATATTGGTTGGCATCGAGATGTTTTTAGGCGGGGCCGAAGACCAGGTGGTTTCTAAGAGGTTGTGGTCACTCTCTTCTGTTCTTATGACGTTGAATGATGTTACTAGGTTTAATAATGGCTGGGAGACGAAGATGTAGTCGATTGTTGATTTAGAGTTTGCTCTCTCCCAGGTTGGACATCTTTTTGGGTCGTAGAAGACGTCGTCAAGGTTGAAGAATGCTCTGGAGTCCATTAAGTTCAACCATTTGGATACCATTTCGTCTGTTGGTGGTCCTTTGGATTTTGATGTAGGAGGGTCAGCGAGGTTTTGACAGCTGATGTTGAGATCCCCGCATATGATTATGTGGTCTACTTGCTGGTTTAGGTGAATCCAGTCAATTTCTCGTTCCAGTTCCTTGATGAAGTTTTGGGTATTTATTGTGGCCGGGTTCCAGTATATGGTGATGATAATCATTGACTTTGTCTGGAGTGTGTTAGTCTCCGTAGCAGGTGGCCAGTTTAGCTTCACCATTAACATGTAGTGGGTCTCTTTTAATTTTTTGATGTTTGTTAGGCCACGGCCACTTCGGATTGCCACGAGTAGGCCGGCGGTCAGCCTTCCTGTTGAGCCTTTTTTGGCTGCGACTATGTTTGTCTCGTAGCCATCGATAATCGGGGGTTGAAGAAGCCAGGTCTCTTGGAGACAAATAATATCGTATTAGCTCCAATTTATTGAGCCCGAGGAAGTTATGTGACAGAAGGCTCTGGTGTTCCATGAGCAAACCTTTATTTGGTCGTGCTTCGGAGGTCGTTGATCTTCGTTTGTGTCGCAGTAGGTCTTGTACTTGAGTGGCTATTTTTGGCGTTTAGGCTTCAGAGCCTTTGGCAGCCATGACCACATTGTCTCGAGTGTGGACGCTGGAAGAGATTTTACCACGTTGGAGTAAGTCTTGTTTTGAACCATTCTTTGTATTTTCTGTGGGCCTTTCATTTGGCGTTGCTCCCGCTTATCTCTTTGAGGTGCTGAAGAGGGTGGAGTATTTTGGGGTTGATCACGAGATAATGGGCCTCATTACGACCCAGGCGGTAAGTTACCGCCTGGGCCGTGACTTTACCACCATGGCGTAAACTACGTTTACGCCATGGTGGTTGGCGGACTTACCGCCCCATTCCGAGGTTGGCGGATCCCCATTTCCCCAATCCCCATTTACCCTTCCCCATTCCCATTTTTGCCCCATAGGGCATAATGGGAGTGGGGAAGGCGTTAATTACGCCACCGTAAATTACGGTGGCGTAATTAACTCCATGGTCCCTTAGCGCCATGGATTTTAACACCTGCTAAAAGCAGGTGTTAAAAGCGCCATGGCGCTAAGGGACCTCGTAATTGGCGGTAAGGGGTCGGCGCAGCTAACGCTGGCGTAAACCCCTTACCGCCAGGGTCGTAATGAGGCCCAATAAGTGTTGATCAGATGGTTTTATAGATGACGTTGGGTCTTTCTTGTGAGTCGGGTTTTCGGGCTCTTTCCGCGTTTGAATAACTCGGGATATCTGTATGGAGCTGTGTTGTTTTTGAGGGGCTTGTTTCCTATCCATATTTCCCTTTGAAGGGTTAGAGCGCTCTTCTGAGTCTGAGGGTTTGAGTATTTTTATTTTTCTTGAAGATTCAGTTAAGTTGTAGCCCATCGTTAACAAGTCTTCTGCGGCTGATCTTAGTATTTTGTTTGTAGTTGAGGATGAGATGTAGAGGTGAGAAATCGCCTTAAGATTGATATGGCTTGGGTCCACTGTCTGGAGATCAGCGGACTTCACCGCACACAGTCTCGGGATGTAACTAAACAGGTCAAGAACTGATCCTCTGTTTAAAGTTACATTTTCCCGGTTGCCTGAAATTTGCTCTAGTTTTAGGATCCATCTAATTTGAGGTCTTTTGCGGTGGTTGTCTAAGAGGTTTTTTCGGCTTGCAGTGGATCTATTAGTAGTTCTTTGCAAGCGGTCACTTGATCGTCG
Organism: Ambystoma mexicanum; assembly: GCF_040938575.1. Classification (NCBI taxonomy): domain Eukaryota; kingdom Metazoa; phylum Chordata; class Amphibia; order Caudata; family Ambystomatidae; genus Ambystoma; species Ambystoma mexicanum. The sequence continues at coordinate 386,657,178 of NC_090937.1, forward strand.
GGCATCAGATCTGGGACGTTGAGTTTCTTCGTTGCGTCCTTTCAAGTTGTGAGAGCGGTTTTCTCGCGTTCTTACTCCATGTGTTTGGTGAGTTGGTCTTTTCTTTGAATTATGATTCGATCGATGTTGTTCAGGTTTCCGCAAGTTCTCATGGTTCCTGGTGGCTCTCCTTCTACGATTTTCAAGGGTGAGAAATGGAGACTCAGGCCCTGACTCTTCGGCGTTGGATCCTGTTTTAGTTGAGTTTATGATTTGGCTGTTTTTTCGCGTGAGTTTGTCGTTCAATGACTGAGGTGTTGTTGAGTCCGTTAAGTGTTGTGAGATGTTCATCAAGTCCTCGTTATTTAGGAAAGCCTCGACCCCTCTTGGCGAGAGGTTAATAGGGTCACTTTCTTCCGATATTACTCTTTGCTTTTCTTTTGCTGCAGACAATTGGGTAGGATGGGTTGCTGGAATTTTTAGAAGCGGCGGGAGTTTGCCCTTTGGGGCGGCTTGATGTTGGAATATTGATGCGACGGTTGTGATTATTCTGGATTTTGGGATGGCCTCTAATGGCTCTTTTACGTTCTTTTCTGTTGCTGTTAGTGCAGGAACCGATGTTGTTAAGTCAATAAATTATGTTGTTTGGGTCCCCTTGGATTCGCGTGGTATCTCTGCTTGCCACGAGGAATCCACACTCTCTGGACAATTTACAGTTGTGCCAGATAAAACAGGTTGCTGAAGCTGACGACATTCAGTGTATTTTTGTTTCATATCAAGAGCCATTATGTAACCTTCTAGGAAGGTCAATTTGGTTGACATGGACGCTTGGATTGAGATCTGGTCTTTCAAGGTGTCCCCGATTGTTTCGTAAAGTTCGGTGAATGGAGCAAGGGCGATCGTTAAAGCTGACATCAGGGTGCACATGTCTAGTTTTTTTGGTAAAGGGTCTTTTGGGGTTGCTGAGCTTTGAGAAGAGAGTCTATTTCGTGGGGGGGACGATAAGCGAGTTGAGGTATGCCCCGTGGTGGACGTTCTAGAGGGGTGGTCTAATGAATGTCTTCTTTGATTATTATAGTTATTAAGGTTTGAGTAAAGGGAATCCAGGGTTCTCTCAAACTGTGGGTTAGGTTTGTGCATTGAGGGTGACTTGTTACTCCGGTTGCTTCCTGAGACTTGTTTGCTTGCTGATTTTAGCTCGTCCCACCCCACGAAAGGAGGCGTTGCCACTAGATCTTTTTCGCTGGCATAGGCATCTGTTAAGATGTCTTGAGCGTGCATTGGTATCGCCTCTTGATGAGAGTTTGGTCTAATTAATGGGCTTCTAACTATACAGGCTGAACTGAGGCTTTTCGTAGCGGTGCTCGGCGTCGTCGTTTGAAAATCGTTGTCTGAATGGGTCAGGGCCCGCGACACCAGTTCGTGCTCTATGACAGTCGACATTTCTGGGTTCTCCTGGGCTGAAGCCGACGCTTCTGTCCTGACAGTTGTAATCCTTGTCGGCAAATAGGCTGAAAGAGTGATGGCAGCTTCGTCTTGGACGGGTGCTTGTTCCCTAGGCTGTAAGGCAGGTTTTGTCGAAGAGGTTGATGGTGCAGGTTTGTCTGCGAATTGCCAGTTGTCTTTGTTTATGTTATGGGAGAGGTAGCCCGCCCTGCTTAATGGGGGCGGTGAGAGGTTTCTTAGCGGAGGCACCAGCCTGTGCTGTTTTCGAGGGGGGGTGTTTTCGTTTACAGCTTCCAACATTTCCGCATCTGTTAGTTCTTGACATTTATCTTGAATTTCCTTGGAATGTTTGCGGAAGAAGTCTGATAATAGCTTCAAAGGCGATTGTGGTTTCTTTATCGCCCTTTTTGAATTTTTTTTGCCCACGCGGGTTTTCTTGTTCGCTTTGCCCTGGTTTACATTTTCTCCTTGTTTGGGCAGTGGGGTTGGTGTCTTCTTTTGATCTTTTTTAACTTGGGTTTTTTTTTGTTTGATAGGGAAGTCTCCTGCAGTCCGTGATCTTTTTCTCAAATTTGTCAAAGTTAGGTTCACTTCTAGGACATTAGGTGGTTGAGTCGAGGAATCAACGTCGATTGGGGACTGTAGTTCGTCCACTGAGCTGGCGGTGCATTTAGCACTTTGATGGACCTGTGCAACTGCCGTTATTACGGTAGGGGGCGGGGCTATAGGCGCGGCTGGAGTGGTTTCAGTCTCCGCTGTCTCTGATGTATAAGCTGCCTCTTGCGTCCCCCAAGCCCTGGGGGCGATCTGGCAGCCCACTTCTTCCTCGTCGGGTCCCGCCCTCGCTAAGAGGGTAGGCGCGACCTCCACCCCCCTCGGGGGCGCAGGTCCGCCGAGTTGCAGCGCGCCTACGCGTGCGCCAAACAGCCCGACCGGAGGTCTCAACGCCGTCCCCCCTCTGGGGGGCAGCAGAGCTTCGGTTCTGGCTGGAGGAGCCACAGGAGCCGCAGAGGACAATCAGGTAGGAGATTCAGCTCCATGGGGAGGTTGAGGGATGTGATGCAGATGAGAGTTGCTGGGTGGTCTGGGTTTTCTCTTTTCGCAGCCGAGCAAGGATAGAACGGTAGGTGAGGCACCCTTTGTTGGTCGGTGCGGCGTGATCACAGGATTGAGAAGACCGGGGAGTTGGTTGTGTTCAGAAGAGGTGTTTGTGCTTTCTGATGCAGAGTTCTTTCTTGAACTTCTTAAACTACGGCCCGTTTCTTCTTCCTGATCGACGTGACCGGCCGGTAGAGTGGCGATCTTTGCAGTCATTGCCAGTTTGCCTGGCATGACTGCAAGACTGCCACTCACCGCCACTCCGCGTCCGCTCCGCGGAGTCAATGAGGTTTTGAAGGGTTGGCTGGAAACACTCCTCCCAGCAAAGGTAGACACTGAAGAAACACTGGAAACGCTGGAATGGGGGTAGCAGACTGCAAGACTGCCACTCACCGCCACTCCGCGTCCGCTCCGCGGAGTCAATGAGGTTTTGAAGGGTTGGCTGGAAACACTCCTCCCAGCAAAGGTAGACACTGAAGAAACACTGGAAACACTGGAATGGGGGTAGCAGACTGCAAGACTGCCACTCACCGCCACTCCGCGTCCGCTCCGCGGAGTCAATGAGGTTTTGAAGGGTTGGCTGGAAACACTCCTCCCAGCAAAGGTAGACACTGAAGAAACACTGGAAACACTGGAATGGGGGTAGCAGACTGCAAGACTGCCACTCACCGCCACTCCGCGTCCGCTCCGCAGAGTCAATGAGGTTTTGAAGGGTTGGCTGGAAACACTCCTCCCAGCAAAGGTAGACACTGAAGAAACACTGGAAACACTGGTATGGGGGTAGCAGACTGCTGTACTGTATTTTCGTAGATTGCCTGTTCCTATTTAATGAACGGTTCTTTAAGTCCCTTTGGCACACATTTGTCTACTCTTATCGTGCCAAGTGGGATAGAACCTCTCATCTAAGTAGTGTGGGGCCTCTGGGTCTTCAAGATCGTTCTATTGTTAAATGCATTCTAATATTGAATGCATTATTTGTAATATGAAACCTGTTCAGGAATTTGTTTGCAGTAAGGGACTGTATTATACATGTAGGACAGGTCTTTTCGTGTGCCCTCTGTTTATTTATGATTTTATAGCATCGGAGTGGTGTAAATATCTTTGCAGCGCCCTGTATGCACTGAGGATTGATCAGAAATGTGGGAATGCAGAATATGTCAGTCAGTCAAACACGTTTATTCGGATGTAAAAATCCATCAAACAACAAAAAACAGTATTACTGTTAACAGTATAACAGTATTATGAAGATTACACAATTCATAAATCATTCCTAAAATCATATGCAAATAACGATGACAAACATTCTTAAAATGGGGCACAACAGGATAAAATTGATATATATTGCAAAATCACTGATCCAAAAATTCCATTACTTATAAACACAATTTAGGTCGCTATAAAAACAGTTCCTCCAGCATTACACCTTTTCATTGTTGACCTCCGTCTCCTGGAGCCTCAACAGCTCTTTTCTGAAATGCAATGCTCGCTTCAGAAAGGTGAGCAGAGCCCAAGCCGTGAAAACAGTGTCTGCGCTGAAGAAAAGCGAGTGAAGCTTTATAGTGACGAATCTCAGACTTCTTTAGGGCCGGTATCAAAGTTGCTCTACGGATGCCTACATAACCAGTTCAGAAAAACAATACATGAGTCAAATCTTCTCGCTGATGTCCACACACCGGACAACTAGCGGAATCTGGGAATCCTTTCCAATTGGCTGTGTTCCCTTGTAAAAGAAGGCAATCAAACCACGCCCTTGTTTTTAATCACCAATCTTTTTTGTGGGAGCTCCAGGTTAGATAGGGTTGAATCACAGAAGGCCTAATAAACATAGTATGAAATTGACCAGATTTATTACCATACTCTAAGAGAATTATTTTCCTCACTACAACCTCACCCAACACAGATTTATAGCTCGACCCCTCAGCCTTAGTTACCAGTACAACAGGCGGGAAAAGAGCAGTGAGATTGACCTCCCCAAGGGCATTAGAAATGTAGACAAGCCAAGGAATACTTTACCACCCCGCTCTGCCCAACACTAACCAAATAATGAAGTGACAAAGGGAAGCATATTCATTAGCCCACAACCGGACCCACAATAGAATCGAGGACTGCGCCCACTGGTCCTCCCAAAACTCCATTCGCAGTTCTCTATGGATTGATATACATGCTGCGGAGTTCGGGAGCCCCAACAGTTTCCTGAAGAATTTATTCTCCATAGGTTGGATTTCAGTTGCCCTCTGAAAACCCAAATAGGGGCACCATAGTTTGTTGCTGCCAAGGTTTGAGCATCATAAATCTTGGTAATCACTTCCAGCGGCTGGCTCTTGCACCTTGACATGAAGCGAAAAATACCCTCTATTTGTTGCCTAATTTTGGCCGATTGTTTGGCCAAGTGGGCTTTACCAGTTAGCGCTTCCGAGAAGCTAATTCCCAGGTAATCAAAAACCTTAACCCGGGGTATGACTTCTCCGGCACAGAGCATTGGTCTCATTGACGCTGGCCATTTTCTACCCACACATGCCATCACTGCCGATTTTTTGGTATTGATTTTTAGTCCCAGTTCGCACATAAAAGTTGTGTAAGCATTGATCAGGGACTGTAATGCTCTCGGTGTTCTAGCTAGCAAAACGGTATCATCAGCAAATGCTAAGACTGGGAAACCCCATCCCCAGAACCAAAAAATCAACCAGGATATTAATGAGATCCAGAGAGAGGCCATTGATGTATAGACAGAAACAAATAGGGGCCAGCACACAACCCTGCCGCACACCGCATCCAACCTTGAAACAGGCCGTGCAGTGTCCCCCTGGACCACTACACACACACGCCTCATTGTCTGTGTGTATATCTACCAACACCCTCAAGATATCCCCGGAAAACCCAGGGACCCAAGCACGGCCCGAGCTTTGCCCTGTCCACCTTATCAAAGGCTGTGCTGAGGTCCATGAATGCTAGGTACACTGCATCTCCCTTGCAGAAAACCGAATTGGCCACTAGGAGATATAAATTGAGGCTCTGCTCCATTGTACCGACTCCAGGGTGGAACCCAAACTGAATGTCCGATAAAACCGATAGTTCCGCCAACCATGTTTCAATAGGTGTTAACAGGATTCTCCCAAAAATTTTGAAGGAAGAATCCAGCAAGGAGATTGGTCTATAAGCACTTGGGCTGGCCATGACTCCCTTTTTAAAAATTGGGAAGATATTTGCCCTTTTCCACGAAGGGGGATAATTACCGGACTGCATACAGGAATTGAACACCACCCTTAAAAGTGGTGCCCACAGGTCCACGGGATCCTGAAACAGATCAGAGGTGATCATAGCTGGGCCCGGTGCCCGATTATGGGCTTGGAGGTTGATGGCCTTTTTCACTTCCTCCACCTCAAATTTAAGACAAGACACAGCTATTTCCACAGACCCCTCAATATTTGCTACCCCAAACAGGCTCCCAAAGTGTTTTCACCAGGCACCCTCCTCCACATGGGTCCCACTACCCTGGTTAGACCAGCACCCGTCCAGACCCCTCTTTACAAACTCCCAAAATGCTTTCTGATCCCTTCTATTGGCAGCGTCCAACAAGCCCTCCCAGGCCACCCCTTCTATTTCCTGTTTTCTTCTTTTTAGCTCCAACTGATAACGAGTTCTAGCCTGGGTTATCGCTCTACTGCTGGATATTGGGTCCTTAAGAGTCAGCCGCACGGCTCTCTTTGCCCCTTTACAGGCCTCATCAAACCACCCCCTCTACGGTGCTCTCCGCTTAGCCTTAAAGGCTGCCATAAATTTGTTAATAAAAACAGCCACCGGTTCCACAAATGTATCGACAGTTACCCTCGCTGGTAGACTATTCCCCAATATATCCACCAAAAGGGATTCATTCTCTGTGATTAATTTGTAATGAAGTTCCTCCTCTAGGATGGTCCCCCATTTAATTTGTCTAGAGCCAATGGGCACACCCTTCATTGGACAGGGTGCAATATCCTTGGAAGCCCCTACCCCCAACAAGCCCTTGATCGACAAACGAATGGGATGGTGGTCGCTATGCACATCATCGATTACCTCAAAACTTACAGTACGCTCCCATAGGCTCACAGAAATACAAAAATAGTCAATTGTTGAGGAGCCCAAATGGTATGTATAGAAACACGATCCTACGTTAATGAAGTATTAAGGTTTAAGTTCTATTTCATGTAACTTTCTTTAGTATTTTTTATTTGGAAAGTGTTTTATTGGCCGAAGATTGTTTGTATGGTTGTTTTATCTATGTATTATTATTTATATTTGTGTATTATCTTTGCAAAATTTTTGCTTCTTCTTTTAATTTTTTGTAGAGGTTTTTTAAACCGAAACAAATAAATAAATGAATGAAATGATTGTTTTTGGGCTGCCACCCCTCTTAGCGCCAACATTACCTTGGCCTTAGTCCGGGCCCTATACATTTTCTAATAATAAAAATGGGGCAACAGAGATCCCAACGTAATGCAGGTATGTGGATTGGGACAGTGGAAACAGGGAGGCAGGCAGTGGCGGCCAGGCGGGGGTGGTCTGTGGAGATGTTGCATTCAGAACTGGTTTGTTAAGGGACGGACAATTAGTGGTGCTCATTGGCAACAGCGATGAGCTGAGGGTGCTTGTGAGCTGCCTAGGAAGGGCAGTGACGGGGCATCTCCAGCCTATGAATCCAGGCAGGTTACAAGGGGAGTTTAGGTTTGGCCGTTTGGGTGTGTACATTTATGGGAGTATGGGGGTATGGGTGGGCATGGCGCGATGGAGCCTATACAGGTACTGCATGGTGGTAGCTTTGCAACTTGGAAAGATTTGGGGTGGTGTTGCATCGACAGCGGTAGACATTTTATTATAAATGTGGTGTCTGACCCAAGGCATACCTAATCCATTAGTATGGCATGTAGAGCTGTTTACCTGGCATGTGCTTCTGGAAATATATGGAAGGAGAAATATATCGACATATTTTCATTCTTGGATTATAGAAGGGTAGAATAGAGTTAGGAGGGAAAGAGTGAGGGAAAAGAGAAAACATTCTTTGTGGAGAGATCTCTGGCCAACTGGCTTTTCAGTATTTGCAACCATATTGCTGGAAAAATGTCCTGAGCTTCATCAAAAGCTGTGGTCATAGAATCATTTGGTTTTGAAAATGTATCATGATTGTATATTTGGCTCTTGGTTGGTATATGATGAAAGATTTAGGAGTGCAGAATCAGGTAATGCTAGCCTGGTCTGGGGTTGCAGGGCAATGGATTTATGGGCATGTTGCATGGCAGCACGTCCATCCAGCAGCAAAGGGTTCTCAGCCCTTTCGGAACAGCGAGGGAGGCGGGGACAAGAAAGGGGCATGTTGGGCATAAAACAAATTCTCTTGTGCAACACCGGTCTGTACATTTAAGTATGCCTACTCATACAGCAGGATGCCGGGGCACGGGTATAACAAATGCATCAAACGGAGCAAGGAGCACAAATAGGAGCAGGGTACCTGAGAGTCCCACCAGCATGCTTACCCTCGCCTGTACGAGTGGATGTGTTAAGGGCATGGGCAATTGGGTACCCACGGTCATGGAATGCAAGATTGTAAGCAGTGGATTTTCATAGGGATTCTGGATACTGGTGAGGGGTTCACGACCTCCCGGTGCCCGAAAACCAAAGATCGGCCCAGTCATAGCCATCAATAGTGATCGACAAAGTGGCCAAGGAGATCAAATTGGGGAGATTTGCGGGTCCATTTTCCTTACTGTCCACGAGCGGCCTGGTATACTCCCCACTGGGCATTGTCCCAAAATAGGAGCCAGGAAAATGTAGGTTGATCCATAATTTCCAAAGGGGGCATCAGTAAATGATGACATTAAAGATGACTTGTGCTCGGTTAGGTACGCCTCTTTTGATTCTGAAAAAACATAATTGTGATGGATGGAGAGGGGGCACTGCTAGCAAAAGCAGACATTGAGGCTGCCTTCCGGCTTCTGCCGGTGCATCCGGAAGACTATCATTTACTGGGCTTTCAGGTGAGGAAAAATTCTATTATGACAAATGCTTACCCATGGGGTGCTCATGTGCTTACTTCGAGACATTCAGCATATTTCTTGAGTGGGTGACGAAGAAGGAATGTAACGGGGAGCAGGTCCTACATTACCTGAATGATTTCCTGTTTATGGGACAAAGTGGAACAGATGAGTGCACATGGGAACTAAAAACCTTTTAGGAGGTGGTGGAAAAAATGGGGGGTACAACTGGCGGCAGAGAAGACAGAGGGCACCACCACCTCCCTTTGCTTTCTGGGCATTGAGATTGACTGTGAGGTGGGCGAATGCCGCCTCTCAGTGGACAAAGTGCAGGATTTCAGGGAGGCAATATTTGCCTGTCTGAGGGCTAAGAAGGTGACTTTGGGGCTGCTGCAGAGTCTGGTGGGACAGCTGAATTTTGCCCTCAAAATTATTCCTATGGGGGTGCCCTTCTCTCGGTTCATCGCAGGGTCTATGTCAGGTCTGACAAAAATACATCAACACATCAGGTTGTTAAAAGAACAGATGCTGGACGTGGTGATTTGGGACAGTTTTTTGGGTGGATTTTAACGGAGTATAGGTCTGGCCAAGGGAAATTGAGAACAGCGGCCAGTTAGGCCTGTTCACAGATGCAGCTGGGAGTGTGGGCTTCGGGGCAATCCTGGACAACAAATTGTGTTGACAGTGGTGGCCAGACAGCTGGAGGAATGAGAGGCTGTGCAAAAACATAACGTTTTTGGAGATTTGTTCAAGCTAGTAGCATTAACCATTTGGGGGAAAGAGTTGAGGGGTAGTGATGTAGGTTTTTGGTCAGACAGCCTGTCGGTAGTCTGCTCAATCAACAGTCAGAGGGCGGCATGCCCAATGGTACTGAGGTTGTTGAAGAGATTGGTGTTGCTGTGTCGGAGGGGCAATATGCACGTTCAGGCAAACATGTACCAGGTGTCCTTAACAATGCGGCTGATGCTCTGTCCCATTTAAACTAAACGAGTTCCAGTGACGGTTACCAGGGGCGGATCTAGCAATGTCATTGTTCCCCGAGGTACTATGGGAACTTGGTGCCCAGAGTTAGCTTTTTTGATAGAAGTTTCGGTGTCAACGAAGACAAAAAGGACATACGAAAGAGCATTTGGTGAATTCAGGGAATTTTGTGAGGAACACAGTCTGGAAGACATTTTCCATAGAAATACAATGAGGAAATTCCTGGGTCAACTGCGTTTAGAGGGGGCAACCGTGGGGGTTGCCAGAACAAAGATGGCGGTCATTCTGTTTTTCGAAGGATTACAAGGAAGGCCCCGCCATCTGCCGATTTTGCCATTAAAATGGTGTTATCCGCCTGGAAGAGGGCAATAGTACCAGGGCGGAATAGTAGGAGTGCACTAGACCCTCACAAATTAATAGCGATAGTACAGGAACTGGTGGGGAGGATCTGCAGAGATAACTGGGAGATTGCTTTGTTCAGGTCAGTCTTTGTCACAGCATTCTTTTGTGCCTTCAGGATTGGAGAGGTGGTGGGGATTCCACAACTGACTCGGTGGGAGGATTGTCCATGGACGACCTGTCATTTGAAGGAGGGGACCTGGCCCACATATGGCTGAGGAAGTAAAAAACGGACAAGGAGGGAAAGGGGCAAGGGTGACAATGACGGTACATACCATGGCAGACATCGGCCGAGTGGAGAGGCTACAGGTATACTTGGGTCTTGCCTATCCAGTTCAGGAAGATTTGTAAAAAAGGATTGGATAAAGCAAGGATCGGAGCCATGGGATTTGCCCCACACTTTAGAATTGGGGAAGCTACCATGGCTGCGGGCTACGGGTACAGTGAGAGACAGAACAAGGGGATAGGGTGGTGGAAATCTCATGCATACAAGGGCTAGATCAGGCAACACCTCTGAGGGGGGATGAAGAGAGGGGTACGGATGGTGTAAACCATTTTTTAAATGTGGTGGAATAAAGTGAGATGACTAACGTGCTGTTCTTTGTGTCATTTTGTGAGGAAAGAGATGGTGAAACCAGTGGTGTGGGTCGTAGGAGACTTGTTCTTAAGAAGGATGGAACAGAGAGTGTGGGAACGACCGGGGTCAGTGTCTGTCTAACATGACAACCTTTAACAACCACTGGAATGATTGCGGGGGGTTGCAAGTGTGCCAGGTGCATTCTTTGGTGGAAGGACAAATAAGGAGGGGCCCCGTATTGGTGATTTTGCACATTGGGTAGAATTACCTGTTGAGATTGGGAAGGAAGGAGCTGATCAGGCACTTGTTTTCTTTGTTTACTTGGTCTGGATGGGCCTGCCCGGTAGTATTGCTCGCCTGGTGCCAGATCGTTCCTATATTGAACTGGGAGTTCCCGGACCTGGCACGTCCATTGAACATGTCAGCACGAAAACTGAACAATGAACTGGCCCGGGTGGCTACTTTCCACAGACACTTGCAAGTCATCAAGAACGGCTATTGTTGCCGAACTATTTGGCCATGATAAGAACATTGGTACGTTTTGGGGGAGGATCGTGGGGATACTGCGATCCCTTCATGGGGGACTCCGGAGCTGGAATGAGGCACAGCGACCGGAGGCTCCCGGTGTGGGAGGGGTGTGGCAGGACCAGTGGGCAGCTGGGCCCATTAAGAAAGCGGGTAAGCCTCCTGGCAATAACTCCGGAGGAGGCATGGTGGTGAGGGGACAGGGCCTCACCACCATGCGATGCCTTGGTGGGGCAGTGAGCCATGGTCCGCCTGGACCACCTGCCAGTAGGAAGTGTTGAAAATTATATTATGGGGGGGCGCTGTTGCGCTTGAAGGAGAATGGCTGCCTGAAAGGGGAACTCCAAGCTGGTGACCACATCCTTGTATATATATATGTGGCTGTACGGCAACTTTTGCCGAAAAAAGGCTGGTGGTTAACTGCTGGTATCCTGTTCCAACTATCATCCAATTCTTGGACTGAAATTCAGCCTCAAGCCGAAGATATAGTCGATTTGGCGATACCAGGAAATGGCATCGCTTTCATCTGCCCCTCGACTCCGGCGGCATTGGCCCCTTGCGGGCGGATGCGCCGCGGCTTGGAGACCTGCTGTGGGGGAGGAGCACAATGACTTCCTGTTCCGTGCTCTTCTAACTCCCGGTGGGAAGCGGTGACTGGTGCCTACCCTGAGGAGGACTGGTGGGCTGCCGTTACCCGCCGCATCCCGGACATCGCTGCCCCTCCTGTCACTGCCCAAACTGCGACCTGACCCGCGGTGGGTCTGGGCCGGCGCTGGAGGACCTGCTAGAGACAACCAGCCACTCGCAATACGGACTCCTTCACAAACCCTGCTGCCTACCTTTTGTTGTCGGAGTGCGTGCAGCTCCCTCAAGTGTCAGCCTATCGTTACCCAGGGGACTGGGATATCTCTGCACCCTCCACATTACGGGGGAGGACACAGTTCAGATGTGCATGGCTAGAATTGGCTGGATTAGACAATACTACTTGTTATACCACCACCATCAAGTGAAACCAATCAGTCAACCCTGATTTCTACGGAGGACCCCATCAGAGATTCACAAGGGAATGATTACTGGCTCGCCTAGACCCCTAACCCACTACCAAGTATAACTTGGGCCCTTTTCATGTAACTCGCTCAGGGTGAGACTGAACCTGCTTAGGTGTGACTGCACCTACTTGAGTCACCAGGAAGCGAAGCGAGTTACACTACCTGCCTCCATATGACTCTGGAGGTATATATTACGAAAACTGATTGATGCTTACTAATAAGGGGACTATCTACTTCGAATTTGGGCATCCACATAACTGAACTAAAGTATGTTCGCCTTCTCCACTTCGGTCAAGGAGCACACAACCATCCGGCCTTTAGCCCCAAATATACATACTGGCCCTGAGAAACGCTGCAAGTCCTCACCTCCAGAGTCCCTGTGTTGGTGATCTTATACAGGATCCGCGCACGAGGCCCTCGGACCCCAAGTCTCTGACTGAGGACCCCAACTGACACATATTGCGGCACCGAGCCCACATTCACTCACCACAATCAAGCTAGCGACTGACACAATGCCCAGAATCCACTGGCTTCTTGATATTCGTCCCAAGCCACATAATTGGACACTGCTCTTTGGCTCGGTCGTGGAGCTTGCCTTGCGGAGTCACCTCAGTTTCTTTTATATTGACGAGTCATCAACGGCGGGCCTCACTGAGACCATGACAAAGGGAGCCCACAAAAAACAAAGCTCCATCAACATGCTTGCAAAAGTTCCATCTAAACCGGCTGACGATGCCCCGGAGTCCGAACCTACCACATCAGCACCTCCTGAATCCACTGAGTCGCAGAAGATGATGGAATTTATGCGGGAGGGGTTCACCACCCTCCATTCCAAACTTGATGATATGTATGGAACCATATCATCAATCAAAGCCCACATAGAGAAAACTGACAACCGAGTCACAGAGGTCGAGACGAGGGTAGGCGCTACAGAGGACGACTTAGTTGCCCGCCGGGCGGAGGTCTCTGCGGTTTCCAGACATGTACTTGAGGTTTCCCAAAAGAACAAGGATCTTGAATCATGTTCTAGACGTAACAATCTCTGCATTATTGGGGTTCTGGCGGACAGAATCGAAGGAACCATGGAAGACTTTATTGAGCGCACCTTGCTCATGTTGCTGGATTCTACAAAGCTCTCCCCACAATTTGCAATAGAGAGGGCCCATCGCGCCCTGACAGCAAAACTAAAGCCTGGTGCTCACCCGCGGCCTATCATCGCAAGGGGTCTTAAATTACTGTGATCGAGATACACTACTCAGGGCAGCGAGGACTAAGGGAGAACTCTTCCTAGGATCCTCCAGAATCCACCTATACCCCAACCTCTCGGTATCTGTCCAACAGGAGCGCAAAACCTTCCTAGCAGCAAAGAGACGATTGCGTGAACTAGCAGTCAAATACTCAATGCTGTATCCAGCCAAGCTTAGGATCGAACACTCGAATCAGGTTTTTTTCTTTACTATCCCCGAGGAGGCCTCCAAATTTATTGATGAGCATTTACCTGGCTGGCCACACATGTCCGATTTTACCTGGCTGGCCACACATGTCGATTAACCATGTCCACACTACGTAAACTACTAAGAAATGTATATTAATCCCCCATGTCCCTTGCAGCTTGTTATAAAGGGGTCCCTCAGATCAGCCCTGTACTGTCCAGTTATCACTACACTGTTATAGTTAAGTTCAATTGTTATGCTTGACCACCTGTCTTATTCACCACTTGCACTAAGTACCACGAAAATACTCAAGTTGTTCCCAGCCCGGGGCATTGCTGCCTGACTAGGGCGCAGGACCCCAGGTGTTGATGCAGCTGTTTTTAGTTATTTTATATAAGGATTGGGTTTTTATTCCTCTGTTACGGAGAGGGGTGTGGGTAGAGGTGGGGGGAGAGGGGAGTTGTGTTGAAAAATATGTGACTTGCATGGAAGTAGTAGAGTGTGAGATTATGCAAAGGTGTGCGCATTCCAGTATGAGACATAATTGCTGGGTCTTGGATCCAGACCCCTGGCTATCGATCCAACATTTTGTAATACTTATGCTAACTATTTACCCTAATCGCTGATAACAATCTGGTCTACATGAGTTGGAATGTAAGGGGACTAGGTAATTACAGGAAGATGCAGAGTTTACAGTTATATGTTGAACGACATGGAGTTAAAATACTTTTTTTTACAAGAGACGCATGCTCGTACGGAGGTGTGTGAGAGATTTGCTAAGATATGGGGACCCCAGAGATACTATACAGACTACTCTACTCAAAACCGTGGAGTTATTATCCTGATTCATAGAAGTTTTAACTTTCAACTCAGGGTATCTCACGTGGACCCTTTGGGCAGATATGTCCTGCTGTAGGGTGCTTTGCAGAACAAGGAGGTTGTGTTACTAAGCCCAATGTGGATGACCCTGAGTTCTATGCACACCTGGCTTCTCTGCTGGCCAGATTTCCCCTTGTACCGATCCTTTGGGTAAGTGATTTTAATATGATATTGGACCTATGTCTGGATAGGTCAGGCTCCAAGCCCCGCCAACTCTCCAAAGCGGCCAAAACTATCATCGAAGGTCAGCCTCAGCTGGCGGTCTCTGATGCATGAAGACTACTGTACCCTGACTCTCGAACATATTCCTTTTATTCTTTGGTACATGATTCGCATTCAAGGATTAATAGATGGCTGATATCAGATATACTCATTAGAAACGTCACACGTATGTCAATACTACCTAGGAGACATTCCGACCATTCCCCAGTGACCATCTCCCTCAGCTGAGGCCCAGAACACAACATAACCCGATCATGGAAAATAAAGCCACAGTCTCTACTCAACACCGCTTTCAGGATGGAAATAGAAACCGCCATAGATTACTTTTTTGTACCAAATTCAGGTTCAGTCCATACGCAGGCCACCCTCTAGGAATCATTTAAAGTCTACATCAGAGGAATAGCCATATCCAAGGAATCTGGGATTGTTGGAGTGATCCAAAGAGAAATCTTCAAGAGTGAGACAGCCCTTTCTACCCTTGAGTCCCAATACGCTGCACTACAGGCTCCTGATATTCTAGCTAATATTGGTACAGAACTAAATACGTTCCGCACACATGCAACCGTGAGAGGAAATGTAAACCCTGCCTGGCTCGAAGATATGGGGAGGGAGAGCAGGCTGTTTGTGTATTGGCCAGATTCCTCCACCAGGAGACTGGCTCCCCACATATCCCAGCGGTAGAGACCCGATGGCACCATGGCCCTATCGCTGCAGGATATTAATACGGAATTCCTTTCTTTCTATGAATCCCTCTATTTGAACACAGATAGTGTCACCACGACCGAGGTTGACACATACTTAGACAGTCTTCCTCTTTCCATTCTCTTTATATTCCTCTTTATACTGCCTTAGGAGGGAAGCCTGCACTGTTCCCAAATTGTCTACATGTCGTCTATGGAGCTGCTCCTTCCTAGCTCCATGTACCACATGGGTCGTGCAGGCTTCCAGCCCGAGGTCAGAGCAGTGGTGTAAGTGGAAAAAAGGAACTAGTGGTACTCGGACTACATCCAAAAAAGGAAGGAGTGGCATGGCAGGACAGATAGTGGGGTGGGCGGGGTCAGATGTTTACGCAGGGGGGACCAGGATCACATACCTTGGCTGAAAAGTGAAGCAGGGAGTTTAATCCACTCTGCAGATTTGACCACATACCTTCCATCTTTACTCAGTGCACGTAGTTTGGACTTCAAGGCCTACAGTAATAATGTCTTATCGAGTTTACTAACAAAAAACATAAATTGCATTATAAAGCTACATAACATCATGTAAATCCTTATAGCAATCTATTAAGCCAAAATAATATCATTGTGGCTTTAATTTTCACATCCTGAATGGTAAACTATAAGTCCCGCAATGCAAGATAATGCCAACCTGAAAAATGCAGTTAACCCCACTGTACTTTCAGTAATTTAAGACATGCACTAAAATAAGTTGTGCAATAAACTCAGATAGATGTAGAGATTCTACGCAACAAACCTCCATCTCATTGTTATTCATGATGTTGAAACCTTTGATTAGTGACATTAAGGAACTTTATTTTTTTGCATGTCAAGATAGTAGTCATGATGGATGTAAACACATATTTAAGTGGGTGCTTTGTGTTGCTCACTTTAAAGGAGTTGTTCAGTCAGAAATGTTATAGGCCCAATCGATCAGGCAAAATGTCCAATGCAACTTACCCAAGTATTCTCACTTTAACGCATGTGAAAACAAAGGGTCGGGTACCGCCATCTTGTGCTAATTGTATCCATTGATCTATCGCCCTAAGTTCAAGTGCCCTTGTGAAACTAATTCAGATCATCCACACCTCAAGCTGACATCACTATACACTCACCACAGGTTCCATCTATTTTAATGACGTTAGTGGGCAGCCTAGCCAAACGTACCCTGTCATCACCAACGTCATAATGTTATATAACGCAGAACCAGGAACATAAACACACATATCTACAGACGCAAAACTTTTGTTTCTTTTCACAAAATTAAAACTGTTTATTTTGAAGAAAACAGTAATAGCCGGGAGCATTACAAGTACTTTTTATTTTGACATGATGGTGAAAAGAGGTAATAAGGTCCACGAAAACATGGGTAACTTTTCCCAATAAAGGTTATAGCTAGCGAACATCGCAACAACAGTGATATTGGAATTCTGATTCAGTTTATCGATTGATTAAACACAGAGGCCGATTCATGGAATAATTAGCGCGGCGCAAGTGGGCAAAAACGTGCGATTCGCAGTGGAATAGCGAAAATCGCAGTGCAATTGCGAAAATCGCACGAAAAGCAGCGCACGTCGATTCATGGAAGGCCGTGCGCGAGAAAACCAGCGGATGTGCGATAAAAAAGTGCGCGGCGCACGTTGGCGCACAGGCCATCTAACAGCGTGCGCCAGGTCACAGCGAAAATCGCACAGGCCACAGCGAAATTCGCACATAGCGTGGCGCACGCAACAAAAGTAGGCGGAACACGGGCGTAACACTCGGAATGGGGAACAACTTGCCAAAACGTGGGCGTCACGGGGGAAGTACAGGGCACAAGTGCGCGGAATGCCCACACGCTCGCCTACAACACGTATTCATGGAATAGAATAGGGGAAAAAAGCGCACGCTCAAACCAGCGCACAGGCACAAACACGACCGCCACAAGAAAGCAGGCGGTAGCGTCTCTGCGGCTGTAAGAAATGTGCGCCAAAAGGTGCGCCAACAAATAGCACCTATATACTGCCATGATGAATGTCCCATACTGTGGCCCTCCAGGAAAAATGACGTGCAAAGGGGTACCCACAAACACGGACACCCGCTGACAAAAAATACGTGTGCGTGTATACCGGGGTGCGCGGGAAGTCTAACACGCGATTTCAGCAGGGTACGTGCATCACAGGGGTTCGCGTGAAGTTTCACACGCGATCGGGTCTGGGGGAGCGGGCTGCGTGTATTACAGGGGTTCGCGTGAAGTTCCTCACGCGATCGGGCCTGGGGGAGCGTGCTACGTGTATATCAGGGGTTCGCGTGAAGTTTCACACGCGATCGGGCCTGGGGGAGCGGGTTACGTGTATTTCAGGGGTTTGCGTGAAGTTCCTCACGCGATCGGGCCTGGGGGAGCGGGCTACGTTTATTACAGGGGTTCGCGTGAAGTTCCTCACGCGATCGGGCCTGGGGGAGCGGGCTACGTGTATTCCAGGGGTGCGCGGGAAGTTCCACACGCGAATAGCCTGGGGGCGCGTGTATTCCAGGGGTGCACGTGAAGTTCCACACGCGAATAGCCTGGGCGCGTGTATTTCAGGGGTGCGCGGGAAGTTCCACACGCGAATAGCCTGGGCGCGTGTATTTCAGGGGTGCGCGGGAAGTTCCACACGCGAATAGCCTGGGGGCGCGTGTATTCCAGGGGTGCGCTTGAAGTTCCACACGCGAATAGCCTGGGCGCGTGTATTTCAGGGGTGCGCGGGAAGTTCCACACGCAAATAGCCTGGGCGCGTGTATTTCAGGGGTGCGCGGGAAGTTCCACACGCGAATAGCCTGGGGGCGCGTGTATTTCAGGGGTGCGCGGGAAGTTCCACACGCGAATAGCCTGGGCGCGTGTATTTCAGGGGTGCGCGGGAAGTTCCACACGCGAATAGCCTGGGGGCGTGTGTATTTCAGGGGTGCGCGGGAAGTTCCACACGCGAATAGCCTGGGTGCGTGTATTTCAGGGGTGCGCGGGAGGTTCCACACGCGAATAGCCTGGGCGCGTGCATTTCAGGGGTGCGCGGGAAGTTCCACACGCGAATAGCCTGGGCGCGTGTATTACAGGGGTGCGCGGGAAGTTCCACACGCGAATAGCCTGGGGGCGCGTGTATTTCAGGGGTGCGCGGGAAGTTCCACACGCGAATAGCCTGGGCGCGTGTATTTCAGGGGTGCGCGGGAAGTTCCACACGCGAATAGCCTGGGCGCGTGTATTTCAGGGGTGCGCGGGAAGTTCCACACGCGAATAGCCTGGGCGCGTGTATTTCAGGGGTGCGCGGGAAGTTCCACACGCGAATAGCCTGGGCGCGTGTATTTCAGGGGTGCGCGGGAAGTTCCACACGCGAATAGCCTGGGCGCGTGTATTTCAGGGGTGCGCGGGAAGTTCCACACGCGAATAGCCTGGCCGCGTGTATATCAGGGGTGCGCGGGAAGTTCCACATGTGATTTGACAGTGTGGGTCCTCCCAGGTGTACCCTGTACACCCTCCACGGCCCCTGCAGGCAGCCCACACCACAGGGGACTACCCTGCATCCCTGGTCATGTCCCGCAGGCAGCCCACCCACCATGGGCATGCCCCCCAGCAAAGGCACATGTCTCCTTGAACTAATGAACACCAACTCATGTCCCATTGCACCCCCACCCCCCAGCACTGTGGGGCACCTGCCAGCAGGCCCCCACCCATGTCCAACTCATGTCCCCCACCATCCCCACCCCCCAGCACTGTGGGGCACCTGCCAGCAGGCCCCCACCCATGTCCAACTCATGTCTCCCACCACCCCCACCCCCCAGCCACCAGGGTCAGCCTCCACCAGGCCCCCACTCATGTCTCCCACCACCCCCACCCCCCAGCCACCAGGGGCACCCTCCACCAGGCACCCACTCATGTCTCCCATCACCCCCACACCCCAGCAGTGCAGGGTCACCCTCCACCAGGCCCCCACTCATGTCTCCCACCACCCCCAAGCCACCAGGGGCACCCTCCACCAGGCCCCCACTCATGTCACCCACCACCCCCACACCCCAGCAGTGCAGGGTCACCCTCCACCAGGCCCCCACTCATGTCTCCCACCACCCCCAAGCCACCAGGAGCACCCTCCACCAGGCCCCCACTCATGTCACCCACCACCCCCACACCCCAGCAGTGCAGGGTCACCCTCCACCAGGCCCCCACTCATGTCTCCCACCACCCCCAAGCCACCAGGGGCACCCTCCACCAGGCCCCCACTCATGTCTCCCACCACCCCCAAACCCCAGCAGTGCAGGGTCACCCTCCACCAGGCCCCCACTCATGTCTCCCACCACCCCCACCCCCCAGCCACCAGGGTCACCCTCCACCAGGCCCCCACTCATGTCTCCCACCACCCCCACACCCCAGCAGTGCAGGGTCACCCTCCAACAGGCCCCCACTCATGTCACCCACCACCCCCACACCCCAGCAGTGCAGGGTCACCCTCCACCAGGCCCCCACTCATGTCTCCCACCACCCCCACACCCCAGCAGTGCAGGGTCACCCTCCACCAGGCCCCCACTCATGTCACCCACCACCCCCATACCCCAGCAGTGCAGGGTCACCCTCCACCAGGCCCCCACTCATGTCACCCACCACCCCCACCCCCCAGCCACCAGGGGCACCCTCCACCAGGCCCCCACTCATGTCTCCCACCACCCCCAAACCCCAGCAGTGCAGGGTCACCCTCCACCAGGCCCCCACTCATGTCTCCCACCACCCCACCCCCCAGCCACCAGGGGCACCCTCCACCAGGCCCCCACTCATGTCTCCCACCACCCCCAAACCCCAGCAGTGCAGGGTCACCCTCCACCAGGCCCCCACTCATGTCTCCCACCACCCCCACCCCCCCAGCACTGTGGGGCACCTGCCAGCAGGCCCCCACCCATGTCCAATCCATGCCCCCCTGCACCTGGGTCCCAACATTCCCCAATCATGTCCGTAATGCCCATCCTCCCCTGCCAAAAGGCCCAACCAACTATCACACCCACCCACATATCAAAGGCAATTACATGTTACACCCCCAATTTAAATAATGCAATTGAACACATGTCTGTCACACACAATGGCTGCAAGTGAATGACAAAACACCCAACATGACATGCCTGAAAGCAATGAGATGATACGACACATTGAAGATTAAAAAAATAATATGTATTGAACAGCAAGTAGAATGGAAATGAAATAAGAAAAAACACAAAGCAAATCAAACAAAACAAGATGAATGTCCAAGAAAATAATCTGAAAAATTAAAATAAGCCAATGAAGAAGATCATCCTGGGTCCATGAGCCCAACCAAATTAAACCTAACTATGACTACTAACTAAAAACTGAACTATATACAAAAAAGTGGTGCATTGTCCAATCGCAACCAAAAAAAAATAAAAAAAACAAAGGAAACCTAACCCTAACTATACAACTATATACAAAGGCAGCAGGCTATTCGGACGGCTCACTGGTTGTTGTCATGGGCCAGGGCATCATCGAACTCCTGGTCAATGGCTTGGAGGCGGGCATGTTCCCTGGCCCCGAGGTCCCGCAGGGATAACGCAGTGTCAAGCTCAAACTCCCTGCGCAGACCCTCGAGGCACTCAGCCCGCCTCAGCGCCCTCCGCATGGAGTCCTCCGCCCTGACCATCGTGAGCCGTTCCTCCTCTGCCCGCTGCCGCTCCGCACCTATCCGCTGGCACAACCGCTCCCACATGGAAGCCACTCCCATTCCAGGGTTCTCCTGCCCTCCGGCCGATGCCTGCACCCCTGATGTTGATGGCCCCGAGCCATGATGCCTCCCACGTTGAGCCTGCTGCTGCCTCCGACGCAACTGCCTGTGCCAACACGACGGCATCCAGGCTGATGGAAACCACCGACGCCGTCGTGCACGTGCCCTGCCTGATGATGCCGTCACATCCTCCATCTGCTGGGGTCCAGTTGCTCTGGTGTCCACCCCTGCTGGATCTCTGACTCCCGACTGCGGCAGGGATGGGATCCCCACCGAGCTGGCTGCATTGGTCGGGGCAGGTCCACAGGGGGCCCTGGTGGCATCTGGGCTGGAAGACGGCAAGGAGAACGACTGGTGGATAGCCTGCACAGAGGAGGAGAGGGCCGCCACATTGGCCAACACATGCAGGAAACCCCCGAACATGGCCGATCCCAATTGGGCCACGTCGGCACGGTGCACTTCGTGATGACGTGCGTGCTCCTCCCGGGAAGCACGCACGGCATCACGAATCACAGCCGTGCGCATCGCGACCCCAATCAGGACCTTCTCCGCACGGCCAGGGGTTCCCACGTCCGCAGGTGGAGGGGAGTCAGGTGACATGGACATCCCCTCTACCTGCGGACAGGCCTGGGACGGGGCATCCCTGCTGGTGCATGGTGGTGCACTCACAGGGTCAGGGACAGCGACATGCACAGGCCCCTCCACGGTGACCTGTGCTGCCTCCTGCCCCTGGCCCTGGACTGCACCACTTGCACCAGCAGGGATGCCCCCACCAGGCCCCATGTGTGCCCCAGTGGCGGCCTCCTCCTCCTCTGTGCAAACCACCAACCTGGATGGCTCCTCACCGTCTCCCACCGTAGCAGGCCCCTGTGGGGGCTCACCCACCCCTTCCGCTGCAGCCGTGGGGGCATCCCCGCCGCCTTGCTCCACAGCGCCGTCTCCGCCCTCTTCTTCACTAGCCGCTGCGTAGAGGGAGACAAAGAACACAAGCATCAGGGCACTGTACAATGGTCCCCTAGACAGGAAGCAATAGCAGATGAGCACCACTGTCAAAGTACACTTCCATCATGTCCCTCCACAACACATGGGTCAGTCCAGGCAAAACACACACAGTAACAGGCATGGTGCATGCCATGGACATTTCCATGCATGTCCAATGGACTCTTGAAACATTCAATGATATGTAACTCACATGCATCATGGCTCATGCCCATCACATGCACACACTTCACCTCAGTCACATCCATCTGGCCCCAAACACACCAAACACAGCGGATACAAGGGTAATTTGGCTGCTTTACTGAATCTCTGCATTGTCACACACATGTGTCATGCATCCATGGCATGCACAAGTCACAGACACGCAGGTCAGGCACACAGACATGGCTACCATATATGTACCTGGCATCAGCACCCATCCCTCACCCCCACCCATGTCCAGGTACAGAGACTGGCATGCTCTCATGTTCAAAATCTGCATAGGGCTCCCCATGCGGCATTTCAACACATGCAACAACCATGTGCATCACACATCACTGGTCGCACATGCATTACCATGATGTCCCTGCACACATACATGCATACATGGCCTATGGCACACATACAGGCAAGTATCATAGAACCAGCACACCGCAACATGCCCTGTCTCACACAGTAATGCATGGACACTTACCGCTCAACTCCAGACGGGCCTCCCTCTCAAGGATCTGGGCGTGGAGCGCTGGGCGTACGCGTTCCAGGACCCTCATCTGGATGGAACTCATGCGGCCCCGGCCCCCCTCCACGAGGCGCCGGGCCTTCACAAGGGTCCTGGATCTCAAGTCCTCCCAGCGCTTCTTGATCTTCAGGACGTCGCGGGTTGCCACCCCCTCCGCGTTGATGGCAACCACGCAGTCGGCCCAGATCCTCTGCCGTCCTTCCTTGCTGGCGCGGGACGATCCAAAGAGGGCATCATACTGCCCCAGGACATGCTCCACCAGGACACCAACTTCGGTGACAGTGAAGCTGGTGCCCCTCTGCCCCTCTGGCCTGGGGTTGCCACTGGTGCCAGATGTGGAAGTGCCCGACATGGCAACCCCAGAGGCAGGTGTGGGTGGGCAACTGGGTCCTGGGGCTGGGCTGTGGAGCGATGTAATCCCAGTCGGGAGTCTTCAGTTCCAGCAGGGGTGGACACAGCAACTGGACCCCTGCAGATGGCTGATGTGCAGGCACCAAATGGCAGGGCACGGTGGCAGCAGGCAGGCAGGCAGGCAGGCAGCAGCAGATGGCACGTGGGAGGCTGCTCGGGGCACTGGGGGGCAGTAACTCGGCCTTCTGGGCAGGAGCGTGGTCTTCCGTGTGTTTTCGCGTGGCCAGCTTGATACAGAGTGATTTGGCACATGAAAATCCTGCACGTCAGCGTGAAATCCGAGGAAAGGCCCTTAGCGCGTAAGCGCGTCAGCACGCATACGCGATTCTATTGGACCACAGTCCCTCAGCGCGTAAGCGCGTCTGTGACATGACCCGCACGGGTGTTCCCCACTCAGCACGTGATGACGGGGCACACGTGGAGATACTGCACGTCAGAGTGTCATCGCGTGTAATTGGACAAAAGTGCGCGTACACGCGATTGGCCTATGTACGTGTATTTAATGGGTGCGCGGGCACTTACACACGCAAGTACGTCAGCGAACCTGTATCCCGTGGTGCGTGTGAATTTCCACACGCTATTGGACTGGGAACTGGATTCCAATGGGTGCGCGGGTCACACGCTGTATCCCGTGGTGCGTGTGAATTTCCACACGCTATTGGACTGGGAACTGGATTCCAATGGGTGCGCGGGTCACACGCTGTATCCCGTGGTGCGTGTGAATTTCCACACGCTATTGGACTGGGAACTGGATTCCAATGGGTGCGCGGGTCACACGCTGTATCCCGTGGTGCGTGTGAATTTCCACACGCTATTGGACTGGGAACTGGATTCCAGGGGTGCGCGGGTCACACGCTGTATCCCGTGGTGTGTGTGAATTTCCACACGCTATTGGACTGGGAACTGGATTCCAGGGGTGCGCGGGTCACACGCTGTATCCCGTGGTGCGTGTGAATTTCCACACGCTATTGGACTGGGAACTGGATTCCAATGGGTGCGCGGGTCACACGCTGTATCCCGTGGTGCGTGTGAATTTCCACACGCTATTGGACTGGGAACTGGATTCCAGGGGTGCGCGGGTCACACGCTCGCCTAGAACACGCGCAAAGCATAAATTTGCGGACTTTAACAATAACAAGCTCAGACGCCAGGATGAACATACCGTTCCTAGCAGCAGTGGCAGTGGGCTACCAAAGGAGGAGGAGGAGGATAGTCAGGGCCAGAATATTCACACCCAGAACCAGCCTTTTCGGGATGCCTGATGACCAGGTGTATGGGAGGTACAGGTTTCCACCACACATCATACTGGACCTGGTGAGTGAGTGGGAGGATGACCTCACATCACCCACCCTGTGCTCCCAAGCACTCAGCCCCCTGGAGAAGGTCCTCAATGTACTGCACTTCTTAGCCACTGGATCATTTCAGCGGACAAGTGCCATAGTGGGTGGGGTGTCACAGGCCACCCAGTCACGCTGCCTACACCAGGTCTTGAACATCATGACTGCACGCCCATCAGTCCGCAGGCACATATACCTGCCCAGAACACCTGCAGAAAGGTATGCTGCCGCCCTGGATTTTTACGCTGTGGCACGATTCCCCAAAGTGCTAGGTGCCATCGACTGCACCCATGTGGCTCTACGTCCCCCCAGGGCATCTGAGCACATCTATAGGAACCGCAAGCACTGGCATTCCATCAACGTGCAGGTAGCATGTAATGCCAAGGGAATCATCACCTCAGTATATGCCAACTATCCCGGCTCCACCCACGACAGCTTCATTTACCGAATGTCCACCCTAAGCCGGGACCTAGAAGCTGGGCGGCATGGCGATACATGGCTGCTTGGTGAGTATGTATGCCACTGCACATGCATGCATGTTGGATACTGAGCAAGGTCACAACCCCACCAATGATACCAATCACCACCTCCACAGGGGACAGTGCCTACCCTCTCAGCCCCCACATGATGACGCCAATTCGGAACCCCACCACGCCACCCCAGGTAAGATATAACACAGCCCACATTACAACCAGGGGCATAGTGGAGCGCACATTCAGAGTGCTAAAGTCACGCTTTCGCTCCCTTGACCGTTCTGGCGGGCAGCTGTTATACGCTCCCCCAGTAGTGTGCAGGATCATAGTGGCAGCATGTGTCCTGCACAACGTTGCAACACGCCGGGGCCTGGCCGTGGACATGGTGGTGGCCCCACATCCCCAACCACATGCACAGCCGCTGCGCATGGGAGGGGAAAGGGCATGGGGGGAGGCAGCCCGTACACAGCTAGTGGCTAATTACTTCACATAGAAATCACACCCCTGTGGAGTGCACACTGCCCTGGCACATTCCATCTGACAATCAATGATGACTCAACCTGACACTGATCCTGAATGTCTGGAGAATGAACCGGGAATACCATGTCAGCCTGAGATTGTTCACCTGGAAGTGTCACAATGTGTGCATCCCTACCCACACAGACACCACCAATGCAGTTTTGTGAAGTTACACATTGAAGCAGCTAAAATGAATACCCACTTGCAAAATGCAACAAGAGGACAGTGCCATGTCAGCCAACCCAACCCCAGCACCGCCACACGACACACCGTGCCATGTCATGCTAATTGCAGGTAAACAAAGTAATCCCCACAACATGACATCAGTCTCACTATGTACAGTGGCACTATTAGAAACCTGCAACACCTGAAATGCTCACAGCAATGCCGGACCAACAACATACTTGAGCACGTAGTACCATTGACATGACATCACAAATGTTACATATTAGTAGTCTCACCACCTGGAAATGCCTGCACTCCCACCACTACCAACTGTGCAGTGTTGTCGCCATGTAGAGTTGTAGGTGCACTGCTGCCAACATGGACCCCATCTCCAGACTAGAGGTCCTTGTGTGGACATGAGGAAGGGACCTGCAAATTGGGAGGTAGACACAGAAGAAGAGTTACACATCAATGCAACATGCAGTGTACAACACAACAGCAATATGCACTAGGAATGTATACACAGTATTGACTACAGACTGCCCACACAGCTCATGGGAGTCCAACGTCACTGTGTAATTCACTGTCACTTGGGCACACCCTTTGCAAGCCCATGGAAACGGGAAGCAGGAGGGGTGTGTGTGACTCAAACCCAAGCATCTGAACCAAATACATTACAAGCCTGCATGTGCCCAGCCACAATGCAGCGTATGCCCACAGGAACCACGGAAGCCAACAGATCGTCCCAAAAAAATTGGGAATAAAAGAAATAAAAATAAAAATAAAAATAAGAAACAATCAAAAATGGCCATTGATGGGCCCGGGGGGGTTGGGGAGGCCACCCAGGAGGTCCGAGGACAGGATGCACACCAGAACCCACCTGCGTGGATCCTGGGAAGATAAAACACCTCCATGGGCTCATGGCCCACACGGCTTCCCTATTGTGGGAGTATCACTGCTGTCGCTATTATCACCCTGTGCAGCTGCATCCGGAGGTGGTTGCACTATGGGAGGCAGCCCACGCAAGGCCCTAGTCTGCTCCTCCATGGCTGCAAGCATGCGGGTGTGGTAGGTCTGGTTCTGGAGGATGAGTGTGCGGAGGTCCCCATGCAACAACTCACGGGATGCCCGGACCTCCGCCCTCGTTGCCTGCATCTCAGCTGAGAGCGTACGGGTGAGACGCTCCAGCTGCTGTTCTGTCCTTTGGTGTGTTGAAGCCTCAAGCTCAACAAGAGTCGTCCTGAGGTGAAGGAGCTCCTGCCTCAGGGCTTCCCTTTGGCCCTGGGACTCAATGGAGATGGCCTCCTGCAGAGTCGCCAGTGCCGCCCGCCTGTCCCTGTTGGACCCCAACATGTCCTCCCTGTGTGACTGGCAGATGGAGTCGGTTGCCTGCTCTAGTCGCTCCATCAGCCTTTCTGGGGGGACAATGGAAGTGGCCACCCTATCCATGGCCTGAGCCATCATCTCGGATGATGCAGCCTGTTGGGTAGCCATACCGTAAATGGATTGCTCCCATGCGGTATTGCCGGGTGGCGTACGGCCACCACGTCGGCGGGCACCACACCTGTCTGGGGCAAGGCGAACTGTGCCTTGCTGTGCCGGCACTGCCTGAGGCTGCAGGACTGCATTCCCCCTCTGATCTGTTGGCCCAGGAACAGGATCAGATGTCGCGGAGTGTGACCCTGCATCCGTAACCACCGAAGGCGTAGCTGCCAACACTGACATCCCCATGGAGGGTACTGACCCTGGTGCAGGTGGGTGAGACAGAACAGAATCCCTCCCTGGAACACTCACCTGCGACGGCACGTAGGTCTCATCCGAATCAACACCTGAGTACAGCTCGGGGGAGGTGCAGCCAGAGACACCCCTTGAGAGCACGACCTGCAGCACTTGTGGGTTCTCCCCCACCACCACACCACGTCCCTCACTGATGGTTGGTCGGCCCTCGGACCCCTCCTGGGTCTGCACCATCTCCACAACCCCAGCAGTATCAGGTGCGTCTTCCCCTGCAAAGACATGAAAACAAAGAAATGGAAACAGGCATTAGCACCATGGCACACATTGAGGGCTGAGAAGCAAGAGAACCAGTACTTGATTGACACATGTCCCACATGACTAAAACCCTCCCATGCATGCACCCTCACTGCGTATGAAGTGCAGGCAAATGGCACACACTGATGACACCAAGATGGAAGATGAACACATTTTCTGCATGCTGCCTGGCAGTGGCATCACACATTGGCCTGTGATTGGCAGGTGAAACACACATGCCATCACACAGATGGCATGTACCATTGCTATTGAGTGAAGATGGAGAGGAGGGCAGCACCTATTCATTCAGTCCAGTTCCCGCATGTAATTGCTTTTCTAATTCTAACAGGTCAGATTTTTCACCTGGAGCTGCCAGTCTGAAATGGTCAAATTGCACAGGGACATGTGTGTACAAATGATATCCAGGTAACAAAGTCACTCCACTTTACCATACCCATGTCAGACATGTGACTAGTGGACAGCGACATGCCTAGTGAAAGTGGTGGAATGCAAACAAACTGACTGAATGAACAGTGAAAAAGAAGCAAATATGTTGTGGCAAGGTGACACTTCAAGGGCAACTGGCGTGCAGTTGTGCTAGATGTCTACTGTTGGCAGAAGGGATACTGCTATGGCCAAATGCAGCTGCGCAGGAAGGATTGCATGAAGCACATGGCTGACCCATACGACTCAGGCGCACACACTCTCACCTGGCACCCGAACAGAAGCCCTCACACACACACCATGCACATGGATGACACACACATGCATGTGCACTCACCGGACAATGCCTCGTAATCAGCCAGATCTCCCACGCCTTGGATCTGTTCCTCCGTGACGTAGGTCCCAGCGACTGACTCATGTGGAGTGAGTTCCATGTCTACGACTGGAGACCCACCTCCAGTCACTAGAGTTGCGGCATGACTTGAGGCCAGCTTACTCTTTGCCCTGCGCTTTAGGTCATTCCAGCGCTTATAGCAATCATTGTCTGTGCGCCTCACGATTCCAAGGGCACTTACGATGTCCGCAACGGTCTGCCAGTGAGCCTGGCGTTGTGCAGGTGTGGTCTTGGATCCTGCAACAATGACCATCTCGTTGTCATGTCCGGACACATACTCGACAAGTGCATTCAGTTCATCATCCGTGAAGCTGGGCTTCCTGGACGGGCCGGACTGTGTAGCCGTGTCTGGGGCATCAGCCTGTGCCGGACGAGCACTCTTCCGCTTCCGCTTGGAAGGTGGTGGTGATCCTGAGTGTCCTGCGCCGCTCTGGACACTAGGGGCAGGAGCCCTGGTGGACTCTGTATCAGGAGTGTGGGATTGCACACTCAGCATGGGAGTTGGTGCAGGCATTGGCTCTAGTGTGATGGTGTCAGGGGGAATGTCAGCAGCATGGACTAGGACCGACACTGTCCTGGCTGGGTGTGTGAGGGCTGGGGTGGATGGAGCCGCAGCTGCCCCTGCAGCCTCTCCGCCCTGCCTCCTTGGTGCAGCAGATGACCTTGCTGCCCCAGATCCACGTGGCATGATGGCATCAATGTGCACCAGCGCACGTGTCGTAGCCCTGCTGACCTGGAAGTCAGCCATGGAGTCAGCCAGGTCTGGTGCCACAATGGGCTGGTCCAACAAGGGCTGAGCATGGATGGTGTCAGCCACATCAGCCTCAATGGGAGCGGGGGAAGGGGGGGGATTATGGGTGCCCGTGACTGGTCCTCCACACATGGGGGGACAGGCTCACCCTGCAAGTTACGACCACGTCCCCTACCGGATCCACCATGGCCACCACTTGTGGCTCTTCCACCTTTGCCACCCTTACGGAATCCTCGCCTCCCAGCCATGGCACTGATGTTAATGTGCGTATGGGAGTGGATGTAGACTATTGTCCTGGGCAATTGGGGGTCAAAGGGGTTGGGTACCAGATGGTAATTGTACCCTAGTGCTCTAGCAAGGCTGAATGTAACCCCTGGGGAAAGATGACGGGTCACGCAACGCACAGGAGGCCCAAAAAAGGGAGATGACGTGCACGCAACCCCTCCTAGACCACGTGTGCAGAAAGAAAAACCTGCACTACGCTGTGGCACCCAGAAACACAAGAATGAACGTATGCGTGTCACACGCAGCCTAGAATGACCTCTGAAGGGGTAGGCTACACACGGGGCAAGCACAGATGTTAGATACGTGCGTGACTCACCGTCTGCCTGGTAAACGAGCGTGTAAAAGGAGCACGTTTGGTTGGCAACACCCCCGCCAAAAGAAGATTTGTCCGCTGTCTGAGGAGACAGGACAACAGTAGAAGGGAACACTGTTTGAGGGAACAGGCCCAGTTAAAACAGTAAAAGAGAAAAAAGAGAAAAAGCTGTCAGAGGTAACAGGGAATACGAACTTGAAACGCCGTGAAGTAAATCGCGTGTGAAACGACAAGAAGTACAGAATTCACCCACTCGCTCTCCACGAAAAGCACGTACAAGGGAAACGTGTTCTACACGTACCTTTTATACAGGCACACACGTCCAGCGTCACTTACGCAGCGTGTACGCGCTAGGGCCATTTCCACCTATTACATGCTTTGTCACTTCTGCGTGTAGGGCCATTTCCACCAATCACACGCGATTACACTCTGACGTGCAGTCTTTCCACGTGTGCTCTGTCATCACGTGCTGTGTGGGAAACACCTGTGCGGGTCACGTCACAGACGCGCTTACGCACTGAGGGCCTTTCCTCAGTTTTCACGCTGACGTGCAGGATTTTCACGTGCAAAATCACTCCGTACCAAGCTGGCCACGCGTACGCAAAGGCTGAACTCCTGCCCCCCAGAGCCCGAGCACGCTCCCACCTGCTGCTGCCTGACTGCCTGCTGCCCCTGCACTGCTGGGGGGTGGGGGTGATAGGGGACATGAGTGGGGGCCTGGTGGGGGCTGCCCCTGGTGACTGGGGGGGTGGGGGTGATAGGGGACATTAGTGGGGGCCTGGTGGGGGCTGCCCCTGGTGGCTGGGGGGTGGGGGTGGTGGGTGACATGAGTGGGGGCCTGGTGGAGGGTGACCCTGCACTGCTGGGGTGTGGGGGTGGTGGGTGACATGAGTGGGGGCCTGGTGGAGGGTGCCCCTGGTGGCTGGGGGGTGGGGGTGGTGGATGACATGAGTGGGGGCCTGGTGGAGGGTGACCCTGCACTGCTGGGGTTTGGGGGTGGTGGGAGACATGAGTGGGGGCCTGGGGGAGGGTGGCCCTGGTGGCTGGGGGGTGGGGGTGGTGGGAGACATGAGTGGGGGCCTGGTGGAGGGTGCCCCTGGTGGCTGGGGGGTGGGGGTGGTGGGTGACATGAGTGGGGGCCTGGTGGAGGGTGACCCTGTACTGCTGGGGTGTGGGGGTGGTGGGAGACATGAGTGGGGGCCTGGTGGAGGGTGACCCTGCACTGCTGGGGTGTGGGGGTGGTGGGAGACATGAGTGGGGGCCTGGTGGAGGGTGACCCTGGTGGCTGGGGGTGGTGGGAGACATGAGTGGGGGCCTGGTGGAGGGTGACCCTGGTGGCTGGGGGGTGGGGGTGGTGGGAGACATGAGTGGGGGCCTGGTGGAGGGTGCCCCTGGTGGCTGGGGGGTGGGGGTGGTGGGTGACATGAGTGGGGGCCTGGTGGAGGGTGACCCTGGTGGCTGGGGGGTGGGGGTGGTAGGAGACATGAGTGGGGGCCTGGTGGAGGGTGACCCTGCACTGCTGGGGTGTGGGGGTGGTGGGAGACATGAGTGGGGGCCTGGTGGAGGGTGACCCTGGTGGCTGGGGGGTGGGGGTGGTGGGAGACATGAGTGGGGGCCTGGTGGAGGGTGCCCCTGGTGGCTGGGGGGTGGGGGTGGTGGGTGACATGAGTGGGGGCCTGGTGGAGGGTGACCCTGCACTGCTGGGGTTTGGGGGTGGTGGGAGACATGAGTGGGGGCCTGGTGGAGGGTGCCCCTGGTGGCTGGGGGGTGGGGGTGGTGGGATACATGAGTGGGGGCCTGGTGGAGGGTGACCCTGGTGGCTGGGGGGTGGGGGTGGTGGGAGACATGAGTGGGGGCCTGGTGGAGGGTGCCCCTGGTGGCTGGGGGGTGGGGGTGGTGGGTGACATGAGTGGGGGCCTGGTGGAGGGTGACCCTGCACTGCTGGGGTTTGGGGGTGGTGGGAGACATGAGTGGGGGCCTGGTGGAGGGTGACCCTGCACTGCTGGGGTGTGGGGGTGGTGGGAGACATGAGTGGGGGCCTGGTGGAGGGTGCCCCTGGTGGCTGGGGGGTGGGGGTGGTGGGTGACACGAGTGGGGGCCTGGTGGAGGGTGACCCTGCACTGCTGGGGTGTGGGGGTGGTGGGAGACATGAGTGGGGGCCTGGTGGAGGGTGACCCTGCACTGCTGGGGTTTGGGGGTGGTGGGAGACATGAGTGGGGGCCTGGTGGAGGGTGACCCTGCACTGCTGGGGTGTGGGGGTGGTGGGAGACATGAGTGGGGGCCTGGTGGAGGGTGACCCTGCACTGCTGGGGTGTGGGGGTGGTGGGAGACATGAGTGGGGGCCTGGTGGAGGGTGCCCCTGGTGGCTGGGGGGTGGGGGTGGTGGGTGACACGAGTGGGGGCCTGGTGGAGGGTGACCCTGCACTGCTGGGGTGTGGGGGTGGTGGGAGACATGAGTGGGGGCCTGGTGGAGGGTGACCCTGCACTGCTGGGGTGTGGGGGTGGTGGGCGACATGAGTGGGGGCCTGGTGGAGGGTGCCCCTGGTGGCTGGGGGGTGGGGGTGGTGGGTGACATGCGTGGGGGCCTGGTGGAGGGTGACCCTGCACTGCTGGGGTTTGGGGGTGGTGGGAGACATGAGTGGGGGCCTGGTGGAGGGTGACCCTGCACTGCTGGGGTGTGGGGGGGGTGGGAGACATGAGTGGGGGGCCTGGTGGAGGGTGACCCTGGTGGCTGGGGGGTGGGGGTGGTGGGAGACATGAGTGGGGGCCTGGTGGAGGGTGCCCCTGGTGGCTGGGGGGTGGGGGTGGTGGGTGACATGAGTGGGGGCCTGGTGGAGGGTGACCCTGGTGGCTGGGGGGTGGGGGTGGTGGGAGACATGAGTGGGGGCCTGGTGGAGGGTGCCCCTGGTGGCTGGGGGGTGGGGGTGGTGGGTGACATGAGTGGGGGCCTGGTGGAGGGTGACCCTGCACTGCTGGGGTGTGGGGGTGGTGGGAGACATGAGTGGGGGCCTGGTAGAGGGTGCCCTGCATTGCTGGGGTGTGGGGGTGGTGGGAGACATGAGTGGGGGCCTGGTGGAGGGTGCCCCTGGTGGCTGGGGGGTGGGGGTGGTGGGTGACATGAGTGGGGGCCTGGTGGAGGGTGACCCTGCACTGCTGGGTTTTGGGGGTGGTGGGAGACATGAGTGGGGGCCTGGTGGAGGGTGACCCTGCACTGCTGGGGTGTGGGGGTGGTGGGAGACATGAGTGGGGGCCTGGTGGAGGGTGACCCTGGTGGCTGGGGGGTGGGGGTGGTGGGAGACATGAGTGGGGGCCTGGTGGAGGGTGCCCCTGGTGGCTGGGGGGTGGGGGTGGTGGGTGACATGAGTGGGGGCCTGGTGGAGGGTGACCCTGCACTGCTGGGGTTTGGGGGTGGTGGGAGACATGAGTGGGGGCCTGGTGGAGGGTGCCCCTGGTGGCTGGGGGGTGGGGGTGGTGGGTGACATGAGTGGGGGCCTGGTGGAGGGTGACCCTGCACTGCTGGGGTGTGGGGGTGGTGGGAGACATGAGTGTGGGCCTGGTGGAGGGAGCCCCTGGTGGCTGGGGGGTGGGGGTGGTGGGTGACATGAGTGGGGGCCTGGTGGAGGGTGACCCTGCACTGCTGGGGTGTGGGGGTGGTGGGAGACATGAGTGGGGGCCAGGTGGAGGGTGACCCTGCACTGCTGGGGTGTGGGGGTGGTGGGAGACATGAGTGAGGGCCTGGTGGAGGGTGCCCCTGGTGGCTGGGGGGTGGGGGTGGTGGGAGACATGAGTGGGGGCCTGGTGGAGGCTGACCCTGGTGGCTTGGGGGTGGTGGGAGACATGAGTGGGGGCCTGGTGGAGGGTGACCCTGCACTGCTGGGGTGTGGGGGTGGTGGGTGACATGAGTGGGGGCCTGGTGGAGGGTGCCCCTGGTGGCTGGGGGGTGGGGGTGGTGGTAGACATGGGTGGGGGCCTGGTGGAGGGTGACCCTGGTGGCTGGGGGGTGGGGGTGGTGGTAGACATGGGTGGGGGCCTGGTGGAGGGTGCCCCTGGTGGCTGGGGGGTGGGGGTGCAGGGGGACATGAGCAGGTGTGCAGGGTAGTCCCCTGTTTTGTGGGCTGCCTGCAGGGGCCGTGGAGGGTGTACAGGGAACACCTGTGAGGACCCACCCAGCCTAATCGCGTGTGTAACTTCCCACGCACCCCTGTAATACACGTACCCAGCCAAATCGCGTGTGATAATTCCCGCGCACCCCTGTAATACACGTACCCAGCCAAATCGCGTGTGATAATTCCCGCGCACCCCTGTAATACACGTACCTGGCCAAATCGCGTGTGATAATTCCAGCGCACCCCTGTAATACACGTACCCAGCCAAATCGCGTGTAAAACTTCCCGTGTACCCCTGTAATACACCTACCCAGCCAAATCGCGTGTGATAATTCCCGCGTACCCCTGTAATACACGTGCCCTGGCTAATCGCGTGTAAAACTTCACGCGTACCCCTCTAATACACGTACCCTGGCCAATCGCGTTTTAAACTTCCCGCGTACCCCTGTAATACACGTACCCAGCCAAATCGCGTGTAAAACTTCCCGTGTACCCCTGTAATACACCTACCCAGCCAAATCGCGTGTGATAATTCCCGCGTACCCCTGTAATACACGTGCCCTGGCTAATCGCGTGTAAAACTTCACGCGTACCCCTCTAATACACGTACCCTGGCCAATCGCGTGTTAAACTTCCCGCGCACCCCTGAAATACACGTACCCTGGCACCCTGGCTAATCGCGTGTATAACTTCACGCGTACCCCTGATATGCACGTTACCCGCTTTGCGTTCCTTGTTTGGCAGCCCTGTAAACTGGTCCAGGGTTAGCCCAGCCCTTTGCGATGATTTAGCGATTTTGATGGCTTTTCCTTGCGCGAGGGCGTTCTTGGGGGCGTTACTGGCGCTGCTGCAGGGTCGCTGCGATACTCTGCGCCACGGCTGGTTTGGGAGCCTAAAATCCATGAATACGCTGTGCGCGGAAATCGGTTTTAGCGCACGTGCCTGGCGCAGACAATCGCACGCGGACACTCTGCGCCAGCCGCTTGCGACACTTTTCTGCGAAATTCTATGAATTACCCTGAAAGAAAAAAGCAAAGAAACAAAGAGACACAGTTGTGTTAGCTGAGGCTGAAGGCTGTATAGCATTGTTCTGTGTACCAGCTAGAAACGTGTTTAACTGACCTGATGGTGATCATAGCATCGTTGTCACTGTAAAATGATAATCATAATGTCACTCTGATATATTGTCGTGCAGTATTCTACAAGTGTGGGTATTCTACATCACCATTAGTCTCTTACCTGCTCCTACTAAAACTTGCAATTATAAAAGCTAGTGTTGAAAATGTGGCGATTAACAGTAATCGTATTGAAAATGTGGCATTCCT
This sequence comes from Ambystoma mexicanum, assembly GCF_040938575.1. NCBI lineage: Eukaryota > Metazoa > Chordata > Amphibia > Caudata > Ambystomatidae > Ambystoma > Ambystoma mexicanum. The sequence continues at coordinate 386,692,487 of NC_090937.1, forward strand.
CATGTTTGCACGGACTCCCACTATGGCGTGGTTACTGTTAGAAAATGTAAATCGAGTAGTCAACACTCGCGTCATACTAATGTTAAATAATTCAGCAAGCTTGTGCTCGTGTAGAGTAACTGATGTGATGTGTTAAGCTTCTTACCAGGGAAAGTTATCTGTGTATCCTCTTCGAACGCCGAAGGGGCAAGTTGTATGAAGCAGTAGTTAATCTAAACTACAACGCGTTACCATTGTAACCATAATGCTTGTGAGTGCCCTTTAAACTATATTGTATTTGTTGAACCCAAAGAAATATATATAATCATCTGCTATTATGTATGGACACATTTGTATATATATTTGATGTGTATCGTGATACTGTATTTGGGCTCAATTATGCAGTGCAAGTGGGTGTGTACACTACCGTGTCATTCGTAAAGTACAATGGATGGCCGTCCTAGTTGGCATGTCTGTGAAAGACACGAAAGTCTTTGCAAGCTATTAGAGGTCTTGATGTGAGAAGCTAGAAATCATATTGGTGCAACATCACAGGAGAAAATTATATTATAAACATAGCTGTGGCTTTACTAGAATGTAAACTAATGATTACTGACAAAACAAGAAACTGGATACCAGATACTAGCAGGCCGATTCATGGAATAATTAGCGCGGCGCAAGTGGCCAAAAACGTGCGATTCGCAGTGGAATAGCGAAAATGCGAAATCGCACGAAAAGCAGCGCACATCGATTCATGGAAGGCTGTGCGCGAGAAAACCATCGGATGTGCGCTAAAAAAGTGTGCGGCGCACGTTGGTGCACAGGCCATCTAACGGCGTGCGCCAGGTCACAGCGAAAATCGCACAGGCCACAGCGAAAATCGCACATAGCGCGGCGCACACAACAAAAGTAGGCGGAACACGGGGCGTAACACTCGGAATGGGGAACAACTTGCCAAAATGTGGGCGTCACGGGGGAAGTACAGGGTGCAAGTGCGCGGAACGCCCACACGCTCGCCTACAACACGTATTCATGGAATCGAATAGGGCAAAAAAGCGCACGGTCAAACCAGCGCACAGGCACAAACACGACCACCACAAGAAAGCAGGCGGTAGCGTCTCTGCACCTGTAATAAATGTGCGCCAAAAGGTGCACCAACAAATAGCACCTATATACAGCTATGATGAATGTCCTATACTGTGGCCCTCCAGGACAAATGATGTGCAAAGGGGTGCCCACAAACACGGACACCCGCTGACTGAAAAATAACGTGTGCGTGCATTGCGGGGTGCGCGGGAACTTTCACATGCGATTTGGCAGGGTACGTGGATTTCAGGGGTGCACGGGAAGTTCCACCCGTGATTTGGCCGGGTACGTGCGCGGGAATTTCCACACGCGACTTGGCTGGGTACGTGGATCTCAGGGGTGCGCGGGAAGTCTCACACGCGATTTGGCAGGGTACGTGGATTTCAGGGGTGCGCGGGAAGTTCCACACGCGATTTGGCCGTGTACGTGCGCGGGAATTTCCACATGCGACTTGGCTGGGTACGTGGATCACAGGGGTGCGCGGGAAGTCTCACACGCGATTTGGCAGGGTAGGTGGATTTCAGGGGTGCGTGGGAAGTTCCACACGCGTTTTGGCCAGGTACGTGCGCGGGAATTTCCACACGCGATTTGGCTGGGTACGTGGATCTCAGGGGTGCGCGGGAAGTCCCACACGCGATTTGGCAGGGTATGTGGATTTCAGGGGTGTGCGGGAAGTTGCACACGTGATTTGGCCGGGTACGTGCGCGGGAATTTCCACACGCGATTTGGCTGGGTACGTGGATCTCAGGGGTGCGCGGGAAGTCTCACACGCGATTTGGAAGGGTACGTGGATTTCAGGGGTGCGCGGGAAGTTCCACACGCGATGTGGCCGGGTACGTGCGTGGGAATTTCCACACGCGACTTGGCTGGGTACGTGGATCTCAGGGGTGCGCGGGAAGTCCCACACACGATTTGGCCAGGTACGTGCGTGGGAATTTCCACACGCGATTTGGCTGGGTACGTGTATTTCAGGGGTACGCGGGAAATTCTACACGCGATTTGGCTGTGTGCTCCCAGGTATTCCCTATACACCCTCCACGGCCCCTGCAGGCAGCCGACACCACAGGGGACTACCCTGCACACCTGCTCATGTCACCCAGCACCCCCACCCCCCAGCAGTGTGGGGCACCCTCCACCAGGCCCCCACTCATGTCCCCTATCACCCCCACCCCCCAGCATCCAGGGGCACCCTCCACCATGGCCCCCACTCATGGCCCCCTGCACCCCCACCCCCCAGCAGTGCAGGGCACCCTCCACCAGGCCCCCACTCATGTCCCCTATCACCCCCACCCCCCAGCATCCAGGGGCACCCTCCACCATGGCCCCCACTCATGGCCCCCTGCACCCCCACCCCCCAGCAGTGCAGGGCACCCTCCACCAGGCCCCCACTCATGTCCAACTCATGTCCCCCTGCACCCCCACCCCCCAGCATACAGGGCACCCTACCAGGCCCCCACTCATGTCCAACTCATGTCCCCCTGCACCCCCACCCCCCAGCATCCAGGGGCACCCTCCACCAGGCCCCCACTCATGTCTCCCACCATCCCCACCCCCCAGCAGTGCAGGGCACCCTCCACCAGGCCCCCACTCATGTCCAAATCATGTCTCTCACCACCCCCACCCCTCAGCAGTACAGGGGCACCCTCCACCAGGCCCCCACTCATGTCTCCCACCACCCCACCCCTCAGCAGTGCAGGGGCACCCTCCACCAGGCCCCCACTCATGTCTCCCACCACCCCCACCCCCCAGCAGTGCAGGGCACCCTCCACCAAGCCCCCACTCATGTCCAACTCATGTCCCCCTGCACCCCCACCCCCCAGCATCCAGGGCACCCTCCACCAGGCCCCCACTCATGCCCAACTCATGTCCCCCTGCACCCCACCCCCCAGCATCCAGGGGCACCCTCCACCAGGCCCCCACTCATGTCTCCCACCACCCCCACCCCCAGCAGTGCAGGGCACCCTCCACCAGGCTCCCACTCATGTCCAACACCTGTCTCCCACCACCCCCATCCCCAGCATCCAGGGGCACCTTCCACCAGGCCCCCACTCATGTCTCCCACCACCCCCACCCCCCAGCAGTGCAGGGCACCCTCCACCAGGCCCCCACTCATGTCCAACTCATGTCTCCCACCACCCCCACCCCTCAGCAGTGCAGGGGCACCCTCCACCAGGCCCCCACTCATGTCCCCCTGCACCCCCACCCCCCAGCATCCAGGGGCACCCTCCACCAGGCCCCCACTCATGTCCAACGCATGTCCCCCTGCACCCCCACCACCCAGCATACAGGGGCAACCTCCACCACGCCCCCACTCATGTCTCCCACCACCCTCACCCCCCAGCATCCAGGGGCACCCTTCAGCAGGCCCCCACTCATGTCTCCCACCACCCCACCCCCCAGCAGTGCAGGGCACCCTCCACCAGGCCCCCACTCATGTCCAACTCATGTCTCCCACCACCCCCACCCCTCAGCAGTGCAGGGGCACCCTCCACCAGGCCCCCACTCATGTCCCCCTGCAGCCCCACCCCCCAGCATCCAGGGGCACCCTCCACCAGGCCCCCACTCATGTCTCCCACCACCCCCACCCCCCAGCAGTGCAGGGCACCCTCCACCAGGCCCCCACTCATGTACAACTCATGTCTCCCACCACCCCACCCCTCAGCAGTGCAGGGGCACCCTCCACCAGGCCCCCACTCATGTCCCCCTGCACCCCCGCCCCCCAGCCACCATGGGCATCCCCCACCAGGCCCCACTCATGTCCCCCTGCACCCCCACCCCCCAGCATCCAGGGGCAACCTCCACCAGGCCCCCACTCATGTCTTCCACCACCCCCACCCCCAGCAGTGCAGGGAACCCTCCACCAGGCCCCCACTCATGTCCAACTCATGTCTCCCACCACCCCCACCCCTCAGCAGTGCAGGGGCACCCTCCACCAGGCCCCCACTCATGTCTCCCTGCACCCCCACCCCCCAGCATCCAGGGGCACCCTCCACCAGGCCCCCACTCATGTCCCCCTGCACCCCCACCCCCCAGCATCCAGGGGCACCCTCCACCAGGCCCCCACTCATGTCACCCTGCACCCCCACCCCCCAGCATCCAGGGGCACCCTCCACCAGGCCCCCACTCATGTCCAACTCATTTCCCCCTGCACCCCCACCCCCCAGCATCCAGGGGCACCCTCCACCAGGCCCCCACTCATGTCCCCCTGCACCCCCACCCCCCAGCATCCAGGGGCACCCTCCACCAGGCCCCCACTCATGTCCCCCTGCACCCCCACCCCCCAGCCACCATGGGCATCCCCCACCAGGCCCCCACTCATGTCCCCTATCACCCCCACCGCCCCAGCAGTGCAGGGGCAGCCTCCACCAGGCCCCCACTCAGGTCTCCCACCACCCCCACCCCCCAGCCACCATGGGCAGCCCCCACCAGGCCCCCACTCATGTCCCCCTGCACCCCCACCCCCCAGCAGTGCAGGGCACCCTCCACCAGGCCCCCACTCATGTCTCCCACCACCCCCACCCACCAGCCACCATGGGCAGCCCCCACCACGCCCCCGCTCATGTCCCCTATCACCCTCACCCCCCAGCCACCATGGGCATCCCCCACCAGGCCCCCACTCATGTCCCCCTGCACCCCCACCCCCCAGCATCCAGGGGCACCCTCCACCAGGCCCCCACTCATGTCTCCCACCACCCCCACCCCCCAGCAGTGCAGGGGCACCCTCCACCAGGCCCCCACTCATGTCCACCTGCACCCCCACCCCCCAGCATCCAGGGGCACCCTCCACCAGGCCCCCACTCATGTCTCCCACCACCCCCACCCCCCAGCAGTGCAGGGCACCCTCCACCAGACCCCCACTCATGTCCAACTCATGTCTTCCACCACACCCACCCCTCAGCAGTGCAGGGGCACCCTCCACCAGGCCCCCACTCATGTCCCCCTACACCCCCACCCCCCAGCATCCAGGGGCACCCTCCACCAGGCCCCCACTCATGTCCCCCTGCACCCCCACCCCCCCCAGCCACCATGGGCATCCCCCACCAGACCCCCACTCATGTCCCCCTGCACCCCCACCCCCCAGCAGTGCAGGGGCAGCCTCCACCAGGCCCCCACTCATGTCTCCCACCACCCCCACCCCCCAGCCACCATGGGCAGCCCCCACCAGGCCCCCACTCATGCCTCCCTGCACCCCCACCCCCCAGCAGTGCAGGGCACCCTCCACCAGGCCCCCACTCATGTCTCCCACCACCCCTACGCACCAGCCACCATGGGCAGCCCCCACCAGCCCCCCACACATGTCCCCTATCAACCCCACCCCCCAGCCACCATGGGCATCCCCCACCAGGCCCCCACTCATGTCCCCCTGCACCCCCACCCCCCAGCATCCAGGGGCACCCTCCACCAGGCCCCCACTCATGTCCCCCTGCACCCCCACCCCCCAGCATCCAGGGGCACCCTCCACCAGGCCCCCACTCATGTCTCCCACCACCCCCACCCCCCAGCAGTGCAGGGCACCCTCCACCAGGCCCCCACTCATGTCCAACTCATGTCTCCCACCACCCCCACCCCTCAGCAGTGCAGGGGCACCCTCCACCAGGCACCCACTCATGTCCCCCAGCATCCAGGGGCACCCTCCACCAGGCCCCCACTCATTTCCCCCTGCACCCCCACCCCCCAGCCACCATGGGCAGCCCCCACCAGGCCCCCACTCATGTCCCCCTGCACCCCCACCCCCCAGCAGTGCAGGGCACCCTCCACCAGGCCCCCACTCATGTCTCCCACCACCCCCACCCACCAGCCACCATGGGCAGTCCCCACCAGGCCCCCACTCATGTACCCTATCACCCCCACCCTCCAGCATCCAGGGGCACCCTCCACCGGGCCCCCACTCATGCCCCCCTGCACCCTCACCCCCCAGCATCCAGGGGCACCCTCCACCAGGCCCCCACTCATGTCCCCCTGCACCCCCACCCCCCAGCCACCATGGGCATCCCCCACCAGGCCCCCACTCATGTCCCCTATCACCCCCACCGCCCCAGCAGTGCAGGGGCAGCCTCCACCAGGCCCCCACTCATGTCTCCCACCACCCCCACCCCCAGCCACCATGGGCAGCCCCCACCAGGCCCCCACTCATGTCCCCCTGCACCCCCACCCCCCAGCCACCATGGGCAGCCCCCACCAGGCCCCCACTCATGTCCCCCTGCACCCCCACCCCCCAGCAGTGCAGGGCACCCTCCACCAGGCCCCCACTCATGTCTCCCACCACCCCCACCCACCAGCCACCATGGGCAGCCCCCACCAGGCCCCCACTCATGTACCCTATCACCCCCACCCTCCAGCATCCAGGGGCACCCTCCACCAGGCCCCCACTCATGTCCCCCTGCACCCTCACCCCCCAGCATCCAGGGGCACCCTCCACCAGGCCCCCACTCATGTCTCCCACCACCCCCACCCCCCAGCAGTGCAGGGCACCCTCCACCAGGCCCCCACTCATGTCCAACTCATGTCTCCCACCACCCCCACCCCCCAGCATCCAGGGGCACCCTCCACCAGGCCCCCACTCATGTCCAACTCATGTCCCACTGCACCCCCACCACCCAGCATCCAGGGGCACCCTCCACCAGGCCCCCACTCATGTCCCCTGCACCCCCACCCCCCAGCATCCAGGGGCACCCTCCACCAGGCCCCCACTCATGTCCCCCTGCACCCCCACCCCCCAGCATCCAGGGGCACCCTCCACCAGGCCCCCACTCATGTCTCCCACCACCCCCACCCCCCAGCAGTGCAGGGCACCCTCCACCAGGCCCCCACTCATGTCTCCCACCACCCCCACCCCCCAGCATCCAGGGGCACCCTCCACCAGGCCCGCACTCATGTCCCCCTGCACCCCCACCCCCCAGCATCCAGGGGCACCCTCCACCAGGCCCCCACTCATGTCTCCCACCACCCCCACCCCCCAGCAGTGCAGGGCACCCTCCACCAGGCCCCCACTCATGTCCAACTCATGTCTCCCACCACCCCCACCCCCCAGCATCCAGGGGCACCCTCCACCAGGCCCGCACTCATGTCCCCCTGCACCCCCACCCCCCAGCATCCAGGGGCACCCTCCACCAGGCCCCCACTCATGTCTCCCACCACCCCCACCCCCCAGCAGTGCAGGGCACCCTCCACCAGACCCCCACTCATGTCCAACTCATGTCTTCCACCACACCCACCCCTCAGCAGTGCAGGGGCACCCTCCACCAGGCCCCCACTCATGTCCCCCTACACCCCCACCCCCCAGCATCCAGGGGCACCCTCCACCAGGCCCCCACTCATGTCCCCCTGCACCCCCACCCCCCCCAGCCACCATGGGCATCCCCCACCAGACCCCCACTCATGTCCCCCTGCACCCCCACCCCCCAGCAGTGCAGGGGCAGCCTCCACCAGGCCCCCACTCATGTCTCCCACCACCCCCACCCCCCAGCCAACATGGGCAGCCCCCACCAGGCCCCCACTCATGCCTCCCTGCACCCCCACCCCCCAGCAGTGCAGGGCACCCTCCACCAGGCCCCCACTCATGTCTCCCACCACCCCTACGCACCAGCCACCATGGGCAGCCCCCACCAGCCCCCCACACATGTCCCCTATCAACCCCACCCCCCAGCCACCATGGGCATCCCCCACCAGGCCCCCACTCATGTCCCCCTGCACCCCCACCCCCCAGCATCCAGGGGCACCCTCCACCAGGCCCCCACTCATGTCCCCCTGCACCCCCACCCCCCAGCATCCAGGGGCACCCTCCACCAGGCCCCCACTCATGTCTCCCACCACCCCCACCCCCCAGCAGTGCAGGGCACCCTCCACCAGGCCCCCACTCATGTCCAACTCATGTCTCCCACCACCCCCACCCCTCAGCAGTGCAGGGGCACCCTCCACCAGGCACCCACTCATGTCCCCCAGCATCCAGGGGCACCCTCCACCAGGCCCCCACTCATTTCCCCCTGCACCCCCACCCCCCAGCCACCATGGGCAGCCCCCACCAGGCCCCCACTCATGTCCCCCTGCACCCCCACCCCCCAGCAGTGCAGGGCACCCTCCACCAGGCCCCCACTCATGTCTCCCACCACCCCCACCCACCAGCCACCATGGGCAGTCCCCACCAGGCCCCCACTCATGTACCCTATCACCCCCACCCTCCAGCATCCAGGGGCACCCTCCACCGGGCCCCCACTCATGCCCCCCTGCACCCTCACCCCCCAGCATCCAGGGGCACCCTCCACCAGGCCCCCACTCATGTCCCCCTGCACCCCCACCCCCCAGCCACCATGGGCATCCCCCACCAGGCCCCCACTCATGTCCCCTATCACCCCCACCGCCCCAGCAGTGCAGGGGCAGCCTCCACCAGGCCCCCACTCATGTCTCCCACCACCCCCACCCCCAGCCACCATGGGCAGCCCCCACCAGGCCCCCACTCATGTCCCCCTGCACCCCCACCCCCCAGCCACCATGGGCAGCCCCCACCAGGCCCCCACTCATGTCCCCCTGCACCCCCACCCCCCAGCAGTGCAGGGCACCCTCCACCAGGCCCCCACTCATGTCTCCCACCACCCCCACCCACCAGCCACCATGGGCAGCCCCCACCAGGCCCCCACTCATGTACCCTATCACCCCCACCCTCCAGCATCCAGGGGCACCCTCCACCAGGCCCCCACTCATGTCCCCCTGCACCCTCACCCCCCAGCATCCAGGGGCACCCTCCACCAGGCCCCCACTCATGTCTCCCACCACCCCCACCCCCCAGCAGTGCAGGGCACCCTCCACCAGGCCCCCACTCATGTCCAACTCATGTCTCCCACCACCCCCACCCCCCAGCATCCAGGGGCACCCTCCACCAGGCCCCCACTCATGTCCAACTCATGTCCCACTGCACCCCCACCACCCAGCATCCAGGGGCACCCTCCACCAGGCCCCCACTCATGTCCCCTGCACCCCCACCCCCCAGCATCCAGGGGCACCCTCCACCAGGCCCCCACTCATGTCCCCCTGCACCCCCACCCCCCAGCATCCAGGGGCACCCTCCACCAGGCCCCCACTCATGTCTCCCACCACCCCCACCCCCCAGCAGTGCAGGGCACCCTCCACCAGGCCCCCACTCATGTCCAACTCATGTCTCCCACCACCCCCACCCCCCAGCATCCAGGGGCACCCTCCACCAGGCCCGCACTCATGTCCAACTCATGTCCCCCTGCACCCCCACCACCCAGCATCCAGGGGCACCCTCCACCAGGCCCCCACTCATGTCCCCCTGCACCCCCACCCCCCAGCATCCAGGGGCACCCTCCACCAGGCCCCCACTCATGTCCCCCTGCACCCCCACCCCCAGCATCCAGGGGCACCCTCCACCAGGCCCCCACTCATGTCTCCCACCACCCCCACCCCCCAGCATCCAGGGGCACCCTCCACCAGGCCCCCACTCATGTCTCCCACCACCCCCACCCCCAGCATCCAGGGGCACCCTCCACCAGGCCCCCACTCATGTCCCCCTGCACCCAGGTCCTCACAATCCCCAATCATGTGCGTTATGGTCAGCCTCCACAGCCAAAAGGCCCTACCAAGTAACCCATTCACCCACATGGAAATGAAATTACATGTTACACCCCCAATGTTCATAAAGCAAATGAACCCATGTCCGTCACACACAATGGTTGCAATTGAATGGGAAAACACCCAACATGACATGCATGAAACCAATGAGATGATACCACACAGTGAAGTATGAAAACAAAATTGTATTAAAAAAAATTGAATGCAAATGAAATGAAACAAACTACAATGAAAAAAAGATAAGCTGCATGTCCGTCCAAAAAAATCAAAACTACAAATCCAAATCCAAAAAAATGTTGTCCAAAGTCACATTAAAAATAAAATCAATCCGAGAGAGAAAAATAAATGCAAAGACCATTGCTCCATAAATAAAAAAATTAAAAAAAACAATCCAATGAAGAACTATGTACAAAACATCCAAGGGTCCATGAGCCCAACTGAACAAAGGAAACCTACAAAAAACCCTAACTAAAATGCAACTATATACAAAAAGTGGAGCAGTGTCCGTCGACTCCAAATCATAAGAAGAAACAAAGGAAACCTAAAAGTAAAGAACTATATACAAAGGCGGCGGGCAAGTCCAGCGGCTCACTCCGTGGTGTTCCGGGCCAGGGCATCATCAAACTCCTCGTCTATGTCCCGGAGGCGGTCCTGTTCCATGGCCCCGAGGGTCCGCAGGGACGACGCCATCTGCTCCTCCAACCCCCTGCGGATTGCCTCGAGGCACTCCGCCCGCCTCAGGGCCCTCCGCATGGAGTTCTCCGCCCTGACCATCGTGAGCCGTGCCTCTTCCACCCGCCGCCGCTCCGCACCTATCTGCTGGCCCAACCGCAGCCACACGGAAGACACTTCCTGTCCTGGGTCCTCCTGCCCTCCGGCCGATGCCTGCCCCTCCGATGTTGATGGCCCCGAGCCATGATGCCTCCCACGTTGACTCTGCTGCTGCCTCCGACGCCATTGCCTCTGCCAGCACGACGGCATCCAGGCTGATGGAATCCACCAACGCCGTCGTGCACGTGCCCGGCCTGATGATGCCGGACCATCCTCCATCTGCTGGGGTACAGTTGCTGTGGTGTCCACCCCTGCTGGACCTCCGACTCCCGACGATGGCAGGGATGGGATCCCCACCAAGTTGGGTGCATTGGTCAGGGCAGGTCCACAGGGGGCCCTGGTGGCATCTGGGCTGGAAGATGGCAAGGAGAATGACCGGCTTATAGCCTCCACAGAGGAGGAGAGGGCCGCCAGATTGGCCGACACATGCAGGAAACCCCAGAACATGGAAGATCCCAATTGGGCCACGTCGGCACGGTGCTCTTCGTGATGACGTGCGTGCTCCTCCCGGGAAGCACGCACGTCATCACGAAATGCACCCGCACGCATCGCGACCCCAATCAGGACCTTCTCCATACGGCCACGGGTCCCCTCGTCCACAGGTGGAGGGGAGTCAGGTGACATGGACATCCCCTCTACCTGCGGACGGGCCTGGGACGGGGCATCCCTGCTGGTGCATGGTGGTGCACTCACAGGGTCAGGGACAGCGACATGCACAGGCCCCTCCACGGTGACCTGTGCTGCCTCCTGGACTGCACCACTTGCACCAGCAGGGATGCCCCCACCAGGCCCCATGTGTGCCTCAGTGGCGGCCTCCTCCTCCTCTGTGGAAACCACCAACCTGGATGGCTCCTCACCGTCTTCCGCCGTAGCAGGCCCCTGTGGGGGCTCACCCACCCCTTCTGCTGCAGCCGTGGGGGCATCCCCGCCGCCTTGCTCCACAGCGCCGTCTCCGCCCTCTTCTTCACTAGCCGCTGCGTAGAGGGAGACATAGAACACAAGCATCAGGGTACTGTACAATGGTCCCCTAGACAGGAAGCAATAGCAGATGAGTACCAATGTCAAAGTACACTTCCATCATGTCCCTCCACAACACATGGGTCAGTCCAGGCAAAACACACACAGTAACAGGCATGGTGCATGCCATGGACATTTCAATACATGTCCAATGGACTCTTGAAATATACAATGATATGGAACTCACATGCATCATGGGTCATGCCTATCACATGCACACACTTCACCTCAGTCACATCCATCTGGCCTCATACACCCCAAACACAGCGGATACAAGGATAACTAGGCTGCATCAGTGAATCTGTGCATTGTCACACACATGTGTCATGCATCCATGGCATTCACAAGTCACAGACACGCAGGTCAGGCACACAGACATGGCTACCATATATGTACCTGGCATCAGCACCCATCCCTCACCCCGACCCATGTCCAGGAACAGAGACTGGCATGCTCTCATGTGTAAAATCTGCATAGGGCTCCCCATGTCGCATTTAAACACATGCAACAACCATGTGGTTCACACATCACTGGTCGCACATGCATTACCATGATGTCCCTGCACACATACATGCATACATGGCCTATGTCACACATACAGGCAAGTATCATAGAACCAGCACACCGCAACATGCCCTGTCATACACAGCAATGCTTGGCCACTTACCGCTCAACTCCAGACGGGTCTCCCTCTCAAGGATCTGGGCGTGGAGCGCTGGGCGTACGCGTTCCAGGACCCTCATCTGGATGGAACTCATGCGGCCCCGGCCCCCCTCCACGAGGGGCCGGGCCTTCACAAGGGTGCTGGACCTCAAGTCCTCCCAGCGCTTCTTGATCTTCTGGACGTCGCGGGTTGCCACCCCCTCCGCGTTGATGGCAACCACACAGTCGGCCCAGATCCTCTCCCGTCCTTCCTTGCTGGCGCGGGACGATCCAAAGAGGGCATCATACTGCCCAAGGACATGCTCCACCAGGACACCAACTTCAATGGCAGTGAAGCTGGTGCCCCTCTGCCCCTCTGGCCTGGGGTTGCCACTGGTGCCAGATGTTGAAGTGCCCGACATGGCAACCCCAGAGGCAGGAGTGGGTGGGCAACTGGGTCCTGGGGCTGGGCTGTGGAGCGATGTTATCCCAGTCGGGAGTCTTCTGTTCCAGCAGGGGTGGACACAGCAACTGGACCCCTGCAGATGGCTGATGTGCAGGCACCAAATGGCAGGGCACGGTGGCAGCAGGCAGGCAGGCAGGCAGGCAGCAGCAGATGGCACGTGGGAGGCTGCTCGGGGCACTGGGGGGCAGTAATTCGGCCTTCTGGGCAGGAGCGTGGTCTTCCGTGTGTTTTCGCGTGGCCAGCTTGATACGGAGTGATTTGGCACGTGAAAATCCTGCACGTCAGCATGAAATTCGAGGAAAGGCCCTTAGCGCGTAAGCGCGTCAGCACGCATACGCGATTCTATTGGACCAAAGGCCCTCAGCGCGTAAGCGTGTCAACACGCATACGCGATTCTATTGGAGCAAAGGCCCTCAGCGCGTAAGCGCGTCTGTGACGTGACCCGCACGGGTGTTTCCCTCATAGCACGTGATGCTGGAGCACACGTGGAAAGACTGCACGTCAGAGTGTCATCGCGTGTAATTGGACAAAAGTGCGCGTACACGCGATTGGCCTATGTACGTGTATTTCAGGGGTGCGCGGGCACTTACACACGCGAGTACATCAGCGCACGTGTATTCCGGGGTGCGCGGAAATTTCCACACGCTATTGGCCTGGGTACTGTATTTCAGGGGTGCGCGGGAAGTTTCACACGCTCGCCTACAACACGCGCAAAGAAACACATACGCCAGTAGGAAGCAGGCATACGTCGACCCGCGACGCATAAATTTGCGCGCAAAAAACTAACAAGCTCAGACGCCAGGATGAATATACCGTTCCTAGCAGCAGTGGCCGTGGGCTACCAAAGGAGGAGGAGGAGGATAGTCAGGGCCAGAATTTTCACACCCAGAACCAGCCTTTTCGGGATGCCTGATGACCAGGTGTATGGGAGGTACAGGTTTCCACCACGCATAATACTGGACCTGGTGAGTGAGTGGGAGGATGACCTCACATCACCCACCCTGTGCTCCCAAGCACTCAGCCCCTGGAGAAGGTCCTCAATGTACGGCACTTCTTAGCCACTGGATCATTTCAGCGGACAAGTGCCATAGTGGGTGGGGTGTCACAGGCCACGCAGTCACGCTGCCTACACCAGGTCTTGAACATCATCACTGCACGCCCATCAGTCCGCAGGCACATATACCTGCCCAGAACACCTGCAGAAAGGCATGCTGCCGCCCTGGATTTTTATGGTGTGGCACGATTCCCCAAAGTGCTAGGTGCCATCGACTGCACCCATGTGGCTCTACGTCCCCCCAGGGCATCTGAGCACATCTATAGGAACCGCAAGCACTGGCATTCCATCAACGTGCAGATAGTATGTAATGCCAAGGGAATCATCACCTCAGTATATGCCAACTATCCCGGGTCCACCCACGACAGCTTCATTTACCGAATGTCCACCCTAAGCCGGGACCTAGAAGCTGGGCGGCATGGCGATACATGGCTGCTTGGTGAGTATGAATGCCACTGCACATGCATGCATGTCAGATACTGAGCAAGATCACAACCCCACCAATGATACCCATCACCACCTCCACAGGGGACAGTGCCTACCCTCTCAGCCCCCACATGATGACGCCAATTCGGAACCCCACCACGCCACCCGAGTTAAGATATAACACAGCCCACATTGCAACCGGGGCATAGTGGAGCGCACATTCGGAGTGCTTAAGTCACACTTTTGCTCCCTTGACCGTTCTGGCGGGCAGCTGTTATACGCTCCCCCAGTAGTGTGCAGGATCATAGTGGCAGCATGTGTCCTGCACAACGTTGCAACACGCCGGGGCCTGGCCGTGGACATGGTGGTGCCCCCACATCCCCAACCACATGCACGCCTGCTGCGCATGGGAGGGGAAAGGGCACAGGGGGAGGCAGCCCGTACACAGCTAGTGGCTAATTACTTCACATAGAAATCACACCCCTGTGGAGTGCACATTGCCCTGGCACATACCATCTTACAATCAATGATGACTCAACCTGACACTGATCCTGAATGTCTGGAGAATCAACCGTCAAAACCATATCAGGCTGAGATTGTTCACCTGGAAGTGTTACAATGTGTGCATCCCTACCTACACAGACACCACCAATGCAGTTTCGTGAAAAAACACATTCATGCAGCTAAAATGAATACCCACTTGCAAAATGCAACATGAGGACAGTGCCATGTCACCCAACCCAGCACCGCCACACGACACACCGTGCCATGTCATGCTATGTGCAGGTAAACAAAGTAATCCCCACAACACGATACAAGTGTCACAAAGTACAGTGTCCCTAATTGAAACTCGCTACACCTGAAATGCTCACAGTAATGCAGGACCAACAACACACTTGAGCAGGTATTTAGCAATAGCACTTATCAGCTACTGACCCTCAAAACTACCATTAACATGACATTACGAATGTAAGGAATCAGTAGTCTCACCACCTGGAAATGCCTGCACTCCCACCACTTCCAACTGTACAGTGTTGCCGCCATGTAGAGTTGTCGGTGCAATGCTGCCAACATGGACCCCATCTCCAAAGTAGACGGCCTTGTGTAGACATGAGGAAAGGACCTGCAAATTAGGAGGTAGACATGGATGATGAGTTACACATCAATGCAACATGCAGTGTACAACACAACAGCAATATCCACTAGGAATGTATACACAGTATTGACTAGACTACCCACACATGTAGTGGGAGTCCAATGTCACCATGTACGTCAATGTCACTTGGGCACACCCTTTGCAAGCCCATGGAAACGGGAAGCGGGAGGGGTGTGTGTGACAAAAACCCAAGCATCTGAACAAAATACATGACAAGCCTGCATGTGCCCAGCCACAATGCAGTGTATGCCCACCCCACGGGAGCCACACAAGGCAACACACTGTCCCAAAAAAAAAAAAAAAAAAAAATGGCCATTAATGGGCCCGGGGGGGTTGGGGAGGCCACTCAGGAGGTCCGAGGACAGGGTGCACACCAAAACCCACCTGTGTGGATCTTGCGAAAAAGAAACACCTCCATGGGCTCATGGCCCACACGGCTACCCTATTGTGGGAGTATCACTGCTGTCGCTATTATCACCCTGTGCAGTTGCATCCGGAGGTGGTGGCACTATGGGAGGCAGCCCACGCAAGGCCCTAGTCTGTTCCTCCATGGCTGCAAGCATGCGGGTGTGGTAGGTCTCGTTCTGGAGGATGAGTGTGCGGAGGTCCCCATGCAACAACTCACGGGATGCCCGGACCTCCGCCCTAGTTGCCTGCATCTCAGCTGAGAGCGTACGGGTGAGACGCTCCAGCTGCTGTTCTGTCCTTTGGTTTGTTGAAGCCTCAAGCTCAACAAGAGTCGTCCTGAGGTGAAGGAGTTCCAGCCTCAAGGCTTCCCTGTGGCCCTGGGACTCTATGGAGATGGCTTCCTGCAGAGTCGCCAGTGCCGCCCGCCTGTCCCTGTTGGACGCCAACATGTCCTCCCTGTGTGACTGGCAGATGGAGTCAGTTGCCTGCTGTAGTCGCTCCATCAGCCTTTCTGAGGGGACAATGGAAGTGGCCACCCTATCCATGGCCTGAGCCATCATCTCTGATGATGCTGCCTGTTGGGTTGCCATACCGTAAATGGATTGCTCCCATGCGGTATTGCCAGGTGGCGTACGGCCACCACGTCGGCGGGCACCACACCTGTCTGGGGCAAGGCGAACTGCGCCTTGCTGTGCCGGCACTGCCTGAGGCTGCAGGACTGCATTCCCTCTCTTATCTGCTGGCCCAGGAACAGGATGAGATATCGCAGAGGTTGACCCTGCATCCGTAACCACCAAAGGCGTAGCTGCCAGCACTGACATCCCCATTGAGGGTTCTGACCCTGGTGCAGGTGGGTGGGACAGAACAGAATCCCTCCCAGGAACACTCACCTGCGACGGCACGTAGGTCTCATCATCCGAATCAACACCTGAGTACAGCTCGGGGGAGGTGCAGCCAGAGACACCCCTTGAGAGCACGACCTGCAGCACTTGTGGGTTCTCACCCACCACCACACCACGTCCCTCACTGGTGGTCGGTCGGCCCTCAGACCCCTCCTGGGTCTGCACCATCTCCACAACCCCAGCAGTATCAGGTGCGTCTTCCCCTGCAAAGACATAAAAGCAAACAAATGGAAACAGGCATTAGCACCATGGCACACAATGAGGGCTGAGAAGCAACAGAACCAGTACTTGATTGACACATGTCCCACATGACTAAACCCTCCCATGCATGCACCCTCACTGCGTATGAAGGGTAGGCAAATGGCACACACTGATGACACCAAGATGGAAGATGAACACATTTTCTGCATGCTGCCTGGCAGTGGCATCACACATTGGCCTGTGATTGCCAGGTGAAATACACATGCCATCACACAGATGGCATGTACCATTGTTATTGAGTGAAGATGGAGAGGAGGGCAGCACTTATTTATTCAGTCCAGTTCCCTCATGTAATAGCTTTTCTAATTCAAACAGGTCTGATTTTTCATCTGGAGCTGCCAGTCCAAAATGGTCCGATTACACAGGGACATGTCTAAACAAATGATATCCAGGTAACAAAGTCACTCCACTTTACCATAGCCATGTCAGGCATGTGCCTAGAGGACTGAGAAATGCCTAGTAAAAGTGATGGAATGCAAACAATCTGCCTGAATGAACAGAGAAAAATAAGCAACAATGTTGTGGCAAGGTGACACTTCAAGGGCAACTGGCGTGCTGTTGGGCTAGATGTCTACTGTTAGCAGATGGGATACTGCTATGGCCAAATGCTGCTGCGCAGAATGTATTGCATGAAGCACATGGGTGACCCAAACGACTCAGGCGCACACACCCTCACCTGGCACACAAACAGAAGCCCTCACACACACACCATGCACATGGATGACACACACATGCATGTGCAGTCACCGGACAATGCCTCATAATCAGGCAGATCTCCCATGCCTTGGATCTGTTCCTCCGTGACGTAGGTCCCAGCGACTGACTCATGTGGAGTGAGTTCCATGTCTTCTACTGGAGACCCACCTCCAGTCACTAGAGTTGCGGCATGACTTGAGGCCAGCTTATTCTTTGCCCTGCGCTTTAGGTCATTCCAGCGCTTATAGCAATCATTGGCTGTGCGCCTCATGATTCCAAGGGCACTTACGATGTCCGCAACGTTCTGCCAGTGTGCCTGGCGTTGTGCAGGTGTGGTCTTGGATCCTGCAACAATGACCATTTTGTTATCATGTTTGGACACATACTCTACAAGTGCATTCAGTTCGACATCCGTGAAGCTGGGCTTCCTCGACGGGCCGGACTGTGTAGCCGTGTCTGGGGCATCAGCCTGTGCCGGACGAGCACTCTTCCTCTTCCGCTTGGAAGGTGGTGGTGATCCTGAGTGTCCTACGCCGCTCTGGACACTAGGGGCAGGAGCCCTGCTGGACTTCTGTATCAGGAGTGTGGGATTGCACACTCAGCATGGGAGTTGGTGCAAGCATTGGCTCAAGTGTAATGGTGTCAGGGGGAATGTCAGCAGGATGGTCTAGGACCGACACTGTCCTGGCTGGGTGTGTGAGAGCTGGGGTGGATGGAGCCGCAGCTGCCCCTGCAGCCTCTCCACCCTGCCTACTTGGGGCAGCAGATGACCTTGCTGCCCCTGATCCACGTGGCCTGATGACATCAACGTGCACCAGCGCACGTGTCATAGGCCTGCTGACCTGGAAGTCAGCCATGGAGTCAGCCAGGTCTGGTGCCACAATGGGCTGGTCCAACAAGAGCTGAGCATGGATGGTGTCAGCCACATCAGCCTCAACCAGGGAGGGCGGGGGGGATTATGGGTGCCCTTGACTGGTCCTCCACACATGGGGGGACAGGGTCACCCTGCAAGTAACGACCACGTCCCCTACCGGATCCACCACGGCCACCACTTGTGGCACGTCCACCTTTGCCACCCTTACGGATTCCTCGCCTCCCAACCATGGCACTGATGTTAATGTGCGTATGGGAGTGGCTGTAAACTATTGTCCTGGGCAATTGGGGGTCAAAGGGGTTGGGTACCAGATGGTAATTGTACCCTAGTGCTCTAGCAAGGCTGAATGTGACCCCTGGGGAAAGATGACGGGTCACGCAACGCACAGTAAGCCCAAAAAAGGGAGATGACGTGCACGCAACCCCTCCTAGACCACGTGTGCGGAAAAAAAACCTGCACTACGCTGTGGCACCCAGTAGCACAAGAATGAACGTATGCGTGTCACACGCAGCCTAGATTGACCTCTGAAGGGGTAGGCTACACACGGGGCAAGCACAGATGTTAGATACGTGCGTGACTCACCGTCTGCCAGGAAAAAGAGCGTGAAAAAGAAGCGCGTGTGCGCGTTGGCAACACCCCCGCCAAAAGAAGAATTGTACTCTGTCTGAGGAGACAGGACAACAGTAGAAGGGAACGCTGTTTGAGGGAACAGGCCCAGGAAAACCAGAAAAAGAGAAAGAGAAAAAGCTGTCAGAGGTAACAGGGAGTATGAACTTGAAACGCCGTGAAGTAAATTGCGTGTGAAACGACAAGAAGTACGGATTTCACCCACTCGCTCTCCACGAAAAGCACGTACAAGGAAATGGTGTTCTACACATACCTTTTATGCAGGCCCACACATCCAGCGTCACTTCCACGTGTATGCGCTAGGGCCATTACACCAATTACACGCTTTGTCACTTCCGCGTGTACGCGCTAGGGCCATTTCCACCAATTACACGCTTTGTCACTTCCGCGTGTACGCGCTAGGGCCATTTCACCAATTACACGCTTTGTCACTTCCGCGTGTACGCGCTTAGGCCATTTCCACCAATTACACGCTTTGACAGTCGGACGTGTCTTTCATTTTTTTAACACGCAACATTTCAAACGTGTGCCATATTCAACGTGCACGTGACTTCATAGACGCGCATACGCTGGTGGCCTTTGGGCCAATGAATGTACAGACGTGTGCTGACGCGCTTACGCGCTAAGGGCCTTTCCTCGAATTACACGCAGACGTGCTGGATTTTCACGTGCAAATTCACTTCGTATCAAGCTGGCCACGCGTTCACACACGGAAGACCACGCTCCTGCCCAGAAGGCCGAATTACTGCCCCCCAGAGCCCTGAGCACGCTCCCACCTGCCATCTGCTGCTGCCTGACTGCCTGCTGCCCACGTCCCCTGCCATTTGCTGCCTGCACATCAACCAGGGGTGCTGTTGCTGTGACCACCCCTGCTGGAACCGAAGACTCCCGACTGATTTTCCATCGCCCCACAGCCCAGCCCCAGGACCCAGTTGCCCACCCACTCCTGCCTCTGGGGTTGCCATGTCTGGCACTGCAACATCTGGCACCAGTGGCAACCTCCGGCCAAGGAGGCAGAGGGGCACCAGCTTCACTGCCACCGAAGTTGGTGTCCTGGTGGAGCATGTCCTGGGGCAGTATGATGCCCTCTTCAGAAGGTTGTGCGCCGACAAGGAAGGACAGACTCGGATCTGGATGGACATCGTGACTGCCATCAACGCGAAGGAGGTGGCAGTCCGAACGTGTCAGGAAGCGCTGGGAGGACTTCAGGTCCAGGACCCTCAACAAGGCCCGGCGCCTCCTGAAGGCAGCGGATGCTAAGGGGCACCGGGGCCACTTGTCGGAAGATCAGATGAGGGTCCTGGAACGCATATCCCCAGCGCTCCACGTCCAGGTCCTTGAGAGGCAGACCCGTCTGGAGTCGAGTCCTAAGTGTACATGCATACTGATTGTAAGCTGTGCGTGTGGTGTGCCAGGAGTGTGCAGGTTGAACATGTATTTTTATGTGGGCAAGTAGGGGGGGGGTGTACAGCACCGTGAGGGTGACACATGCGAGGGGTCTCATGTGTGACACATGGATGGTGCTTGTGTGTGTGGGCTTGCATGGCACAGGATGTGGAGGAATGATTGTCAGGTGTGACATGGATGTTGATCGGAACACTGCGACAGTTGGTGGAGGTGTACACATGCATGCAAGTTTGGTGGTGTGTGTGCATGTGTAGTGTACTCCCTATGTTGCATGTGATGTGTGGATGACCTTTGGCTGCTCATGCTGTTGTATGTGAATGGATGGTGCTGGCTGTTGCAATATGGCTGTGGTATGGCTCATGTGTACAGGTTGAAATGACATGTGTGTTGGGGATTGTGATGCCATGTCTGAGGTTTACCAATGCCACTCATGTATGACTGTCATGTGTGTATGAGTCCATTGGACAGTGCCCTGATGCCTGTGTTTTCTTTCTCCCTGTCTGCAGCGTCAACTGATGAAGAGGGCGGAGAAGGTGCTGTGGCGCACAGCGGCAGGGGTCGCACCACCAGCCGGAGACGCAAGGCCCGGATCCCCTCCCAGGTTCTGATCTCGTCGGGGAGTGAGGAGCCCGGTGCCGTGTCCCAGGCCGCAGCTGCCAAAGGGAGGTCCAAGAGGCGGAGGTTGGAGTTGGACTCCTCGGCAGCAGAAGGGGCAGCTGGGACCCCACAGGGCCCAACGGAGGAAGATGGCACAGAGTCATCCAGGTTGGTGGGGGGTTTGGAGGAGGAGGAGGCCATGCAAGCGACAGAGGCGGGGTCTGGAGGTGGGGATTCCACTGGTGCTAGTGGTGCAGTGCAGGATCTGGGACAGGAGGCAGCACAGGCCGCCGCGGAGGTGCCTGTGTGCAATCCTGTCCCTGCTCCTGTCACTGCATCATCTTGCACCAGCGGGGAAGCCTACCTCCAGACCCGTTCTCAGGGAGGGGATTGGCTTACAACACCTGGCCTTCCTCTCCCTGCGGATGTGGCTATCCTGCACCAGGTTGAGCCTGTCCAGGGTGGGGTGGCGTTGCGTCAACGGGCCATGCGAGCTGACCTGCAGTCTTTTCATGATGAGTCTGCACGTCTTCTCGCATGGCTCGTTGACTGCGTTGACCCACTGGGACAGCTCACCAGGGCTGGATTCCTCCGTTTCCTGGACCTTGTTCCGACCCCCTCCTCCACGGAACCCCCTATGCCCCAATCGTCCTCCATGCCATCTTCCCGCCCATGTGTCACCTGGGTGCCCTGTGGAGCTGCCTCCGACCGTGCGGCCAGGATGGTGGACAACAGATCCCTGCCACAGTCGGGAGTCGGACGTCCAGCAGGGGTGGTCACATCAACGACTGCACCCCAGCTGGAGGAGGATGTGCAGGCACCATCGGACAGGGCACATGGACAGCAGCAGCTGCAGCAGCAGGAGGCTGTAGGTGGGAGCCACGATAGCTCGGGGCCTTGAACATCGGAGGGGCAGGCATCGGCCGGAGGGCAGGAGGACCCTGGACGGGAAGTGTCTTCCGTGTGGCAGCGGTTGGGCCACGCCATAGATGTGGAGCGGCGGCGGGCGGAAGAGGCGCGGCTCACGATGGTCAGGGCGGAGAACTCCATGCGGAGGGCCCTGAGGCGGGCCAAGTGCCTCGAGGCAATCCGCAGGGAGTTGGAGGTGAACATGTCGGCGTCCCTGCGGACCCTCGGGGCCATGGAACAGGACCGCCTCCGGGACAAAGACGAGGAGTTCGATGATGCCCTGGCCCGGAACACCACTAAGTGAGCCGCTGGACTGGCCCGCCGCCATTGTATATAGTTATTTAGTGATAGGTTTCCTTTATAGTTTATTTTTATTTGGAGTCGACGAACACTGCTCCACCTTTTGTATATAGTCCCATTTTAGATCGGTTTTTTGGTAGGTTTCATTTCTTCTGTTGGGATGATGGACCCTGAATACTTTGTACATAGTTGGACTTTGAATTTGGACATTTTTTTACTATGAATATTTTTTCCCATGGAGCAATGGTTTTCTATTTCTTTTTTCCCTTCATTTCCTTTTTATGGAGTTGAACTTTGGAAGTCATTTTTTTGGATTATCATTTATTGATTTTAATTTGAAAAGGGACAGCCAGCTTAATTTTGTTTTTTTTTTACTTGGGTATTTTGTTTAATTTTGTTTGCCATTACTGTTGTTATTAATACATGATTTGGATTTTTTCATTCTTCAATGGGCCTCATTACGACCCTGGCGGAAATGGAAAAATGATGGCGGAAATGCAATACCGCCATCGAACACCGCTCGTTGCGATTATGACCCGTCACCGTAAAGTACGATGCCATTAGCGACACCGCAGTGAACGGCAACGCTAACTGCACCAAGTACGCGCACGCGCGCCTTGCAAAACCGGAATCACCGCCATGGCGCAACGGTACGCGAATTCTGACCCTAGCGGACATGTACTGAACGCCATCAAGCACGTCGTAAAGTACCATTCCGCCATGGCGAGAAATACGGCATCGTGAACCAACCGTAAATGGCCCACTGAGTGCCTGTACTCCACTCCCTGGCCACATTGCACAACTCCTGGCAGGCGCAATGTACTCACACTATGCAACCAGTGAAATCTACAATTCACCCATGCATGCCAACGTAGAAATGCATGCAGGGGCTCAAAGCGCCCCGTGAGTGGGCATCCATGTACGGCATGTCACCATAGCCGTACTGATGCAGCACAGGCATGTGAAGGTACAATACATCAAAATGAAAATCAAGAACACATGACACAAAACAACAGTAGTCCCCCATCGCTTGCCACCAGCGCAAGGCAACATCCAAAACAGCATCCTGAGGGGGATTGCACCAGCCCTGTACTCTTGCCAGTAAACAAACCAACCATCAGCAGAAGCATGTACCACACAAGTTGGCAGAGTGACTGAGCAGCCAGGCTCATCCCAAGAGGGGCCGATGGGAGCTGCAGGGCACAGATGGCATGAATACAGAAGCTATTCCAATGGACATGACCCCAGTCCCCCTCCAACAAACGCACGCAAACACAGGCACCTGTGACCAGCCACATTCTGAACATCCCATCATTCCACCAATCGACCTGGCTGACAGGCACCAGTCGGCCAAAAGCCAATCCCCCGCCCCTGAACAGCACATCATGTAAACAGTCACAATGGCAGCCCCTATCCGTGACCATACTGTGCTACGTAGGCAAACGCGGCCAGTACTGTACCACACAACTCAACTCAGAAGGCGGAACACAATGCAGATCATCTCGCAATACATACCGCCACAAATCGAAAATCGCCACATCACCTGCAAAGAATAACGCAACACGACAAATATCGGAATACAATTTAAATGCACATCCAAATGACAAAGGCCCCACAGCAATTTGCAAAATAACACCAAAACATCCATCATCACCGAGGGCTGCATCTGCAATAATTGACCAGCTTCCACTTGTGTGACGCCCTGTACCATCATGGCACACAGGGCCTACATCAACGTTCCAAAAGGCAACATGGAAGCGGCAAGAACCGCAGGTCCGTCCCATGAGGCAGGCACTAGTCGAGCTGAAAGGCCGAAATGTTGCACCTAGCCACCAGTACAGCGTAAGGGCATGTGGCCCATTGGCGATCGTCCCATAAGATCGAAATGGTGCTCCACTGATTCACCCGAAGCTGCAGGTGTCGAGAGTAAAACCCATCTGGAGGAGTGGCGTAGAGATGGCATCTGCAATAGGGCAGGAGATACCTGTCACCCAAATGAAACACAAATTAACCGATTGCATTACGGGACTCATGATGCATTACAATCTTCATTCAACACACCAAATCCACACCCATATGCATGCTAGCCCACTCCAAAGGAATATACACACCCCTAAATCAGTATCGATTCATAACGAAATCAATCGAGGTAAATACACCATTGGCAACGTCTGTTACTGTGCATGCGTCCGTCAAGATAGAACCCATGACATGGGATTAGTAACGTGCCTAGACACAAGTGTATGAAGGCGCGTCGAGACAGGGAGGATCCGACAAGGGCAGATAGACGTAAGTCCCACTATGGCAGCCTTGCATCACATAGCGCAGGGGAAGGGGAGTGATTCAAAAAACCCATGTACATGGCAGACCCTAAACGGAATCATCTGTCCATGCATCCATTCATCATTCCCTCATCCCGCAATGAAAACGCATGAATATTCACTCACATAATATGTGAAACTTCCATCGCGTCTGTGCGTAATGCAGTCTGCAAAAACCACTGTGCTCCTGGCCGGATCTGTAGTGTTGTGAAGCAAGATGGATTTGGGAACGTCCTGCCTTATCGTCCACTACGCTATTGCGCATCCCATTCAATTCATATCATTCATTGCTTGCTCGTTATGGGCCATGTCCCAAGGACATTCTACAATAGAACGTTACATTTCCAGCCAGACCTGTGGGCGTATCCTCGCCGCTACTTCAAAACCAAAAATGCTGGCCTTCGAATTCCTCACTTGCAACATTACGTCGAAAAGGCTTCTGTGAACGCTTGCATTCACAATTACATCAATGTAGTGCGGCTGTGTGTCATAATGCTAACTGGCTGCAATCACAAATGGGACGCCACGCCCGTCGGTGAAGTACGTTACTGTGCTGCATGAGGGTCGGCCATCGATCGAGCCCTACATACCACTGACTCTTCACAGGTATGTAAGCGGCTGCAATCATAGCATGTGTAACAATGGGAGCATAGCATGAAAATCAGTCAAAGTACATCACACTGCCATCGGGATTTGATACATGATTCCAATCCCAAGATGCCATGCGGCCAAATGCAGCCTTACGTGCGGGACGTGCTCGGCCAGAAGGGATTGCATCTGCCACAGATTCATTCAATCAGCACAGGTGGAGGCCATACAGGCCGACAGCACATATATAGCAGACCCAAACCCCTCCCACAACCACTCCCACTCCAAAATGCTACCGGCAGGACTAGCGATGTTGGGCCTGGGGGACCAGATAGCACTGCAAGTGCTACAACTACAAGAAGACGACGAACAACAACAGGTACAACAACCGGGCGCACAGGGGAGACGGAGGAGAAGGAGGAGGAGGAGGGCAAGGCAGGGTCAGCAAGGCCCACAAGCACTGCCACTACCACCACGCAGGCGGCCCGCAATCCCACGCCTCCGAGCTGATCCGTTCAACCTCACTGCTGAGCAGATCCACACCCTCTACCGTTTGGACCGGGACACCATAATCGCCATTGTGGACATGACACATGCTGACCTCGTGAGCATGATAGATAGCCCAACCGCCATCCCACCCCTACTGAAGGTGGTGTCTGTACTCCACTTCCTGGCCACAGGCACCTACCAGCACACAGTGGGACAGTTGCATGGCATTTCACAGCCACTGTTCTCACGGACACTCTTCCAAGTGCACGATGCCCTCCTGAAGCACGCCGACGACCACATCACACTACCACGCACGTACCAGGAGATTACCAACACAAAAGTGGGATTCCATGCACTTGGCGGCATCCCGGGTTGCATTGGTGCCATCGACTGCACCCATGTTGAATTGGTTGTCCCACATGCCATGGAGGTCCAGTACCGCAACCGGAAACAATTTCATTCAATCAATGTGCAAATGGTGTGTGACTCCAACAAGATCTTTACGCATTGTTGTGCCAGATTTCCAGGATCTACCCATGATTCTATGGTCCTGAGGAACACAAGAATACCACGCTACATGGAGCGACACGCAGGGCACAGATCCTGGCTACTCGGTGAGTCTCATTCCATGCATGACATCGTGGCCCATTTGATGCGTCAATGACCTTGCAGGAGGGGGGGGGGCTACTTAGCACTATCATTCCACTGACACCCTTTATTCGTCTCATACAGGTGATGCCGGGTATCCACTGAAGAGATGGCTCCTTACACCAATCCGGAACCCACAGAACGAGCATGAGGAGGACTACAACCATGCCCACTCACGTACCCGTGTGGTCATTGAACAGGCATTCGGCCTACTGAAGGCTCGTTTCCGCAGCCTCAGCAGGTCTGGCGGGGCACTCATGTACAGCCATGAGAAGGTTTCTAAGATGGTCATGGCATGTGTCATGCTGCACAACATGTGCATACGTAGGAATGTGCCCATGCCCCCTGACGCTGTACTGCATGCACCTGAAGATGATGATGATGACGAGGGTGGGGATGTGGAGGCACCTCAAGGAGTCCATGAGGCACAGGATGCACGTGCAATCCGACAGAGCATCATAGATGCATGCTTCTAGCAACCACGCATGGTGCCTATTACACGGAAAGGGGACCTGTGGCACTGTGTGTGTGTAGTACAGGCACATTGTGGACTGTACGCCTATGAAGGCCTCGTACGCAAATATCAATGTCCACACATGTCATTGGATGATAATGAGGTGCTGTATTGTTAATGTGATTTGATTTATACACCCTATGGACCCGCCACCCAGTGAAGCCCAACACACCCCCTCCACCCTACTACCTCCCCCCCCAACACCAGTGTCCAAATATGCATGCTGTCCGTGGGTAGACGCTATTGCAAGCCCCCTCTACGGGTATCAGGGGCACCCCTGCCCGTGGAGCGCAGGTTCCTGCCAGATCTGCGTTGGGGGCTGCCCTGGACGGAACTTGCCACGGATGATGTCTCTGCCTGCTCGCGTCCATGCATGTCTCTGAGGGTTTGTGAGAGCTCCGAGAGCACACGGCGCACAGCAGCAAGTTCAGCACAAACGTCTTTGGACGTCGCATGCAGTTCCCCCCTCAGGCTCTCGGTGCTTTTCTCCATTTGTGCTCTCAGGCTCTCGGTGCTTCTCTCCATTTCTCCCCTGAGGCTCTCACTACTTTTCTCTATTTGTGCCCTGAGTGTCTCGGTGGATGTTTCCATGGCTGCCCTGGAACCCCCGCATTCATTTGCATGGTCCTTGAGTAGCGTGGACACTTCCTGCTGTTGCTCGATCAGCAGGTCGAGGGACTGTTGCCTCTGCTGGGCCATGGACATTTGCGGTGGTGTGACAGGGGGGCTGCTCAACACATGTTGCCTTGGCACAGGACTTGTGGGGGTTGGCCAGTCGTCGTCTTCAGGGTGCCCCTGCGTGGTTTCGTCATGGTGTAGGGGATGGAACATGCAGGGGGATTGGGAAAGGTCATGGATGGTACCTACGTCGCCAGCACTGTTTTCCGTGTCGGAGCATGCTGGCATGACAGCTGTGTCACCTATGGTGCTGCTACCACCAGAGGCAGTGCCATCAGATACGTTCTTTGGGGGGACCTGTGGTGCTGGGGTTGTGGACTTGCTGGCTGCTGGGGTGCCTGTTGCAGTCCCCTCCAGTGTGCTGCCACTTGATTCCTGCTGCTGCCGTGTCTTGATCCTTGCACCTGAGGTGGAGGCTCTTGGGACGTTGGTCCTGGCCCTCTTTGCAGGCGTGCTGGTAGGGGTGTCCTGCAGCTCGTCGTTGGTATCGGACCCTGTGGTGGAGTAAAGAGGGGCGAGCGTTAGTTATGGGTCTGTCGGATTTGGAATGGCAACGTATCAAATGCATTGGGGTGGTACATGAGGCTGATTTGGGACTGGGCCTTGGAGGTGGTCTCATTTTCGTGTGGATTGAGGATGCATTCATTTGGCTGCCTGCAGTTAGGGGGTGCATGCTGCACATGTAGGGGTTGTTTATGGCATCTTGATTGATTTGTTTATTCATTCTGACTTTTAGAGGGCGCTGTCAGGGCAAAGTATGTATTGCACTATGGGGTCACATGGTACTGCACATGTTCGTGTTTTGTGGATTTCGCATTGTTTCTCTTGGCCAACCTACCTGATTCTCCGGATGTCGGCACTCCTTTCTCCATCCCTCCGACTCCCTCTATGCTCTCCATTCCTATGGTGGAGGCGCAGATATCCTCCCAGGGGGTCAACTTGATGGGCGACTCTGAACCCCCCCCGGTAGCTGTGGCGATGTTCCTGTTCGCAGAAAGTATGCTGCGTACGCGGATCCGCAGGTCGTCCCACCGCTTGCGACATTGCTGTGGCGTGCGGGGTGTTGTCCCCACCGCACTTACGCGCTGTGCCACCAGGGCCCATATGGCCTTCTTGTTGGCAAGGGCCGTCCTGGTCATTTGACTGGAGAAGACGACGGCGGCATTTTCCTGGAGGGTCTCGGTGAGCACGGTCAGTTCCTCTCGGGAGAAGTGTACCTGCCGCTTGCGATCACACGCTTTCTTGGCTACCTTTCCCATATTTATTTTTTTAACTGGGGTTGCTAACGGGTTGGGATGTGTGTCAGGGTCGGATTTTTAATGGTTGTGTTGGGATTCGGATTTTATAGTTGTGCGGCGTGCTGTTTCCCGTTCCGGCCACATGCTTTTACTTCCGTTTCCGTATATTTACGGTGCCCGTAATTTGCGGTGCCCGCTCGTTACGGTGACCGCTCATTACGGTGACCGCTAAGATGGGTGGCGGTATTGCACCTGGTGCAGCGTACGGCGGCGGTAAGGGCCGTTTTGGGGTCATTTCCGCCATCGCAGCCTTTCGGATTCCGCCATGGCGTAATGCTCGTGCCCGATGGGTCGTAATTAGCCGCACTTTGCTCCTTCGTGCAATGGCGGAAACGCTATTTACGCTGTTGCGGTCCGGTCAGTCACTTTCCGCCAGGGTCGTAATGAGGCCCAATGTGTGGTTTCATCTCATTGTTTTCATGCATGTCATGATATGGGTTTTCAGGTTCACTTGCAACCATTGTGTGTGTGTGAGACACATGTGTTGATTTCCATTGTTTCCATTGGAGTAGTATCATGGGCGCATGTAATACTTGGTTGTGTCTTTGGGCTGTGGTGGCTGGCCATGAAGCCCATGCTTGAGGATTGTCAGGGCCTGTGGGCAGGGGGGCATGAGTGGGGACCTGGTGGGGGCTGCCCATGTTGGCTGGGGGGTGGGGGTGATAGGGGACATGAGTGGGGGCCTGGTGGGGGCTGCCCATGGTGGCTGGGGGGGGTGGGTGGGAGACATGAGTGGGGGCCTGGTGGGGGCTGCCCATGGTGGCTGGTGGGTGGGGGTGGTGGGAGACATGAGTGGGGGCCTGGTGGGGGCTGCCCATGATGGCTGGGGAGTGGGGGTGATAGGGGACATGAGTGGGGGCCTGGTGGGGGCTGCCCATGGTGGCTGGGGGTGGGATTGATAGGGGACATGAGTGGGGGCCTGGTGGAGGCTGCCCATGGTGGCTGGGGGGTGGGGGTGGTGGGAGACATGAGTGGGGGCCTGGTGGAGGCTGCCCCTGCACTGCTGGGGGGTGGGGGTGATAGGGGACATGGGTGGGAGCCTGGTGGGGGCTGCCCATGGTGGCTGGGGGGGTGGGAGACATGAGTGGGGGCCTGGTGGGGGCTGCCCATGGTGGCTGGGGGGTGGGGGTGATAGGGGACATGAGTGGGGGCCTGGTGGAGGGTGCCCCACACTGCTGGGGGGTGGGGTGGTGGGAGACATGAGTGGGGGCCTGGTGGAGGCTGCCCATGGTGGCTGGGGGGTGGGGGTGGGTGGGAGACATGAGTGGGGGCCTGTTGGGGGCTGCCCATGGTGGCTGGTGGCTGGGGGTGGTGGGAGACATGAGTGGGGGCCTGGTGGGGGCTGCCCATGGTGGCTGGGGGGTGGGGGTGGGTGGGAGACATGAGTGGGGGCCTCGTGGGGGCTGCCCATGGTGGCCGGGGGGTGGGGGTGGGTGGGAGACATGAGTGGGGGCCTCGTGGGGGCTGCCCATGGTGGCTGGGGGGTGGGGGTGGTGGGAGACATGGGTGGGGGCCTGGTGGAGGGTGCCCCACACTGCTGGGGGGTGGGGGTGGTGGGAGACATGAGTGGGGGCCTGGTGGAGGCTGCCCATGGTGGCTGGGGGGTGGGGGTGGGTGGGAGACATGGGTGGAGGCCAGGTGGGGGCTGCCCATGGCGGCTGGGGGGTGGGGGTGATAGGGGACATGAGTGGGGGCCTGGTGGGGGCTGCCCATGGTGGCTGGGGGGTGGGGGTGGTGGGAGACATGGGTGGGGGCCTGGTGGAGGGTGCCCCACACTGCTGGGGGGGTGGGGGTGGTGGGAGACATGAGTGGGGGCCTGGTGGAGGCTGCCCATGGTGGCTGGGGGGTGGGGGTGGGTGGGAGACATGAGTGGGGGCCTGGTGGGGGCTGCCCATGGTAGCTGGGGGGTGGGGGTGATAGGAGACATGAGTGGGGGCCTGGTGGAGGCTGCCCATGGTGGCTGGGGGTGGGGGTGGTGGGAGACATGAGTGGGGGCCTGGTGGGGGCTGCCCATGGTGGCTGGGGGTGGGGGTGATAGGGGACATGAGTGGGGGCCTGGTGGGGGCTGCCCATGGTGGCTGGGGGGTGGGGGTGATAGGGGACATGAGTGGGGGCCTGGTGGAGGCTGCCCATGGTGGCTGGTGGGTGGGGGTGGTGGGAGACATGAGTGGGAGCCTGGTGGGGGCTGCCCATGGTGGCTAGGGGGTGGGGGTGATAGGGGACATGAGTGGGGGCCTGGTGGAGGCTGCCCATGGTGGCTGGGGGGTGGGGTGGTGGGAGACATGAGTGGGTGCCTGGTGGAGGCTGCCCCTGCACTGCTGGGGGGTGGGGTGATAGGGGACATGGGTGGGAGCCTGGTGGGGGCTGCCCATGGTGGCTCGGGGGGGTGGGTGGGAGACATGAGTGGGGGCCTGGTGGGGGCTGCCCATGGTGGCTGGGGGGTGGGTGTGATAGGGGACATGAGTGGGGGCCTGGTGGGGGCTGCCGATGGTGGCTGGGGGGTGGAGGTGGTGGGAGACATGGGTGGGGGCCTGGTGGAGGGTGCCCCACACTGCTGGGGGGGTGGGGGTGGTGGGAGACATGAGTGGGGGCCTGGTGGAGGCTGCCCCTGCACTGCTGGGGGGTGGGGGTGATAGGGGACATGGGTGGGAGCCTGGTGGGGGCTGCCCATGGTGGCTGGGGGGGGTGGGTGGTAGACATGAGTGGGGGCCTGGTTGGGGCTGCCCATGGTGGCTGGGGGGTGGGGGTGGTGGGAGACATGAGTGGGGCCTGGTGGAGGCTGCCCATGGTGGCTGGGGGGTGGGGGTGGGTGGGAGACATGAATGGGGGCCTGGTGGAGGCTGCCCATGGTGGCTGGGGGGTGGGGGTGGGTGGTAGACATGAGTGGGGGCCTGTTGGGGGCTGCCCATGATGGCTGGTGGGTGGGGGTGGTGGGAGACATGAGTGGGGGCCTGGTGGGGGCTGCCCATGGTGGCTGGGGGGTGCGGGTGATAGGGGACATGAGTGGGGGCCTGGTAGGGGCTGCCCATGGTGGCTGGAGGGTGGGGGTGGGTGGGAGACATGAGTGGGGGCCTGGTGGGGGCTGCCCATGGTGGCTGGGGGGTGGGGGTGGGTGGGAGACATGAGTGGGGGGCTCGTGGGGGCTGCCCACGGTGGCTGGGGGGTGGGGGTGGTGGGAGACATGGGTGGAGGCCTGGTGTAGGGTGCCCCACACTGCTGGGGGTTGGGGGTGGTGGGAGACATGAGTGGGGGCCTGGTGGAGGCTGCCCATGGTGGCTGGGGGGTGGGGGTGGGTGGGAGACATGAGTGGAGGCCAGGTGGGGGATGCCCATGGTGGCTGGGGGGTGGGGGTAATAGGGGACATGAGTGGGGGCCTGGTGGGGGCTGCCCATGGTGGCTGGGGGGTGGGGGTGGTGGGAGACATGGGTGGGGGCCTGGTGGAGGGTGCCCCACACTGCTGGGGGGTGGGGGTGGTGGGAGACATGAGTGGGGGCCTGGTGGAGGCTGCCCATGGTGGCTGGGGGGTGGGGGTGGGTGGGAGACATGAGTGGGGGCCTGGTGGGGGCTGCCCATGGTGGGTGGGGGGTGGGGGTTATAGGGGACATGAGTGGGGGCCTGGTGGAGGCTGCCCATGGTGGCTGGGGGGTGGGGGTGGTGGGAGACATGAGTGGGGGCCTGGTGGTGACTGCCCATGGTGGCTGGGGGGTGGGGGTGATAGGGGACATGAGTGGGGGCCTGGTGGGGGCTGCCCATGGTGGCTGCGGGGTGGGGGTGATAGGGGACATGAGTGGGGGCCTGGTGGAGGCTGCCCATGGTGGCTGGTGGGTGGGGGTGGTGGGAGACATGAGTGGGAGCCTGGTGGGGGCTGCCCATGTTGGCTGGGGGGTGGGGTGATAGGGGACATGAGTGGGGGCCTGGTGGGGGCTGCCCATGGTGGCTAGGGGGTGGGGGTGATAGGGGACATGAGTGGGGGCCTGGTGGAGGCTGCCCATGGTGGCTGGGGGGTGGGGGTGGTGGGAGACATGAGTGGGGGCCTGGTGGAGGCTGCCCCTGCACTGCTGGGGGGTGGGGGTGATAGGGGACATGGATGGGAGCCTGGTGGGGGCTGCCAATGGTGGCTCGGTGGGTGGGTGGGAGACATGAGTGGGGGCCTGGTGGGGGCTTCCCATGGTGGCTGGGGGGTGGGGGTGATAGGGGACATGAGTGGGGGCCTGGTGGGGGCTGCCCATGGTGGCTGGGGGGTGGGGGTGGTGGGAGACATGGGTGGGGGCCTGGTGGAGGGTGCCCCACACTGCTGGGGGGGTGGGGGGTGGGAGACATAAGTGGGGGCCTGGTGGAGGCTGCCCCTGCACTGCTGGGGGGTGGGGGTGATAGGGGACATGGGTGGGAGCCTGGTGGGGGCTGCCCATGGTGGCTGGGGGGGTGGGTGGGAGACATGAGTGGGGGCCTGATGGGGGCTGCCCATGGTGGCTGGGGGGTGGTGGGACACATGAGTGGGGGCCTGGTGGAGGCTGCCCATGGTGGCTGGGGGGTGGGGGTGGGTGGGAGACATGAGTGGGGGCCTGGTGGAGGCTGCCCATGGTGGCTGGGGTGTGGGGGTGGTGGGAGACATGAGTGGGGGCCTGGTGGAGGCTGCCCCTGCACTGCTGGGGGGTGATAGGGGACATGAGTGGGGGCCTGGTGGGGGCTGCCCATGGTGGCTGGGGGGTGGGGGTGATAGGGGACATGAGTGGGGGCCTGGTGGAGGCTGCCCATGGTGGCTGGGGGGTGGGGGTGGTGGGAGACATGAGTGGGGGCCTGGTGGAGGCTGCCCCTGCACTGCTGGGGGGTGAGGGTGATAGGGGACATGGGTGGGAGCCTGGTGAGGGCTGCCCATGGTGGCTGGGGGTGGGGGTGGGTGGGAGACATGAGTGGGGGCCTGGTGGAGGCTGCCCATGGTGGCTGGGGGTGGGGGTGGTGGGAGACATGAGTGGGGGCCTGGTGGAGGCTGCCCCTGCACTGCTGGGGGTGAGGGTGATAGGGGACATGAGTGGGGGCCTGGTGGGGGCTGCCCATGGTGGCTGGGGGGTGGGGGTTATAGGGGACATGAGTGGGGGCCTGGTGGGGGCTGCCCATGGTGGCTGGGGGGTGGGGGTGGGTGGGAGACATGAGTGGGGGCCTGGTGGGGGATGCCCATGGTGGCTGGGGGGTGGAGGTGGTGGGAGACATGGGTGGGGGCCTGGTGGAGGGTGCCCCACACTGCTGGGGGGGTGGGGGTGGGTGGGAGACATGAGTGGGGGCCTGGTGGGGGCTGCCCATGGTGGCTGGGGGGTGGGGGTGGGTGGGAGACATGAGTGGGGGCCTGGTGGGGGCTGCCCATGGCGGCTGTGGGGTGGGGGTGGTGGGAGACATGGGTGGGGGCCTGGTGTAAGGTGCCCCACACTGCTGGGGGGTGTGGGGGGTGGGAGACATGAGCAGGTGTGCAGGGTAGTCCCCTGTTTTGTGGGCTGCCTGCAGGGGCCGTGGAGGGCGTACAGGGAACACCTGTGAGGACCCACCCAGCCTAATCGCGTGTGATTATTTCCGCGCACCCCTGTAATACACGTACCCAGCCAAATCGCATGTGATAATTCCCGCACACCCCTGTAATACACGTACCCAGCCAAATCGCGTGTGATTATTCCCGCGCACCCCTGTAATACACGTACCCTGGCTAATCGCGTGTAAAACTTCACGCGTACCCCTGTAATACACGTACCCTGGCTAATCGTGTGTTTAACTTCACGCGTACCCCTGTCATACACGTACCCTGGCTAATCGCATGTAAAACTTCCCGCGTACCCCTGATATGAACGTTACCCGCTTTGCGTTCCTTGTTTGGCAGCCCTGTAAACTGGTCCAGGGTTAGCGCAGCCCTTTGCGATGATTTAGCGATTTTGATGGCTTTTCCTTGCGCGAGGGCGTTCTTGGGGGCGTTACTGGCGCTGCTGCAGGGTCGCTGCGATACTCTGCGCCACAGCTGGTTTGGGAGCCTGAAATCCATGAATACGCTGTGCGCGGAAATCGGTTTTGGCGCACGCGCCTGGTGCAGGCAATCGCACGCGGACACTCTGCACCAGCCGCTTGCGACACTTTTCTGCAAAATTCTATGAATTACCCTGTGTGTGTGTAAGAAGTGTAAAATCGTATTGTGCAACTTCAGAGGAGCTAATTATATTATATTCATAGCTGTAGTGCTATTAGAATGTGGATGGATAATTACTGACAAATCATGAAACTGGATACTAGATCTACTTCATGTTGCTAGTTCCTTAAAGCTGCATTTGTTATTGTGCCTAAATAGGTTCATAGAGAGCAGCTCACATCAAATTACTCATTAAGTCCACCAAGAGGAAGAGCTTCTAATCTCTCGAAGCAGACAAACTACTTGCGTATAGGTCATTCATTACTGTCAAAACCTGTTTCTAGATGCTAGATCTCTTCACATAGCTAATACTGTAACACTACATATGTCATTGTGCATAGATGGTTTCATTGAAAACAACTCAAATCAAATTCCTCATTGATTCCACCAGGAGAAAGAAAATCTAGTCTACCAATACAGAAAGCCTCTTTTTAGGGTCTTCTTTTTTTGATGTCTTTACTTTAACCTTTCGTTTGCACAGTTTCTAACACCATAAATCGCAGTTGTGACAACAACTGTCCCTTCTCTGTAAAATGTCTGGCCACCGCTGATGCGTGGTTATTTTTCCTGATGCAGGATATGTGATTCGTAGTCTTACTTTTCTCGATGTTTCACCAACATAGTAGATCCACATGGGCATCTCATGCCATAAATGACTTTCTCAGATAGGCACGTAGCATGATGTCTCATTTGGATTTTTTCACCAGTTCCTGGGTGTGAAACCGTTGAGCCTTTAATAATGTTATTACAGTTCCCACAATTGAGGCATGGTTTGGTTAACAATTATAATTATTTGACCTAATGAATAGACAGCACTGGATCTGAAGATGGCCATTACTGTCAGAAATGCATAGCCCCTAGCTCCAATATGCATCTGCTGACTACTGATGAAATGATCCTCTAAGGGGAATTGTGACTACAACAATTGTAAAGAATCAGATTTTTGGAACTTAGAAATTAATTAAGAATACTACATGCCACTACATGGTTTTTGGGAGTGCAGCCCACACTGCTGGCTTTGTAGCCAAGGTCTTGTTTTCGCTTGTATTTGGAGTGCTTTTCACAGAGGCACCTTTTCAGTGGTTTTGCATCCCACGCAGAGTAAATAATTGAATAAAAAAATTCTAATGTAAGTGAACAGAAAAATAGAGGTTGTGCACACTCACCAACCTTCAGTCATACGGTTTCTGGTAACCTCCCTCTGGTTTGGCCCCAGAGGTTTCATTAGACCTTGGAATTTAACCATATGGTATTTGTGGTCCTCTTTGGATGGTGGAGGATTAGAATTTTCTTTAACTTCTTTCTTGTGTTTTTCCCTTCTTCCTTTTTATGAGTTGCCCCAGAGTCCTTGTGTGGGTCCCTGTTGGCTACCCACAAATCAGCAGGTTGTGCTAGTCTCTTGGGGTCAATTTCTTTTGAGTCAGCAAAGGCCTGTCTCCGCTCTGGGGAGCAGGCATAAAAACAGTCTATAGTAAAAAAAAAAATCCTCATTCTTTCAAAAGTGCTCCCCGTGTAACCCTTTACCCAGTCATCTAAGTTCTTCACACATTCACACAGCCAGGTAGCCCAAAGAGTGCCATTGTTTTTTCTTATGGTCTATGAACCTTTTTAGGTATTGGGAACGAGTCTTCCCAAACCTGGCTATAAGAGCCTGTTTGACTATCTCATAGTCTTTTCTGACTTCAGCATTCAAATCTATGACAGCATCACAGCCATTCTGGGGGAGCCTAGGCATAACCCATGGAGCTAAATAATTCCCCTTAATATCTTGCAAACTACAATTAAACTCAAATATATGCCCAGTCTATCCAACACATCAAGCTTTTGGATCAACACATCAAGCTTTTGGATCATACACACTCACCAACTCTCGTGGAAGGCGAGGCTTCTTGGGACCATCAGACTGAGAAGACCCTGAAAAGGAAGCAGAGTCAAGGGACATTGGGCCTCATTACACGGATGGCGGAGAGCCATGGCGCTATTAGCGCCATGGTTCATGCCAGTAAAATACTGGCACCGCCTTGGCGGAAAGGGGAATTACCGCCCCATTCCAAGGTTGGCGGGGCGGTAATTCCCCCTTCCACCATTGCCCTTCGCCATTCCCATTTTTGCCCCATAGGGCATAATGGGAATGGGGAAGGCGCTAATTGCGGTACCGCAAATTGCGGTACCGTAATTAGCTCCCTGGGTCCCTTTGCGGGTTGGTTTTTAACGCCTGCAAAAAGCAGGCGTTAAATCCCCCAACCCGCAAAGAGACCTCGTAGTAAGGCGGTAAGGATTTACCGGTACCGGTATTTTACCGGTACCGGTAAATCCTTGCCGCCATCCGTGTAATGAGGCCCATTGTCTTCATTTCTTATTCATGTTGCATTTCCCTCTCCCTGTGCCTTATTTATCTGTCTTTGTCCTCAGACAGAAGGGTTAGTTTCCTGAATTCAAGTTCAATTTTCCTTTTCTCAAGAGTTAGATAATCTGGGCTTATATTGTGACCCAAAAGGTTCATGGAAGCAGGTAACTGAGGTACAGGGGACGGCTGTGGAGAGGGGTTTGCAGACACTTGAGGACACTCATCGCCTTCTGATCCATCAAACAGGTTAGAACTAAGTCCTAAACTATCATCCTCAGAATTCTCTTCCATATCAATGTTGGGAGTAGGGGTTACAGGCCTACTCCGAAGATTTTGGCGATTTAATAATCTCTTCTGGAAGTGCCCTGCTGAAGTGCCCTGTTACGCCTACCTTACTATCTACTGCTTTAGATACCAGATACGAACTGTGGAGCTCGGCTGCTATGAGGCCAGGCCCCTTTATTCTCGTTACTCTACAAAAAGGCACACGCATGCACCTCTGCGTGTGCACCCTTGTGGAAGAGCCCTTCTGAAGTGCCCGGTTACGCCTGCCTTAGTGTCTACTGCGTTGGCTACCAGATACGTGCTGTGGATCGCTGCTGCTACGGTGTGTTGGGGACTTATTCCAGACACTCTACTAAATTGTTTAGCATATATAGTATTTATACTGTCACTTTATATGTATCCAGAATACTGAAAATATTCTGTTTCTTTATTTTACTAGAGGCCACTCCCACTCTCGTTACTCTACAAAAAGGCACAAGCGTGTGTCCCTGCGCGCACCCCCTTTTGGAAGTGCCCTGTTAAGCCTGGGGCAGGGGCTGGCTGGTTTCTGCGTTATTACTCCTAAGCGTTTCTGAGACGTGCCTATATACAAGGTATTGTGGCTATGTTTCTTCCTCGACTTCAGTGAGGAGTGTTGTTCAACCTTTGTGGGATATTGAATTGGCGTGAACAAGTTTTTCGCGTGGGCTTTTTATAACCGCAACATTTGCTGTTCATAATAAAGAGGAAAAACTCCAAGAATGACGTTATTGCCGCGGTTTCTCTACCGTTGACACGTCATATGACCATTTAGCGGGCTGCAGCTATGCCTCTTCCTTTGTCCCCGCACAATGATGAGAATTTGTTGGAATGCGCGCAGCAGTGTTCTAGCGAGCGTGCCAATGTTGTTATTGCGCCGCTTGCGATGAAAACAATTGATAATCCTGAGTTATCTCAATCTCTTTTTGTTGAGGACTGTTGCACAGAGCTATTAAGTAATTTTGTTGAATAGTGTGAGAGTGCAGGCATTTCTCAAGAGTCTGAAATGGAGCACTGCTGCATCAATACCCCCCTGATTTTTAGATCTGGAGAAATTACGTTATTAGGGCTTTCACAACATTTAGAATCTATGTCTGGCTACTTAAATGCTGCTTCTAATTTCTCTGTAGCGAATAAGGCCATGAATATAAATGAAACATCTGATTTGTGAGCGGTCTCTGAAATATTGAATAGAAAGATACTTGGTGAATTAAAAAAACATACATTTGTCTTGAACGAAATTATGCTTGTTCTAACTTCCATGCCTGAGATGAATGCTAAGAGTATTTCTAATACTGCTTACCCTTTACACGAGGAGCTTCCATCTGCTCAGAGTGCCTGACTTATAAATGAGAAAAATGATTATAGACCGGACATTCGAGAGCTTGAACCTATTGTTGAAATGCATGCTGAAAACGATGGTGTGCCTCTTCCCCAAATGTCTGACTCTGATCAGTTTACTGTTAAAATATCGAAGGGAAAAGAAAAAAAATGGCGAAAACAGGTGCTAGCCCTGAAGACTTTCAATAATTCATCCCGTACGTTTTTGATGGAGAAATGTTTGCGTGATGTTATTTGTGACAGCCAGTCTGATGTGGAAGTAAGTGTCGCCTCGGATTCCCTTGCACAGTGCCCTAAACAGAAACCTAGTGTGGGTTCATGTGCAACCGAGACTGAAAGATCACATGCAAACCGAGCTACACAATGTGAATACTCTTTAGGCATTCATCGGCTTTCCGAGGCTCTAAAGAATAAAGAGACCTCAGGTAGGACCGACAATCACCTAAAATCAATTGAGCTTGGATTGCTTGATATATTTGACATATTCAAGAATCCGGCAGTCTTACCTCGCACAAATCCTCCAACTTCTGTGGGCCTAGCAACCTCAAAGGATATGGAAAAAAATAAGACACACGGAATCCCAGATCCTATGGTCTCATTTCCCTTCCCAAATAGTGAGAGAAACTCTATAAGATCTGATCATACACATGCACAACCAGGGTTGACAAACATTTTAAACACTTGCTAATGACCAATAAAGGAGAATCCCAAAGAATGTGGTTCCAGATTTGCCAAAAAGTTTAAAATTCACTTCTACAAACGGAAACAGCACTATTCCTAACAATCCTGTAGTTGCTTCTGATAAGACGGAAGCCTTGCTAGATAGAGGATTGAAGGAAAAATCAGTCTGTCATTTAACTGAAAGCATACTTCACCAAAAGACCCTATACTCTATATGTGGGAGAAACCTAGAAGGACTGCGCCCCTCAGGAATACCTGATTCGGGATCCCATGTCTATCCCGTTAATCGTGGACACACTGCATATAATGATGTGAGTCTGAATATCACCGAAGCAATGAAACCCGGAGTCACTGGTGAATATGATACTCAAATCCCAGTAAAGAAAAGGCCTTTAGAACTAGAAAATTGTCTTAGACCTCCAGTGTTTCCAAATGATCCGAGTTTAATGCTGAACTACATGTTTGAGGAAGGTGGTCCTTACTCGCTGAATAGGTCTTATGTACTCACCCTATTTTCTGACATAGCTGAGTTTTATTGCTTCTGCTGACATAAAACTGATTGATTACATTCACTCATACAGATATGATTATGTTCAACTTATTATTCCATCTCCTTTTGTTCGAACATTGATACTAAAGGAAGCTGGTTCATTACAGAAACGTGGATTTAATGTAACTAACTTTTGTGATTCCAGCCAATTGAAGACTGATTCCAAAATTACATAGTGTGTACCTGTAGACACAGGCACGTCTTTGGGTGCTTTCAAATTGATTACTGGTGGTGGGCAAATAAATTCTAGTGAAGTCCAGGATTGGAGGTGGCTTGCCCTATCTCTTAGGGAATCTATTGCCCAGTTGAAAACCCTAGGCAAACCTCTTTAGCTTAGTTGGGTCCTATCGACTAGTTTTATGGAACTGAAGAGGCCACTCTCACTTAGACTCAAACAATAGGGTAATATCTGAAGTGGCTCAAGAATCTTGGGCTCGAGGTAATCTAATTTGGGATGACTTTGAAGTAAAATGTTTGTTTGCAAAGTGTGGTGAGAGAGAACGTCCTAAGGGTGGTCTTGCACTTGCATTTCGAAAAGGCATTTCAATTCAAATGGTTTTGTACATGCAAATATCATGTTCCATGATGCTAGTTACATTTCATGTTCACATACTGGAATCCATTAGACCACTCTGTTATTCAGTTGAGCAAAGCGCTTGAATACTTTAATTGAGGATTGACTTGATGCAAATCATGGGGGCCTAATTGTTCTGGCAGGTGACTTGAATGCCGACTTCATTCAGACAGTTTCCAATATGGAACGGGCATTGGACTCCCTGGGCGACTCTTACTCTAAAAATGGGACCACACTGTATAGGGAAGCACTGTGGCTGTCTTTTGCTAGCAGTTGACGTTTAAAGCCTATGTCTAATCATAAAGCTAAGTGGAAAGCCTGTGGTGAGTCATCTATCATAGACTACATATAAGTGAGCAACTGTATGAAAAAGTTGGTGTTATGGAACTACACACAACACCATATAGTGACCCCACTATGCTCACTATTAATCTGCAATGGACTAAGAGATCAACACTTTGGGAGGTACATTGTGAAGCTACGGAGCTTAATGTTAGGAGAACCAGAGAGAAATCGACTCCGCAGGAGAAGGAAAGGTTTATGAATCTTAGGATGCATGACTACAACTTTAACACTCTTGAAAAAAAGAGAAAAAAAGCAATGTGGGCTTGAATAATTAATGTTCTCTTCATTGATTTTATCGCACATAAGAAAACTCCTATTTCTTGAAAAAACATCTTACGTCCTTCCTATATTCAAGAAAGAGAACCGTCTATGTCCGATGAATTACAGACCGATTGCCCTGATGTATACAGAGTCAAATATATTTGTTTCTATCGTTCTAGAAAACATTTTTGCCTGGATCGAAGAGAAAGGCTTACTTGATTTCAGACATATAGGATTTAGAAAGAACATGGGGGACTGATGCTGGAGGTCTTCTATTAACTTCTCTGCAGAGAAATGCTTGGTAGAAAGGTAAATAACCCCTATGTATTGCCTCAATTGACCTATTGATGGCCTTTGACATGGTCGATAGACCAATTCTCTGGAAACAGTTGATTGAATTTGGGATTGACAACGGTTTATTAGACCTGTTAATATATTTGTATTCTAATACCAAGATGAATGTAAGACTGAATAATGACGGACTAATGTCAAAGGATATAAATACCCATAATGGCCTTAAGCAAGGGTTCATTCTTGCTGCAACATTTTTTAATTTGTGTGTATCTGGAGCTGGTAAAGAATTAGAAAATTGTGGTTTACATGCACCTAAGATCAGTTCGCTGAGACTACAATGGGTCGCCTATGCCGACGACTTTTTGTTAATGGAGTGCCCGAAAATTGGTTTACAGTGATTAATGAAGCACTTTGAGGCATGTATTTCTGTATTAAAACTTAAAATCAATCTAACTAAAATGGTTATCGTTCAACGTGGTCAAGGAAATAAAAACATCTCCAAGTTTACCTGGAAATGCAAAGGTATTGGTATAAAATCACAGCTACCTCCGATATTCTTTTTAGAGCACTTCAGTATTTTTTTCAAAAATTATTTAAGATTGAAGGCAGTTGCCGGTTCATGGCAAATTAAAGTAATAGAAAGGAAATATGGTAAATACTCGATGTGACCCTGTAGGGAATTTTATTGTTTGAAAGTAATGCAACAGCTAATATATGGAGTTTTTCCCACAGAGTTATCGTCATATTTGATCTTTTTTGAGGCTCTTGTATGAAGAAATATTCTTTTCTTTCTACCAAAATGTATTACTTTTGAACTCATTCGGTATGAATTCGGTCTGCAATCCTTGGAGAGTTGTATGAACTGGAAAAAAATTGTCTGCATCATTAGATAAAAAGACTCGATGTATTCTAAAATTGGTGATGAAAACTCAGGGCCATTTATAACTACTCCTAAAAAGGATGTGGAAATTCAGTTACAGTAATTGGGCTCCCCTCTTCAAACCCCGTATTGACAATCCAACCAACATAAAAAAATAATTAGATCATTCGATTGGATGGAGAATAATGTTGTGATTTTGAAATTGAAATTTTGTTACCAATATATATAATTTTGGAAGCGGTATCCTAATCCTCAATCATACATTGTTAAATAACCTTGTCATGCTTTTAGAAATAGCAGTATGCGATTTTTTTTCAATGTGTTAAACACGCAGAAAATACTTAACATTCATTATCCCAGTTCTGATGACTACAAATATTATAGATATTGTCA
The DNA here is from genome assembly GCF_040938575.1 of Ambystoma mexicanum. Lineage (NCBI taxonomy): Eukaryota > Metazoa > Chordata > Amphibia > Caudata > Ambystomatidae > Ambystoma > Ambystoma mexicanum. Next base: position 386,735,379 of record NC_090937.1, read on the forward strand.
AGTGAATGGTGAAAAAGAAACTCTGTTGCACTTATTGCAGGTGTGTCCTAAACTGATCTCGCAAAGAATCCTATATTTTGCTCAGTTTGTGATTAACACTGATTATGTTGACAAAGAACATTTGTGGTACAAAATGCTACACAGTGATTCAGTATCATAGAAAATGAGAGTGAATGTCTTTTAAAAAAACATATGTAATATTGTTTGATGATCAAATTTGATTTGTTTACTGTATAAACATGTATAGAAAATGTAAGGTATTTGTATTGAGTTTTGGTATGAAGATTTTATCTGTTAATTTTTATTCAACTTATTTCAATATTTTGTTTTATGAATGTTATACTTTATAAAGGTTTAAATAAAACAAAAACAATACAGACAATTACAACTCAGGCCTCGTGGCTTACACAATTTGTTCAGTTGTTCTACTGTCAGTAAAGCAAGTGCCTGTTCATTAAAATTATCAATTTCAATTTGTTATAAGTTACTTTTCTTTTAGTGGAGCTAGCCTTGTGGATGATTTTCTTGGACACACGTATAACCATTGGTCACTGTAATATATCCTACACCAATCCCACCAGGGTTAGGTACGTTTTTCTGAGGTGGGACTTCATAAGACTTATGATATGATATGATAGTTTATTTATATAGTGCCTATACACAATGTGTTTCAAAGCGCTTCAAGGCAAGGGAGGGAAAAAGGGAAAATACAACAACATTCTTACTGGCCATGAACAGTAAGGATGTGAAATTAACTATCATACTCAACCTGACGACATTTCAGATTGTGCAAGTGGTAATACATAGATAAGGAAGGGGGGGTGGGAAGGAAAGGGAAACAGACAGGCGACTACCGTTCTAGGCCTGAGGACATTTCTGGTAGAGCCGGAGGAAAACAAAAGATGAGGGAGAGGGGTGCAGAAGGGAGGGGAGGAACAAAACAAGCGACTAAAGTACTAGGCCTGACAACGTTTCAGATAGTGCTGGAGGGGATGGGAGGACAATAAAGGGATGGGGGAGCGACAGACGAGGTTGCTATCATACCAGGTCCAGGGACAATTCTGAGTAAGTGCATAGAAGAAAGTAAGGGGAGGAGGGGAAGAGATAGGAAAAGGGAGAGAGGAGGAGAGGAGAGAACAGAGAGTAAGCAGTCAAAAAGAGTGGAGAAGCAAGAGGGGAGAGAGAATACAATTGCAGAAGTCAGTAGTAACACATAATGTTGCAAGTCAGGATACAAGATGAAGATGGGAACAGCATGATTCAGGGCCACCATAAGTACAAGATGCAAAGGAAGTCCAGCATGAGAGTTGCAAAGGGTGACGCACTGTGAATCAATGATGTCCATAAAAGTAAAATCCAGCATTGGCCACAAGACGGTGATGGTGAAACCAGAATGTATCAGGACAGACTCCTGTGTGCAGGAAGGGGAGGGCAGAAGGGAACAACATGAGGGGAGTGGGGACAGAGGGTATAAACACATGTTGGTGCATGCTTATCTGCTGTCTTAGCAGGGGTCGGACCCTGGATCCCCCTTGTCCGAATAGGTCCAAACAGAAATTGCCCATTTCTTTGACTGCCATTCACTTTGGATGCCCGGCCGAGAGACACCCTTGATCTAAGAGTTAAGAGCAAGAAAGAAGAGGCAGGGCTAAGAAGGTGGGTGGTGCTTAGGCCAGGTGACCTAGATCCACTTACACCTGATCCCGAGCTGCAAAGGAAAAGAGGCTGGAGGGCTCCTTAAGTAGGCAAAAGAGCGGCAAGCAGGAAGGCACCAGGTGGGCGGGGATTGCTAAGTGGTGAAATAGAGCAGCAACCGAGGAAGACACCGAGGTGAGCGGGGCCTAGGCCAGGTGACCTAGATCAACTTACACCTGCTCCCCAGCTGCAAAGGAAAGAGGCTGGAGGGCTCCTTAAGTATGGAAAAGAGCGGAAAGCAAGCAGGCACCAGGTGGGCGGGGCTTGCTAAGTGGTGAAAAAGAGTGGCAACCAGGAAGGCACCAGGTGGGCGGGGCTTAGCCAGGTGACCTAGATCCACTTTCACCTGCTCCCCAGCTGCAAAGGAAAAGAGGCTGGAGGGCTCCTTAAGTAGGGAAAAGAGCGGCAAGCAGGAAGGCACCAGGTGCGTGGGGCTTAGGCCAGGTGACCTAGATCCACTTACACCTGCTCCCAAGCTGCAAAGGAAAAGAAGCTGGAGGGCTCCTTAAGTAGGCAAAAGAGCGGCAAGCAGGAAGGCACCAGGTGGGCAGGGATTGCTAAGTGGTGAAATAGAGCAGCAACCGAGGAAGACACCAGGTGAGCGGGGCCTAGGTCAGGTGACCTAGATCAACTTACACCTGCTCCCCAGCTGCAAAGGAAAAGAGGCTGGAGGGCTCCTTAAGTAGGCAAAAGAGCGGCAAGCAGGAAGGCACCAGGTGGGCAGGGCTTGCTAAGTGGTGAAAAAGCGCAGCAACCAGGAAGGCACCAGGTGGGTGGGGCTTAGGCCAGGTGACCTAGATCCACTTACACCTGCTCCCAAGCTGCAAAGGAAAAGAGGCTGAAGGGCTCCTTAAGTAGGCAAAAGAGCGGCAAGCAGGAAGGCACCAGGTGGGCGGGGATTGCTAAGTGGTGAAATAGAGCAGCAACCGAGGAAGACACCAGGTGAGCGGGGCCTAGGCCAGGTGACCTAGATCAACTTACACCTGCTCCCCAGCTGCAAAGGAAAAGAGGCTGGAGGGCTCCTTAAGTAGGCAAAAGAGCGGCAAGCAGGAAGGCACCAGGTGGGCAGGGCTTGCTAAGTGGTGAAAAAGAGCGGCAATCAGGAAGGCACCAGGTGGATGGGGCTTAGGCCAGGTGACCTAGATTCACTTACACCTGCTCCCAAGCTGCAAAGGAAAAGAGGCTGGAGGGCTCCTTAAGTAGGCAAAAGAGCGGCAAGCAGGAAGGCACCAGGTGGGCAGGGCTTGCTAAGTGGTGAAAAAGAGCGGCGACCAGGAAAGCACCAGGTGGCCGGGGTTTAGGCCAGGTGACCTAGATCCACTTACACCTGCTCCCAGCTGCAAATGAAAAGAGGCTGGAGGGCTCCTTAAGTAGGGAAAAAAGCGGCAAGCAGGAAGGCACCAGATGAGCGGGGCTTGCTAAGTGGTTAAAAAGAGCGGCAACCAGGAAGGCACCAGGTGGGTGGGGCTTAGGCCAGGTGACCTAGATCCACTTACACCTACTCCCCAGCTGCAAAGGAAAAGAGGCTGGAGGGCTCCTTAAGTAGGGAAAAGAGGGTCAAGCAGGAAGGCACCAGGTGGGCGGGGCTTGCTAAGTGGTGAAAAAGAGCACCAACCAGGAAGGCACCAGGTGGGCGGGGCTAAGACCAGGTGACCTAGATCCACTTACACCTGCTTCCCAGCTGCAAAGGAAAAGAGGCTGGAGGGCTCCTTAAGTAGGAAAAAGAGCGGCAAGCAGGAAGGCACCAGGTGGGCGGGGCTTGCTAAGTGGTGAAAAAGAGCGGCAACCAGGAAGGCATCAGGTGGGCGGGGCTTAGGTCAGGTGACCTAGATCCACTTACACCTGCTCCCAAGCTGCCCTTTGTATGAGGAACCCAACTCTTAATATAGGCCAAAAAAACACAAGTCGGTACAGTGGCTGAGCAGCTAGGTTTATCTTAGGAGGGAGTTATGTGAGCATTAGAGCAGTACAATGAAATCAGTTCACATAGGTATCCAAGTAAACATTTGCTCAATTACGGTAGTATTAAAATGTATTTATTTATATATAGACAATGAATACAAGCAAATCTAAAATGGAGCAACTACTAATAACATTCAATGTCAAATGGAATCAATTATTATAAGAAACAATAATGCAGGCAACTTTCTCAATGCTTTACATTTCCAGCACACAGAGTGACATCAATTAAGGTCAGTATCACTGTTGCACAATTGAGATGGGAGTGAACGTTTCAAAGTTAGGCAGAACCCAACCACTGGCGTAACAGGGGCCCCCGCAGCCCCTGCGGTGCGGGGGGCCCCAACAGCACATGTCCTGGGAGGGCGCCCCACCTGGAGAAAAAAAATGAAAAAAATGTTTTTTCAAAATCTTGTTTTTTGAATTTCTTTTTGAAATTACTCTACCTACATAAAGGCATCATTACGAGTTTGGAGGTAGCCATGCCATTTATACCGGCATGGCTACCCCCAAACTCGGGTGCAGTGCCGGGTCCAGCAAAAGGGGAATTACTGGGCCATTCCAACCTTGGCAGGCCCGGTAATTCCCCTTTCGTGGGATCCAGAGCCGGTATGTCTCCATTCCCATATGAGCCCCCATAGGGCTCAATGGGAATGGGGAGGATGGTAGCAGCAGTCCCGTTGATAACTGTACCGTTGCTAGCATCCAGTTCTGCTCACAGGCGCCGCTCTGCACGCCTGATCTGACCAGGCGTGCAGAGCGGCGCCCACGAGCAGGACTCGTAATGTGATGGTACAGTGATAACAGCATCGGCAGCACTACCGGTGCCGTTATAACTATACCGCCAATGTTGTAATGAGGCAGGGCTGGCGGGCTGTCCAGCACCCGCTGGTAGGCAGAATCCTGTGCAGTGCCCTTAGGGACCACTATACACGATTAAAACTACAGGTGGCAATACAAGTTTTACCTTTGGTACAAGCCTGTACTACTAAGTCAGAGTGTTAGCGGTGGCGGAGCAGCCAGGCTTATCTCAAGAGTATAGGAGCAGTAGCAGAGATAACATAAAGGGACCACAATTACTGTGACTCAAGCAAACACTGACTCAAGGTTTCAGGTAGAAAAATATAAGTACATTTATTTTTAAACCATTCGTTATAAACACAACACTTCTATTAAACTCAAATAAAAACCACACGTTAAATATACTACAACTAACCAATTCACTTTGTACAGTAAGTCTCAAGGTAAGTACCCTGTGTTTGAATGAACCGGTGTTATGAACAAAACACGTTACCACAAATACGATTGCGATCACTTTTTGACAGTTCGGTCTACTAAACAAACGCGTATCCGTGACATGAAATGCTACCAGGGCAAAAACACACTTAGCACCTGAGATACCCAGAGGGAGTTGGAGGCAAAAATCACAGGCAATATGTTGGTTAGGCAGGCAGAATCAAGAAACATTCAGAGACAGGAGTTCAAAAGTCAAAGGGCCCGAGCCAGGGTCAAAAGACACCGGGGCCAGTTGCCAAAGATCGCACGGTCAGACAGTTCACGATTCAACGTAGCCAAAAGTTCTTCGATATTGTCAATGTTCGGAAGCAAAAGTTATAAGAAGGAGGGAAGACAACGGCAAGCCTTGGAAATGAAGGAAAAGGGATTCACCTAGTTTGCTCAACAGAACACAGTACCTTGTTCCAAAGGTGCAGCTGGTGCCCTGGTAGCTGTTCCTGTTGGTTTCCCGCAGACCCACGATTCCTGGAGCTTCGTCGTGAAGGAGGATGTCTGAAGGGGGTCTGTACCACACAGGGATGAGGCCGGCAGCGGCAACACGGAATAAAAGGTGAGCTCCTTAAAAACAGGAGAGGCTCTTCAGGTGGCTATCCGGACCACTACAGCAGTGTGCAGCGATTTCGACCATGGAAGAGGATCCTGTGGCTGTAGAAGATGAGCTGGTTATCCCCACCAAGCTCAAGGGAAGAAGACTCCGGACTGCATCTTCTCTGAGCCGTTGAAGGGCAGATAGCTCAGGACTGCAGCAGGGCTTCACTGGGACTGGATAGCCGTCGTTCTCTCCGCTTCTATTCGGTTCCTTGTAGTTCCAGTGGCGACTCTCTGACTTCTAGCCCAAGAGACCTGCCTTTTATGCGAAAAACCCCCATTCACACAGCCTGGCTGTCAATCACCCAGCAGGGGGGTTGTCCAGCCCGGACAACTAACCTGGCCAATCATGACAAAGTGCGACTTGGGTTTCCTAGGATACCCTGTGCAGGGGGTGACTACACCCCTCCCTCACATTCAGCCCACCTAGACACATAGGCGCCTGGTGGAGGGCTTCTGAACAGAAAGCCCGCCAAAAGACGATGAACAAAGAAGGCAAACCTAGTTTGCTGCACAAAGTAAAACACAAGAAGGAATTTAACAAAAAGAAATGGCGAATAAACCCTACCGGAGCCAAAAGAAAGACGATTTGGTCAAGCGGTTTTATGTTCGAGGCTAATATAATAGCCAAATACAGTACCACGTTTATCTAATATAATCGTGGTAGAAAGGTTAGGGTAGATACCACTGCCACCAGCCAAGTCTAAATGTTAAAAGAGCAAAACAATGCTCTATGAGGTACAGATAAAAAGGGATACGATTTAACCCTTTCCAGTACTCCATGGAAGATGGGGTGTACTGGATCTGTGGTAGATTGACTAAGTAAAGTTAATGGTAACTTTACCCTTTTCTGGGGGACAGTAGTCGCCTCAGAAATGGAGTCGAGGGAAGTCTTAAAGACAACCCTGTGCCACAGCACTGAAGGTGCTGTGCTACACACAAAAGAAGGGGGCTACTGAAGTGGTGTACTTCAGAGTCCACAATCACAAAAACAGGTAGAAACACATAGCAAAACATAGGGAAGAGTGGGGGAAAAGCTCTCACTCTCACCAAGTGGAAAAAAATAAACTCACGAGATCCAGCAAAGCTGCTGGGGGACTCAATAGGTGAGGGAAATTAGCCATAAATGAGAATTCTCCCTAACACTTGCCCCCCCAGACTAAGGGACAGGAGGATTTAATCCACTCCTGGATGGACCTCATACCTCTAGTCGGTTACAAACATCCTGGAGAGGCCATCAGCATTTTGGTGGTGACTTCCTGCTCTGTGCTCAATGGAAAAATTAAATCCTTGCAGGCAGATTGACCATCTGAGTAACTTTGGGTTTTCCCCTTTCATTTGCATCAGCCATCTCAAGGGTTGGTGGTCCGTCTGAATAGTGAAGGTAGATCCATACAAGTATGGTCTAAACCTCTTCAGTGCACACACAGTAGCAAATAATTATCTTTCTATTGTTGCCCACCTTGTCTCAAGATCCTTTAACTTCCTGCTGTTGAAACAAATGGGGTGTTCCCTACTATTCTCATCCAGTTGACTAAGGACTGCACCTATACCTACATTAGAAGCATCAGTTTGTACAATGAAGGGTTGGTGATAGTCAGGAGCTCTTAGGACTGTAGCTTGACAAAGGGCTTTCTTTAGGCCTTCAAAGGCTTGATTGCACTCCTCATTCCACCTGACCTTTTTAGGAACTTTTGGAGAGGAGATGACATTCAAGGAAGAAGCTATGGTCCCATAGTTTTCTATGAAGTTCCTATAATACCCTGTGAGACCTAGGAAGGCTCTCACTTGGGTTTGAGTAGTAGGGGTGGCCCAGTTTTGTAGAGCTTGTACTTTGCTAGGCAGTGGCCTTATGTCACCTCCTCCTACCTCATGTCCAAGGTAGACCACTGAACTCTGACCAATTTGACATTTGCTTGCCTTTATGGTCAGATGGGCCTGTTCAAGAGCCTGCAATACATAACCTAGGTGTTCAACATGTTCTTTCCATGTAGGGCTGAACACTGCAATGTCATCCAAGTATGCCATGCAGAAGTCCTCCATCCCATTCAGAACTTGATTGACCATCCTCTGAAATGTAGCAGGTGCATTCTTTAATCCAAAAGGCATTACCTTGAATTGGTAGTGGCCAGCTGGGGTGGAGAATGCAGTTTTCCCCTTGGCATGGTCTCTCAAGGCTTTTTGCCAAAAGCCTGACGTTAGGTTAAATGTGCTGAGGTACTTGGCTGCACCAAGTGTGTCCACCAGCTCATCTGTCCTAGGCAAAGGATGGGCATCAGTCATAGTGACTGCATTTGTAGCTCTATAGTCCACGCAGAATCTCAACTCCTTGGATCCTGCCTTTGGTACAAGCACAACTGGGCTAGACCATGAGCTAGTACAGGGTTCTATTACCCCGAGTTCAAGCATCTTGTTGACCTCATTCCTTATGTGGGATCTGACATGGTCTGAGATTCTGTACCCCCTGCTTTTGACAGGCAAACAGTCACCAGTGTGTATGTCATGCTGGCCCCAAGGGGTCAAGCCTGGTGAAAGTGAGAAAAGGGAGGCAAACTGATTCAACAGTAACTTCCACTCATCCTGCTGGTCAGATGTGAGACTGGAAGAGAGATTAACTCCTTCCACTTGCTCATCTAAAGGTAAGCCTCTGAGGAGGTCAGGCAGAGGTTCACTCTCCTCTTCCTCCTGAGCTGAAGCTAGAAGCACCTGAGCTGAAGCTATAAGCAAAGCTCCTATGTCAGGTCTAGAAACATAAGCCTTTAAATGGTTGGTGTGAAAGACTCTGGGAGCCTCCTTAGGATTGCCTAAATCCACCAGATATTTTATCTCTCCAAGTTTACCCACAACCTTGAAGGGTCCTATCCATTTGTCCTGCAAGGCACTCTGCCTTGTGGGGACCATAACAAGAACAAGCTGGTCTTGAGAAAACTCAACCATGTTAGCCTTCTGGTCATGCCAATGTTTGACCAGAGCTTGACCAGCCTTCAAGTTATCACTTGCCTCTGCCATCATGCGTGACATTCTCCTCCAGAGACCTATCACATAGTCAGTCACTCTGACTGGCTTGGGGGAAGGAGCACTCTTCAACCCCTCCTTAATCAGGGCCAATGGACCTCTGACTGGGTGGCCATAGAGAAGTTCGAAGGGACTAAATCCTACTCCCTCCTTAGGGACTTTTTTATATGCAAAGAGAAGGTATGGCAGTAGACGGTCCCACTTTCTTCTAACTGGTTCTTCTAAAGCACCTATCATGTACTTCATAGTTCTGATAAACCTCTCTACCAATCCATTGGTTTGAGGGTGGTAGGCAGTTGAGAACTTGTAAGTGACTCCACAGGTGTTCCACATGGTTTGCATGTAGTGGGACATAACATTTGATCCCCTGTCAGATATCACCTCCTTAGGAAAACCTACTCTGGTAAAAATACCAAGTAGGGCCTTAGCTACAGCTGGAGCCGTATCAGTCCTCATAGGTATGGCTTCAGGAAATCTAGTGGCATGGTCCACTACAACCAGGATAAACAAGTTGCCTGAAGTTGTGGGAGGGTCCAGAGGACCAACAATGTCAATCCCAACCTTCTCAAAAGGAATTGCCACCACTGGGAGAGGCACTAGGGTGCCACATTCTTGGGTCCACTCTTGCCAGAGGTTTGGCAAGTGTGGCAGCTTCTGCAGAACTTGTCTACTTCTGTACCCATTTTAGGCCAATAGAAGTGCAGAGATAGCCTTTATTTGGTCTTCTTAAAACTTAAGTGACCAGCCAAAGGTACCTCGTGGGCTAACTGCAGAAACTGGAGTCATTTCACTAGAGGTACTACAAGTCTTCTGTAGTCTCCAGGGGTTGACTCAGTTGGTTCACTGTAGAAGAGGCCATCTTCCCAGTGCAACCTATACTTCCCAGGCTCAGTCCCATTGAGCTGAGAAGCTGCCTGTTGGCAAAGACCTTCCGAGGTAGGACACTCTCTTTGTCCCTTACTGAAATCTTCTCTGTTGGGCCCAACTGCTGCCAGTAAAGACTGCAGCTCAGGATGGTCAACAGGGTCAAGATCTCTTACCAAGGTAAGATCCTCTTCTAGATCTGATTCCTCAGTATCGAGTTTGACCACACAGAATGAACCTCCATTCAGCCTCAGCTGGTGTGGGAGTCACAGGTGTGAATTTGGACAGGCTTGGAGATGTCCTTCTGGGCACAGGAGTGCTTGCTGGTTTCTTGCTGGCAGACGTAGGTTTCCCCTTTATCTTTTGTTGTCCTGCAATGGCAGTAAGTAAGTCCTGTGGACTTGGGGTGATAGCTTCCTCTATCATGTCCCCAGGAGAGCCTCTTAAGGTTCTCTCCCTTGCAGACGTTGTGAGCTCCTGCTTCCTTCTGCTGGGGGCACTGAGGGTGCTGGACACAACTCCAAGAGTTTTAAGATCATTACCCAACAGGACCCTCCCAGGTACGTTATTTTGCACACTTACAGGTATTCTGGAAGTCATGTCATTACACTGGATCAGAGCTGGTAACTGGGGAACCATTTGCACAGGTCCTCCAGCTAACTTGGTTAAGTGTTTGGGTGCCTTAGCAACATCCTCCACTTTGAAAAAACATTCATCAACCACATTTATGCTGGCTCCAGTGTCTTTGATGGCAGGGGTCTCCTGACCATTCACAAGAACACTATCTTTATAATGCTCTTTAGTATTTTCTGAGATTGAGTTATAGACATCTAAGTTCTTTTGTTCCCAAAGGCCCAAAGACACTAAAGAAACACTAGCTGATACTCTCATGGGCTCATCAGCTAGTAGCTGAAAGTTTCCACTGGTCATAGGTACTTCATCCACCTGGGAGAAGGCTAAGGAGACAGTGTTGATCCCTGAAGGTTTACCCTTACACTTGGGATCTCCTTTCACATGACCGGGCAACCCACAAACAAAGCATTTTCCAAATGCTCTCTGTAATGGGGGTTTGCTCTGCCCTCCATCTGGTGTGGAACCAGGTGGTACACTAGCCTGATTCGGTTTACCTTGTAGCTTACCCTGGTGATGTTTGGGGCCCTCTTTTGGATTGGAATTATTGGAATTTTCGTTGTTGTCTTTCTCTGGCTGCTTCCCCTCATCCTTCTTCTGATTAGCCCCAGAATCCTTGTGAGTGGCCCTGTTGGCAACCCATAAGTCAGCAGCCTTAGCTATCTTCTTAGGATCTATTTCCTTTGAATCAGCCAAGTGCTGTCTAAGCTCAGGAGAGCAGACATCAAAAATAGACTTCAACATTACAAGATTCCTCAAACCTTGATAAGTGTTCACTCTGTAACCCTTAACCCAACCATCTAAGTTTTTCAAACATTCACACACCCAGATAGCCCAAGGGGTACCATCATGCTTTTTGAGGGTTCTAAACCTCTTGAGATACTGGGAAGGGGTCTTCCCAAACTTAGCTATTAATGCTAGTTGCACACATTCATAATCCTATTTATCCTCCTCCCCCAACTCCATTACAGCATCACTTGCAACAGGGGGGAGCCTAGAGAAAAGCCAAGGAATCAACTGATTACCGGAGATACCTTGAATCCCATGATTGTACTCAAACATTGCTAACCATTCCAAAATATCAAGTTTAGTCTCATACATACCAATCATTTCCTTTGGCATACGGGGTCTCTTAGGGCTTGAAGACCTAGAGGACTCTGGGAGAGAAACATTTTCTAGAGACGTTTTCTTCATTTCTAGTTCATGGTTCAGCTCTATTTCTCTGAGCCTTAACTCTTGATGTTTCATGGCAGTTTGTGCATCAATACGTTTCACTTCCAATTCAAGTATCATTTTCTCAAGTGCAATAAACTCAGGAGTAAGTGTAGGACCTGTGGGGGTCCCTGTGGACAGAAGTTGTGCATTTTGAGAAGGCAAGAGAGTTGTAGGGTTTCCTATGAAGGACTTGTCTACTTCTTCACAATTAACACTCTCAGAATCGGAAACATTAAAATCCACATTTGCTGGAGTGGTAGCTCCTTCGACCCACTCTCCAGGTTTTTTCCCATTAACTTTGCAACCAGTTCAGATTTCTTTCCTTTACCAGAGATATTCTTATCCCTACACATGGTTCTATGAACCTCAGCAGTATAGAGTAAAAGACTCTCTTCAGTGTAGTTTTCCATGTTTGACATGATTCCTTAGTTAAATAGAAATAGTGGTGTTAGCCTTGTGGTTAGTTGAACCCAAACAACAGCAGCACTCTAAGTATAATCACTCTACTTCCAAATCCCACCGCTGCCACCAGTGTTAAGCAGAATCCTCTGCAGTGCCCTTAGTGAGCACTACACACGATTGAGACTACAGGTGGCAATACAAGTTTTACCTTTGGTACAAACCTGTACTACTAAGTCAGAGTGGTAGCAGTGGAGGAGCAGCCAAGCTTATCTGAAGAGTATATGAGCAGTAGGAGAGATTACACAAAGGAGCCACAATTACTGTGACTCAAGCAAACACTGACTCAAGGTTTCAGGTAGAAAAATAGAAGTACATTTATTTTTAAACCATTCGTTATAAACACAACACTTCTATTAAACTCAATAAAAACCACATGTTAAATATACTACAACTAACCAATTCACTTTGTACAGTAAGTCTCAAGGTAAGTACCCTGTGTTTGAATGAACCGGTGTTATGAACAAAATGCTACCAGGGTAAAAACACACTTAGCACCTGAGATACCCAGAGGGAGTTGGAGGCAAAAATCTCAGGCAATATTTTGGTTAGGCAGGCAGAATCAAGAAACATTCAGATATAGGAGTTTAAAAGTCAAAGGGCCCGAGCCAGGGTCGAAAGACACTGGGGCCAGTTGCCGAAGATCACACAGTCAGACAGTTCACGATTCAACATAGCCAAATGTTCTTCGATATTGTCAATGTTCGGAAGCAAAGGTTACAAGAAGGAGGGAAGACAAGGGCAAGCCTTGGAAATGAAGAGAAAGCGATTCACCCAGTTTCCTCAACAGAACACAGTACCTTGTTCCAATGGTGCAGCTGGTGCCCTGGCAGTTGTCACTGTTGGTTTCCCGCAGACCCAAGATTCCTGGAGCTTCGTCGTGAAGGAGGACGTCTGAAGGGGGTCTGCACCACACAGGGATGAGGCCGGCAGCAGCGACACGGAATAAAAGGTGAGCTCCTTAAAAACAGGAGAGGCTCTTCAGGTGGCTATCTGGACCACAACAGCAGTGTGCAGGGATTTCGACCACGCAAGAGGATCCTGTGGCTGTAGAAGATGAGCTGGTTATCCCCACCAAGCTCAAGGGAAGAAGACTCGGGACAGGATCTTCTCTGAGTCGTTGAAGGGCAGATAGCTCAGAACTGCAGCAGGGCTTCATCGGACGGGGTAGTTGCAGCAGCCATTGTTCTCTCCGCTTCTCTTCGGTTCCTTGTAGTTCCAGTGGTGACTCTCTGACTTCTAGCCCTAGAGACCTGCCTTTTATGCGAAAAACCCCCATTCACACAGCCTGGCTGTCAATCACCCAGCAAGGGGGTTGTCCAGCCCGGACAACTACCCTGACCAATCATGACAAAGTGCAACTTGGGTTTCCTAGGATACCCTGTGCAGGGTGTGACTACACCCCTCCCTCATATTCAACCCACCTAGACACCCAGGCGCCTGGTGGAGGGCTTCTGAACAGAAAGCCTGCCAAAAGACAGTGAACAAAGAAGGCGGACCTAGTTTGCTGTGCAAAGTAAAACACAAGAAGGACTTTAACAAAAAGAAATGGCGAATAAACCCAACCGGAGCCAAAAGAAAGACGATTTGGTCAGGCGGGTTTATGTTCGAGGCTGATATATAATAGCCAAGAACAGTACCACGTTTATCTAATATAACCGCGGTAGAAAAGTTAGGGTAGATACCACTGCCACCAGTCAAGTCTAAATGTTAAAAGAGTGAAACAATGCTCTAGGAGGTACAGATAAAAAGGGATACGAGTTAACCCTTTCCAGTACTCATGGAAGATGGGGTGTACTGGATCTGTGGTAGATTGACTAAGTAAAGTTAATGGTAACTTTACCCTTTTCTGGGAGACAGTAGTCGCCTCAGAAATGGAGTCGAGGGAAGTCTCAAAGACAACCCTGTGCCACGGCACTGAAGGTGCTGTGCGACACAAAAGGAAGGGCGCTACTAAAGTGCTGTATTTCAGAGTCCACAATCACAAAAACAGGTAGAAACACATAGCAAAACATAGGGAAGAGTGGGGGAAAAGCTCTCACTCTTACCAAGTGGAAACAAATAAACTCCAGAGATCCAGCAAATCTGCTGGGGGACTCACTAGGTGAGGGAAATCAGCCATAGATGAGAATTCTCCCTAACAATCACCAACAAGCAGCACGTGTCAGGGAGGAGTTTATATAGAACAAGACAGCGTGGATACACATACACTCCACAACCCATTGTATTCATGGGAACTGAAGTCTTCTGGGTCCCGCAGCTCAAAAACAGCCTTGCAGGGATTTTCCATGCCCAAATTTCCTCCCACATTTGTCTGAACCTCAACACCTTTACAGAACACAACTTGTTTAATTTATTTATTTATATAGCGCCTACAGCCTGCAGGCATCGGGCCACTTATACAGACACGGGGGAAACAAACATCAAAAAATCAAGACAAAGAAAGGCAATACTAAAATACCCTTACAGAGAGTAGGTACAACCTAGAGACGTTTTCAATCAAAGCATTAAGTATTGAATAATGTTGCTACAGGAAACTGTTTTCTAGAAGCTTTTCCACCCATATACATGCACCCACCCATTTATCCAAACATCTTCATCCACTAAACCACCGCTCCAACAATAGTCACCCACCCACACGTCCTTCCACCCTTACAACCATATTCATTCAGTCAACCATAACTGCCAAAAAAGAAGCATCCTGACGGGAAGGTTAATTATCAGTTGGTTATTTCTGATATTTTGCTGGGCTTCAATAACCTATGCCATTGTACCACTGATTTCAAGCACCTCATTCCCTTAGAATTCTGGATGTCTGGACAAGCAGAAGGTCGAATGTTCTATGTAATACCAGGGCCACAGCACTCGGCTTCTACCAATACCTTTCAGATTATTTTTGTGGATTCATCTGTTATAATAAGTGCTGGAAATAAAAAGAAATGAGTCCCAGATTATACTTCAGGGGAGAGGGATGACTGGGAGCGGGGCTAGAGGTGAAGCCATGGCAGCCAAGTCATAGGTTTTTTTAAAAGCATTAAAAAAGAGGTCAATCAAAATAACCTGTTTTATAGATATCACCAGAAATGTGGCATAGTTAACGTTGAGATGAACTGTCTTTGGAGTTTCAGATAATAACTTTTCTAACTCCTGACCCCTTCCACATTAAACCTTTAAGGTAGGCACAACTGCATGCAACATTTCTAAATTGTGCAAGGAGGGCTACATTTTTTTAAAAAATCCAGTCCGGAGTCTTCTTCCCTTGAGCTTGGTGGGGATAACCAGCTCATCTTCTACAGCCAGAGGATCCTCTTCCTTGGTCGAAATCGCTGCACACTGCTGTAGTGGTCCGGATAGCCACCTGAAGAGCCTCTCCTGTTTTTAAGGAGCACACCTTTTATTCCTTGTCGCTGCTGCCGGCTTCAACCCTGTGTGGTGCAAACCCCCTTCAGACGTCCTCCTTCACAATGAAGCTCCAGGAATCGTGGGTCTGCGGGAAACCAACAGGAACAACTGCCAGGGCACCAGCTGCACCATTGGAACAAGGTACTGTGTTCTGTTGAGGAAACTGGTTGAATCCCTTTTCTTCATTTCCAAGGCTTGCCCTTGTATTCCCTCCTTCTTATAACTTTTGCTTCCGAACATTGACAATATCCAAGTACTGTTGGCTTCGTCGAATCTTGAACTGTCTGACCGTGTGATTTTCAGCAACTGTCTCCGGCCCTTTGACCTTTGAACTCCTGTCTCTGAGTGTTTCTTGATTCTGCCTGGCTAACCAAAATATTGCCTGTGATTTTGGCCTCCAACTCCCTCTGGGTATCTCAAGTGCTAAGTGTGTTTTTGCCCCGTTAGCATTTCATGTCATGGATACGCGTTTGTTTAGTAGACCGAACTGTCAAAAAGTGATCGCAATCATATTTGCGGTAACGTGTTTTTGTGCCTAACACCGGTTCATTCCAACACACGGCACTTACCTTGAGACTTACTGTCCAAAGTGAATGGATTAGTTGTAGTATATTTAACGTGTGGTTTTTATTGAAGTTTCATAGAAGTGTTGTGTTTATAACAAATGGTTTAAAAATAAATGTACTTATATATTTTTCTACCTGAAACGTTGAGTCAGTGTTTGTCACAGTAATTGTGGCCCCTTTGTGTAATCTCTGCTACTGCTCATATACTCTTCAGATAAGCCTGGCTGCTCCCCCACTGCTAGCACTCCGACATAGTGGTATAGGCTTGTACCAAAGGTAAAACTTGTATTGCCACCTGTAGTCTTAATTGTGTGTAGTGGTCCCCAAGGGCACTGCACGGGATTCTAACTAACAGTGATTTTGGCATTTGCAGGCACATGCCGGAGGAGAGCAGGACGGAGTTCTGGAGGACACAAACACTGGTGGTGAAGAGGGGGAGAGGCAGGGCAGGAGGTGTGGAGGAGGATTCATTGTACTCCCTCTATCCCTCGTGTCATGCGAGGCAGGCATTACTGAGACCGCATGCTCGCCCGCTCAAAGCAGGAACTTCACTGCCTGGGGAGGTGCCATCGGCCCCCCCACGCCTCAGTTAAGTGACTACTGGGATTTTCTCTCATGTGAAGGGAATGGGAAAATATGAAGACGGTGCATGAGCGCCGTGTGCGTGAGGAATGCTACTGCTACTCATCAACGCTAATCTGTGAAGTCTGTATGGGAAGCGTTGGACACATTTAGGGACACGCTGTGTGTGAACATTGAGTTTATGGGCATGCTATGTTTGTCGCTGCTTGCTCACGAAGGCTTATGGGAAGGCATGCAGACAACGTGCTGTGTCTTTGTGTAACGAACCGTGGAAGCAACCCCTGGTGGAAGGCATTTAACAGCTCAATGGGAGGGGGAACTGTTGGCCCTTAGGCAGGGTACTAAGGATTTAGTGACATATGTGACGCAGTTTAATTGGCTAGTTATGTTATATTACTTGGCATTATATAGCACCTTATGTATCATTGGTATGATCTCAAAGCACTAGTAGGTTGAACGCCCTCGGGAACCATAGTTCCGGATATGTGGGCAGCCGGAGTGGCAGTTGCATGATAGCTGCTTCTTAGCGGTAGGTGTGGTGGTGGGGCGGTCAATTGTATGTGTTCATTCTGGAGGGTGGACACCCAGACTGATTTCTGGCTGCATTAGGCCTGAGGAGACGCTTAAGCTAGCAGTGTGTTTTCAGCTAGCTGTGTTTAATTAGGATGATGGGGAGTATGTGGCGGGTGTTAGTATGAGAACAGCTATACTGAATGTGTCATAGTATTGCTGCATTCTAGTTGAGTGGTGGTGTATAGGAGAGAGTAAGCATGGTAGTGTGATATGGTGGTTATCACTAAAGCGCTTGATATTGAGCACTCCATCTGTACCATCTATTCTATCCGTTTTATTTACTCTGTCCATTCATTCCACTTTGCCTGTTCATCCATTTCGTCTGTTACATCCATTTAATCTACTAGTCCTTCTATCCATTCCATCCACTCGACCCTTCATACACATGATCTACTCCATCCATTCCGTATACCCATTTCATCCTTCCCATCCGTTTAATGTGTTCAATCCATTCCATCCTTCCTATTCATTCGATCCGCTCCGTGTGTTCCATCCACTCAGTCCATTCCATCCGCTCTATCCGTTGCATCCACTCCATCTGTTCCATCGACTTGATGTGTTCTATTCACTCCATCTGTTGCATCCACTCCATCTGTACCATCCGCTCTATTTGTTCCATCTGCTCTATCCGTTCCACACACTCTATCTGTTCCATCCACTCAATGTGTTCCATCCACTCCATCTGTTCCACCCACTCCATCTGTTCCATCTATTCCATCCACTCGCATGTTCTATCCACTCCATTTCTTCCATCCACTCCATTTGTTTTATCAACCATATCTGTTCCGTCTACTGTATCCGTTTCATCCACTGCATCCGTTCCATCCACTCTATTCGTTCCATCTATTCCATCCTTATCATCTGTTCCATTTGTTAAATCAACTCATCCTTTCCATCTGTTCAATCTGCGTGTTCGTCTCATCCATTCAATCTATTTGTCCATTCTATCCGTTCCATCCAGACCATCTACTCTGTCTGTTCCTTCCACTCCGCCTGTTCCATCCACTTCATCTATTCCATCTAGTCCATCTTTTCTATCCACTCATCCGTTCCATCCACTCCATCCGTTCTATCCACTTCGTCGTTTCATGCACTCCGTCTGTTTCATCCACTGCGTCCATACCATCCACTCCATCCGTTCCATCCACTCCATCCATTCCATCCCCTCCATCCGTTCCAACCACTCCTTCTGTTCCATCTAAACCTTCTGTTCTATCCACTCATCTGTTCTATCCACTTATCTGTTCCATTCCTTCCGTCTGTTCCATCCACTCCATCTGTACCATCCCCTCCATCCATTTCCATCCACTCCATCCCTTCCATCCACTCTATGTGTTTCATCCATTCCACCCGTTTTATGTACTGCATCCGTTCCATCAACTGCATCTATTCCATCCATTTAATCTGTTCCATCCACTTCATCCGTTCTATCCACTTCATCCGTTCTATCCACTACTTTATCCATTTCTTTCGTTCCCATCTGCTCCATCTGTTCCAACTTCCATTCGTTCCATCTATTCCTTTTGTTTCATCTGTACCATCCGTTCCATTCATTCCAACCAGTACATCCACTCCGTTCCATCTGTTTCATCTGCTCCATACGCTCCGTTGGTTCCATCTATTCCGGCTAGTGCTTCCACTCCAGCTAATACTCTGTTCCATCCATTCCAGCAAGTACGTCCACTCTGTTCCATCTATTTCATCTGCTCCATCCGCTCCGTCTGCTCCATCCACTCCATATGTTCGTTCTGACCAGTAGACTCAGTCCAACCAGCTCTCTGTTCCATCCGTTCCATCCGTTTCATTCACTCAATCCGTTCCATATGCTCTATCCGTTCTATCCACTCTATCCTTTTGATCTGCTCCATCTGTACCATCTACTCCCTCAGTTCAAATCATTCACCCTTTCCATCCATTTCATTCCTTTATCCACTTTATACATCTACTCCAGCCTTTCCATGCATTTGATCTACTTTTCCATTTAGTCTACTTCATCCGTTCTTCACATTTCATCTATTCATTATATTTCATCCATTCCTTACATTTCATCTTTTCGATACATATCATCCGTTCCTTAGATTTCATCTGTTCAGGATACTCTTCTATTCGCTCTCTTCTTCAGTTCCCTCCAGTTCTTCTGTTCGATCAAATTCTTCCGTTCCATCCAATTCTTCTTCCGTTCCATCCAATTCTTCCGTTCCAACCACTTCTTCCGTTCCATTCAGTTCTTCCATTTCACCCGCTTTATTCCGGTTCATCAACTTCATTCCGGTTCATCCACTTCTTCAATTCCATCCACTTCTCCCATTCCATCCATTTCTTCCGTTCCATTCACTTCTTCCATTCTCTCAATTTCATCCGTTTCATCTGCTTCGTCCGTTCCATCCGCTTCGTCCGTTCTATCCACTTCATCTGTTCCATCCACTTCATCTGTTTCATCCACTTCATCCATTTCAGCTACTTCATACATTTCATCCACTTCATCCGTTTCATCCACTTCATCCGATTGATCCATTTCATTCGTTCTACTCAGTTTATCCGTTTTAATTACACTGGCCGTTTTAGTTTTCTGTTTGTTTAATCGGGTCTCTATGCTGGATTGTTATCTTTGTTCAACAACCTTGGGTTTCTGTTTATAGTGGTTGTTTATTCTGTTTGTGCTAAGAGTCGATTTTCAAGGGAAGATCCACGTTTTCAGTAATTTGCGGAAAGAGGTGAGTCAAATGTGGGGTGGAAGTGAGTTCCACAAGATGGGGGCCAGGCCTGAGAATGATGATCCACCTAACCTGACTGAGTTGGTGTTTGGTACCTCTAGGAGGCGGGTAAAGCTTGATCTTAGAGTGCGCGGTGGATGGTAGGGTTTTAGCTTGTCCTGAAGGTATTGAGGTCCGGTTTTATGCATTGCTCGGAGAGAGATGCATAAGGTTTTGAAGGTCACCCTTCGTCCAACTGAGAGTCAGTGGAGAGTTTTGAGAGCTGGGGAGGTGTGATCTCTTGGGCCAAGTGCTAGTAGCAGTTTGGCTGCAGCATTTTGTGCTCTTTGCAGTTTAATCAGGTGGTATCCTTGGACTCCGAAGTAGAGGGAGTTAGCATAGTCCAGTCTTGACATTGCAATTGACTGGACAGCGGCAAGTCTGCTGGGAAAGGAGAGGTATGGAAAAATGAGCCTAAGAATTTTGAGGTGGTAGTGGCAGGATTTAGAGACGTTGTTGACTTGGTGCGAGAGGGTTAGGTCCGAGTCGAGAGTGCATCCAAGGTTTTTTACTGAGGTTGAGGTTGTCGGGGGATTGCCCATGGATGATGGCCAGGGTAGAGGGTGTGGAAGAAGTTCGGTGTTGCCACACACCATGATTTCAGTTTTGGTGGGGTTTAAAAGGAGGTGGTTTGTGGTCATCCAGTGATTAATGTCAAGGAGGCAGGCAGCGAGGTTGGGCTGGGAGCTGGTTTTTGAGTTAAGAAGTTTTAGGATTCGTTGGGTGTCATCGGCGTAGTTATAGCATAGGATATTGTGCAAGTGGATTATTCTTGGGAGGGTGGACATATAGAGGTTGAACAGGAGGGTTGATTTATTTTTAAATGTTTTTATTAGCATTTATGTATATATATGCATTAAAACATCAAGAGCATGGTGAGGGTGAGTCACCTAATGTATAACATATATGCAATTCGAGCTTAGTAAGATTAAGCAACTAACAAACAACAAAAGTAACACTAACTGTCCGCGTGTCCTCCGAGGTGTTGGCTCTTCGCTTTGTTTTCGGACCCTCGTCTCAGGTCGGTGGGGTCTGGCCGATCATACTGGGGCATAGTGTGGGGGGGAGTATGGGTTTGATATTGCAGTTTCTCGGTCGAACTTACTTGGAGATCCAGGGGGGTAGAGTCAAGGGGGCTTGAGGCTCGTTGAGAAAATCAGGTCTCTAAGGAGGGACTTCCAGGCCTCCAGCGCAGTGCTTGGGTCCTCTCCGCCTCGGTTAATCCCTTCCTCCCACGCCCTGGTTTGGCTGCCGTCCATCTTAGCATCTCCTTGATCCAGGGTTCATATCTGGGTCCAGTCGGGGATTTCCAGGCCATGGCAATTGTTCTCTTCGTGAGTGCGCATGCGATGTCCATAAACTTCACCAGGTGTTTGATTTTACCCAGCCTGGGGTGGGTGCCCAGGAGGCATTCCTTGGGTGTCCATTCATATGTCTCCAACCCAGCCCTCCTACAGATCTGTTCGGCGGCGGACCAGAGTTTCTGTGTTTTAGGGCAGGTCCAGAACATGTGGATCATGTCGGCATGGTCGGCAGTGCACCATGGGCAGGTCGGGGCCACCTTGTCGGAGAATGTGGCTATCCTGTGTGGAGTCATGTAGGTCCTGTAGAGGATGTTGAGCTGAATTAACCTGAACCTCGCATTCCGGGATATCTCCTTCGGATATGATACGGCCCTCGTCCACTCTCCTTCTGTGATTTCAGTCCCTAAGTCAGACTCCCATCTCTCCTTCAGGCGTGCGCTTCTTGGATTGGGCCTATCGTTTATTTGGATGTACAACCTCGACGTTGGTTTCCAGCCGTCACCGACGCCGTACAACTCCCGCACAAGAGGGTGCGTGTCCGGCTCCCCAGGCCATTCATTCCATTTCTCTTTGGCAACCTGTCTCACCTTCTGGTACCATAGGAATTGTCCAGGGGCGAGTCCATCTGTCTGTTGCAGTGCTTCAAAGTCTCTAAACAGCCCATCGCTAAACATGTCTCCCCATGAGTAAAGGCCGTAGTGCTCCCATCTCCGCATTGCCGATAAGTCGCTGTTGGTTTTGCATACGTCTGCCAGGATGGGGATCTCAGGTGCGTATGAGTGCCGTAGCCCCAGCATAGCGGTGACTTTTGTCCATACCTGTCGCCCCAGCTGTGCTATCATAGGTGGGTCATGAGGCCCAACTTGCCTGTTCCATATTAGCTCCTTGGGGTGCATGGGCGAGGTTAGTTGGCGCAGGAGATTCGTCTCTGCCGAAGGGTCGTCACATAGCCATTTTGCGATATGCGACAGTTGTGCCGCCAGGTAATACCTCTGGAAGTCGGGAAGCTGGACGCCACCCTCGGCGTGGGGGAGCGTGAGGATGTTCAGTGTGAGCTTGTGCCTTGCTCGGCCCCAAAGAAAGTCTCTTAGTAGGGATTCTAGCTTCCTGAAGAAGGGCGGTGGAATATAGTATGTTATGTTTGTAAAGTAGTAAAGAAATCTGGGCAATATTATCATTTTGGATATTGCCACTCTACCCATCATTGAGAGCGGCAGTTTCGACCAGAATTTGATAGACCTGCGTACTCCGGACATGGCCACCTCCGTATTACAGTCGTGAGTAGAGGCCGACGTGTGCTTGATGGTGAGGCCCAGGTAGCGGAACGCCTCCACCTGCCATTGAATCCCAATCACAGGGAGTTCGTCAGTGTTCCTGCCTCTGAGTCCAGCCAAAGGGAAGGAGCATGATTTCTGGCGGCTAAATTTTATCCCAGAGTATTTCGCGAAATTGTCTAGGATGTCCAGGGCTGTAGGGGCGTTTTTCTGGGGGTCTCGTAGGTATAGGAGGACATCATCGGCATACAGGGAGATGATATTGTGTGTTCCGCCCAAGCTGATACCGGCATCAAAAAGCTGATTCCTGAAATAGATCGCCACCGGTTCCAGACCCAGCATGTATAGCATTGGGGAGAGGGGGCATCCCTGCCTGGTTCCTCTTTGGATGGGCCACGCCTCCGATATCATGCCACCAGTCTTCACTCTCGCAACTGGATTGTTGTAGAGCACCTCGACCCAACGAACAAATTGATCGCCAAGCCCAAATTCCCTCAGGGTCTCGATCAGCCACTCCCAGAAGATCGAATCGAAAGCCTTGATGGCATCCAGCGACAGCACAGCCAGGTCTTCGGTGGATTCGGCCGTATGTGCTATCACATGCTGGAGTCTACGCAGGTTGGCCATGGTGTTGCGTCCCGGAACGAAGCCAGTTTGGTCTTCATGTACCAGGGTTCCTATTACTCTCGAGAGCCTCTTTGCCAGAATGGTTGTTAGTATTTTACTGTCGTAGTTCAGGAGCGCTATTGGGCGGTATGAGTCACAGTTTTCAGGTGGTTTGCCTGGCTTAAGCAATGGGACTATAAGGGTCTCTCTCATGCTACTCCGTAACATTCTAGTTTCAAATGCCTCCGCGTAAACTTCTTGTAGTATGGGGGATAGGAGCCCCTCGTACGCCTTGTAGAACTCCGGAGTGAGGCCGTCTGTTCCGGGGGTTTTGCTCGTGGAGAGGGATCTGATCGCCTCGGATATGTCCTCGGGCATGATGGGCTCCCCCAGCATGTCTCTCTGCTCCTGATTCAGTTTGGGTAGACCGACTTCCTCCAAGGTATCTTTGATATCTGCCTTGGGTATAGGGTTGGTGTGGGCGTATAGTTCGGCATAGTAGTCAGAGAAGGTGTCGTTTATAGCTTGCTGTGTCCTGTGGGCTGTGCCCATGCTGTCCTTGATCAAATTTAGTGCCGTCCTTGGGTGTTCTTTTCTGCATAGCCAGGCTAGTATCCTACCTGGTTTGTCCGCTTCGTTGTGTGCCTTCGCAGATCATGTGGAAAAGTCGAACTTCGAGAGTCTCTCCCATGCGGTTTTGCAGTCTTCTCTAACCTCCTTCAGCTTAGCTTCCGTCTCTATCGTTGGGGGGAGTGTACTTTCAAGGTGCTTAATCTTTTCCTCCTCGGACTCTAGAACCTGTCTCAATTGCCTCCTGATCCCGCCTGCTTCGGCAATTACCTCTCCCCTCGTCACCACCTTCATTGCTTCCCAAAGTGTACTCCATTTGTCAACTGAGCCCTTGTTGAAGTTTATATATTCCTCAAGCTTCTCAGCTAGGGTTTCTTTGAATGCGGGATCGGTCAAGGCCTCTGTTGGCATGCGCCACATCGGGATAGGGGGTCAAGGGCCTCTCAGACAGAGTTGCAGTACTAGTGGAGAGTGGTCCGATATCGATCTACCCAGGTAAGACGCAGATTCAGCTTGTGAAGTTAGCTCATTGTCTATGAAGAGATAGTCTATCCTGGTGTGGAGGTTGTGGGGGGCCGAGTAGAACGAGTAGGATCTATCGACTGGGTGTAGGTCCCGCCAGATGTCGGTCATGTGTAGCTCCTCCATCGCTCTGCGAAGGGCTTCGGAGGAAAGATTGTTGGGAGTGCGTGGTGTGGTAGACCTGTCCATTTCAGCGTTCATGACGCAGTTGAAATCCCCTCCCCGTATTAGAGTGTAGTCCCTATGGAGCATGATTTTGGCGCATAGCTTCCTAAGGTGGGAGGGAATGCCGTGTTGGGGGAAATATTAGTTCACTATGCATAGCCGAGTGTTCTCCAGCATGCCCCACATTATCAGGTATCTTCCTTCGTTGTCTCTTTCTGTGCCCAGTTGTTGGAATGGGGTGTCCGGGCTTACCCATGTGTACACTCCCCGTGCATATCTCGAGTAGGATGAGCCATGCCCCTGGCCGCCCCAGTATTTCATTAGTTTGTCCGCAAGGTCTGTGGAGAGGTGCGTTTCCTGTAGTAGAGCGAAGGATATCTTCTTCCTCTTCAGATAGGAGTGTATCCGGTTTCTACGAAGGTAGGACCCCATTCCCCTGACGTTCCACGTGATCACCTTAGGTTTTGATGCCATTGTGTGTCGACTTCAGATATCAGCAGGGATGCCCCCACTTTTTCGAGGGTTGATTGTATGTTGTCTCGGGCCATGACCTGTCCAGACCGTGAGGGGCGATCTGTTTCGATGTTTAATTTTGGGTTCGTTTTGGAGCCGGAAAGAGTTCTCGGAGGCGGGTGAGTTAGAACAACAACAACTTGAAAGAAACAACTGTAACTGGTGCACCCAGCTCCTGTCACAACGGTGCAGTGCTCGGGTGCTCTCGCGCTGTCTGTCCCAATCCGGGTGTCTAGCGCGAGTATGTATGTGCTGGCAACTGGCCTGCACTGGTCCCTCGCGGGAGCGGGGTCCATGTACGCGCATGGGGAGTCCGATGGGCCGCGCAATCGTTTAGCATACTCTTTTTGTAGTTTTGCTTCAGGTGGGTCGGGGCTCTTTTACCATTTCAGGTGTGTTGGGAGTGGGGGGCGGGTGCCCCGGTCAGGGCATCCACGTCATCCCTGGCTGTCTTCATTATGTTGTCCGAGAGGAGAATCAGTGGGGACCTCGGCCAGGCCGTTATGTTCCATCCACATAGTGGCCGCCGCTGGAGTTTCCAGGAACACTGCCCTTCCCTTAAAAAGCACTTTCAGTCTGGAGGGGTAGAGCAGCATATATTTCAAATTTAGTTTCCTCAGTCTAGCCTTGATTGGGACGAAAGAGTTCCTGGCTTTCTGAACCGACTGAGTGTAATCGGGGTATATAGTGATTTTAGAATTGCCCTGCTCTATTTCTCCACCGTCTCTCGAGAATTTCAGGATTACCTCCCGGTCCCGGAAGTTGAGTACCTTCGCAATGATGGGGCGAGGGTAGGAGCCTGGGGGGGGTTTCTTTTGGAGGGACCGGTGAGCCCTCTCTATGGCGAAGCCCTGGGAGAGATTTGCCACCCCGATCTCCTGTTGGATTAAGGATTCCACAAAGGCCGTCGGGTCCATAGCCTCTGTCCCATCCGGTACACCCAGTATCCTGATGTTGTTGCGCCTGGCGCGACCTTCCGCCTCCTCGGACCTCGCTTCCAGAAGGGACACCTTGTTTTTGAGAGTAGCAACCTCCGACTTTAGGACCGCCGTGTCATCGGACCTGTCCTTCTGGGAAGATTCAATAGCGGTGACACGTTCCGTCAGGTTGCGGGCATCCTGTCTTATCAGTTGGATGTCGGCTTTGACTTCGCCTATCTTCGATTCTATGGATGATCTTAGGGCAGCGATCGCATCCAATACCTGGTTGTGCCTGGTGTCTTCCTCCGAGCTGGCTCGCGGTGCTGGGCCTGCCGGTGTGGTCTGGGAGGCGGGCTGAGACTTAGATGTGACGAAAGGGTCCATGGTGGCATTTTTGGCCTTATTCCTTGCGGCCGCCATAGTGGAGTTTCTTGGCTTTGATGGGTGAAGCAAGGGGTTTAATGTCTTCCCGCAGGGTGGGTAAGCGTGCGATTTCGGGCAGCCCACCAATGCGTATCTGTTAGGTGTGTCGTGCCGCCAATCCTAGTGCACCCCCTGTGTCAGGTATGTGGCCGCCCCGTGGCCGCCCCGTGGGGAGGGCACGCAGGTCGTTGCGGCCCGAAGCTTGGATGAGGTGGTGGTGGAAGCCGGTCAAGGCTGGTTGCTGCGGGGCAGGGGGGTGCTGGTTGGGGAAGGTGGGTAGGCCCCCGTCGTCTGGCTGGTGTACTACCGGTCTGAAGCCCGCAAAGTTAGTGGGGTCGGCCTTCGGGTGGAGCGGGGGGCTCCCGCAGCAAGCCCGGTATACGCCCCAGGTGAGGCGTCCTTATCCGCCCGAGTAAGCAGCCGCGGCCCCCGGTTGGCGACGAGTGGGCCAGACGCCCCTCAGGCCGGGGCTCTGGCAAGTGGGCCTCAGAGTCTGTGGAGCCTGTGGTATCTGATCCGCGGGGGCGCCGGCTCTGGGCGCGAAGCGGGGGGCCTCCTTGATGCTCTCCCTCGATCCTGGTAGAAGTCTGTGGGGCCTCGTTCCGAGGGATGGCACGGGCCCCTGAGTGGCAGCGGTCAGCAGAGGGAACGAGTGATCAGCCGGGCGGGTGTCCCTGATCTCTGCGAGCGCTCCGGAGTCAACGACGTGGTGCGGCTACCATCTTGGAAGCTTCCCTCGGGAGGTAGGGGGAGCCGGGCCGGGACGATTCTGCGGATGCCCAGGCTCCGATTTTCGTCGGGAAGAGGTGCCACACACGGGTAATCGCCTTATGAGCAGCTGCACCGTTGAGTGGACGGCTCAGCTGCACTCGTAATGCCCGAAAAAAGGATCCGACTGCGCGGCCCGACCGGAGCTCACGGAAGCGCCGTCCTCACTCCATACGCGTCAGGCCACGCCCCCGAACAGGAGGGTTGATAGGCACGCTCCTTGTGGAACTCCGGTATTGACTGGTCCGGCGGCGGAAGCAAAGGAGGAGAGGGGGGTTATTTGGTTCCTATTGTTGAGGATGGATGCTATCTACTTGAGAGCATTTCCACGGATTCCTAGGGAGTGGAAGCGGTCGAGGAGGATTGAGTGGTTGATTGTGTCAAAGGCGGCAGATAGGTGTAACGCTCACCTGGTATCCAAGGGGACGTCACTCAGCCTGTTCTGACCTCTTACGACCTCAAACCCTTCCCTGGAGGCTATTCAACTGGAGACTGGGCCTGAAACACAGGATTGGCAGAGTTTAACTCCCTATTGTCTCTGTGTGCTTGAACCCCTTCTTCCCCGGGGTCCGAACCTTCCATTTGATCCACAGCTTACCTTGTTTTCTTGGATAGTGTGCTCCCATCCTTCTTTCAGCGCAGGGGCGCGTTGATTGATGCAGGCTTGCTGCTGCCTAGTTACTTTACTGGCAAGAGTCCGACAGGTAAGTATAATGAGTCTTCTGAACAGTTCTCTAACTTTGTTCCTTTCTTTCTTTAGATGATGGCCGGCATCCGGGGATGGCGGCGTGCTGTTGAGATGAGTAGCGCTGAAGGTGATTGAGAGCGCGATGCGCGATGCACCCCTTTCGTATTTGCATTGAACTGAATTCTTTTTCTGTGTCTTTTAGGTGCCGCAACGTTTTCAGAGTGGATGCGGGTTATGAAGAACAAATGCGGTGGGTAAGCGCGGTATGCAGTGCCTCTAGATGTTTCCACGCTAACCTGGAGTGTCTTTTCCCTCTTGCAGATGGATGAGAATTTCCAGAGACAGAGTTCCCCCAGAGCGGCTGGAATTCAGGTAAGCGTTTGAAGCTCGTACAGTATTTAAAAATAAGCGAAGATTTGCAGAATGCTTACTAATGCCTTTTTTTCTGTTCTTTTCCCTTTTCCTTAGGAAGCAGCGTGCCGGGATGGGAATGACACCGCCAAAGATGCTGCAGAACAGAAGGAGCGATGAATGATGGGCAGAAGTGCCGCAAGGTAAGGCTGTTCCTAACGGTGTTCTTGTTCTTGCAGGAGCTGAGCGCAGAAGAAAGATGCAGGCCTACTGGAGACCGATCCGAACACGGTGAGTGTCACGCTGCAGGTGCAGAAAACGCAAAGCATGTTTCTCAGCCTGGGTGTGGCTTAAATAGTCTCTGGGTATCCCAGGTGTCTCTGGGCTGAACCACACCCAAAAGACTAGACCACACATGCAGTTCTGGGAACCGAAACATGTGGGGGCATCCATCTTATCCCCATCAATGCACTACAAGTCCAATCCCCAATGTTATCCTATGGGAGTGAGTGAGTCTGGTGCCACAAGCGCCAAGTCTGACTCCAAGTGGGTCTTTGGAGGGATGGAGAGGCCCTTGAGGGCCATGTAGGTGATCGTGGCCTGGCTCCAGCCTGACATCTTGGAAGGCTGGGGACATGAGGGGCAGGAATCATGACAGCATTCCCCCCCAAGGCCCCTCTCAAGGTGGCTCTTCTGTCTGGTCCTGGTTTGGTTGGATGGTTTTGATGAAATCGTCTAAGCATGCGAGGTGCATGGATGTACTCACAAGGCTCCCATGTCCTGTCTTGTGGACCATACCCCTTCCAGTCTACTAAGGAGTATAATTTGGATCTGATATACTTTGAATCTAGGATGTCCTTGACTTCGAATCCTGGCTCCCCGGTGACTACTACTGGCTGTGTTGGCGTTGCTACCCGGGTCCCAGGTTGAACAGGTTTAAGGAGAGACACGTAGAACACAGGATGAATCTGCATGTTTGACGGCAAAGCTAGTCTGACCGCCACAGGATTTATCACAGAGGTGATGGTGAATGGACCCAGGTATCTTGGACGGAAAGTTCGGGCTCCTTTAATGGACACGTGTTTAGACGCCAGCCAGACTTTGTCTCCCACTTGGTAGTTGGGGGCCTTTGCTCGGTGTTGATCAGCAAAATTCTTTTGGAGATTCTTAGCTTGAAGTAAGTGTTTAGCTGCCCTTTTAAAGGTTTGAGAAATGGTTGTGTGCAAGGTTTTGACTTCTGGCATTTCCAGGGTTGTAGGAACGTCCAACTCAGAAGCACGTGGGTGCCTGCCATACATGGTATAAAAGGGTGTCTGCCCAGTGCTGGTGTGTATGGAATTATTATAAGCATATTCAGCTATCCATAATAGGTTGAGCCAGCTTCCTTTAGCTTGGTGTAACATGCAACGCAGATACTGCTCGAGCGTCTGATTTGTCCTCTCAGTTTGACCATCCGTTTGGGGATGGTGACTGGTGGATAGCCGGATGTCGATCTGGGCTATAGAGCAGTATTTTCTCCAGAAGTTAGATACGAATTGAGTACCTCGGTCTGAGATCAAAACTGAAGGAAACCCATGGAGCCGTACGATGCCTTCAATAAATACCTTTGCCAGAGTGGAAGCATTTGGGAGCCCCTTAAGAGGAATGAAATGTGCCATTTTTGAAAATAGGTCCACGACCACAAGAATAGTGTTAAACCCTTGACTGGGTTCTAAGTCAGTAATAAAATCGAGGGACAACGTGTGCCAGGGTGCTGGTGGGATTTCCAATGGTTGTAATAGCCCAGCCGGTTTCTGCTTGGATGACTTGTTTTGAGCACACCCTCCACAAGATAGGATGAATTGGATAATGTCTTTACGCCAAGTGAGCCACCAATAATTTTGTTTTACCTTGGCTAGTGTTTTAGCGATTCCGGGGTGGCCCCCGATCAAGGAATCATGATAACCGGACATGACTTGTTCTCGTAGTTCTTGGTTTGGTAAGAATAAACGATTCCTGAAGTAGGGCAACTGATCATTTATCATTTAAGGTTCTCCTTGTGCACTCCACGCTTGTAATTGCTCCGGACTCATCAGGTTTTGGATTTCTTCATGTAATTCTTTCTGAGTTATGGTTGCTGTGATTCCTAGGAGCTTGTCACTCTGGATGATTGCTATTGGGTCAGGGGTCTGATACCCTTGCTCTTCCACCCCCATATGGGAAAGGGCATCGGCCTTCCCGTTTTTTACCCTTGGTCGAAATGTAATCACTTAGTCATATTCAGCAAAAAAAAGAGCCCAACATAGTTGTCGTGAGTATTGGGCCTTTGCCGTTTTTAGGTACTGGAGGTTCCGGTGGTCAGTTATAACGGTGATTGTGTGTCTGGCACCCAAGAGGTAGTGCCGCCATACCTTAAAGGCTGACTTAATGGACAGGAGTTCTTTGTCTGTGATGGTGTAATTGAGTTCAGGGGGTGTGAATTTACGCGACCAGAAGGCAACAGGGTGTAACTGTCCCGTTTTGGGGTCCTTTTGTTGGAGGACGGCTCCGATAGCCATGCTTGAAGCGTCAGTTTCCACCAGGTATGGGAGATCAGGGCGAGGGTGGTGTAAGATTGGGGCAGATGTGAATCTTGCTTTGAGTTCCTGGAAAGCCTCCTCGGCTTCTGTTGTCCACTGGAATTTTTTCTTGCTTTTCCTTAGTAATGACATGATGGGATGCACGATTTGCAAAAATCCTGGGATGAACCGGCGGTAGAAGTTTGCAAAACCCAGCATACTTTGAACCCCCTTGAATGAATTTGGGGATGGCCAGTTCAGGATAGCATCTACCTTGTGTACATCCATTCGGATTCCATTCAGGCTGAGAATAAAGCCCAGGAATGCCACCTCGGAGACGTGGAATGAGCACTTTTCGAGCTTGGCATAGAGCTGGTGTTGACAGAGTTTCTCCAATATGGATCGGACGTATTTAAAGTGGTCCTGCTTTGATGCCGAAAATACTAGGATATCGTCGATGTACACTAGAGCACAGACATCAATCAATTCCCGTAGGACATCGTTCATGAAGTATTGAAATGCAGCAGGCGCGTTGCAAAGGCCAAAGGGCATTACTTGATATTCGTACAAGCCGTATGTGGTGCGAAAAGCGGTTTTCCATTCGTCCCCCTATTTTACGCGAACAAGGTGATATGCCCCCCTCAGGTCTAGTTTTGTGTAGATTTGGGCATCTTTGACTTGATCTAGCAATTCAGGGATCAGTGGCAGGGGGTAGCAATTTTTTACGGTAATCTGGTTCAGTGCGCGATAGTCGACTGCACGTTCTCAAGTCCCCCTCCTTTTTTGGTACGAAGACTAGATGACTGGCTGCTGGAGACTTCGAGGGACGGATGAACCCGTTAGCCAGGTATTGGTCAAGATAGGCCTTCAGGTGCTGGTTTTCTGGTTCCGTGAGTGCGTAAATTCGCCCACAAGGGATTTTTGCGCCGGGTATCAGGTCTATTTGACAATCGTATGGTCTATGCAGTGGCAGGGTATTAGCCTGTTATTTCTGAAAGAGATCTTGAAAGTCCAGGTATTCACTTGGTAGGGTGCCGATTGCCACAGTCGTAAGCGTGGAGGTTCTGGTGTCTATTGGTTGTTTCGCTTGGCGATAACATGTGTGGGCACAAGTCTCGGGAAAGGCCAATTCTTTTGCTCGCCAATCAATTCGAGGATTGTGAGCTACCAACCATGGCATTCCCAAAATCAACCGGAACTGTGGTGCCTTAATGAGGTCGAAAACAATAGATTCTTGGAGTCCATCCTGGCACAGAAGGGTTAAAGCTGCAGTGCATTGTGATACTGGACCAGAAGCTATTTCTGTGCCGTCGACAGTGGTAACAGTGTCGGTGGTTGATTTAGGGCATAACGGAAGCCCCATCTTTGCCGCAAGATCCTGGTCGATGTAATTCCCAACGGCTCCACTGTCTATGTACGCTCTTACTACTGCATCCGAGATGGTTGTTGGTGATTGATCAAGACCACAGATAGTGCAAAATGGGAGGTCTGTAGTTCACTTTCTTCGCTCGACAAGTGGACCCCTACACTTGCCGGGCTGGGGAGTTTTCCGATTCCTTGATGGTAACTTCCTTGTCCGTGGCCCCTACCGCCCTCCTCGGTGGCTTCACAGGGCACTCTTTAAGGAAATGACCTGACCTTCCACAGTACAGACATAACTGCTGCTGTCTCCTTTTATCCCTTTCCGCTTTAGTCACGGGGGATCTGACCCCCCTGATTTGCATTGGTTCTCCTGAACCTTCCGTTGTTCGGGCAGTATTGTCCTTTGAACGCACATACATAGGGCGAGGGTCCGGTCTGGTTCGATCTGCTCTTCGGTCCTGCAACCTATGATCCAGTTGAACAACAAGGTCAATGAATTCTGAGCAGTCTTTCGGGGGGTTCACTACTTGTGCGAGAACATCCTTGAGCTCCCCCCTCAACCCCTGATGAAATAATGTGGTTCTCTTCTCCACTGGCCATTCTGCTTCAACTACGAGTCTATTGAACGTGGCTATGTATGTTAATAGGTCTTGATTCCCTTGGCGTAGGGACAGAAGTTCCTTGTCTAATGCCTGCCCATGAGTACAACGGGCAAACAGCTTTTCCATCTCCTGCTGAAAGCCCCTCAAGTCATGCAGCAAAGGATCGTCTTGGGCCACAAAGGGTACAGACCAGTCCGCGGTGCTACCACTCAGGTAGGATAACACAAAAGCGACCCGTGATTGGTCATTCGGAAAGGCCCCTCGCCTACAAAGGAAGTGAAGGCGGCACTGGTTCATGAACGTTGCAAACCTCTTTGGAGCCCCCGTAAATCGTTTGGGCTGGGCCAAGGGAACTTCCCCAGGAAGGGTTATCTGAACGGGATTGGCTGATGGCGCTGGCATCGAGGGCACGCTTCCCGGCAATGGTGCATGCCCTGCTTGTGACTGGAGAAGTTGCCGTCTTAAATCATCAGTGGGTTCTTTGGCTACTGTCAGCTCTCTCCTCAGGGTGTTGGTCTCCTGCCTGGCTGCATGTACTTCGGAACGTATCTGCCCCAACATGTGGGCTAACTGGTCGGTTTCTGACGTTTCCATGATTCCCAGGTGGATTTTGATGTGAGGCTTTGCGTTCTGTAGCACTCACCTGGTATCCACAGGGACGTCACTCAGCCTGTTCTGACCTCTTACGACCTCGAACCCTTCCCTGGAGGCTATTCTACTGGAGACTGGACCTGAAACACAGGATTGGCAGAGTTTAACTCCATATTGTCTCTGTGTGCTTGAACCCCTTCTTCCCCGGGGTCCAACCCTTCCCCTTGATCCACAGCTCAAATAGTTTTCTTGGATAGTGTGCTCTCTGTCCTGCTTTCAGCACAGGGGCGTGTTGATTGATGCAGGCTCGTTGCTGCCTAGTTACTTCACTGGCAAGAGTCCGACAGGTAAGTATAATGAGTCTTTTGAACAGTTCTCTAACTTCGTTCCTTTCCTTCCTTATATGATGGCCGGCGTCCGGGGATGGCGGCGTGCTGCTAAGATGAGTAGCGCTGAAGGTGAGTGAGAGTGCGATGCGCGATGCACCCCTTTCGTATTTGCATTGAACTAGGTTCTTTTTATGTGACTTTTAGGTGCTGCGACGTTTTCAGCATGGATGCCGGTTATGAAGAACAAATGCGGTGGGTAAGCGCGGTATGCGGCGCCTCTAGATGTTTCCACGCTAACCTGGAGTGTCTTTTCCCTCTTGCAGGTGGATGAGAAGTTCCGGAGACAGAGTTGCCCCAGAGCGGCTGGGATTCAGGTAAGCGTTTGAAGCTCGTACAGTATTTAAAAACAAGCGAAGATTTGCAGAATGCTTACTAATGCCTTTTTTCTGTTCTTTTCCCTTTTCCTTAGGAAGCGGCTTGCCGGGATGGGAATGAGACCGCCGAAGATGCCCGCAGAACAGAAGGAGCAATGAATGATGGGCAGAAGCACCGCAAGGTAAGGCTGTTCCTAACAGTGTTCTTGTTCTTGCAGGAGCTGAGCGCAGAAGAAAGATATAGGCCTACTGGAGACCGATCCGAACGCGGTCAGTGTCACGCTGCAGGTGCAGAAAACGCAAAGCATGTTTCTCAGCCTGGGTGTGGCTTAAATAGTCTCTGGGTGTCCCAGGTGACTCTGGGCTGAACCACACCCAAAAGACTAGACCGCACATGCAGTTCTGGGAACCGAAACATGTGGGGGTATCCATCTTGTCCCCATCAATGCACTACAAGTCCAATCCCCAAAGTTATCCTATGGGAGTGAGTGAGTTTGGTGCCACAAGCACCAAGTCTGACTCCAAGTGGGTCTTTGGAGGGATGGCGAGGCCCTTGAGTGCAGCGCATCCCGCAGAGTCTGCAGTGTTTTTAAGGTCATCCCAGACTGAGGTCAGGGTGGTTTCGGTTCCGTGTTGGGATCTGAAACTTGATTGAGCCGGGTCCAGGAGATTGTTGGCTTCGGCAAAGGCATTTAGTTGAGAGTAAACGGTTCGATCAATGAGTTTAGCAAGGAACCTGGTGTTTGAGATGGGGCGGTAGTTTTTGGGGTCGAGAGGGTTGAGGGAAGTTTTTTTTAGAAGAGGCTTGACATGAGCAGTTTTGAACGCGGCAAGAAAAGTTCCTGAGGAGAGGGAATCGTTTATGATGGTTCTCGCGTATTCTCCTGCGCAAGTAGATGCAAATATTTCTTTTAGGGTTGAGGCTGGGCCGGGGTCTAGCGGGAAGCCGGATGGTTTCCGTGCGGAAAGAAGTTTGAGAAATTGGTCAGTTGATATTGGTGTGAACGACTCGAAAATCTGTTGGGTTGCAGTTGCAGGCGGTGGGTTGGCAGGTAGGGTGGGTAGATTATGTGGCGGGGGCAAGAGGGCGAGTTTGTTGATTAGAGAATTTGTTCTTTTGAGAGCAGTGGTGAAGAAGTGGAGAAAGAGTGAGTCGCAGAGTGACTGAGATGGGGTTCATTGGGTGGTGGTACATGATGGTTTGGTGAATTCAGAGATGATTTTGTGGAGTTCCTTGCTGGGGTTTTCACAGTTCAGGATTCAAGAGTTGTAATGGGCTTTTTTGCTTTCTGGATTTCGGCTTTGTAGTGGCGATGGTGCCGGGCCAAGGTGGATCTGCTCAGGGTGGTTTTATCTTTCCACCATTTACGTTCGAGGGATTTATATAGTTGTTTTGCAGTCTTCAGTTCTGATGTAAACCATCTTGGAAAAGGGCCATGGCGGGCGGATGATTGGCAAGTGGGGGTGAGCAGGATTAATGAGGTATTGAGCCATGAGTCAAAGGCGTTGGTGGTTAAGTTTTCATTGCGTGGGGAAGCAGGGAGAGGAGACCGAAGGAGCACATCGGCTAGGTCGGGAAGGATTTTTAGTTTCTTCCAGCATTTGTGAAGATTTGGAGGTTCTCGTTCGGCTACAGGGATGGGAGTGGGTGAGCGAATGTTGAAAGGGACAATGAAGACATCAGACCAGATGATAGGGGTGGAAGGGTTTATTTTTATCTGGTCATGGGAGCTGAATATGGCATCAAGGGTGTGTCTTTTATAGTGAGTTGGGCCGTTTATGTGGAGGCAGAGATTAATCGCATCTAGGCAGTCGACCAGAGAGTGGGCCATAGGGTTGGTGGGGATATCAAGCCTCCAGATATTGAAGCCTCCTAGAAGAGTGAGGGTGGGATGGTTTAATTGGATGGTGGCTATCGGATCGCAGAGGTTGCTTGAGAATTGTCTGTCGTAGCCAGGAGGTCTGTAGATGATTAGGAAGCTGTGGGAGAACGTTTGTGGGAGGGATAGTTTGATGAGAAGCATTTTTCAGGAAGGAATGGTTGGTTGGCCGTCGATGATTGAGGTGGAGGAGTGTGACTTGAAGGCGATCGCTACTCCTCCTCCTCTAGAGGGTTGTTTGCGTGGGATGAGGGAGTAGTCTGGGGGGAAGGCTTCAGTGGTCATAGGGGCAAAGTCGTCAGAGAACCAGGTTTCTGTGATAAAGACTAGGTCTGGTTTGTCTGAGGCGAGGAGGTCAAAGATGCTGTGTCTGTTTCTTAATACAGATTGGGCATTAAAAAGGATTCATCTTACTTCGGTACAGGAGGATGATGTGTAGGTTGCAGAGGTGGAGGTTAGGAGGTGTGGGGGAGTGGGTAGGAGGGGTGGAGGTGGGTGGGAGGGGGTGAGGGGAGAGAGTGGAAACTGGGGGGTGAAAGAGGGGGGCTGTTCGATGGTCGATGGGAAGAGTAGGCGGGTGGTCGAGGTGGTGGGGTAGGACGGGTGTGTGAGTTTGGTTGGATTTGGGTCAAGGGACTCGAAGGTGGGGTGTGGGGGGTTAGGAGTTCCAGTTGTGGTTGGTGAGAATTCAAGGGAGAAGGGTTTAAGGCAGGGTGAGGAAGGGGAGGAGAGTGGTGGTGATGATCGAGATTGGGAGATTGAGGTGGTGGGTCAAGACAGGAGTGGCGAGAAGTAATGAGATATTGAGGAAGACCAGCTATATTTTCTTTTCAGGGTTTTTGTTGCAGTTGGTGTGTGAGAGAGGGTAGGGGGGGTCGGAGGGTGAAGGGGATGTGGCTACTGTTCTTGCCAGAGCGAGTCAAGCAGTTTTTAGTGAGGGGAAGGAGTGGGCTCGGAGGAGGATGTTTGGGGGAGTTGATGAGCGGAAGGGGAAGGGGGTGGTGGCGGCGCTGGGTGTGCCTGGGAGGCTGGGTGGGCCATTAGTTGGAGGGGCTGGGGTGCAGCTTGGCCTGAACCAAAACAGACAGTTCTGTTCCATCAGGGTTTGAGGGATGACTTGAAGGATGTGATTGTGCATGTGGATCCCGAACCAGATTCATGTAGCACTCTGATTGCTCTAGCCCTGAGGTTATATCATAGATTGAGTAGGGAGGGAGAAGGAGGACAAAGGGGGTACCATTTATATGGTTGGACAGAAGTAAAGAGATGGTGGGACCCTCGAGAGGAGATCGGGGGTGCCCAAACAGATTGGCAGTGTGCGGGGGATCACTGTCTTCAGAGGAGAAAGAAAAGAGGCGAACTGACAATCTGTGTCTCCATTGTGGTAAGGCAGAGCATTATATCAGGAACTGTCCTAACACCCCGGCACAAAACTTGGAAAGGAGAACGAGGGATGCAGGAAAAGAGGGGACTCTGTAGGTGGGGGAACGACTACACCAAGCCTTAGAGAAGAAGAGTTCCCATCGTCAGCGGCTAATACAATGCAGATCAAGGGGCTGCACTTATATCTACTGGTGACCTTGATTTTTTTTTTATATTCTTTATTTACAATTTAGTAACCAGTACATGAATGGGCAATAAATCACAAGTCTTCAAAACATGAAATTAAAGAAAAATACATGAAAAGAAAGAAAAAAAAAACAAGAAACACATCTATATACAATTTCAAAGCTGAACTAGTACATACTCAGAAAAAACCACCCCAGACCTTCGTATGTAAATTCAGCTTTCCCATTTTCCTGTAAATAACTTTCTCAATGTTCGCCAAGCAGTTCATTTCTGCAATCCAGTCTTCCGACATTGGAGAGACACGAGATTTCCTGCTCCTCAAAATCATTTTTTTGCAAATAGAAGCACTTCTGAACAAAAATGTCTTTTCCGATAAGGAAAGGTCTTCAAGTAAACCACTGCAATCTAAAACCATTGTTTTAAAGTCCAAGTCAACATTTTGGTTCAAAACCCTGAGACGCATAGTACACACTTCATGCCAAAAGCCACAAACTCTTACGCAATCCCACAGCAGATGTTCCATACTGCCTTTCTCACTCCTGCAACACCAACAAACATCAGAGTCTGATAAACCTCTATTTTTAAGCCATTCCGGGCTCCAATAAACTCTATTGAGAATTTTAATTTGTCTCGAACGTTCAGTCAAACTTATCGAGCAAAGGTGACCTTGATTTTTTCAATATAAAGGAGACTGTTTCAGCAATGGTGGATTCCGGGGCTACAGGGAATTTCCTTAATATCTCTTTATTAACCAAGCAAGAAATTCCTACTCTGTTGAAGGAGGAAAGTGAGCCGGTACAAGCAGTAGATGGATCATGTTTGACATCTGGTCCCATTACCACACAGACCCAAAGAATATTGATGAGGTGTGGGGAGGGACATGAAGAGACTATTGTCTTTGAATAAATTGTGGCTCCCCAATTCGGGGTTATTCTGGGGATGCCGTGGCTAGTGACACATAACCCAAATATTGACTGGGAAGAGAGGACATTGACATTTGAGACTGAGCGATGCAGATCCCATCTAACTGACATTGGGAGTCGTATATATTTTTTGGTGGAAGGGCTATGTCCCCAGTCCAATATTGCAGCGGTGGCTACCATTTTGCCTGTGGAGTATTAAGAATTTGCACGAGTGTTTAATAAGGGAATTGCTTCCCAGTTGCCACCTCATAGACCCTTCAATTGTGGGATTGACCTGGAGGCTAATGCTAAGCTGCCATTTAGTTGGATTTACACACTCTCAGAAACAGAAACTCAACATCTACAGGAGTATTTAGATGAAATGTTGGCTTGTGGGTTAATTCGCCATTCCAACTCGCCTATGTCTCCTCCTTTATTTTTTGTGTCCAAGAAGAAGGTAATCTTGAGAACCTGTATTGACAATAGGGCATTAAATAAGGTCACCATCAAGAACAGGTTTCCACTACCATTAATTTATGTGCCGTTAGATCAGGTGGAGATGGCTAAGATCTATCCAAAATTGGACTTGAGGGGTGCTTACCATCTTATCAGAGTAAAGGAGGGTGATAAATGGAAGACCGTGTTTCGTACTAAATTTCGTCTGTTCGAGTATTTAGTTATGCCTTTTGGCCTATTTAATACTCCCGCAGCATTATAACATTTCATGCAGGAGGTGTTGCATGAGTATTGGATCTATTTGCAATTGTCTATATTGAAAACATTTTGATTTATTCAGAGTCTGTTGAACAGCATGTGCGACATGTAAAGGTGGTGTTGATCAAGTTACAGGAATATCATTTGTTTGTTAAATTGGAGAAATGTGAATTCCATACTACCAGGGTAGAATTCCTAGGATTCATTTTAACTCCTGCTGGGGTGGTCATGGAAGACAGGAAGGTTCAGGCAGTAACCAAATTGCCTTCTCCACAGTGTGTGAAGGACATCCAGTCGTTCTTGGGGTTTGCTAACTTTTTACTGCAGATTCAATAACAACTTTTCTGCCACTATTACACCTATTACACAACTCTTAAAGAAGGCTAGCATGTTCAACTGGGATAAGGAGGCAGAGGAAGCATTTGAAAGGTTAAATGTAGCCTTCACAAAAGCACCCATCTTGCACCATCCTGATTCAAAAAAAACATTTCACGTAGAGACGGATGCCTTCAACATGGCCATTGGGGCATTAGGAGAGATGAGGAGGGCATTATGCACCCTGTGGCTTATTATTCACGTAAATTGACAAGTTGTGAACAGAACTAGCAGCTCCTAGCCATCAGAGCAGCCTTTTCAGGAATGGCGACATTATTTGATGGGGGCTCGGCTCCCTGTGGTGGTTATTACAGATCACAAGAATTTACAATATTTGAGATCGGCAAAAACGTTCCGTCCCCGGCAGTTATGGTGGTCACAATTCCTTGAAGGTTCGACTTTGTGGTCATGTATAACGGGTAGGAGTAATGGGAAGGCAGATACACTGTCTAGACAGGAGAATAGGGGTGGGCCGTGTCAGGTGGAGCAAAGTTTTATACTTGGGGAGAAGATTGTGAGGGCGGTGACATGCTCTGCAAAGTGGGCAAGGGTTTCCCAAGAAAGGGGTGGCAGGGATGGGTGAAGGGAAACAGAGCAAGGTGTATTTGGGAGGGATTACCCTATCAGGAGGGGAAGTTGTTTCTCCCAACCAAGATGTTGAGAAGGAAGGCTTTGCTTTGGTGCCACAAGTCCCACATGGAAGGCCATGCCAGGCTTACAAAGACTCTGGACATGGTGCAGCAGAATTTTTGGTGGGAGGGCTTACCTTCTGATGTGCATGATTATGTAGCATGCTGTGAATCCCGTGTGCAGTCCAAGGTGGACCATTCAAAGAAGGAAGGATTGTTGCAACCCCTACACATGCCCGAAAAACTTTGGACATGGATTTTGTTACTGAACTGCCCAAGGATGGGATTTTTTTATACCATTCTGGTGGTGATAGATGGATTTTGTTACTGAACTGCCCAAGGTTGGGATTTTTTTATACCATTCTGGTGGTGATAGATTACTTGACTAAACAAGCGAACTTCGACTACCGAGAACCATAGTATCAGATCG
Organism: Ambystoma mexicanum; assembly: GCF_040938575.1. Lineage (NCBI taxonomy): Eukaryota > Metazoa > Chordata > Amphibia > Caudata > Ambystomatidae > Ambystoma > Ambystoma mexicanum. The sequence goes on from NC_090937.1 coordinate 386,775,374, forward strand.
GGGAACTCAGTTTACATCCCGGTTTTGGCATGCCTTCTGCAAGATGCTCAGAATCTCTGGTACCTTGTCCACCAGTTACCATCCTCAGACAGATGGGCAGACCGAGAGTTAATCAGATGATGGAGCAATATTTGAGGTGTTTTCAGGCAGATGGCAAGTCATCTTTGGTCCGGTCCTTGTGGCTGGAAGAATTGTGTTACAATGCCAAGCATGATTCATTAGGAATGTCTCCTCGGTTCGGTTTGTATGGACAAGATTTTAAGGTGCTGCCGGAGGAGGCTCCAGTTTATGATAAGATTCCTGCCATTATGGAATGTACTCAGGAGCTTCTGGATAAAAGAGCAAGGGCACGCCAAAATCTAGACATAGCGAAGGAGGCCCATAAGAGGCAAGCTGATCGGAAAAGATGGGAAATTCCTAGATATGCGGTGGGGGATCATGTTTGGTTGTCCACTCAAAACATCAAGCTGTTTGGTTCTCGTACATTTCTACTTTGATTTACTGGTCCCTATATGATTGTGAAATGTATTTGAGACCGCAGTTCATTTGTGCCTTCCCTCTCATATGAGGATACATCCTGTTTTTCAAGTTCCTTTGGTTAAACCCGCAGCTCCTGGTGTGGTCACACAGAAGGCTATTGAGGTGATGCGGGATGGTCAGGAAGAATTTGAGGTGCAGCAAATTTTGGACTCCAAATGGCGCTACAAGAAACTCTGGTATTTGATTTCTTGAGTGGGCTGTGGTCCAGAAGACGATTCTTGAGAGCGTTCATAGGCTGTGCATGCACCGCTCAAGGTAAGAAATGTTCATCATGCTCATCCGGACAAACTGGGTCCTGGGAAGGGCCCTGGAGGAGGGGGGAATTTAAGGACATTGGGGCTTGGAAAGCCCTGCAAGGCTGTTTTGGGCCACAGGACCCAGAAGACTTCAGTTCCCATGAATACATGAGTTTGTGGAGTACGTGCGTGCGCACACTGTCTTGTTCTATTTGAACTCCTCCCTGGCCGGTGCTTCTTGTTGGTGATTTTAGCATTTGCATGGATGGGCCAGAGGAGAGCAGGATGGAGTTCTGGAGGACACAGACACTGGTGGTGAAGAGGGGTGAGAGGCAGTGTGGGAGGTGTGGAGGAGGATTCACTGCGCTCCCTCTCTCCCTCGTGGCATGCAAGGCAGGCATTACTGAGACCGTGGGCTTGCCTGCCCAATGCAGGAACTGCACTGCCCCGGTAGGTGCTGTCTGGCCTCCCCAGGCCTCAGTTAAGTGGATTACTGGGATTTTATCTCAAGGGAAAGGAATGGGAAAACATGAAGACCGTGCGTGAGCGATGTGTGTGTGAGGAACATTACTGCTACACATGAACATTAATCTGTGAAGGCTGTGTGGGCAGCGTTGTACGCGTCTAGGGACATGCTGTGTGTGAACATTGAGTTTAAGGACACGCTATGTTTGTCGCTGCTTCCTCACAAAGGCTTATGGGAAGGCATGCAGACAACATGTTGTGTCTTTGTGTAACAAACTGTGGAAGCAACCCATGTTGGAAGGCATTTATGAGCTCAATGGGAGGCAGTAATGTTTTCAGTCTATGTTAAAGACTAATGTCATGATTTGTTTTTCCTGTTTCATGTTTTATGTGATATTGCTTGTCCAGGAGTCTCTTGGACGCTATGTGCTTATGTTAATCGCTCATAACTAGGGTATGAATGTCTGAAGGTACAGGTACTGTTAGGGCATATTCTTATCAAGAAGAATGATGTCCACTGATTAGGAAAGAGGTCAGGTGGAAAGGAACCCAGATAACAAGACGGTTACCACTTTTTGCTTATAGTCAATGTTGTTTGTGCTTTTCCTTTTCCACCCCTGTAGCCATACATTTCACGAACCCTAACCCTTTCTCCGGTTACCCTAAACACCCCCTTCACTATCCACAACTTCTCCCTAACCCTCTTCCCCCATTGGCTGTCTCGAGGTTACCTGTTAGCACCAATCAGGAGCCCGTGCCAACCAAGGTGGGAGGGGTCAACTACATTTGGCTTCCGTGGTCAGGAAGGAGTTGCAAAATACTCCAGCGGTGTGACAGAATGCAGCGAAGACATGAGAAGCTTTTAGGAATCCCAGCGCTCCAAAACATAAGCTTTTTTATGGCACACTCTGTTTACATGTTAACAACCATGATCATGCTTGTTGAAACTGTTTGGTTAATATTTTAATAATTACACACTTTTTACATTATGAAAATATGTCGTACAGAGTGTAAAAATAGTTTTGAAGATCAACTTCTCACAAACTAAAATCTCAAAATAATCAGGTACAAAATTCAAATAAACAAAGGAACTTGACAAAACTGAAAAATGGACGTTGAAATTATTGAAAACGAGAAAGTCAAACCATGTGATTTTTCCTCCTTAACAGATGTTATTATGCAGACATAGAGCCCACATCATCAATGACATTATTGACAATATAAAAATCCATAAATTAACACCAGCAAGTATCAACACATCTTGGCAAAAAAGGTCACGTGCTTTTTCATTTTTATCACACTCATAACTTCAACTACACATATGTGCGTGAATATTATTCACAAAAGACCCACATTTAAATGAAAGTAATGCAGCACTTGTGCAAGCACCTTCTTCGCATTCTTAAATTTGTCAATTTATAACACAAAAGTTACACTGATGAGGAGTTTGTAGAAGAACTTAAAAAAGTACAAAATGGAAAATATATTATAAAACAAAAGGGAAAAGTCAGATCCATGCATCATAAAAAAGAAATACTAAACTGCATGATCCTAGATTTTTCCACAAAAGTACATGAGATTATTAACATAAAGTATGACAAAATGGAAAACAAGCAGTCCTTTACAGTTCAATAATACTTCAGGTTCAGGACAAAGTACAAGTAGCCACTGTCCCAGGAAATGTTTAGAACCTGTCAGTTGCATATACATTAAAGCAACAGAGGTCCCTGGGGGGACAAGGCCTCCAGTTTCCAAAGAAAGACTACTCTCCATTCAAGCAGCATAGTTCGAGGGATACGGTTCGCCTGCCACAGGCCACACTGAACACTAAAATGATGAGTCAGCAGCTCCATTTTCTCCAACTGCAGGTGCTTTCACATACTAATGAATGATCCGTTTTATGTTTACAGCCCCATGCGCTCATTTGAAAGTCAGTGATGATTTTGCTTTTTTTCTCTTCACCATTGATGGATAAGGCCCATTTGAAAAATAATTGATTGTTCATCAATGTTCTGCTCACCCTCAGGCAGTCTCGTTTCAAAAGTAAAAGAGTTCCCAGCCCTTGCCGTACACCCACTACAGACCAATATGAAAACTACACCCACCATTTTAGGCCCACTTGAAAACATCAGTACTCTTTCCATCCATCATTCATTGGCCCTTTTGAAAATGGAGCTGGTGAGTCAGCCGTTTTTATCCTTTGATTGAATGCTCCTAAAATATAAATTACTTCATAGTATCAAATGAGGTATATAATTTGGGGCATCTCTTGTCAAAAAGGCAGCGTGCCTGAAAGCATTTATCATGGGTTTTGCCCCCTCTTTGCACTGCGTCCATTCTACAGCAAGGTAATGCAAGATGGCTGCTGCAGCAGACATGTTTAATCTACAAACCTGTAACATTTCCAGGGAGGGAGACACAAATCCTTGCACTAGCCTTGGCAGTGTCTTTGTTGCACCCAGATTTCGATAAACGTGACAGAGTCTGGTAATGCAGCCAGAAAATACTGTGTGGCTGGAGACAGAGTTCTGTTCCTACACAATGTGCATCTTATTATGAAAGTATGGTTTTAAAAAAAATCCTTTTAGATTTTGCCTGCTGAGTGCTGGTTGGGGAAAACGTGTAAAAACATGTGCATTAGAGTTTCTGCTGCATTCATCATTCTGTGCATGAACCCCTGACCTTGACAAAAGGCCTATGGAGGGGAGAACCTTATCCCTCTAGCTAAATGCACCGTATTAAATAACAATAAATACTGTGACACAATGTGAAGAAATGTCTCAATTACAGCATCTGAAAATAAACCACACCGTGCTTCTTTGAAACAAATAGCATTTCCACCCATTCTGGGCTCCCAGTGCACAGGAACGCCGTAAGAATGTACAGTCTTCACACTTATGTACATCGTGAACGGTGGCAAGAACATGTCGCAGGAACAATTCCATATTAGGCCTCATTCAAAATGGCGGCCAACGAAGTCCAACCACTGGTGTGGAACGTACATGCAGTTTATAGTAGACCACCAGGAACGATCCAGCGGCCAGCCCACCAGACACATGTTCTTCGACTTAACAGTGTGCTCGCAAGAAGCAGTGAACACGTAAAGATACTTAGTACACACTGCAAGAATTTAAGGATTAAGACTTCCGTTTTCAAATGTGTTGAACACAATAAAACAGAGGTTCTGAATTAAACTGTAGCGAGCAGAATTAATCCACACACAACCATACACTAAAATGCGTTCAATAACTTCCTGTTCATGATGGGAGGAGTTTGTTTCAATACATGTTTGGCAGGTGCACCAAAATACATATGCTCCAGAAGGAGAAAAAAAAGTTTCAGACATGCTACCAATAAATAAAATACAACAAACAACCATTCATCGATCATCATTATTGATTTCGAAACAATCTCGCATTTTTTAACAGAATGTTTTACAGCTTGAAACAAACACGTTCAGGAAAACGTAGAAGCTTAGAGAAAAGCCTCCATATTGGAAATACATAGAGGAAGGTTTCAAAATATATACACCGCTGTGATTGGTGGTAGCGCATGCGTTGCTTTCTCGTTCACCTTTGTGGCTTCGAGATTTGCATGCTCGGTCCAGTAAATGCAGGCAAAGTTTCCGAGATTAAGCAGACCTGAATAAATACTAAAAATAAACAAAGGTATATATATTAAAAGAATGGAAACCTAACTGACGCACATACTTGAAAATAGGCGCAAACTATCTACAACATCATGCTAGGGCAGCCCGTTCAAAGGCCACAAAGATTAACCATTCTTCCGGAAAGTTCATAAATATAACCAACGAGAGGGAAATGTTACATGGAGGATACGGGTGCTAAAGTAAAGTGACATTATGGAGTGTTCAACTCAGAGCTCTGACACGACCACAATTAGAATGGGACCATTTCAGCACCGTGAAAACAAAGTAAACACCCTCTGCACCATTAGCTCTTTGCTGCTGGGTGGTCCTTTACCGATAGGGTTGCTTGGTGACACCATGCTATGACTCCGAGCGACGCCATACTCCATTCTGGGGCTTTGCTCTTGCCCTCGTTTTACTTCCATAAAGGATGATCCATTGAAGTAACTCAACACTACAACTCCCAGCAGGCAATTGTTGGAGAAGTGTAAGCCTAGTACTGGGACATGGTGTCCCGCTGGACATGGAGTCATCTGGCAACCCTATCTTACTAGGAAAACATGAAGCACGTCATTGTGCTTGTTGAAACACTCTCTGGGTTTGCTGGGTTTGTCTGTTCTAGGTTGTTCTTTAAGGTTCTTGTTGCTCTGTTATTTTAGAGCCAGAAACATAAGACACAGGAAAAGTGGCAACTGCAGAAGAAGCTTAAATCGCAGTGTGGCAATCAGTCTCTGAGCTCTCCTCTCCTACTGTCGTGTGACAGCCATTGTTTTGCCAGATGTTTTGGGCTACAACCCCCATAAGCCCTTGCCATTGACCATGCTAAGACTGATGGGGGTTGTGGTCCAAAACCTCTAGAGTGCCAAAGGTTGCAGGCTCATGGGGAAAAGGTTCATATAAAAATACAATGTACTGATGTGCAATGCATCAACAACCATACTTTTTACATTTCTTTGAAATTACTACATAATTGTAATATTTTCTGGTCAGATTTCTATTGCAATGAACATAGATCTCCATTCCATCATGGCCGACACATGAGGCTAGGAATACCATTGCAGGTATATATATATTTTTTTATGTGACTACGCATAGAAATCCATGGGATTTCTCCTCATCCTCTGCACATGCTCCCCGTTCAGGTGTTGTCCACTAATCAATCAATTTGGGAATTGGCAGATATCTTGGGGAAGAAATGCACCCTCCCTTTTGGCAGTGGAGCAATGGCCATTGGGCCGATCAGGCTTTAGCCCCGAACATTTTGGGCTATGTTGACTTGACCAGGCTAACTTACAGAGCCGTAGCAGGACAGAACAGGTAAAATACAAGAACAGTGTCTGCGGCTTCACAGTTAACGAAGGCCCAGCAATTAGGTAAAGCAACCGCATTCTTATGCATACGTTTCTAGCCAATTGAAAGCGCATCAGAGGTTAGCATTTGCATGTCAGGTGAGTGATTGGAAGGGTAGAGGGACAGGAGACTGCTCATTCTCACAGCAGTTCTCAAGTAAAGGAGCGAGTTAACTGCTTGTAACATGAATCTTGGGCACGTTGTGGGTTGCAATGACGTCGGTTTGTTCTATCAGGCTTTTATTTCAGTTGTTAACTTCAGTCTCCGAACTTTGCTGCTTTTCGGGAATGTATTCCCATGTTTGAATGAGCAGGCTGTATTAAGTTTGCAGGTGTACTGCTTCATCGCCATACCCTTCAGCACGCACACGTCTTTGTACTCAGACGGCACTGCAACATTGGCACAGGTAGGAGACAAATCAAAGGAGGTGACTGACAGCTTTAAAACAAACACGTCCACGAAAATGCAGGCTGTGCATGGGTCGCCTGTGATGTCCAGAGAAAACCTGATGCATTGCCTAAGAAAATATCTTTCAGCTTCAGTCACTAATTTAAAATAGGGAAGTTACTTCAAGTGCCCCTTGCTTTTCTGACAGCAAGTATTAGCCAATCTTGACTGACGGCATATGGACACTGCCATTTGCATAAATCGACAGGAGGCTACAAAACTACATATATTCATTTGGATTTTCTTAAGAAAGCTAGAATTCTTGTTTGACTGTATGAATTTCTGTTTTAGCGCTTGTCCGCTGGGTGGTTGAACGTGTGCCCGGTAACCACGGCTGGGCTTGTTCTGTTTCTGTCCTAGGGGAAGTATTTGTCAGCCAAGCACTCCTACACTGATCACTTCCACAGCAGAAGCTGGATCTGTGGTAGGGACGGCGTCAGGCCCTTTCACTTTTTTCACATGAAAGGAGCCACGAGCCTCAAGGGGGATGGGGGAGCAGCAACTGCGTCATGTTGCCAGTCAGCAGTATTGTAATACAGCAATATATTCCGGTCTCTATTTTCGTTCTGGGGCGTCAAATATGCGCTTTGCAGCACTCTCATTACAAGTTGCATTTCCTGGAGCCCTTCCGGACGTCATTTTCCACGGCATATACATTAGTGACATCACATCATTACCTTCTAACACTGGTTCCTCCACATCAACCACTTGCTGACAAAGAATGGTTTATAGCTCTTCAGTGGCATTTCGTGTTTAAGATCCCTGCTGGCTGGTCATCTCTTGATAATCAGCAGCAACTAACCGTATCTTTGTCGCCAGTAACGTATGCATCACCGGAGTGCCTCAGACTGTTTTTGCTCTAAGCAAGTGGGCCCCAACCATCATGTAGAAATGGGCCCCCACACATTTTCAGTCAGGCCTGGCCAGTGGCTCTATGTTTTTTTAACCCAAGACCTGATTTTGCCAACCTTGCAATCCTGCCTGTTCCACTCAAATGACCCAAGGAAGTGAGCGTGTCATTCTGGGATGAAGTGTGGCGGAACAGCTGTGGCTGATGCATGGAATGATGGAGTACTGGCGCCCTCCGTGGAGAATAGACTGCCAGGGCCAGCAATGGAGAATTGGTAGCTTCGTCTATTGGGAGGGTGGTGAGATTGCCAATTTACGCATATCGCGTAGGCAGCGAAATCGCTGCCATCTGGCGACAACTAATATAAGGAAAGAAGGTCTGATGGGAAAGAGGGCCATTAGTAGATAGTATTTATGATGGATTCGCGATTTTGTCAAATTTCTGGAAATATTACAAGTGCCCCGTGTGGCCTTTTTACAAATGCTTTGTTGTTTGCCTTATGTAAAGGTGCCACAAACAATTTCGGTTGGTGCTCACGGTACATCCTTCTGAAGGTCCCTGAATTCTGTTCTCTGGCAAGGTAGCTCGTCGAGTTAAGCCCTCACCTCAGAGAGCTGTGTGCTACCCTCTGCCATGGGTTGAAATGTTTAGAAGGCAAATTCTGCCTGTTGTTATTGTGAGGTCGGTCAATTGAGTGTGGTGTTAAAAACGCCAAGTGTTACAGTGCTTAGAGGTGGGTGGAATCGTGTTTCAAGCACTAGGAAGAAACTTGTTCCTATTTGCTATTTGTATGATGTTTCAAGGGTTAACGTTGTTCTCGATCCTCTAAGACACTGGAGGATTGTGCGGTTATCAAGATGAGTCACCCATCGAGATTTTGGGCCCATTGATGGGGCGTGAGACTACACTCAACTTCACATTCAGCTGCGCATATTTCTAACATGGTTATACCAACGTGGTAATGTCTTTCAAAAATGGGCTTTGAGAGAGGGGTCGCTATTTATGTTTCGGCTTCAACACCTCAAGCACATTTTGAACGGTGCACCCATTACTAGGTGCCAAAATGATCCGATTTTTCAAATATGACTCTGCTGAGCTGGTTGCACCTTACACGTTCACGGAGCTCTAGACCACATCGACTTCTTAATCGCAGCCAACGTGGTTCCTGTTGACTGCCTTACCAGTGATTGGTCTCTTTGTGTAAGTGGCATTGCTTGACTGTTACTTTCTAGCTCTCTGCTGGGGAAAAGCCTGGAACCACGCACAGCTTCGCTCTGTGGAGATATGCAGAGAAAGGTTCTGCTTGGATTGTACAAGGAATAAGTCCGTCTGCTGACTGTGAACACACAGGCACACACTGATCAAGCGCTTAGTGGCCGTAACAAGGTGAGTAAGACATTGCACAAAGACAATGACCTTGACTTTGTCTTGCAGCCCCAGATATGACCTTCATCTGTGGAAAAGGCATTCAGGGCACTAACTCTACTGTAAAGTGTGCTTGACGAACAACATCACATAGCCAAGGTCTCTGCGCGGGGCGTCGCCATCTTTGTATTTACGTTGAGCACAGGGAGGTGCTGCAAATGTGCAGAAACGAACCTTCACAAAAGTGCCCAGAAACTGCTGAAGCTACACCCATTGGAACGCCTAAGGGGTGTGTGCATTGCTGTGGAGGCCACGCTTGCCTACTGCGTCATATCGCCGCACAACCTCACTGCTTCTTGCAGGTTTTTTTGATACTTTCGACGCCAGGAAGAACACAAGACCTGCAGAACTTCCAACACTCTCTGAAAATGACGTTTCAAGGCCTCGGCCCTCGCCCGTATGTTTGCGTTTCCACCTCAGGCGCCCTCCCACTTGGGCTTTCGTGAGCGAGTGTTCACATTTGGAGCCGCTCTTTGCCGCCTTTTGCTAATCGCCTGTGCTCAGGGGTGGGGCGTGGTCACGCCCAGGCAGAGCAGTCGCTTTTCATTATTAAGTGATTTCTGATGCATGCTTTGCCCCGCGTGACTTGATCACTTCAGAACCCCCAATTCTTGGCATGTCAATGTTGCTGACTTAATTGTCTAATTACTAATATCATCTTGGTTGCCCTGGTTGCTTGATGTGAAGAGCGGGCATGTAAGTATCACAGCTGCAGCTCGACAGAGCAGATCCAGCCAGACTTGCAGAAGCTGCTGGCCTCCTTCCCGCCTGAAGCCTTCACATCAGAGTCACACTAAAACCTTTCCCTTTGCTTCTCACCTGCCTACGAGGATGTCTTGTATTTTCGTCAGTCAGACATTAAACCTAAAGATGAGCATTTCATATCTTTTTAAGTGCCATACATGGACACTTTACATTGTAAAAGAGAATGGTATGATTCAGAAGGAAAGCACACCTTATGCGGGAGCTGCTGGAAAGGGGGCCCTCTGGGGCACATCCATTATTTTGCTGGAATTTAGTTTGCCATCCGTGGCACACGCCTAAGTACATGGGCCCCAACATCCGTTTAAACTGTCACCAAAAAGCTAAACTGACTGTAGCTGACTTGTGTGTTGTTCCTGGATGTGGTTCATGGACCATTCCTTTGGTGCTTGGCTGTTTTGTTGGTACACATTTGAAAGTGGTGAATTTTGTCAGCCTATATACCACCACCACCAAATGTAGGTTGCCCAAATTCTCTGCTTTCAAATGTGTGTCAACAAAACCACCAAATATATAGAGGTATGAGTGGTGGGAGGGTGTTTGGGCAGGCCAGGGGACAGGCATGCAGGGACCCCAATGAAAATAAAACATAGAAAATGCAACCATCAAATTTGTCTTGACCGAATTCACCGTTTTCACATGTGCGCTCATGAAACAACATAGAACACGTTCCTTTACCAGACTTTGGGTTCTCTTTTGCACAATGTTCACTGTACCAGACTGCTTATGCTGCACGGTGAGTTCTCTATTCTAGAGCCACACTATCACTAGCTTTTGAGCATTTCAGATGTCGGAATGGGCTTTCAGACAGTGTTCAGTGAGGGGGGACCACATTTCAGCTACCTATTCATTTGTCAAGGAAGTGTTGGGAAAGGAGATTAAGGGCCCGATTCTCAGAGCGTTTTCCTATGGAATTGCGCGACAACCTGATTAGAGTAGAAAACCCAAACAAAGAGAGGTGCCTATTATTTGTAAAAAAAAAAAAATGGTAGTACAAAAAGTACAAAAAGTCCAAGGTAGAACTGTGAATGAAAGAAAAAGTAATTTGTACAGATTGGAAAACAATGCACAAAAGTACTGTTTTGTTCTTCGCTGAGCTTGTATGTGAGGAAACCAAATAACAGGCATTAGGTTGCATAACCAAAAAATGCAAGCTAGCCAAAAACTACATTCTAAACAATCTCGTGAGAATGGATACAGTGAGAAAGAAAGCAAAACTCTGACCATTCCTCAAGAAATCAATGCACCTGCAGAGAAAGTTCACAGTAAACATACAGGAACAGTAAGAGGAGAATTTGTGAAAGCCACTGTTTCATCCTCTTAGAAAAGTAAAAGAGTGAGCTAGAGGTGGTGTAGACGGGTCTTGGCACGCCCATCATAGCATTACCTGCCTGCTGTAACACATGTGGAAAACAAATTAGAAGTACACAATGAACAGACAAGAGAGGACCAAAACTCTCGAAGATTCCTAAACCCTGTTTTAGCTGAAATGGAATCCTTTCAGATTATACACAACACGTAGATCATTACATCACTGCCCTTCCTCCGTAAGGCAATGATTTACTGTCCATCTCAATCTCCCGCGACGTGCTACTTTCTCCAGCAATGTCCAAGTATGACATGAGAAGTGACGCAACAAGTCCTTGGATGTGAAGAAGGTGGTTCTCGATTCTGTAGAAACCGGTCAAGAAATAGACCCACACTGCTCTTCGGCAGTCTTCTCAGAACCACCTCCAGCGCAATGTCCGCGGTTGAACCTTCTCCATACTCGAACGTACAGTAGACAGGACCTTGAGTTAAAGTCCATACATCCCTGATGGCCGCGAGCTATACAAGAAGAGCCGACGCTGATCAACAGACGTGGCCAACCAACCTCAGCGGTCACTTGCCGGGGAGCTGTTGACCCACAATTTGGGCCGCAGTACCCCCAAAATTCGATACCATGATTTTCGTTTTTTCGAGGCTTTATCTCTTTTTGGCAATAAGCCACGGCGTGACTCCCTTGAGATGACAAAAGGATATGATCAGAAGGTGGGGTAAGGATGAGGAACCGGCCAGAATCAGAGAGCCGGAGCAGTCACAAAGCACACACGTTTTGGCACAAAATTCATGCTTTTCAGTCCGTGTTAAAAGCTACAATGGCATGAATTGATGGCGTGTGACGAGGACACAGAAGCAAACAGGGTGTCCAATCCACAAGCAGTTGGTACAGTACATGTCATAGCGTTTAGTCCATATTTGGTGGCAATTGCATGTAAACTGGTCACACATTGTCTAAGCAAGTCACAAGACAGACAAGGACGTTAGAAAAATCAGCACTAGTATGTTTGATGTATAAGCATATATATATATGCGTACACATACATCCATACAAGAATATACGTATTTCTATATGTATTTAATCATACATATAAAGACATATATCCCATTATTAAAAGATGCACATATGGATGTTGGCAAACAGGTTTAAGCAGCTACATGTAAACATTGCTCTTAAAATTCTTTTTTTTTCAGTTTTCAAATATAAATACAAAACTTGGACCATTATTTACAACTTCATGCTTGATGGGTTAGCTTCATCACTGCAAAGAGACAAAAAACACAGAACAACGGTCAGGTTAGCATTCAGCACCAATGGCTGGGGTCAGGCACGTTCTCTTGGTACTTAAATGCACGTCATTCATGATTAGATCAGAAAGACATTGTCAGCGTTTTTTTAAGATGATTTGACAACCAAGTAAGTGAATGTTTGGCCTGTGCATGTCCCCAACACAGTAACAATATTTATATCCATCTGTTCATGCGTAGTTTATTGTTTAGAGTTGCATTTTAGTTATGGCTATTCAGTGGCACCTAAGCACTACCTATAAACTGAAACTATTGCATGGGAGTGAAGGAGGGAGATGAAAAGGGAGGAGGGGCACAGAGTTTGAGATTTAATGGTACCTGTAAATATGCGGATGGTGTAATAAAACTAATGTGCCTTTCGCCCCTTGATATATATCTGTTATGTTATGATATGATCTATATCAAAGTGCTGGTAAAAATAAACATTGATACAGTTTTGGCTTGCGTATAGGTATTAGATCGGCATTTGCCAGGCACTGCTTTAATATGCCAATGTAATCACACAATCTTCCAGCTTTTAACGTCTTTTGGTCATGTAGTGCTGTTATGGCAATGCTTGGCAAATGCCTTTACAATACCTACGCGTAAGCCAAAACTGGAGACTTCGCCAATGCTTGTTGTCATCAGAGCACAATTGAACATACTGTATTTTCTAATATTTCAACAATGTGAAATTGGCCTCAAAATGCACATGTAATTTGTCCCAGTGCACTATCTAGGAAAGGTGTGTGATATGGCTGTAATTTGTGTGCTGGCCACTATGTCTGTATCTAACTTTGTCTGCAACGAGGTGGCCATTGTGCCAGTTTGTGCCTGTGTTGGCTTATTGTCCGCGTGTAGGCACCTGGCACTGTCTGTGTACATTAAAGCACGGCCTGCTTTGATCATGCCAGCTGCCTGTAAAGTAGCCAGCCTTCCTTGAATTAGTACAGCTATCACTTGCAGAGAACACAGCACACCTCTCTATTTTCCATTGGTATTTTGCCCTTCTCACTCTGTGGAAACTACCCCTTTCCATCTCTCTAACTCTCTGCGCTCTGCCTGTCACTCTGAATTCTTTTCGGTGTTAATGCTCCTTGATTTATCTGCTGCTGTCCACACCATTGCTCGCGCTATTCTTCTCTCTCCCCTCTTTTCTCTCTGCTTTTGGGATCCTGTCCTCCAATGGTTTTTCCCCTAGATTTCTGATAGAGCGCCGGCTCTTGGTCTGGGACTATCTTGCCCCCCCCCCCACCTCGTCAATGCTATGTTTCTCAAGGTTCTGTTCTTTGCGGCCTCCCCTTCTCCGTATTTATCTCTCTGGTCTCATCACTCCATTCAGTTTTTCCTATCACTTCTATGCACACGACTCAGTAGAAAGGTTTCTCTTTCTCTTATTTCCCTGACATAATTTACAATACTCTTTCAAAATGGCTCTCTGCTATTTGATCTTGAATGCACACTCACCCTCTTCACCTTAACCAAACTAAGACTGAAGTTCTCTTTCCCCGTTTTCACCCTCCCTCCCTCTGTTCTCCTATTCCTCTGTCTTCCCCTTGCCTTCTCCACTTCTGCTCAGAATCTAGGTGTTGTCTTTGACTCTTCCCTCTCCTTTTCTTCTCACATCTCTACTTTAGCTCGTGCGTGCCTTTTTCATCTATTCAATATTTGCAAGACCCGTCCTTTCTTTTCCTTTCATGCGACAAAGCTTCTTATCTTTGTTATTTTTTTCTCACCTCAACTACGGTGTGCCCTCATAGTCGGTCTTCCAATATCTCATCTCCCCCCTCTTTGTTCCATTTGTGTATCTGCTGTCCGGCTTCTTTGCTCTCTTCCTTCCCGCTCTTCTATCATCCCTTCTCTTCTTGCTGTCCTCCTTCTGCCCTTTGCCTCTCACCTTCCTTTCCATTTTCTTGGCTTGGTCAACAAATGCATTCATGGTCTTGCTCCTATCTTTCTCGCCTCTTTGATCTCCCCTGACCGCTCTTGCCCATTACCCTGTCAATCTCTATTTTTATTTATTTATTTTATTGGTTATTCATAAGGCACTTATACAACAAGATAGTGTTTCAAGGCACACATGAAAGGAACATGGGAGCAAATAGACAATTAAATTAGCAATAGATAGAAACGGACAGCAGTCCTACTAGGCCTTGTGACATTCGGAGCATGAAAGTGCAATGAAACAAGGGTGGGTGGGGTAGGGGTAAGTGCTAATAGGGTCCTCTAGTGGGGGGGGGGAGTGCCAGGGGTGCCCATTGTAGGCAACAGGTAAGTGTATGGGCAGAGGCATCCAAGGTGAAGAGGGAGGTCTACCGCTACAGGTATGTGCAGAGGGAGTCAAACCACCCAACAGGTGGGTATGGGTCCAGAATGCAGTGCAGGGAGGGTCCTGGGGGCAATTGGGCAGAAGGCCAGGACCCTGTTGGACTATTGAGGGACCAAGATGCCAATCTCAGCAAAAGAGGGGATGGTTAGCAAGGGAGGGGGAGAGTGAAGGAGGAGGAGAAGAGAAAAGTCTTGCGTTATTTGCGGTTCAAGTCAGAGAGAGCGCGGGAGACTGTTCCATAAGAGGGATCCAGCTGAGGAGAGAGATCTGCCGCCAGCTCTCTGCTTGGAGAAGCGTTTGAACAGCGTTTGATCAGCAGAGAGTTGGAGCCAGGAGATGGAAGGGATCTGGAAGGTGAGCATTTAGTGAGAGAGAGCAGCCGGTATCGTGGTCCCAAGGCCCAGACAGCCTTGTGGATGATGCAGGGGGTCTTGAATTTGATCCTTGCGGCAACCAGCTACATCTTCTCTCTGTTCCCAAGCCCTCACAAGCTCAGTCAAGTTTCTGTTTCTTTGCTCTTGCCGCCCCAAAATATTGGAACTCTTTTGCTTTATCTGTTTGTCTACTTCTCTTCATATGTTCTCCACTTTTCTTGAAAAGACGTTTTCTTTCTCTTCGCTCTAATTTCTATCCTGTTCTCTTAATCCTTTTTAACTGCATTCATTGTGGTATTTTTTTTTTACTGATTTTTTAAAATTGCTAAGAGCTTTCGACAAAGGGCCATACAACCCTCAATAAGTTACGAATAAAAATACAAATGCACATCCTATTTCAGAGCGCGAACGGGTTAAAATCCTATTGGGAGCTAAAATGCTAAGTACGTAGGCTGTGTGGAGAATCCTCCCATGATTGACACTGAGCTGAATGCTGACAGCCGGACTCGATCGTATTTGTCTATGTGTTTAACAGGGTATGTGAACAATACAGAAGTCAACCCGTGGCTCTCTGAGTGTATTCGATTACTATTCCCATAATGCCACACCACTGGCTTTGCTGTCTCATGCTGATGGGAGTTGTAGTTCAAATCCAGGCTGGTCTGGCCTTTAGCGCTATGCGAGTGTTTGCCCATTTGTTTGGTTAATGGTCCAATCTTTTGGGCCACTGTCAATCAGTTTGATGGGGGAGGATAGCTCAGGGGCAATGTACTCGCCTTGGAAGCAAGACGACAGCACATTATAAATAACCTATCATATCATACTGTATCAATCCGACTGTTTCCCAAAAATATTTAACCCTTTACTGCACCCCTAAATGCAATCACTATAAAAGATTTCACTATAAAATATTCAATATATGGGCATTCAATATAAAAGATTCGATATAAACACTGTATATCTGAGATGGGTTTTTAGGGGTGGGAAATGAGGTTTCGGGGGGCTCCCCCAAATTGTTTTTTTTTACAAAAAAAAGTGCATTCACTATAAACGTTTTCAATATAAAATATTCAAGATGTATGCATTCAATATAAAATATTTCGATATAAAGACATGTAACCGCACACTGCTTCCGCCTCAAATGGCCATTGCAGTGACCCCTGCCCTTTGGTAACTCCGGGTGCAGCAGTTTTGTTTCAGTAGAACTGTTTCAGGGCGCAGGCCCATCCGGGGTTGCAGGTTCTCAGGGTCAGCAGGCTCTGCTTGTATTTGCGAGGCTTCCTAAAAAGCTGCCTGTGAGAAACCATACCTGTCATTCTCACACGGAATTAAAACATTGTGTTCAAATCCGGGCCTGCCGTGACATGTCAAGAGAGACAGAAATCAGCCGCTCCTTTGAGGGGTGAGGATTTAATCTGCAAGACTAATTGCTCTCCTGTTACCATGCTTTTAGCCCTGTATTTCTTCCAGACTTCAGGAGCAGCCCATTTAAAATGGGTATTTTTATTGTTTATTAGAAAAACAATTTTTCACATGGGGACAGTGGTGCTGCGAGTAAGGCGGGTCAGGTAGGGGCTGCGGGGCACAAAGCCGGGTGCAATTTGTTGCTGGGACCAGGGCTGAGGGCGTTGAGCCGGGGCTGAGTAGTTGTGTTTTGTTGCTGTGTGTCGTTTAGATTCAAACGTTGGGCGTGCTCAAATTATTAGAGTGGTTTTCTTTTCACTTGTTTCTGTGGGGCGGATAGATTGAAGGATTGCAACACTTGCTTAGTGTTGCAAGCATATGTGTGCATGTTAAGGACTTACTTGGAGGCCACAGTGCGCATGCATTTTCCTGGGTGGAGGGACACATTTTCACCTCATGCGCGTATAAGAAAGTATTGTGAAACGTGCTGAAGATATCTTTGGGGATTTTACTGAAGAAATCCAGAGATGCGGCTAATAGTTTCAGGACGAGGCAGCTTTTATTAGGAAAGCTAGGTTGCCATGGCAATGAGCCATGGGGCTCAAAGTTGTTGTCGCCATGGTTCTGCTGCTAGATATTGCAAAGCAGCGCTTATTGTGAAAAGGGGAACAGCTAATAGAAAATTGGTACAGCTACATGCAAAAGGGAGCTCTGTGTTGGTGTATATGTGCCCATATGCAGGAGAGAGGGCAAAGGATGCCATATAATTCTGCATGTGGTAAAAAACAAAAGATGGTGAAGTTCTCTGATCAGTGGATTAAGGGGTAGGAAAAATGGAAGCATGGTGAATTGTGGGAGTTGCTGTAGAGAACAGGACTGTAATAGAAACCTTTGAAATTGGAAAATGGACTGCATTTGTTAGATGGGAGGATGGACCCAACAACATTGGCAGCCATCATTGCTTTGTTGCAAGGGAAGGAGCGGGATCAGTACTGGGATCACTCCTGGGTAACAGGGGGACAGAACAGGCTGGGGGGGTCACAGGTGTGGGGGGGTGACACAGTGGAGCCCCCACCCTTGAGGCCACGGAGGAAGGATGTGGTCCCTAGGGCAGCCTTCCACCAGCAAAAAAGAGGAGATGGGGTAGGACAGTTACACCCCCCGTACTAAGGGTGGCAGGGGTGCTGTCCACCCACACTCAAGCAACAGGCAATGGGAATGCATCAGGGAGCTCCATTAATGCCAGGGCTGAAGGATTGGGGGCCTGGCCACTCAGGCAATCAGTGCTCCTCTGGCAGGGGCAGGCATTCCAGCAAGAAATAGAGGGCCCTATGGAAATATGGCCATCATAGGGTCCCCTTGGGGGATGGGGGACCGGGAGGGCAGGACAGGCAGGCTCCTGGGGGATGAATCATAGGCAGGGGAATGGGCTTCGAGTGGCACCTCATCTCTAGGTTCACACGGTGGAGGGATTGGGGAGCCTCCTCGAGGTAATTGGGGGGTTGGCAGGGAGGGCCCCAACAGGAGGGTTGGGTAGCACCAACTGGGGCCCCATTCCTACAAGTGCAGCAACAGAGGGGAGAGCCTGCTCAGGGCAAACAAGTCACAGTGGTGGTAAACACTGCCCCACTGGGGACGACAGGAGGGGCAGGTGCCTCCACGGGAATAACAATGACCATGCATGGGGGAACAGGTGAGCATTTTCAGGTGTCAGGTAGTGTGGTAAATAATGTAGGAGGGTTGAATACACGAAACCATGGCGGCAGGTGTTGGGGCCACAATGACTGGCAAACTGGGTGACTGGCTTTTCAATATTCGCAGCCATATTATTGGAAAAATGTCCTGAGCCTATTAAAAAATTGCGGTCATACAATCACCTGGTGTTGATTATGTATCATGGTTGTATATTTGGTGCCTGGTTGGTATATGATGAAAGATTTAGGAGTGCAAAGGCAGGCAATACTGCACTGGACTGGGGTTGTAGGGCAATGGGGCTATGGGCCAACTGCATGGCAGTATGCTCATCCAGCAGGAAGGGGTTCACGCTGGGGCGACCAGCGCAGTCCTTTCAGAGCAGTGGGGGAGGCGGGGACAAGAAAGCAGCATGTTGGGCATACAACAAATCCTCTTGCTCAAGGCCAATCTGTACATTTAAGAATGTCTGTTCATTCTGCGGGATGTCAGGACACATGGAAGCTAAATGCATCAAGCATAGCAAGGAGCAGACGTAGGAGCAGGGTGCTCAGTGTGCCACCCACGGTTTTACCCTCGCCCGTACGAGTGGATGTGTTGAGGGCATGGGCTAATGGGTACCCTTGGGTGGGTGACGCAGGATTTTTAGTAAATGGATTTTCACAAAATTCCGGATTCTCAAGGAGGGGTTTCACCCCCCCCCCTTCGGAGCCTGAGAACCAGAGATCTGCCCAGTCACAACCATCAATACTGATAGACACAGTGGCCAAGGAGGTCAAGTTGGGGATATTTGCGGGTCCATTTCCTGCACCTACCTGATGGGTTGGTATGCACTCCACTTGAAATTGTTCCTAAAAAAGAGCCAGGGAAGTATAGGCTGATCCATAATTATCTTTTCCATCAGGGGCGTCAGTGAATGAAGCCATTAATAATGACTTATGCCCTGTGAGGTATGCCTCTTTTGACTGAGCTGTGGCACAGCTGCAGCGATTGGGAACTGGTAGCAAAGGCAGACATTGAGGCAGCCTTCCGATTGCTGCCGGTGCACCCAGAGGATTATCATTTGCTGGGGTTCCAGGTAGGGGGAAAATTCTATTATGACAAATGCTTACCTATGGGGTGCTCTATCTCATGTGCTTACTTCGAGACATTTAGCACATTTCTCGAGTGGGTGATCAAGAAGGAGTTTAGGGGGGGCACAGGTCCTGCATTACATGGACAAATTCCTGTTTATGGGTCAAAGGGACACAGATGAATGCGCAAGGGTACTAAACTTTCCAGGAGGTGGTGGAAAAATGGGGGTAGCCCTGGCAGCGGAAAAAACACCCGACCACCTAAATTTGTTTTCTGGGAATTGAGATTGACTGTGAGGCGGGCAAATGCCATCTCCCTGTCGATAAAGTGTGACACTTCAGGGGTGCAGTATCTGCCTGCCTGAAGGCTAAGAAGGTGACTCCAGGGCAACGGCAGAGTCTGGTGGGCCAGCTGAAATTTTCTCTCAGAATCGTTCCTATGGGGAGGCCCTTCTACCGTTCCAGCAGGGGCTATGTCAGGCCTGACAAAATCGCATCACCACACCAGATTGACCAGAGAACAAAAGCAGGACCTGATGATTTGGAACAGTTTTCTGAGGGATTTTAACAGGGTGCAGGTCTGGCTAGGGGAAATGGAATGCAACGGCCAGTTGGATCTCTATACAAACACAGCTGGGAGTGTGGGCTTTCGGGGCCATTCTGGGTAACAAATGATGCTGACAGCGGTGACCAGACAACTGGAAGAAGGAGAGACCGCAAAAGCATAACTTTGTTGGAGCTCTTTCTCATTATTGTAGCTTTGTCAATTTGGGGGGAAGGACGTATGGGGAATGGACGTAGTGTTTTGGTCAGACAGCATGTCGGCAGTCTGCTCAATCAACTGTCAAATAGCAACATGCCCAATGGTGTTGAGTTTACTAAAAAGATTGATATTGCTGTTTCTAAAGGCTAATATTCGCTTTCAGGCAAAAATCCTTAATAATGCGGCCGATGCTTTATCCCGTTTTAAACTGCTGGAGTTCCAGCAAGGGTTACCAGGGGCAGACCTAGTGATGACATCATTCCCAGAGATATTTTGGGAACTTGGTGCCCGGAGTTAGCATCTTTTATAAATGTATCAGTGTCAAAGAAGACTAAAAGGGCATTCGAGAGAGCATTTGGGGAATTCAGGGAATTTTGCGTGGTACCGGGTCTGGAAGACATTTTCCACAAAAATGCTACTATAAGTTGTCTGGGTCACCTACACACAGAGGGCAACAGTAGGGGTGGCCGGAACAAAGATGGCTGCCATTGGTTTCTTAACAGGGTTACAAGGAAGGTCTCTGCCATCCACCGATTTCGCTATAAAAAAAGGCATTATCCAGATCGAGGAGATGGTGGCACCAGGGGCGGCAGAGGTTAGTAGGAGACCACTAGACCCGAAAAAGATAGCAGCAATAGTGCAGGTAGTAAGGGGGATATGCAGGGATCACTGGGAAAGGGCATGGTTTAGGGCAGTTTTAGTGACAGGATTCTTTGGGTCCTTCTGGATCGGAGAGGTCGTAGGGGGGATCCACAAGCGAATTTTCAGGAGGATTGTTCAGTGATGATCTCGCATTTGAGGGAGGTGCCAAGGCACACATTTGGTTAATAAAGTCTAAAATGGACCAGGAGGGAAAAGGGCTTAGGGTGAGAATGACAGCATATACTATCACAGACATATGCCTGGTAGGGGGTTACAGGCATACATGAGGTACAGGGGGGTTCTGGTGGGCCCGCTGTTCTTGCAGACAGGTCGTGGCTATCCAGGTACTAGTTCAGAAAAATCTTTGAATAAGGTTTAAAGGAAGCGGGGCTGGAGGGGATGGGTTTTGCCACACACTCTTTTAAAAT
The DNA here is from genome assembly GCF_040938575.1 of Ambystoma mexicanum. Taxonomy (NCBI): domain Eukaryota; kingdom Metazoa; phylum Chordata; class Amphibia; order Caudata; family Ambystomatidae; genus Ambystoma; species Ambystoma mexicanum. The sequence goes on from NC_090937.1 coordinate 386,796,410, forward strand.
AGGAGCAGCCACCACAGCCACAGGTTATGGGTATGGGGGAAGGACAAATCAAGGCATTGGGGTGGTGGAAATCCCACGCTTACAAAGGATACATCAGGCCACACCTCTTGTGTTAAAAATACAAGGAGGAGGGTGATAAGGATCAGTGTACTGATGATAAAAAAAGGGTGTGTACCGTGATATGTATAGCGTGCTGTATGTTGTGTCATTTTGAGGAAAGAGATGGCGAAACCGGTGGTATGGGTCGTTGGACACTAATTCGTCCGAAGGATGGAAAAAGAGTGTGAGAAAGTCCTGGGTTGCTGTCTGATGTAACGGCAGTGGACATCCACAGGATTTATTGTGGGGGATTGGAACTGTGCCAATGCATTCCTTGGTGGAAGAACAAATAAGTCTCCCTGAGACTTGTCCCTCTGCCCGTGACCCCTAGGTCAGGTGCACCCCCTCTCCCTGATTGATTCCATCCCACGTTACCTTGCTCCCAACCCACGAGGCTCCATCGCACTCTTCCATCGCGTTGCACTCCCTCGCCCCTTCTATCCTTGGCTATGCTCGGGCCCGTGTCTCCTCTGCCCGCGTGGTTCCTTTGCAATCCTTGATTGCGTGCTCCCACGCCCCTTCCATCCTTCGCTACGCTCGCGTGTCCTCTGCCCACATGGTTCCCTTGCTTTCCTTGATTGCGTGTGCCTAGCACCCCTTCCATCTTTGGCTGCGTTTGCACCTGCGTGTCCTCTGCATGCATGGTTCACTCGCAATCCTTCATCGCATGTGCTCTGCGCCCCTTTCATCCTTGGTTATGCTCGCACTGGTGCGTCTTCTGCCTGCGTGGTTCCCTCGCATTCCTTGATCACATGTGCTCCGCGCCCCTTCAATTCTTGGCTGCATTCACGCCTGCGCATCATCTGCCTGCATTGTTCACTCACAATCCTTGATCGCGTGTGCTCCGCGCCCCTTCAATCCTTGGCTACGCTTGTGCCCATGCATCCTCTGGCCACGTGGTTCCCTTACCCTCCTTGATTGCGTGTGCTCTGCGCCCCTTCCATCCTTGGCTGCATTCACGCCTGTGCTTCCTCAGCCCGTGTGGTTCACTCGCAATCCTTGATCACGTGTGCTCCGTGCCCCATCCATCCTTGGCTATGCTCGTGCCCATGCATCCTCTGGACACGTGGTTCCCTCACCCTCCTTGATTGCCTGTGCTCCGCGCCCCTTCATCCTTGGCTGCATTCACGCCTGTGCTTCCTCAGCCCGTGTGGTTCACTCACAATCCTTGATCACGTGTACTCTGTGCCCTTTCAATCCTTGGCTACGCTCACGCCCATGTGTCCTCTGGCCACATGGTTCCCTCACCCTCCTTGATTGCGTGTGCTCCGCACCCCTTCCATCCTTGGCTGCATTCATGCCTGTGCGTCCTCAGCACACGTGGTTCACTTGCAATCCTTGATCACGTGTGCTCTGTGCCCCATCCATCCTTGGCTATGCTTGTGCCCGCGCGTCCTCTGCCCGCATAGTTCCCTCGCAATATTTGATTGCATGTGCTCCAAGCCCCTTTCATCGTTGGCTACGCTTGCACCTGCGCGCCCTCTGCCTACCTGTTTCCCTCGCAATCCTTGATCGCATGTGCTCTGTGTCCCTTCCTGGCTGCGCTTGCACCTACGTGTCCTCTGTGCATCCCTGCTCCCCCTGCGGGCCCCTACCCTCCTCCTCCCTGCCTTTCCCTATCCCAGCCCCTTCTCTTACCCCTTTGCTACTACTCTGTGCTTTGCTTTTTCTTCTTTTAGGCTTGACTGGTCTGGTCTGTTCTTGTGTCTGCTATCTTTGACTGCTGTATACTTGTACTGCCTGCTTCTGTATGTTTTTCACTCTCCTCCTTTAGGTTCCCTCGATCATTGTTCTGTTACTTAGCCCTTGCTCTGTCTGGTTGTTCTCTCACATCATACTGCCGCCACCCCTGTTGTGTTCTTTTTTTCTTTCAGGTTCCCTTGTTTTTACTCTGTTAACTGGTTTGTTCCTAACAGCTACATGACTGCTCATCAAGCCCATCGTGAATTGAAATCAATTTGTTCTTGTCTCGTCTGCTTGCACCCCTCCTCTTGTGCTCGCCCCTAGTATCTCCTCCCCTCACCCTTGTCTCCCCACCACTCTCTCCCCCATCTCCCTCCTCTCCTCCGTCTCCCTTCCCTCTGGATCCTCTATGGTGCTCTCTGTCTCTCCTATCTTCTCTAACTGCTTCTTGATTGACTATCCTGTCCTTCTTACTAAGTCTGGTAGGAGGAAATTCAAAAGGGATATCCTGGTCTCCAACCCAGACCTCCCTCTCACTGATACCTACACCCGCACTTCCTACAGACAGACCCTTACTGACATCCTTTTTGTCGTTCCTTCGCCAGACCTATGGACTCCACATATGGTCTCTGTGCTCTCTCCTTTTTCCTCCTCTCCCATTAATGGTGACACCTGCCGGAAGGCCCTCCTGGCCCCTTCCACTCCTCTAAGACCATTATTAATTTTTACCTAAATGGCACCGTCTTGGTCCAAGGCCCTCAGGCCAAACTCCTCCTTTTTGATAGATGCTTCCTGTGCTTCATCAATTTCCTTTCTTCTCCTGCTGTCCCATCTTTCCCTTCTCCAGCTCCTCTGCCTCCACCCTCTGCCACCTCTTTGCCTTGCTCTACTTCTTCTCTGGCTGCCCTGTTGCCTCCCTCCTCCGTCACCTCTCTGGTGTCTTCATCCTCCTGCTTAGCTTCCTTGCCCTCTCATACTTCCTCCTCTGTCCACCCTCGGGTTCCTTCTACACTTCTGCAGGGCGTACCTCTGACCTGCACTCCTCCACTGAAGTCTTTCAAGGGTGGCAACCTTCTCCACATTGCCACTATCAACTCTCGCTCAGCTGTCAAACACTCCTCCGACATCTGTCGTCTCCTGGAAGAACTAAGTCTGACCGAGACATGGTTCACTTCCAGATCTGTCACAAGTTTTGACACTCTCCTCCCTGATGGCTACGAGATCCTCTCCACACCCAGATCCAACCGTCCCGCTGGGGGTGTAACCTTGATCTTCCCAGAGTGGATCTCTGTCTCTGTCATTCCTATGCAGGTCTACTCCTCCTTTGAATGCCTGGTCTGCAGGCTCTCTCTCTCTCTCCTGGCCGCTCTGTTACTGTGGCTACTATCTACTGGCCGCCTGGCCAGGTAACCTCCTTCCTCTCTGAGTGGGCGGACCTTTCTTCCTCCCTCCTTGCCTCTACCACTCAACTCCTTCTTCTCAGAGACCGCAACATCCACCTCGATGCTTCCTGTCCCTCCTCTGGACTCTTTTGCAACCTCTGTGATTCTCTTTCTCTCTCTATTCTTCCCTCTGGCCTGACTCACTCTGCAGGGCACACCTTGGATGTTATGATCTTCTCAGACCTCCCCATCTCTAACCCTCTCACCACTCCTCTCGAGTGACCACTTTCTCCTCTCCTCTCATCTCTCTCTCTCTACTCCTCAGGCCGAGCCACCTCCAGCAATGCCACCCACCTTCTCGGTCACCCGACCCATGAAGCCTGTGTCAGTTGACACATTTGCTGCCACTTTCTCTACCCATCCTGCACCTCTGGCTGACTCACATCCTGACACAGCCCTTTCCAACTTCCATTCTTCTATCTCGGATGCTCTTGATGTACTTGCCCCTGTCATGAGGATCCGCTTGAAGCCCAAAGCCAAGTACAACTCTTGGTACGACTCAGACCTCATCAACCTTAAACGCAAGTGTAGGGTCGCTGAGAGGAAATGGCGGGCATTGTGTGCACCCTCTGACAAACTGGCCCGCTGCCTGCTCCAAAGTCCACACTAAGAAGAAAGCTCAGATTCAGGCCCGCGTCTCTACGGCATCTAACAACTCAGCCAAACTCTTAAAAATCTGGAAATGACTGTCCAATCATGCTGCAGTCTCTGCTGCTCCTGTCCCCTGCCAGGCCGTCTGCACAGCCTTGGCTTTACATTTCATCTCTAAAACCCAGGACATCCTGTCCACCCTCTCTTCCTCTTTTCCTTCTTCCTCTACTCTTTCCTATACTTCTGGATTTCATGTGGCCAGCTCTCGCCCTCCCTTCTGTTTCTTTCCTTTGTTCACCCCTGACAATGTTTCTAGAAAAGTCTGATCTATGAAAGTCTTGTCAAAACAGGTTCTTCCCTGTTCATCCAAAACCATCAAAGACCACATTGACTCCCTGGCTCCTGCTCTGGCCGACTTCTGCAACCACTCCTTCGCCACTGGAGTCTTCCCTTCCCCCCTGAAGCACTCCCTTGTGCACCCTCTTCTTAAGAAGGCCTAAGCCGGACCCTCCTGTCCGGCTAACTATCACCTGATCTCCATTACTCCTTTTCTGGGCAAACTCTTGGAAAACTGGCCATCTCCCAGCTTAACCTTCACACTGAATCTGTTGGTTGTATCCATGACCATCAGTCTGGCTTCATAACGGCCAGAAGCATGGAAACTGCTATCCTGAACATCCGTGAAGACCTGTCTCAAACCTTGACATTAACCATCCCCCGTCCTCATCCTCCTCGATCTCTCTTCAGCTTTTGATACTGTCAACCATTTATTTATTTATTTATTTATTTGCATTTATAAAATGCACCGGCAGCCCTAAGGCATTATGGCGCTGTTACATGGAAACTTAGTTACATTTACAGATAAGTGTACATAGTGGGTACATGGTGATGTATTATGAAAAACGGAGTGGAGACCACCCCATAAGACCCAATGCTCACTGCTTGGCTCCAGCCTGGAGGCTACATTCGGTACTTGAAGCTATATTCAATTGTTAGTTGAGTTAGATCATTCTTGAACTTCAGCATAATCATTAAACTTAATTCTTTTAGAAAAAAGGGGATTTCAGCCACTTCATTTCTCAAAGTTTTTACTCGGGTACTTGTGTTCAAATTACACAACACATTAGGCGTTTTCCCAATTCCTCTACCAAAAATCACAGCTCTTGCCAATGCGTTTCGGTGACTAGCACCATCTTCAGGGCTAAATTGCAACATAAATTTCATCACGTAACACATGTGTATAAATTAAGGATCATAAATGTTAAATGTACATACCAGCAAGGAGATTGGTTTCATCACATAAAAGAAATACAAAAGAGAAAAAGTGCAATGTGAACGTTAGTGTCATTCTACGTGCAGACGTTGTTACCATTTATCTTTAGTAAACATGTGAATTCAGCCATGTGTGAATTCCATTACCTTAGCTGTCTCGTAAATGTGTAAACGCCTCATAAAAGTCTCTGTTAAGAGAGGGAGAAAGACTATGAGCTCTCTAGCTTATTCAGTGACCTTAATTGCTTGCGTGGAATGCTGTGACTTGGCAGAACCTCTTACCTTGACTCTGCTCGCGAATGAACTGCTCGTAGAATGGGCTGCAGCTGTGCGTGGCCTAGTAACAACGTAACCAAGGAGCTGACGGCACCACCCGTCTTCCGGGATAGGACAGGACAGGCGTGCCTCCCGTACCCACCTCCTCGCGTGAGTGTGTGGGCGGGACTGTCTCCTTGGTAACCCTTCGTGACACCGTCACATGAGGCAATTAGTCTAAGTTCTCTCCATGCTTCCTAAATGTCTGAGTTTTGTAGAAAAGATGTACATCTCCATGGTGCTCACACCCCGCCCACATTCAAACAAGCCGGGATCGCCGGCGTTCAAGCGTGTGCAGAGAGCAGAGGAGCCGCAAACTGACACATATCCCAGCGTCTGTCACTCTGTATCACTCTAGTCCTATTCTCATATTGTATGAATGGTTACCGTGATGTTTCCTAAATTGCTTCAAGGCAAATATCTTTTAACAATCTTAAAGAATAAATATCTCGATCCAAAGTGGATCTGTTAGTACTTATACACTTCTCCTGCAACCGCTGTACCTAACACACATCATACCCACAGGGTAATTACATCCTATTGAAAACGAAAAACTATAAAACGGGTAAAAAAACAATTTGCATATAATCTAAACCAAACAGGTTATTCCACATTCTGTGTATACATTTCTTTAAAGAAAGCAAGCAAAGTTAATCTCTTCATTGAGTCCTTTTGGTGTGAGCGTTTCCAGGCGGTCTATCCAAAATGATTCTCTTTGATCAAGTCTTTGTTGCAAATTCATATGAGTTTCTTCTTTCTGGACCACCTCTCAGATTTGAAACCTTATCTGGGATAAATTATGTTTTTTGTGATCCCAGTGTCATGCCACAGCTGAAGTTTTATTGTGTGTATGGATACATGAGCGATGTTCGTTCCATCTTGTCTTGGCTGCTCTTGTTGACTTCCCTACATAGTATAACCCACACGGCCATTTAATTGAGTACATTGCATTGACAGAATTGCATGTTCCAAAATGGTTCAATTTGATCTTTTCTCCAGTGTGTGGATGGTTTACTGTATTGCCTTTCAATATGTATCCACAATTAGAACAACTCAGGCATGGATAATTTCCGGTCTTGGTTGTTCCCTCTTTTTTCTTCTTCAAGCTTCTTGTTCTCACCAGCTTGTCCTTCAAATTCTGACTCCTTTGTATGCAAATGTTGGTAATTCTTTGAATAAAGACTCAACTCTTTCATCTAGAGTTAGTATGTTCCAGTTCTTTTTGATGATATTCTTGATCCCTTTGCTCTGTTTAGAGTACTTGGATACAAATACTATTGAGGATACTTTGTCATGTTTCAATTTGGGTTTTAGTAATTCTTCTCTGCTTTTTTCTTTAAGTCTTTCTTCTGCTTCCTCAATTTCTGATCTATCGTATCCTCGTGTAAAAAATGTATTTCCCATCATGTTGATTGCTTCTTCATAGTCCTCTGGATCACTTACTATCCTTTTAACTCTCAACATCTGGCTGCAGGGTAAATTCTTAATCAAACTTGGCTGGTGGAAACTCAATTTGTGTAGAATGTATTCCCATCTGTCGGTTTCTGATATATGTTAGTTCTGTAACCTGTCTGTTCCTTGGTCACCTTGACATCCAGGAAGTGTATTGTTTCGATTGAGCTTTCAGATGTAAACTGGATCTGTTTATCTATATTGTTAAGATACTACAAAAAGCTTTTCAATTCTTCCTCTGTATCGTGCCAAATCCCAAAAATGTCATCTATGTATCTGACCCATAAACCGATCTTGCTTCTCCATCTCTCATTTTCTAGTACATTATCTACCTCAAATTTGTGCATAAAAGCGTTGGCATACGACAGTGCCATTGTGGCACCCATGGAAGATCCAGCTGTTTGTAGAAAGAACATTCCTTTATATTGGAAATATTAATTCTCACTAATGAACTGGGGAATCGAGGTATACTATTCACAATAGATGTGAAAAGTCTGTATACCTCGATTCCCCATGACCAAGGAAGAGCGGCTGTGGAATGGCTACTGTTACAAGAAGGGGACATCCCAGCTCAGAAAGAATTTGTCATGGCTTTGTTGGAGTTCATTACACAAATTGAGCTTCCACCAGCCAACTTTGATTAAGAATGTACCCTACAGCCAGATGTTGAGAGTTAAAAGGATAGTAAGTGATCCAGAGGACTATGAAGAAGCAATCAACATGATGGGAAATACATTTTTTACACAAGGATACGGTTGATCAGAAATTGAGGAAGCAGAAGAAAGACTTAAAGAAAAAAGCAGAGAAGAATTACTAAAACCCAAATTGAAATATGACAAAGTACCCTCAATAGTATTTGTATCCAAGTACTCTAAACAGGGCAGAGGGATCATGCATATAATCAAAAAGAACTGGAACATACTAACTCTAGATGAAAGAGTGGAGCCTTTATTCAAAGAATTGCCAACATTTGCATACAAAAGGAGTCAGAATTTGAAGGACAAGCTGGTGAGAACAAGAAGCTTGAAGAAGAAAAAAGAGGGAACAACCAAAACCGGAACTTATCCATGCATGAGTTGTTCTAATTGTGGATACATATTGAAAGGCAATACAGTAAACCATCCACACACTGGAGAAAAGATCAAATTGAACCATTTTGGAACATGCAATTCTGTCAATACAATGTACTCAATTAAATGGCCGTGTGGGTTATACTATGTAGGGAAGTCAACAAGAACAGCCAAGACAAGATGGAATGAACATCGCTCATGTATCCGTACACACAATAAAACTTCAGTGGTGGCACAACACTGGGATCACAAAAAACATAATTTATCCCAGATAAGGTTTCAAATCTTAGAGGTGGTCCAGAAAGAAGAACCTCATATGAATTTGCAACAAAGACTTGATCAAAGAGAATCATTTTGGATAGACCACCTGGGAACGCTCACACAAAAGGACTAAATGAAGAGATTAACATTGCTTGCTTTCTTTAAAGAAATGTATACACAGAATGTGGAATAACCTGTTTGGTTTAGATTATATGCAAATTGTTTTTTTACCCCTCTTATAGTTATTCGTTTTCAATAGGATGTAATTGCCCTGTGGGTATGATGTGTGTTAGATACAGCGGTTGCAGGAGAAGTGTATAAGTTCTAACAGATCCACCTTGGATCGAGATATTTATTCTTTAAGATTGTTAAAAGATATTTGCCTTGAAGCAATTTAGGAAACATCACAATAACCATTCATACAATATGAGAATAGGACTAGAGTGATACACAGTGATAGACGCTGGGATATGTGTCCGTTTGCGGCTCCTCTGCTCTCCGCACACGCTTGAACGCCGGCGATCCCGGCTTGTTTGAATGTGGGCGGGGTGCGAGCACCATGGAGATGTACATCTTTTCTACAAAACTCAGACATTTAGGAAGCACAGAGAGAACTTAGACTAATTGCCTCATGTGACGGTGTCACAAAGGGTTACCAAGGAGACAGTCTTGCCCCCACGCTCACGCGAGGAGGTGGGACGGGAGGCACGCCTGTCCTGTCCTATCCCGGAAGACGGGCGGTGCCGTCAGCTCCTTGGTTACGTTGTTACTAGGCCACGCACGCGCAGCTGCAGACTATTCTACGAGCAGTTCACTCGCGAGCAGAGTCAAGGTAAGAGGTTCTGCCGAGTCACGGCATTCCACGAAAGCAATTAAGGTCACTGAATAAACTAGAGAGCTCATAGTCTTTCTCCCTCTCTTAACAGAGACACTGCATTGATGTATCAACTTTTATGAGGCGTTTACACATTTAGGAGACAGCTAAGGTAATGGAATTCACACATGGCTGAATTCACCTGTTTACTAAAGATAAATGGTAACGACGTCTGCACGTAGAATGACACTAACGTTCACATTGCACTTTTTCTCTTTTGTATTTCTTTTATGTGATGAAACCAATCTCCTTGCTGGTATATACATTTAACATTTATGATCCAAAATTTATACACATGTGTTACGTGATGAAATGTATGTTGCAATTTAGCCCTGAAGAAGGTGCTAGTCGCCGAAATGCATTGGCAAGAGCTGTGATTTTTGGTAGAGGAATTGGGAAAACGCCTAATGTATTGTGTGATTTGAACACAAGTGCCCGCGTAAAAACTTTGAGAAATGAAGTGGCTGAAATCCCCTTTTTTCTAAAAGAATTAAGTTTAATGATTATGCTGAAGTTCAAGAATTATCTAAGCCAACTAACCATTGAATATAGCTTCAAGTACCGAATTAAGCCTCCAGGCTGGGGGCAAGCAGTGAGCATTGGGTGTTATGGAGTGGTCGCCACTCCGTTTTTCATACCACTATAGTTGTTAAGGTCCGGATGTCATTGGACCTTTTTTTGACCCAGTAAGCTCCATTGTCCCGTTGGAACAATACTAATAATTGAGATTTATTTGAAAAGGGAAATATTCACAAGTGGTGCCCACCTGACCTCCATTACATGGTGATGTGTTCTATAAGGGCAATAAGGCTTCACGGAGGTTACATAGTGCATGGTTTAATGCCTCGGAACATGTTACATAAAGTTGTAGTTATCTGTGTACACATAGTTTAGGAGAATAGCCTTGTTTTGATCACTTTGCGGAATGCAATGTGTGAGGGTTCCAATCTGAGGGCTAGTGGATGGGAGTTCCCTTGCCTGACACCGCCCCCTTTGGTGCGCTTGACTCTAGGTATTGTCAGCAGGTTGGCGTAAGGTGTTCTCGTCAGTCTGGAGGAAGGGGGCATGTTGACTCTCATGGAGAGGTATGGCGGAGCAGTGTGGTGAATGCACTTGTCCAGAACCATGCCATCCTGCTAAACCGGCTACGTGATAACCTAGGTATCACTGATCAGGCCTTGCCCTAGCTGACATCCTTTCTCTCTGACCTACCCTCACAGGTCCAACTTGGGTCCTTCCTCTCCTCTATCTCTCACTCTACCTGTGGTGTTGCCCAGGGGTCTAATCTTTCTCCTTGGCTGTTCAACCAATACCTGGCACCTCTTGCCCACTGCATAGCTAGTCTCTGCTTCAACTTTCAGTGCTATGCGGATGACACTCAGCTTGCCTTCTCCCTCTCTCATCCCGGATTGTCTGTCTGCAATCCAGAAGTAGTGTGCCGCCAATGATCTCTGCCTTAATGCCAGTAAGAAAGAGATCCTCCTCATCGGCTCACCAGCACCTTCCTTTCCTGTCACTCTCTGGCCGCCCGCTATGGACCCTCTTCCTGCTCCTACCTGTGAGGCTAAGAACCTCAGGGTCATCTTCGACTCCACACTCTCCTTCTCTCTTCACAACTATGATGTCTTTAAGAAGTCAAACTACCAGCTGCACCTCCTCAGAGGTATTCTTCTTTTCCTCACCTTCCCCCAGAAGCTCACTGTCTCCAAAGTTCTGATTTTCTCTAGGCTGGACAACTGCAACAGCTTCTTTCTAAATCTATGTGCCTCTACTCTCCGTCCTCTACAACTCATCCAGAACAGGACTGCGAGACGTGCCATTGGCCTCAAGCCCAGGGATCATATTTCTCCAGCACTGAAATCTCTTCATTGGCTCCCATCAAGTTCAAGACCCTCTGCATTGTCCACAAGGCTTTCTGGGGCCTAGGACTGCAATACCTCCAACTCTCTCTCTACTGAAATATCTTCCTACTCGAGTTCTTCGCTCCTCCACCTCCAACTCCCTGAGGGTCAGTCACTTATTCAAGCAAGGATTTGGGGGCAGATCTCTTTCTTCGGCTGGTGCTTCCCTCTGGAACAGCCTCCCTGCCCCTTTGAAACTGGAGCAGAACCATCTCCGGTTCCGGGAGCACCTCAAGACCTTCCCCTTTGCTTCTGCCTTTTCTCTTCCTCTCACCTGCTGATCTCCTGTCTGATACATGCACTGGTCACCTGGCAACCCTCTGAATTTGGGCCCAGGTAGCTGCCTGTCCAGCTGCAAACCTGCACTGCCTCTTGGCACCCCCTGCACTTGTGGTCTGTATCTGTAACCCTACAGTGCCCTAGTCTGCACTTATTAGACACTTGTTGTCTGCACTTCCAGCACTTGCCACCCGTTGGCTGCACTACTTGTTGTTTCCTGATTCCTTGTGCTGCACTTGTCCATACTCCCACCTCCCCGGAACTTCTTCCATCCTGCTCCCCTGCACTTGCACAATCTGAATGTCACTAGGCCTAGTAAGATCATTGTTTTTGTCCTCCCTGTTTCCCATCCCTTGCCTTGTCACGCCTTGAAACACTTGTGTATAGGCGCGTTATTAATGCCATATCATATCAAGGAGGGGGCTGCCCTGTGTTGGTGATTTTGCACATTAGGGGGAACGAACTGATGAGGTTTGGAAGGAAGGAGCTCATCAAATACTTGCGATCTTCATTTGCCTAGTTTGGGCAGGTCTGCCTGGGGGCATTGCTCACTTGGTCTGAGATCATTCCCATATTGAATTGGGGGTGCCCAGGCCCGGCACGCCCACTGAACATGTCAGCACAAAAATATAACAATGACCTAGCCCAGATGGCCGGCGACCAGGTGACGTGCATATCATCAGGAACGGCCTATGGAGGGGCCCAGGAACTGGTCACCAAGACGGGGTGCATTTGTCCCAGCATGGAACTGAACTATTGTGGCAGAACTTTGTGGCCTGGATAAGAACTTTTGTAGGTGCTACGGGGGCATGGACCGGTGGGGTCACGCCCCTGTGGCAGGTGGGGGAGGACTATGGGGACACTGAGATACCTTTCCGGGGGACTCCGGAGCTGGAATGGGGCACAGCGACTGGAGGCCCCCAGGCAGGGGAAGGGGGCTGTGGGACTGGGGGACAGCTGGGCCCGGTAAGGGGACTGCCTCTCTGTAACACCTCACAAGAATGGCATGGTGGGGAGGGGACAGGGCCTTGCCACCATGCCATGACCAGGCGGGCTAGAGCCATGGTCCGCCTGGACCACTTGCCAGCAGGAAGTGTTGTGAATTATGTATGAATTATTGATAACTGTGTATTATATGAAATTCCACATTTGGAGTGCATTTATGGTTTGATGTGATATTACAATGTGGCCGTTTTTGGCATCTAAAAGAGGCGTGTTGCATGTGTTCCCTCTTCACCTGGGCATGCCCCCTGCTCAGCCCACTTAACTGTGCCCGTTTTACCTTTACGATTGGGATCACTCTTAGTTTGTAGCAGTTTGAGGGCAGAATAGGCGCTTTACCCAGTGCTTACTTACTCTTTTACTCATGCAGGGCAGAAGCCATTTCATCACAGGATGCCATTTTGAATAGGGGACCAGAGCATTGGTCAATGTGTGGATTTGGGACGGACATCTTCAGTTGGGTGATCTCTGGCATAAAACACAGCATTGAAAGCGCCATGCCCATGCGTGAGGATTGCAATATCGCAGTCAGCGTACATTAGGATCATTGAGTAACTTTCCTTAACTATTTCAGGAGGGACCCTAAGCAACGATTGCTACACAAGTATCTGGCACAGAGAGCTGTGGCGTCGCGGCACCATCAAATGTGCGCGTCTCCTCTCTTTTTGGCAGAGCCTGTCCCACCTCCCATATTGTGGTGAAGGAGAAAGTGTACATTTGTGTCTTACAAAGTGGCAACCGGATATGAGAAATTCACACTCAACCTCAAGGAAGATGTGATACTGCATAATATTGGATAGGAATGGGGCACATTTACTGAGTGTTTGGCACGAGATGGGGGAAGTAGTAGTTATGCGCGAGTTGGAGAAGCCTGTAGTCCAAAAACCAACACCGTGGTAGCACACAATAGCATTTGCACTGGTGCATAGGACTCGCGGGTGCAAGTATGCTGGTGCTGATTGCTTGTGTAGCGTCCCAGGAAGCGACAAGACAGTTGAAAAGGTTGAGGGAGGTGTGGCTTAGCTCTGTTGCCAGCTATTTTACAGGAAGAGCGTCCAGATAAATGGCGAAGGGGTAGCCTGCTAACCACAAGCTGGAGAAAACCTCCTGCATCTTGTCTGAAGTAATGAAGGCACCTAAATCCATCTTTTCCCTTCTTTTCCAGTGGCCGGAAATGGCGTGGATTTGGGAAACAAACTTTGTGTGTGCTTTTCCACATCCATGCCATTTCCATTCTAGTGCCATTTTTTTTTTTTAAATAATTGTTCTTTTATAACTGCACGGAGACTGGATTCGAACCTGTGTTGCTATGCATGTCTTGCTTCCATGGCAAATGCGTTGCCCCTGAGCTATCCTCCCGGCCCTGTGTAAACTGGGACATGGAGCAAGAACCCCACTCCATGTGTTGCTTCATACCTTAACACAGAGCATCTAATAGACAGTGGAGTAACTTCGTTGAACATGTGTGGGGGTGGGTGGCATTACATCTAGAGGAAAGGGGCCCCTGCCAAGTGAGGGGGACACAATGGTGTCCCACGAAAGTTGTGGGGGGGGGGGGCGGCAAACACTTGTCCCTCTCTAAAACGAGCCCATGAATAGATCTGCTCTTTCGTCCCACTGCAGGCACAATACTGTGGCCGGCATATAGAAAGAGGAATTTAACCACATAAAGCGACTTGAAGATGGCGGGAGTATCCAGAGACTTTCCCAAGCAATGGCAAAATTCGAATGGGTACCAAATGGCTGGAACTGCAGGCCTTCTGCTTGTGAAAATAAGAGGGGTCCACATTGCTTGAGAAAGAAGACGTCCTGTCATCCCGGGCAGCGTCCCGTGGCTTCTCTGGAGTGAGTTCGGTTGTAAACTCTCCTGGATGGTCGCATCCCACTGCCCGAGTTAACAGGCATGGGTGAAGCGGAAGTCTTTAAAAGGGGGACGGTGGGGGGAGTGAGAGGCGTTGTGTTACTCCGTGACACCTCCCGCCGCAGAACGCATAATTACCATTATGGCCTGCTACAAGTGGCGGGATGACTGGAGACTGGATTCGAACCTGTGTTGCTATGCATGTCTTGCTTCCATGGCAAATGCGTTGCCCCTGAGCTATCCTCCCGGCCCTGTGTAAACTGGGACATGGAGCAAGAACCCCACTCCATGTGTTGCTTCATACCTTAACACAGAGCATCTAATAGACAGTGGAGTAACTTCGTTGAACATGTGTGGGGGTGGGTGGCATTACATCTAGAGGAAAGGGGCCCCTGCCAAGTGAGGGGGACACAATGGTGTCCCACGAAAGTTGTGGGGGGGGGGGGGCGGCAAACACTTGTCCCTCTCTAAAACGAGCCCATGAATAGATCTGCTCTTTCGTCCCACTGCAGGCACAATACTGTGGCCGGCATATAGAAAGAGGAATTTAACCACATAAAGCGACTTGAAGATGGCGGGAGTATCCAGAGACTTTCCCAAGCAATGGCAAAATTCGAATGGGTACCAAATGGCTGGAACTGCAGGCCTTCTGCTTGTGAAAATAAGAGGGGTCCACATTGCTTGAGAAAGAAGACGTCCTGTCATCCCGGGCAGCGTCCCGTGGCTTCTCTGGAGTGAGTTCGGTTGTAAACTCTCCTGGATGGTCGCATCCCACTGCCCGAGTTAACAGGCATGGGTGAAGCGGAAGTCTTTAAAAGGGGGACGGTGGGGGGAGTGAGAGGCGTTGTGTTACTCCGTGACACCTCCCGCCGCAGAACGCATAATTACCATTATGGCCTGCTACAAGTGGCGGGATGAAAGGACAACACATTTGGTTAAGGGAAAAAAAAGTTTAGTGCGAGCGTTCTTTCATTACAGTGTAATGCCAAAGCACGACTGCCGGCGGGGAAAATGCAAGCGACTTCAAAAGGAACTCCCTTTGCATGTCCCTGGAAGGTGTTGTGTCGAGGCCGAGAAGAATGGAAAATGGAGGCGAGGTGCGGCAGAAGTGAGGCAGCGGGTAAGTGATCAGGGAGTACTGATTACCTCGGCGGGGAGGACGGGGTGGGGCAGAGACAGGGGGAGCGCGCGATGGCAGCCAGCAGCTTGCTCACAGAGCGGGCTGGTACCAGGAAAGACTACCTGCATTTTGAGAGACCTGATTGGAAGTCACACTCACATAGGGTGCTAAGGGTCACGTGGGTGGGCCGGGGCCTTGAGCTGGGCCGCCCTTAGTAGTGCCTGTCCTGATTTTAAAGACGCGCCTACTCATAAGAGTATGGTGGGGGAAGTGGGGGCGCCAGGTGCTTGGAAAGAAGTGTGTGCAGGAGGCTGTCTATCAGTGATTCCTGGGTGGTTCCAGGGTCAGGTGAATATGTCAGGGATGAGTTAACACCTTTGGGTGTTTCTTTGGCCAGCAAAAGCACATTTCAAGTGACACATCCTGTAGTCTGAGAAGACTGGTGCGTCTGTAGGGATTATATGCATATGATCAGCCCTTCCTTGCAGGGGGTTAATAGCTACAGATCAGCACAGGATTGGCAGACAGCTGGGCACCTGAAACCCTGAATGAGCATTTAGGAAGAGCTATTAAGCACTGGCTTGAATCATTTGTTTGCAGAATTAAGGTGATTTACTCACTGATTGAATTTCTGAAACCCGGAGTCTGAACATTATTTATTTACACTGCAATATATTTGGAAACTGAAGGAGATATGCAGTGTGCAGACTTGATGCTAACTATACCAAGTGAGTCCATGCTGTGTGGCCCAAAGTACGTTTGCAGGGCCTCATGATGTATTGTTTGTTTGTTTGTTTTGGGCAGGTGTCCTTGGCCTGTGTTTTGCCCATCCCTTAATCTACGCCCAACAAAATCGAATCCTGCCAATTTTTCAGAGTCCCGCCCCCCCCCCCCCCCGTCGAGTTTGGATCCCACTTCAAGCACTGTCAATACTTAACTGCTTTACGTCTAATCGTGATCTCGTTGGCGACTACTATAGAATGCCCCACACGATTCACTCACTATCTCTCGAAACCTCCTGCATGTCGGCTTCTGTTTCACTCTGCACCCGCTTAGGAGAGGTGCCCCCGCCCCCTCTGCTGAGGGAACACGGCTTCACCTCTGCTGACCGGCTTTCCTTCATCGATCACTTTGAGCATCCTTGCTTCACTCTTCATGAACTAAGTAACTGAAGGATCTTATCTCGCAGGCACAGTATTTGCGGCTGAACTTTTTTGGGGTGGGCCTGCTTGCTTTCGCCGCTGCACTTTTTTGGGAGGGCCTGCTTGCTTTCGTCGCTGCACTTTTTTGAGACATGCTTGCTTGCTTTCAGGGAAAACACGAGGAGTGCCTGTTTTAAGCAATCACGTGCGGTTGCGCTCCTGCCTTTTTGTTTTAGTTTCGTGTTGTGTTTGCGCCCTGCTTCCCTGCGCTGGTCTTGTGCATGCCTCAGGACTGGAATGTACATATATTGGCAGGAGAACTCACTGCGAGTAGATGGTCAGTCCGAGCTAAGGTAGCCACGCACGGCCTGTAAGACAGTCACACACTCATACGTGCCAGCATGGCATGCCCCATTCCATTGGGGAGATGCTAGCCCAGTCCGGATATTAACTTTGCATTCTGAGATGTATAGTCCTGGGTGTATAATGCAGAAAGCAGGCAGGGCTCAAGTCGAGGGTACATACAGGCGGGTGGCAAGTGTGGCGCTGCCTGATGACGGGCGCGCACACGGCGGCGTGACGTTGCACGCCGTCGCGTGCAGTATAAATAAACTGGGCGTTCCCGGCCGCGGGAGAGCGACCGGGAAGCCCGAACCAAGACGGACGTGTTGGTCTGAGTTCTTGGGGCCAATCGGAATAATTTTTCACCAGAACAAGGTCGAAGGACAGACTTCGTTTCATGCCGCGGGTAGTGCGTTGCCCACGCGGCTGGCGGCCATTTTGTGCAACGGCTGTGGGATTTCAAGGAGCTCCGGTTTGGGCCCTGAAACGTCCCAAGGCCTAATTTTTGGACATTTCAGTAGCTGACAGCTACATCTACACGGAGGTATGCCCATTTAGTGCATCGACTCAATTTTGGGTTTTCTACATCGAGTGGAAGCTAGGAGAAGGCCTATCTTGACTGGGCCTGCTGAATCCAGTTACTATTTTGGCTACTAATTTTTGGAACACACAAAGGCATTCTGCTTTTTCATCCCCTTCATCATCATCCTGGTGACTCCATCTATCTTCATCCTCTTCATCATCACAGAGGTGGCAGGAGTCACTGCATCCAGGGGTGGTCCAGGCTGAGGATCACTTTGGGCTGAATGTTTGAGTTGCGGCCCCTATCAGCATTATGGGGGTGCCTGTGTGCTCAAACTCATGAGTGACACCGAAGACCAGGACGGAGCACACAGTGTGGCGGCGCAGTTTCGTCCTCGTGCACCAGTGGCCCCGCAGGGTCTTCTACCTCCAATGCAGCAACCAGCAGCTCCAGCAGATGGTCAGGCAGCGGTTCCCGCCCTCCAACCCCCAGTTCAACCTGCTGCTGCTCCTGGTGTTCAGCAGGCAGCGCCTGTCATGGCGCTGGTACGTGCGCATGCTGCCCTGCAGCCCATCCCCGAATTCGATGTGTCGGGCCCGCCATCCAGCCTGGGGCCCCGATGGAGAAGGTGGGTGGACCGCCTGGACATGTATTTCAGGGCTGCGCAAGTGGTCGATGATGACACCAGGCTGGCCACAATGCTGTACTCGGCAGGGCCCTCTGTCCAGGAGATTTCTGAATCCTTGCCACAAGGGAATGGAACCTATGATCATGCAAAGGCCGCCCTCCAGGCATATTTTCTGCCCTTAGCCAACGCGGACTATGAGCGATTTGTGATGCTCTCTGCCAAACAAAAAGATGACGAGACCTTGGACACGTTCTATGGGCGCCTAAGGCATCTGTCGCTCGCCTGTGCCTGGGGCGATGCAGAGGACATGATCAGGACCATGCTTATCCAGGCGTGCTCATCAGGCAAGCTCAGGCGCCAAGTGCTGAGGGAGCCGTGGATAACGCTCCAGCGCATCCTTGAGCTAGGAAGGAGCCACGAGGTGTCAGAGGCGAGAGCGGCAAGAATGGAGGCCGGGTCGCGCCCCATTAAAACTGAAGAGATCTGCGCGATGTGGCGAGGGGGGAGAGGTGCTAGGAGATATGGCGGCGGCACACGGGACAGAGCTGGGAGGGCAGGCGAGATTTGCCAAAAATGCGGATACGACCTGCCTCACCCAGCGGAGTGCCCTGCAGCTTGGAAGACATGTGGACGGTGCGGGTTGCCAAACCACTTCTCAAGGGTGTGTAGGGCGGCCTTGCCCGTACTGGTGTCAAGGGGCCAGGGCCGAGCGGTCTCCACTCGCCAAGGTCGGCCGTCCAACGTCACCCAGGTGGACCAGGGCGAGGAGGAGGCTCAGGCGGAAGAAGCAGAAGAAGAAGATGAAGAGAACATATTCTTTGTCTCAAGTGTGGAGCTTCTAAGGGGCAGGAATCGACGTCAACCAAGGTGCGTGGTCGAAGTTAACCAGTCTCCGGTCCCTGTACTCGTGGACACAGGAGCATCGGTGAACGTCATGGCCCGAGAACATTACAACGCCATGGATCAGCCGCCCAGGCTGGTCACGCCAAAGGCCCGCATCTTCGCGTTCGGTGGTGTGGAGCCCATCCCTCTGGACGGGGCCTTTGTGGCAAAAGTGGAACACGATGGCTCCCACATCACAGCCCGCTTCTACGTGACCCCAGTGAGTAAGAACACTTTGTTGAGTTGTGCAGCGGCGGAGGCTCTCGGCATCGTAAACTTCGCGTACTCCGTCTACCTGGAGGACAATAATGACTTGCTGGAGAAGCATCATGCCCTATTCAAGGGGATTGGGCAGATGGCCGGGGAGCCGGTGCGGCTGCACATTGATGAGTCGGTACAGCCGGTGGCCCTCAAACATCGGAGGGTACCTTTCCACCTCCGTGAGCAGGTAGATAAAGAACTGGACAGCCTCGTCAATCTAGACATTATCGAGAAGGTGGAGGGACCGACTCCCTGGGTATCCCCCATAGTGGTGGCAAGGAAACTCAAACAACCGGGCGCAGTCAGGATCTGCGTAGACATGAGAATCCCCAACAAGGCCATCAAGAGAGAGAGGCTCCTCTCACCGACGCTGGATGACATCATTGCGGAGGTGCAGGGTGCTCGGTTCTTCTCGAAGCTCGACCTCAGGGCCAGATATCATCAGGTCGTCCTCCACCCCGACTCAAGGTACATTACCACCTTCACCACGCACCGGGGACTATATCGCTACATGAGGTTGAGTTTTGGGGTGTCCTCGGCCGCGGAAGTATTCCAGAACATCATTCGGGGTGCCCTAGCCGACCTCGAGGGCGTCCTAAACATAAGCGACAACATTCTGGTCTTCGCAAGGACGGAGGTGGACCACCTGAGGCGTCTGGCGAAAACATTCGAGAGGCTGCAGTCGCTGGGACTCACATTACATAAGGAGAAGTGCGAATTTCTGCGCCCCTCCCTGGAGTTCTTCGGGTTTGTGTTCAGGGAGGGGGGGGTGTCTCCTGACCCAAAAAAGGTACTGGACATACAGAAGGCCCAACCACCGGAATCTGTGTCGGAGGTGCAAAGCTTTTTGGGCATGGTCACGTACTGTGGCCAGTTCATCAAGAACCTGGCATCCAGGTCTGAGCCCCTCCGGGTCCTGACAAGAAAGGACACCGTCTGGAATTGGGGTCCGCTGGAACAGGCGGCCTTTGATGACATTAGGGGCGCCCTCACGGCCGAGGACACAATGTCATTCTTTGATCCCGCCCTATCATCGGAGATCATCGTTGATGCTAACCCATTCGGCCTGGGTGCGGTGTTGACACAGATTGACCGTGATGGCGGCGTCCGGCCAGTCGCATATGCCAGCAAAGCGCTGTCAGACGCCGAACAACGCTACTCGCAGATTGAGCGCGAGGCTCTGGCGGTGCTGTGGGGATGTCGCCATTTCCGGCTCTATGTACTCGGACGCCCGGTGATGGTGGTTACTGACCATAAACCTCTGCTGCCCATCCTAGCAGGCTTGTCATCCAAACCGCCGGCACGCATTGAGAGGTGGATGCTGGCTCTCTTGGAGTATGGGGTGATCCTGGTTTACCGGCCAGGGGTAAACAACGCAGCTGACTACCTATCCAGACACCCCGGAGCGCCTGGAGAAGGATACCGTGACATCTGTGAGCAAGAAGCTGAGGAGCATGTCCAAGTCTTGGTAGAGGCAGCCACGCCGAATGCCATGCCTCTCCAGGAGCTAGAGGCTGTGGCGGCACAGGATGAGTGCTTCAAAGTATTGAGGCAGTCCATGCAGCAAGGCTCCTGGAAGTCAGCGCTCGAGGCCCTGGCGGGTCGCACTCGGGAGGCCCGGACTGGTCTAGAACAACTATGGAAGGTTCGCGAGGAACTGTCCTTCTCGGCGTCGGGCCTGCTACTTCGGGGTGATCGGATTGTGGTTCCCCAGTCAAAGGTGGGTGAGGTGATCGCGCTGGCACACCGGGGCCACCAAGGGGCCGCCAAGACCAAGGCCCGCCTCCGGATGAAGGTGTGGTTCCCCGAGCTGGAACGCAAGGTGGACGAATTTGTGGCGGCTTGTGTCTGGTGTCAGGCAGCCTCGCCCTTACAGCGGGAGCCGGTCATCGAGGCGATGCCGAGGGGGACCCATCCGTGGGAGGTGGTTCATGCCGATTTTGGATCCACCACCATGGGCACCCACTTCCTAGTCCTGGTGGACGAGTACTCCCGGTACCCCGAGGTGGAGTTCGTGGAGTCCGTGGCGTTTGAACACGTGGTAGTGGCGGTGGAGAAGTTGTTCGCGGCTCACGGATTCCCTCACACGCTGTGTTCGGACAATGGTGCGCCCTTTCACGGTGAACGATTTGCTGAACTGATGGTGAGCTGCGGGGTGGTGCACCGGAAGATCATGCCTCTGTGGCCTCGAGTGAATGGGGAGGCGGAACGCCTGATGAGGACCCTCAATAAAACATTTAGAATTGCCCAAGGACAGGGGCAGTCCCTACAGAGAGCCCTGTACCAATTCTTGAGGGTATACCGCACCACGCCACAAGCGTCCACGGGGGTGGCCCCGGCAGAGGCAATGTTCAGAAGGTGTCCGCGAGGGCTGTTGCCGGAGGTCGGAGAGCGAGAACCTGCGGTGATTGACGACCAACGAGTCGAGATGGACCGGCAAGCAAGAACTGAGCAAGAAAACGTGCGGAGGGGGCTTCGCCCACAACAGCTGGAGCCGGGCGATGAGGTTCTCATTCGCAATCGACACCCGCATGGAAAACTCTCTTTGCCGTACGAGCCTGAGCCACTGGATGTCGTGGCCGTCCGGGGCTCCATGGTGACTGCGTTGGATGGACGGTCGGAAGTGACGCGCAACGTGAGTTTCTTCAAAAAGATCAGAGACCCTAGAACTGACCCACCTCCTGACCCGGACCTGGGAGGAGTCCTGGAGAACGAGGGAGACGCACCCTGCATGGCGGAGTCCCCAGTTCGGGGTCCGTCGGCGGACAGATCACCCGTGCCGGAGGCGAGCCGGAGGTACCCCCAGAGGACTGGGCGAGGGAAACCAGCTCGCCTCACCGAGTACGTGCTGGGACAATTGGCTGAAGATCCAGAGGGTGAGAAAGTCTAGCTAAGGGGACCCGGGTGGATGCCAATAAAGGGGTGTTCATGGAACAGGGGTTGTGTGATTTGTTTTCGTTGTCCCATTGTTTTCATGACTTGTTTCAATTGCAGTGTTATATAGTTTGCAGTGAATAGTTCAATGATAGTTGTTGGTTCTCCCCGAAAAAGGAGGAGTGTGGCGCTGCCCGATGACGGGCACGCGGCGGCGTGACGTTGCACGCCGTCGCGTGCAGTATAAATAAACGGGGCGTTCACGGCCGCGGGAGAGCGACCGGGAAGCCCGAACCAAGACGGACATGTTGGTCTGAGTTCTTGGGGCTGGGGTTTACGGCGAAGCACGCGGGGGGCGCCAGTCACCCTCAACAGCAAGAGTCCACCCACTTTTTTCAGGGGGTGGACTCAGCCCCCCTCCCCCCAGCTAAAATGAGAAACATTGAAAGTCTTCCTTGAATTCATGAATTAAAGCCGACCTCGGTGATCGAACCACGGTCTGCAGGTCGGACACTTCACCACTGTACTATATATAACCTGATGCAAAATAACTAACAACTAACAGTGAAGTGTTCCATTTCGGTACTTCATGTTCCAGGGAAAACATTTGTATTGGTTCTGGTAGTATAAACATGAACACCGTGTAACGTTTTCAAAAACACTATTAGAAGAAAATATCCTCTCTTGGTTTTGTGTATGTTGATTTTATGAAAGGCAAATGCCATTCGTCCTGTGCAATTTGAGTGGTTATGCAAAGCCAACGTAATGAAATGTGCATATTTCACCTTGATATGCTAATTTCTGACGACGTCACATCCCATTGCGTTTGTTGATGAGTCCCCCACCTTTAATTTTTAGGACTTGACCCCTGAAAGCAGGACTATAATTTCCAGAAGGCAAAGTTAAAATCAGGACTGGATAAGCACCTTCCGAATGGAATGGCCCCTTTTAGCATGCATGCACACTACAAGAGTAGAGCATGTACCGCTGTGCCGATCGGTTTCTGGTTATTATTGTTGAAAAGTTTCAATTATTTAGTAAATATTCTTGAGAGCATTGGCGAGCAAAGTTCCAGGATTGATAATTTAAGACATGCCTGCAATGCAGATGTTACTTGTAGGTAACATCAAATAGCAATATGTTGGTTCTGAGAGCCATGAACAAAAACGTCACAACGTCTGGTGAGGATCGAATGAACCTCTCCTTGCCAGTGTTAAAAGGTTAGTGGATGCCAACACACATGGTGCAGGGTTTCATTTCACAGTCAGAGGGGCCTTCTTACCTTTTGCCAACAGCCCGGCATCGGTAGTCCGTCTGGGCCCTGTTTGGAAGAAAAAAAGAGAAACGTTGCCATCTTAAACTTTTTTTGAGGAAAAGTGAACAGGTACCCTTTCTCATTTCACCAACGTCCCCTCCGTACTGAGATGGAAAGCCTGCCCCCCACCCGTCCAGCAGTTCCTAGCCCCCAATGGGTCACGCCCATTTCCCCACTTTTTCCTGGTTAGCAGATGTTGACTAGGGTCTTGTCAGTGTCCCATTCACAGCATGTACTCACATGGACTACCCATCTTCATATGTGCACTCCAGGATCACCAGCCAGCCTCAACTCTATGCTAGACTGTCCTCTACGGCTTGCATGCTTTGGCAGTAGATCTGCCCTCCAAAATACAGAGGTGGACCTCTCATTATGGGATTTTGGGATCCTACCACATCCTTGCCCCTGCCAACCCCGTGGGTGGGACCTGGCCTTCTCTCCTGAGTTGTGTATTAAAGGATTGAGGGACCTCTGAGAGTATGTAAGAAACGTCCCACGTCGTTGGTTGAGAATAGTAGCGGTTTGCTTGGCGATACATTTAGGACCTGTAAGGTTCAGTCATATCTGGCTACTTTAGCCTCTCTCTGAGCCCCAGGTGACATTGAATGGGGAACTCTTAAAAGTGGCAACCCAAGGTATAAATATGGCATGGAGGATCTAGATATCCCAAAAGTATATACCATGAACATTTCAACAAATGTGGCCTATGTGGTCTATATGGCCATATTTAAGTGGGGCAGATTTAACATCTGCTGGTTTTCTGCAACCGGAAATTGTGGAAAATCGTCCAGTCATATGCTGTGAGGATTTTGACCATCCAAAATTGTATGATGGTAGACAAACCTCTGGAAAATGTCTGGGGTTAATCCGCACACATTTTCCTATGCTCACTGCACGACATACACATAGACCCATGTAATTTGGGTGGACACAGCCTACAGGCGGCGTCTCCCTGTCATATTTAGTTGGGAAATGAGAGTCAAGAGTACATCAATGGATCTCAGAAGGGGGAGGGCAAAACCTTCCTCCTGACATAGCCAACCTAATTAACTAACAAATGATTAATGGATCTGTCCTATCCTTTTGTTGGCTCTGCTGGTTGCAGGTTCGCATACTAATCCGAATGAATTCAAATAGGCCCATGGGGGGCCTGGTCGCAGGGCTAATAAAAGAGACAGGAAACTCCAACACCTTTGATATTCACTGTGTCAACCTGAAGCCAGCTCCCACCCTTAAGTATCAATAACAGTGAGCTGTCATGTCTGGGACCAGGTGTTTACAGTAGGCAACCCCCGCAGGCTGACCCCATTCAGAAGGTACGAGAATGTGGTTTGTAGGAGACAAAGTCTGCTTTGGCCGCAGCTTCAAGGTAGACCTGCTGTTTTAATCAGGAACCACAAAGAGCTCAATTAACGAGAGAGACCCTTTGATCCACAACAGACAGGAAGATGGGTGGGATTTATTATTACATGTTTTCACCCATTTACCTTTCCTGTTGCAAAGCACTCTGGTTATGACCTCAGGCACACAGAAGATTGTTGGTGGGGACCCAGGATTGGTTCATTAAGGTAGTCTGAGTCTACACAAATCACTATGGCCCATTTGGCTTTAAAAGAGGTCTGAGCCCCTCTTTTGGGCAGAACATCTGAAGACTTTGCAAGGAGTAACAAGAACAACTAATTTGGGCCCTGGCTGAAGGTACAGCCTTACAACTTTCACCAGTGAATGAAGGCCAGGCTTTCCAAAAAGGGAAGCAAGATCCCCCCCTAAGCATCTCCCAGGGAACAGAGGGAGATACTGAATCCAGATGACCTCCAGCAGCTTCAGAACTGGTAGCCAGCCAGCACAAAGCTTGCCCTGCTGGGCTCTGCAGCAAACTTCCTAGGTGGGAAGTGCCAGAGAGTCTCTGAACCAAACCAAGGACATGGCCATTGTCTGCAACACTCTCCTCAGCTTTGGCCCATCTGCCTTAAAAGACGACACAAGCCAAAGAAGCTAGGAGGAGTGCATCAACAAGCATCAACCAGTGTCTGCCTTAAAGGACATTTTCAAGCCAGTCGAGGCCCTCGAGCTGCAACTGACTGCACCGCTGACTGTTGTCACGCGGCAGTCGTTAATGTTGTCCGAGATGCCTCGACCAGTGCTTCAGACCTGCCAACCAGCACTGAGACAACAATTCCTGACGGCGAGCCACCATGTAGGTCAACCTGCAGCTGTCCCTCCAGCCTTGGTTGCCAAACTGCCTGCCGCCTGATAACCGCAGCTGTCTCCCGTCTTGAACTCTATCGCAGGAGCTGCAAAGCGCCCTGAAACCGACTCTACCCTGTCAAGCACCAAGAACTTCTACAAGTACAAGGTACATTGTGGTTCCGTCCCCCTGGTCCTTCTCCAGCCCCTAGTGACATTTTACAAACCATTGTTCCCTTTGTGTTTAAACAGATATCCTTGAACTATTGTGATTAATTACTTTACAGACTACCCTCCTGTCAGTATCCAGAGTGCATCTCTTTTCCTTCTTGAAACTGTCTGTCCTCTGCATTCCAGAGTGAGTTGTATTTTGTAGTGTGCTAGAACTGTCGGTTGTGATAATATTAAAGTAGATATTTGTATACAACCAGGACTTATTGGACAGTCAGTTTTATCATAGGGTAATATTAATAATTGTAGCTTTGCTGTGTTATAACTAACCACGATCCACAACATTGCAGAGATAAGCCTGCTGGACAAGGAGGTGTATAATTTGGTTGTGTTTCCAATCTGTTCGGCTCCCTTCATGTGTACTAGAGGTGTGGGGCTGATTGATGGTTTAGAAACCAAATTCATCCCTGGACCACTTGTGCCCCGAAAGTTGATTAGTCACATACCCCGCAATCTAAACTAGGCGCATAGTTGCCTGTGATTACGTTTCCTGAACTTTAGATAGGATCCGCCCAGATCTGCCACACACATCATCAGGAAGGGTTCTGACCCCGCATTTGACACACCTCCGTGTGTGTGTATGTCGTTCTAGCCAATCATGACCAGGGTTGTATGTACATTAAGCTAACTGGAACTGCCATAAAGGCATGTAGCTAGAGTTTAAAGGTGGGTCAAAGTCAAACAGGAAGGAGGTTTGCAGCGAAAATCAGTCCAGGCACTTTGACTTCTTAGGAAATGACGCAGCTCCGGGTGCTGTTTGTGGAGGAGCATTGGCACCGGCGGTGCCAGATGGTGGTTAGCCATCCTGGATGGAGTGGTGTATGACGCGCTGGATTGATTCAAGAAACACTCATGATTTATGGAACTAAGGGTGCGGATCTGTGCATGCGCATTGGGATCCAACCCTTGTTGTTTGCACTATCATGCAGAGGACCGTCTTAATCCGCACTCAGGTGTTTCTAGCTCCAGTAGCATTAGTGATTGACTAGAAGGTACCTACTCCTCCCAAAAAAAAACCTGTCTCCAAACGAATGGTGTGTTGGCATGCTTGATAATCCCCACAGTGCTTAGCATGAACAACAACATGGTCTCTTTTGCCGACATGCCTCCAGCCAAGCAATACTTCATAATTTTCTCATTCTTCAGCAATACCATGTTCGATTCTCACGCAATTCCAGAAACATGCACATCAAAATGAATAGCACAATTATGACGGATGCGCACGTATGTGTCTGTGTGAGCATCAACACGTATGATATACATCTATATAAATCTCTATATTTATTTATATCTATATATATATATATATATATATATATATATATAGTCAAACATATATTTGTGTATTTATGAGTGTTAATCTATGCCATATATACAAACATTTGTATATAATATACTATGGTGGTCGCTGCCCTATAGCGAGTACGTAGCGAGTATGTAGCGAGTACTATTGGAAATTGACAAAAATGAATTGCTAATAACTTTGATTCGTACGACAGATTTGGCTCAAATTTTGCAGACAATTTTGTACATATGCCCCCACCCCTCCGAGACTGGAAATCTTAGGAAAGATTCATAAAAAATAAAAAAGTTATTACAAAAGCAAAGAAAAGACATTTTCGGCCTAGTCCCCATTCATTTTCTCATAGACAAAAAAGGTCAATTTGTACCGAATCGCACACCGAAAACTGCTGGACGGGATTGGACCAGGTCTGAAACAACTTATGCATGAAGCATTGACTTGCCATCCTTTTCGGGTCTGGGATTCTCCAGGCCTACCCACTCTAAAGGGCGGACGCTAGATTGGGTGGCCCACCACAACTGCACCCTTGAGGTCAAAGACATCTCCCCTATCCCTTGGTCTGACCACCATTGCATTAAATTTGACATCACCACATCAAAAGGGCCGCATAGGCCAGCGACTTCCCTCCCTGCCGCACTCACCAGAAGCTCTCGGCAGCTCACAAAAGAGAACCTTACTAAACATCTCCTCGTACCTGCACTATCTCCGCCCTTCTCTAATGATCCATCAGTACTTGCTAAAGACTTCAAAAGGATCATCACCAAGGCCGTGGACACTGTAGCCCCTCTTACCCTCAAAAAAGCAAAAAAGGTCAAACATACCAATGCCTGGTTCACCCAGGAGCTCTCACAGCTACGTCAAAAAAAAAGAGCTGCACTCTCTGCCTGGAAGAATAACCCCAAAGACACCATTAAAGCAGCCTTTAAGGCCCTATCCTCTGAATACAAAATCTCCATAATCAAGGCTAAGGCGTCTTCCTTCAACACTAGGATTTCAGAAGCCAAATCAGGGACCAAAGAAATCTTCTCCATCTTTAGAGAGCTTGAGACCCCTGCGTCCCCCCCTTCTACTCTCCTAAAAGATGAAGCCTGGAGCAACAAAATTCAATCCGCCATGCTGGATAAATTGGACACTCTACACGCCAAGATCCTTGCACACCAAAAAGCCCTCAACAACCTTCTAGCCAAACCCACTGGCTCCCCTGCTCCACTAGCTGACACCAGCCAAGCCCCTCTGTTTGAGTTCAAGGACATGACTGAAACCGAAGTCGCTGCCCTCCTTAGATCCATCAAGCCCTCCAATTGTAAAGGGGACGTCTGCCCAGCCCAGGTGATCAAGGACTGTGCCCCTGCCCTTGTCCCCCTCATCACTGCCTTCATTAATGCTTCATTCAAGTCTGGCCATGTTCCAGCTGAGCTCAAGGAAGCATGGGTTCGTCCGCTTATCAAAAAACCCTCCTTGGACCCTTCGGTCCCAGGTAATTATAGACCCATTACCACTGTCCCATTTTTACTAAAAATCTTGGACAAAGCAGCTTACCTGCAAGTTCAAAAATTCCTCGAAGATAACCATCTTCTTGGTCTTCGGCAGTCAGGCTTCAGGCCAAGACATGGCACCGAAACGGCACTTCTTGACCTCAAAAACCAGATGGACGACCTCAGAGATGCAGGCAAACCTGCTCTACTCCTTCTTTTGGACCTATCAGCTGCATTCGATCTGGTGGATCACAAGACCCTATGCCACCATCTTGCCACCACAGCCAACTTCTCCCCGACTGCCTGCAACTGGATAACCTCCTTCCTGCAGGACAGAGCAATGAAGGTCTTCTCTGACTCTTCCTGCGCTGACCCTAGCATCATCCAATGTGGCGTCCCACAGGGATCATGCATCGCCCCCACCCTCTACAACCTCTTCACGAGGCCGCTGTTCAAGATCCTTGACGCCCTGGGCATCTCATACACGAACTATGCTGATGACACTCAGGTGCTTATCCCCCTCTCCGGGGACTACCTGTCTGACCTGAACACGCTCAACTCCACTTACACCACGATCCAATCCTGGATGGCAGAAAACTGGCTATGCCTCAACAGCGAGAAAACCGAGCTTCTGCTGATTGGCTCCCCGTCCACCCTGGGCAAGATGGACAAGCAATACAACTCCTTCACCATAGATAATATTCCTATCCCCGTCTCCCAAACAGTCAAGACCTTGGGTGTCTACCTGGACCCGAACCTGAACATGAACAGGCAGGTCAATGCCATGCATCCTCCTCAGCCTACTACTCCAAACTGCTCAACGCAATCAGACCGTACCTCTCCCAACAGAATTGCCTGACTATCGCCAGGGCAATCATTGGCTCAAGAGTGGACTATTGCAACGCCCTTCTAATAGGGACGTCAGCAAAAAACCTAGCTAAACTCCAACTAGTCCAAAATAATGCCCTAAGGGCCGCCACTGGACTATCACGCAGGGACCACATCTCTGACCTCAGGCGTCAGGTCCATTGGCTCCCAGTCAAGGAAAGAATCCTGTTCAAAACCCTTGCCCTCACGCACAAATGTTTTCACGATCAGGCCCCTACATATCTCGTCCAGAGATTTTCTAAACCTTGTGCTTCCAGGCCATCTAGAGAGGCCTATTCCAATTTACTAACTGTGCCAAAAACCCGCAGAGTGCGTGCGGGTGGCACAAGCTTTCCCACCATGGCATCCACCCTCTGGAACTCCCTTCCACCGCACATCAGACGACTCGACTCTCACACTGCCTTTCGCAAGGCCATCAAGACTAGTCTCTTCAAATAATGTGCCTGTTCTTTGTTTCGCTACCCTGGACCTATGTATCTGTAACTCTGTATGTATATTCTAAGAACTCCTCTGGGGTGGCTTTTTTGTAACCCTTAATCAAGCCTTCTTATGTACCACTTATCAGCGCCTCTATGCCTTAGGGCTGCAGTGCGCTTTACAAATGTAAAAAATAAAAATAAATAAAAAATTATGAGATCCAGTATTTTTTTTAATTTGATTTAGAAGGGGGTAACTTCTACTACCCAAAATGGAGATATCTCCCATGGTCTTCGGCTGCACCCACTGTAGTTTTTCAATCACTCCCAGCGGCCAGGGCTTTTGGCTGTGCCTACTTTCTTTTTTCTTAACACTAATAGGCCACTGGCCACGACCTTTGCCATGGCCACTGGCCACAGCCTTTTACAGTCCCGGCTGTATATTCTACAACACTACCAGGCCTTCAGCCGTTTAAAACACTACCAAGCCACTGACCATGGATTTTTCACCCCCAACCTCACTGTAGCTCTATAAATATCCTTTTTTTAAATTACTTTTTCACCGTAAACACGGCTATAAAACCAATGCACTACCTGTAGCTGCGATTATCGGCAGTTTCAAATAACCACGATTAACAGGAAAATTGTAAAAACAAAATGTTCCCCTGAACCCCCACTCACCACCAACTACCCATCTCCTCAGGGGAGGGCCCCCACTCACACAAACTCCCATTTGCCCTCCTTGCGCTCTCCCATACCCGCTCAAACACTTGTTGCTCTGTGTGATGGACTTTCATTGCCCCGATCTTGTTTTTTTGGTTATCGGACTGAATAACTGCAATTTACGGTATGCCTAGCCCACCTCCAACTGCCAAATTTCTGTATTTAGTTTTCTGACATTTGTGGGTATAGCCGCGGCTATCTCACGCAATGGAAAAGAAAGATGGTGTCTTTTTCATTTCTAAAAAGCCTCTATCCTGCAAAGCAACATGGGAGATATCTCTATTTTTTTGTGAGGTGGGGGGCACCCTCGTTCTATGTCAAATATTTTTAAAAATACTGGACATGATGACCCTAGCCCCCAAAACGATTGAGAGTCATTGCTACATGCCTAAATTGTTTCGGACCTGACCCAATTCCGCCTAGCAGGCTTCCCTGTGTGGCCCAGCACAATTTGACCTTTTTTTTTTTGTCTGAGAAAATGAATGGGGACTAGGCCAAAAGTGCTTATTTTTGGTTTTCTTAATAACTTTTTTATTTATTAATGCATTTTTGCCATAATTTCCAGTCTGGGAGGGCGGCACATGTACAACATTGTCTTCAACATTTCTACCAAATCCATCGTATGAATTAAAAGTTATTAGCAATTAATGTTTTTGATTTCCTATGGTACTTACTACACACCTTAACTAGAGTGCAACGACCGCCAAACTATAATATATAATGTGTATATATATCTACAGAAAGATAGATAGATGACTAGCTAGACAGAGACACACATTGATGGAGAATGGAGAGCTCGGTTCATATACAAATAGCTGGATGGATGGATGGATGGATGGATGAATGGATGGATGGATGGATGGATGGAGAGACAGATAGGTGGAAGGATGGATGATGGAAGGACAGATACACAGCTAGATGGGTGGATAGATAGATGATGGATGGCTGGGGGAATGGATGGGTAGACAGATACATAGCTAGATGGATGGATAGATAGATGATGGATGGCTGGGTTTGCAGATAGATTACTATATGGTGGATAGCTAGACAGATCGATAGGTGGAAGGATGGATGGATGGATGATGGATGGATGGATAGACAGATACACAGCTAGATGGGTGGATGGATAGATAGAGTGATGATGGATGGATGGATGGCTGGGTTAATGGATGGATAGGTAGATGCTGGATGGCTGGGTTTGCAGATAGATAACTATATGGTGGATAGCTAGACAGATCGATAGGTGGAAGGATGGATGATGGATGGATGGATAGACAGATACACAGCTAGATGGGTGGATGGATAGAAAGAGTGACGATGGATGGATGGCTGGGTTAATGGATGGATGGGCAGACAGATACATAGTTAGATGGATAGATAGGTAGATGCTGGATGGCTGGGTTTGCAGATAGATAACTATATGGTGGATAGCCAGACAGATCGATAGGTGGAAGGATGGATAATGGGTGGATGGATAGAGTGATGATGGATGGATGGCTGGGTTAATGGATGGATGGGCAGACAGATACATAGTTAGATGGATGGATAGGTAGATGATGGATGGCTGGGTTTGCAGATAGATACATAACTAGATGGGTGGATAGCTATATGGATAGAGTAGAGCTATTGAGCACTTGAAGGTGTTGTGGCTATGTGAGGACATCTGATGCTCCAACAAAGATCTAGAGTCTTGAGAAATTGAAGGGGATTGTATGCATATTTCATCATTGTTGCCCAATTGGTACAAGGAGGAGATTAGGAAGTAGAGTATTTAGTACAGGGAGGAGCTAGGGTTCATGCTAGAGGTAGTAGGATAGTTCAGAATATACTAGAGTGAGGTAAGTTCCAGCAGAGGACGGTTGAATTACAGGAACGTGATACAGGTGGGGATTGGTCGTCAGGCCACTTCTATCAAACAAAGCTGGGGCTCGGAGGTCTCCAGTTTTTCTCGTCCCAAGAAAGGCCCCGTTCCCAGTGCACCACGGCCTCTGTGTTATTCTGCAGGATTTTGCAGTGACGGGAGGAGCGTTTATTTGAGTGCTTAGGTTTGGGAAGTTTGGTGATGGGGAGCATTTATGGCACAGACTTTTCAATGACAGGTGTGAACAGGTTCAGGTTAGTTTGCATCTGCTGGCAGAGACCATGCTCTCCGGGCCTGAGGGTGGGCGTTCAGTGTGAAGGATGAGCTCACATCTCATGCACATGCATGTGGTAATATGGTTGCAATGCAGAGCGCAGCTTGCATTGCCGGGGATGGAACGTCACACAGAGATTGCATGCAGGGAGTGGTAGGAAAGAGAAATACTGTACCAATTGGCAAGGGGCATCCAGCCCATCCAGGCCTGGCTGGCCTGGCTCCCCTTTTTCCCCTTTTAATCCTCGGAATCCCTGTTTGTAAAGATTAACTCGCAGTGTTACTGGCAATAAAGACACATCTGTGGAGCTAAGTTTGCAGGAGGAAATATAAACAGTCAAGTACGAATATAGAAGAAGAGAGGAGCAAACATGGCGCCGGGAATGGGCAGAGCAGTTGCATATAAATTCAAAGACCAGTGGAAAGGCCAGGGCCTGCTCTTCAAGGTAGCATGGCGACCGAAATTCATTGACAACAGTTGGCAAGACTTTGGGCAAATCTCTTTGGTTTCCAATAGTACAGGGATGTGTGACGGGGTCTATTGACTCGGTGGCGGGGCGCGCCGCTTCAACCGAGCATGTTTGCTCCTCTCTTTTGCATTAATCCCGCGTACCGCAGGACGACTTGCGTCTAATTCATCAGCGCCACATACCAACGGGCAAGGTGCATCTAATCCAGGGGCACCCTGTTCTCCTTTCTCCCCTTTGGGCCCTTTTTTGCCTTTCTTTCCCTTCTCCCCCTGTGGACGCAAGGGTTAGGAAAAAAGAACACATGCATGATTTGTTTTTTGGGAAATAAACAAGTTTGCATTAAAGATGGTTTAACAAAGGGAGGGCTGAGAGACATTTACCACTGTGCTCTGGTTGGGTCTGTCCACTGCGCAGTGCCGGAAGATGCCTGTTTCCGCAAAACAGATTTGAACTCTGTAACCTGTATCCCCAGTCTGTAACCCCCTGTATCCTCTCTCTGGGACCTCAAAACGGTACCCTTAACAGTCCATCCTTCCGGTTGCATCCGTGGTGTACAGCGTTCCATTACGTCACAGCTAGGCTTTCACCATGTAAAACCTTGCACATACATACATGGCGTTTCTACATACACACATTAAACGTGCAAAATATAACACTACGTTCCGACAGTCCCGTAAATATGTTACATATTGCATATAAGTATTAACAGAGAAATTATTGCAACATTACAGCATATTTTCTTCTATTTAGACAATCAGCAAAATGTAGACTGCGGGCTCTAATCACCAGTAGCAGCCTGCATTCCATGCGTCTCCTTTGTTCTTCTCACTGTTTCCAGCTCTCTAGCCAATCAGCGAGGGTGGATTGGAGGCCCCCTGCCTTTGCATCAGCTACACAGTGGGCGTGGACAAGCTCTGTCCCAAGACACCCCAGGTAAGGCTTCCCTTCCGCCCTAGAGCCCTTAGCATCAGTCTCCATGTTGTGCTAGGGGACCCTCGTTGTAGTGCCTTGCTTTTGGCCCAGGGTCCCTAACTTGGGCGGTGGTCACCCACCACACAATAGAGCCCTCAGTTGCGTGCTTGGACGTTTAATTTAAGCATGTTTTCTTTTCTTTGGACAATCAAAGTGTATAATTCAGGTTCTAACCACTGCAGCTGTTTGCGGCTCTTTAGCTTATCTCTAGTTAATCTGCAAGCTTGGAGTGCAGGCTCTTACCCCTTGCACCTGCCCGAATTCCAAGCTTCCCTTTGTGATGTGCCTGCCGTGGGCACTGGTCTAGGGGGCATGGACAGGATGTGTCACATGGAGCCCCAGGCCCCCCACAGCCCTGCAAAAGCTCTAATGCAGTTAGAGCCCCAAGCACACGGCTCTATTGTGTGCTCAGTGGCCTTCACCCTGGTTAGAGGTCTTCACCTTTGGCTTGGGGGCACTAACGTGGGTGGTGGTCACCTACTACATAATAGAGCCCTGTGGCAAGGACACTAACGCTTAATTAATCACTCAATGTTACTGACTCACCAGATGAAAGCAAACAGTTATCGAAAAAAGGATCCACATCTCAGTGACAGGAGTTGCACATGTGGTTGCCCTGGCAACAAGTGACAGTCAAACTATTACAGTTTTGGGGTTAATACAGTCCAGATCGTATTGAGCAAACTGCAAAGTCCAAGGAAAGTCGTTTTGTCAGACACCCTGCTTTAGTGATAACACGTAAGTTTACCAAGACCCCGGAACCCTTAACACTCACCCATAGCCTGTTTCCCTAAGTGACTGACAACATGGCTGCACAGGAAACCAAACCTTAAATGTCAGACACCTGTAAGAAGGGTGCCAGCAGCCCCCACTAGAGAAAAAGAGCAGTACGTGCACTGGACAAGAAAAGTGGAATGGAAGTGGTGATGGACCGTCGGTGGAGGCTGCAGAGCAGAGAGGCCTGCAGGGCATGCCGGGCGACCACCCGGGGCGCCATGCCCCCAGAGCACCATTAACCTCCCGCCACGCCAGTTCGGGGGAGTCTTTCAAGGACTCCCCCGAGCTGGCGTAATAGGAGAATGCGCGGCAGGCGCCCTTTTGTTATTAAATGCGCACGCAGCAGCGGCTGGCCCTGCCTAGGTGCCAACCTATCACTTGCTTAAAGTGGGTTAACCCAGAATGGGGTGAACCCCTAATCCCTGCCATGCCAACAGGACAGCCCACCCTGCAGTGAGATGGCACCAGCTGAAATGGGTTTGGCACCCAGACCTCAGATGCCAGCAAGTCATTAAGGCCCGTTCCAGCGTCGTTGATACACACCCTTGCAATACAACAAGCAAGCAGCCCTGAATAATTGACGTTAAACACAGAATCCAGTTCATCACAAGCTTTAATTTAATGCTGGGACATATCTATGTAAACTATAATTACCATTTTGGAGAAACAGAAGAGCGCGATGGAAGAGCATGGTCTGTGTCCTTGAGGAGTCAAGTACTGAGACACGCTGACACCTGGGAGCACTGTAGCAGCTATGACAATTCAAGAAAACGAAAGGGGAGGGCATTTCAGAATCATCTGCACAGACCACGGGGTTGGTTAGGATATTCCAAGATTTTAAATGTTTGCAATAAAAAAGGAATACCTATTTATCAGAAGTGCGGGACACCCGATATGGGCATGGCGCGACTACAGAGGGGGCGTGTCCCAAAGCGCGAGGATTGTATGTACATATCGATGCAGGCGGAAGTAGCGCATACATTGTTAGGGAAAGGAATGTAGAAGGGGACAGAGGGCACATTTCCTGTTGAGTTTTGGAGCACAATTTCATTGGAATAAAAGGTGCTCTAAAAGACTTGAACATGCCACTTGTAGAAAGATGTAGGGGTCCGTAGGGGTCCAAAACGTTTTGCTGTAAGTGGTTAGGAGTTTGCGAATATTGCCTGGATGTGGAATCTTTGTAGAACATGGTCAGTTTCTCTGAATTGTTGGGAGGGTAAGCTGGAGACGCTTGGTGAGAACAGACACTAAAGCAGGCCTATCACACTACTCGTTGCAAAGACCAAGCGCTTTTCTAAATCGTTATTTAGAAACGTGTAGCCCTCAGCCAGTAAGAAGCATGCCTGAGACCCCATCTGGTGTCCCCAAAGGATATTGCACAACTCTGCTTCTCTGGACCACAGCAAGGGGTGTTGTGGCAAATATGGACAGGTGGAAAACTGCTTTCCGGACGTTGGCCAAGTGCTTCATGCAATACTTAATACTGAATGAAAACCATGCACATGACTCACAAATCACAGGCATTTCAGTGGTGGCTGTGAAAGGCAAACGTGTGTATCGGATTGATCACAAAATGTGCATTATCAGGTATGTTATTTGGGCTTCGCCAGGAGTCACAGCCGCAACCCTGGTGGCTGCAGTCGTGACCCCTGTGGTCTTCCTTGCGACCTCCCTATTTAAAAAGGATAACAAAATAACAATATTATTTTCACCAAAATTCCATGTCCACATTTCAAAAACGTATAGACTGTTTTTGTGTTTTTCTCGATCACCAATTGATTTTATTTTCTATACTACCATCTCATCTATAAGGCCCTGACAGAGTTCATCATGACTACTTCGTCCCACTATAATCGTGGCAGCCCGTGGTGTTCCCATCCCAGTGTGTTCTGGGTCGGCAACTGATCTTGCAAGGCTGACGGCAGTGATGAAGGGTTGTGCGGCTGTGGCTTGTGGTGTTAGGAAGGTTGCAGGAGGCTTTGGAGGTAATGGAAATGTGATGTCAGGATTGGGGTTTTAAGGTGTCTTCCTCTAAAATGGTGTGTATGTTGTAACAGGCAACGTGTCAATTTGGATCTCCAGTACAGCATGGATGTGTTGCTCGGGTGTCGGAATTCCGATATCTTGGTGTGCTCTTGGATGAGCGCCTGTCATGGAAGTTGCAAGTGGAGAGAATGGTGGCAAAGTGTAAACGGCGTCTTAATTTATTGAAGGTGGTGTCGGGTCAGGAGTGGGGTGGAGGGCAGAGGAGTATGAGGATGCTGTATGTAAGGTTGGTCAGGATCGTGCTGGAGTTCGTAGTTCAGCTGCAGTGCAGTTATAGTAGGACTCAGCTTAATGTGTTGGATGGTGTCCAGGCAAGGGCAATGAGAATTGTGACTGGGACTGTTCGGTCATCCCCCACAGAGGCTGTGCAAGTGTTGGCAGGGATGTGGCCATTGGATCTGAGAAGGGAGGAGCTGAGTGCTAGGTATTGGTTGCGTCATAAACCCCTCAGTGTGTGGCATCCTGTGAAGAAGTGTCTGGTGGTTAATTGGATGCATGCTTATAGGAGTGGGAGCTAGGAGAGGAAAGGGGAGACTTTTGGATTTCATGCAGACAGGATGGTGAGACGATTGGGGGTGGAGGGGTTGTGTATGGTGGAAGATGTGGCTAGGGTTGTAGGGCCAATTTGGATGCAGCATGATCCAATTGTCTATTTGAATTTGACTGAAGTGGTGATCAAGAAGGGTGGTGATCGGGGGGTGATTTAGAGATTGGCGGTGCAGTATGTGGAGGGGAAAGTTGGCACTCAAGTATATACTGATGGTTCCAGGGATCCAGAGAGGAACAGGGTTGTTATGGCTTGCTATTTTCAGGCGGATGAGGAGTTTTGGGTGGCTACATTGTCAGATGATGTATCCATCTGCATGGCGGAGTTGATGGCTGTTAATATGGCGGTGCTTCAGATTATGGGGAAACAGTTGGCTAGGCTGGTGATGTTTGTGGATTCGATGAGTGTGTTGTTGGACATCAAGGAGGGGAATTGTGATAGGAGGGATATAGTTGTGCTTATCAGACGGCAATTAGAGGAGTGTGTTGCAGGGGGTACCGTGGTGGAGTTGGCTTGGGTTCCCAGTCATTGTGGGGTCTTGGGTAATGAGTTGGTGGATCGGGCTGCGTATGGGGCCACGTTGCGGAGGGAGGTGGATGTGAAAGTCCCATTGAGTGTGGCTAAGGTACAGGTGATGGTGCGTGGCAAAATTAAGGATATGTTGCAGGATCGGTGGGATATGAGTTCAAAGGGGCGGCAGTTGTATGCAGTGTGCACAGAGGTGCGGGTTCGGGTGTTTGAGGGGGGTAGAGTTGACACAAAGGGAGGAAACTATTTTGAATCGCCTTAGGGTGGGCCATGCAGGGTTGGCGGGATGGAAGTGTTTGATGGGTAGAGTTGCATCAGCGGCGTGTGAGGCTTGCGGGTGCCCGGAGACGGTGTCTCATTATATGTTGGATTGTGTGAGGTTTGATGTGCAGCGGGAATTGCTCATAGTCAGGATGAGTGGCATTGGGGTGGTTCTACAGGGGTTATCTGGCCTGTTTAGTTGGAAAAGAGGGGTGTTGGATGATCAGTGTAGGTTCCTCCTTCAGTTTGTGCAGGAGACTGGGAAGTGGGACGAGATCTAGTGGAGCTGGATGGCTGATTGGTGCTTATTTTGGTGAACATCATCTTAATAGATGGAAATCGCCGGCTTCGGGTTTCTGGAGTCATCCTAACAAGAAGAAGAAGAAGAAGCAGCTTGTGATGTTGGGTCAAGCAGTGTGCGCTCTGCGGGTTACAAGTGGGAAGAGATGACGGGGGATGGACATACAGTGAGTGAGGTGAGTGAGGACGTGTGGGCATGTGAGGAGGAGGTCGGGGACTGCAGAGGCGTTTGCCCAACACTACGATGGAAGCAGAAGCCGTGTGCCACAGCAGGCATGGGCATCATTTTAGTGGGGGCGGCCGGACGCCTGAAGAAAATATGCTGTGAGTATTCGAAAGAATTCAGGGATGGCGCTTTGTGTCTTTCCTCTTAAACCTTTGTCCGTGGCCTGCAGTCATGTATATAGTAACATTTATTTTTAATACAGAACGACTTACTCTTGGCACAGGGGCGATCAAATATTAGTAGTGTTCAATAGATGTGCCCATTTTCAATGATAGGCCGGGTAGACCGTGCAGGTGTTGTGACGTTTTAGGCATCCGTTGAAATGGCGGATCCCCTGACCTTCGACTGTCTGTAGGACAAAAAGTACCGCCTCTACCTTTCATAAACAGTCGGAAGAAAAACCGGACCTTAGTCTAGAACTGCGTTTTAAAAAGCTACCGTCTGTGCTGCCTGTGCGATGGCATTGCATACCGCCTTTTAGCACTACCATATGTCCCTGTGCTTTTTCGTAACATTATTAGTGTTGTTTTAGGAGACCGTCCAGTTCTGGTCTTCTGCGGTTTCCACCTGCTAGTGTAATCCATAGGCCGCAGTTTGATGCACTTTTATTTTGAACTCTGCCTGTAAACGTCTGTGTAAGTGACACAGAAAAACCCTTAATTTCGCTAGGGGTTTATGCCCCAAGAGATTTGCTCTGAAGGAACCCAGACCACAGGAAGAGTTATACGTTCTAAAATACCCTAAACCAGCTGTACCAGCCTGCGTGCCGCTCTGCCAGTGTGGTTGTGTGTTGCAGGGAGGCACTTTAGGCAGCCTGGTGAGCACTACTGAGTGCCAGCAACTTATGGGGACAGTCCAGCCTCCTGACAGCTAAATAAAGCATCCTTCTGTTCCTAATGTTTTCATTGTTGCTGTGATTGGACTGTTTGAAGCAGATCTACCCAAACAGAGGCAGCCATTAACATGTTATTTTTTTCATGCATCATTGCAATGTGTTTTTGCATCTTGAGAGCATTGATGCAGACTAGCATCAGGAATGAGTGTAGCAGCGATGTCCAATAAGCACTCCTGTGTCCGGCGTTGCAACTCTTTAAGTAGTCAGTGATACTTGAAACACGTGTGTATAGGCGCGTTATAAATGCCGTATCACATCATATCATGCACTTGAAACTGATTGCAAAAGCTGTCACCAGCTGAGACTTAAAGACTAACATAATAGCTACAAATAAGACCTAGTAATGGAAATGCACGTTCTCTTGTATTGTTCCAGACAACATGCCTGTTGAAATGGAAGCATCTAATTTCTTCATAGGGGGCGGGCAACTTTTCTAATTGCACAAATGCAATTGGCATATACGTGGAATAGAGAAGGATTCCGGTCAATAGCTCACAGTTTGGTAACATCTTTTCCTTACGGCGTTGGCCAAAGGGGTTGCTGTCTGATTTATCCATGTCTGCAGTCACCCCAGAGAGATTACACGCTGGTCAACCAGCTGACCCCAGATTATTTGGATTTTGGCTATTAGGTGGTGCTGTTAACTTTGTTTATAAGCTGAAGCCATTGTTGTGGGACGTGAAGGTAGGGGAGAGATGGAATTTGTGGCGGGACACATCGCCCGTCTGTATTTGGGATATTCAACCATCAATTTGCTGTACCACCCAGTATGGCCATTCCCACCCATTATCCCCATCCCCCCACCCAAACCCCATTCCCTGGGATCTCTGAACTGGTACTGTGCCTTTTAAGGAGCCTTCTCGAAGGTAATGACTCCATTTCAATTATAAACCACCTCCTGCCATAGTACAAATGTCTTGGCCAAGTGTGCATTCAGCCACTTCATTTATAAGAAATATTCGTCCTTGCCTGCTTGCATCTGTTATTTGCACAGAATTCCTGTTAAAAACCAACAGTTATGGCTCTTGTTTCGGCATCAGATAGGAATGTGCCAGACAGGGTCATAAAATACACATATGCTAATATTTGCCAGCTACTCATGGTTCGGCGGTGCCATTAGGGCGGTGTCTGAACAATGCATCTAGCATGCCTGCACAATATCCAAAACTGTTGGCTATTTGTCAGTTCCTGGTTTGTAAGGTCAGAGCCAATCTGGGGCTTCTTTGGGTTGCCCACAATTAGGTGACAGTGATCCAGCTATTTATCTTGACAAGATATCTTATTTAAAATTTTCAATTGGGGCTAAAAAAACGGTGGCGTAGAATGTTGCCCAGCGCAGTTCCAGTGGTTAAGATTCATTCAGAACCTTCCACCAATCACTTTTTTGGATATATATATATATTTTCATTTAGTGTCTAAGATGGATCTGATAAATGCTAGAAGTGCTGTGCTGATGTTAGTACTATTTGCTATCTAAGAAAAGACTTCTCTTGAACTTTTATTTGCCAAGGTGGGTCTGACTGTCATTTTGCTCTGTAGTCATGTTGAAATAACAGGGCGGAGCCACATAAACAGGGAATTTGGGTTCATACACTTCCTGTGGTAACATGGGCCTTGACACACTGATAATAATGCTACATATGATGATCCATTCTTTTATGAAATGTAAGTCAAATAACTGATATCGTAACCATATTTATCTTAGTGTACTGAGGGATAATGATGTGTGATGTCACTTCATGTGATGTCAGGTGGTGAAAGATCGTGTGCCACCACTTCCTGTGATGTCCCTTTGAGATGGGGTCAAATGACATCACTTCCTGTGATGTTATCAGGGAGGTCAAGGGTCATGTAAAGTCACTTTTGCTACCCCTTACATTTTGGGGAAATTACATCCCTGTGCATTATTGGTAATTCCCATATTTTTTCTAGCATACTGGGATAAAATAATGCAGTGCATGGCAGTGAACATGCTGCCATCTTAGCACTCATCACCAAATGGGTCTGTCACCTTCAACATCCAGGAGGACATAAAACCTTCAATGATTTCGATCTGGGGTCCATACTGTTAATGGTGCTGAGTCCACTCTACTGGCAGTTCTATCAAATATCCTAGATGGTGCAGATTAGTGAGGACCTTGCCATGTATGTTTCCACAATCTTTTGGCTGCTTCAGTGCAATAGATTATAATCTTTTGTTATCAAGTCTGGCCACACTATTGGGAGGAGCTGAGAAGAAGATAACTTGGTCAATGAATGTCAAGAGGTCTCATGCACAGCTGGGATCTTATCAATCTGGGCAGTCTCTTCTCACCGGTGGTGAACCCCAGGGTTCCACCCTTGAAAGGTAGTCCAACTTACAGGGGTACCCCTTAAATATACAGGTACCCCTAACCACGCTCACACCAGATTAACGTTCACCCCTCTAGGGAATTAAGGCCAAGAGTCTTTATCTTGCAAGGATAACACATTTAATCTGTACAGAAATGAGGATGGGGTGGGGGGCAAAGAACTCTGCTCCCTGACCAGCATTCTGTCCCTCTTCTGTGGCTGGCTCCTGCAGACGGGTGCCAAGGAGGAGCCTTATATACCGTTTAACTTGGATACTGGATACTGGCATGGCTCATCCAAAACTGTCCTTCTTCCCTTACAAGGGATGCTGCAGTCTTCCTTCTTGCATGGCCCAGTTTTCCATTTAGGACAAACTACTTAGCTTATTGCTAGCTATGCAAGAATACATTGTAGCTTCATTTTTATTATTTTGCTATATTATAAACATTTATATATAAACACACCTTCCCGCCATACTCTCCATGCTTCACTCAATATACTCCTATTTTGTCTGGTCCAGTAATTCCCCTTAAACCTTATTTTCACATAATGTTGCAGTGTGTGCATGAGCATGTGCACTCCCCTATTCTTAGTCTGCATGGGCTTTTGATGAACAGGAAACAGCTGCTCAGCCACTTTGTGTGCTCTGCCAGAGTTAGCCGGGCAACACGGCAATGCCTGTAGTCCATTTTGAGCACAGGCTGCATTCATTCCGGGAAGGAAGGGGGAGTATTTTTTTTACTCATACCGTGCTAAGAACTGCATAAGTTTTAACATTTACAAATTCATTCAGCTAATGGTATTTTTCACCCTATGTTTAAATACTATCTTCATTTAGTCTCTGGCCATGTCTATGCGTGATTATATTTCCATGAAAAAAGCTTTCTCAGTGCTCTAGTGCTTAGAGAAGTCTTGCCTAATTGTAAAGTGCTTGGGGGGTGCAGGAAGGCGCTAGCTCCTGCCCAACACACTCTCGCCCAATATGTTTAACATTTATCTACAGCCTATGTTCACTGGGATTTTCACGCAACAATTTGTTCATCTGTCAGGGCGTCCTTGTCAGTTTGATAGTTTCAGTCTGTAACTCGAATCCATAAAATCCTGGCTATTCAGCTCAAACCTAAGCAATCTAGGAAGCAGGTCCTGGTGCTGAAAGCACACTATCCTCACTCTCTTATTCACACTCATTTTCCCCCTCTTCCTCTGTAATTCTCTGCACAACCCCTCGAGGAAATTGTGCTTTTGCGTCTACCCAGCATTGACCAGGACACCCCAGATTAAGGCAGTATCTTATATGTCCTTTTTCTGAATACAATAATTACGCCCCTTTCAAAGTTATCCCCTGCAGAACTTCACTCGACTGAGGTGGGAGCCTTGGTGAGTGCCAGCCGTGGCCATAGTAATCTTTATATGCAGACCCCGCCCACACATCTCGGTCCATGGACCAAAAGATACCGACGGCAGCTGCTCTCTGAACCTGTGAACTTGAAATGAATGATCACGCCTCACATACTAGACGCACCTTCCACTGGCTGTCAACGGGCAATATTTTGTCTTTTGAAAGTTCTTTGTATGCTTCATCAAGGTTGCATTTAAGCTATACCACAGGAACTAGAACATGTGGTTAACTCTTACTATCACCCTAGAATGCTTGGATCTTCCCTAAGCAATAATCCTTAGTATTCAGTCTTTGAAAGGGAACTTTCCTGCTGATCAGCTGTTAGACGTGAGGTGCTAGGTATGGAACAATCTCACTAACCTTCCCAATAATTCAAGCTTGCACATTTGATATGCTACCGGTTTCAAGAAATATCCCTTTGTGTAGGCCTTTGAGACCCATTTATGGTGCATTAGATGGACAGTGGCAAGAAATAGTTCAGTCTATGGTGAACATGTATACATGACCTGACTCACTCACTCAGTAACTGTATGTAAATAACATACACATTTCAATTTTGGATAGAGCTATGCCCCGAAGTACATTATAGGCCACGTCCTCAAGGCCAAGCGTCCGGAGAAAAAAACGCATTTAAGCCTGATCGCACAACACAAAATCACACAAAAGTGCACAACATTGGTGGAGGGTCTTTCACAGGGTTCTCAAATTCCAGTGCAGGGGTTCACTCCCCCACCAGTCCCTGAAAAATCAAGGGTCTGCCATGTCAGAACCTGGGATAGTAATGGGAAAGGTTGAAAAAGAGCTTCAATTGGGTAGAGTTGCGGGGTCATTCTCCCCCCTCCCCCTTCGAAGTTTGGTGTTTTCCCCACTGGGCATTGTTCCAAAGAAGGAGCCAGGAAAATGCTGATGGATTTATAATCTAACATTCCCTAGGGGGGCGTCACTAAATGACGCAATGAATGACAAAGTGTGCTCCCTGAGGTAGGCCTCCTTTGATGCAGCGTTGGCACAGCTACGGCGGATGGGAAAAGGTGCTCTTTTGGTGAAATCGGACATTGAAGCTGCCTTTCGGCTACTGCCGAAGGAACCCACCCAGAGGATTATCATTTGTTGGGCTTCCA
The DNA here is from genome assembly GCF_040938575.1 of Ambystoma mexicanum. Lineage (NCBI taxonomy): Eukaryota > Metazoa > Chordata > Amphibia > Caudata > Ambystomatidae > Ambystoma > Ambystoma mexicanum. Next base: position 386,840,829 of record NC_090937.1, read on the forward strand.
GGTGAGGGTGGGGCTTTATTATGACACATGTATGCCCATGGGGTGCCCAATTTCGTGTGCCTATTTCGAGACTTTCAGCACATTCTTAAAAAGGGTGACGAAGATGGAATGCAAGGGAGCACAGGCTCTGCATTACTTAGCCGATTTTCTTATCTGCAAAAAGGACACAGATGAGTGTGTTAGGTGCTAAAAGCATTTCAGAAGGTGGCGGGCGAGATGGCGGTGCTGCTGGCAGCAGGTAAAACTGAGGCTCTAACCGCTTCCCTCTCTTTCCCGGGGATCAAAATGGACTGCGAGTTGGGTGAATGTCCACTCCCTGAGGACAAAGTACGAGAGTTCAGGGAGGTGGTGGCTACCTGTCTTAGGGCTGAGAAGGTGAAGTTGAGGCAACTGCAGAGCCTGGTGGGGCAGCTGAACTTTGTGCTCAGAATAATTCCCATGAGGAGGCCTTTCTTACAGTCAATTGCGGGTTCAATGTCAGGTTTGACCAGGACACATCATCACACTAGGTTGTCAAGGGAACTGAAGCAGGACTTGGTGATTTGGGACAATTTTCTAAAGGATTTTAACTGGGTACAGGTTTGGCTGACAGAAGTTAAGGACAATGGTCAACTCTGGCTTTTTACTGATGCAGCGGGGAGCTTGGGATTTGGGGCCATCCTGGGTAACAAGTGGTGTGGGCAACGATGGCCGCCCAGCAGGATTAATGAGGGACTGACAGGAACATAACCTTTTTGGAGCTTTTCCCAATAGTGGTAGCATTACCATGTGGGGTGAAGAATTGAAGGGTAGGGATGTGTTGTTTTGGTCAGTCAGCATATCTGTGGTCTGCACTATTGCTAGTCATAGGGTTGCTTGCCCAATGATATTGAGGTTGTTAAAAAGGTTGCTGTTGTTGTGTCTGAACGGAAAAGTGGGCTTCCTGGCAAAACATGTACCAAGTATTCTTAACAATGACGCTGATGCTTTGTCCCGTTTTAAACTACAGGAGTTCCAGCGGTACCTGCGAAGGGCAGAACCGGCGATGTCACCTTTCCCCGAGATACTATGGGAGCTTGGTGTCCGGATTTGGTGTCAATGATAGAGGTTTCAGTGTCAAAGATGACAAAAAGGGCATAGGACGGATAATTTAAGGAATTATGGGATTTCTGTGGAATGCTAGGCCTGAGTGACATATTTCACTGGGACTCTATGATCAAATTATTGGGTCAGCTGTGGGCTAAAGGGGTATCTGTTGGGGTGGCCAGAACAAAGATGGCCACCATCGGGTTTGTTGCAGGGTTGCAAGGAAGGTCCCCGCCCTCTGCCTTACCAGTTGGGAAATAGCAGCGGTACCACAGGGAGCTGTTAAGAGGTCCCTGGACCCCAAGAAGCTAGCAGATTTTGTGGCAGGGTTGGGGGAGATCTGCAGAGATGATTGAGAAGTAGCATTGTTCAGGGCAGGTTTTGTTACTGCATTCTTTGGCACCTTCAGAATAGGGGAAATAGTGGGTGCATCCACATCTGAACTGCTGGGGGGCTTATCAAGGGCGGACCCTTTAATCGAGGGGGATTTCCGGGCGCACTTATGGTTGAGAAGGTCAAAAACGTATCAAGAAGGGAAAGGTACCAGGGTGACGGTAACGGTCCATAAAAGGGCAGATATTTGCCCAGAAGGGGAGCTGCGGGCATATATGATTTACAGGAGTGGGGGCACTGATCTTATACAGGGATGGGTCCTGCCTATCCAGGTTCCAGTTCAGGAAGATCTTGGAAAAATCATTGGAAAAAGTGAGGCTCGGGGGGGATGTGATTCACCCACACTCCTTCCGAATTGGGGCAGCCACCACGGCTGCAGGGTGTGGGTACGAAGAAAGGCAAATAAAAGCAATAGGGCAATGGAAGTGACACGCCTAAAGGGCTCCATCAGGCCACATCTCCTGTGATGAGACCCTGTGTATAACAATTGCTCTTTTATAATATGCTTATGACTGGAGCCGGTATCTAAGCGCGAACCCGGGGTTCAAACCTGTAATGCTATGCATTGTCGTGCTTCCAAAACAAACGTGTTTCCCCTGAGCTATCCTCCCGGCCTAGGGCTTGGCAGGGGCGTGGGGGAAAGCTGTGACAAAGAAGTATTGTGTGTGTGTACTTTTGATATGGCTAATTTACTGTTTTTTTATCACTCTGCACAGGAACTATGGCAAGGCCGGTGGTGTGGGTCGTGGGACACTTTTTCATAAGAAGGATGGAGTCGAAGGTCCCGGAGCACCTGGGGTTGTTATCAGAGATGACGGCCTTTGACATTCACTGGACTAGTTGTGGGGGCCGCACGTGTGCCAAGTACCTTTGTTGGTGGAATGTTAAAAGAGGAGAGGTTTGCCAAACCCTGCATTGATGATTTAGCAGTTGGTGGGAACGGTTTGGTAAAGTTGGACAGAAAGGGCTTGACCATACGTTTATTATCACTGTTTTCTTGGTTTAGATGCTTTTGCCCGGGGGCGCTGCTCGCCTGGTCTCAGGGATGTCGGGTCCGGCACATCCATTGAATATGTCAGCACGGAAGTTAAAGAGTGAACTTGCCTGGCTGGCCACATGCCACGGGCACCTGCGGATTGTGAAGAATGGCCTGTTGAGGGGCCCTGGGAGTTGTCATCAAGACGGGGTGCATTAATCCCTGTCTGGAACAGAACGATTGTTGCCGAATTTTGTGGCCATAATAAGAACATTGGTACAGGTGGGGGGGCGCGGGATCACGGACCGGTGGCAGGTGGGGGGGGACCATTGGGACACTGAGATCCCTTTCTGGAGGACTCCGGAGCTGGAACAGGGTGAGCGGAGGGCATGGGCCCCCCATCGGAAGGGGGGAGGGACTGCTATCGGAGGGTCTCGGCGAGGGAAGGAGATGGAGGGACCAGGGAGGCAGCTTGGCCTGGTGATGAAGAGGCTGCCTCCCGGTAACGCCTCCCGAGAAGGGCATGGTGGGGAGGAGACATGGCCTCATCACCACGTGCCGCCACTGGGGGGTGGGGAGCCAAGCTGCGCCAGGACCACTTGCCAGTAGAAAGATGCTAAAATGTGTTACTGTTATTAATGACTGCTCTATGAGGAATGTCACATTTTTGGTGTTGAATTAAGTTTGCTGTTTAATAAAAATGTGGTCGGCTTGGCATCCAAAGAAAGAGAATGTGTCGCGAGCGTTCACTCTTCCCCTGGGTATGACCCCCTGCATTGCCCATCTTACATTGGTATTACTGTCTATTTAGGCAAAGTGAACATGAGTGTTTTGTTATGTTGGGATACTGGCACAGACAACGAGAAAGTTTTCTTGCAGTGTCATTGCTGGATATGTGGGCAATATATATTGCATTCTAATTATTGAAGCCCTAGTTAGGAATGTGCCTTGTTAGTCTTGCCCGTTGCTTGCGCAGGCGGGTTCTTTCAGGATGGCGGTGTTACGCGGTTTGCTGACACGACTAATAAGACCCATTCCTAAGAAGGGCTTCAATAATCAGAATGCAATGAAAATAAAACCTCGGAACGACGACTATCAATGATTAAAGAAACAGTGGTCACTCCAAAATACTGGAACTCTATGACAGACACACAAAGACGTGCATCTACGAAGGAAAGGGACCATGACCCTCCGATTTAGAATTGGACAAGAATATGAATGACAAGTCCCTTAGCTGTAACTTATAGAGTTAACGTTCTCAAGTTCTTAAAACTAATTGTCCAAAATTGGAAGTACAGTCATGTGTGGAAATATGTATGAAATATAACCATGTGATAAAATTCTGAGGGCAACATTGAATGACTGTATTCGTAGTACTGGCATTTCACACCAATTGAATCACACTGGCAGGAATATTGTACTGATAATACATACTGTAATTGTGCCCTGAGAGAGCCAGGAAAGGGCGAAACAGTCACACGTACCTCCAAATGGAGTATGTTGGCCCTTTTTGTAACCAATTGTAATATATGACAGCACATTGTAACACCTTGTAACATTTATAACTTATGATTAACTGTTTAAGCCAAGTTTTGAATAACTTGTCTCAATAATACTTTGGTTTAGAACCAATAAAATAACACCTGAATTACACTCTTTAATTGTAGAACTAACGACTTCAGAGCTTAAGAGCTGGGTGCAGGCAACCCAAAATGCCTACATACTGTATCATAATCTTGACTGACTAGTGTATAAAAGTCATTGGGCCTCATTACAACTCAGGCGGTAAGGGGTTTACGGCGCCGTAAACAGCGCCGACCCTTACCGCCTGAGTACGAGGTCCCTTAGCGCCATGGCGGATTTAACACCTGCTTTTAGCAGGTGTTAAAATCCATGGCGCTAAGGGACCTTGTTGTTAATTACGCCACCGTAATTTACGGTGGCGTAATTAACGCCTTCCCCACTCCCATTATGCCCTATGGGGCAAAAATGGGAATGGGGAAGGGTAAATGGGGATTGGGGACTTACCGCCCCGGCAAACTCGGAATGGGGCGGTAAGTCCGCCAACCACCATGGCGTAAACGTAGTTTACGCCATGGTGGTAAAGTCACGGCCCAGGCGGTAACTTACCGCCTGGGTCGTAATGAGGCCCATTGTTGGCTACTGATGCCAGGCTTAATAAACCTTCATCCAAGCAAAAGGTGGGCACACTGAATATTATCTACCTTGTCCCTTGCCTTTACTAATTTACTGTATATATAGAAAAGGTAACATGAGTTCTTGCGTGGACCCCTGGCGTCTACTGAAGCCGCCGGCTGAACAATGTTTTCTTGCAATGGCATTACTGGCTATATGTGCAAAGTGAACATGAACGTGTTGTTAAGAGGATAGTGGTATATAGTGGCTCAGCCAGCATGGGTATGTTTTCATATAAAGATTCAGTGAGATGGTTTATTATTAGCTTAGAGGGCCATTAATTTCCCAAGGAACTGATAAAAATCGAGATGAGTAATGATTATGAAGCGCTGTATATCGGAAATGTTTTTAAAGTTTTTTTGTTCAACTAAATCACAATACAAAATAAATCAATCAATATAAATAATGGCATTACAGACATTATGGTACACAACCATCATGCAAAGATTAATTTACACTGTTAGAATACTGGCAGATATTGTGGACAATGGCATCATGAAAGTGTGTAGGGAAATGCTCTTGTGTATTGTAGGTGACCTGGCACTTACTGGATTTGTTCATGTGTCGCATTACAACAGCAACCGATTGTGTGGCTTTGTACCTTATTTTTCATTAAAAGCATTATTTAAAATCCACAATTTTTTCAAATAGTTTTCAAAATGTCTCACGAGGCTAATTCCCCTAACCCCTGCTTGCACAGGTGTGGGGGATATATATGTACAATCCTCCAATCCAAATAAAATCACCAGCCCCCACTGCCTGCTTTACATTGCCCCTCTGCAAGGATAGTGGGCGCACATTTGCTAGTAGAGTAGGGGCACTTCTGACTCCTTCAAGAAAAAAATCATTGTGAGTCCTGCCGGTTGAAGGACACGCTGTGTTCTTTGTGCTGAGGTCACACTTTCTGTGATGGGGCCCCATATATATTCTTGCACAAATGTTTGCTCATAGCAGGTTCCCAAATTTACGGTGTCTGACTTTGACCAGCATATATTCACTTATACATGATGGTAAACCTTAGCGACTTCATTTCCCCACCTTTCTACCCAAAGAATGGCGTTTTCCTCATTGCAGAATGAGACAAACTGTTAATGGCTGGATACATTAAAGGGATACTCTAGTAAAAAATTTTATTTCAAAAATAGATGGGCCACATTAAAAAAAAAATACTAGCATCCTCCGTTTTAAAACTTCCTATGTAAAATTTTGAGATATTTAAGCTCAAAAGCAAGCACAAGGGCGCCGCCATTTTGTGAAATGGAGGCCCTCCTGTGCTGGCTTTTGCGGCACTAATGAAGGAAAAGCCAGCCAGCTGTAGTAAACAAAGTCTACCGCTGGGTGGCTTTCCCTTCATTAGTGCCGGGACTCGGAGGACGCGGACCGGAGACCAGAGCAGGAAAGCTGCAGCTGAATCTCGGTAGGTGCTATTTATTTTTTTTACAAAAAATAAGCACTAGCTGCGTTTTTTTTTCTAAGTTTTCCGGGCTGGAGGAGCCCGGAAAACTTAGAAATAAAACCGCAGCTTTAAAAATGTTGTATTTATGTTTGCGGTCGCTTTTGAAGCGACCACAAACATAAATACAACATTATTGTGTTGGAAAACGCTGCGGTTTTAAAACCGCAGCGTTTTCCAACACAACCGTGTTGTGTCTGCCTGAATCTGCTTTTCCATTTGGGGCTCTCGGGCTCCCGGAGCCCGAGAGCCCCAAATGGAAAAGCAGATTCAGGCAGACACAACGCGGCATTGCAGAAAACAACCGCGTTGTGTCTGCCTGAATCTGCTTTTCCATTTGGGGCTGGAGCCCGAGAGCCCCAAATGGAAAAGAAGATTCAGGCAGACAACGTAGCATTTCCCATTTGGGGCTCTCGGGCTCCCCACGGGGAGCCCGAGAGCCCCAAATGGGAAATCAGCTGCAGGTAGAAACACTACGCGGCATGTAAACATAACCGCGTGTGTTTCTGCCTGCTGTGGCTTTCACTTTGGGTCTCCGGTGCTCCTGGGAGCACCGGAGACCCAAAGTGATAGCCACAGCAGGCAGAAACACACGCGGTTGTGTTGGAAAACGCTGCGGTTTTTCGTTCCAAGTTTCTCAGGCTCCTCCGAGCCGGAGGAGCCTGAGAAACTTGGAACGAAAAACCGCAGCGTTTTCCAACACAATAACATTGTATTTATGTTTGCGGTCGCTTCAAAAGCGACCGCAAACATAAATACAACGTTTTTAAAGCTGCGGTTTTATTTCTAAGTTTTCTAGGCTCCTCCAGCCCGGAAAACTTAGAAAAAAAAACGCAGCTAGTGCTTATTTTTTGTAAAAAAAATAAATAGCACTTACCGAGATTCAGCTGCAGCTTTCCTGCTCTGGTCTCCGGTCCGCGTCCTCCGAGTCCCGGCACTAATGAAGGGAAAGCCACCCAGCGGTAGACTTTGTTTACTACAGCTGGCTGGCTTTTCCTTCATTAGTGCCGCAAAAGCAAAAGCCAGCACAGGAGGGCCTCCATTTCACAAAATGGCGGCCCCCCTGTGCTTGCTTTTTCGAATTTTGAGCTTGAATAGCTCAAAATTTTACATAGGAAGTTTTAAAACGGAGGATGCTGGTATTTTTTTTTTAATGTGGCCTATCTATTTTTGAAATAATTTTTTTTACTAGAGTATCCCTTTAAATAATACACACACACACCTCCAAAAGCACATGCGCACGCTCGTGTACACACACACACTCTTCATATGGTCATATTAGCCTTCATTAACAGTGTCATATGGATTCTTTACCATATGTGTGGGCAATGCTTTGACACTATTTGTCAGTGGCACGCCAAAACCCAGCCGAGTAGAAACATGTGCCAAAGATCACACACCCGTTGAACTAGCAAGACCAGAACCAGATATGAACAATGTGCTGTGAAGCAAATTAAGAGACACCCAAGAGTGTCTCAGACTTGCTCATGCCATGTCAATCTATATGCACTAGAGATTTTCACTGGAGCAAAGTAGGTGATGTCTGGAGCAACTCAGATTTGCGCCAGCCATCACATAGATATTCATTAGTTCAAACATGGTGAAGCCAGGAGTAACTTCACCATGACCTTGCGTAAATCTTTGGAAGTTCCATTTAAACAAAACACATCTCAAAGATAGCTTCCAGACCATCTCCAGATTCTCCATGGTTCTATGTTCATTTATCGTCAGCCAATTTTTTGCTGGTTTTTTTGCTGATTTTCTTTTTCTCAAAAAAACCCATCAAATATGTTTTTTTTCTTTTCGGGCTGGTCCCCCATATCCTCCTTCCCCTAGTAATTTAACACTATTCCTTACACACCCACACCCCTTAGATACCCTTTCCGACACACGCCTATTTTTTCAACGGTTTTTTGAGAAAATATCCTCGGTAAAGAACCCATCGAAAAAAATGATTTACGATAATTGAACGTCGTATCATTCTCCATGACATACAACTTTTAGAATACCCCATAACATGGGCCTGCAGCATTTAGCTCACCAGGTGTTTTATACGGCAACACCCATCAGGCCTAGGCAGCATAGGCAATGGTGAGGGATCATGGGATTTGATGTACAACATATTTGGAGAGCCACATGTTGCAGAATCCTGCAGTATAAGATGATACAAGCCATTTTATAACCACAGGTCTCTTCTCATTTGATCCAGGTCCAATGTTTGTGAATCAGGACCCTGAACTTCTGGTGACATGTCCGAAAAACCTAATCGCACTGCTGGGCTGTGAAATGAAAAGATTTTGAGGGGGGATAGTAACAACATTTCCATAAAGAGATCTCATCTATTAAATACCAACCGGGCAGCTTTTTATACTATTGATTTGGGAACTTCTTTTGTATCCAAATCACATTGCAGATGTTTCCTGTTATTACCGCCTTTGTACATGGTCTTCATTTGATCTTCCTGGAGAAGATGGAAGACTCAGGTAGGCTTGTCAGAATCTATATCCTCAACAGGGAGCTCTCTCTCTATGCTAGCCAGCAATGGCATCATCATCAGAAGGCAGAAGACTCAGGTAATCCTGTCAGAATCTGTACCTGTCAGCCATGTGGTAAACCTTTGACGAGGAGCTACCTCTATGCTAGCCAGCAAGGCATCATTATCAGTAGATGGAAGAGTCAGGCAGTCTTGTCAGAATCTGCACCCTCAACTGAGAGCTCTCGCTATGCTAGCCAGCAATGGCATCATCATCATCAGAAGACAGAAGACTCAGGCAGTCGTGTCAGAATCTGAACCTGTGAGCCATTTGGTAAGCCCTAAACAGGGAGCTCTCTCTTTATGCTAGCCAGCAATGGCATCATCATCAGTAGATGGAAGACTCAGGTAGTCTTGTCAGAATCTATACCTGTCAGCCCTGTGGTAAGCCCTCGATGGGAGAGCTATCTGTCTATGCTAGCCAGCAAGAGCGTCATCACCACCCCAGCACTCCTTAACCCACACGCAACACAGACAAGGCCATTCAAATGTCCCTCTTCAAGGAGCCTGGATCCTCCGCGCTGTCCAAGTTGAGCACAGTGGCAAATAGTTTCTGAGCCCTCCTCAGCTCATTCAACACATTTTCCTTCATTAAAAGGAGAGAGGGAGTAAGAAAACAGTTACTTAAGAGGGAAACTCGAGGTCATGACAAAGAGGTCGAGGGTACGCAATAGGAGAATTAGTAGGACAGTGCAGAGCAATCGAGGGAAAGATTGCACGGTTGAAATTTGGTGGGGAAATTGTATTTTCAAAGGAAAGAAAAGGGATCAAAAAGGAGGAAGGAGTCGTAGGAAAGAACAAAGGTGGAAGGAGAAGGAAGGGCTGTCACCGCTGGAAAGGAAGCCATGTTTAGGGTGGAATAGGAAGACAATTAAACAACACCACAATAAGCCAAAGGATGGCTCGATGAAAGTACAATCCGAACAGAGAAATCACGGGCAAAAAACATGCACATTTATGGCAAAGCAAAACATTGTAGTTGAATTATCAAACAAAAATAGAAAAAAAACGACACGAGTGAATTAAATTGACAGTATAAATGGATGGATGAAATGCCAATAGTTCTAGATTCAAGCCAACAAATTCAATTTTTCACTCAGTTTTTGTGGTGGGCCAACATGCGCACTGCAGTCCTGGGACATACATTGAAATGCGACTGTCGCCACATGTAGAGTTTCACAATTGAGTCTGTCCACTGCCCACCACCCGCTGCCGGTGCTGGTAATTGTCTCAGCTAGCCATGAAGCGTGCTACCCATTTCACGGTGCTCTGGGGCCTTTACTTTTTTCTTTACGGTGGCCTGATACCCAAAAAACACTGCTGCTGGTGAATTCCTGCCCTGCTAAGACTACCGCTCCCTCAGGTGGCAGTCTGGGGGGTATTTCAATTATCCATTATTGCACGACGTAAATGATGTCAGTGGTAAAAAAAAACATCATAGGTAAAACATGTTTGTTTGATTTTCATGTTAATTAATATTGTTATTGGAACTTTTCAGACAGCAGTAAAAAAATATATAAAAACAGAAACCAGTCATAAACCAATTTCAGGGCAGGGACATGGCTCCTGGGGCCCTCACCATTGCCACATGCTTACCTGATGGTTTAATGAACCCACCTGACCTATATATCAAGGTGGGTTGACTGGTTTTGATTTTGACCCTGTTTAGGATCAGTTGAGAACCGATTCTATTTTTGATGGTAATGCGAACCATTTTGAGACATGTGCTTTTCTGAAATGGGGCTGGCTTGTAGCAATGCATGTATCACTGGTGGTAAATGTACCCTTGACAGCAATGGGTTTTAGGTTGTATGTCACCTTCTGTGATATACCCCATGGGTAAACACCGTGCCGTTTAACACAATGCCAAAGACATAACAGAACAGTAGAGAAGGCCAGGCTGGAACATGTGGCATGCATATTCCAGCCGACGGGCACCATAAAGCAAAAAACAACATTTTCACATCTCTGCTGAGGCAAGATTTCTGGCTATTAAGTCTTGTAAAAAATCGCAGTAATGGTCCAGAGCATATGTAAAAGAGAAACTCCGCCTGGACTTTGAATCTGTAATTGTCACCTAATAAAAGAGTACTGTTTTAGTGTCTGCAGCTTGCGCTATCAAACTTAAACATGGCTGCGCGGAAGTGTCTACTAAGCAGAGTATGTGTTTACTGTCCAATTTGTCCAATGCCCTGAAGTTCAAAGGTCTGCCGGTTGCTCTAGTGTCCTCTGTGTTTATTTGAAGTTTTGTAAAGCGCCAAATTGCAGCAAACCACTTCAAAGCACGAGGAAAAGAGAACCAAAGGGGACACAACATGTACCCATCACGACGCGAAAGCGAATCCCTGTGAAACAGCACAACAATGACTCCAGAGTGGAATAGAAGGAGTGGGGACTAAGTGCTTGCGAAAGTGCCCTGATGTAAAATGGGAACCGAACACATGCACACTCTTGGTCCTTGGAGATAACGCACTTTTGAGGACCGCTCTGTTCGACATCCAGAGAGACACAGTAGCTAGGATTTCATCTCTCAGTTGACTTTCCGGAACGCAAGCCTGGCCCAATATACAAGGGCACTTTACTCCAGTAGTCTGACCCAGAAACTGCTAGCGTTCGGCTGCCATGATGATTACTCTGCAACTTCGGGGGTTGATCACTGGTTGGAGAAAAGCAGACTCAGACAATTGTTTTTGTTGTTTTGATCTAGTGTTTTGCACTTTCCACTCCTCCCTGCTCCTCGCACTTTTCCCCTTCCCTCTCCCCTACACTTGGGCGTTCTCAGTGTCACTGGGCCTAGGAAGATCGTTGTTTTTGTCCTCTCTTGTACCTCCTCCCTTGCCTCGTCGCCCCTTGACACACTTGTGTAAGGGCGCGATATAAATAAAATATCATATCATATATCACCTGCCAGGGATGTGTTTGGTCAGAGCCAGCTGTGGGGAGATTCTGGCCAGGGTTTGCCAGGCTTTTGTGAGCCAAGAAGAAGCTTTTGTACAGAGTTCTTCCTTCGTTAGGAAGGAACCAAAGCACACCCTCAGTGTCAGGGCAATATGGCTTCAGGGAAGAAATCCGCTTTCTGCTTTATTCTGGACTGTACAGATGATAGGGGTCCTTTTACTCTGGCCCATGTCGGCTGAACTCTGTAGTCGAGTCTGCGTCACACCAATGACTGGATCAATCCATTTTCTGGGGAATTCCTAAATGGGCAATGATTTTCCTAATGATGTGTACTTTTAAAGCGGCTTTCCGGAAAAAAGGGTTTTTTTTTCGGGATGAAGTTCAGATTATAGTCAAAAATTATAACTAGATTTCTAGCTTTAGTCATGGAGTTTGGCGGTGAACCCCAGGAACTGGACTATTCGCGACCTAGTGGCTGGTCCTTCGAAACAGGTTCTAATTTGTGAGAGTTCAAGAAGATTAATGTGTTACATGTATGTCGGACTGGAATTCACATGCCGGTAATTGTGTTTACCGGCACGTTTCCGTACCTGCATACGCTGAGTTTGCCGGTGGGGTGGCACCCCACTGTCAAAAAAGCAGCCGGTATTACTGGCACCGGAATGAGACTTAATGGAATGGGGATTAGCTGACCCTTACTGGCATCTGTAATCTGCCTTTAATTCCGGCAGACCAGGTGCCAGTAATTCTAGTTCTGGTTGGTGGTATCCTGCCGGATTTACTGGTGGGATAGCACCAAACATGTCATGACCCCGTAAGTCTTGAGGTGTTTGCAGCATGGTGGTGGTGCAGTTGTTTTACTCTTCTTTATCTGAGATCGACAGTAGGGTCTTTGAAACATCAGCGTACATTTGAAAGATGTCAGTGAGCAATTCTGCGTTGGGTCCCTGACTCCCGACCTCATTTCCCTTATCACCGCGGAAGGAACCTGTACATGCCGGATACGGGCTTTCGTTGAGTGTCAGTCACTCACTGTGATAGGGTGGGAGGGTCCATTAAACTTTCAGTATCCCCAGAATAAGAAATTCCTCCTATTTCGTGCTTATAGATTACTGTTATTTATATCTGCCAAGAAGCCTCATTGGGGACAAATTCACAACCCACACTCGCGAAAAGTACAACCAGTGCCGACTGCGTGCTTTGAATAATTTCCGAACTATCCCTCAAAGCCTGCTGAAGGCTCTACGGCGATGTTTATGCCATTGGTTGGGTTGTTGTGTATAGACAAGTACATTTCTTAGAACATTCTAGTAAAGGTAGTTGCCCCGTATCACAACATGTGTTGGTCAGTGGAACGGGAAAAGAAGCTTTCTCGTTCCAAGGGCACGTCAGAATCAGCAGAACATTAAAATACTAACAATATTCAAATGTGACGTGTACAGTTTGAAAGCCCCCCCCCCCACCAGGCTCTTTCCTTTTTAGTTTGCTTGGGGAAGAGTTCGCCATATGTGGAAACATACATGTTCCAAGGCAAAGCGTAGGATGGACATCAGTGTTCTTATGCAACCTTCATCCGCCCCTGTATCTAATAGTTTCCACGGGACTTTGGCACAATTGACTGTGTGCATTAATGGGAGGTTACTGTGGTACACACTAGATCCTACTTTTTCATAAATGGTTGTATTGTTGTTGATTGATTGATTTTCCAGATCTTACTATCCTCAGCGTCTCAACTCTTTCAGCGGTCATACTGAATTTTCAAATCTTGTTCTCCTGAACTTTTCGATTCCCTCTTCAAATCTTGTTGTCCTAAGATTGTCGAGTCACTCTACCCTCGAGGCACATCCTCCGATGTATTTTCTCCAGAGTCTCATCTTGGAGTAATGGTTTCCACTTTCATTGATTCTTAGCAAATTCAACAACGAGTATGGAGGCCAAACTACCTGGCTGTGAGGCCCCCTGTGCTTAAAGGCCTAGTACACACAGCTCATGACCCCGAGCAGCCACTCTACATTCACAAGAGCCCGAAAAACCTGCCTTGAAACCTTTTAACATTGGTTGCCCAAGGCAGCCCTTGTTAGCACTTGGCTGCCATCGGAACCAACCCCTGCCACTGCTTGGAGAAGAGGTTGGGCGGAGCTAGTTGGCCTCGGGGTCCTGCCAACTCCAACCCCTCACTAAAATCAACATGAGAAGCAAAATACACTATCGGCTGTGATTGGTGAGTGACCTGATGTGACAGGGCACACCTGAGCGATGGTGAGCCGCGTAATCCTTGCCCACAGTGGACACACAGTCTAGATTCTACTTGCATTGTATAAACAGTGGCAGAGCAAGTTTGCACTCTATCTAATGTGAAGACCACAAACCTAAAACTGGAGCATTGTCACATTGTGGAATTTTCACCTATGGGTAAGCACTATAAATGGTCCAAAATCGACTGATCAATTAGTGAAAAGTGTTGCAGACAGGGGTCAAGTACTAAAAGAAAAAGTTGGGTGACTCATTAACATACCAATTGAATGTGGAGTCACCAGAAATTAGAATATCAAAGTGCCATCTGAGGAACAAAGTAGGGTAGACTCTGTCCAGCAGCTTGCACCCTCGATTTGAGCCCTGGTTGCAGAGCACGGCTTTTGAATCGATTAATTGTTATAAATTGCCTGTTTGTGTGCTTGATGATATTTCTGTGCGGTTGGTGGGCGGGGTCCCTTTCGCTTTTCTGTGATTTAGGGTGCGTGAACGGGGATACGTGACGTCTCCGTAGAGATGCAACAGATGAAATGACGTAATTCTGATTGGATTGCGTCCCCGAGCTGGACGGAAATGACGTTGCTCTTTAGTGTTTCTTGAGAAACACGGTTGTTATTGTAGACAGGCCTCACGCAAGTGGATTTTTTCACATAAATCCACCCAAGCTGTTTTAGGCACACGGTAATGGCATCCATTTTAGAAGGTTAACTGGCACACCAGGTGCAGCACAGGCGGCTGACTGGGAAAAGCACACATGCAGTTAGTAGTAGCAGGCCGGTCACCTTTTCTCCCCTGTCTCCTGGGTCACCTTTCTCTCCTCCAGGACCCGGGAACCCCTGCAAAATACACAAGAACACCTTATCTTATCGAGCCCACACGTTCATGGGCAGGCTGGAACAATCAACATTAATATTTGAGACTTGCCACGCAGAGCCACTGGCGTTAAAAAGTCACCTGACGAGTCCTCACAGCCTCTGCAAACACCACATTACCCGTGGACTCAGGCGTTATTCTAACAGTCCTGGTTTGCGCCCTCTGCTGGCTAACCGTGGATACATTGCCCATAGGCGTGGCACTGCACTGATACTGTACACAGCTGATCCACAGCACACACGAATATTCCATGGCAAAGGCAGGGGAGGACTTGGAACCAAAAGTGGCCCTGGAAATAATTTTCATATTACACATTTTCAGCAAGCCCAGCCCTTTTCGTATGGGGACATTTAGAAATACCACACAAAAATGGCCCAGGGTGCAGAGGCCTAGTGGGAAATCTCAAGAGTTCCCTGTAGTCCAGTGCACCCCTGGAAGGGCAAATGTGGAGTCTGCCAATCCACCGTTTAAATCCATTCAATGGACTGCTAGCTGAGACTACTTCACGTGCACTCTTACACAGGGTGAACACAGGGAAAGTTGAGTTCAGTCCATGGGGTTGACACCGATATTGGAGCAAGCAAGGTATATTGTGTGTATTACTGTGCCTGCATGTGTGAAAATGCGCGCGTGTGTGCATGCATGCTTTATTGCGCTTTGGGTGTTTAAACAGAATCGCGGAGTGTATGCATGTGCATGCCAGTGTGCACGGCTGAGCATTGCATATACCAAGAGAGTATTATGTGGAGTGTGTGCATGTGCATGCCGGTGTGCGTGGCTGAGCATTGCATATACCAAGAGAGTATTATGTGGAGTGTGTGCATGTGCATGCCGTTGTGCGTGGCTGAGCATTGCATGTACCAAGAGAGTATTATGTGGCGTGTGTGCATGTGCATGCCAGTGTGCTTGGCTGAGCATTGCATATACTAAGAGAGTATTATGTGGCATGTGTGCATGTGCATGCCAGTCTGCTTGGCTGAGCATTGCATATACCAAGAGAGTATTATGTGGCGTGTGTGCATGTGCATGTCGGTGTGCTTGGCTGAGCACTGCATATACCAAGAGAGTATTATGTGGAGTATGTGCATGCTGGTGTGCATGGCTGAGCACTGTATATACCAAGAGAGCATTATGTGGTGTGGGTGCATGTGCATGGAGGTGTGCTTGGCTGAGCAGTGCATATACCAAGAGAGCATTATGTGGCGTGGGTGCATGCCGGTGTGCATGGCTGAGCAGTGCATATACCAAGAGAGCATTAGGTGGAGTGTGTGCATGTGCATTCTGGTGTGGGCTGAGCATTGCATATACCAAGAGAACATTATGTGGAGTGCTTGCATGTGCATGCACTTGGCTGAGCCTTGCATATACCAAGAGAGTATTATGTGGAGTGTGTGCATGTGCATGCCAGTGTGCGTGGCTGAGCATTGCATATACCAAGAGAGCATTGTGTGGTGTGGGTGCATGCCAGTGTGCATGCCTGAGCATTGCATATACCAAGAGAGCATTATGTGGTGTGGGTGCATGTTTGGCTTGGTTATGCTTATCGAGAGAATTGCTTGTCTGTGTGTGAGTGTGTGCTGGGAGCAAGACGACATTTTAGGGGCATAGCTAAGCAATAAGGATGGTGGATTCTGCTTCATATAACCTTACCTGGGAATGCTTGAATTAGAGGGAACTGTGTTTTTATTGAGGTGTTTAAAATATTCTCTAAACATTGTTGGTCCCGTGCCATGGGGCTGACTTAAGTTGCTTTCTATTAAACACAATTCACTTAAATGAGCTATTTTCTAATACTCGTTGTTGGATGGAAATGACCAAATTATAAATGGAGACATGAAAACCAAACTTCATAATGTCTTGAGCCATGCACATGCACATGCACATGCAGTAACAGTATTCAGCCAGGACCTCCATGATGCTTAGGAATGCTGTGGAAAGCCTGACCGGTACACAAGTAGAGACCCCCCCCACTCTCCCAGATTTCTTAAATAACACTCTGACCCCTAGGTTACCAATTCACAGTGAATGCCATCCAATTGCATTATTGCATGGGATAGAGGGAGGATTTTACATTGCATGAATGCCCTCCCCCGCCCCACCACCCTTCCCAGTCAACATTGCAAAGTCCATGCGGGCCAAAAGGGTGCAGATATCAGGCGGTCGTAAATAAGAGCTAGGCTGTACTTACATCTAGACCGGGCTCTCCATCCTTGCCCTGGCAAGAAAAGATATGACCGGAGTTAGTTCTCTTTCCGACCTGCGTGACTCGATTATCTGCAGTCTGCACCTGACCGAGACATTCCCGAGGCAGAATTGGAGACCATTGCTCAGCAATGAGCTACAGCGCACATTCCTTATCAGGGCGAACTCTGTAAGCAAAGTTCAAGCGGCCCTGGTGGACGCGCCATGTCTCCCTGCAGAGACGCATGGAATCTCGTCACAAAAGGCAGCCATAGTCGGGTCAGTCAACACTGTTGTACTTACAGGCAGGCCGTACGGTCCTCTGGGTCCAGGGTCACCTGCTGCCCCCTTTTCGCCCTAAAAAAAAATAGGTAAAGATTCAGGAAACTGGCTTCTGAAAACATCAGAGCACTTTACAAAGGACGCTGTAATCATCAACCTAAACCTATAGATTTAGTAGATTGAGCTTGGCAAGTTGTTCTAAACTGGTCCTTGCCATTCAAAGCCCCAAAACACTGAAGGACTAGCAAGCCACACTTACTAGTAGTTCTCAGTGTGTCATATGCTGCTCCTTGTTTTGTCCAGACCACAGGAGGATAGCTCAGCAGCAACATGCTCGCCTTGGAAGCAAGACGACACGGAGCAACACAGGTTCGATCCCCGGGTCTGTGCTTAAAAACTTCTGGGTTTTAAGCGTGTTATCAATAACCTATCATATCATATCATAGTCCTCTCTCTCTTTTTGTCGCTCACATTCTCTCCCTATCTCTCTCTCTTTCAGTGCATGCTCTCGACCTCTCTCTTGCTATTTTGTGCATACACGAATGAAGAAAAAACCTTAGCAACTACTGCACCATCACCCATCTCTCCTTCTGTGGTATGATCTCTGAGAAAGCAGTAGCAACGCAACTTCTCCAACACATTGACACCAACAAAGTCCTACCAATCTGGCTTCAGACCCAGATGCAGCATGGGAATGGCTACTATCAAGATGATCGACAATGCCCTTAACATCCTTGACAATGGCTTGCACTGCCTTCTAGTTCTCCTTGACCACTGAGCAGTATTCAACATAGTAGATCACCAGACACTCGCTGATGTTCTACATCACTGTATTGGTATCAGCTAGGCGGTCCTTAGCTGGTTAAAATCCTACCTTGTTAGCCACCACTAATTTGTGCAAATGGATTCCTCCAGATAAACAACTCTAATCTTGCCGCGAAGTCCCGCAAGGATCCATCCTCTCTCCCTTTATCTTCGACCTTTACAGGGAACAACTCGGAACCTTGCTGAGTCCCTGTGACATCGACATCCACAAATAAGCAGGTGACATACATCTCTGCCTCAAGACCTCCTCCATCGAAGACCTACACAAGCTCAAGGGCTGCCTCACATTGATCCAGTCCTGGATGTGCAGTGCTTACCTGAGGTTCAAGCCCACCAAATCCAAAAAGCTGCTGCTAACCAACAACTCCGAACACTCTCGCATCCAGACCCGGCTCTCTGCTATGAACCCCAAGAGCTTCCCACCTCAACTGACCACACGCACCAAGTCCCTTGGGTTCTACATAGACAGTTACCTATCCTTTGACAAGCACATAGCAAGGAAGACATGATCGGCTTGAGACCAACTTAAACTCTTGTGAAAAATAAAGCCTTTAATCTCAGCAAACAACTTCAGATCTGTTAAGCCTTGGTCATCTCCCACCTGGATGATGGCAGTGCCCTTCTGGAAGGCCTTTCGGTGACCACAGTGGTACCACTAAGAAGTGTCCTACATGCTGCAGCATGACTCATCGAAAGATTTGGCACATTTGACTACATCAACCTGACCGTCATCTAACTGCACTGGCTCCATGTGCAGTCCCATATCACCTTCGAATACACCTGCATCATCTGCAAGGCCATTACCCTCAAGTATCCAAGCAACCTCGCTGAGAAACTCAGCATCTCTGCAAGCCCACAACTCACCAGAAATAGGGACATGTGCAGACTTCAACTCCACTGGTGCAAGAAAGAAAGAAGCAGAAGAAAGGCCATTTCTGTGTACAACCCCAGACTCTGGAACCTCCTCCCCGGCAACAAGAGACTCGTCTTTTCACTTCTTCATTTCAGGTAGGAGCACAATACCCCACTCTTCAGGGAATGGCTCCTCCCCAACACCTAGCTCCACAGCCCTCCACTCCCTACCTAACCTGAGACTGGGGGATTAGCTCCCCCTGGTTACTTGGAGATCCCTTCCTGCCACATTGCCCGCCCTCTCCCTCCCTGTTGTTAGCTCTCCTCTACCTCATATATCTGCCTCCATCAGTGTATACTTCTCCCTATGACTTGTAAAGCACTCCATTGGTCTGCGCTCAATAAATACAATAATAATAATAAAGATGCAATCACTCGTTGGTTTGAATCTGGGCGTGACCTTTCTCAAGATGCAAGGACATTGTTGTGTATTCTTGGCAATAGAAGCTAATAAAAAAGGAAATTGTTTATTTGCACTAACAGTTAGAACATGTATTGTATTGCCAAGCCATGCACATTATAAAAATTGAGAATCACCATACAAAATCAGTTATTATTCCAGTCTTGTAAATTCCTACTGTACTCTTTGAAAATAGTCCTACAAGAAAGGGGAAATGGGCAAATGGCATCAATGAGGATTCCTATATGCTTTGCTTAAAATCAAAGAGCATTTTGGAAACATAAGAAAGACCACAGATCTTTGTATTGGACAATAAAAGGGCTGTTTACATAATGCACACAGAATTGCAGTATGTTTTGCATTACCCAGCCTAACATTGAATTGTTTTTAACCATGAGCAACATATACCCATTCACACATCACAAGGATTTGGATGGGAAGATAAAATGACTGAGACATCTGTCACTCCATTGAGGTCTACGGTCGGTCTTGCTTCTTGTTTCTGGAGATTAAATATTCCTCTCCCCAAATAGAAACCCACAAGATTTTAGAAGAGGAGGGGTTGAGGGGGGAATCCAGAGACATCCTTAGAACGTTATATATATATAGTGTGATTCTAAAAAATCTGCTTGAAGGTAATCACTAGTAGTCGTGTGAAAAGCCTACTGAACAGGACGCCACTCAATCGCTTGCGTATCCTTAATAATCACACCTTTATTTGATGGACACAAGGAAGACCCCAAAATTGAGGTGGTTGGTTGAAAACACCACAAAATGACCTTTGAGGGTGAACCAGCCTGAGCTGAAGGTATGCAGTTTGGGGCAAGCTAAACATGCGTGCCCTGTGATGAGTCACACTTCCAGTAGATTCAAAAGACTCCCTTCCTCCTCAGGCTGTTTTCAATCTAGGGCGCCCTGGGAATGCACAACAGTCTAGGGTCCTTTGCACTCAGGGCACCACAGAGGTAGCATGGATTAAACGGATTATAGGCCATGTAACGGCTCCACGCGTTTTCATCGTGGGAATTGTACACATTGTCATTTTAAACATGTATTTCTCACCGCAGCCGTTTTCAGAGTTTTTTTTTTAAATGGGGTGGAGGGGGAGGTTTACACCCAATCCCCCACCTAAGTCACCCCCACCACCCCCAATCCGTACCTCACATAAACACACATGTCGTAAAAAAATTTAAAAAAAGGTGGAAAACGGCCGCAGTGAAAACTACACTTTTAAAATGACGTGTAAAATGCCAGAGATGAAAACATGGTAAGCATCTGGAACTCTAGGCCTGTGCGTATGTGCAGTATCGCCTACTCTGATGGGATTTACGGTGTTCAGCTAAAAAACGTGCAGAGAGGCTTCTGGGAAAGAGTGCATTTTAAACTAGGAGCGGTCCTAAATGCTAGTTATAGACTGTTCAAAATCAACAAAAGCATGGTGGAAGTTTTCTGGTTGCGGGGAAAAGAGCTTTCTAAGTTAACCTGGAGTTGTTAGCATTTTCCTTGCAGGAATATGTTGGCCCCATCACCCCAAATCTGTGATAACCTTCAGTGGCTAGTCCAAGACAGTACTGGCTCCTGCTGGTCTTATTTTTGTGGTCCATATATTATAGGGCTGTGGTCATCGCCCTATAGTTAAGGTGAGTGTCCTGATCCATAGGAAACACGAACATTCTTTTGCTAATAACCTTTGACTTGCAGGACAGATTTGGCGGATATTTTATAAACAAAAGGTTTGTCATGGACCCCCTCAGATTGGACATCTTGGGAAGGATTTGTTAAGAAATGAAAACGTTATTAAAAAGCAAAGAACTGCTGTTTTTGGCCTACTCCCAATCATTTTCCCATAGAGAAAAAGTGCACATTTTGTCAAGCCGAAGCACAAAAACTGCTGAATGGAATTGGATCAAATAAAAATAACAACTTGGCATGAAACGTTGACTCCATTTCCGGGACAGGTCTGGGGTAAATCCGTCCAGGAGTTTAAAAAATATTAGATGGGGAATGGGGGTGCCCCCTGCTCCCTAAAAATAGCTCTATCTCCCATGGTGCCTTGCAGCAAAGAGGCTCAGAGGCTTTTCAGAAATGAAAAATCAGTAATTTCTTTGCAGAATTCTATTGCTAATCACTTTTGACATACTGGATAGATTTGGATGAATTTTTCAAAACAAAACATTTGTGAAGGCCATCCCCCCACAAACTGCAAATTTTGCGAGCAATACGCTATAAAATGAAAACGCTATAAAGAAAATGAAATACCACCATTTTCACCATAGTCTTTTCCCCATGGAGTTTTTGAACAGCCGGAGCACGAAAACTGCTTGGCAGATTTGGACCAAATAAGCCACAACTTGGGCACAAAGCGTTGATGTTATTTCCTCTGGTTTGGGATAAATCCATGCAGTAGTTTTTAAAATATGTTATAGAAAAGGGGGTGCTCCTTCTACCTTAAAACCTTTACATCGGCCTTGGTGCTTTGCAGCAGAGAGGCTGATGAAGGCTAATTACGTTTGACTTGCTGGATGGATTTGGATGACATTTTCCAAACAAAAAGTTTGTTAAGCCCCCCCGCCTCCTGAATTGGAAATGTTGGGAAGAATTCATTAAAAAGGAAGGAAAAAGTTATTAAGAAAACATAAAAATGCAGTTTTCAGCCTATTCATATTCATTTTCCCACTGTGAAAAAGGGCAGTTTTTGATAGAGTGAAAACCGCTGGGCAGATTTGGGCCAATTAATAAACAATTTGGACACAAAGCATTGACTTAATTTTCTTGACTGGCTTGGGGTAAATACATCCACCAGTTTTAAAAGAGTCATGGGGGTGCCTCCTGTTCCTTAAAACCATTATATATGTTGGCCTTGATGCTATGCAGGAGAAAGGCTGTGAGGATTTTCAGAAATGAAAAGTCACAATTTTCTTTTTGCTCAATGCAAGTGATTCCCACGATATTGCCGTAGAAGCTGCAAATTAAAGAACTCAAAACGCTATTTGGAGGAGGAAAAAGGATGCCATCAGACTTTGGAATTAACTCCCACAGGACCATCTACAGTCTAATAACATTCCTGACATCAGAAAGAGACTCAACCCCTTTCTGTTTACTTAGTAAAACACTGATTGTTTTGAACGACAGCTCTTAGATGACCTTAGAGGCCTATTTAAATACCAATAGCAATAGCACTCACATAAGGCTCGATGTCGGGAGTAGGAAAGAAGACACCATGTAAAGGTAGTGATTTGGGGATGGGTTGGGGAGCCAGTTACTGGTAGAACATTTTTGTTTTTTCTGGGAAAGACCGCTTGAATCTCACAAGATCACAGCTGCAATGTCGCAAGACGCGCTCAAAGAAAAATGTGCATCACACAAAGTGATGAGTGATAGGGTATGATGGGAGAGGGTTAGTGTGATGCCGGAAATGCATCTGAGGGACAGGGCCTCTGAATCCTTGTCCTTTTTCTGTTTTTACCGTGTGTTCTGTCATGTTTTCTGCCCAGGAGTCCATGAGGGACTCCTGGCAGTGTAGCTCTCTTTTGGTTTGGTGAACAGACCCATGGGATACCCTTATGGCACCCATGGGTAGGGGTACAACCCTGTGCCCCTAGTGTATGTTTTTGGGCACCTGTGGGTGGCCCACAGAGCAGGGTATGGGCTGGTGGCAGCTCCATGCTGAATTTGACAGGTGCTCTGGGTGTCCTCCATTTTGGGATACCCAGGCCCTGCCATTGGAATCAGTTGATTCCTGATAGGAAACAAGATGGCCCCTGTGGCCTCTTGCTTTCTATTGCCTGTTATCTTGTTTTTCCCAAAGTCCTGGGAAGCCCTGACTCTGTCCCTTCCCCCTGGCTGGCTGTTGGGTGGAAGTTCCATATATGGTGTTGTTGTGAAGGCCCAGCTAGACTGACTGGAGCCTTCCCAGTGACTGTATGTTATGGGTACCTCCTGTGGGTGGGACCTGGGTGAATGGAGTGTGTGACCAATATACACTCCTTGTTGTGGTTGTCTGGTTTCTGGCATGAGAGACAAAGACTGAGACAGCCCTGCCCGAAACTGGCCTGAATGCAGTGTGTAGTGTTGAATGGCTGGGTACTTGTCCCAATCCACATTCCTTGTTGTGAGTGTCTGAAAGGGAGGAGTGTGGCCTGAATGCACTGTGTGCCTGATTGGCTGACTGACTGCATGAATGCCCTTCTGTGTGATTGGCTGCTGTGTGTGTGCCAGCAGTGTGGATGAGAGACAGAATAGTATATCTGGGGACCTCTCACCACTGGAAATTGTTCAGAAGCATTCAGAAGCTGAGTCTCCACTCAAGAGTAACTGGATTTGCTGATCCTCGACGTCCAGCTGGAAGAAGAAGACTTGCTGTGGCATTTGCTTCGACGGAACTGAAGGTTGTCGAAATCGTCGAGGACTGACCCGAGAGAGGACCTGGTAAGGCGCCCTCTTCCCGTGCTCCGAGGGACCATCGAGCACCGCTGAATCTTCGCCGAAGCTCCCTGGACGCCAGACCATCGAAAGGCTGCCGACCGGAGAAGGGGACTGCCGAGGAGACCGAAGTAAAGCACCCGGACATCGACGCTGTCGAAGTCCATTGCCGTCGACCAGGGTTCGCAGGTCTGTGCAACCGCTGGAGGCCCGTCGAAGTTGTGTTGCCCAGCCGGGGGAACCACTTGACGCCGAGCCGCCGACGACCGGAGCCGTCCGCTCCTTGCCTAAGAACATTTGACTCGAAGGACTCCCTCGTCCGCACCGTCGACCGCTTTTGCCCTGCCGGAGAAAGTCGAGGACGACCAACGCGCAGAGGAGAATCCGCCGGTGGGTTTCCCGCCACCTCACGATCCCAAAGACTCGAGCGACTCGACGCCCTTGCTGGGCTCCCGTCTCTACAATCTTTGCGGTCCAGAACTATTGTCATCGAGGTGCCCCGCACACCTCCGCCTTGCAGGACGCCGACGCCCCGACGCCGACGAGCACCGCTCGGACGAAGCTGCCGCCTCTTCGACATCGTTCTACCTCGTTTGTCGACGGACGTTCGACGCCCCGTGCCTCCCGCTTGAAAGGGAAGGCATTCAAGAAGGGCCGTCGATTCCCCGTCGCCGAACCCCGAGGTCGTCGACGTTTCTCGACGCCTCTCGACGATCCGTGACTCCTGCTTTAAAGGGGGTCATTCAAGAAGGATCTGTCGACGCCTCTTCGAAGAACTCGACTCCACCAGGTACATTGGGGGGGTAAAAACATTGTAGGAGAGAATAAGACTGTTGAACAATATATGGACTGGGCTTGTGTTATATCTCTTTATTTTACAGGTTGCCCAGGTGGGGGGATCTCCACACAGAACTGTGTCCAGTGGTAGGGGCCAGTATTCTGCCTATTGTTTCAACCCTCTGTTATCTCTCCTCTCTCTATTTGCTGGTTTCCTGCTTATTGATCTGCGTGCCATTGCTACAGTATTGTGAATGCACTGTTATGAGGTCTAATATTAGTGGTACCACTTTAGAATTGTAGATATTTATCATTATTGGTTTTCCTGAGCACAAAGTGCGTTGTTGTGATAAGTGTACATAACCCTTGAATATTAATTATATAAAGACTGTGTTTTCAGTAATACAGTGTGTGGACATTCCTCTGTGGGGGCTTGGGGATACACTGTACTTAAGAACCAGCCTGCATCACCTCCTGAGAAGCTAGGCCTTGATTGCTCGTCCATAGCTACCGTATTAGAGAATCTTGGCTGGGGTCCTCTGTGCCTCTCCTCTACCATATAGGGAGCAGAAGTACAGACACCCCCACCGGTCTTGACAAGCTGGTGGTAGCGGTGGGATGCTTATGGTTTTAAGACTCAGTGTATAACCGTGCCACTTACAAAATATCCGCACTTTATTAGATTAAGGTTTGGGTGTGTACCAAATAACTGCATTACAGGCAATGGAGCCCATTGCAAATGGTAAATTGACTCGGATGAGCTTAGAGGCTCTCCAGAGTGCTTGTGAAGCCAGGGAGTTAGACTTTGTGGATAAGTCTAGGGCTGAGCTGATAGCTGCCCTGGTGGACTACCAGACTGATGGTGAAACCCTTGATGAAGGGGGGGATGCAACCAGTGAGGACTCTGCCCCTGGGGTTGTCGCTGAATCTGTTTCTGGGAATGCCACCATTCCTGCTGCCTCTGTTCCAAACCCCAGCAATTCCATGGAACTTGAGTTATTAAGGATGAAATTGGCCTTTGAATATCGCAAGTTGGAAATAGAAGCTGAGCTTAAGAAAGAGGAGCTGGCACAGCAAGTGGAACTCAAGAATAGGGATCTTGCGCTCAAAGACAAGGACACTGAATGTCAGAGAATCCAGCTAGAGAGAGCTAGAGTGGAGACTTCAGCTAGACCAATTGAGAGTGGCAGGTCCCCAGCCACCAAGTTTATGAAAGATTTGGTTGGTGTGTTTGTGGAGGGTTCAGATATCCTCCAATGGATTGAAGCGTTTGAAATGGCTTGTGCAATTCATGATGTAGATAAAAGAGATTGGGCTAAGTGTTTGTTAAGCAGAGTGCCTCAAACCGGGTATGACTGTATTCTGAAGCTGAGTGTGGAAGAAAGGGGTCAGTACGAGTGTATGAAGTCTGCTTTGATTGCCAAGTTTGGCAAAACACCTACCCAATACCTTAAAAGGTTCAGGGAATTTAAGAAAAGAGAGAATGTGTCTTGGGTTGACTGGGTGAGTACTGCGCACATGAACATGATGGGGTGGATTGACGGTTACAAGGTGAAAACTTTTGTTGAGTTGTCCCACCTCTTGTTTTTTGAGCATTTTTCTGAAGCCTGTTCACCAGAGCTGCGTCAGTATGTGGCTGACCAGAACATTTTGGACCCCTTTAAGCTGGCTAGGTTGGCTGACAAGTGGGTCTCCCACCGGGTGTCCCCTAAGGACTCCAGTGGGAAGGACAAGGACAAAGAAAAGGGGACCTCTCAGAAAGCTGAGGAGTCCCAAAAGCAATCACAGTCGGGTAAACCAAAACCTTCCTCTCCTAAGACCCAAAAATCTAGTGGGGATAAGTCCTCTGTGGGTGGGAATAAGAGTAGTGGTCCACCTGCTGCAAAGCAGGTTCCCAGTGGTTCCAGTACCGTACCCCGCACTCCTGGCACTTGTTGGGATTGTGGGGCTCTGGATCACAAAAGGGGTGACCCCAAGTGTAAAGGTAAGGCACTTGGAGTACAGGCTGTCAGCCTGACCTACCCCTACCCCGTGGCTGAGGTGGAGGCCACTGTCCTCCCCTCCTCTACAGGAATCACATTTGGTGCTCCGGTAGAGATTTCCTTAGTGTCCCTTGGGGCCTGGGACCAGTACGCAGAAGTACTGGCAACTATCCCGCAGAACACCCGTAGGTTTTTGAGAAGTGTCCTCTTGAATGGCCAGCCTTCTACTGGTTTGAGAGACACTGGGGCAAGCATGACAGTGGTGGACAGGACCCTGCTCAAGCCAGAGGACTATGTAGGTGCTCCTCTGAGAACCACCAGGTTAGCTGGTGGGCCTCCCAAATTATCGCCTGTAGCCCTAGTCACACTCATGATTGGAGACAAGACAGCAAAGCTTCCTGTCCTGGTTCAGGACAATGTCCCTGCTAACATTCTGTTAGGAAATGATCTAGTAGAGTTGGGGTTGATCTCGGATGGTCTTCCCATGACTGCTGCTGCAGTCACTAGGTCACAGGTGACACCGGGTCTGGCTGTGAGTCAGGTACCCGAGCCAAAGGCGAGGCCTAAGGCAAGAAGAAGGAAGACCAAGAAGGCCACCTCTGTGGAGGGAACACCTTCTCTTCCTGCTGTTCCGACAGCACCCATTGGGATCCATGCTCCGGACGGGCTGGGTCCAGTGGAAAACCCAAACTCAACTCCTGTGGGAGAAGAGACAGAAGACTCTCCTGTGGGAGAGGTTCTCAACCCGGAGGATCATCCCGACCTTCAATGCTTGTTAGCTGAAGGGGGACCCTCCCGGGCAGACTTCTGTAAGGGACAGAGAGAGTGCCACTCTCTCGAGGGCCTGAGGAAACAGGCCCTGTCCCAGGCACAAGGTGAAGTGCCTAGGACATTCAAGATTTATTGGGAGGGTGAGCTCCTTGTTAGTGAGCCCACTAAGCCCGAACCTGGTGCCCGCAAGAGGTTGGTGGTACCCCAGGTTTACAGGCCCTTCCTACTGCAGTTGGCGCATGAGGTGCCCTTGGCTGGTCATCTTGGGACCAAGAAGACTAAGCAGAGGCTCTCTGCCCATTTCTACTGGCCACGGATGGGAGTAGAGGTGGAGTCCCACTGCAGGACCTGCCCAACTTGTCAGTTGTCTGGCAAGACTGGAGGCAGGGTCATTGCCCCACTGCAGCCATTACCAGTGGTTGGCACACCATTTGAGAGGGTGGGCCTCGACATCGTCGGTCCCCTTGACCCTCCCACTTCAGGTGGACATCGGTTCATCCTGGTCTTGGTAGATCATGCCACCAGGTACCCTGAGGCAATACCCCTTCGGACTGTTACTGCCAAGGTGGTTGCCAGGGCTCTCCTGGGCATTTTCACCCGTGTTGGATTCCCCAAGGAGGTTGTCTCTGACCGAGGATCCAACTTCATGTCTAGTTACATGAAAACCATGTGGAAAGAGTGCGGGGTAACCTACAAGTTCTCCACCTCTTACCACCCCCAGACCAATGGTCTGGTTGAGAGATTTAACAAAACTCTCAAGGGCATGCTAGGTGCTTTGGAAGAGCCCCTAAGGAGGAAATGGGATCTCCTCCTGCCATGCCTGCTGTTTGCTTACAGAGAGGTACCTCAAGAGGGTGTTGGTTTCAGCCCCTTTGAGTTACTCTTTGGACATCCCGTGAGGGGGCCCCTCGCCTTGATCCGAGAAGGCTTGGAAGCCACCCCTCCAGGTCCCGCCAAGCAAGTGGGGGACTATGTGTTAGGCCTCAGGCGGAGGATGACACAAATGATGGGTCAGGCAACAGCAAATCTCAAGGCCAGCCAGGAATTGAATAAGTACTGGCATGACCTGAAAGCTTCGCAAGTGGATTGGACTCCGGGACAGGAAATCCTTGTGATGGAGCCTACCAAGCCTAGAGCTTTGGCAGACAAGTGGACTGGACCCTTCAGGATCATCTCCAAGATGGGCGATGTCAATTATCTGGTGGACATGGGAGCCTCTGGGGTAGCCCCCCAGGTATTCCATGTCAACAGGCTCAAGCCTTTCCACAGGCGAGCAGAGGTCTCATGTCTCTTGCTAGCTTCAAGGCAAGAAGAGGATGAGAGTGAGCCCCTTCCTGATTTGCTGCATAGCAACCCTCAGGATGGCTCAGTGGAGGGAGTACAACTCTCTCCAGATTTGACAACAGAGCAGCAGAGGGCCTGCCGGGCTTTGCTCCAGCAGTATGCCCCTCTGTTTTCACTGACACCGGGCCTTACACCGTGGTGTAAGCACGAAATTGACACTGGTGACAGTGTGCCTGTCAAAAGCAGGAGCTATCGTATGTCAGATACCGTCAAAAACCACATCCAGGCTGAGGTCGCCAAGATGTTGGATCTGGGTGTTATTGAACCCTCCACCAGTCCCTGGTCCAGTCCAGTGGTCCTTGTCCCCAAGGCAAGTTCCCCGGCGGGTACCAAGGATTGGAGGTTCTGTGTGGACTACCGAGGAGTCAATGCCGTCACCAAAACTGACGCGCACCCATTGCCCAGGGCTGATGAGCTCGTGGACACTATAGGTGCTGCCAAATTTGTGAGCACCTTTGACCTTACCTCAGGCTATTGGCAAATAGCTCTGACGGACCATGCCAAGGAAAAGACGGCATTCTCCACACCTGAGGGACTCTACCAGTTTAGGGTCATGCCCTTTGGGTTGAAGAATGCCCCTGCCACCTTCCAGAGATTGGTCAACCATGCGCTCAGTGGGCTGGAAGCCTTTTGTGTGGCTTACTTAGACGACATTGCCGTCTACAGTTCCACCTGGGAAGAGCATTTGACACATCTGGATAAGGTGTTGCAGGCCTTGAAAAGGGCTAACCTCACTATCAAGGCCACCAAGTGCCAGATAGCTCAGGGGAAAGTTACCTATCTTGGTCATGAGGTAGGAGGGGGTCAAATCCAACCTCTCTCCAGTAAAGTACAGGACGTACAGAACTGGGAGACTCCCACTACTCAAACCCAGGTGAGAGCCTTTTTGGGCCTCACTGGGTACTATCGCAATTTCATGGCAGACTATGGAACCATAGCTGCACCCCTGACAGCTCTAACTTCACCCAAACAGCCTAGGAAGGTTAATTGGACTGAAGACTGTCAGAGGGCCTTTGATGGCTTGAAAGAAAGTCTGTGTAGGGCACCTGTGTTGAGTGCGCCTGACTACAGCCGACCCTTTATCGTCCAGACGGATGCCTGCGACACCGGAATTGGAGCTGTCTTGTCCCAGTTAGATGACAAAGGGAGAGAACATCCTATCATATTCATCAGTAGACAACTCAAGGGTAGAGAACTTAGGTGGGCTACTGTTGAAAAGGAATGTTTTAGTATAGTTTGGAGCCTTAGGCGTTTTAGGCCCTACCTTACGGGGTCCACCTTCAAGGTCCAAACAGATCATAAGCCCCTGAAGTGGCTTATGCAGATGAAGGGTGAGAATCCGAAATTGCTCAGGTGGTCGATTAGCCTACAAGGGCTAGACTTCACCATAGAGCACAGACCAGGGAAGAGTCACGATAATGCAGATGGCCTTTCCAGAAGGTATGTTGACCGTCTGGATGAGGGTGTCTATCCCGTGGGAGATTAGGCACCCTCCACCTCAGTCTGGGGGGGGCGACTGTGATGCCGGAAATGCATCTGAGGGACAGGGCCTCTGAATCCTTGTCCTTTTTCTGTTTTTACCGTGTGTTCTGTCATGTTTTCTGCCCAGGAGTCCATGAGGGACTCCTGGCAGTGCAGCTCTCTTTTGGTTTGGTGAACAGACCCATGGGATACCCTTATGGCACCCATGGGTAGGGGTACAACCCTGTGCCCCTAGTGTATGTTTTTGGGCACCTGTGGGTGGCCCACAGAGCAGGGTATGGGCTGGTGGCAGCTCCATGCTGAATTTGACAGGTGCTCTGGGTGTCCTCCATTTTGGGATACCCAGGCCCTGCCATTGGAATCAGTTGATTCCTGATAGGAAACAAGATGGCCCCTGTGGCCTCTTGCTTTCTATTGCCTGTTATCTTGTTTTTCCCAAAGTCCTGGGAAGCCCTGACTCTGTCCCTTCCCCCTGGCTGGCTGTTGGGTGGAAGTTCCATATATGGTGTTGTTGTGAAGGCCCAGCTAGACTGACTGGAGCCTTCCCAGTGACTGTATGTTATGGGTACCTCCTGTGGGTGGGACCTGGGTGAATGGAGTGTGTGACCAATATACACTCCTTGTTGTGGTTGTCTGGTTTCTGGCATGAGAGACAAAGACTGAGACAGCCCTGCCCGAAACTGGCCTGAATGCAGTGTGTAGTGTTGAATGGCTGGGTACTTGTCCCAATCCACATTCCTTGTTGTGAGTGTCTGAAAGGGAGGAGTGTGGCCTGAATGCACTGTGTGCCTGATTGGCTGACTGACTGCATGAATGCCCTTCTGTGTGATTGGCTGCTGTGTGTGTGCCAGCAGTGTGGATGAGAGACAGAATAGTATATCTGGGGACCTCTCACCACTGGAAATTGTTCAGAAGCATTCAGAAGCTGAGTCTCCACTCAAGAGTAACTGGATTTGCTGATCCTCGACGTCCAGCTGGAAGAAGAAGACTTGCTGTGGCATTTGCTTCGACGGAACTGAAGGTTGTCGAAATCGTCGAGGACTGACCCGAGAGAGGACCTGGTAAGGCGCCCTCTTCCCGTGCTCCGAGGGACCATCGAGCACCGCTGAATCTTCGCCGAAGCTCCCTGGACGCCAGACCATCGAAAGGCTGCCGACCGGAGAAGGGGACTGCCGAGGAGACCGAAGTAAAGCACCCGGACATCGACGCTGTCGAAGTCCATTGCCGTCGACCAGGGTTCGCAGGTCTGTGCAACCGCTGGAGGCCCGTCGAAGTTGTGTTGCCCAGCCGGGGGAACCACTTGACGCCGAGCCGCCGACGACCGGAGCCGTCCGCTCCTTGCCTAAGAACATTTGACTCGAAGGACTCCCTCGTCCGCACCGTCGACCGCTTTTGCCCTGCCGGAGAAAGTCGAGGACGACCAACGCGCAGAGGAGAATCCGCCGGTGGGTTTCCCGCCACCTCACGATCCCAAAGACTCGAGCGACTCGACGCCCTTGCTGGGCTCCCGTCTCTACAATCTTTGCGGTCCAGAACTATTGTCATCGAGGTGCCCCGCACACCTCCGCCTTGCAGGACGCCGACGCCCCGACGCCGACGAGCACCGCTCGGACGAAGCTGCCGCCTCTTCGACATCGTTCTACCTCGTTTGTCGACGGACGTTCGACGCCCCGTGCCTCCCGCTTGAAAGGGAAGGCATTCAAGAAGGGCCGTCGATTCCCCGTCGCCGAACCCCGAGGTCGTCGACGTTTCTCGACGCCTCTCGACGATCCGTGACTCCTGCTTTAAAGGGGGTCATTCAAGAAGGATCTGTCGACGCCTCTTCGAAGAACTCGACTCCACCAGGTACATTGGGGGGGTAAAAACATTGTAGGAGAGAATAAGACTGTTGAACAATATATGGACTGGGCTTGTGTTATATCTCTTTATTTTACAGGTTGCCCAGGTGGGGGGATCTCCACACAGAACTGTGTCCAGTGGTAGGGGCCAGTATTCTGCCTATTGTTTCAACCCTCTGTTATCTCTCCTCTCTCTATTTGCTGGTTTCCTGCTTATTGATCTGCGTGCCATTGCTACAGTATTGTGAATGCACTGTTATGAGGTCTAATATTAGTGGTACCACTTTAGAATTGTAGATATTTATCATTATTGGTTTTCCTGAGCACAAAGTGCGTTGTTGTGATAAGTGTACATAACCCTTGAATATTAATTATATAAAGACTGTGTTTTCAGTAATACAGTGTGTGGACATTCCTTTGTGGGGGCTTGGGGATACACTGTACTTAAGAACCAGCCTGCATCACCTCCTGAGAAGCTAGGCCTTGATTGCTCGTCCATAGCTACCGTATTAGAGAATCTTGGCTGGGGTCCTCTGTGCCTCTCCTCTACCATATAGGGAGCAGAAGTACAGACACCCCCACCGGTCTTGACAGTTAGGGAGGGGAAAAAGCAATTGAGTGGAATCAGAGGACGAGGTAAAAAGAAGACGGACACAGGTTGAGTGCCTGTGAGGATGTGTAAGACTTTTTAATTCTGAGCAATTTTTCCCATTATAGCGCGAATCAGCAAACTGCCACTCTACCACAGGATTTCTGTTATTGGAAGGGACTAATGTGAATGAGGAATTAGACAAAAAGGTTTAACATCTGCACTGCCTGCATCTACTGGGCAGGGGCAATGGATGTTTGGTAACAGATTAATGGTATGATACGGCCAGTGGGCCCAAAAGAAAGATATTGTTGCAACACATACAGAGACCACGGCCAAAGGCCATAGGTAGAGAGACCTCAAGAAACCATGGAACGTTTTTTCAGCCGTGACCACTGGCCATGGCTGAAGGCAATGGCTAGTAGGCCCAAAAGAAAACTATTTGTAAAACAGGTGCAGTAGCAACAGCAGAGGGCCATGGTTAGTGGGCCCTGAGGAAACTAAGGTATAGCAAAACCCTTGCAATTCAGTAGAAAAACATTCAATAAAAGAGAGTTAAGGTGATCAGATTTAATGTAACAAAATCCCTTAAATTCAGCACTCGCATTTCAATCTTCCTTCGAGAAGGAAATTTGTCACATGAACCACACAGTAATAGGGGTAATGGTCAGGACAGGGAGGAAAAAAAGTAATTGAGGGAAGTGGGGGGACCATGAAAAGAGGAGAGGTGCACTTGGTGAGTGCTTGTGAAGACAGGGAAGTGTTTTGGATTTTCAAGCATTATCGAGGGAATACCAGGGGAATTCCGCAGGCTTGGGTAGTTCAATTATGCTGTATGTGTAGTTTGTTGCCATTATGTGGGGAATCCTGCGGGATTGGGGAGAGAGTGAAAAAAAGGAATTTTACATCTGCAGTGATCACATCTCCTAGGCAAGGTGAAATGGGTTTCTGTGCCAAAGGTCATGGATAGTGGGCCCCAATGAAACCTATTGGTGCAATATGTACAGTGGCCATAGCCATAGGCCATGAAGAAACCTATTGGTGAAACATCTACAGTAACCACAGTAACCACACGACGGCCAGGGCTCAGAAGAAACCTATTGGTGAAACATCTACAGAACCACGCCTGAAGGCCAGAGCTGGTGGTCTCAGAAGAAACCTATTGGTGTAACACAGGGGTGCACAACTGATTTTGACAGAGGGCCGAAAGTACCTTACATGAGGGCTATAGTGGGCCGAAAAGTAAATGTGGGCGGGGCGGTAGGCGGGGCGTGGCAGGAGGCTTTTTAAACCCCCAATTTCTACTAAACACATGGAAAAAGAATGTTTTTGAGGGGTAACGATTTTTATTTGCATTTCAAACTTACATTTTGTACTACACATTTTCCATTGTTATAATTTATTTCTATTTAGTTATTGTATCTCGCATGTTTAGTTAACTTATATATATTTTATTGACCCTAGATTGGACATGCCGTTATTTTGGACTGCTACAGTTTGCTATTTGGGTTGCCCAAGAGGAGTATGGCCTTCATTGAGTCAGGTTTCCTCAAAAAGCCAAAGATGAACATCTCCCAACTGTGCCTGTTTTAGCTTTATTATTGGGTTCACTCTTGGAGTGCAACACTATGCCCCATGTCCCTCACCCCCAACCAAACACTATGCCCCTTGGCCCCCACACCCCCAACCAAACATTATGCCCCATGGCTCCCTCACCCCCATCCAAACATTATGCCCCATGGCACCCTCACCCCCAACCAAACACTATGCCCCATGTCCCTCACCCCCAACCAAACACTATGCCCCATGGCCCCCTCACCCCCAACCAAACATTATGCCCCATGTCCCTCACCCCCAACCAAACACTATGCCCCATGGCCCCCTCACCCCCAACCAAACACTATGCCCCTTGCCCCCCTCACCCCGAACCAAACACTATGGCCCTTGCCCCCCTCACCCCCAACCAAACATTATGCCCCTTGCCCCCTCACCCCCAACCAAACATTATGCCCCATGGCCCCCTCACCCCCAACCAAACATTATGCCCCATGGCACCCTCACCCCCAACCAAACACTATGCCCCATGTCCCTCACCCCCAACCAAACACTATGCCCCATGGCCCCCTCACATCCAACCAAACATTATGCCCCATGGCCCCCTCACCCCCAACCAAACACTATGCCCCATGGCACCCTCACCCCGAACCAAACACTATGCCCCATGTCCCTCACCCCCAACCAAGCACTATGCCCCATGGCCCCCTCACATCCAACCAAACATTATGCCCCATGGCCCCCTCACCCCCAACCAAACACTATGGCCCTTGCCCCCCTCACCCCCAACCAAACATTATGCCCCTTGCCCCCCTCACCCCCAACCAAACACTATGGCCCTTGCCCCCCTCACCCCCAACCAAACATTATGCCCCTTGCCCCCCTCACCCCAACCAAACATTATGCCCCATGGCCCCCTCACCCCCAACCAAACATTATGCCCCTTGCCCCCCTCACCCCCAACCAAACACTATGGCCCTTGCCCCCCTCACCCCCAACCAAACATTATGCCCCTTGCCCTCCTCACCCCCAACCATACATTATGCCCCATGGCCCCTCACCCCCAACCAAACATTATGCCCCATGGCCCCCTCACCCCCAACCAAACACTATGCCCCATGGCACCCTCACCCCCAACCAAACACTATGCCCCATGTCCCTCACCCCCAACCAAACACTATGCCCCATGGCCCCCTCACATCCAACCAAACATTATGCCCCATGCCCCCCTCACATCCAACCAAACATTATGCCCCATGGCCCCCTCACATCCAACCAAACTTTATGCCCCATGGCACCCTCACCCCCAACCAAACACTATGCCCCATGTCCCTCACCTCCAACCAAACACTATGCCCCATGGCCCCCTCACACCCAAGCAAACACTATGCCCCATGGCCCCCTCACCCCCAAGCAAACACTATGCCCCTTGCCCCCTCACCCCCAACCAAACATTATGCCCCATGGCCCCCTCACCCCCAACCAAACATTATGCCCCATGACCCCCTCACCCCAACCAAACACTATGCCCCATGGCACCCTCACCCCCAACCAAACACTATGCCCCATGTCCCTCACCCCCAACCAAACACTATGCCCCATGGCCCCCTCACATCCAACCAAACATTATGCCCCATGGCCCCCTCACCCCCAACCAAACATTATGCCCCATGGCTCCCTCACCCCCATCCAAACATTATGCCCCATGGCACCCTCACCCCCAACCAAACACTATGCCCCATGTCCCTCACCCCAACCAAACACTATGCCCCATGGCCCCCTCACCCCCAACCAAACATTATGCCCCATGTCCCTCACCCCCAACCAAACACTATGCCCCATGGCCCCCTCACCCCCAACCAAACACTATGCCCCTTGCCCCCCTCACCCCGAACCAAACACTATGGCCCTTGCCCCCCTCACCCCCAACCAAACATTATGCCCCTTGCCCCCCTCACCCCCAACCAAACATTATGCCCCATGGCCCCCTCACCCCCAACCAAACATTATGCCCCATGGCACCCTCACCCCCAACCAAACACTATGCCCCATGTCCCTCACCCCCAACCAAACACTATGCCCCATGGCCCCCTCACATCCAACCAAACATTATGCCCCATGGCCCCCTCACCCCCAACCAAACACTATGCCCCATGGCACCCTCACCCCCAACCAAACACTATGCCCCATGTCCCTCACCCCCAACCAAACACTATGCCCCATGGCCCCCTCACATCCAACCAAACATTATGCCCCATGGCCCCCTCACCCCCAACCAAACACTATGGCCCTTGCCCCCCTCACCCCCAACCAAACATTATGCCCCTTGCCCCCCTCACCCCCAACCAAACACTATGGCCCTTGCCCCCCTCACCCCCAACCAAACATTATGCCCCTTGCCCCCCTCACCCCAACCAAACATTATGCCCCATGGCCCCCTCACCCCCAACCAAACATTATGCCCCTTGCCCCGCTCACCCCCAACCAAACACTATGGCCCTTGCCCCCTCACCCCCAACCAAACATTATGCCCCTTGCCCCCCTCACCCCCAACCATACATTATGCCCCATGGCCCCCTCACCCCCAACCAAACATTATGCCCCATGGCCCCCTCACCCCCAACCAAACACTATGCCCCATGGCACCCTCACCCCCAACCAAACACTATGCCCCATGTCCCTCACCCCCAACCAAACACTATGCCCCATGGCCCCCTCACATCCAACCAAACATTATGCCCCATGCCCCCCTCACATCCAACCAAACATTATGCCCCATGGCCCCCTCACATCCAACCAAACTTTATGCCCCATGGCACCCTCACCCCCAACCAAACACTATGCCCCATGTCCCTCACCTCCAACCAAACACTATGCCCCATGGCCCCCTCACACCCAAGCAAACACTATGCCCCATGGCCCCCTCACCCCCAAGCAAACACTATGCCCCTTGCCCCCTCACCCCCAACCAAACATTATGCCCCATGGCCCCCTCACCCCCAACCAAACATTATGCCCCATGACCCCCTCACCCCAACCAAACACTATGCCCCATGGCACCCTCACCCCCAACCAAACACTATGCCCCATGTCCCTCACCCCCAACCAAACACTATGCCCCATGGCCCCCTCACATCCAACCAAACATTATGCCCCATGGCCCCCTCACCCCCAACCAAACATTATGCCCCATGGCTCCCTCACCCCCATCCAAACATTATGCCCCATGGCACCCTCACCCCCAACCAAACACTATGCCCCATGTCCCTCACCCCAACCAAACACTATGCCCCATGGCCCCCTCACCCCCAACCAAACATTATGCCCCATGTCCCTCACCCCCAACCAAACACTATGCCCCATGGCCCCCTCACCCCCAACCAAACACTATGCCCCATGGCACCCTCACCCCCAACCAAACACTATGCCCCATGTCCCTCACCCCCAACCAAACACTATGCCCCATGTCCCTCACCTCCAACCAAACACTATGCCCCATGGCCCCCTCACACCCAAGCAAACACTATGCCCCATGGCCCCCTCACCCCCAAGCAAACACTATGCCCCTTGCCCCCTCACCCCCAACCAAACATTATGCCCCATGACCCCCTCACCCCAACCAAACACTATGCCCCATGGCACCCTCACCCCCAACCAAACACTATGCCCCATGTCCCTCACCCCCAACCAAACACTATGCCCCATGGCCCCCTCACATCCAACCAAACATTATGCCCCATGGCCCCCTCACCCCCAACCAAACATTATGCCCCATGGCTCCCTCACCCCCATCCAAACATTATGCCCCATGGCACCCTCACCCCCAACCAAACACTATGCCCCATGTCCCTCACCCCAACCAAACACTATGCCCCATGGCCCCCTCACCCCCAACCAAACATTATGCCCCATGTCCCTCACCCCCAACCAAACACTATGCCCCATGGCCCCCTCACCCCCAACCAAACACTATGCCCCTTGCCCCCCTCACCCCGAACCAAACACTATGGCCCTTGCCCCCCTCACCCCCAACCAAACATTATGCCCCTTGCCCCCTCACCCCCAACCAAACATTATGCCCCATGGCCCCCTCACCCCCAACCAAACATTATGCCCCATGGCACCCTCACCCCCAACCAAACACTATGCCCCATGTCCCTCACCCCCAACCAAACACTATGCCCCATGGCCCCCTCACATCCAACCAAACATTATGCCCCATGGCCCCCTCACCCCCAACCAAACACTATGCCCCATGGCACCCTCACCCCGAACCAAACACTATGCCCCATGTCCCTCACCCCCAACCAAGCACTATGCCCCATGGCCCCCTCACATCCAACCAAACATTATGCCCCATGGCCCCCTCACCCCCAACCAAACACTATGGCCCTTGCCCCCCTCACCCCCAACCAAACATTATGCCCCTTGCCCCCCTCACCCCCAACCAAACACTATGGCCCTTGCCCCCCTCAACCCCAACCAAACATTATGCCCCTTGCCCCCCTCACCCCAACCAAACATTATGCCCCATGGCCCCCTCACCCCCAACCAAACATTATGCCCCTTGCCCCCCTCACCCCCAACCAAACACTATGGCCCTTGCCCCCCTCACCCCCAACCAAACATTATGCCCCTTGCCCCCCTCACCCCCAACCATACATTATGCCCCATGGCCCCCTCACCCCCAACCAAACATTATGCCCCATGGCCCCCTCACCCCCAACCAAACACTATGCCCCATGGCACCCTCACCCCCAACCAAACACTATGCCCCATGTCCCTCACCCCCAACCAAACACT
Organism: Ambystoma mexicanum; assembly: GCF_040938575.1. Classification (NCBI taxonomy): domain Eukaryota; kingdom Metazoa; phylum Chordata; class Amphibia; order Caudata; family Ambystomatidae; genus Ambystoma; species Ambystoma mexicanum. The sequence continues at coordinate 386,879,631 of NC_090937.1, forward strand.
ATGCCCCATGGCCCCCTCACATCCAACCAAACATTATGCCCCATGCCCCCCTCACATCCAACCAAACATTATGCCCCATGGCCCCCTCACATCCAACCAAACTTTATGCCCCATGGCACCCTCACCCCCAACCAAACACTATGCCCCATGTCCCTCACCTCCAACCAAACACTATGCCCCATGGCCCCCTCACACCCAAGCAAACACTATGCCCCATGGCCCCCTCACCCCCAAGCAAACACTATGCCCCTTGCCCCCTCACCCCCAACCAAACATTATGCCCCATGGCCCCCTCACCCCCAACCAAACATTATGCCCCATGACCCCCTCACCCCAACCAAACACTATGCCCCATGGCACCCTCACCCCCAACCAAACACTATGCCCCATGTCCCTCACCCCCAACCAAACACTATGCCCCATGGCCCCCTCACATCCAACCAAACATTATGCCCCATGGCCCCCTCACCCCCAACCAAACATTATGCCCCATGGCTCCCTCACCCCCATCCAAACATTATACCCCATGGCACCCTCACCCCCAACCAAACACTATGCCCCATGTCCCTCACCCCAACCAAACACTATGCCCCATGGCCCCCTCACCCCCAACCAAACATTATGCCCCATGTCCCTCACCCCCAACCAAACACTATGCCCCATGGCCCCCTCACCCCCAACCAAACACTATGCCCCTTGCCCCCCTCACCCCGAACCAAACACTATGGCCCTTGCCCCCCTCACCCCCAACCAAACATTATGCCCCTTGCCCCCCTCACCCCCAACCAAACATTATGCCCCATGGCCCCCTCACCCCCAACCAAACATTATGCCCCATGGCACCCTCACCCCCAACCAAACACTATGCCCCATGTCCCTCACCCCCAACCAAACACTATGCCCCATGGCCCCCTCACATCCAACCAAACATTATGCCCCATGGCCCCCTCACCCCCAACCAAACACTATGCCCCATGGCACCCTCACCCCCAACCAAACACTATGCCCCATGTCCCTCACCCCCAACCAAACACTATGCCCCATGGCCCCCTCACATCCAACCAAACATTATGCCCCATGGCCCCCTCACCCCCAACCAAACACTATGGCCCTTGCCCCCCTCACCCCCAACCAAACATTATGCCCCTTGCCCCCCTCACCCCCAACCAAACACTATGGCCCTTGCCCCCCTCGCCCCCAACCAAACATTATGCCCCTTGCCCCCCTCACCCCAACCAAACATTATGCCCCATGGCCCCCTCACCCCCAACCAAACATTATGCCCCTTGCCCCCCTCACCCCCAACCAAACACTATGGCCCTTGCCCCCTCACCCCCAACCAAACATTATGCCCCTTGCCCCCCTCACCCCCAACCATACATTATGCCCCATGGCCCCCTCACCCCCAACCAAACATTATGCCCCATGGCCCCCTCACCCCCAACCAAACACTATGCCCCATGGCACCCTCACCCCCAACCAAACACTATGCCCCATGTCCCTCACCCCCAACCAAACACTATGCCCCATGGCCCCCTCACATCCAACCAAACATTATGCCCCATGCCCCCCTCACATCCAACCAAACATTATGCCCCATGGCCCCCTCACATCCAACCAAACTTTATGCCCCATGGCACCCTCACCCCCAACCAAACACTATGCCCCATGTCCCTCACCTCCAACCAAACACTATGCCCCATGGCCCCCTCACACCCAAGCAAACACTATGCCCCATGGCCCCCTCACCCCCAAGCAAACACTATGCCCCTTGCCCCCTCACCCCCAACCAAACATTATGCCCCATGGCCCCCTCACCCCCAACCAAACATTATGCCCCATGACCCCCTCACCCCAACCAAACACTATGCCCCATGGCACCCTCACCCCCAACCAAACACTATGCCCCATGTCCCTCACCCCCAACCAAACACTATGCCCCATGGCCCCCTCACATCCAACCAAACATTATGCCCCATGGCCCCCTCACCCCCAACCAAACATTATGCCCCATGGCTCCCTCACCCCCATCCAAACATTATGCCCCATGGCACCCTCACCCCCAACCAAACACTATGCCCCATGTCCCTCACCCCAACCAAACACTATGCCCCATGGCCCCCTCACCCCCAACCAAACATTATGCCCCATGTCCCTCACCCCCAACCAAACACTATGCCCCATGGCCCCCTCACCCCCAACCAAACACTATGCCCCTTGCCCCCCTCACCCCGAACCAAACACTATGGCCCTTGCCCCCCTCAACCCCAACCAAACATTATGCCCCTTGCCCCCCTCACCCCCAACCAAACATTATGCCCCATGGCCCCCTCACCCCCAACCAAACATTATGCCCCATGGCACCCTCACCCCCAACCAAACACTATGCCCCATGTCCCTCACCCCCAACCAAACACTATGCCCCATGGCCCCCTCACATCCAACCAAACATTATGCCCCATGGCCCCCTCACCCCCAACCAAACACTATGCCCCATGGCACCCTCACCCCCAACCAAACACTATGCCCCATGTCCCTCACCCCCAACCAAACACTATGCCCCATGGCCCCCTCACATCCAACCAAACATTATGCCCCATGGCCCCCTCGCCCCCAACCAAACACTATGGCCCTTGCCCCCCTCACCCCCAACCAAACATTATGCCCCTTGCCCCCCCCACCCCCAACCAAACACTATGGCCCTTGCCCCCCTCACCCCCAACTAAACATTATGCCCCTTGCCCCCCTCACCCCAACCAAACATTATGCCCCATGGCCCCCTCACCCCCAACCAAACATTATGCCCCTTGCCCCCCTCACCCCCAACCAAACACTATGGCCCTTGCCCCCCTCACCCCCAACCAAACATTATGCCCCTTGCCCCCCTCACCCCCAACCATACATTATGCCCCATGGCCCCCTCACCCCCAACCAAACATTATGCCCCATGGCCCCCTCACCCCCAACCAAACACTATGCCCCATGGCACCCTCACCCCCAACCAAACACTATGCCCCATGTCCCTCACCCCCAACCAAACACTATGCCCCATGGCCCCCTCACATCCAACCAAACATTATGCCCCATGCCCCCCTCACATCCAACCAAACATTATGCCCCATGGCCCCCTCACATCCAACCAAACTTTATGCCCCATGGCACCCTCACCCCCAACCAAACACTATGCCCCATGTCCCTCACCTCCAACCAAACACTATGCCCCATGGCCCCCTCACACCCAAGCAAACACTATGCCCCATGGCCCCCTCACCCCCAAGCAAACACTATGCCCCTTGCCCCCTCACCCCTAACCAAACATTATGCCCCATGGCCCCCTCACCCCCAACCAAACATTATGCCCCATGACCCCCTCACACCCAACCAAACACTATGCCCCATGGCACCCTCACCCCCAACCAAACACTATGCCCCATGTCCCTCACCCCCAACCAAACACTATGCCCCATGGCCCCCTCACATCCAACCAAACATTATGCCCCATGGCCCCCTCACATCCAACCAAACATTATGCCCCATGGCCCCCTCACATCCAACCAAACACTATGCCCCATGTCCCTCACCCCCAACCAAACACTATGCCCCATGGCCCCCTCACACCCAAGCAAACACTATGCCCCATGGCCCCCTCACCCCCAAGCAAACACTATGCCCCAGGGCCCCCTTACTCCCAACCAAACACTATGGCAGTTGGAAAAAACATCTTTTTGGAGGTGTACCGTTTTATTTGTATTTAAAACTTACATGTTGTACTATACATTTCCCCAAATCATACAGGATGAAACAGTGAACCAGACATAGTTGATCAGTGAGAAACATTGCAGCGTTGCTCAGCTGTCAGTTTCAGGATCTCAGGCTTCAGTGAGGTTGTCCCTACTCTCAGGATAGCATGGAGATGTTGGTCAGTTAGTCTTGTCCTTAGGCTGGATTTATGTAGTTTCATTTGTGAAAAAACCTGCTCACAAATGTAAGTACTGCCAAACATAGAAACCATCTTTAATGCTTCCCGTGACAGATTGGGGAATTGCGCAGTGTCCAGAGACTGATAGAAGACTAATAAAGGCATCTCTCTGTGCTTATTTTTGAGGGCACTACAGCACTGAAGTTCAATCAGTTCCAGTTGCAGTTCAGGTTGCACACTGTCAACATCAGCTGAGAAAGGGTCTGCAAAAAGTTTAAAAGAGGCTCGCTGGGATTTGAATTGTAAGAAACGATTCTCAAAAACATTTTGCAGTTCCTTCAGGACCTTCACATGCCGATACCACCCTCCATACTTGTCATGGGGGAAAACCTCTGCACATGCGGGGTAGTGTGCCAGCATCCCTTTCTCCAGTTGGGCTGTCAGAAGCCTTAACTTTATTTCAAAGGCACAAACTGCCTCAAACAGATCCGATATGAGATTTTGGCTTCCTTGCAACTGTAAATTTAAATAATTGAAATGGCCTGTCAGGTCAGTCAGAAAAGCAAAGTTGGCTACCCAGTCAATATCTAGCATGACAGAAGTGTCCATTCCCTTTTCATCAAGGAATGCTTTTATTTCGTGCCGTAAAGCAAAGAATCGCTTCAGCACATTGCCACGACTAAGCCATCGAACATCGGTGTGATATAGGACATCACCATAATCCGCCTTTACCTCTTCTAGAAACGCCTGAAACAATCGGTGATTTAAAGAGCGTGCACGGACAAAATTAACCGTTTTCACAACAAAGTCCATCACTTGAGTGAATTTCAAATGTTTTGCACATAATGCCTCGTGGTGGATTATGCAGTGATAATTTTTTTAATGGACAGCCTTCTCGCCTAAGTGCCTTTTCAAGCAGCCAATAAACCCATTTTGCTCCCCAACCATGGCTGGTGCCCCATCAGTCGTCACGCCTACCAACGCATCCCATGGCAAATTTAAATCATCAATGACTTTTTGAAAGGCATTAAAAATGTCAGCACCAGTAGTCCTGCCATGCAAAGATACCAGGGAAGCCAGTTCCTGAAATACTTTGCATTGATTATCGACCCCCCGAATGAAAATTAAGAGTTGGGCTGTGTCACTTGCATCTGTGCTCTCATCAAGGGCAGCTGAAAAGAACTTCACATCCTTACACTGCATTTTCAGTTGGCTGTAACAATTGTCAGCCATATCTACAATACGCCGCTGGATACTCATATGTGAAAGGGGAACATTTGTAAAAACATCTTTTTTTTCTTTACACACTGCCTCGCAAATCTCCATCAGGCAGTCTTTAACGAAATCCCCATCTGTGAAAGGACGTGCTGACCTTGCAATAAGCCGAGCAACCTTATAACTCGCAAAGGTGGCTCATTCAGATTCTTTTTTTTTCTGGGCAAAAACACCCTGTTGCTTAGCCAGCTGTGTTTTTAGCTCCCCAGCTTTCTTAATTCTCGCTTCCCCCTGCAAATCCTTATATTGTGAATGTTTTGATTCACAATGGCGGCGGATATCATATTCCTTGGGGACTGCTATGCGTTCGAGACAAATGAGACACGAGTACACATCAGGTTTGGACTCGATGAAAAAAAACTTCTCAGTCCACTCATCCTTAAATTGACGGTGCTCCTGGTCAATCTTTCTTTTTTTTACTGCACTAAACATTGGCAGGGACATCTTTGGATAAAGATACGAAATCCACTGTTATGCTCCCACTACGACGGTCCAAGTCTAGAGTATATACAAATTATATACTTTTTGGAGAATCCTAGAAGCGACAAAAGAACAAGATCAGATAAAGAACATAGCCTTGCCAGCATACCTTTTCATGCACTTATTGATGGATACTTTGAGGAATAGCGGGGTGCATAGCATATCAACCTGCTATGTTTGAGATTAAGGTGGAAATTGAGGACATACTTTTAAAAAAAAAATAACATTTCAAAGCACAAGCTGTTGCCAAATTATGAGCTTTTGAAAGGAATTATCACAGGTTGACCAATTACTTTAGTGAACATACAAAGAAACTGATCTCAGTTTCTTCCTGGGCAGGGCAAAACTGGCAGGAAATCCACCATATTGCGCCAGAGAAATAGTTTCTGCTTTTGCTTCTATCCCCCTGAACAATGCTTGATGGGGTTGTAGAAAGGTAACAATTACCCACACTCAATGGGTCTCAAATGCTTGATCGAGGTTTAGTTGCAAAATTACAGGAGCAGACATCATCCAGGATCTTACTAGAAAAGGCTGCAGCCGATTTTGAAAGCTTTAGGAATGTACAAATAACCACACCCACTGCTCACCCTTGACACTCTGGCCCAACATCTCTAATGATATGCTATGATAGTTTATTTCTGGTAGAGCCGGAGAATTACACAAGGTGAGGGAGAGGGGAGGAGAAAGGAGGGAGAGGAACAAAACAAGCTTTTATCGTACTAGGCCTGACGACATTTCAGATAGTGCTGGAGAGGGAGAGGGGATAGTAAGTGGGGGTGGGGGGCAAACATTTGTAACTATCATACCATGTCCAGGAACAATTCTGGACCTAGGAGTATGATCTTTAGGGGACTGCAGCGAATGCCAAAGAGCATCACTAAATGGGAACAGAGCTACATGGTGATGCCGTTTTGGGTTTGGCCCGGGATTTACACACTGGGTGCAGTTGCTATACATCAGGCCAGTGGCCAGGGTTCGCACTGGCAAACACATTTCACTTGCCTGTGTGATCCTACAGGGCACCAGGCAAGGCTGCCAGTTGTCTCTGATGTTATTCACCCTGGCCCACCTCACCCCCCAACTCAGCACACACACAAACATGCACCCATACAGACCCGAACCCCCCACCCCCCAAATCAGCACACACACAAGCACCCAACCAGACCCGAACCCCCACCCCCCAACTCAGCACACACACCAACATGCAAACATACAGACCCAAACCCCCACCCCCCAACTCAGCACACACACAAACATGCACCCATACAGACCCGAACCCTCCACCCCCCGAACTCCAAACCCCCACCCGCCAAATCAGCACACACACACAAGCACCCAACCAGACCCGAACCCCCACCCCCAACTCAGCACACTCTCAAACATGCAAACATACAGACCCAAACCCCCACCCCCAACTCAGCACACACACAAACATGCAACCAGACAGACCCGACCCCCCACCCCAAATCAGCACACACAGACCCGAACCCCCCACCCCCAACTCAGCACACACACAAACATGCACCCAGACAGACCCGACCCCCCACCCCAAATCAGCACACACACAGACCCGAACCCCCCACCCCCAACTCAGCACACACACACAAACATGCACCCATACAGACCCGAACCCCCACCCCCCCAACTCCAAACCCCCACCCCCCAAATCAGCACGCACAAGCACCCAACCAGACCCGAACCCCCACCCCCCAACTCAGCACACACACAAACATGCACCCATACAGACCCGAACCCCCCACGCCCCCCAACTCCAAACCCCCACCCCCCAAATCAGCACACACACACAAGCACCCAACCAGACCCGAACCCCCACCCCCCAACTCAGCACACTCTCAAACATGCAAACATACAGACCCAAACCCCCACCCCCAACTCAGCACACACACAAACATGCACCCATACAGACCCGAACCCCCCAACCCCCCCAACCCCCAAATCAGCACAAACACACAAGCACCCAACCAGACCCGAACCCCCACCCCCCAACTCAGCACACACACAAACATGCACCCAGACAGACCCGACCCCCCACCCCAAATCAGCACACACACAGACCCGAACCCTCCACCCCCAACTCAGCACACACACAAACATGCACCCATACAGACCCGAACCCCCCACCCCCCAACTCCAAACCCCCCAAATCAGCATACACACACAAGCACCCAACCAGACCCGAACCCCCACCCCCAAACTCAGCACACTCTCAAACATGCAAACATACAGACCCAAACCCCCACCCCCAACTCAGCACACACACAAACATGCACCCATACAGACCCGACCCCCCACCCCAAATCAGCACACACACAGACCCGAACCCGCCACCCCCAACTCAGCACACACACAAACATGCACCCATACAGACCCGAACCCCTCCACCCCCCAACTCAGCACACAAAAAACATTCAAATCAAAACATTCATACACATCCGACAATTCCCCCACTCCCGCATCTCAACATACACACAAAAAACATTCAAATCCAAACATTCATACACATCTGACACCCCCCACCCCGCATCTCAATATACACACAGAAAATTACAATCCAAACATTCATACACATCCGACACACATCCGACACCCCCCCACCCCCACATCTCAACATACACACAAAAAACATTCAAATCCAAACATTCATACACATCTGACACCCCCCACCCCCGCATCTCAACATACACACAAAAAATATTACAATCCAAACATTCATACACATCCGACACACATCCGACACCCCCCCACCCCCGCATCTCAACATACACACAAAATACATTCAAATCCAAACATCCGACACACATCCAACACCCCCCCACCCCAACATACACACAAAAAACATTAAAATACAAACATCCGACACACATCCAACACCCCCCCACCCCCACATCTCAACATACACACAAAATACATTCAGATTCAAACATCCGACACACATCCAACACCCCCCCACCCGAACATACACACAAAAAACATTAAAATCCAAACATCCGACACACATCCAACACCCCCCACCCCCGCATCTCACCATACACACAAAATACATTCAAATCCAAACATCCGACACACATCCAACACCCCCCCACCCCCACATCTCAACATACACACAAAATACATTCAGATCCAAACATCCGACACACATCCAACACCCCCCCACCCGAACATACACACAAAAAACATTAAAATCCAAACATCCGACACACATCCAACACCCCCCCACCCCCGCATCTCACCATACACACAAAATACATTAAAATCCAAACATCCGACACACATCCGACACCCCCCCAACCCCCGCATCTCAACATACACACAAAAAACATTAAAATCCAAACATCCAACACATATCCGACACACATCCGACCCCCCCCTCGCAACATACACACACAAACAAAGCAAAACAGACCCGACACACAAACACAAACAGACCACTTACCGGAGACGTGCTGGAAGGCAGGCAGGTAAGCGGCAGGTAAGCTGGAACGCTGGACTCGTACTACGGCTGGCGTGGTCCAAGGCTGAAATGCCTTCCGGCATCAAGCCTTATGGACCACGCCAGCCGTAGTGCTGGCCCTCCATTGGTGCAGCACACACGCATTACGTGGCTCGTAGGAGTGACGTGGTGCGCATGTGTGTGCTGAGCCAATGAGGGCCAGTGTTTTGTCCGGCCCGGAAGACAACAAAGACTTTCCTAATGGAGGGCGGCTGCGGGCCGCCCTCCATTAGGAAAGTCTTTTTGCCTCGCGGGCTGGACAAAAGAGCATGGCGGGCCGCAACTGGCCCGCGGGCCGTATGTTGTGCACCCATGGTGTAACATGTACAGTTGCCATAGCCAAAGGCCATGGCTAGACAGCCTCAAACAAACCTATTGGTATAACATGTACAGTGCCGTGGTCACTGGCCATGTACAAGGGCCATGGCTATTGGGCCATGAAGAAACCTATTGGTGAAACATCTACAGTAACCACGCCTGAAGGCCAGAGCTAGCGAGCTCAGAAGAAACCTATTGGTGAAACATCTACAGTAACCACAGTAACCACACGACGGCCAGGGCTCAGAAGAAACCTATTGGTGAAACATCTACAGGAACCACGCCTGAAGGCCAGAGCTGGTGGTCTCTGAAGAAACCTATTAGTGTAACATGTACAGTGGCGATAGCCAAAGGCCATGGCTAGACAGCCTCAAACAAACCTATTGGTATAACATGTGCAGTGCCGTGGTCACTGGCCATGTACAAGGGCCATGGCTATTGGGCCATGAAGAAACCTATTGGTGAAACATCTACAGTAACCACGCCTGAAGGCCAGAGCTAGTGAGCTCAGAAGAAACCTATTGGTGTAACATGTTCAGTGTCCACCGCCGAAGGTCACGCCCACTGCACAACATGTACAGTGACCACGGCCAAAGGCCATTACTAGTGGGCCCTAAAAGAACCTATAATAAAACCCTTACAATTCAGTGAAATAACGTTAGTTAGGAGAGAGTTAATGCGATCAGATTTAATATGAGAATCCATAGCACAAAACCTTTGAAATTCAGTGGAAAAAATCATTGGTTAAGAGAGAGTTCGGTGGTCAGATTTAATCCAAGAAAACCCCTGAAATTCAGCAATCGCATTTCCAGCAAGTCCACCTTAACTCTGCGCCCCCTGTTGTGGGGCGTATGGCCACAATGATGACATCACTGGTGACATCACTAATCACATCATACATTACATCACTGATGGTGCCAGTAATTACATAATGCATGACATTTCTGATGTCACTGGTTTGATTAATACTATTTTGAAATATGACACACTTGGTTTTTAACAAAACCTATGCATACATATTTCATACTTACACAGTGCACTTTATTCTGCCCTTGTTTCTATAAATGTAGTGCACAGTGCACACTTGTAAGTGCAGACAGATATTATTACAAAGAAGAATAGTCTGTGAGCATTTATGTACTTTGGAAAGTAATCTGTTATATTGGAATTAAAATTCATAATTTATTTTCCAAAGAAATGACTAAAAGTATTTGTAATAACATTGCTTTACTTCCTAATCTTCATTTCTTTTCTATAAATGTAATTATGTAGCATAAGTAACTGTTTTATTCTAATATTGACCAAACTTCGAATTCTTAGATTATATATGATCACAATGCACACAGGCACATACTTTCTTTTGTATGTGATTATTTTTTTATAAAAACCTGTCATTTAGAAAGGAATGTGTTCATGTAATGTCATTACATTAAGAAGAATTGCAAATATAAATGTGTACATTGACTATTTTTTCACAACACTTACTATTAAACATGTTTTTATTGCTATTCTTTTTATAAACTATTATTTTTCTACTACATATGTATTATATTATGTTTGAAATACCTGAAATAGCTCTACCAGAATCGGGTACTTTCCCAGTTTTTGTAATTGTGTACTAATATATGAAATTCAAACCATTTGTATCAAATTGCATATTTTTATTTTAAAGTTTATAGGTTGATAAATGCTACAAATGAATGCTCCACGTGTGATTATATCATACTTCTGTATCAGTGTATTGTTCCATGTCATGTTGTTATTATTGTTAAATGTAATAAAATAAAATATATATCAAAAGGTCAACAAAAATATTCTAACCTTTTTAATCAGTAATGTCATATTTGATGTAATTATTGATCTCATTGGTGATGTTATGTATGATGTAATTAGTGATATCAACAGTGATGACATCAGTGATGTAACTTGTGATGTCATCATTGTTGTCAGAAACTGCGCAACATGGGGCACATAGTTGTGGTGGACTTGCACAAAAGGCTGAATTTCCAGGGTTTTGTTGCGTTAAATCTGATCACCTTAACTCTCTCTTAACCAAGCTTTTTTTTCACTGATATATATATATATGGACCAAACAAAGGTGAAGATGTGCTCTTGTCTTGCACTTTGTAATTGGCTTGGCACACCTGTTGCTGAACAACATTAAATAAAGCGTTTAAGGGAAGAATAGTTGAGTGGGCACAACTAGGAGAGAGGGATTTTAATGCTGTATCAGCGAACATCTAAATATAAAAGGCATAACACAAAACACGGAAATTAAATTGTCAAGTGCGGGGAAAGAGAGCTAGGATGTGACCAAAATAATGAATTATGGTTTCACAAGTTTGAGAGTTTGTCCACATAATTCCCTTACTTTCTCTTATATGTCTTATATTCACAAGCAAACTGATTTCGTTTCGGTAATGCTTAGGGTCGTGCTGTAAATTCCATTCTTTTTTTCGTTATATTTAGCTGGAAGATATGCAACAATAGTGAGACGAGCAGGAGCTGCAATGGATGTGCATGCTACCACAAAAGGGTGCTGGGAAGGGAAATCCCCCTGATGGCAATGGGGTTAGAGACAGAGAACAGTGGAGAACCACAAATGCACCCGGATCATGGTATCATTATTTCACAGTAGTTGGATGGAAAGTCTACAGGTTTCAAGCCAACAAGGTGGGGTTCTTCAGGGCCGGATAAAGCACCTGTTGCTGAGGAACACAATGGCCCTCTGTCCGATCACCATGAAATGAAGGCATTTTTATCTGGACACTCTGTGTAGCTCTACTCTCTGTTTCTCGTCATTTATTATTTATTTATTAGGCTGGAAGGGTAGCTCAGGGGCAACACGTTTGGCTTGGAAGCAAGACAACGCAGAGCAGCACAGGTTTGAATCCTGGTCTGGAGCGTAGAGACTGGTCTCTGATGTTACGAGCATAATAACGGATTCATTGATTGCTTAATTACTGATAGGACTGGAGGGTAGGTCTGTGGGTGATGGGAAAGAGATAGGCTCCATTAGGCTGGACTTTGTAGTGTTGAGTGTGCTGTTTCCACTGAATTACAATGATTGTGTAAGATAAATGACGCAGTGATTACTGTCTACACGGACAGAACGCTGTAAACAAACCTGCTCTGTTGTACCTTAAACGAATTATAAACATGTAATACCTGCCTTTGATCAGCTGGAGGTCACCGGCAAGAGGAGAACGAGCTCATAGGTTGTACACATGGTCCATCCGTACCACCCTGATGAAGTAACATCATGGTGCAACATTTGCCCATTTTTATAGGTGGTCAACATGAAAAGGTCATGAAGGTCACCAAGCGTTTGAAAAATATGCATAGTGTATCATCCAAAGTTTTTAATGAATATTTTTCATTGTACGCAGGTGCCTGTGCATCACATTTTTATTGTTTGCCAATTAGGCAAGTGAAACTGCGAATAATGTGAGGCGACCGACATGCCTAAGACATACTCTTCCCCGGGTGTTCCACAAGATCCCCATCCAGGGAGCTGCGCTGATTTGGAGTTGAGTGCAGGGGCTGCCCACTGAATGCCCAATCAGTCTTTCAAACTGCAAAAGCGCATGCAAACTTTACCTTGCCTTAGGATAGGGGTTCGGGGGGCACTTATGAAGACAGGGGCGCAATGAAACCTAAATATCAGGGGTGGGTGGGATAGCTGGTGATGGGAGGGCCCTTGTCACAAACTGGGCGGGGCAAACTTGGTGGCTCCGCCCCTCTGTTTAATCCCAAGGATTGTCGTGGGGCCCAAATAAGTGCGGGCGCAAGCGGGAGAAGGTGACTGATGTGTGCATTTTATTTTTTTAGGCAGAGAGACGAGGGAAGCCTTTCCTGAAACTAGTAGCTTTAATGTTTTGCTGCGCTTGTGCAAATACATTTTTCTGCACGAACATAGTAAAACTTTAATATCGCAAGTTTCAGGAAAGGCTAACCTCGCCACTCTCCTTAACAAAAAGCACGTGCGCACATCAACCCCACCCCCATAGATCAGTTCCGGCCCCCACCCCCTGAAACAGACTCCACCCTGTGACGCAGCTTAGCACTGCTCCACCACCAGAATGGTGGCCCAGTGCTACAGGCGCGCCTGGAGACCATGCAAATGGTAGCGGTGCGCGGTATCAATCAACATAACAGAACGTGACAAAATGCCCCACAACTGTAAAGCAATCAACACTCAAAATCGCGTGCAGACTGATTTTGCGTGAGGGTGCCGAAAGTGGGGTTACTATGATGTCGGACATGCTTGCTAGGGTGCAGCACAACCTGCAATTTACACAGCGATTATGGAGGAATGAGGTCGGGAGCCCCTTTACCGGTGCATCTAGAAATAAGGCGTATTAACCTCATCTGGAAAGGAGGAGACACATCAGCAAAATGGAGGGTACATATATCTTGTATTACTCTCTCTCTCTCTCCTTCCCCGTTACATTTTAACACCTCCTTTTCCGTTTCCCTTTTTCACTCCACGCACCTCCCATGGCAGTCCTCCCCTCTTGTCAGGGGCCAAGTACTAAAAATTAAAGTAGGGGGGACTCATCAACAAACGCATGGGATGGGATGTTGCCAGAAATGTTCATATCAAGGTGAAATATGCCCATTTCATTACATTGTCTTTGCATAACCACCCAAATTGCACAGGACGAATGGCATTTGCCTTTCATAAAATCAACACACACATGAAAGAGAGGATATTTTCCTCTTATAGTGTTTTTGAAAACGTTAATAGGTGTGCATATTTTAAACTCCAAGCACCAATACAAACGTTTTCCCTGGAACTTGCAGTAGGTAAATGGGACATTTCACCTTTAGTTGTTTGTTATTTTTCATCAGGTTATATAGTGCAGTGGTGAAGCGTCCGGCATGCAAACCCGACGACTGCATTTTGATCCCCGAGGTCGACTTTAGTTCATAAATTCAAATAGGACATTCAATGTTTCTCATTTTAGCTGGGGGAGACTGAGTCCACCCTCTGAAAAAAAAGTGGGTGGACTCCATCCCCCAGCGTGTACCCTCGACTTGAGCCCTGCCTCTTGTCTCTAGTCTCTTAAAGGGCCAGTGTTTGGCCTTATAACAAGGCAGACACTGTTTTCCGTATCCCGGCATTTTTGGACCCGCACCGCCCGGCTCCAAATCAGAGCCGAGTTGGTCCTTTCTTATATGTTAGAGCCTTAACTCTAAACTCATTGCAATGGTTTAAAACAACGTCATTGTTTGCGGTGCCCTCCCTCCTTTATGCATTTTAAGCGTGCCTGTCTGCCTCTTAAGCCGGGAAGTTGGCATTCCAGGAGCCACAATACCCTGAGGCTGCCGGATCTCGCTTCTAGGCGGGCCAAACCTCTCAAGCAGCGTCTGCTTGGAATTCCGCACCCGCTGAGCTATGGCTGCCGGCAAACTATCCGCCCTGTTTCATGGAATTATAAACCTGTTCTCCTCCTTCCTCTCTTGCAGTCTTTGCATATCCTGCCCTCTTTATTCACCTTTTATATCTGACCTGTCCTTGTCATAAAGTGCCTTTTATTAATTTGTTTGAAAAGCTGCATAATTGTAAACATCAGGGGCCCGATTCCTGGAATTTATTTGCACATTTCAAAGTGAATTTGCACTGCCGAAAAGTGACTTTGCTCTGCCGACACAAACCGATTCATGGAACTGGCAAAGTATATTTGTGCACTGCAAAGTCAGTGCAAATTCACTGCATAGTCATTTTTGTAGTACAAAATGACTTTGCACGGACTTTGCACTGCAAAAATAGACTTTGCACAGTTGCATGAATCAGGGGTTGTGTTGGCAGTACAAAGTTACTTTGAACCGTGCAAAACATTCCAGGAATCGAGCCCTAAATATATACAGCACTCAGTCTTTTGTAAAGCGTTTCAATATGTCTTTGTCGCCTGGTTGGCGCTGGTAATAAATCAAACACCGTTGGGAGGAACGGGATGTCTAGCAGATGCAGTGTGGAAGTCAATTTCCTAACGCAGCCTCTTGTGAAATGCAATCGCAGCGCCCATTTTGATATGGCCTCCCCGATGACGCGCATGCTGGAAAGCGCAATCGGTACTCGGATAACCTTTTCTTTTCCTGTCAGATTATCTAGCTACAGCAAAGGCCAATTGAGGGGCTGATCAGGTGGCGTCAGCCTGGAGTCTTCGGAGAGCCGGGAGCAAGATACAGCACCTGACTCAGCAGTTTCCTCTGCATACTTTCAACTTGGGGGCGGGCTTGGCCACTCCATAGCAATCCTGATAGAGGAACCCAGTAATGCAGATCAACAACCAGGGTCGGACTGGGACAAGAAATAGGCCCGGTCACCCAAAAAGAAGTGGCCCACCCCTCGCTTCAAAAAAGTGGCCCATCCCTCGCATCACGACTCTTGACCTCTGATGACATCACCGGAAGTGATGTCATTTGCCCCCACCCCAAAGTGACATCCCGGGAAGCGTTGAAACATGACCTTTCACCCCTTGACAAAGCAGGAAGTGTCATCAAATAGCATTGGACCTAAGTACCTAAATTACTATGAATTCAAGCAGCTGTCCAAGGCAAAATGATAATGTTATTGTATAGCAATTACGATTAAGCTCTTTTTTATAGAACAGATATGCATACAATATCACCCAACCTGTGTTGGTACTCATTTATCGACCTAAGAAGGATGAAAGACTTTTTGAAAAAAAAGAAAAAAAAATGGAAAACAAATATTTTTTTGTAACATTTTTTTTCTCTTCCAAACCAGCCCAGGCATGGCCAGAAATCGGCCACCACTTACCCAGGGACGATCGCGGCCCCGCCACGGGCCGAAAGGCCGAGGGGCCAATCCGACCCTGGCAACAACACAAAGGACGATGAATGCCTCACTCAGCCGTAGGGACGCATCCCAAGCTGACGCATTATGCGCGTGCGTAATCCGCGGGATTACAGTGTCTAGGTGGAGTGAGCAGAAACAAGGAACTGGGGTTCTTTTTTTAATTTCCCTTTTTTGCAGTTCACAATATAGTGGTGTGGGCTAATGTGTTTTCATTCTCCCTTTAGTGGTGGGCTAGTTTTCCTTTAGTATATTTTGGTGCCATCTAGTGAGGCAACATTATTGGTATAGTGCTGGTTAGTTTTGTCTTGTAAGTGGCATTTAGCACATACCTGCCTAACCTCTGAGTTTAGCTCGGACACTCAGGGTTTTTACTTTCTTCTCCGGGTCTCCGGGGAAGAGAATGGAGTCTCTGGATTTTCCGGTGCAGGCCCAGAGTTGCTGCGACTCTGCCCATGCCTCCATCCGATTGGCTACAAAAGACAGCTGCTGGTAGCCAATCAGGTGGAGGCGTAGGCGGGACCCAGTAGTGGTGCAAGGGCCTGCTCTTCATCCACAATAGCAGAGCGCCCAGGTGGAGACGCGCTGCAGCAGCAGCCGCCTGCCAGCTGGAGGGGGTAGGGTGGTCCGGGCCTGGGGTACCCAAGTTTATTCATACCCCCGGCCCGAATCTCCACCCACCCTGTCACTGTTGTGAACCACAGGGTCACACAAATGGCCAGGCCTGCCTTTCTGATGCCGTGGCCTCCACTGAGCCTGGCCCACAGGCTGCCCTCCCTCTGTTTCCGATGGTAGGAGAATCCTGAAATTCAAGTCAAGACTCATACCGCCTGATGTTTTTGCTCCAACAGTCACCGTCGGCTGTTGACCCTGCAGCCGGTGTGCACCGGCTTCGTGAAAAGTGAGGTTACACATTGTTTAGAGCTGAAAAGTGAGCATTACGGCAAAACACGAAAAAAAGGCACAGTATCCGATCATCAAGCAGTCTTTGTTACATTGTTTAATTTCAGTTTTTTGTGGCCAGTAATCAACTCTTCTGTATGTTGGGTAACCACACACTTTTTGGAGCGATAGAGATGATCCTGTTGAATACTTAAATGCTGTGTTGTTGAGTGTTTGCAATGCTGGAAATGGACAACATTTACCATGGAAACCCATGCAACCTCTACTTTTGTGGGATGTTGGAGAGCAGAACATATACCAGATCGAATCACAACATTTTACAGCACATTTAGTAGCAGGAAGTGTAACTAACCCATAGGATTTACAGGCAGGTCTAAACGAATTGCATCTCAGCAACAGTCGTCTAACCTGCTCATCTGTCTACTTTAGGATCCCCTACTTCTCCCAGGCCTGCAAATTGACTTGGACTGCCTCCCTCCCTTTACTCCCCCAACCCCAAACATGCTACTCAGGCCCCTATTCTCAACTTGGCACAGTGAAGGTGCTAAACAGCACGATTCACTGTGCCAAAAGAGGACGCCCAGGCTCCACTAGTATCCTCAAGTGGGCCTGGGTGTCCTTGTAGAGCACGACAGTGCTCTGTGTGGATTGCGCCTGTTTTTAGTTCTAACGGGCGCAATCCAATCTCAGCAGCATTTTTGTAAAATAACGACATATTCGTTATTTTACAAAAATGCTGCTGAGAACACAGATGAACACGTTCCTATACACCAAAGTGAGCAGCTTCAACATTGCAGGATGTTGAAGCTGCTTACTTTGTTTTATAGGAAAGTGTACATATACATCCGTGTGGTGTATATGAACACTTTCATTTAAAGCGAGCAGCTTCCATGTTGCAGCATGCAACATTGAAGCTGCACGCTTTGGTGTAAATGAAAGTGTTCATATACACCCGTGCAGTGTATATGAACACTTTCCTTTTCACCAAAGCGAGCAGCTTCAACGTTGCATTATGCAACGTTGAAGCTGCTCGGTTTGGTGTAAATGAAAGTGTTCATATACACCCGTGTGTTGTATATGAACACTTTCAGGTACACCAAAGCAAGCAGCTTCAACGTAACGATGAAGCTGCTTGCTTTGGTGTACATGAAAGTGTCCATATACAGCACACGGGTGTATATGAACACTTTCATTTACACCAAACAAGGCTTCTTGTGGCACTCCTCCAGTTTAATGGCACCAAAAGGGTACCGTATATGTGCGCTAGTTTAGCGCATATATTAAACTGGCGGAGTGCCACAAGAATAGGCTTCCAAAAAGCCAGTTTACGAATGTGGCGGTTGCTGCGTTGGTTTCCAACCCATCCCAGCAACCGCCACACATATTCCGAAAGTGGCGCATTCCTTCCGACTTCGGAGGAATTCGCCACTTTCAGAATAGGTCTTAAATACCAAAAAGGTTGTTAAGCCTTTTAACGTCCTTTTCGGTACTTAACGCCTGGATGAGAATAGGGCCCTCAATGTTGTTAATGTTGCATTTATTTGCTGCACTTCACTTGACAGCATTCGCAACTGAGTTTACCTTTTTGACATGTGAGCAGAGCATTTGGGTAGAGCCTTGTGCAATTGGGTGTCGTCTTGTGTGACTAGGGGCAGAGCATACATCTCAGGGTTTTTGATTTTCAAATGTAGGCAGGTATGATTTAGAAATACTATTAATTTTGCTTTGAAGGGGGTGCTTTACCACCGCCTGGTGGAGCTACGTAATTCTAGCACAGAGGGGATGGTTTAGTACCACCTAGTGTAGGGTGACTAGACATCTTTGCTTTTCAGGGACTGTCCTGGTATTTTCACCTTGGTCCTGGCATCCCAAGATTTTCTTTTTGTTTTAATACCCCGTCCTGGGATTTGAGGGAAGGGTGGCTACCATCCCAGTTTTTGCCAGGAACCAATATGCAAATCCCAAAATTGAGCCCGGTGCCGCTCTCTGCTTACTTTTTATGCCCCATTTTCTCCCCCTTCCTGTCTGGACCCTCTCCTTCAATGATAGTTTCTGTGCCTGTGACATAAGCCATACTTGGCATCGGAACAGGCTACCTTCATAGGAGTAGGACCACGATTTAAGTGGAGTCCGATTTGTGTTTTAGTCCATCTTTAGTGTTTATCTCTGCTAAAACACTGGTCCTTCTTCTATGTCTATCACCCGTCCCTGGTTTTTTATTTGGGAAATCTCTGCCTGGGACCGGAGAGGATACCTACCTCTCTAAAATTGCTCCACTTTGCCATTGCTTGTTTTTGTCATATTTTGCTGAACTGTCTTCAAGAAATGTACTTTATTTCTTTTTGTTTGTTTATTGTTGGTTAGTGGTGTTTGTTTTGGCTTTACCTAGAGCTGTGATGCTGCTTGCTGTGCCGTATGCATGATATCTTTTTCTAAACTAAACTTTCAAGGTTCTTGGTCCATTAATGTTTAATGTTAATGTGGACATTTTGAGATATTTTGCACATTCTATGCAGAGACAGCAGAAGCCGCCAACTTCATCTTTATTCATTTAAGTGTCCTTACGTCATCAGGGACATCGTTCAGCAATTACTGCACATATTTCTCATCAGAAAAATAATATATATTTTAAAGTGCATATAGTTCATATAATGAAGGATATATTTAGCCTATTGCATTTATCATGCAAGGAAATATATACATATAATATACACATCACACACATCTATAAGGCTCATATATGGTTTGTAGGTTTGTGTGATTCTTCATCACCTTATGGTTATCAAAAGAAACATGTTTAGACTCGTCATGCATAGCTAGGCCATGATATCCGCTGTACCATGATATGGATCTCATTGTAATCTAAATATGTGCACGATAGGGCATGCCATAGATTCCTGTGTCTGTGTATCTTTCCAGGACAGCGGTGCCCTGTGGCTTTTGCATATGAAATGATCAGACTGTGATCATTATGGAAGTTATGGCACGCGCATGGGTGCCTACTGATCCGATAATTGCAGACATGATGGTGGGTCACGCAGAAATATGCACATTGTAAAAAGTGAGACGAATTTCGGTAAAGGGAATTAAATACAAGCCCTTGCAATTTAGTGCCCCATGTCTAAATGGTGTATATCCCAGTGCCTTTGTATTGGGCGTTAGTGGGTGGTCCAGTGCGGTGTCCGGTCAAATGTTCGAAAACAAAGGGATGAATGACTTTTTTTGTTGAAAGTAAAAGGATCGGAAAAAAGGTTCGAATTTTTATTTATTTATTTATTTATATATTTTTTGGGTTTAGAATGTACAAAAAGTTTTTTATAAAAAGAAAACGGAGGGCTTGGGGAGAACCCCCCATAAAAGAATAAAAATAAAAATTAAAAAAAAAAAATCGAACCTTTTTTTCGGTCCTTTGACTGTCGAGAAAAAGGCATTCGAGCCTTTTGTTTTCGAAGCTTTGACTGTGAACCGTCCAGTGCTACATGCAGTAACATACAGGTTTTTGAGTATGTATATGTATTGCACACAAACATTTGCACTTTTGTGTGTTCACCTGAATGCATGAGCACTTGCACTTTACTGTTTAATGGTTGCACCCTAATATATAATTGTGCAAATTAATGCAATCTTCTATAATGCATTTGTGTATATCTAATCCATGGTTGAGTCTAATATTGACATGTTCTCTTAGATCATTTTATATACATCTATACATAATCATGTGTTTTTCTCAGGTCACAGTGGATTTCTGTGCATTAGCACAGTATTACCTTACTACTACTAAAACCAGTGAGGTAACGTCATCGGCTGTTGTAAGATAAAATAAAATTGAATTTATTTGTGCTGTAGTATTTTACAGATATACTATAATCAGATTAGCCACATGTATTCACATTATGTAACAATTATGTCATCTACTAGCACCTTATTGTTCTATACTGTGATTAACAAATGATATGATATGATAGTCTATTTATATAGCGCCTATACACAATGGCCCTCATTACGACCCTGGCGGAAATCGCGGTGCTAAATGCACCTCGGAGCACGGCGGAAAGCTGCCGATACCGCCATGGGGGTTGGCGGATTTTCCGCCCCATTCCGACCTTGGCGGGGCGGTAAATCCCCAATCCCCATTTTACCCTTCCCCATTCCCATTTTTGCCCCATAGGGTATAATGGGAGTGGGGAAGGAGTTAATTACGCCACCGTAATGTACGGTGGCGTAATTAACAACAAGGTCCCGTAGCGCCATGGATTTCTCCGCCCGCAAAAACCAGGCGGAGAAAGGCTCCATGGCGCTACGGGAACTCGTAGTAGGGCGGACGGGTCCGCCACGAATACCGCTGGCGTAAACCCACTCCGCCAGGGTCGTAATGAGGGCCAATGTGTTTCAAAGCGCTTCAAGGCAAGGGAGGGAATAAGGGAAAATACAATGACATTCTTACCGGCTATGAACAGTAAGGATGTGAAATTAACTATCGTACTTGGCCTGACGACATTTCAGATAGTGCAAGAGCTAAGACATAGATAAGGAAGGGAGGGGGTGGGAAGGAAATGGGAACAGACAGGCGACTACCGTACTAGGCCTGACGACATTTCTGTTAGAGCCGGAGAAAAACAAAAGGTGAGGGAGAGGGGTGCAGAAAGGGAGGGGAGGAACAAAACAAGCGACTATCGTACTAGGCCTGATGACATTTCAGATAGTGCTGGAGTGGGGGGGCAAACAAGTAAGGGGAGAGTGGAGGAGACTAACAAGTTTGCTATCATACTTGGTCCAGGGACAATTCTGATAAGAAGTAAGGGAGGCGGGGAGGAGAGAACAGAAAGTAAGCAGTCAAAAAGAGTGGAGAAGCAAGAGGGGAGAGTGAATACAATTGCAGAAATCAGTAGTAACACAAAGTTGCAAGGCAGGATACAAGATGAAGATGGGAACATCATGTGATGAGTTATTAATATTGTTGAATATTTTTAAGTATTTTACAAAAAGTTTTTTAAGATACAGAACAGCCATTTGTGATACCATCTTTGATGTCCTGGGTGTTAGTCTTAGCAGTGCACGGTGGTGACACGAGTTATGGTTGTGAAGCTTACCCTAACTGGTGAATTCTTTTGGTTTTTTCGATTTACTTTGCATCAATAATGTCTCCTTAACAACTTTTTTCAATTAATTCAATTGGTTTTCATTAGTGCAACTAAACCATAACGTCCCTTTAACATTTGTTTAGTGACTTTCAAGGGTTTTTATTAGTGCAACTTAAACATAACATCCCTTTAACAATTTTTGTTCACTGAATTTCTATTGTTTTTATGAATTGAAATGTTTCATCTCCCAATGTTCTCCCTGCTCTCCTGCGCTGTTTTTTGTTCATCTCTCAATGTTCCCGCTGCTCTCCTGTGCTGTTTTTTGTTCATTCTGAACTGCCTGTAGCTATTCTCCCACTTGGTTTCCCCCTGTTCCATCATGACAGCTCTCCTCCTCGACACTGGAGTGCCTCTGAGGGTTACCATCAGAGCAGAATCGCATTGCTCTCAATTGGCTGCTACTCTGTTTTTCTTGCCCTATAAAGTGCCGGCAGGCATGGAGTGCCGGCCCCTACACCAAAGGCCCACAATAGGCCCTGTGTGCTTCCTGCTTTTCTTCTCTACTTCTCTGCTTTGAGCAAATGGGAGGCTTGGCTCCCTCTCCTCCTCCTGCTGAAATCATTGTCAGGGCTGAGACAGCACAGAGCTCCATCAGTGCGGGTATGGTTTAAAGTGCCTGCCCCTACACCAAAGGCCCACATTTAAGGCCCCTGTCTGAGCCTGTCCGGGCCTGACAGGACTGGTTGGCCCCCGCTTCTTCTTTTGGACCTCTTTCAATGCACATCCTGCTGATCGCACCAGAGCGCGGAGCCTGGCCCACCATCAACACAAAGATTGACCTGCTGACAGCTCTCATGATACCACTACAATGTGACACTACATCGGCAGTGTTAGGCAGAAACCTGTGCAGTTCCCTTAGGGACCACTGCAAAAAGTTTAAGACCACAGGAGTAAGCAGTAAACCCAATTGGTAGCAGTCTGCACCACCCAGATGTACCTGGTAGCTGTGGCTGAGAAGTCAGACTTCTCTTAAGAAGAGTTAGGCAGTATATAGAGTATACACAATAGGGCAAAACATACAGTAGAACAAGCAAACACTGACCAGAGCTTTGGTATTAAAAGTATATAATTATTTATTTAAAACACACTTATGAAAATACACTGGCACTAATATATCAAGCTAGTTCAAACACAGTCACTATAAGTATATACACCTCCCTCATTAATTATTTTTCAAGTCTAGGTTAAGACACCACTTATTAGCAAAACAGAGGTGAGCGCATAACCTTAGATGGCGCTCCAATAATTCGTTAAACAGGGAGAGAAAAGGCAGAGTATGGAAATAACACAGTACCAACACTTAAGAACCACCATCAAGGCAAGAAAGGCAGGGTCTAATGTAGAGCCAAAGTTCATAGGCCAGGCCCACTCTTAGAGAGAGCAAGGCTGAATGTGCCCAAGATCACACAGTGGAAATGCACTCAAAGACTTTGCAGAAAATGTCAAAAGAGGTTGGATCAGTTCAGAAAGATAAAGTCAGAAGGTTTGGAGGCCAACCCAGTTGGAAAGTCAAGGATTTACGGGACACCTTGGACAGTCCGTTGCAAGGGCAGCCAGGTGGGACACAGTACCTGAAATGGTGAGAAAGCTCCAGAGGGGGCAGTTGTTCCTGGCAGCGGGTGCACGTCGTGGCTTCAACCAGAGGAAGAGATGATCTCGACGAGGAAGAAAGCTGGAGGTCGTTGCACTGCCAGGGAAGAAACCAGCCGTGGAGTTCCCGATTAAAATGTACGACCCTTTTATTCGCGGTCAGGGGTGAAGCGTGGCGATCCTGCCGCCGGGGTGCTTGGCACGGGCAATTCGACCACGAGACGTCCTGGAAGGCAAAAAAGGCGAACTGGTTGGTCCCACCAGATCAAAGGGAAGAAGACTCTCCTGGAAGAAGATCTCCTCTGTCGTCGGGGAACTGGTGAGTTCGTACAGCAGGGTTCCACCGGTGGTGTCATCGTTGTAGATGGCTCAGCTTCTCCCCTCTTTGTATTATTTAGGTCCTGTGGCGACTTCTGAAGTTCCAGTCCCCAAAGCCCTGCTTTTATGCAGAAAAACCGCCATTCAACAGCATATCTGTCACTCAAACATGCTAAGTGGTGAGCCGGGCGGCTCACCATTGGGTCAATCACACAAGAGTGCGACTTGAGTTGCCAAGGCAACTCAGTCCAGGGTGCCTAATCCCCCTCCCACACATCCTGTAGACCCCAGCCAGAGTGACACCATTTGGAGGGCTTCTGTGCAGAAGCCCGCCAAAAAGTGGAACCAAGGGCTCGACTTGGGTTAAAGTTTCAGAGGCGAACACAAACGCCATTTTAAAACCGAGTCCTAGCAAAAAGACCCAACCGGGGAATTAATATTAAATAAATAACCCGGCAGTATCTTTAACATTGTACCAAAAAGTGGTGCATTTAAAAACAATGGGAAAATGCCATAAGAAATATTCCGGTAGAATATTTTGCGTGGTATCCACTGCCACCAGCCAGAAACTCGACAAGGGGGGACTGGACAGTGCCCCCTTGGAAAACAGACCCAGGGGCAATCGAATTACCCCTACCAGTACTTCCACAATATGATGGTTTGTACTGGTTCTGTTCACAATTTGAGACTAGTAAAGCCAATGGTGACTTTACATGCCCTGGGAGACAGTAGTCAGTCCCAGGGTATGGAGTCTATGTTTGGGGGTCACTATGACACCCCTGTGTTACTGCACTGAGGGTGCTGTGTAACACACATACCAAAAACACATGAAGCCCTATGGAGTAAAAGACCCCAGAGCCCATAAAAAACATTCACAGTCAAAGGACATTCTCAAATCATGCCTAAGAGTGGGAGAAAAAGAGTCTCACTCTTAGGAGGAGAAAGAAAATAAACCCCAAAAATCCAGCAAAGCTGCTGGGGGACTCACTAGGTTCGGGAAATTAGCCTTAACAGAGAATTCTCCCTAGCATGCAGCCACCTTAGTTCATGTGTGTACTGTGCCATATTTAAAGTTGGATTTAGGTGTTCCTTACATCTGCAGCCACCTTGGTTCATGTGTGTTCTGTGCCTTATTTAAAAGTTGAATTTAGGCGTTTCCATCTGCAGCCACCTTGGTTCATGTGTGTTCTGTGCCTTATTTAAAAGTTGCATTTAGGCGTTCCTTACATCTGAAGTCATGTCTTTGATTTGTGCATTCTCTTCTCCCCTCACCCCCTGTCTCTTCTTTTATGTGTCCCTTGCACTTAATTCGGTTTGTTCCTACCCTTCTCCCCCTCATTCCCTCTCCCCCTCTTTCATGGTTAGGTCTTGCCTATTGTAATGACCTTCGGGCACGTGCAATATTTTTGTTACATATTCTCACAGTTTGTTTTGCTCTCGTTCTATGTTGTACCACTAAAAGCTCAGCACTTACACATTCCTGAATGTTCCAATGCCTATTAAGAATGTTAAGCTTCATCACTCACCCTCCCTGCTTTGGAGTGCTTTGAAACGCTTTTTTGTAAAGGTATAAGCACTATATAAATGACAAATAAATAAATAAAAGATGTTACAGTACTTTATATAAGTTATTAATAATTCCTCTTTTAACATACATAAAAAGACCATAAACCTCCTTTAACAAACATATGTTTTCCAGTACATACAGATGTGTGTCTTAATCAGCAGCGCATACTGGAGATACAAGTCATGGTTGAATTGCCCAGGGCATGCGGCTTGACCATGACCCCAGCCCCACCAAACCACCCTCGTTATCCACTGCACCTAGTATGCATCCTGGTCCAGTGTCTCCTTTACCCCCATATGTGACCAATGGCCAGTGTTCATGGCTTGCAGCCATAGCCAGTGTCCACAATGGAGGTCAGTCAAAAGGTCGAAAAAAAAATCTCGAATGTCAATAATCTCGAAACAAAAATCTCGAAAAAAAGGTCGAATTTATTATTTATTTATATGTATTTTTGGGGTCAGGTAAGTAAAAAAAAAGGAGTAAAATAAAAAAAAATTAAAAGGGGGGGTTGGGGTGGAAATCACCCATTTAGAAAAAAACCGTATTGAAAGAAAAATGCAACTTTTTTTTTTGAGATTTTTTTTTCGAGATTTTCTTTTTGAGATTTTTTTTATTGATCTTTTCACTATAAACCGTCCACAATCTATGGGGCATGGGCTTTGGCTATGCTGCAGACCCAATAAGCAAATCAGAGTAGACATTTGTCATTGTCTGGAGCCACGCCCAGGCACCAAAGTTATGTTCCACCTACATTTAGACACTTTTGAAAAAGTAAAACACAGGACAGATTTGAAAAATCATGCTATGAGGTCCTTGCTGATGCTCCTTATGCAAGTTTGCTGCAATCCTGTCTCGCACTTCGGGCTGTAGCTGCGAGCAGAACTTTTTCCCATTGAAGACTATCCCGATTTCGAAAAATGTTACCACAAAGCCGGTCCCTGATGACCATGCCCACTTCAACCCCATTGCCGGTCCCTTGGGGCCATGGCCAGTTGCCAGATTGTCTAGGGCATGGCTGAAGTCTTTGCCAGGGGCCAGCCCCACTGCCCACTTTAACCACAAAGCTGATCCCTGGTGGCTATGCCCACTTTAACACCATAACCAGACCCTTGTGGCCATGGCCACAGGCTGTGCCTCAGGCACCAAAGTTATGTCATTAATTTGTGCACCAGTCCTTGCCGAGGACCAGGCCCACAGCCCATGTTAACCACATAGTCGGTCCCTGGTGGCCATGCCCATGTTAACTCCACATCCTGCGGCTAGATTGTCCGAAGCATGTCCTTCGGGATGCTCCAGACGATCTGGCCACAGGCTATGCCTCAGGCAGCAAAGTTATATCAATATTTTTCGTGCCTACATTTTGACCCTTTAAAAAAAATAAGACACAGGACAGATGTGCAAAAGCATGCTTTCAGGTCCTTACCTACTATGCTCCTTGCACAAGTTTGTTGAAAATCTGTCCAGCACTTCAGGCTGTAGCCACGAGCAGAATGTCTTTTTCCATTCAAGCCTATTCCAATATTGAATATTTTGGGACCCCCTTACAATTTTGTTCCCTCTTGACATCCCTCAAACTTTGTACAAACATTCAAAGTTGAGTCTCTCATCTTTTTGCAAACTTTTGTATGGATTCATCAAACAGCGTGAAAGTTACAAGCCATCCAAAAATTGCTTGAGCCCCCCTCCAATTTTGCTCAATCTTAGCGAAACGGCACCAAACTTTGCAAAAACATTCAAAGTTGTGTTATATTTTCATTGCAAAATGTCATGCCATTTCTCTGAACGCAAGCAAAGTTATAAGCCATGCAAAAACTACTATTCATCGACCCTGTAATGCACACATATGCATGGATATCCTTGAGCATTTGTCAAGTTTGCAAACATCACAGCAATGTCCAAAAATGTTTGGCTTTTTGTGGACATATCCCATCACATCCTCATCACCCCCTTACCTCCCTCCCCAAAGATTGTTTAATTTGTTGAGAAGTGTAGTGCTGTGTTTTTTAAATATGCTTTTACTGTGCTGTTCGTGGACTATGGGCGCAATTTGCAGACCCAACATGGCGTATGGTTTTAAAGTTTTGACGCACATCATATTTCTCAATTGATCAACCAGTGGCTGCGTATGATGTCTGTGAACGCTCCGTGCCTACCTGATTGGTGTAGGGGCATCTGCGGACACCGAACCTGAAAGTGAGTCCACGGACCGGACAGAGATATCACTCATTTTCTTGTACCTACATTTTGGGCATTTCAGGAAAATCTACTGGACAGATTAACACCAAATTTGCAAAGGCGTGCTATCAGGATGAGGCCGCTGCTCCTCGCGCATGTTTTGAGCAAATCCCTGCAGCGGTTTGAACTGTAGCCGCAAGCACAATTTATTTTCCATTCATGTCAATCCGGATTTCAAAAGTTATGGGTCTCCCCATATAACTCTGCCACCCCCTCGACGAAACTGCACCAACCTTTGAAATACAATTCAAAGTTGAGTCTATACTTTTTTGCAAAGTTTCATGCAGATTCCTCGAACTGCACCAAAGTTATAAGCTGCCCAAAAACTGCTCTTACTATGGGTAAGTAAACTTAACCATAACTACGGGGTCACTATCGTGGACCCTGTAATATATATATATATCAGCACGGATTGTGAAACTGGCTATTCTTATTTGTGAATATATGTAATCTGTTACATTTAGATTTTATGGATGGGGACAAATTAGAAATATCCCATGAGACCTATGAAAACAATGCCCTTAAAAACAAAGTATAGTTGCACTAAGCACTTTACATACAGAAACAACAGCACGATGCATTTTATAAATACCATTTTGCACTTTAATTTTGCAAGGCTTGCACAGGGAATGTTCCCACCCAAATATATTAAAAATGGGTAATGCACTATGCACTTTAAGGAATTGTTTGCACGTTGCACTTTCTGTTTGTTTCTGTTTTTATGTTAACTGATTTTAAACGGCAAGAATATTATCTTCTTATGTGTGAAATAGGTTTCCAAATGAAAATGTAAAATGTAACATGAAGAAACATTGAATGGTTGAACCCGTTCCAAAATGGCCAATCCGAAATTGTGGCCCACTCAGTCCTCTCTATATGGCAAACTTCCTGTCACATGGGGTGTTTTTAAACTGTGTTGTTTGTATGGATCACTTGTTGTGAACAAGCGGTGAGGTAACCGCGAAATGCTTCACATTATGCCATACATTATAGAGCACCGCATTTTAGGTGGTTTTTATTGACAGTCATGTGCTGTGCATGGTCTGCAAAATAAAGAGGATATTTTTTCCAAAAAAGAATTGATTGCCTGGTGATTTCGTAAAGAACGGGGGAGTGCCTCTCACTCGGACTGTTGAAACACAGTCTCAAGATACATTGTTGAACGCTGTGGCATGACAACATAGAGAGAGCACCGGTGGAAGCTGAAACAACAAGAGCGCACGTTTTTTTATGCCAATAGAACGAATAGTTCCGCTGCAGCTCGGATTGCCCTAAACTATTGTGTTATTTGCTGTGGAGGTGATTGAAGGCAGGACCGTGGCGACGCGCGGCACGGCGGAGTGGAAGCAGCTGTTCATCACAGCTGAAGAACAGAAGCCGGGTGAGTGTGTCGGCCGCGGCTGCCCCTTGAACCACGCAGATTTGAAATATGGCTTAATGTTTAAAGCATGCAATCCTATGTTATCCACGACGTACGCAATATTTTTTTATGCGTTATAACGTCCCTGTTTCATTAACATTTTGACTGAATCGAATTAAAGAGTGAACGCCCTTAAACGAAGTGGACACACCAGGGATTATTAACTGTGAACCGTGGACAGCCATGGCAAGCTCCAGGGCGAATAAAGAAGCAACGAGAATGGCACAAGCTGCCTCTCTTTTCAACAAAACTTTGAAACAGAATAAAACGGCTCCGAGCACTAGCAAAACAGACAAAAGCAACAGTGAAATTGGACTTTTGAGAGAAATTGAAAAACTCCACAAAAAAGAAGTGAGCAAATGGTGGGAGGAGCACTACTTGAAGAACTATATAGAAGTGGGTAGAATCCCACAAGGCTTCAGAATACTAACAATTCCATCTTTCGAGGAACAAGATCCCGAAATGCTCAAAGAGTGGGGCGAAGCGACCAACACATGTTCAAACACGTTTTTGCAGCTTTTGGTTAAATATGCAGGAGTCGACAGAAAGAAGGTTCTGGAGAGGATAGAGGAGGTCGAGAAGAGACTGACGGAGATGCCTGAAAGTGAGGAGGGGAAGAAACTAAAGATCAATATGGAGAAAAATCTCGCAAACTATGAGGATGAGATAAAACAACGTAAACAATGCACATTTTTGCGCGATAAAGAGGACTATGAGAGAGGGAGTGTTTATACATTTGCTCGCAGATTCGAGCAATTAAGATTGACTTCAGGGAATAGTACCCCTAAACCAACAGATGAAATTGCAAAAGATGGTAATGTGGAATCCTCAGCATCTGAATCGGATGCCACAGCAAGTGAAAACAACAAGCCAATTGTACGTTTAAATTTTTTAGACGAGATGAGACTCTTGCGACAAGATGGCAAAAAACAAAAACAGCAAAAAGGAGGAAACCAGAGTCAGAGAAAAAGCAGAGGCGGCCTGGCAAAACGAGGAGGGGGCAGAGGGGAAACCAATGCCACGAACAGTATCCCGGACAGATTGCTACGCTCTGGGAAATAGATAATGAAATCAAAGACAGGGGCCAGAAAATTATCAATCTGTCAGACCATACCCTAACGAACCATCAAGAAAGGGTTTTAAATCTCGGTCTTAATTTCTGTCCAGTCGCTTCTTTCA
Organism: Ambystoma mexicanum; assembly: GCF_040938575.1. Taxonomy (NCBI): domain Eukaryota; kingdom Metazoa; phylum Chordata; class Amphibia; order Caudata; family Ambystomatidae; genus Ambystoma; species Ambystoma mexicanum. The sequence continues at coordinate 386,910,316 of NC_090937.1, forward strand.
ATTATGTTCAAACCCGCATTGACCTCGATCATTTTGTGCGCAAATTATGCTTGAAGAAATTCTTTGCAACTAATCAATTTGCCACCAAGAAAATATGCAAAGAAGGAGGCAAAACAGATCTAACCATCAACGATTTGGCAGTACTAACAACTCTGGCCAACCTTGAAAAAGAAATTGAGTTGGATAATGAATGTGAAGAAAACACATTAGACCTTGAAGATCTCGATATAATGACAGACTGGACCATCAAGAGTAAGCTTAAATCTAAATCAAAATGTAATCCTATGGAAAACTTAGGTAATAATATTGAAGCATTTCAAACTCTTGTGATTGAAGATTTGAAACACTATCGAAGGGTTAAAAAAACCGAGATTTAAAGACAATCTGACAAAAAATGAGAGGATTGCCTTAAAAGAACTACAAACTATCACCAGCTGTGTCATCAAGCCCTCAGATAAAGGACGTAACATTGTCCTTATGAAGAAAGAGGATTACATCAAAGAGGCATATAAACAGCTAAATGACAAAAAATGTTATGAAAAAATTGGGAATAATCCGATTAATGAGCTAGAAGACAAGGTGAATGATTTTCTTAAAGTTTGGGAAAATAAAGGCATCCTCAGTGAGGATAACGGTAAGTTTTTGTCAGTAACCAACTCAGTTATACCCAGGATTTATTTTCTTCCAAAAATACACAAAGATACAAAGAAACCACCAGGAAGACCAATAGTTTCATCAATTGGTTCAGTTTTACAAAATATGTCTAAATATATCGAGGAGGTACTTTTTCCATTTGTCTCTTCACTTCCCTCATATCTCAAAGATACTACTGATTTTTTTAAACATATTGACAATGTGCCATGGGAACATGATTATATCATGGCGACAATGGATGTGGTGTCACTTTACACTTCGATTGGACATGAATATGGTAAACAAGCTTGTGAGAAATTCTTAAAGACAAGGTCATTGAACGACCTAGAACATACTAAGATGGTTTTAGAGATGATTGACTTGGTTTTAACTAATAATGTATTTATCTTTAACAACGAATACTTCAGACAAGTGCAAGGTACTGCGATGGGTACAACATTTGCCCATCATATGCAAATCTTACTATGGGGGCATGGGAGGCCTCCGATGTCTGGTCTGATCAAAATCACTTGCTAACTGAAAATATTGTACTCTGGCTGAGATACATTGATGATCTCTTTATCATTTAGAAGGGATCTGAAAAAACATGGATCGATTTTGTGAAGCTGTTGAATACAAATGAACACAATCTGAGATTTACAGAGACACACAGCAGTACTCTTTTAACCATTTTAGATGTGAACATCAGAGTCGTGGACCATACGTTAACAACAGAACTGCACAGAAAACCAACCGGAACAAATACACCTTTGCATACGACAAGTTGCTACTCGAAAAAATGCTAATTTGGAGCATACCGTATGGTGAATTTATAAGGATCAGACGGAATAGCTCAACAATGAGGGCCTATGATCAAGAAAGTAAAATTGCAGCAAAAGGGTTTTCTGACCAATGTTATCTGAAAAAGGTGATTGAGAAAGCTTATATAAAAGCCAGAAAGCAAGAAAGATCGAATCTTCTCACAGGTCCCAAGACAACAGCCAGATTGGAAAAGGAGAAAGATACAACACGACTGATTTTGACGTTTGATAGCGAAACACAGGAAATGAAACGTATTCTTCAAAGACATTGGAAGATCCTTCTGGCTGATAAAGACCTTGCAATGAGCCTGAAATTGTACCCAGAATTAAGCCTGAGACGCAACTGTTCTCTGAAAGACACCTTGGTCCAAAGTTTTATGAAAAGTGATGCAACAATGGCAAAGGGAACGTGGCTTGCACCACAAAAAATGGGTTTTTACAAATGCACAAAATGTAACATCTGCAGATATGCCAGAAACTGTGCAACTTTTGAACATCCAATTTTGGGGAACACAATCAAGATAATGGATGCCATTACATGTGAAACAGAGTACGTGGTATATGCATTGGGATGCGCCTGCAAAAAATGGTACATAGGCAGCACCAAATGCAAGCTGAAGATACGGATTCAGCAACATGTACGGGCCATCCGACATCAGGACCCCAACTATCCAATGGCTAAACATTTCAAAGACCATCATGCCAGTGATTTGCAGGGTTTCTATTTCTTTGGTATCTATAAAATTGACAAAGAACCGAGAGGAGGTGATCGTGAAAAAACACTCCGTCAAAAAGAGACATGTTGCATACTAGACTTTGAAACCAAACATCCAGCCGGCCATAATATGAACGAAGAAATATATACATTTCTGGGACAATGATGATTTTATAAGGAAGTCAATCTGTAATAATTGCTTTAAGAGTAATATTATTATTATTTTTCTTTGATTTTTAATTTCTTTATTCCAAACCCTGTACTTTAAGAGAAAATGTTTATGCTTAAGTATTTGACACCTTTCCATTTCATTTTATTCTAATCTCTCCACCCATGATATGTGTATCTCCTTCTGTTTTACTTTCCTCCCTCCTCTATCTTATTCTTATGTTTCATGTCTTTTCCTAAAAACGTTTTTGAATTATGATTTAAGAGATTAGGCAGCTGTGCGATATAAAGGCCCAGTGAGGTTACCTTCTTTCTCGGTTATTTGCACTTAGGGTGATTTTTAAACTTATTTTAATGGTGATTCATGTGTCAAGATTTGAAAGGACAAGAAAGAGTGGCGCCACTAATACAATTTTTGAAGTGAGACCGGTATACTTCAATACTTGTAGTGGTAAAATGTTCTTATTTATAAGATACACTTTTAAAGAGGCATTCATTTCTCAAATTTCTTATATATTTGAGTGGACGGACAGATTTTGAGACACATGTCTTTGAATGAATTTCGATTGTATTAACAATGACTGAAACACGTTAGATTAAGCCATACATCATAGAGCACCACATTTTAGGTGGTTTTTATTGACAGTCATGTGCTGTGCATGGTCTACAAAATAAAGAGGATATTTTCGCCAAAAAAGAATTGATTGCCTGGTGATTTCGTAAGGAACGAGGGAGTGCCTCTCACTCGGACTGTTGAAACACAGTCTCAAGATACATATATATATATATATATATCAAAATTCCACATACGGATATAATGATATTTTATAGAGAAACAGTGAGATAACATACTGAAAATTCCTATATGTTACATAATAGTGACATTTTACAATATGCCTATGCCCTGTAATGAAAGGCCGTGAAACTATTCTTCAGTGCTGGGGAGCAGTGATGGGGTAGATATAGGGTTACTTTAAGTTGTGCACGGTGGATAGTTTGTGCCCTGAAAAACGAGCCATGTGCATTCACCGATTACTGAACGTGTGGGTCAGTGACCTGTAAAAATGCACGGTTCATTTTTGTGAATGTTCACAAAAGCCTTAATAGCCTCAGATGACCTGTTGCAAAAATGCACCACCTTGAGTGCACTGCACCCTGGTTTGCCACATGACCCTAATCTTTGTTCTTCATTGCTAATGACCTCTGAGTCATTCCCTCTCCTTTCATAGCTCTGTATTGCTTCAGGAATTTAGGATCTGACTTGGCACATACTCAAATTAAAGTAAATATTAAAAGGAACTCATCAGCAACCATTGCTGCTCAGGTGCTGCTTGTATACTTTGGTGCTACAGAAAGACAATGGGCCTCATTACACGGACGGCGGTAAGGGTTAACGGTCACCGTTAATTGTACCGGTGACCGTTAACCCTTACCGCCTTACTACGAGGTCCCTTTGCGGGTTGGAGACTTTAACGCCTGCTTTTTGCAGGCGTTAAAAACCAAGCCGCAAAGGGACCAGGGAGCTAATTACGGTACCGCAATTTGCGGTGCCGTAATTAGCACCTTCCCCATTCCCATTATGCCCCATGGGGCAAAAATGGGAATGGGGAAGGGCAATGGGGGAAGGGGGAATTACCGCCCCACCAACCTTGGAATAGGGCGGTAATTGCCCTTTCCTCCAAGGCGGTGCCGGTATTTTACCGGCATGGACCAAGGTGCTAATAGCACCTTGGTCCACCGCCGTCCGTGTAATGAGGCCCAATGTTCAGATGCAGCCCGAGCTGCCCCAAGCTGAGGAGGATCCGGGAGGTGCCAGAGTGGCTCTACAAACATCAATTATGGACCCATTGTAAGGGAGGAGGGCATTGAAATGACAGGGCCTCATTACAAGTCTGGCAGTCTGGACTGGACCGCCAGACTACGACAATGCTGTTAGGGGCCATGGATCCCCCGGCAGGTCTGACCTTTTGGGAATTATGCCCCCTACCGGTATTGTCTTCACAGAAGCACCGGCACCGTTCACAAGGTGCCACTGCTTCTGAGTCCCCATTTGCGTTGAATCCCATGGGACTCCACGGGAATGGGGACTAACAATTTCCGCCGCCTGACATCTCGGGCTGCTGTGATTTATATCCCGGTGGCATCGGGAATTCAGGTGGCGGAAAATGTATTACGGGGTCAGCGGCAACCTGCCGACCTCATAATGAGGCCCTTTGTCCGAGAGAGAATGACTCATTGCAATGGCACTCAATGAATGCTCTTGTGACTCAGCATGACAAAATATATTTCATTAAAATACATTATTGATATAGTTATGTCGGAGTGCCTGATATGTCCATAGATGTGTCTATATTTTTTTTATTTTTAAATGTTTGCCAAAAGGGCTTTGTTGTATATTTTGTACATTTCCTAGATTCATAATAATGCACTCGCAGGGCTCTGCAAACTTCAGTTCTACAAATGTTTTGCACTACACCTCCCATCAGCAATACACAGCAAAGTCAATGGTGAAAGATCACAGGATTTGTAGTCCATAAGATCTGGAGAGCTTCAGGTTGCAGGCACCTGCACTACAGCCCGTAAAGCACTGCAGGACGCAAAGAATGCACCTTTTTATGTTTCTGGCTCGCAGTGTCTCCCATCAGTGTTCCCATTGTGGGCAAGCCCTGCTGGGCCATTGTGCATGGTAGTTCTTTTCTTTTTTTAAAAATAGGGCTTCCATCTCAAAACGTATCCCTGCCTGCGTTGGTTGGGATGTGGTTGCCACTTCTAGTCTGTGTCCAAGGGCATTAAGCGATATTGGTCTGATTATTATAATGATGGAAGAAATTCAAAACATTGAGCCTCATTCCGAGTCTGGCGGTAACCCTGCCAGTGCTACCAGTGGATTGCCACCAGATTCGGATTAATTTACCGGTGCCTGACTTCCCAGTAACACCCGGAGATTCCAACACCGGTGGTCCGTGAAGTCAGGTGCCAGCAAATTGTAAGGTCCCATTCCCATACAGTCCTATGGGACTCTACTGGAAAGGGCACCACAGAAGCATTGGCCATTTGCTAACGGTGTCAGTGCTTCCGTGACAGTCTGCCTACTGTGGCCGATGTGTCTGGCAGGGTCAGACCTGTCAGGCACAGTGGCCCCGGCAGGCAGACTTGTACTTTGCCGGTCTGGAAACAACGGTGTTTCCCGGGCCGGCAAAGTTATAATGAGGCCCATTGTAATTGATGTATACACGTACTTGACAAACTGGCCTATGGAAAGTGATTGGATTCTGGCTCACACGGCAACGTCCATGCATATATTTGATCTTAATTCAGTTTCCTGTCACTTCTAGTTTTGACGCAGCGCTAGCTCTGGGCACCTGTGAGAGAAAAATGAAGGGTGTTGATAGTATCTGTGGACTTGGCAAATTATCTGCCATTTTTACAGGGATACATAGTCCCTATGTATAGTCTTCTGTGTTATCTAAGTTCTTGACACATTAAGGCAATTTAGAAAAGTATTTTTTAGCTACAAAAGCAGTGTCATGAAGGTCATGGAGTTATTGCAGTTAATTCAACCTCTCTCTGTTTTCTACATCTTTGTTGCATAAATGTAATACGGAACAGTCATTTCTGCCTGCAAAAGCGTCAGTCTAAAGGATAATGGGCCTCATCACGAGTTGGGCGGTATCCCAGCGGTAAATCTGCCAGAATACCGGCCAATGCAAATAGCATTAGCGCAACTGTGTCCAGCGCTATTAGCACCGGATCACAAGTTGCGGTGGCGGGATAAATCCCAATTTTTGTTGAGTCCATAGAACTCAATGGGGAATTTTGGGCAAAATTACTGCGGCAGTAATTGCACCGAAAATGGGCAGACATTTGGCGCATTTGCCTCTAACTCAACGCTGGAGGTGAATGCTCCGAGGTTCAGCCAAACTCAGGATTGGGTAGAGCAGTAATGTAGCGCTAATAGCATTACCGCCACATTTGTACCGCTCTGCCCGACTCCTGATGAGGCCCAAAGTGAGTGCAGATATTGAGCTGCTTAGAATGTACCGCTCTGCCCCACTCCTGATGATGCCCAAAGTGAGTGCAGATATTGAGCTGCTCCGAATGACTCATTAACTAAGTGTGCCCATCACCCACTTGATTTATAGGCAATTCAACCTCCCAGCACACAGTCCTGAATTAAATTGCATAGGGTGCCTCCTTGTGGACTAATATAACATGTGTCTCCAGAGTAACATACATGAACGAAGAGGAAACACAAGGGCGCTTATTTGCGATACCATGTAAACATGTGTCAGGTGCGATCAGTGCAACTTTAATTGTATTTCCAGCACTGGGCTTGAGGACCTGGCAACCTCTCACAGCAGCTGCATTTAGTTGGCATGCAGGCGGAGATGCGAGGGTGCTGGAGGCAGGGAGTTGCTGGGCTTGGAAAAGACTCGGGGCTGTGCTAATGTCGGAACTGTTGGGACTGGGGGCTAACTAACCTTTGGTTGGAGCTCCTGAGATTCTATCCGGGGCTACAACCAAAAGACCTGGGGCTATAGCCCCCTGAGTCCCCCCCCCCCACTAGCAACACCTCTGGCTGGTGCCATCCTGATGCCCATGCGTTAGGCGCGTAAAAGCGTCGCAGAATCCATAAGGAATCACGATAATGCCCGCTGCTATGCACGCACACGGCGGTCCGCACTGAGAAAGGTGTGATGCTCGGGGTGGGGAACACATCAAGGGAACATGGCATCACCCTTTTAAACCCAGTGCACAAAACAATCAAAACCTGCACGAAAAGGACACAAGACTCGTTAGCAGCCGGAGTCCCCCCTCTGAAAATTCACAAATGTGTTTGCATAATGTGAATCTAAATGCGCCTCGTTGTTTGTGTAGTGTTATTGTTTATTTGTAAGATGTAGCGTTCACCCCACCTAACTTCTTGGCGCTGTTAGCTGTTTGTTCTGTAAAGTATTTCTATCTTTCTTGTCTGCCAGAAGGGGATTCAGCGCCTCGAAACCCCGGGGCTGTGTGAGCTCTTTAAAAATGCAAATAAATATGTTAGAGGCGTCGGCAACCATTGGCTCTCCAGATGTTTTCGACTACAACTCCCCTCTGCCTTAGCCAGCATAGCCATTGGTGAGGGCTCATGGGAGTTGTAGTGGAAAAAATCTAGAGAGCCAGAGGGTGAAGCCCCATGTTAGATAGACAGGGCAAACTTACCTTGTACTGCATACAAACCTAATTATGCTTTCAAGTCCCGATAATGCGTGAAATATGTAACGTAAGTAAACAATACTCGAGTGGCAGAGCAATCTCGCTGCCGGATGCTTTATAGGCTATGTCATGTGGCATTTATAACACGCCTGTACACAGGTGTTTCTCGGCGCCATTAGAGACACAGTGATGCACGAGGTCCACGTGTTGGCGGGATCAGAGCGGGCACATGGTCAAGACAGAGGGCTGTGAAATGACGTCATTATGGTTTGGCAGTGAATTACAAATGGGGCGAGAGGATTCCATCCAGGTGGCTGGGGGCATTGCTACTTTCAAGACAAAGAGGTGGAGCTGGAGGACACAGTTGGGAGAAGGTATTCTGGTGGGGTGTTTTCATATGCAGGGAGAAGGGTGGGGAACATGGGAGGCGTATTTGTAGAGCGCATGTTCACCCCCAGAGAGGGCATCTTGGCGCTATTGACAGATAACAGATGTGTATTGTTACCCAACTCAATGGTACTCCTTTCATCGACCTCAAAAAGATGATGGGCTGAGTGGACTTGCCAGGATTCGAACCTGTGACCATGAGGTCAAACACAGGCCCCTGCAGTGGATTCATGAGTCTACTGACCCCGGTTATTCACAGAGACATCGAGTGGTGCGTGGGAGCGAAGAGTGCGTGCAAGGGAGTACTGGATGATAGATTCAGCAATGTAAAGAGGAGCTAGGCCGTGAACAGATGTAACAACTAGGAGACCAGGTTTGAAAAGTGATCCCTGGTGCACAGAGAGTCAGCCAGCATGGGCATGGTGAGAAGAGGTGGAAATGCACAGAGGGGTGGTACAGAGTGCACGATTTGTTAGGGGAGAAAAGGAGGAGAGTAGGAGTCCAAGAACATGGAAGGGTGCTTTGAAACAGTATTTTACTTGCTGTATAAGCACCTAAAAAGCAAATCATAAATAAATAAATGGGTGGCGCACCTGCCGTGGCAGCGGAGTTCATGGATCAGGAGGAGAGTTCCAGTCGAGTGGTAGGTGAGAGGGCGGCAGATATTTCTGATTTTAAGGCAGTCCAGGCTGGCAGCAGTGGAGGTGATGAGGCAGTTCAGTCTTAGTGATAAATGTCAGAGGACCCCAAGGTTGCAGGATTTTGGCAGTGGTGATAGGGGGTGGGTTGAAAGGAATAATGGAGAGAAGCAGAGGTGGGGTAGAAGAGCTTGGGGGTAGATCACTTTGAAGAGATTGAAGTGCAATCTGTTGTCAGATAGATGAGGGTCAGAGGGGAGAGGTCAGGGGCCAGTAGAAAAGGGGAAGTATATTTGAGTGTCATCGGCCAGCAGGCCTCAAGAGAAACAGAAGTAGCACATGGGTTTGCTAAGGAAGGTGGTAAAGAAGGCGGGGGTAGTGGGCTGAGGACAGGGCCTAGAGCATGGGTGCACAACATACTGCCCGCGGGCCAGTTGCGGCCCGCCATGCCCTTTTGACCGGCCCGCGAGGCACAAAGACTTTCCTAATGGAGGGCGGCCCGCGGCCACCCTCCATTAGGAAAGTCTTTGTTGTCTTCCGGGCCGGTGAAAATACTGCCACGTAATGCGTGTGTGCTGCACCAATGGAGGGCCAGCACTACGGCTGGCGTGGTCCATAAGGCTTGATGCCGGAAGGCATTTCAGCCTTGGAGCACGCCAGCCTTAGTACGATTCCAGCGTTCCAGTTTACCTGCCTTCCAGCACTTCTCCGGTAAGTGCTCTGTTTGTGTTTGTGTGTCGGGTTTGTTTTGCTTTATGTTTGTGTGTGTATGTCGCGGGGGGGGGGGGGTGTGTCGGATGTGTATGAATGTTTGTATTTGAATGTATTTTGTGTGTATGTTGAGATGCGGGGGAGGGGGGGTGTGTCGGATGTGTATGAATGTTTGTATTTGAATGTATTTTGTGTGTATGTAGAGATGCGGGGGTGGGGGGGTGTCGGATGTGTATGAATGTTTGTATTTGAATGTATTTTGTGTGTATGTTGAGATGTGGGGGAGGGGGGGTGTGTCGGATGTGTATGAATGTTTGTATTTGAATGTATTTTGTGTGTATGTTGAGATGCGGGGGTGGGGGGTGTGTCGGATGTGTATGAATGTTTGTATTTGAATGTATTTTATGTGTATGTTGAGATGTGGGGGGGTGTGTGAATGTTTGTATTTGAATGTATTTTATGTGTATGTTGAGATGTGGGGGGGTGTGTGAATGTTTGTATTTGAATGTATTTTGTGTGTATGTTGAGATGCGGGGGTGGGGGGGTGTCGGATGTGTGTCGGATGTGTATGAATGTTTTGATTTGAATGTTTTTTGTGTGCTGAGTTGGGGGGTGGGGGTTTGGGTCTGTATGGGTGCATGTTTGTGTGTGTGTGCTGAGTTGGGGGGGTGGGGGTTCGGGTCTGTATGGGTGCATGTTTGTGTGCTGGGGTGGGGGGTTCGGGTCTGTATGGGTGCATGTTTGTGTGTTCTGAGTTGGGGGGTGGGGGTTCGGGTCTGTATTGGTGCATGTTTGTGTGTGTGCTGAGTTGGGGGGTTTGGTTGGGGGTGAGGGGGGCATGGGGTGGGGGGTTTGGTTGGGGGTGAGGAGGCCATGGGGCATAGTGTTTGGTTGGGGGTGAGGGACATATGGGGCATAGTGTTTGGCTGGGGGTGAGGGGGCCATGGGGCATAGTGTTTGGTTGGGGGTGAGGGGGCCATGGGGCATAGTGTTTGGTTGGGGGTGAGGGGGCCATGGGGCATAGTGTTTGGTTGGGGGTGAGGGGGCCATGGGGCATAGTGTTTGGTTGGGGGTGAGGGGGCCATGGGGCATAGTGTTTGGTTGGGGGTGAGGGGGCCATGGGGCATAGTGTTTGGTTGGGGGTGAGGGGGCCATGGGGCATAGTGTTTGGTTGGGGGTGAGGGGGCCATGGGGCATAGTGTTTGGTTGGGTGTAAGGGGGCCATGGGGCATAGTGTTTGGTTGGGGGTAAGGGGGCAATGGGGCATAGTGTTTGTTGGGGGTAAGGGGGCCATGGGGCATAGTGTTTGGTTGGGGGTAAGTGGGCCCTGGGGCATAGTGTTTGGTTGGGGGTGAGGGGGCCATGGGGCATAGTGTTTGGTTGGGGATGAGGGGGCCATGGGGCATAGTGTTTGGTTGGGGGTGAGGGGGCCATGGGGCATAGTGTTTGGTTGGGGGTGAGGGACATGGGGCATAGTGTTTGGTTGGGGGTGAGGGGGCCATGGGGCATAGTGTTTGGTTGGGGGTGAGGGACATGGGGCATAGTGTTTGGTTGGGGGTGAGGGGGCCATGGGGCATAGTGTTTGGTTGGGGTTGAGGGACATGGGGCATAGTGTTTGGTTGGGGGGTGAGGGGGCCATGGGGCATAGTGTTTGGTTGGGGGTGAGGGACATGGGGCATAGTGTTTGGTTGGGGGTGAGGGGGCCATGGAGCATAGTGTTTGGTTGGGTGTAAGGGGGCCATGGGGCATAGTGTTTGGTTGGGGGTAAGGGGGCAATGGGGCATAGTGTTTGTTGGGGGTAAGGGGGCCATGGGGCATAGTGTTTGGTTGGGGGTAAGTGGGCCCTGGGGCATAGTGTTTGGTTGGGGGTGAGGGGGCCATGGGGCATGGTGTTTGGTTGGGGGTGAGGGGGCCATGGGGCATAGCGTTTGGTTGGGGGTGAGGGACATGGGGCATAGTGTTTGGTTGGGGGGGTGAGGGGGCCATGGGGCATAGTGTTTGGTTGGGGGGTGAGAGGGCCATGGGGCATAATGTTTGGTTGGGGTGAGGGGGCCATGGGGCATAGTGTTTGGTTGGGGTGAGGGGGCCATGGGGCATAATGTTTGGTTGGGGTGAGGGGGACATGGGGCATAGTGTATCTAGGGTCAATAAAATATATATAAGTTAATTAAACAGGCGAGATACAATAACTAAATAGAAATAAATTATAACAATGGAAAATGTGTAGTGCAAAATGTAAGTTTGAAATGCAAATAAAAATTGTTACCCCTCAAAAACATTCTTTTTCCATGTGTTTAGTACAAATTGGGCGTTTAAAAAGCCTCCTGCCACGCCCCACCTACTGCCCCGCCCACATTTACTTTTCGGCCCACTATAGCCCTCATGTAAGGTACTTTCGGCCCTCTGTCAAAATCAGTTGTGCACCCCTGGCCTAGAGGGTCTCCCACTGTGAGGTTGGTGGAATCAGAGGTATTAGAATACTGGCAGCTTCATATTGAGTCAATGGACCTGAGGCTACCCAAGGACGGGCAGTGCCCTGCATGCCGAGGAGAGGGTGGGAGGGGCGATTCTCCAGGATGAAGGCAGCAGAGAAATCAATAAAGATGAGCATGGGGAGAGTTTGGAGTGATCAGCAGTGGTTGGTTAGAAAAGTAATGACGTGAGTCAGTGATGTTCCAGTGGAGTGATGATGAAATCCAAATTAAAGGGGGTTACAATGATTGTTTGCCCATAGTTGGCAGAGGAGCCCATAGTTGCAGGATTACTGCTATTAGCAGAGGGCATTTTCAAGGTGGGTGCTCTGAGACTGGCAGGTTTAAGAAAGAGATCAAAGAGAGAGGAGAGGTGAGAGCAAGTAAGAGGTGCCAGTGTTTTTATTGTTTGGGGATGGTAAACTGAGGCACAAGAGCGGTTGGCATGCAAGACAATGGGTGCCAGTTTGGCAGATGAGGTGGGCGAGAAGGAGCCAAAGGAGGAAGGGATTGGATGAGAGGTGGAGCAGGGTAAGAGTTGGGATTTATAAGCGAGGGGTTGACGGCTAAAGTGCCACAGATCCGAGTGATCTTGGACGAGAAGTAGACAGTGACGTCACTAGCGGAAACGGAAAGGAAATGGAGAAAGCAAAGGGGCAGCATTGCATAGAAATGTAGTAAGCGTTTGCCGGCAGGGATAAGAGCAAGGCCGTAAGATTGGTGAAATAGCTGGAATTCGCTTTATTTAGGGCAGTGCACAGGGATGAAAGGACACACCTGTAGGATGACAGGGCTAAGGGGGAGTGGTCTTTGCCCCAGTGTTGCAGATGTAGATGCATGAAGGTTTTAAGTTGGTGAATCCTGGGGAGATCCAGGGTTGGGGGGAAGGGCTAGAAGGAGGAAGGATCAGGTCTAGGTAGAGGGGTTCAAAGGTAGAGCTGAGGGTTCAGCTGAAATGGGGGAAGGCTTGCTCGATGGAGGGGAATCGGGAGGCGCAGAAAGTGAGTCTCTGACTTTGGCAAGGAAGGGATCCAGGGTGCCAGGAGTACAATTTAATTTGGCTAATGGGCCTTTTGAGTAGTGGGTGTAATCGTTACCTCGAAGGATACAAAGCAATGGTCCCACTGAGGAGGATCTATGGAGTGGATAGAAGAGGGGAGGCTGAGGTTGGAAAGACGAGGTCAAGGGTGTGGTCGCAGGAAGGTGTTGATTGGCATTGGATGGCAGTCAAGAAAGGGTCAGAGGGCATTCAGATTGGTGGGAGGAGGAGATTTTGGGAATGTTTTGAGCTCTTAGGCGTGCAACAGGAGCCTCTTTTGGAATGGAGTCAAGGAGTAGGTCAAATTCACAGAATGATCTAAACGGACTAGGAGACCTATAGACACGGGGTACAGAAAAGGATGAGGAGGTTGGATGGAGGAAGAGAGGATGGGTTTGCCTTGTTGATTTGTTAATCATTGGCCTTAATCCTTTGCCATACTACTCCACCCAGGAAGAGTGGGAGACGTATGGGGGCGGGGGGCCATGTCGTGATTCAGGTCTCTGATAGAGCCATCACTGAAAGCTTGGTGGCCATCTTGAGTATGGGATGATGAGGGTGAACCAGGTGCACATACTAACAGGCGGGACCATTTGCCAACTGCCCTTTGCTTGGCTGCTCCATGGGAGAGAATACGTTGAAGGGGCCCATGTCATGTGGCGTGGCCAGAACCCAATATTCCTCACACTGCTTCGTCCCTTGCGTCTTCTGAGGCACACTCATTATATCGAATAGACCAGACGAGCAGAGGGCGACAGACGTGCGGTTCAAGCTGATCTGATATTCAAAAAGGTTATGCAGCAGAATTGTTACAGGAGTGCAGTGTTCCGGGCGTGGATTAGCAAGCTGCAGTCATGCTTGCTGGAGACAGTGGCCTTGAAGTGAATGAGCACCTTTGGATCTCTGGTTGCTCAAAGGAGGTGCAGGTGGTGCTGCGGGACTGATTCCCCTTCACACGAGAGGGCCACCGCGCACTGTAGGGCAGATACAGCAGATTGAATGGGTTGAGCGGGCAGAGGGTGAGGTAAGCACCAATTGGTTTGAGTGGATTTTCAGAAATGAATGCCCCTGAAGTACTGCAGGAGCTTGTCGCTATGCGTACAGAAGGGTGCGTTACTTTGGTGCATGGTGAATAGTGGGCGTTGAGTGAATGAGCACCAAGCACACTCCGGCTAGTCAATGAACACATCGTACCTTATGAGTGCCAATCTTTGGCAGCTTCTTGCAGCTGTGTTTTTTGTGGTTAAAAATAGAGTGAGAGCCACATTGATAGGGGTACCTCCAAAGTGGGGTCTGATCTGATATTTGGAAACATATTGTCATCTCTTGTGTCTTGCAGGAATGCAGTCATCACACTGAAGGCGCATTGTCGGCACAAGGGAGATGAGAAGGAAATGGCTCTGTGGGTATGTTTAAATTCTGACAGATCTTGCCTTTGGACTAGAGGACAGATCTTGCCTTTGGACAACTGCTTTTTTTTTCTTTTCTTTTTTTTCTTATTAATGTGTGTGCATACAGTAATGGTGAGCACAGAAGAAACCAATGTGTTTTCATCTGATGGTGACCCTTTCCAGGAACATATTTTGTCAAAAAAACTGTTTATTTTTTAAATTGTACAATGATCATTTCTAATTATTGCTTCCAGTATATTTCGTAGTCATAAAAAGAATGTAACACTTCTCTTACTGAGCAAAGCCTAAAATAGTTTTCCGTTTTTTTCTGGTAGAAGGTTTTCATGCAAAGATTGACGGTTTGGTAGACTCCTATTTTAATAATAATAATAATAATAATAATAATTTTGCATAGCGCTATGAACCCTCAGGCATCTGAGTGCTGCTTATTATTTCCCACAGTGTGTGGTGCTCATTTATCGACCTCGGAAAGATGAAAGGTTGAGTTTGGCCCTATCAGGTTTCGAACCTGCGTCCGTAGGCTGTGCGCAGATGTGAAAGCGAGCACTCTACTTGCTGTGCTTTCTGACTGCCATTTTACTCTTTGAAATACTATTATGAGAAAGGGGAAGGGGACAAATAAAACCAATAAAGATTCCTGGCTGCTTTACATAAATACAAAGAGCATTTTGGGAACATAAGAATGACTGCAGATTTATATTTGGCAAATAGATTTCTGATATATCTTTGTTGGATGATGATTGGAACATTGTAGCTATCCAGACCTAAGGAGGAAAAACTCAAAATCTAAGGTCAAGAGAATGGTACTGGATTACTAATTACAAACTCAGTCCATGGTGTCTTGAACGATTGAGGTGCGTTAATACAGCATGCTTAATCCTTTTTCGTACATTTAATGGGGTCCCTGTATTGGTCAATTTGTTCATAAAGTCTGCTTGCATGTGTGTCTCTTCGCTATCAGCAGGAATCCATGCATCAATCACCCACAATTGTATTGTGCCTCTATGAGGAAGGGAAAGGATATTACCTTCACCATTTCCTTTTTACCATTGCTAGATCTTACACATGCATGCTGCTGCCATTGAAAATGAATATTGTCAATCTGGTTTACAATGGGACTCCATTTCCCATATTCCCCAGGCCTCTACTCGTCAGCCTTTGTGTCCTAGCCAAATAAGAAGTAGTCCTATTTTTATGTTTGTAGCCGTCCCGGTTTTTTTATTTTGAATATCCAGTGGCCAGTTTGAATTCGATGGAAGCTCGAGGACTGACTTACGAATACACAGGAATACACTGCCCTCTAGTGGTAATACATTTGTTACTCAACCAACCAAGTAATAAAGGCAATTAGTTTAAATGTCACCGTAATATTAAGCACACATGGGCGTTGGAGGAGTTGCCCATTTAGAAATATTTTAGTCAGTGTAATGTGCGGTATATGTTTTTTCATAAAAACTCTGAAGTAGTAACATTTTATTTAGAGGTTAATCCATTCGACTGAAAGTATCTATGGTGAAGAGCAGTGGTAGAAGTGTACCAAAAATAGTGGAACTGTGACCATGGTGGGGGACAGGATAGGCAGGAGGGGGGTGAACATGCAACACATTTTTTAAGAGTTGCAGCCATGCGGGTTCACAGCCAATTGAGTGGGAACCGATTTCAGTTTAGCTGTAACTGCTATTGGGTGGCAAAGGGAGAAGTGTGCTTTAACTTCTCAAAGACTCAAAGAACATCTCTGGTATGGGGACTATGGTTGCAAAAAGAAGCAGAACTGTTCACAGTAAAAAAAATAAAAGTAGTGGAACTCCGCTCCTGACCGTTCCCGCTGACTTTGACCACTGGTGAAGGGTATAGAAGTTCTGCCCGTTTTGTTGTGTGGAATTAATTTAGTGACCTCAGAACCTGCTGTAAGTAATTGGATGCATTTTATCATGTATTTTTTCATCGAGCAATTAGTTGCATACTCTCCGTTTGCTGATTGTAAATTGGTCCTTATATGTTGAAATCAAGGGGTATGATGAGTCTGCACAAATACTTCCCCCCTGAAGAAAATGTGAAGAGGGGAGTTTCTATCTGTCCACCCGCTGAAACATGTGCAGGTGTCACGGATGGAGACATCACTTGCAATCATTAATTGATGCGAAACCGTGCATGGCTGCTGAAAACAGTGTATAGCATATTTGGTTTAGTTTGAATCTATTTAAATGAATTCAAAATTGTTAAAACTAAGAGTTTGAGGATACTTTTGTATATCCCCCTCCAAGATATGCAAAACCCTGCACACTGCTTAGAGCCTGTAGGCATCCCCTTCAGTGTAATGGTGACATTCCCGCAAGACACATGCAGTGACAGTGTATTGCTCTAAATACCAGGCCAGTCCCCACCTTAAGGGAAGCCTCTGTTGCTGCCATTCTTACTTTGAGCACAAAAAAACACAGTATCCTCCGCCTCCGTTCACCGATATCTATTCCTTTTCTCTGGTTGCATTGCTGTCAACAATGGCTGGGGTACTGCTAGCAGATACACCCCTGCCAATTGCACTCCTCCCCACATAGAGTGAGGCAGAGAGACAGAAAAAGAGATCAAAGAGAAAAAGAGAGAGAGAGTGCACTAGATCACCGTATGATACGTCAGGTACAACCAGAAGTATTAAGGCGCTTTTTTGGTGGGACTGCTGGTCATTGCTAGTGTTCACCTGATGCTGGAGGAGTAGGGTTGCCAAGCACCTGGATGTCGGCCGCACCTGAGGTTTTCCCAGTGTTCTGTCCATGTGCCCAGATTTCTCCTCTGTAGTCCATGTTTTAATGCAGTACTGAAGACAGAGATCTAAACATCTCCAGCTTCTACCCGTACCCCCAAGAGACAAACCCGTGCTACGTGGGCCTGATTGAGGTCTGTTCTTTTCTTCCCACCTTGATCCCACAGCTGTGAAACACTTGCACTTTCTACATAGAGGGGGAGGGGCAGACCCTTAACAAAGACAGTAGAACCTAGTACAAATTAGGAACTCATCATTAATTTACAAAGGGGGAAACTTGGCACCTTAATATAGCATTAAGCCACCCTTTCCGGTGTGGGCTCCGGTGGTAATGGTCCACTACCTTTGCTCAGGGCCTTGGTGAGGGCTTAGGGCCATTACTGCCTAAGCTCGGCTCGGAGAGCAGGGCTTAATGGGATTGGCACCTAGTTCATTGCACGGGGGGCGAAAAGTGTTTTTTATGAAAAAGATGTTCCTTTGATAAATGAGCATGTGCAATTTGGTACCCATTCATCAAAGAACCGGAAAGGAGACATTGGGGTCATTACATGTCAGCCGGTCTGGCATTAAGGTGCCAGTAACAACGTTACGAGCACCTTTTCTGGACCGGCTCACTCCATGTTTGCCGGTAAAAGCTGTGAACTACTGACAGGCCTTACCTGCGAGTTGTTCAGGCCCCTACCGGCAGATCATTCACTGAAGGACCGGCACCGTTAACAACAGTGCCCGTGCTTCAGTGGTTCCCATCCCCGGAAATGGGAATTTAGCGTTCCGCTGCCACCCGTAATATGCTAGTAATACCGGGATATCGGGCAGCGGAAAGGTAAGTCGAGGTTGCCAGTAATGGCGGCTTACCAGCAACCTTGTAACGAGGGCCATCGTCTCGTCTCTGTTCTGTTTCCATAGCGGCCAGGAACAAGACAGAGCACAGTGTGGGAGCAAGGGATACAGCAGCACAGATAAGGAAGGGAAATGGATGGGGGATGGCGGGGAGGTGGTTGTGGTGAGCACGTAAGTGGGGCCTTGCAGTTGCGGTGGGAAAATTGAAAATGCCGGCTGGGCGAGTGGCATGGGAGACAGCCAAGGAGGAATGGAAAGCTGGCTTATTCTGTTGTTTCCATGTCATTTCATCGCGGGATGCTTTTTCGCAGGTTTTTTTACTGCAAATTTTTTAATGAAAAAAACCATCAAATTTTTTTAAAATTTATTTTTGGGAGGGTTCCAAGCCCCCACTGCCTTTCAGTTATCTATTCCCGAACACCAACATCCCATATATTTATAATTTTCTAATCCCCCCCCAAAAAATGTCGATGTTTTTTTTCATTAAAAAATGGGTGGTAAAAAACCCTGCTAAAAAATGTCCCGCGATGAAAGGACGTTGTACCATTCAGTCGGTGCAAGCCCATGTTCCTCGCCTCCTGATTGGCCTGTGCCACTCCAATGGTGCAAGTAGAGTATTAGCAGTTCTTGTTCCAATGCAACCAAATCAAATAGGTATCTAAAAAGGGCAACCCAATATGCTTTCTCTATCTTTAGATGTGTTATGCTGTTAATACATATCACTAAATGGGAAGTTTGGCCAGTTTCATAGCCAAGGAATGTATTTTTGTAAGGTAGACTTTTCTCCTTTGTTTTTATGGATAAGTAACCGACAGCAGCTAATAACAGCACTTACTAATTCATGAATAGCTACGTCTGTGTTAATGATAATGTTCTCATTCATTTGGTGCTGGCCCCGTTCCTAGCTTCTTTATTGGGTGGTCGTGCCAATCTTGAATACATTTGCACTCTCATGTAGATTATTTTGTATGCAGTAGAGGCATGTGCGTAGTCGAATGGGGCAGGACTGTTCCAATTTTGCGACAATACATATTTCTTAAAATGAAAGACCACCTTTTTAAGGGTACACTGGTCAAATGTGCAGTACTTGCCCTAAAAGGTGCAGTGTTTGATTTTGGCCATTGGCTGATTATGAGTGATTGGCAGATGATTAAAGTACCATTACTTGAGACGTTAAGTGCATAGAACGTGCATTCATGCACAGTGCTGTCAAGCTTGTCCAGGTCCCGCAATGCAGGTCTTGTTTGTATTCTTTGCATTCTGGGGCATTTAGTTTTGCCTTTCCTATTTTAAATGCATAACTACAATTCTCAGAATGCAAAGCAAACTCTAGAACTCAATGACCTCCTGACGCATATGACACGGGAAGCTTGAGTGCTCTGCATATGGAGGTCTGAATGTGTCGTTTTAAGGTCTATCAACAGCGAGGACGCCTTACAGCAGCAACTGTGAAAATTTAGCAGGCCTTTCATTTTCCTTCAACTGCATTGTTTTTATTACTGATTTAAGCAGTAAACCTGTTCTAGCGGTAGGATACAACATTCTCCATGTTCTGGGTCACGCAGAGGCCTCTGAGATAGAACCATGACAGGCTGGTCTAGCTCAACAAGTGCATTTATTTTGCACTTTTTTCTTCTGGGGATTGTAGTCATTCTTTTATATGAACATTCATAACTACAAGTCATCCAGTGCAAAGAACAAAACACCAAAGGGCTTCCATGGTGACAAATGCAATTTCAGAGCTCTGGGCATTGGCCTGATAATTGGGTGTTGTTAACAATGGTTCTATGTGATCTACTCGAAAACATTTCAGCAAATTCTTGTTTTTAATTGATAGATTTTACCGCAAATATATGCAAGAGGAGACCACCCCCCTCAGACACCTCCTCCCACACATATATTTGGGGCAAAATCTGATAAAAAAACTTTGATGAATTCTACTTCGATGAAATCTCCTGCAGCAAAATCTCTCTATACCGTTAACAATTACGTCCAACATAACTTTAGACTACACCATTCTATGTTATTTTATGTTAATGAGCCTGTACAACAAGAGTTAATGCCTTAACTCATTTCAGGACTGAATATTACAACTGAGTAAACCAAACCAACCAGACTTTGCTAGGCGTTAGCTATCATTATGTGGGAGAAAGGGCGTGACAAAGGGTTGGGTCCATTTAATCTGCCTGCGGGTGGGGCTTCCAGGCCAGTGTTACATCAATGAAAGGACCAGCATTCAGTGCTTTGAAACTACTATGGTGGTGATCCTGAGGAGGTGGTTGTGGAGTGAGTTGTCGCAAAATCATGATATTGTGTTATATAAAAGGCACTTGTATGCACTTACCCTGTCTCCTTTGGGACCTGCCGGGCCACTGGGACCAAGTGGGCCGTCCATTCCCTAAAAAGAAAAGAAACACATGCGAATCAGCAACCATTGTGGCCATTCAGTCCTTTGTTTTCAGAACCAACGAGATATCTTATTGTCGTCTCGGGTCGGCTGCATTAGAGAAATGCAAACCGAAGAGATGGGTGCTGCGAGGAGAAAAGTCGTTAGGGAGAGAGCGAGAGGAAGTAGGTTGCAGAGAAAGTCGTGCAGATTTCAAATGAGAGTTGGGTGCAACCATGGTGCAGACAGTGGCAGGAAAACAGACAGAGGACAAACCTACACGCAGTGTGTACAGCAGAGCTGGACTGTCTCAATTCGAAGGTTTCCTACACCCACAAGGGGAATCACAAACAGTTTCCTTAAACTTGAATGGTCGCAATAACATGACAATACACTAAACTTCAGTGGTTTGACCAGTCATTGTTATGCAACCATGTTCAGACCCCAAAACATCTGTGTTCGACTGTATTAGTCTTGTGCGGAAAATGTCCTTTTGTAAAAAGTCTTGGGTAGGTAAGAGGTTCAGTGTGTACAGTGAACCTTGGCATTGCACCAAAAGCCCATGGTGCCCAACTTGTGAGCACATTCATACTTTGAAACTCCTCTGCCTACCAGCCTGCTGCAGAAATCAGAGCGCGGAAGCCGAGAGCTATAGGTGAAGAATAACAAAGCAGAAGATGGCGGCCTACCCGCAAGCAACTCTGTCCGACCCGGTGTTGCTCCATTGAAAGAGGAACTGTCTAAGGCCCCCTAAGCAGAAGATATGTATTGGAGCAGGAAAAGGTCAAGTTAGTGCTGCCAGAGATTGCCATCATGCTCCCACAATGCCCTGCAGCATATAGTTCCCAATGGCGACTAGTTCTCTGGATATCTTGACCCTACCAACAGCCTCTTGAAAGACCCACCCCTTCTCCAGAAGCAGTGAGAATTCCAAACAGATAGCGGGTTCCTTTTTCTTGCAGGAGGCAAGGAGAGCCATAGAGGGCGCTCGAGAGTGCAAAGGGTGAGAAGGCAAGCAAAGAGGAAGGAAGACATGGGACTCACCCGGGGTCCTGGCTTCCCGTCGAAGCCAGACGCGCCCTGTATGATTAGGCATGGATGATGGGGGGGGAGGGGGAAGGGTAACACGAATGACAAGAACGTGAGATTAGTAAGTAATGCTAATGAACACATAGAACTCGTTTTAAACAACACAATTACAAGCAGGTACACAGGGTTTAGGAATTAATCATATTGCTACTTGTGCATTAGTTGAAACACGTTTTCTAACATTATTCCTACAGACTTTAGTAAAGATGTTTTTTTCCTTAATTTGGATTGAATGACACTCATGTTATACGTGTTATTTGTTTAGTTACCACACATATGCAAATAAACAGGGAGTTAATGAATGTTTATAAGTAGTATTTGGGTGTGATGTGGTGGATAACAAATGGATTATGAACTGTCAACAAACAATAGTCTATGTTATACCACAAAACAAAACACCTTTCTGTGTCTTTTCCATTTTAAAAGCAATTTGAAAGGAGTGGAGAGATTAAATACAGCCCTTGGTGCTTGGAATCCAGGATTAAACATCCGTGTGTATTTGCTGCCCCCTAGTGACATTTCTAAATATTGCTTCAACTCAAGGCATTTCAATGCTGGGAGGTATGGAAGGCCATGAGCCGTAGACAGCAGAGGCAGCGGTCTAGCATAGCACGAGAGTAGAGCATCCCAGGGAGGCAAGACCTCTCTGGAGGAAGCGCATTTCCACTCGTTTTCTCATTTTGGACTCGTGTACAGTAGGAACCGAAGGTTCACGGCTCGACATCAAGGAGGAGCAGCTGCGTACATTCAAACCTCCCTATTAACTTCCGGGTTCAGATGACTTGGTTAGACGTGGCTTCCGGCATCCACAATCTTAAGTATTGCTACAGGCTATTCTTTCATGCGTTTTAGGTTTAGAAACGATGATTGCACTTTTCACTGCTGATTTGTCGTCTGCTTGTCCTGGAATTTAATTTGCTCTGACTGCATTTTTTGGATAGTGCAGTATTCTGTTTTATTGCAGAAAATGGAACCCAAACGTGGAAGCATCATTTTAGAAATGAGGTACCTGACCACGCAGTCTCTGTGGCCGATATTGCACCATTTAATTTTTTTGTAGTATTGGAATGACCTTGATCACGCATGGTGCTGGTCATTGAATGCTTATAAAGTTTAAATACATATTTGGGCAATTTATTTCTTAAGACACAAAGGTGTTGTTACACTTAAACCATCACACATTGCAACCTAATAACACATGAGACATAGAACTATTGCTAATGACAAACACAGGTAATGTTACAACAAAGCACCTTGACACCTAATGCGACAAAACACACAGCGGGTCTAATTCTGAGGGTGGTGTTATTTACCAAAAGTGTTGTAAACACACACATCCACATGTTCAGTTTTTCCATTTGATTTTGATAATGGATCAAAGTGGTGTATATTCTGAATGATTGCCACTTCTGGAAATGATGGGGTCTTCATAAAGACTTTCCACCTGGTAACCAACCCTCTTACAGTTTTGTAAATGAGATTGGTCTCGTGTATTCTGATTCCTTTCTGACACAGCATCTTAAACCTGCAGACGGATAGCGTTCCCAGCAGTTAGCTCTGGTGGACACATGCAGTGGCCAGGGTAACTTGTGTCGTTCCAACCAGGTTATTTTGATCTAAACCCCTGCAGTACTCCTCTTCGAACCTAGAGGGAAGCATATATCCGGGAATGCTTTTTTCTACTTGTGTTACAACACTCGAATAGCAAAATTCATAAATGTTCTTATGGGGTTAAAAAAAGCT
The DNA here is from genome assembly GCF_040938575.1 of Ambystoma mexicanum. Classification (NCBI taxonomy): domain Eukaryota; kingdom Metazoa; phylum Chordata; class Amphibia; order Caudata; family Ambystomatidae; genus Ambystoma; species Ambystoma mexicanum. The sequence continues at coordinate 386,933,326 of NC_090937.1, forward strand.
TTTAAAGAAACACTTCTGCCTAAAAAGTGAACTAACCTATTATATTCCTACGCAACTCACAAATGCCACCGTCCAACCCAGTAGCCACCACTAAAAGTACACCCCCAGTCAGAGCCACTTATTAAGGCATTGTGGGTGGGTAGGCAAATAAGCTTAAAAGTATGATTTTTGCGCTAGAATGTTTTCTTATTGGGCAGAGATATTTTCAAATATATAGGTTTATCAGCCCAAGACAGCTCTAAAAGATGCAGACACCCACACAGGTGCCTCACCCTCATTTGAGATCATCATTGCAGTATAGTCAGACATACTTGTGGTTGGATCATCCAGTGATAGCTTCTCGTGGTGCTGTGGCATGTGTGACTTAACTGAAATGGGCTATGATACTGACTACCACTGTTTGTTGCCTTTATTATTTATTCATTCATTATTTATCTGTTTCTCCTCTGCTTTGCACTTTACACTTCTCCCCCCTTCCGTGCACTTTTCCCCTCCCCCTCTCCCATGCACTTGCGCGTTCTCACTGTCACTGGGCCTAGTAAGATTGCTGTTTTGTTCTCCCCTGTTGCCCTACCTTGCCTTGCCGCGCTCTGAAACACTTGTGTACGAGCGCGATAGAAATAAAATATCAATATCAATATCATTCCTCACCCAGATACTGTCTTGGGTGTTGGCAGCATTTAAAAAAATTACCAAAAGTGTAGGTTTATTCCAAAAATGCTGCCAACACTTTCAGATAATATCACCAACCCAAAACAACAACTCCGAACGACACACAGGCCTGCACAGTTGGAAACAAAGACCTTTTGGCCCAGATGCCTGCCCCAAATTATGGTGCTTTAGAGGTGACCCTCAGAATATAGGTGTTGTCTGGATGTTATGTGAATCAGGCCCGGATTCAATTAAATGGGCAAGTTATTTATGTGTGCCGGAATCTGTTTGGTTTCCCTAATCTGAATAATCTTTTCAAATCACTCGGTGGTGTGGCTCATCAACAGAAAGTGAAGAGTTAGAGTACAAATGTAGTCATCCGAATAAAAATAAATGAGCCGACTCACAAAACAAATTATTCATGCAAACGACGCCCATCACCAAGAAATGAGCAAACTGCAGACACAATTTTCTCTGTATTTTTGCAATATGCAAATGCAAAGAAATACAAATGTCTGGGAGTGTGTGGGAGGGAATGGAGTGGAACACTGATGACCTAGTTGTTTATGCAAAATGGGACCAGTGAGCAGAATGGCCTATACAGGAATTCCACATGTGCAGAAACAGAATCAGGCCCACTAGAGGTTTGGTGATTCGGACAACCAAAACAGATCATATGAGCCTGCTTTTTCCTGATCATGAATTCCAACCTGCGAAAAGGTAGGATTAGAACTAGGGCAGCATAGGAGGAGTTCACCTTTGATTTTTTTTTTATATTTGTTTCTGGGAGAGGAACAATTCCACCATTGACATGCTCTTCTACCTTAGTTAACAACACTTGAACATAAGCATGTCTCCTGCTTGTGATCTGTGTCTGATACTAAGTGCTTACACATGTATTCATTTGACCTAATTCACAAACATTTAGAGAGCATTTTGCTCCGTTCATGCAGAGCACAAGGAAAATTGTGTGAAACAGCAAAAATAGGATTTTGTGACACAGCATATTAGTTTCTTCTTTTCTTTTGTGAATTGTGGCCATAGAGCCATAAGGGCAACAGAGCTTCTTTAAAATCTCTGGGGAATCCTTTTTAGGCCACTTCCAGCACTTCAGCTGCTTTTTTGCTTTAGCCAGGCACTGAAAATACACTAGGACCTAATGGTGAGCTGGGACTGGAAGGTGCTAATATTGACCACAGAGTAGAGGAGCTGGATGAATCCACAGTATATATAGGAATTTGGGATTTTAATGAATCCGATTTAATCTGATTTTTGTTCACCAGAAATAATGTTCCCTTCTAGCGTTTATTTGAAAATGTCCACTAGATGGCAGTACTGGCTTTGCTACATGTGGTTTCCCGTATTAAATTGAAAATTAAAAGCAATGTCAGCACTGCATTTAGTGGACATTTTCAGAAATGTTCATACCTGAAGATGATCTAAACTGAAATAGACAATGGGCCTCATTACAACATTGCCGGCCCGGAAATAAGGGTGCCGGTAAGGTCACCGGCACCCTTGTTTCCGGACCGGCAAACTATGTGTCTGCCTGCAGTGGCCGCTGCACCCAACAGGTCTTACCCTGCCGGGCGCAGTGGCCACGGCGGGCAGACCCTTCACGGAAGCACCGGCAACGTTAACAATGGTGCCGGCGGTTCCGAGTCCCTCCTCCCATAGAGTCTTATGGGACGCTATGGGAATGGGGACTTACATTTTACCGGCATCTGACTTCCCGGGCCACTAGACTTGTAATCTCCAGGTGGCACCGGGAAGTCAGGCGACAGTAAAGGTTTACGAGTCTGGCGGCAACCCACCAGTAGCACCGGCAGGGTTACTGCCGACTCGTTATGAGGCTCCATATGATATGTTCCTCTTAATAATTATATATTTTATGAACTATGTATTTGAAAAAGCAAATGTTTGGAGTTAATTATTACATGGCTGTAAATAATCAGTTGGTCATTTGTCAGAGAAGAACTGAATGGACACCAATGATCTTCCATCAAACACTAGTCCGCTTAAGTTCTATTGCGGAAAAGGATCAAGGAAAGGTCACTTCTATTTCCGTAATGGAAATTTTTTAGCGAAAGCTGGTTGTACAGTTCGGATATCGAATATTAGAGTTGTGTCAGTGATTTGGATCCTTAATGCCCATTGAATTAGATATCCAGCTCTTTTTTGAATGGTTTCATGATCTATTTAACTGTTCACTTGGTAAATAAGCCAACTATATATTTTTATGTAATCTGTGTGATGAGAAGCTTAGTTATACACAGGTGTTTTTTTTAAGGTTGTTCAGTTCTTTATCTTGCAAACAGCTCTGAAAATGAATATACAGCTAAGCCTGTCTCTGCCCCACATGCACTATCCTCTTCCTCACTTATAGACCATGATTTTTTTTTAAACTCTTGATAGTGCATGTCTTAGGGCACGCTGCAAAATAAATTCAAGCTTTTATCTTGTCACATGCCAGGCAACTGGAAACCATTAAGTCCTTATTTGATTGTTGGCATTTTTGTATGCATAGTTTCCCCTTTCCATTATAAATTCAGGACCACAGTTCCAAGAAAGCAAAGCGCTAACATGGGCTGCATCAGCATAATATGCTTCAAAAGAGTTATGCTTAATGTACATGCAGCAATGAAAGATCAATGTTTGCCTACACTGGAGGAACACAGATGTCAGTGATTTTTGGGGAGGGAAATTATGGGTACGCACTGATAAACACCGATTTTGAAACATTTTGAAAACCTTGGCAAACCCCCACTGGAATTGGCAAAACAAACACTGAAAACAGGAAATCCTAATTAAGTACATCACAAACATGTCCTTCATTTCAAGACGAAAGGCAAACAATACTCTAGTAAATTTTGTATACGTTAGGAAACATCTTGCTACTAAAGAAGCACATTGTTTAACAAATTAAACGTGCACCTAAGGTCAAGAGAAAAACAAATTGGAAGTTGGCTAAAGCACATTGCCTAGGTTAAATATTTGTTGCCATTTTGTAGAGGCAGACAATCTAGAGTCAACAAAACTACTAACTATGGATGCTTAACACAGTTCTCCTCAAAGGCAATTGACTCAGGGTCAGCACAATCCCTGCATGGGGGAACCTTTGCAAGTTCTGTCATGGCTGTGGTATCAACAGCGGACTTTAGACCAGTGGTGGGCAACCTGCAACTCTCCAGATGTTTGGGCCTAAAGCTCCCATCAGCCCTAGTCTGAATAGACGATGATGAGGGATCATGGGGGTCAGAGGCAGAACACATCTGAATGGTCAAATATTTCCTACCACTGCTTTGGACTATGTAAATGTTTACTAAAAACACAATATGGCAGATCAGTGTCTGTGTAGTACTCATTTGGGTCGTCCCTTACCTCCTTCTTTAATTCTGGGTCCCTAATGAGGTGTTTGAACCACCTATGGTGCCTTGGGTCATCTAAACAGCAGCCAGGCATCAGACGCTTTTGGCTCTATTGGACAGCATGCTACGGTGCCTTTCCCCCTTCTGTGTGCCTTATTGGTTGGTTCTCCTCTCAACCAAGTCAGGGGTCTCCTTAGTGTCCCGTGACTTTATAAGGCCTCCCATGATATGCTTTCCTTCCCCTGCCCTCACACCCTGATCTCCCCCTTCTCTTCTCTCACTCTCCATACTCCTCTCCCTTCTCTCTCCTCTTCTTCCTCATGTCCACTTTCTCTCTCCTCCTTCCACTCCTCTCTGTGTCTTCTCCTCTCCCTTTTTCCAGTTACGCTCTCCCCCTCACCTCTTCCCCACTCTTTCTTCTTTCACACATATGCTCTCCAATCTCTCCCCCATCTTTAGCTCATTTTTTTTCTTCCCCCTCCTCCCCCTTGTCTGTCCTCCACCTCCTCTCCCTCTCCTCTTCCACCTCCTCTCCACTCTCTGGCATCTGCTCACTGCACTGCCACACTCTACTCTGCCCCATACTGCTAATTCCAACACGTGCCTCCTTCAGAATCCCCATGTACAGTACCACACACTTAGAAGGGGGCTATGTAATTGCTTGACTGTGAACAGCTGGATGCCTAGTAGCAGCATGATTCATAATTGGGTTTGTCCCATGTGAAGTGCAGGGCCCACTGCTGCCATGTATTGGCTGGCATACTGTCATGTGGCTCTGCCAGCCAAGCTTATATAACCTTTCACAGCCTCTTTAAATGATTTCCCAAGTGGCTCCTATTCTGGAAACCCTTTGATAACGCCTGATTCTCCCCTGTGCTCAGTCTTAGTAAGGAATCATGGCTGACTTAATCTTGACATTCGCAAAAACCTGCGTGGGGGTAATATTTGTGCGCGATGGCCTTGTGTTCCACATCTTGAGGAAACCCATCTGCGGTTCCGGAAGCATCTCAAGGCCTCCCTCTGCCTCTGCCTTGGCCCCCCTTCTCCCCTGTTGGTCTGTTTCTTCTCTTGGCATCGTGCACCTGGCCACCCTCTGTCATTCGGGTTCTGTATCTGTACCCATACAGTCCCCCTCCCACGTTTCTTCTGCATTTATCAGATATACCCTATCTGACTAACTTTCACCTGCCACTTGCTGGCTGCACTACCACAGCTTATCACCCTTATTTATTTATTAATTTTATTTCATATTTATTCTGTTTTCTCTCCTTTGCTTTGCACTTTTCCACTCCCCCCCTTCCATTCTCTTTCCCCCTTTTCCCTTTTCCACGCACTTGCACTTTTATAAATGTCACTGGGCGAACTAAGATCGTAGGTTTCTTTTTTGTGTCTCCCCTGTTCCCTTCCCTTTTTGCCTGGTTGCGCTCTGAAACACTTGTGTACAAGCGCAATATAAATAAAATATCATTTCATTTCATCTCTGTGTTGATCATTGTAGCCCTGTCTCCCAGGTTGCCTTAGGGGCTTCTAGTCAATGGGATTGGGTCCGCACACAAGGCAGGTGATGGAGAGGGGTGGGCTAGAGGATCCCCCTGTATACAGTCTCCGGGGCCTGCATCATGGAGTGGGTGGTAGCCGCCAGCCAACCGGGTTACCCCACTCCCATCCTCCTGTTTCCAGCATGTGGTTTTGTCATAGATCCCAATAAAAAAAATATGCAACGCTCAATAAAATGAATCAACTGAAGAGTCTTTGCAAGGATCTCCTCAGAGTTAGTTGATCCAAGGTCAACACAATCTCATAAAGAAGGAGTCTAAGCAAGGAGCCCTTCAGAGGTAGATGACCTAGGGCCAGCACAATCCGTGAATGTAGGCGAGTAAGCAAGGAATCTCTAAGAGTTAGATGACATAGGGTGAAAACAGTTCCTGAATGGAGGGGTCTAAGCAAGGAGCCTTTCAGAGGTAGATGACCTAGGGCCAGCACAATCCGTGAATGGATGAGTGTAAGCAAGGAATCTCTCATAGTTAGATGACATAGGGTGAACACAGTTCTTGAATGAAGGGGTCTAAGCAAGGAGCCTTTCAGAGGTCGATGGCCTGGGGCCAGCACAATCCGTGAATGGAGGCGTGTAAGCAAGGAATCTCTAAGAGTTGGATGACATAGGGTGAACACAGTTCCTGAATGGAGGAGTCTTAACAAGGTTTGCCTGAGATGCAGCTGACATTGAACCAACAAAACCCTTGATTGTAGAAACCTAGGAAGAGTCTGTGTGGCATCCTCTGTAACATAGTGTTAGGAGTGACACACACAAGAGGTTCGACTTCAAGATGATGTAATTTCTTTGCCAGAAGGCCTACTGTTTCTTTGCGGGTTGTAACCAATTGTGCAAAATATAAAACAGCCTTTCCCGGGATCTTAGCTTATGTCTGGATTTGTTGACATGGCACTCCTCTGGCTTGTCTTCTCCCAGGATTAGTGCCCAATGAACTGTTCTGGCCTAATTCTCCTTCTTTCGCGTCTGTCTTCAGCATTCGCTTTTTTTGCCTCCTCATTTACTAACGCTTTGACTTTTCCATTCTATATCGCATCCTTGGTCAGAGCTTTTCCCTGTTCTATCTCCTGGTTCCCAAGTGCCTGGGGATGGGTTCAGACTTTCCTCTCTAGACCTTCTCCTTGGTGGCAAACTCTCATGTGCTTCCTTTTCACTTGTCATCTTCTTCCTGGTCATATCCCTCTTCTCTGGGGAGGAAGTCTCCCGATCACATTTCTCTCTTCAGCCTCCTCACTGGCTCCATTCTTGTTGGTTCACAGGCCACAGCCTTTGACCTTCTTCGCTGGGAGTAAGTTACCCTGCTCACCTTCTTCTTCTCTTGGGGACTGCTGCTTCACTCGCCCTCCTCTCCTCTTCATTGGTGTTCTCCTCTTCCACCTCCCTCCACTCTGCAAACTCCTCTCTTTCCTCCTGTAGTCTGTGGTTGCCACCTTCTTCCACTCTCTGTAGTTCCCATTTCACTCCTCCTTCCTCCGTTTCACAGGCATTATGGGCAAATTCCTCCTTGTCCTTCACTTTATTTTCTCTTTTACTACTTTCCACGTTAGTGTTTTCTCCTTTTCCTCACTTTACCTCCCTCTTTGGGTTTTTTACCTGTTTGTTTATCTCTGCCCATCCTCTTGGACCTTTCTTTCATTTGACTCTTTTCCACTCTTCGGGGTATTAATTCTACTTGCTCTCCCTTCTAATCTTTTCTCCATTTTTTCTTTCCTGCTCCCCACCTTCTTCCGCTACATTTCCAGCCTCCTTTTCTTTTTGGTATGCTATTCCTTTAATCCCTATCCTCTTTTTTACTTTCTCTCCTTGTTGAGTATTTTCTTCCTACTCATGGGACAGTTTAATACAGTCTTTCCTCTTACTTGTCTTCCGTGCGCTTCTCCCATCTGCCTCCACCTTTCAATCTCCTCCTTTGTCTCTCCCTTCCTTTCTTACTCTTTTCTCGTATGCTCCCCTTTCCTTTCCTTCTCCCTTCTTTCACTTTTACCTCTCTCTCTCTTAAAATCAACCCTCCCGCTTCCCGGGTTTTGCTCTCCTATCTTCTCTACTTCCCCTTTGCTCTCTTTCACCTCCTTCCAGCCCCGGACGTCTTCCCTCGTCCTGCTCCAGCCACTTCTTTAGAGTCCATCCCCTTGCTCCCTCTCCTTCGTTCTTCTTCCCCTTCTCTGTACTCTGAGCATCTTCCTTGATTCCTGCTGCCAACCCAATGCATCCCTTATCCTCACCGCAGGAGCCATCATTTTGATGTCAGGTGCTTCCACGTGGAGACCACCTGACTTCCTCTGAAGGCAGTACTGTATTCACCATGCTTCACACTCTCTGCCTGACTGGGCCGCCTGTGTCCCGGAGTCCCTGCACCGCACCTCCCCTGCTGTCCACCTGCAGTGGCATCGGTCCCCAGCGAAAGATTAAAAAAACGAGGTGATTGTTGGGCATTTTAGAATTAATCTAAACCTCTGGCGTAGTAGCTCTGGGCTTCCCTCCAGGCCATCGTCCTTTGCCTGCCAAGCCATTACATAGAGAGTAAAGACCATATCAAATCAGGCTTAGTCCCGCCGCAAAAGGGGCAGTCTAGCCCGAACTGCCTGGTCACATCCCTTCTGCATGCGACCACATGCATCCCCAGACATGGTTCAGCCTCATTGGGCATCATCAGTGAGCAGAAGCTTGGGTCTCTATTCCCAGCAGGCATGGGACCCACATCTCGGCCTACCTGGCCCACTTGGGGTGACAAAGCAAAACAAAAGAGGTGATGGCTGGAAGGTTTAGAATGAATCTAGATCTCTGGCATAGCTCTGGGCATCCCTCCAGAGCATCTTTTTTCAGCGAAAGACCCATGCATCACCAGTACCCAAGCATGACCTACACCTCTGTACTGGTTTTACAGTCTCGGAGCTCCCACGGGATCAGTCGCAGGTGAGTCTGCCCACAAATCCATAGGAAGAGTCTTGTCTCCGCGTCAGCCACATGAACCCCTTGGCCTTCAAACTACATCTACCCTGAAGGTGTCCCCCTAGAGCCAGTCCACAGCTTGTGCGCACGTCACAACTCAATGAACACGAAGTTTGATTTGCTTATGATTCCAAATTATATTGTGTACACCACTTAAGACGGGTGTATTGTGGACATGTGCAGTGGCACTGTGTTTGTGTGTTTTGGCCACTGTAGAAAGCCTTCCACTTGTGGACTCAGTTGGCTATCATTCAAGTTGCATGCCAGCTGGTGTCAAGGCTGTTGAACCTGGGAAGCAGTCAGTAGGTCCGTGATGAGAACTGGTAATGGGTCGTCAAGGATGCGGGATGGAGTCCATTGGGATATTGGAAGGCATGGTTAGACGTTGGGCCACCACTCTGATAGAGTGTGAGCGTGCAAGGCCAGCACTACTTCCCTTTCACAGGTGTGGAGAAGGCATGGCCGCGGGGCCATAGACAGGGGACCCGGTGAGAGGATGTGAATGATCAGTTGGACAGCACAAGGCACCACAGCAACCTTGTGTTGCAACCAGCATTTCCTACACTCCTTACAAATCAGCCATTTTTTGGGCAGTGATGGAAGGGAGCGTTCTAAGAACACAACTCTTCCCACCTGGCCACTGGCCACACTGGTTCTTATATGTAAACAGGATTGTAAATACACACAGAAACAGCGCACACGTGTTGAAACAAACATGCATTCAGGAATCCTGCACCAAACGCCCTGATGAAGGGCTGTAAAGGAAACACATGGGATGCAGACTGTGACGCAGGAACAATCAACCAGATGACAGGAAACAGAACACAACTCATGAAGGTGTCACGTGTTATCATTGGAGGTTAAAGACACACCCTGAATCTTCTGAGCCAGCACGCTATCTTCCCACTCTTATCACTGAGCACATGAAAGGCGCTGGAGAACAAATACTCAAAGATTAATCCATGGGTAGAATATTTGCGTGTTACTTACTGGAAGGCCAAGGGGTCCTCTGTCACCCTTTTGACCTGATTCACCTCTCATTCCTTTAAGACCGTTTAACCCCGGCTCGCCCTAAACGTAAAAGTAAAGGCCAGTTTGTTTGTAAGACGGCTTATGCTGTCACAGAAGAGAGTCAGTCACACAAACTGCTGCAAATTCCAGTACTGAATGTTGTGGGGCGGAGGGGGGGAACACGCAAGCGAGCTGAATGTGGGGGCGTCTCTCCAGAGCTTGGTGGGCATTTCAGAGTTTCATGCATGTTATGCATGGCCTCTTTATGGTTTTATGGCCTCTCTGTGCGTCTGGCCTCTCTATAGTTCTGCCCAGATGGTTTGCAGCTTGTCCAGTCCAGAGATGGACTTTAAGTCTTACAATCATTTCTTAGGATGTAAAGAACACATAGATACACCCTTAGCACTTAACAGATCAAAACACCCCTGTGATATGGAATATAGCTCAAGCTGTCCATGTACAGACTGCACAACCACGTGCATCACCACCCACTTTCATAAGCACCACCCACGGCTAGATTAATAAAATGGTGCAGTGGGTATCAAGCACTGGCATCCTTGGCACTATCCCCTTGTGACTAATTGTATTGGGCCCACGGCTGCTCTCGAGCACGCAGTTGAATTAAAGGTAGAATGTTTGTCGCGATATATCAGCCATCTTTGGTCAGCTGTTTTGTTCATGTTCAGGACGGCTTGAGCAGTGCTCCGGTTGGACGCCAGATTACTCGGTTACGCACATCCACATCAGACTGGAATTTGCAGCGTAGCGTTAATTCAGATAAATACATGCACATTCATGCTGGTCCAACGCAAGTGTCCGTGCAGGCCTGCAATGTGATGGGAGCAAGCCATTCTTTGTGACTGGGCTTCTATTGACCTGATAGTGTGATTGCTAATACACCAGGAAACCACAGGTGTAAAAAAATGAATGTACCAAATCCATTTGCAGCGTTGCTGTTGCTTGCGTAATAACCAGTCTTAGGGCCTGATTCACAGAAGCGTTTTACTATGGCCCAATACATTGGAAAACGCACTGTGATTTAGGCCTCTACTCAGGAAGATAGTGGAGAAAGACTTAAGTGGACTAACACAAGTGAGGAAGTTTACTTTGCACTATGTTGGTGTTTACGTCCAGAGTGAAGATATAAACTAAAGTAGCCTAGGCAATCTCAGTTTGTGAGAATCCTAGTTACACAAGAGTAGACATAGGTTGTGCGGTATTTCGGAATCCCATCCGTTTTGCCCCTCCGCACAATCATGGGTTAGACCATCCATATAGTAAAAGCTGCCTGGTTGTAAGTGGAGGATTTACCTCCAAGTATTATGGTGGCAACAGCCCATGGAGTCCTATTTTAGTTTCGGCAGGATAGCTAAGGGGCAGCGCGCTCGCCTTGGAAGCAAGACGACACAGAGCAACACAGTTTCAATCCCCGGGTCTGCGCTTAGAAACCTCTGGGTATTAAACGCGTTATAAATAAACAATAAAAAAAAATGGGGAATAACAATCAGCCTGTAAATAACTGTTACTGCCAGCGGTTAAGGTTAATAATTCAGTTTGGCAGTATTACTTGAGGTAACGATGCCTGCAGAGTCAACGCAAATTTACTACATTTCTGCCCCAATGCAAAGTCCTATGACTCCTATGTGACTTCAAGGTCAAGGTCAGGTTCGCCTTTCTACAAATGATTCTATAGGATAAATAGGACCTAGATAAAGGGAGGGTCTCCCTCACCCCAAATGCAATGCTGAAAACCTCATTCACTTGTAAAGTAGCCTTACCCATGCAAACGTAAGGAGGTTTCGACCCTTAATGTAATGTGCGCCCACCCAGAGGCTGGCAAGGTGGCAATGCAATGCATAGCGTGGTATCCCCTGTCGGATTGGATCATGTCCCACATGGCACAGCGGAACAGCCTTCCCCTCCCCCTCCGACATGTGCCTTGAGAAGCATGCAGCCGCACTTGTGATTTTGTGTGCCGTGCTTGGAAGGGATACACATATCAAACACATGAAACATGAAACAAAAGGGGACAACAGAGAAGCGGGCACCACTGCTGCCCAGAAGCGAGGAAGCATAGATGCGAACACAGCCGCGGCTCATGCAGAGTTCTGGTGAGCAGGCATTTACCTTCGGGCCGGGAAGACCATGGGGCCCCTAGAAGAAAAAAGACATTGGTTACTTACAGGGACATGTCGTCGCCTGACGTTGCTTTACGTCTCGGGTCTGCAGCCTTTGGCTTTCCAGGTGTTTTGGAGCACTGCTCCCATCAGCCCACTCCAGCAGAGTGCACTATGGGGCACCTTGGGAGCAGTGGCGCATCACCATTGAGCTGGCTGGGCTTCAGCACCCCACCCCTGACATTTTGGGCTGTGTTGACTTGACCTGGCTGGCCTACAGAGCCGTTGCCGGAGAGAACAGGACATAGATGTTAAACGGCACCTGGTCTTCGCTGTTAGCTGTTAACAAAGGCCCGGCAATTACCAACGTAAAGCACTTTACTGTTAGCCCCTGCATCCATATGCATAGATTTTTAGACAGTTGAAAGTGTGATGTGGGGTTAACACATGAATGCCAGGGGGAGTGATTGCAAGGGTAGGGGCGACAGGAGACAGCTCATTCTCACAGCAGTCCTTAAGTATGTGGTTTCAGACGTGAAGGAGAGAGTTAACTGTTTGCAACATTCAAGCTTCACCATAATAGTCTCATTATAAGGTGTAAAGAAGTTAGATGCCCACAGACAAGTAGGTTTGCCCCTCCCTCACAGTCTCTGAAGTTAGTGCCTCTATCAAGATTTGAAGGGTTATCGGCCCCGCCTGAAATGTTATCCTCGGTGCATCCGTGCTTGGGAGTTGTAGTCCAAAAAACCTAGGGCGTGAAAGGCTGCAGAATATCTTTCATTCACTCTTTGCCCGCACATCAGAGCCTCGCCAGGATGCAGTGATTTACAGGGTAAGAGGTAAGTGCCAATATTCTGCAGAGTGAATGGCACTTCGGCTCATCTGAAATAACCACAGTGCTGCTGCATTATACAGGGCGTAGGACCTTTATGCGCCCCAGAGCGTTCCCCCATGCAAATAATGGAATTTGTTTTATATGCCTCATTAAAGTACGTGCTCAGGGGCAATATATCTCCAGTGCACGCTGACATAGCGGTGGGTGAGAAACAAAACGTGTGGCCCTGCAACGCAAACTGTGATGTGCATTATGTAATAGGGTGCAACGCCTGGGGACTCCGCTAGTTGCAAGCACTGTTTCCTTGCGACCATTGTGAATTTCCTGCAATGATAAACTAGGTAATGGCAGCCACACAGTTCAAAAACTTGTACCAATTAATCTCAGGATCAGGAGCCTAAAATGTAACTAGCTTTGTTTCAGTACTTCCACAACAGTCTGTTAATGACACAAAACAATAAGAAAACATCAACAGCGCTGAGGCCAGAGATGGAAGTGTAATGTAAATAATTGGTACGCCATACCATTAGTTTGTTTGCTTTTTACAGAGCGTACCTTCAGTTCAAAGGCTCAAGAAATGCGTCTTGGATGCTTTTTCTTTCTCCCAACCCAAATAGGAAATGATCTCAGACCTGACACTCAAGCACTGTTAATTTCCCAAGTCACGGTCAGGCATAGATACAGACATAGCGTCCGTCCGTGGTTCTGCAGCCTGAGCGCCTTAACGACCTGCAAACACGTTTCTTTTAGCAGCAGCAGAGGCTTTCATATGCATGAAGGGACATTTGCAATTGAAAGACATTGCAGAGCACCAGTTACCTTGCAAATCTATGAAAGCGAAAGTGAGCAACACAAAGCACCCTTTTAAAGATGTATTTATATCCATGATGTCTACAAGCCTGACATGCAAAACAATAAAGTTGTTTTTATGTCATTAATTCAGTGTTCTAAACATCATGAATAAGCAACGAGCTGCAAGTTTGTGACAAAGAATCTCCTTATCCTTCCGAGTTTACTACACAACTTCTTTTATTGTGTGTCTAAAATCACTGAAAGTACAGTGGCCATAAATAGATTTTTCAGGTTTGCACTATCTTGCATTCTGGGAATTAGTTTACCATTCAGGATATAAAAATGAAAGCCACAGTTAGCTAGAAGGATTTACAAGTTGTCACGTGGCTTTACTATGCAATTGGTGTGTTTTGTAAGTAAACTCTATAAGACAGTATCATTATAGGCCTTAAAAAAACAAAACTGAATTATTTGTACCAAGAAAAGGTTGAAGGTATGTGGTCAAATTTGCAGAGTGGGTTAAAATCCTGCTTCACTGTTTAGCCAAAGTGTGTGATCCTTGTCCCTTATTTAGTCCCACTCTGACTTAACCGCCAAAATTGGAGTCCTTATATCTGATAGTGTGAACTTAATCACACTGTCTGAAAAAACGACACACTTGCAATGGGACAGATTTGATGAGCAGGATGAAAATAGTGTACACTCGTTAGTGGACCCCAAAACCGTCCCCTATAATTTCGCTATTGGTGCACTGGCCATCCCTCAGTCCTACTCTCCCTCCAGATATTTAAATACCTCCGGCACTAACTCTCTGGCCCTCATTAGGACCCTGGTGCTAAGTGTTTAGCGGCGCCGTAAAAGGCTGCAGCGCCGTTAAACACTTAGCGCCTTACTACGAGGTCCCTTTGCGGGACCCGACCTGGACGGCTGGTCTAGACCAGCCGTTAAAGTAGGGACCCGCAAAGGGACCTTGGTGCTAAGTACGGTACCGCAATTTGCGGTACCGTACTTAGCGCCTTCCCCAGTCCCATTGAGCCCTATGGGGCAAAAATGGGAATGGGGAAGGGCCAATGTTCAATGGGGAATTACCACCCCGCCAACCTTGGAATGGGGTGGTAATTTCCCATTGAACATTGGCCGACTCGTTACGATACCGGCACCAACCATGGTGCTAATTGCGCCATGGTTCAACGCCAGTATCATAATGAGGGCCTCTGTGTGTTAAGTGCTTCGCTAAACAGCAAGCTGGTGGCCGATCTCTTTCCTCAGCAGGCTCCCTCGTATGGAACAGCCTCCTCCTTCCTCTTCGTCTTGAGCCGGATCTCCTCAAATTCCGGAAGCTCCTAAAGAATTTCCTTTTCACCTCCTCCTTCTCTTCCTCCCTCCCCTGCTAAAACCCACAGTTGCTGAAATTGGTGACCAGTGCCCTTACGTGTCCTCTTGGGCCCTGGCCTCTCACACCATATCACCTTTAGCCTCTGCCCGCTTCCTTGGCACCCACTGGCCTATGCCACCAAAGGCCTTCACTTATTTGTTGGCAGCTGACCACTCACCCAGGCACTTACAGCTGCTCACTCCCTAGCACTTCCCCCCGCTCCCCCAGCCATGCTCTTCTCTCTGCACTTGCACATTCTGAATCCTCACAAGGCCTAGTAGTTCCGCCTCTCTCTTTCATTGTTATATTTGCTTTTCATTCCCATGTTCCCTCCCTGCTGCCCCATGGGTGCTTTGAAACTTGATGAATAAGCGCATTACATATGCACAATAAAATACAAAGACATACAAACATACCACTTGATTTGAGAGGCAAATCTATAGTCTCAGCCACCAGTCATTTAGCTACACTAGAATCTTTGGTACACTAACTGTGAGAGAGCCAACATTAATTTTCTTATGTGTTGCTGTCAGTCACAGAAGTTGCTTGGGCCATGCAGAGTACTGACACACAGGAGAATGAGTGAACATGTTTGCTATGTCCCGTTATGCTATTTTATTCTTTTATAGCACACCTGCCACCATTTGTGCACTTTCTTGAAGCTTCAGGATCTGCAAGCAGTGGGTTAGGAGACTAATGTAGTTGCGGGGGCCCAAGGCAAGATTGCTTTGTTACAATGTTGATGCGTGCAGACCCGAAGATGTGGCTTTGTGCGGTGTAGCTTTTAGACATTTTGTGAGCTGTCTTGTGCAATAGTTATAGTGCATCTCGAGGTTACTAATATATTTATTTGTGCAGGTGTCTGTGGGTCTGCCAGCATGGTTCTTAAGGGGTGTGCGGAATAGTGTTGGGGCATCTGTCTTGAGTTAGTTAGGCGTTTAGGGAAATTTAGTGCATTTATGTGCATCTACATGATGTATGCTCCATTTTGTAACCTGTGTTTTTTCGGTGCACAGGTTGTGTGCCGCGATGTATTTTCAGTTAGGGCAGGAGATAGAGTGATTTTTAATTGGCTAGTGTTACCATATCTTTCTCAAACCAATGGCAAACTGGATTGCATTGATACACCATGTAAGAATTTGAATTTGAGGCTTTCAAGGTGCACTTTAAACGGAAACAGCACACAGACAATTGAAGCTTTTTGCTTCAGTCCATTTTTGTCAGCGACTCACCAGCAAGTAAAGGACCAGCCAAGCAGTGGGCCAGAGGAGCAGCTCCTAATGCAGCCAAGGACCAGAGGGGAGTGACTCACCTGATCAGCCACGGAACAGAAAGGCAAAGACCAGATGGACACCGAACCACAAAACCTTGCTCGTACCCTAGTTTTTATTCAGTCCATTTTTAGTTTTGACTATTAGGTGGTGTTTGTAAGCCAAATGTATTGTACTCGAGTAAAGCTAGGAAGGAGAGGGGATGTGAGAAGGGACACACAATTTGAGGGTGTGGTTTAGTTATTTCCCAACTCATTGACTGCCCACAGCCATTTTGGTCTCCATGACCATTCCAACCCACTACCGCTCACCCTTCACTCCCAAAACACATTTCTAAGTGGTCTGCTGAGAGTTAAGAGATAATGGCTTAATTGCAGCTGCAAAAGTGCTATTGGTTTAATAAAAATGTCTTAAACAAGTGTGCCTTCAACCACTTGATTTATAGATGTCCCTTGCAATGAGGTCCTAGCGCCTAGAGAATCGCACCATGTTTCACATGTTATGGTCAGGTACCACCATTATGACAGTGCCTGGCAAATACCTACCCCGTGCCTATGCAAACTACAAATCTGTTGTATTTGCCAATGTTTGGATTCATTTGAAGGGGCTGCAGCCAGATGATTACTGGCAACTGCAAAGTGCATTGAGTTTACGGTGCGGGTATGGGCTTGCTGAAAGTACTGAATTGTCATTTTGCTCAATTACCGTTACTTGCAAATAAAAGTATTCATTCAGTGAAAAGATCGAGTAATTAGAATGAACACTAAACTGTCCCCTGTCAGAGATGGATTAACTTCCTCTATCATTCATGTAGGAGCAGCACATTTCTTCCTCCTCACAATGTATAGAACCCTACACAGTTCACATTTTATTGCCTATAAAAATATTTTAAACTATATGTGCAATTGTGTTGTAAGTGTGTGTGTAGGATAACACTAATATACATGCTCTAAAGAGATGTGTGTCAAATCGTATCTTGCTTAATTTGGATACACAGTTGTATATCAAAGATTCCCATTTATGAATATATTGTTTTGAGATTTTTGTCAGGGATGAATATAGTGTTATTAGTTCATCATTCCAGCCAATGTCTAGTCTGGCCACAAAACAAAAAGATCCATTGAACGTTGCAAACCAAAGGTCAAGTATCGCCCTGTTCCTCCTCCAATCCCCCCGCCCCCCGCATATCCCCTGCCCTCGCTCCCACAAGTCCCGCCATTCCACGCCCTCCTTTTTGGATGTAGCCAGCACCAGTTCCTTTTTTTCCAGTGCCACCACTGGCTAAGGGTAAACAAAACAAAAAAGAAATCTGATAGGTCAATGAAGAATCTTTGCCCAATCAGAGTGCACAGTGGAGAGATCCCGCCTGTTTTCATTGTGTCATATTACGTCATGAAATCTAAAGGACGCTATTTGTTGCTGATGGATACAGATATCAGAAAAGTGCATTTTGATCAACTGTTATTCCCATGCTTGCTGCACTTCTGCCATTTAGCGTCAATACTACACAATATGCAAAATGAACAGAAACGTTAAAAATCCATAACAGTCACTATTAAAAAAATCTTTTGGGATTTAAAAATAAATAAATTCCACATTCATTTGGATAAAACATTGGCATGTAGTATAGCAGGCATCAGCGCTAACCCCTTAGAACGCGCAGCGGGAATTAAATCTGAAGACTTACCATGGGGCCTGGTGGTCCGTGGGGGCCTGACGGTCCTGGGGGGCCTATGATCTGTGCCGGGAAACGGAAGGTATTAGTGGGCACAGAAATCGAACAAGCACCAACAATACGAAACTGCACTACAAGTGCTTAGAAGGCACTCTCTCCCCACTATGCCTCTCACGATGTCACGTGATGCAGAAGCTCCTAGGAGCGGCAGTAAGAGTCATGTGGTGTCAGGGAGCGGGAACAACGCATGGCAGCAAACCACTCCCCCTCACTACTTTTACTACGAATTACAGCACAGCCATGTTGCATAATTTACATATTGAATTCCTCACTACTGGAATGATGGCCTTGAAACTACATCTCAGTGTTTGGAGTGTGCATTTATTTATTGTTAGTATCTGAATTTTGTGGCGACGTTTAAGTCTACAGAAACAGAGTTTAAGAAAACGAAGAAATGAAGGCATACAGAAATAATTGCTGCAGCACCAACCTTCCCTTTTAAGAGACTTGTTGACTCAACTGCAAGACATTAAGGTACAGCGCCCATCTTTGCTTGATTAATAGACGTATGACCTTTTAGCCAATTTCCAGCCCAAATACTATGAACGAAGCCGCGTTAGCCGGTCTGATGACACAGCGAGTAGGGCGCTAGCTTTGACATCTGTGCAGAGCCTGCTGACACAGGTTCGAATCCCGGCAGGGCCAATTTCAGCCTTTCATCCTTCCGAGGTCGCTAAATGAGCACCACACACCGTGGGTAATAATAAGCAGCGCTCAGATACCTGAGGGTTTGTAGCGCTATATAAATGCTAAATTATTATTATTATTATTATTTAGGGATTTTTGCAATAAGATATAATCCAGCCCCTGCACCCCCCTGCTATTCTGG
Source organism: Ambystoma mexicanum (assembly GCF_040938575.1). Taxonomy (NCBI): domain Eukaryota; kingdom Metazoa; phylum Chordata; class Amphibia; order Caudata; family Ambystomatidae; genus Ambystoma; species Ambystoma mexicanum. The sequence goes on from NC_090937.1 coordinate 386,951,811, forward strand.
CTCAGTGGATTGCACCACTCCCGGTCCACTCTGATGGTCGGCAAAGCAATGGAGAAATCAGCCACCATATTGCCCGGCTTCCATCAACCCGTTGAGCTAAAGGAAAACCCAATTTCTACAACCCTGTACCAGAGTAAGATTCAGCTGATGGGCTGGAAGTGTAAGGAGCACTAGCATGCTACTGTTTCCTTACGCAACTATGAGGGGAACATTTCCTAACACTTGACACATGGACATTAGTTGTTTGTAATGAAAATTGAATATCACTACTTACCGAAGAGCCTTGTGCGCCGGGTAATCCGAGATCCCCCTTTTCTCCTTTCATGCCGTTGGCGCCCTAGAAGAGCATCAAATAAACCGTGAGTATTGCAAGGCGCGGGCGGGCGAGTCTTGTGTCATAAAGGAATCCAGTCTGCTAGGTATTGATGACAATCGGCTTTTTAACCAACCATGATATCGAAACATCCGTAATTGCCCTGCCGGCCTCAAACAACTTCCAGAAACAGTGTCAAATTCAGCAAAATCGGGAAACTGATCAAGTACATGCAAGATTGGTCTCTTATAAATTAGGGATTCAAAATCATTTATTGAGCTTTTTTTTTGTAATTGGTGATCTTGGGAATTATAAAGACCTGTGTTTGAGCGTTTTATGCCCATGTGCTGCACCCTACCATGATCATTTCATTGCTTCTGCATCCAGCTCCAACACACATAGCATGAAAGAAGACAGCTGTTTTTAAGGAAAATGACCCCCACCCGCCTGAATGAAAACTCTGTTGGGATGGTTCGGGGAGCTTGCTCTGACACACCCGGTGCCCGAAATTACACATTTCTGCAGAGTGCTAAGCACGCAATGACAACGCAGGAGTTCACCAACTGCACAGTTGGGATACGTAGGGAGGCATCCATCCTTTTTGCAGGGCTTGAGGGTTCCAACGTGGGGGCACCCTCCAGCATTCGCTCTAATGGCAGCTCCGAGTGCCACCTGAAAGGGCAAATGTACAATTCCTTGTTGTAGGGCAGGCTGCAGAGTCACCACCGACCATGACCGAGTAAAGTGGCAGGATAATCCTTTCATGGTGAGCAGCTTTTCAGGGCAGGTTTGACAGTACCCATGGTGGGCTATGCAGTCCCTGGCCACGCCCATTCTCCCGGGGCTCTCAGGAGCCCGGCAAGGGACACATGCAGTGTTCTTTATTGCAGCTCCTGCCCATGGAGTTCCAGCTGAGCTTTCCGGCTCTGCGCTAGGGAACCCCAGCATTACCTTGAGCAGGGGCCAAGCAGGGGTGGGCTGGGAACCAAACGAGGCACTGGAAATAATGTTCTAAGTGGCCTCATATTACACATTTTCAGCAAGCCTGAGCCTTTTCCTATGAGAACATTTGGAAATAAAATAGGTTACCATGCAAAAGTGGCCCAGGGTGCAGGGGCCTACCGGGAAATGTCCAGAGTTCCTGATAGTCGTGTACACCCCTGGAGCCAAGACTCCTCCTTGGAAGGGTACACTCAGTACACACAACCTCTGGAGAGGGGGGTTGGGCTGTAGGTCTTGCCCGTCCCTCCAAAAGTTAGCCACCTGTAGACTGGCTATGATACCAACCTCTTTCAGGCGGGAATTTAGTCGGGAGAAGGGGTGTTCTGTAACGGAATCAGGTGCCAGCAGAGCAGTAATTCCCTGATTGGAGGGGGTAATCAGGTTATTCCCCATTTTAACACTCGACCCGCCCACATGAATTCTGCATTACAGACGCTGCCTTGTGACCCTCCTCCAGTTTCAAAGAGTAGCCCCGGCACTGCAAACTGGGGGGGTGCTCTCAGAGAGGCCGCTCTGTTCGCAATATAATCCCATACATTCTGATAATATAATTATTAATGGACCCAGAAATGTACCTTTTGAACAGATCACTTTCAAATGAGAACACAAAATGAGACTTTTTTCAATGAATGTGCATATAATGGATCTTTACTATGGTAAGTTGGGCACATGTACATTTCACAAGTCTCATTGGACAGCCACATACTTTCTCTTCGGCGTGAATATAGAATGTTTCAAATTATTAAAAGTGCACAAAGAGTACTCCAATTCCAGGCACCTTCTCTTTGCGGTGACGAGATCATGGCTCTTGGAAGCCTCTTTCCAGTGCCACTGGGATACTAGCCCATACCACACTGGCCCAAAGAAAATATTGATGCACCTTTCAGTACACACCTGATGTCTAAAGGACTCAATTATGCAATTATGGGTACACTATTTATTTCCGAATTTATTTCCGAATTTGTAAAGCACGGCTAAGACCTGGCGTGGCGCTGGGGGGAATAAAGACCCTCCCAAGGGCATGGAGGTCAATCCCAGTAAGAAAGACAGTCTGCACAGAAGAACCAAGTGAGTTAGTTAAATAAAACGTTTTTTATAGCCTTTATAAAGGTAATGTGGTCACTGGTCGCCCAGAAAGAGAAAAGACAGCGAGTTCCGCAGCTGGGAGGCAGTCACTGAGAAGGCTCTCCCTCCAATAGTGGCTGTGGGAAAGCAGGGGACCAGCAGCAGTAAGGAATTACACTACATGTGCCATTTGATATGTATGTGTAAACATCTCACCTATTGCTTATCGCTCTACTCAAGCCTCCTGCCAGGGCCCCCCCCACTCTCCATGCCCTGCTACGCCTTCACTCTACCTGTAACCCCATACATGTGTCACCAATGGTTCATAGTGATAATATCGAATACAAAATTGTCGAAAGTCATTTTTTCGAAAAAATAATGTCGGAAAAAAAAAATCGAATTTCTTTTTCACTACGTTTTTTATTCCAAATGGGGGGTTTCCCCCCCAAACCCCATTTTTTTTGTTTTTACCTTTTTTTTTATTTTTTTTGCTCGCGAAACCCCAACAAAAATATATAAATTAAAAAAAAAATCGTTTTTTTTTTGACATTTTTTTTTCTAAATTATTCTCTTTCAACATTTTTTTTTCGATATTATGACTGACCACTGTCACCAATGCACAGCACCCAGTGGCTACCCAGCTAGGTTTGTGCTTTATAAACCCAAGACATACTCGCATACAAACATGACCTGCTGGGCATGTACCTAGTAGTTATTGCTAAGCAATTATACACGGCTTCTATCAGCCTTCATCACAACAATTATACGCACTCACCGGCAATCCAGGAAGCCCAATTCCTCCTTTCTCTCCTGGTGTTCCAGATTCACCTGTGTCACCTTTCGAACCTTTGGGTCCCTGCAAAATCACATTAATGACCATCATTCTCAGTAAATAATATAACCTCACACCTTTAAATCTTAATTAGCACCAGGGGAGGGTAAGCAAACCAATCAGGTGGCTGGAACTGCGAGTGAGAATACACAATCCCCGATCGCTGTTCCAGCCACCCGAGGCCCTTCCCCGGGTTGTGCTTTTATTTCATTTTTCTTTTTTTTTGTAATGTTGGGTGGCAACAGGGACACCCAATTCCCCTTCTGCTGACCCCAATTTACCTGCAGGAACAGAGCCTCGCACTCTGGTCCCCCATCTCCCCACGTCTGGCCACAATTGACATAGAAAGGGGACTATGTCCCTTTTCGGATGATACAAACACTTGAAATTGTCACCTCTAAATGATTGCGCAGCCCTGAGCAAATGGTAAATGTCCTATTCAAATTGAGTGTGTAACTGGACAACAGATACGGTGAAACAAAGAGTCCAAAGCAAGTAGATTCTTCAGTCAAAATACGCTGTCGAAACAGATTTTATGAAATGATGCAAAAACAAGACTGCCGACACGTGTTTCGACCCAGAACAACGGGTCCGTATGTTATTCAAACTGCGTTGGAAAACCCAAAGCCCTCCTGGGGGGGCAGATATATGGGCCAATTCTAAAGTAGTTGATTCTCCTCAAGAAAATAAGCGGCAAATAACTGAAGCAGTCTCTGTTACTGATACAGTGTGGTACATTCCCAGAACATGGGAGTTTGTTCAAACGTTGCAACTGTGAGTTCAGGGGCTGGTTCCCCACTGTGGCCAGACACAGTGGTTTAGACAAACACATGGAAGGAATGAACTGCACAACACTGATTTCGTGAAGCGTTTGGACTTTGGCCACAGTTTCGACAGCGTATTTTGACTGAAGAATCTACTTGCTTTGGACTCTTTGTTTCACCGTATCTGTTGTCCAGTTACACACTGAATTTGAATAGGACATTTACCATTTGCTCAGGGCTGCGCAATCATTTAGAGGTGACAATTTCAAGTGTTTGTATCTATTAGCAGTTTATGAGGTGACTGCTGGTCCCTCTTTCGTGCGGCAACCCAATCTTATTTGGTTTGTAAGGGTCTCATTGACTTTAGTTTGTCTTCTCAAATTTAGTTCTAACCCAGCGCCTCACCACACCGGCACACCTCAATTTTGTTTTTTCCTTTTCGGATGATGGCTGCCATTTTGGAACGTGTTTTGCATGGGCCCCGTCGTCCGAGAAGGGCACTAGTCCTTTTTCATTTTACTTTTTTTTTCTCTGTTGGGAAATGGGCTTATTTCCCGTAGGAAGTAAAAAAAAAAATGTATCCGCACCCTGGTAAATCCCGGGGTGCGAATATCTTTCATGCTCTGACGGGGGTGGGCCATGGAATCTAAAGTCCTGCAGCTCGGGTTTACCAATGCTCAGGCTGGTGGGCCATTAAATGCCATGTCCGTCCCCCCGCCGTGGCATGAAAGCTATATTATAACATTGGAATGTTGGCAGTTCCATTGCAGACAAAGCACTGGCAGAGTGCAATAATGGTTGGTATATTACCTTTGTACGAACATTCCAATGTTTCCCCTTTTTCTCTCCTAGTTTGAAAAAGAAAAACCTACCCTCATTAGGTGGAACGTTCTACTAGCAACAATGCCCCTACTTGGGCCATTAACACCTAATAATGTCCCTTGGTCCTTGGAAAGCACCCACATTTCACTTGGCCCTTTAATGTAGACTGCGGACCATTACTACCTGGTAATGCCATTGGAATGCAGCATTATTTAAGCAATATTACCCGAGCAGGGGGGCAGTACCGGGCCAGGTAATGCACTGTGCTAGGCAGCAGCCAGAGAGAAGTGAGGGCTCTACCATTAACCCGGGGCATTACCAGGCACAGTAATGCCCCCCCTGCGAGGTTGATATTGCTATTAGTGTCCAGCACAATCTAACGGATACTAAAAGGTGTTTTTCGTTAAGTTGAGAAAGGACGTTGTCGTTTCTCAACTTTAAAAAAAAAAGGAAAAAGATGGCTGCCATGGATCGGGAGAAGGGACTACGTAGTCCCTTATTCCTTTTCATGATGGTCATTTGCAGGGATGGGCCGGGAACACTGCCAGGCATCTTTAGTTTAGTTTGTTTCTGACAAAATCATCTTTTCTCTTCAGCATAACTAATGTCTCCATTCATTGAAGATTATAAAAGCTAGTCACTGTCAAGCCAACATCACAGTTGTATTTGTAGAGCGTGCATTCACCCCCAGGGGGGCATCTTGCCATTATTGACACATAACAGATGTTTATTGTTAGTCACTTTATTGGTAGTCGTCTTATTGACCTCAGAAGGATGAAGGACTGAGTGGATTCGAACCTGTGACCATGAGGTCAAACACAGGCCCCTGTGGTGGATGCATTAGTCCACTGAGCCACAGGCCTGGCTGTCAACCTTCTGCTCTTAAGATATCCTGTCCTGTGCCCTGGATTAAATACATGATGCTGGGTTGCACAATTGCAGATTGTCTGAAAATAATGTCCGTGTCATTTTGCTTCTCTGCTGCTAAACTGCACAGTGGAAGAACATACAGGTGGCGGTGCCTAATTGTGCCGGATGACATGTTGCACCTGTCGCCTGCATTTATGTTTCTGGCATCATTTGCTTAACGTGTAGTCTGCTTGCACTCGCCAACTGCTTATTTTTTTTAAAAAAAAGAACAAAAACACACAACTGACAAGCGGAGCATGTCACCCGGCTCATTTTACCAACAACACGTGCCATATTCTTCTCTGCAGTTTAGCAACTCTAGAACAAAATAACACTGCAATGCAATTTAACACAACAATCTTAATTCACACAACTCAGCCCAGTTAATTCATCTAGCCTGGCCTGTGACAGTTTATAAGAGGCACAGTTTGGTGCATACATCTGGAAAGGAAAACAATATTTTTTACACTTATTGAAACATAAGCCCATGGGTACAAAATGTCAGCATTTTTTTTGTGGCGTAAAAGGTGCTTTTGGTATTTATGCATGACAGACACTCAAAGACTTCATTCTGCGTTGTCATCCTCCAGAAATAATCTGGCAATGTGGCTGCTGCGCACACCGTCAATGCGTGGCAGGCGCCAATCATTCAGAAACATCATCAACAATACACTGGAAAGGTGACATGGCCGGGCAACACAAGGCAATGCAATTTACCTGCTCCCCGTCAATTCCAGGAGGACCCAAGGAGCCCGTCTCACCCTGCAACAAAAGAGTGCATTAATGTGACAGTCTACAAGGCATACTCTGGCAATCATAGTTCACCAGCCTGAAAAGGTCATGTCTATACTGCCCCTGCCGGCCCAAGCTTTACATCCTCATTGTGTATTGTGGGGTCCTTCTGGGGTGCTGAGTCTCCCCGATATTAGTGGATATTTAGAGCATTGGCTTGTTGGCACTTCCATTGAAGACAATGCACTGGTAAATGGCTACAAGCTGGTTTCCAAACATTGCAGTGTTTCTCCATTGTTTCTCAAAGTTTAAAACAGAGCATTCTACCCTCACAACAGCAGTAATGCCCCCCTCATCAGGCCATTATTAGGTTATAACGTCCCTCGGACCCCATGAATTGCCCTTGCTATGCTTGCGCCTTTAACTGGTCTAAAGGCCATTACCACCTCGTAATGTTCTCCGAATGTGGCATTATTGGTTTATTATGCCACCAGACTCACAACAACATCTGGTTTGCTTTACAATTCTATGCTCATAACCCACAGCTCAACAAGATAATAGATGGGTCCTCTTTCCACCCCAAGCCCTCATGCCTGGCTCAGCAGCATCGTTAGTAGGACGAAGGACAGCTGGCTCTAATTAAGTAGGACTCGGCACCAGCTGATCCCTATTTGCCCAAATATGAAGACTGGTCCTCAGACGGACCCCATACCTGTGGCAATCTTTGGATTCTTAACTCACGTCAGAAGCCAGAGTTGGCATAAGCAGACTCGCGATAGTCCCTCCTGAGGGACTCCATGTGGTTCCACCGACACGATTCCGGCGCCATCTTTAACCCTCCCAGGAGGTCAGAGATGCAGTAAACGACTTCTCCTTTCAAACTAGAGACTTCAGGCGCTCCCTGCCGCCCATTGCAATCGGACGATGGCCCCTGGCTATAGGAGCCACGGTAAACAGGACACTGGGCTGCCACAAGGCCCCGCAGTGGGCCTCCCAAAGTGGGGAATAGTTTGGACAAGGTCACATTTTACATGCTGGGGGAAGCTTACCCTGCCTGAATAGAGTTCTGGATCCGAGTTGGCACAAACTTGCAGCAGAAACCAGGCCAGCTCGGCGAATTTAGAAATTCCACATTCTTTTATCATGTGCTTTTCACGAGTCACATATTTTGTTTCCGTTGCTTCCGTTTATGTTTCTTAATATTTGCCTCTATTTTTCTTGAACATGGCTGCCTCCGTATCAGATCTTATGACGCCACATATATGACCCTGAAGCACATACGATACATTGTTGGTGTATGGTTTTCTATGGGTGCAGCCCAACCCGCATGGTATAGTTGAATCCCTGAGAGTTTGAGTGAGCGGTGGTTCGCCTGTGTTTTAATGTATTTTGGTAGTTTATGCCTAGAAATGTTCAATTTTGGCTCTGAAGGGCCATCTAGTGGCGGATTATCCATATTACTTCTATTTCATTTCCCATGTGGACATTACTGAAACATTTGTGTCTGAGCAACACAGGTTCGAATCCCGGTACTACTCTTAGAGGCTGGTCTCCAGTATTAAATGAATTACTTAGGTCGTATGTTGCTTTACGTTTCGTGATGCTTATATTGTGAATCTATCTATACACCCTCCTTACCTAAGCATTAATTTTAGGAACTTGTAATGCACCAAATTACACCTTTCAGCTGCCTCAAGTGCTGGGCTGTGGGGTACAATAGACGACGGCCAAAGAAAAACAATAGGTGAACCCCAATGTGCCAGTTTGGGCTGGAATTGGACGACAGCCATTTTGGAACTTCCCAATGAATGGTGTGGGTGTGACTTTGGGCTTAAAGTCGGGTAGTCATTAAAAGGAGGCTTCTATTCGCTTACTCGTCCTTTAGGGGAAACTCCTCGAGGGTATCATTATATATGAGTGCAGGTCAATAAGGGTGCAGCTTGCGCCCCCTGCTGGCCCCCAGTGGCTGCACTGGATCCCTCTTCCTTGCTCCATACCTCCAAATTAAGCCATGAAATGACTTTATTCTGAAAAGCTGATCTTCGTAATGCTCCCAAGACCCTGATAGCTTGCAATAAAAATATTCACCAACACTTTGTAATTTTATGCTTAGTTTGCAACACGACAATTTTGTTTTACTGTTTTGTAGAGCAGCAGGTGGATACATCATCCTTAGCTCCCGCCCCCCTCACCTCCGTCATACTGGAACAGCAGGAGAAGAGCCCTATGTGGGACACCAGGTATTATCCTAATACCACATCGAGGGTATGAGAGACGATATGCACTCAGACAACTGTATCGAATGTACCCTGGCACTCTAAGGGTGGAATGATGTCGGCCCACACCACTAGACATCATGGAGCTATAAGTGAAATCTGACGATGGCAGAGTGACGTCATGGAGGAAAGATACTGAGACGGACTGAAGCAATATGCAAATACTTAACAATAAAGATGTAACTGAAGTAACACGAGAAACATGTAATCAAATATGAAGAAATCATATTTGCAAAGAAGATAAAGTAACCTGCTGACTTATAAATGTGTATACGCAGAAAAGCAAGGTAGACAACACATATAGCAGCGTGATGCAGAGGAAAACATAACGTGGCTAAAGCGGCCATGATGGAAAGATGGACGCCGGACTCGTATTAAAACCAATCAATCTACTTCTGACACAGACCATGGCTGCAATCAGGAAATGCTGGAAAAACAGCTTTGTGTGAAGAATAGAGGGGAGTCTATTGGCCTGGGATGAAGGATGCTAATTGAAGGAATAATTGCAACAAGGCACAAGGGGTGTCATGAACTTCAGATCACGCCCCTTTTGGACTTCCTGGTCCTTGTCTCAACGGGGCTTACATTCCGTACTACTTCCAACATGTCCGTCCAGCGCTGAAGCCCTTGCTCGCTCCATGCGCTGAACGCCGCGTGATCTATTTATAGACCATGCCTTCCGCGGCTACGCGCGTCTCAATGCTATTGTAGAGTAGCCTCAGACGTGTGTTTGTAGCTCGCGGTATTGTTTCCTTATCCCAGTGCTATTACCTGCTCCTGACCCTTTCCCCCTTCCTGATTCCGAGCATTACTAGCTTTTCCCAGACTCCTGGATTCCTGGACTCCGCGCTCCCGGAACTAAACGCAACCTGGAACCAGACGAGTCTCAAGCAGCGCTGTTCAAGACCAGGAGCGTTTGCAAGAAGGCAGCTATCGAAGACACCGGCAAACACCGTACCCAGGTGAGAAGGGGGTAACTCCTTGACAGTTTGAGACGCCACCCGATCGAACCTAAAAACAAGATGGAAGCCACCGTGCAGGACTTAATGCGACGCATGCAAGAATTATCAACCGAGGTCCAAAATCTTAAGGTGGAAAACGCAGCGCTCAAACAATTGGTCTTATCCCGGGATTCTGCTACAAAGGAGGGTGCCCTGTTGGGCGGTATTGTTGACAAGTATGATGGTTCAGCAAAAACACTTTGCGGATTCCTGGATTCGTGCCTGGTCCACTTTACCTTTAAGCCCTATTATTTCTCTACTCCTAGGGCTAAGGTGGGTTTCATCATATCCCACCTTTCCGGCAACTCCTTAACTTGGGCAACACCCCTTGTTAACTCCGGCGGTGCTCTCCTAGACGACTATGATGGGTTCATACAGGCCCTTAAAGGCATGTTTGACCGTCCAGAGCAGGACTATACTGCCCAAGAACGCTTGCTGGACTTTTAACACGGCTCCCAAGAAATGCTCACTTATGTGACCAGATTTAAACAATTGGCTAAGGAAGCAGACTAGTCCTCTGAGGCTAGTTTTACCCTGTTCAGGAGAGGCCTGAACGATGAGATCAAGGATGAACTGGCCAGGGTGGCCCGACCAAATTCATTCCAAGTACTAATGGACCTGGCTTGCAAATAGACTTTTGTATCCAGGAAAGGAAGGCTGAAAGGAAGAAATCCAAGGGAAACCCACCCAAGACTTCCTTTGAGAGCACAGCCAGAACAGATGTAAACCCAAGTCCAGCCCCAGAACCTGAACCCATGCAAATTGGAGCCTTTCGTGGACCCATATTTCCTCAAGAAAGGTTGAGAAGGATCCATACAGGTTTGTGAATGTATTGTGCTTCAGACAAACATTTGGTCAGGGAATGTCCTCTGGCACCTCCTCAGCGTTCGGGAAACGCCAGCTCCCGATCTTAAATGGAGCAGAGATTCGGGAGAGAGATGTTTGCTCCACATCAATTCCATCTTTGAACTCTCCTGGACAAAACAGACTGGTCGTTCTCCAGGCATTTCTTTCACCTTCGAAGAATAAGATCTGCCCCAATCTGGCCTTGGTTGACTGTGGAGCTATGGGAACCTTCATAGATCAGGAATGGGCTGTCAGTCATCAAATCCCATCTGAGGCATGAAGCACCATGCAGCCTGTGGAAGCCATTGATGGAAGACCCCTCAGTTCAGGGCCCATAAGCCTACACACCAAGGAAATCCAGCTCTCAATAAACCACCATCAAGAGCTAATCAGATTCGATATCATTAAGTCCGCCCACTACCCCATGGTATTGGGTATGCCCTGGTTACAAAAACACAATCCGTATATAAACTGGACAACAGGATCATTATTCCTAGGCTCTGAGTTTTGTATGTCTCATTGTCTATCCCTGGAACCTCCTTTAACATCGCCTGAGGAACCACCTAAGGAGCAAGAAACCCCACTCATGGTTTCCAATATAATACAGGTCCCGGAGGCCTACCAAGGATTTGCCAATGTCTTTTCAACTGCCATAGTCTAGGCTTTACCTCCACACAGACCTGAAGACTGCGCAATTGAAACGGAACTCTCGGCAGTGATCCCTTTCGGTAGGATGTTTATCCTTTCCGAACCTGAGAAAATGGCCCTGAAAGAATATCTGGATACAAACCTTGAATATGGTACCATAAGACCTTCAAAGTCACCAGCAGGTGCATCATTGTTCTTTGTTCCTAAGAAAGACACCCAGGAACTTAGACCTTGCCTCGATTATCGTGGCCTAAATCAATGCACTCTAAAGGACCGATACCCACTACTCTTGATATCGGATATCCTGGAGGCAGTGAGGGGTGCAGTATTATTCACCAAATCGGATCACAGGGGTGCCTACCATTTGATCCGTATCCGGGAAGGAGACGAGTGGAAGACCGCCTTTAGAACACCCTTTGGCCACTACAAGTACCTGGTCATGCCCTTTGGACTAGCCAATGCCCCAGCAGTATTCCAACGTTTTATGGATAGGGTGTTCTCTGATATGTTGTTTCCCTTGGTCATTGTCTATCTGGACGACATATTGATTTTTTCCAAGGACCCTCTGAAGCATGAAGGACATGTAAGGCAGTTCTACAAAGACTCCAGGAACATCGCCTCTTAGCCAAGCCTGAAAAATGTTTGTTTCACGTTACCTCTGTCCACTATCTGGGATTTATCCTTAGTCCAGAGTGGATTGGCCTGGACCCTTCAAAAGTAAAGACCATTCTCGCCTGGCCTACTCCCACGTCTGTGAAACAAATCCAATCCTTCCTAGGACTAGCCAATTTCTACCGAAAGTTCATAGCCATCTTTTCCGAGATTGTACAACCTATAGTGGCTCTGCTAAAGAAGGATACCCCATTTGTCTGGTCAACATTACAAGAAATTGCATTCCAGCATTTGAAGACCGAGTTCACAAAAGCTCCCATTTTGGCTCAACCTGATACAAGTCGACCCTTTTTAGTGGAAACGGATGCCTGTAATTACACTATAGGAGCAGTGTTGAAGCAGAAGATGGAGGACGATTTGGAACACCCCATTGCTTATCTTTCAAGAATCTTAACTCCGAGTGAAACACACTACTCCGTCCTGGAAAAGGAATTCTTAGCCATTCGCCAAGCTTTCACTGAATGGCGACATCTACTTCTGGGAGCCAGACATCCTGTCCAAGTCCGTACTGATCATCGAAACCTTCAGATTCTACAGTCACTGGAGTGCAGGAACAGTCGTCAGGCGCATTGGGCCTACTTTTTTGCCCAGTATCAGTTCCACATGCCTCATGTCCCTGGATCACAGAACCTGATCACTGATGCCCTGTCTCGCCGTCCTGACTACGTGACCACTGAAGATAAGGCATTTCCTAAAATGTTTTCTCCCACGATCTTCGTAGCCCAAGTAGTTGATCTCCTGGAAGAAGTCTGATCGCAAACCCAATCCTCGAAATATGGAAGGACATTTCAACAATAAATCACTGGAAATTAAGAGCCAAGGAAGGCTACTTATTCAAGGACAATGCACTACTTATTCCTACACGGAAGTTACAGCAAAAAATAATAAACCTTTGTCATGACACACTCCATTCCGGGCACCGAGGTATCACCAACACCCTCCGTCTTATACAGAGACAGTTCTGGTGGCCTAAAATGAAGTCTGACGTACAGCAATACATCCAGGCTTGTATAACCTGTGCCCAAAATAAACATGATAACAAAAGACCGGCAGGTCTTCTTCTGCAGCCCACTCTACCCTCTAAACCATGGGAAATCATCGCTACAGACTACATAGTGGAGTTACCACCTTCCCGAGGATATACTACCATCATGGTCGCCATAGATTTGTTTACCCATATGGCCCATTTTATGCCACTGATGAAACTACCCTCCTCTTCAGAGCTAGCTGGAATATTTCTGGAACACATATTCCGACTACATGGGCTTCCTTCCAAGATCATATCTGACCGGGGTCCACAATACATTTCACAATTCTGGAAACACCTCTGTCGGGTACTAGGAATCCAACGTGCCCTCTCTTCAGGATATCACCCCCAAACCAACGGAGCCACAGAACGTGCAAATCAGACCCTGGAACAATATCTCCGATGTTTCACCACCAAGGTCCAGGATGACTGGTCTCTCCTGATACCCGTTGCGGAATTCGCTTCCAACAACTTACAACAACATTCAGAGCTACAGACCAGCCCTTTTTATTGTAGTCAAGGGTACCATCCATCGGTTTTACCCTTGATTCTTCCTTACCCAACACCAGTACCTACTGTTGACTTCTGGATCAAAACTCTTATCAACATTCATTGGGTGGCTAAAGAACACTTAGAGAAAGCCAGATTACAGACCAAGAGGTATGCGGATTCCAAGAGAAGACCAGGTCCTTCCTATATGGTCGGTGATCAAGTGTGGTTGTCATCAAAACTATTCCCCCAACAATTGCGACCAAAAAAGCTGGCTCCCCGCTACTATGGTCCATTTCCCATCAAGGAGATTATCAATCCTGTCTCATACCGAATCAAGCTACCTGACTCCTGGAAAATAATTCATCCAGTTTTTCACACATCCCTATTGAAGACCTACATCCAATCCTCTCGAAGATCCAGTAAACCTCCTCCTCTACTGGTTGACAACCAACTGGAATATGAGGTGTCCCGGATTTGTGACTCCAGGTATAAGCGGGGCAATCTTCAATACCTAGTGGAGTGGAAAGGATATCCTCCTAGCGAAAGGACCTGGGAACCTGTTTCAAATATCAAGGCTCCTCGGTTACTCAGAAGATTTCACCTAATACACCCGGGCAAACCTGGAGGAAAAGGCCTTTGGAGGAGGCATGCTGTCATGAACTTCAGATCACGCCCCCTTTGGACTTCCTGGTCCTTGTCTCAATGGGGCTTACATTCCGTACAACTTCCAACATGGCCGTCCAGCGCTGAAGCCCTTGCTCGCTCCATGCGCTGAACGCGGTGTGATCTATTTATAGACCATGCCTTCTGCGGCTCCGCGCGTCTTAATGCTATTGTAGAGTAGCCTCAGACGTGTGTTCGTAGCTCGCGGTATTGTTTCCTTGTCCCAGTGCTATTACCTGCTCCTGACACTTTCCCCCTTCCTGATTCCGAGCATTACTAGCTTTTTCCAGACTCCCGGATTCCTGGACTCCGCACTCCCGGAACTAAATGCAACCTGGAACCAGACGAGACTCGAGCAGCGCTGTTCAAGACCAGGAGCGTTTGCAAGAAGGCAGCGATCAAAGACACCGGCAAACACTGTACCGAGGTGAGAAGGGGGGAACTCCTTGACAAGGGGAGTCAAAAGGATAAGCCATGTACGTAAGACATATTTCTCTAAGATTAAGCCAAGAGGAAAATATCTGCAAGAGCCAAGTATTGGATAATTAAAAGTGTGGAAAGCCTATGCAAGGTGGAGTGAGCAAGTCTCTAGAGGCCGAGAGTAGTAATGACACTACAATTGAATCAAATAGCAGTAAATAGAAGGCTGAGATGGACAAATTTGTTGTCTCCTCGCACATGATTCAGAAGTCAAAAACAAGAGCTATTCATTGCTCTAGGTGAAGATAATGGCATACCTATACTCCCTTAAATGTCTCAGAATATAGAACAGGCTGCAAGAGAAACTACAAAGGAGAAGCCTTGGCTTACGGCTGGACTGATGAGAGATGATGGACTAATTGGGAAAGTGCGGAGTAGTCTGACGTTACTGTCGGCGCCTGGGGTAGATTTTGCTTACGTGGTGCTAACGATCCGAAAGTCCAATGTTGGGAAAGCATGCCAACCAATCAGAGTGTCTATGTAGCAACATGTTATACAGTGTTGCAAAGACCAACCCGCTGCCATTTGTCCTGCTATAATCAGTATTATACGTATTTAGAGGTTTTTCGAGGCGTGCCTAACAGATAAGGGGCAACCAATGGTGTCACTAACACTTATACATACTATAGGTATATATGTTCCCTTAACCAATCCCTCCTTTCAATAGGTTTTACAGTTTTCCATGTAGGATGACGTCATAGCTGACGTACATTGAGGTATAAACCTTTGTATAGTCAAGTTTGAGTGTGAGTGTGTGGACTACAGCTTGTCATTCGCCACATATTTTATGCTGATAATAAAGTAGTACTTTGTCATATACTTTGAGTCTGTGCCATTATTTGGGTCCAAGATCGTTATTGGTAATTCCATCTAGCACACGAGACGCATCAAGGTGCTAGAGCACAGTTTTAAAATGCCAGATGGCGAGACGTTCACAGAGGTTGTGCGAGTGGGATGGAGTGATTTCTGCCCAAGCGTGATGGGGAGAGCATCTCTGTGTACTCTGTCCAAGCTGTAGAGTTTAGACATTCAGGGGCCGATTCACAAAGCGTTTTTCTAAGGGATTTTCCCATTGAAAAATGCTTTTGTGAATCAGATCTTAAGAGTTTTTATGCTTCCTGTTGTAGATTATACATCCCAATGTGCATTGTATTGTGTGATCCTTAATTATTTAAAAGGAGAATTTTGCACGTTTTAGGACTATAATTTTTCTGTTCAAATGTTTGGCATGAAGTAAGGGACTATTGTGTAGCTCTTTCGTCGCATGTTGTTTCTCTCTGAGGCGGCCTGAAGGCAACACGCATTGTGTCTCTTGTTTTTAGGAAATATGTCCTAGCCATTGACCTGGAAGGACCTGCACAAGATGTCCACCATTGTCAATGCTTACTATTCCCAAGAGGTCACTCTGCAGAGATTCAGGTGTGAATTCTAGATCGGAAACAGCCGGAAGCCCAGGACTTCCTATAAATGTTCTCATTCCTTGTCCTTCTTTGTCCTGCTTATTAATGGTAACACTTGATTGGAGGTCCACGTTGACACGTTTTGGACATCAATACCTTCACCAGTCGTGGCATTTAAAACAATAGCCGCATTCTTCCGAAATTGTGGATTTTCAACCAACATGATTCCGCTTTTTTTGTATGTGCTGTTCTTAAGTCGAGACTCATGGTGTGTGTGTGATGTGTCTTCAGAGGTTATAGTGGCAGGAACTAAAGGGTACAACGTTCCCTTACATCTCGGGCCAATTCATGATCATTTCCTCACTTTATCTAACCCGAATTACTGTTCCAGGATAGCAACTTTTTTTTAAACTCTCCCCTAATGGGGATTTGAACCTGAGCCATGCTGATAACAAGCCAGTGTAACAAGTCATCACCTGTCTTGCATGCCTGAATTGGTGTTGTTTATTTCAATAGACATAAAACGCATAAAACTGCTTGGGACATAAAACGCATTCCCAAGCAGCCAAAAAGCCCAGCTCGGCAGTGACCTGCATATGAATTGCTGTAGGTTCAGCAGTGTTTGCAGGTCATGGGAGGGGTGTGGTTGGCTATAGAGATGGGCGTGTCCTTTAAGAGGTTCAAAGGGTGGGTGATTGAAAGAGCTGCATAAAGCTGCATGCTTTGGAGGACGATGACACACTGGTCATTTAAATGCATTTTCTTGCACTGTGGTTTCTTCAGTCTTGCTAGAACTGTTGTAAAACGCAGTGTTGCAGGGGAGAGTGGAGGAAAGGAAGCACCCGCTATGGGGTTTGATTTTGGGGGCCTGGTGGTGAGTATAGGGGGTTGGGCAACGGGAACATTGTTCCACTACTTTTTGTTTTACACTTCGACCACTGGGTGTGTCTGCCTGTTTTTGTCCAATTTAGAATGAGGCGAAACCCCCACTGTCCTCCTTGCCTTTGGACCAGTGCTGTGGCTCAGAGGGGGGAAGTGGCTATGTCAAGGTCTGGCCTAGTCTGTGTACAGGGTGCATTGCTTTCGGGTGTTGTTCTTTTTAGAGGGGCATTTGGGGAAGATTGTTTGAGGCAAGGTAGGGTGGAGGATCAGGACCCTATTTTTGGAAGCGGGGTCCACTGATGCGCTGCAAGAATTGCTCACTTAGGAACAAGGGACTCAACACCATTTCCCAGACGTGTTTCAACCCTTTGGAAAACAGTTGGACATGCACGCAAGCACCACCCGGCAGCACAGAAGTGCACAGCCTTTCACACGTCATTTTTACGCTAGTACAACTCAATGCAGCGAAACGCGCGCACAGCGCCATATCCCAAACACAGAAAGACAACAAACCTTTATCCCTTGTAGCCCAGGTGGGCCTGGTGGTCCAGGTGGCCCCTGTTGATGAGAGAAGGTAAAGCGGTCAGTACCAACATTAAAAAGGCACTGTGGATGCATGCGATTAAGACTGGCAGTCGGGCGCGGGGCGTCCTGATAGGTCAAGGCAACCAGCATGCATTGCGAATGAGGGGCGTGTGTACTCACTGTGACATTTTAGTATGGAAGTAAAGGTTTGCTTTTTGAGTGTATCTTTTGTGCATGTTTCTCTTTATTTTTGTGGCATTATCTTGACTTGAATCCTGTGTCTGGCTGATCGTAATACCAAGCTCTCCCAGATCACCTAAACCCTTAAGGATAAAAGCACCAGGCAAAGGGATTTAAAAGGGTCAAGGCCAATTCCTGCTAGTCTCCAAAAACTGCTCCCAAGCCAGGGCTCTGCTGGGGCTCCCCTCGGTAGGCCACTAATCAGAAGCCGTCCGATGCGCGACCTGTTTCCTAGTGCGCACATGTGGTCTCGTGCATACATGACACATCATAAGCTAGGGAGTGCACGTGCATGAGGAGAGGGAGGGGGGTGTGGCACTCTACATCCTGTGCCATTATTGCTATTAAGGCTGTTGTGGTAAAATAGCACAGAACCCACATATCAACTCAGCTCAAGGCTGGTTGGAGAAGTCGCTTCAAGGCCCCCCCCTCACCAACAAAAGGGGTATGCATTGCTTGGGGAAGGCAGTCCTTGCCTAAGCCACTTGGCACCTCCATTAAGCTCCTCCCAGCAGTCCTTCCCTAAGCCACCTGCCCCCTTTTAGGCCACGCCAGCACATACTAGGCTGAACCCCTTCTCGGAGCCCCCTCTCAATGACCGAGCAGTAAGATGCTTTCTATCGCCGCCACAATGGTTTTCATTGTATTGACCCCGGAAGCATCAGAAGGATGGAAGGCGGACTAGCTCAATTTCAAACTGCGACCTGCTCACACACAGTGATCCCTTGTGTGGGCACATTCACTCACTGAGCTATCTCACGGTGGTTGGGTCAGTATGATCAATTTGTTATTTTGAAACTGGGGATCAGATTTCAAATCATTAAGATGGCAACGGAGCACAAACAGGGCAAGCATCAGAGGGAATGCCAGAAGCAGGGAGTGGGCCTACAAACGCCAACTTCCAAATCTGGGGCGTGTACGTTGGAAGCGTGTGTTGCGATAACCTCTCAAAGCATGTCTTATGACACCTTGTGCTGCTTTTCTGATGTAGCAGCAATGAAAACCTGAATTTCTTTTTGGAATTTACACTGCTGATAAAGGGTCTGGTTCGCGGAGCGCTTTCCTATTGGACTGTGCCATCTCGCGCTCTGACTCACTTGTGTATGGGCGCGATATAAATAAAATATCATATCATATCATTATAAAATGCTTTTGTGAATCAGGACCATAGTTTGAGCTGATGGGTGTAAAAGTGCACACAGGTGCAGTAAATGTAACTCTGCCTGCAAGCAGGGGTGTTGCTAGGTCTGGAAAAGATCCGGGGATACGCAAATGTCAGGACTATCAGGACTGGGGGCTAGCTAACCTTTTTGGTTGTAACCCCTGAGCTTCTATCCGGGCCTACAACCAAAAGACCTGGGGCTATAGCCCCCTAATCCCCCCCCCCCAACCCCCCAGCAACACCTCTGCCTGCAAGTGTGTAAACAGAATCTCTCGCATAGTGCCTTGGTGATGCATTTTAATAACAGTGTAAGAGAAGAGGCATTAGTGGGAAAACAACAAAACGATCAAATCAAACTAAATGGCGTGATGATGAAATCTGTGACAGACTTTAGATGAAATGATTGCAGGAAACGCACGTGAAACATTTAACAACTGAAGTACTACTTTCTATGAACATACAGGCCCCAATAAATGCAAGACCATATACAAGCGACACATTCACGTGATACGTTCAACGACGAGTAATGCACATGGCACAGAAAGCTGGGGGGGGGGGTATCACGGCACACTGCGTGTGAGCAAACTGCCTGTGTGCATGCGCAATGGAATGGGCACTGGCGCGAATGTGCAGTCCATGGGCATTTCTGCGCGTGCTCCTTCCACTGCACACACAGATGCTACCTTGGCCTTGAGCATTTAGGATCCGTCCCCTCATACCTGCCCCATTAGAATAACAAAACCCTGGAGAATTACGTCACCCGAGCCCCGCCCACATCGCCACAAAGCCCCACCCACATATGCGCCCACTGCTACTAATTGAGTTCACTGAAATTGCGCAGTTAACTTGTGTTCAGACTAAATGCAAACGTGGATTGTTCCGCTCCGTTTAACTGAACTCGGTTTTTAAAACGGTGTTTGGAAAATAACATTTAAACGACACACGTTCTGCCTGGTTATAAACACAAGGGTGGGTTTTACAGTAGAGTTGACCCTGTGGAATTGCTTAGCTTGCCCTACAAAATGGGGTCAAAGCGCAACTGGAGCCAAACATGTATCATGTTGTTTAAAGTCTGTCATGTTAATTGGGCTTACTTGAAAGGCAGTGCTTTCTCAACAGTGTGGTACAGGTTGGGCCAACCGTGTAGTCTGTGGAACGAAGCCGGAGTGGTTTATCATTCCTTTTCACAGAAGCACAATGTAACAGTGCTGTTAATGTCCTTGAGCTGGAGGAGGCGGCAGAAGTCGCTCACCTATTAAAACGCTGCGATAATTCATAACATTACAAAAGTGCGAGTGAGTGGTCTTTTGTTTCTCTGATTGCTAGGCGCGTCTGGAGAGGTGCCATGTTATGGCCCACAGTGCTCTCTGATGTGACCACAAAGGGAACGGAGATCTCCGTGCATGCACACGCATGACCTGAGCAACAAGAAATACCACTGGCATGTTACACAAACATCTTTAACACAAAAGTCTCCACATCTTCTCTGGTGTCAAACACTACTCAATCAAGTAGTCTGGGTGCCATCCTGGTGTTTGGCATCTGAGTTAAGCCTTTGCCATCGTTAGGCGGGAAATCACTACCACCATGTAAACCTTTGCTGCTACCATATAAGCCATAGCTATCACCGTGTTAGCCTTTGCAACGACTTCATAAACTGTAACTATCACCATGTAAACATTTGCTATCACCATCTAAACGGTTCTATGTCATTTCATCGCCAGTAATTTCCACTCTTGGCATTTAAACGTGTACATTATAACGAAAATGTTCACCGAATTTTTTTTTTGGGGGGGGGACCCTCCAAACCCCCCATCCACCACTGATTCTTAGCTATTCTCTAGCCCCCCCAAACACTTATCTGCCCTTTTTCCACCACCCCCCAAAAAATTCGATGAACATTTTCGTTATAATGTCCACGTTTAAATTCCAGGCTTTGAAATTACCGGCGATGAAAGGAGGTCGTGCCATCTAAACTATTGCTTTTGCCAAGTAAACAATTGCTATCACCATGTAAACAATTGCTATCACCGTGTAAACCACTAATAATATCCTCCAATACATTGCTATCAGTATGTAAACCCATTCGTTCAACATGTAAGTCACTGCGTTCATACATGTAAAAGGTTTCTTTCACCATGTAAATGATTGCTATCACAATGCAAATCTTTGCTATCACCATGTAAATCATTGCTATCACCATGTAAATCATTGCTTGCAGATTGATTGCATCATGTAAATTATTGCTATGACTATTTTAACCATTGTTATTGCCATGTAAACCATTGCTGTCAACATGTAAACCATTGCTGTCAACATGTAAGTCACTGCTTTCAGCATGTACACCATTGTTTTCGCTATAAAAACCATTACATTTCTATGTAAACCTTTGCCATCAACATGTAGACCATGCAAACGATTATAACCCTATAAACCATTGCTTGCACATTGATTGCACCTTGTAAACCATTGCTATTTCTATGTAAACCTTTGCCGCCACCAGTTACACCATGGATATCACCATCTAAACCATTGTTATCAAAATATAAACCTTTGCTGTCCCCATCTATAGCATTGTCATGACCATGTGAACCCTGACTTTCACCATGTAAAGCATTGGAACCACTATGTCAATCTTTATGACCTCGCACATCAATGCTGTCCCTGTGTAAACCTTTGCTCTCGCCAGGCCCCATTAAATGCTGCACTTTCACATGTGTTCCCAGCATTGACTATCAGGGGACCTGGAGTGTGTGAAAAGGAACATAAAGTAAGGAGTGATGTCCTCCTGTTGCACTGTTTCCCAGCCAAGTCCAAGTGAAAGCTACAATTCGAAACGAGAACATTTCTATTTATTGGCCTTTATGCGTGAGTTAGTGGAGAACACTCAAATTCACCAAATCCAGGTACTGGTGTGTTCTGTGCATATACAAGTGGACAGCCAATAGATGAGTCTCTGGTAAAGAAGTTGTTTACATCTGCAAATGGAAGTCAAAAAGAAACAATGGAACGCATGGAGACACGGCTCAGTCCAGAGTCTAAGCTATTACTACAAGTTTAGTTGTTGTGTTTTCCACTGTACAGATCAGGCATGCACCTCCGTTGCAACAATTTCATCTCGTGACCACTTATCCATCAACACACCTGGGATAGCACAGAGATCATGCCTGCATTCTTCTCACTATCTACAACCGAAAGTACCATGAGCCAACCGGCACAATTAGGTATTGATGACGCATACACAACTTCTGATCACATAGTCCCATCTTCCCCCCAGCACCAGCAGGATGTTCGCTGGCTGTCGACCACAACCATAAATGGGGTGGCAGAGGGCACCAGCCCGATACCTCGGGAGTGACAGGGAAGTACATGACGGGCGGCCTTGCTCACCCGCTAGCCCGGTGATGAGTTTGCACGCTTGCCCCAGGCTCCTTGGCATTCAGCCAAGCTTTTCCAACACACTGTTCCCCCATGGATGCATGGACATGCCCGCGGAGCAAAGTTACAAAGTTTCAAATTTGGTAATGTGTCAATATTTGTCCATGTAGATAATGACCAACCAGTGGTAATGGGTGATCAAGTGTCTGCACTGGAGCGAACAACGGGTCCATCCCGCACACAAAACCAATGTGGATACTGACATGTAAGTGACCCCACTCCTGTAGATATGAAAAGTAATCATTTCACAGAGTCATAGGCTGCTATCAACTTATCAAATTCAAAAGGGTATACAGTGTTTATATCGAATCCTAAATATTGAATCCCCATATATTGAATCTTTTATCTTGAAAACCTTTATAGTGAATGTATTTGGGGTGGGGTAAAGGGTTAGATTTTTTTGCGAAATGGTTTAGATGGGCTTTTAGGGGTGGGAACGGGGTTTTGGTGGGGGACCCCCCCCCCCCAAACAGAAATATGCATTCATTATAAAGGTTTTCAAGATAAAAAGATTCAATAAATGGGCATTCGTTATAAATGACCTCGATATAAAGACATGTAACCCTTCAAAAGTGACTTTTTGACTCAAAGCAATGTGGAGACAGATGTCTAATGATCTCATCAAATTCCTTTGCTGCATCAATAACCCCTTTGTGGCTCCCGGTTGATGGAGGATGGGGCGTTCCAACTGGATGCCTAGCAATGTCCACACACTTGGAGACAGACAGTGCCACATATTACATAAATACTACACCAACACGTACACACCTTCACAAGAGTAACACAGAATCAGTGGGTGACATGAGCTGACACTTGGGACACGCGCTGCCCAAGGAAGACCACACACGCAAACATGCAAAGGAGCACACTGAACGGCAAGAGTGCAGCACAGCAAAGCATGCAGCTGGAATTACCGTGACGGTTAGCGTGGTAATCCTCTGTTGGCAAAATGTATGAAACAAGAGAAAGTGTTAAAGTAGTTCACTTTGAAGTAGGTCTTTAATAATAAGAAGGTGTAATAAGCTGCATTCACTTCCAGTCTGTTGATAATGTACGTTTGATAAACAATTGAACAGTCTGTGCAGTGGTGTAAACAAATAATAAAACAAGACATCATTTCCTTCCCCATATGAATTCATAAAATATACCACAACTTCAGACTGAGGATTGGGCGGGTGCCCTAAAAAGTGGTTTTACATGTTTCCAGCGGAAATACAAATGCTGCCCCCCTCATCAATGCATATACCACGGGCAACAATTTTGAAGGAGTTTGACCCCAAAGTCAAGCAGTATGATCAGTGCTTAATTTGTGGGGGTGTTTGCTAAGGCTCGGCCCTGGCACTTACTTTTAAACCTCACTGTCTAAGACGCACCTTAATGAGTGGTGATAGTCAGTGCATCCATCAACCACAGTGAGCAGGTGGGCGCTGTAGTGTAACACCAAAAATGTTGACACTGTGGGGAGCAGCTACAGGTTGGGGCTGCAGTGGTGGGGAACTGCCCACCCACAGTGTCACAGGAGTGCTCGAAAATATTTGGGCGCTGGCACTCATTGCTTTATAAATGAAGCAGAGTATGGTCATTGAGTTTTAAGCTTTGCCCAAGCAAATGATTACAATACTTGAAGGGCAGCAAAACAATGAGTTTTTCCCCTTGAATCTTAGTAGACGATAAGGACAAATGAAAGGGCGTTCTGGGAAACAGCGGTTTAAATAACTAACAGTAGCGAGGGATTTATTATATTAATTAAAAACACATAACAGAAGAAAAGTAGTGGTACAGCAAATAGTATGATACATTGGAAACACCCAAAAAGACTGAGGGCAAAAGGACCAAAGCCCAAAAGCCTGGCCCCATCTGTTTGCATTTGTATATGTGGGTGGAGTAAAGTTCATAGCAAATGTATAGGGTAAGATTGATGGGCTGTGTGGGGTCTTCCCCCACATATATATATATATAGATATGCAAACAAATGGGGAAAACGAAAAAAACAAATGTGTGCTTTTGGTACTCAGGCTTTTTTCCTCTGTTTTCTCACGCAGATCCTGATACATTGACTATCTAGAGCTAGGCCATGTATGTATCTATCGCGTGCCTCTGGGGGGGGGAGCCCTGGGTGAAATGTCCTGCTCTTGCAGAGTATATGTGCACTGGTAAGGTATGCTCTGGAGACTGCAGAGAATCCCCTATTGCCACTTTCCCCAGGACTTTTGGAAGTTCTACGCTAGACACTGCAGAGGAGGCAGTGTGATCATTACCCACCATTAGGGGTAAGAGGTATCGGGTCAACCAGTGCTCCGGATAAGATTTTCAAGTGGCAGTATTTTACTCCCTATTTTTTAAAGTTGGGAGTTAAATTAATTTTCAGGGAGTGAAAACGTAAGTCCAATTCACAATGGGAGTATTTTATAAGCGAGTACAAATATTTTTGTTACTGAAAATCGGAAATGTGTAATAATTATTCATTTGCACAGGTATTCATACACATTGAAAGATAAATGTGCATGTGTTCCGATCAGGCATTAGTGGTAGCTTCCTCCTGTGGTAGTAAGTGCATTACTAGTCCGAACATATCCATGGAGCTGTGCTGGTGAAAGCAGGGGCTCAAGGTCCACCATGTCTGTTTCCTATTTTTTGTTGGGAGTATTTTTACATTCTATTTTTTATTTTTGGGAGTATTTGCCCATTTTTAGGGAGTAAAAGTGGCATATACACCCTTCATCTTTAGGGCTCGGGTCAATGGAATATCAGTCAGTAGCACACAGATGTCCACTCACCCCAATATGCTTACTTCTAAGCACTTCCTCGCCCTTGGCCAAAATGGAGAGTGCACTCCATTCTCCCTGTAAAACCCTAAAGGTCACTCAGCCCCACACACAGACATTTATTTGATGCCTGTTTAGAACTTCTCCGTCCACTCAGAGGAAGCCGGGATTCCCCGGAAATCTGATCGGTCCGGACAATGAATCCTAGCACATCAATGTCACAAAAGGCAGTACTCCCACTGCGGTGCCTGCCATGCACTGGCTGCATTCAGACACCACCAGCTTTCCTTATTAACATGCCAGAACCATGTCAGCCTTTTATGCATTGTTGATCTTCCTGAGAGTTTTGTTGCTGGTGGCAGATATTCAGTATACAGCAAAGAGAGTTCAGACATGAATAGTCGAGTGCCGTACACCCGGTGCCATGGATCAGCTGCCATGCACTTATTAGTTAGCATGGAGACTGGGTGGCACCTGGCATCTCACGCATTGCCAATCATGCATGGTTACGCTGAAAGAATGCCTCGAGAAAGTCTTGTGTCATTTGAAACATTTGCTACTTCTTGAGCACACATTAATCCTAATTATGCAGGCGGCCATACTTCCAAAGGTTCTCAGACATTTGAAAGGTTCCTAAGTCATATTGTGGGACTCCATGTATGGCCTTCGTGGGCTACTGACAGCGTCGGTAGTGTGGGTACTCTGCAATAACTCGTCCGGTGCCACCACAGAGATCGGTGGGGCCTGTTCACTCTATGTGATAACCGTTAATGCCCCAGAGCAGTAGGAGTCTGCCACGATGGGGGCTCAGTGTCAGGGAAAACCCATCAAGGAACAGGGCCTCAGCCTCAAGAATAATTCCAGTTCTAAGAGATTTGAAATCATAAACAGTCTTTAGGACTGAGGATATACACACGGTGGAGACAGGTTTTAGAGCCTGAGAGGGCAAAGCACTCCTCACAAGGCACTTCTCAATACCATCTCTCCAATTTACGGGAGGTGGGGGCAAATAGGGATCTAAAAGCAGCCCAGTAGGAAAGGGGCACCAGGCCTTCTAGCACCCCCAACCTGCACCACTGGGATTGACAGCAGCAATTGTCCATCTGGCTAGAGCAAGCAACATAGCTGAGAACGTCTTAATATTAAATCGGGGTGCCTAGCGATGAAAGTGTTTCAGTGAGCCGTGAATATTTAGGGCCAAATTCATGGAACGTCTAGCGCGGTGCAAAGTCACTTTGCACTGCCAACAAACTCGTAGAACCGGGTCTAATTCACAGAGCGGTGCATGCTTTTTTGAGTGAATATAGCGCATTTTGCACGGTGCAAAGAGTACTTTTACAGTGCAAAATGTCTTTTCTCCGCAAAAATACACTTTGCACCACTCTGTGAATTAGGTAGACCCGGTGGAATGTGTTTGCTGGCAGTGCAAAGTCACTTTGCTCCGCTCTAAACGTTCCATGAATTAGGCCCTATGTGTCGTGCTCTCATGCAAAGTCACTTTGCTCCGCTCTAAACGTTCCATGAATTAGGCCCTTCGTTCGTGTCGTGCTCCCGTGCGTGTTACGGGTAAATAGGCACAGCAGTGCTCAGGCGCTGGCGCTAATTTCTGTCTATCGCTGTGCTGTGGCATCAGAGCGACATGTTTTGTTCTCCGGTGAGATGTGAAATGCAGTGGGAGGCATGACCTGAAAGAGCTGTAAATTGGATGCCAATTGCCACCCTGCGTGCTAATGCGTTCACAGGATATGCAAGAACATTTATCCAGGGCAGGCCAGGATTTCGCTGCCCCCTTTTTCTGCTCTTTCTTTCCTCTCCCCGCAATAATGGTATTGTGAAATCATCTGCATAATGCAAATGTGCCCACTGTCAACATTTAGAGAACGCAAGCGAGCCGTCCGCTCTGCATGCACCGCGCAACGGGATCTCTTGTATTTAAGGCATTAGAAGCAAGGGCAATAATTGCATCTAAAACAGGGCGCCAAGTAGAGGCATTGAGAACAGTTTCTGTAAACTATGCCAAGGATAAGTACAGCAGAGGGGATTTTGTGGGCTCCATGCTGCTTTTTTCCGCATTTCGCAGCCGCAACTCTGTGGTATCTGCCTTTGTGTATCCACAGATAACCCTGCACACAGATGTGGCGTTTGGCCAATGTTTTACCAGTCACTTAAAGCGGATTGCACAGGCTGAGACAAAGCCTCTTCTTATCAGACCGATAAACACTCAACTATGTATTTACATATGGCAAACTATGTCACCAGGGGAACTATTCTGAGAGCGTTAGGTACGCTTTGCTGAATGAACAAACTTCCCATGTTTGGTAAAAATTCAAACGGGTCTATTTTTGGCTCAGTGGGTAACATATAATCCTTGCAAACGTTCAAACAAATTAAGTCTGATGTAATCCAGCCTTGCTTCTCTTTATGCAGCTATGCATAATGAAATTCTTCAGTAATTTCTGCATTTTAAGGGGTATAATTAGGGACCTGGAAGGCACATGTGGCTGAAAGTACATCCGCACCCCGGCCTGGTCTTGCTGTAGCCTCCTCTGCTTTCCTTAAAGGTCTCCAGGGGCAATTCTGAGGCCATTCTGACACCCATGGCAGAATTGTATCTCTTTATACCCGAGGATTTGAACAGGACGGGCCTCATTATAGGCCTCCTGCTTCACGCATCAGCCACGCGCAGGAACAGCATTTAACGCAAGCGTCTAGCAATACGCCACGGCGCAGGCCGTTCCGGTTTTAAGCTTTGTGAATCAGGCATAAGGTAGCAGGTGCAAATCTGGGATGCTGTCGGGCACCTGGCCCCATGTGACCATGTGCAATAGTTTACCAACCTACCCAACAGAGGGTTTTGAAAACATTCACCAACTTCAGAAAAAGCAAGGACTGCGACAAGAAACCAGGCCGCACCCACACATGCCATCACTACAGCTGCAACTCCATGCTGATGACAAATAAGAGTCCAATTCAACTCCCAGCTGATGGTTTCAGATATGATCTCTGACCTCTTTCTCTGCTGTCCCTTTTCTTTCATGTTCTCTTCCATGCCAGTCTTGTCTGTCTCCCCTCCCCAGTTGGCAAGGCTCCTTCGGGGGCCGAGGAGGGCGTGCCCCTGGTAGGCCAGCATTGCTTCTGTATTTTTTTGCCATGTATGACCACACGGGATGGTAGATTACTGTGAGGGAGAATTAATCTAATTCAATTTCATCTAAGTTATTTTCAACTAATTTTGCCGCCAATATATGTGGGGGTGAGTTTGGTGTAATAAATAATGTGGGGGGCTTAAGTGAGGATGTTACATGGGTCTCCCCCGCATATATTTGCTGCAAAAATCTACCCCCCTAAAAAAATAGATGCAATCGAATTCGATGAAATGTATTCGACCAGATCACATAGAACCAATCCCCCCACCACTTTCATTGATTGCAGAGATCTGCTAGATTCAATGATCAAAATGAGAACCACTGGTGCAATACATATGTGTCCCCATTATTTCGAACCATTTCCAAAGCCAATGTTTCATTGGTGAGCATTTGCAGCCATTTCCCACCGTGCTGAGCGAATAAGAACGATGGGTGACTGTTCTCCTCAGGTGCACAGGACGAGACAACCAGGCCCTTTGGTGGTATACGCCGGCTGTATTCACTGCACGGCATCCTCAGAGCTGCCGAAATGCCGCCCTAGGTTCCACCTCTGAGGGGCTGAATTCCCACTGCTGACGTGGAATCGATCGATCGCGGTCCCACATTCGGCACCGCCGGCAGAGTGGAATTCTGTGAATTGTGCTCCTTTTCCCCACTGACTGGTGCAGATGTCTGGGATGCGCAAGGTGTGGCCAGAATGGGCAGCATTAACAGAGGGACCAACGATTGACTTGAAAGCGTGGAATGAAAAGCATCCAGGGCACTCAGGACATTCCAGCCCGCGCGCCCAAAACATTTCCATACCTGATTGGTTGGAACTTTCTGCCTCTCTGATTGGCCACACTATGACATTATTTGAGATGTTGAGGGTAAAGTCAGTAGAACTTTTGTGTCGCCAACTTGCAGATTGGGGCCCATCCACTCCATGATACGGTGCTTGGGTTTTTGAACCAATTCTAATAAGAATTGCAGTTAAAAGACATATAATAACGTCACTTTTTCCACACCGTCATCAAACAAATCTTCAAAGAGAATTGATACCGATTTAGTGAAGTAGGGTATGGGTTCATTAACATGGTCTAACATCTCTCTGGTACTGATACTAAGGAGAGATGTGTAGTAAACTCACATACATCTTTAAGTGCACATGAATAATAACTAGTCAGAATACTACTCGGATGCAATCGCCCCCCCTCTCCTTCTTTCTCTCCTCTTTCCCTCTCCCATCTTCTCATTTATTTCACTTCTCATTCACCCCCTCACCATGATCTCCTCACCCTCTCATTCTCTTTCCTCCCACTCCCCAGCTGCACCCTCTCCTATCCCTCCACTTTTTCTTGTCTATCCCCCCCACTCACCCCTCCTACTCCTCTTATGCTCCTATCTTCCTTTCTCTATCCCACTCTTCCATCTCTCCCTCCTCACTGTAACCTCCCATTCTACTCTTCCTTTTCTCTCCTCTCCTCTGCCCCTTCGGTCTACTCTCTGCTACACTCATCTTCCCTGCCTCTCTGCTCCACACGTCTCCCCCTATTTCCTTCCTTTTCCTAACCTCTGAGGATTCCACAGATGAACACACATCACAAAAACCTACGTGGCCCATCGGCCTCCGACCACATGCCAGGCCACACGGTCAGAACCCCAGACTGGACGGTGATGGAAAGGCGGTTATTTGCCTGAGCCCATGCCAAAGACAATGCCCTGCAGAGTCCTCTGATGTACACCTTGACTAGGTCCCTGGCATGGGCTCCTCACTCCCTCACCAGCCAAACCTGAAGCAGGAAACATAGGCTAGAATTGAGTTGAGACTCCCTGCTAAAGATATGTTCTGACTTCACTAGCACACACCATCTCACTCTCATGAGGAAAGGGGGGGGGGCTACAGCAGCTCTGGCACTATCAGGAACCACACAGACTGACACACACCACCTTAATAAACCCAGACTGGGAGGGCTATTAGGTTTGTGACCCCCAGCCTGGACAGACCACTCACCAGCAGCCAGTTACACACCATGACTTGCCGCCACATCTCAGCAATTCAGCATCACGTGAGAAGACCATCAGCACCACAAGGTCAAGAAAATGGCAGAAATGCGCTACAAAGTCACACGCAACCTAGTATAACACATGCGACTGTTGTATGTCCACACACTGTACCTGCAGAGCTTCCTGGATGTTCCCGTTGTAGTCTATGATCTCTGTAGCCCCCATGTCACCCTTCTGTCCCGGCGGACCCTGAAATGACATAAGAATGAAGCGTTATCACACCCGGTGGCAGCACGGCCGCCTTGATGGAATTCAAGCCAGGCAATGACACCAAAGAACACACATCATCAGCGCCACCGGCAACTCCAAGAGGATCAGCACCACTTCAACTCTCTCACATCTTCCAGGGAACAGGTCTCCAGATTTGTCAAGGGTGATAAAAAAGGTGAACTCCTCAATATCGCCGGGACTCCCATTCCTACAACGAGGCCCCTATCTTTCCTGCTCTAGACTCTCAGCAGAAGGAGAAAGCGCACAATGCTGCAATGAAGCTACATACACCGATGGTGACGGCGATGACGCTTATGAGGGAGGGTGAAATAAGCTTGAGGTAGCATTGCATATATCCTAATAAATCCTTCAATCCAAGCGCAGCTGCAACAAGTTTGAGATTACCCCTGACCTGCCTTCTAATTGCTGACTCAACACATCTGCACTTATTGGCTAAAACTAAGAAAAAAAAGCTGACTCAATCTACACTACCATTGGTAATTGAAATGTTTAATGCTTTGTTTTGATAATTGCACACATTCTGTATATCATTTTTTTTATGGGTTAAAAATTACCCGTTGCTTGTGCTTTACTCAGTTGCATTACAAGGCTCCTCCTCAGCGTCTACACCATCTGTGATTTCCTCATTCAGGGTGACATTCAGTTGTGTAGAAACAACCAGGATGCTTGTGGGCCTGATTCGTAGAAAAGTGCGCATAGAACCCGCAAAGTTTGCGCTGTGAGAAAGACTTTGCGTGCCCCGTCGCGCATGAGGCACCTGTGCGCGATCCGCATATTCATAGAATCCTTCCCGCTAAGTAACCCTATGCGCAAGTCATGGCTGGAAACGCCCCTGACACGTGTACCCTAAACTGCAATCTGCACCCCTAAATTCCAGCTCAGACTTCACCTCTGCGCAGTGATTCCTTTAGGCATGGGTATATCCGCCTGCTATCTCCGAGAGGTCACATGAAAGGGAGAAGTGCGCTCTCCTGTGCTTTTCCCTACAGTTCTTCTGGGCTGTCCTTTGGAAGGAGTTTCCACCTCTGCACCCCGCGGGGCAATTCACCCTCCACTGTGCAGCTTACTTTCCCTGAATCCTTCCGTTTTGCTTCAGTCCCTTTCACCCCTTCCTGTGTGCCACTTCTACCGCGATGCCCCCACATGTGTTGTTACTCCCCACAAACACACACGTTGTCCTGGCCATACCATTTTCTCAATCCTGCACACACCCTCTCCCCGGCCCCACAGTTAATTTCCGAGAAGCAAGCACAGCGCGGTGAGAACCTGCACCACATTGGCTTGACTGGAAAGTGGTGCCACCCAATGAACACACCACAGCTGGAAAGGAAGTCTGACTGGTGCCCATCACTCATGTTTTCAGGTCCTAATCCCGTGCATGCGGTTTCCCTTCTCAATGGGGGTCCTTCTTGAAAGAGTGCAGCCTGTGACCCCTCCACCGCATTCCCCCAGCAGCATAAACTGCCTCCTTTCTTACCCTAGCTTTGGAGCACTTCAGTGTCTGCAGTTTTTGACAACAGGCAACCAAGGCAACAAGCACCCCAAGATTTTCAGGATGACCACTGATTTTAAATAACTCTCATTTAATATAATTCATAATAATTCTTGTGTTTTGTTCGTTGCTCTTCTATCTCCAGGAATCCCGTTTCAGAGAAATTGGTAACTGATATTACTTCTTAGCAGCAGCAATATTACCAAAACTGTAGCACTCAATGTATTGACAGGGGGGCGGGCGGGGGTTGGGGTAATGGAGGGCTGAGTAGACCAGACCGCAGTATCTTACCCATGATGCACAGCATTGCCCGGACACGCGCATTGTTCTTGAGTTATCCTCACGCTTCTACTTAGGCATCCTGAATTGTGCTCTTGGGAACTGCACTTGGAGGCGGCTGTGAGGTTATACTTGACATTATTTGAAGCGTGCCTCCCCCAAGCCAACATAAGAAGCACACACATCACAACTTCCACCGATGTATCCTGGTTTTCATGCATGCATCCACTTTCAATGCAGATCCGAACTTAAAGCCCGGTCTCATCTTGACAGTGGTGATATCAATGTGCTCTTTGGGTGAGAATGGCAGTTTTGTTGAGACGTTTCTTGCTGCCATTGCTAGTAGGTTTTGGTCACAAAGTGCCACTATTGACAGCTCAGACTGGCGGACCCCGTAATCACCCACTGTGGCTTATGGTGGGTTTTGTTATCGGCGTGTTTACAGTCACAATCTCGCCACATATTCCCATATATTATCCAGTGGCACAAACAGTTCAGGGGCCAAAACTTTGCCCTTGTGCAAGATAATGGAGCACATTAACCTGGCACCAATGATGCAGTTTAGTTAGTATAGCATGGAGAAAGCAGATTTAGCCCCAATCCCTATTCTCCCAAAAAAGCAGACTGTTTTATTGACTGTGTTGCTTCGTAACATGAAAAGAAATATAGTCACCACATTTCTTTTTATGTTAGGCAGCAAACAGTGCAAAAAACAGCCTTCGCCGCTGTGCGCACACACTTTCAGATAATACGCACTGTGAAAAAACCTGTCTGTGCCATAGTAAATTATTTAAGCATTTACTCATTTTTTAGCACCTGCCCAAATGTTAGATAACCTAGCCGCTAGTCTCTTCCCCCTTTTATGCCTCTGAAATCACTCTTTAGTAAAATATTGAAACCATCTAGTTACGTAGATGAGCCTGCATGTGCAATGGATCTTCTCCGCATTCGGGGGTGCCATTCAGTAACGCTTTTTGCCAGTAGTCTGGAGTCTCCAGCTTTACGCCAGTTCTCTGCAAATGGATGGAATGGCGATCAGATAAAAGGGTGCTTGTGGGAGAAAAGACTGAAGGGAGAGGGATCTGTTGGAGGGGGTGGGAGAAGGAGTGAGACTAGGGCTCCTCAGGACAGCACCGCAGACACCTTGCTCTCTCTAATATTGCACTACCACTTGTGGAATGGCGGTAGGGATGCGGGCAGAGTAAGGATTGTGAGAACAGTGAGAATTTCTCAGCGTAGCGTCTGTACATTGGGTTGGTATTGTAAACATTCCATGATGGAATAATGGTCATTAGTACCTGGCGAGGGCGCAATCAGAATGAAAGGATAATTCTGATTGGCCCTGCTGAGGCATTACCTGGCCGGGAATTGCATGCCTTTATCCCCGGCAGGGGGCGTGGCAGCCCCTCAGCCAATGAGGAGGCTCGAAGTGGGGCCATCCTCGCTCCGAGCCTCCACATGGCTGGAGGTCTCCTTCTACCCACGGTGGCGGTTTTATTTTCTTCTTTTTTTGGTCCTTCCACCTCCCCACCCTCCCAACCCTCCCACCCCCACTTACCTTCTGCCTGCCGTGTCCCTGGTTGGGGACGATGGAAGCCTCCAGAGCTGTGTGGAGACCCGAAGCGGGGACAACACCGCTCCGAGCCTCCACACGGCTTTGGAGGCTTCCATCGTCCCCCGCCGGGGACCCAGGTAAGTTTTTTTTTAAGTTTTCTTTTTTTTTTCTCCCTCCCTTCCGCCCTCCCAATCCCACTTATCTTCTTTGTTATCTTTCGGGAACAGACACGATGGGAACTGTTCCCAGCGCGTCCGCTCCCGATGGCCGCTATGGAAAGGCAAAATGGACTCTGTTTTCTCTTTCCATGGCAGCCTTTTTTTTGGTCGCTTTCTTTATTTTTTTTATTTATTTTTTTTCAAAACGCTGCAGCGTTTTGGGACAGAAAAGAATGCTTTTAGTACCCTGGTCTCGCAGATCTTGCGGGCTGGGGTACTAATAGCTATATGCTCCTCTCGGCGGGGGCATTGCCGACTCTGGTAATCCTCCGGGGCGTTAGTCAAGGCCCGAGCGAACTATGGGCCCTGGGGCATTACCTGAGTCGGTAATGCCCCAGCCGCTCGGGGCATATTGCTTAATTCTTGATTCAGCCGGTGTTGGGTTCATGACTCCTGCTCTTAATCCTTCACATGTATTTGCAATTGATTTTCATGGTGCCAGAGATGACCTTTACTAAGTTGACAAGGTGTTGCCACTCCCGACAGCATGTCTAATTGGGATACTGACAAGGATTTCAAAGGCCTACTCACCCGCGGTCCAAGAGGCCCCGAAATTCCTTGCTCCCCAGCATCGCCCTACAAATGGGAGAAATGTTGTATAAATTAAGGGTTATGAATCACAGAAAATATTATAGTGTATGTGCATGTTCATGCATTTCCAAACATAGTCAGGTCATTTAGAGAAAGGGTCAATCTTCAATCTGTGTGGCAGCTCTTGATGTAGTGACTGATAGGGCTTAACCATTTTTTACATTTACCCATGCACTCTTCAGAAAAGCCTCGGGCAGGGTTGTCCAACTTCAGGCCTCAAGGGCCGGATCCATGGCAGGTTTTCAGGATACCCTTCATTAATATTCATGAGATAGATTTGCATACAATGATTCTAAATGCATGCATATTTTTAATCATGAATTTTAATGAGGGATATCCTGAAAACCCGTCAGGATTCTAGCCCTCGAGGCCCAGAGTTGGACAACAACCCTATATGATGGTGGCTGTCACAGTACAAAAAAGCTATAAAAATAACATACATCCCTCACCCATCTTCTGATTCCATTTATACTTTTATTTTGATGCCCGCATTAATGTTTTGACATTTGTGTGTGAAGTGCTACCCAACACTCTGCTGATGGCACAGCGCAGACATGTTTAATACATTTGAATGAACTGAAAATTTAAAACGAGCTGCTCCACCTTTTTATACTTATGTCAATGCTGATGGTAAAAATGCTTTGCCGCATGGGGCAAGAACAGCAGCCATGTGTATGCTGCTGACTTCACAAGGTGCTCCCTTATACTTGATAGGTCTCTACTAGAAGTATGATATCATCACTCAAAAGCGCTAGCCATTTACTGTGCATTATTGCCACTTTCCTGACATTGTTTTTCTCATTGGAAAGAGGCTTATTCCCAACCCGGACATTTGCCTTACTGTCCATCCATTCCATGTGGTGGGGGGGAGCAGTATATGTTGTTCATGCTACTCGGTGTGGGAAACAGCGACCCAAAGTTTCAGGTCGTCCATTTTTAAGATTAGTGAGCGTTCAGAGTTTGCTCTTCCCCATTTCATTTCCAATGTTCCTTAATTGTCAACGTATGTGTGTCAAGCGTAGATTGAGGCCTGTACCTGTTCCATTTCCAGACGAACTCCAACGCATCCTTTACTGTCTGTCTACTGACTGCTAAATAGCTCCACCCTGTCGGTGGGTGACACACTAGCAGTACAGTTCCAATACATAGTTAATTGTTCCAGTGCATGCCTGCTGACACGGCCTCAGATGTTCACACACACACGGTGAACGCTGGTAAGCATGGAAAAGGGGTTGGAAATGGAGGACTAATCCTTACTGCTGAAGAACCCCGGATTCTAGTGGTAAGTCCTGGAACCTCATCATGTGCCTCCTCTTCATGGAAAGATTCCAAGGATAAAGAACGTTCAGCCATCTTGGGAGTGCTACTACATTTTCAGCTCTGCCTGGTTTGTTTATTGCTTATTGTTAAACTAGGAAGGGCCCTCCCGCGCACAGTGTGTGACCAGCGTCAACCACACGAGAAGAGGAGTCCAGAGAGCAAGAGAAAAGGGCCAGAACAGGAAGACGCACATTGTCAATTTCTTAAGTAAGAGGAACAGATTTCCCATTGCATGAATGTCTGCAGGAAGGGGATACCACCCTTTATGATCTGCCCAATGCAATTAATTTCTATTGCAATACATATTTTCCTCGGGTATGAACATATCACGCTTTATTCGGGAATTAGGGAATGCTTGCCTCGGTAAAATCCCTAAGTAAAATGGCATCCATGGCCGGGCCTAGAACTGCACTTGTGCGGTGCCCCTGATACAGATGGTTGCCAACCAAATTCTGAGCATGCTGCAATTTGAAAACAACATTTTGACCTCCTCCTTTTATGTATCACAATCCTGTGTTTCTGTTTTGAATGAGAACAGAGTTCAGACACTTCAGAAGTATGTACAGAAAGCGTTCAAACATGTTTTATAGAATTCAAAATTTGAATTATTGGTTGCTGCCTTTTATGAAAAAAAATCCAATACTGCATAAACACAATTTTAAATACTGGTATAATTGCACATTGTCAAGTAATTAATTAATGGTATTGTAATTATCTTCAAATATGCTTAGCAAAGCAGTAGCTGGAGCATCTCTAACTGCTATTCTAAGAGGGGCCCACGGTGCGCCAAGCTGCTGTTTCTTCTCTCAGTGGCAGAGTGGAATTGGTGGCAACATAGAGAGTGAGCGTCCCGCAAGCGACATTCAGCTGGTCTTATTGTGGCCAGGGGCATATTACCAGTCACCCAATATTACAAATGTTGATGATAAGTACTATATGTCTTCCTCTAATCAAACCCAGATTAACGTTGTAATTCCCCAGGAATTGCCCATTCCTGGGTGCCGGAAAAATGTGCAAGTTGGGCAGCAGCATGCCGCGGTTTTGTAATGAGGCCTATTGTGTTTTACGTACTGCACTTCTTGTTGGATTCCACCCTCTTCTCAGTGCCGAGAGCTGTCATCGAGCTGTCATCGTTACCCTACTGAATGGTACTCAATTTATCAACCTCAGAAGGATGAAGGGCTGAGTCGGCCCTTCTAGGGATTTGAACTTGCCAAGTGCAGCTGAGCTGTGCCTTTTTTTGTTGGTTGTTGTGTGTGTTAGAGAAAGCTTGCCATATCTATTGCTCTCTCAGGGTGCAAACACATTCTGAAGATGAGCACGGCTCTTCCTTCGAGATTCTGCACTCATTTAGGGAAACCCACCAAACACTGAAACGCTGGATTCACCTTTTAACATTAATTGACATAAAACCTTTGAGCCGGTCATAGTTATCCGCTGCTTTGATTCTGAGCCCACGTGGATACATTACCAAGAAGAAAAGGGAACCTGAAGCTGTCATTGTTAAGTACCTCACAACAATCGAGAGCAAATTAAGCAAATAAGCAGGTAATATGGCTATGCATGTTTTCTATATAATGATGTCCTGCAGGGGTAGATTGTCTGCCATTAGGTAGATGGTGAAGTGAACTCAGAAATCCTTCCATAACGTTATGATATCCCATTAGTGGATAAAACAGCCCTTTCTGCTCCTGGACAGACAACATTGGACCCCAGTGGCTGTAGCTAACGTCTACACTGGATTCCTGCACAAGAGAAGGATGTGTCGGGGTAGGTGTGTGTTATGCGGCCCCTGTTCCTCCGATTCAGAGATTTGGCAATTGGAATAGGTGCCCCACAATCCCACTCTGTCCTTGCTAGTGCAAGGAAGAAGAGCAGCGCTTTTGGAGGAGAAGAGAAGGGGAGGTGCTCTAGGTGGTTGCCATGGGAGACTGACCAAAGATAGCAAGTCCCTTATAGGCTTCACATGGCTACCCTTGTCACTCCATTAGCATCCTTCATAGGGCATTCTCAGCCCTCTACTATTCCTATATCAGAAAAAGGAATTCAGCCAGAAAGGGGCTTGCCTATGGGATGCAGGCGACTGGGCTGGAGTTTCAGACACTGTGATAACTAATCCCCTCCACACAAAAGCCTCGTGAACAGGCACAGTTGAAAATCAATCTTCAAATCTAAATCATTTCCATGATAGATGAAGGAGCATTAGAAGGGCCTCTGCTCCTCACGGCCAACAGATGGCACCAAGCCCTGCTCCATTCTGGAAGTCTGGAAATAGAGAAAAACCTATGCAGAATACTTTATACAAAGAGGGTCCACAATATGGCACCATCAAAAGAGGTCAACCAAAAAATAAAAAACGCGATTCATATATTGAGTAGACAGGGCTACACAGCATGACTGAGAGAGCCACAAAAGAAGTCTGCGGCTATTTTGGGTGCCAATAAATTGCTAAATCACCAGCAGCCAAAGAATCTTAAGCACCTGCACACTCTACAAGATTCTATAATTTGGCATTCTTCTTTATCAAGAAAGCTCTAGACAAACGACCTTTACTTGAATCTGATCCAAATTTAAAAAAAAAACCTTGTAAACCAATTGCAAACCAGTCTATAAATTCACCAACTGTAATATATGACCATCAACGCTCCAATCAAACCACTTCCACAGGCAACTGGGCAGATCTAAGAATTTATAATAAAGCTACTCATTCTAGCTTCACTAGTTCTGGAATAGGGTGGGGCTCGACGAACCAAGGAATTGCTAAATCCAGTCCCGTTTTCAAGATATCCACCATGGGCATGTCAGACAACAATCTATATCCGAAAGACATCTTTTTCAGGTTTGACTGGTCATTCTGAAAACTCAAATGTATTATTTTATTCAGTGTGTTTAACAGTCCAGCCCAGGAGACCACATCC
This sequence comes from Ambystoma mexicanum, assembly GCF_040938575.1. Lineage (NCBI taxonomy): Eukaryota > Metazoa > Chordata > Amphibia > Caudata > Ambystomatidae > Ambystoma > Ambystoma mexicanum. The sequence goes on from NC_090937.1 coordinate 386,990,563, forward strand.
AGCCACTGTTCAAGATCCAACCCAGACATCAATCTGCCCCCACTCCTGAAAGATGCAGTATAATGGGTATTCACACCCGGGCAAGGGGCTCAGCCAATCAGGTGGCTGGAACAGCGGGCGAGAATATACAGTGAACCACCCGCTATTGCCAGACACCAAGACTCTTTCCCGGGTGGCGCCATGTTGAATGTGGGGACTTTTGCTCTGGTTGGCATATCTTTTCGGATGTACGCCTTTTTTTCAAAGTTGGTAATAATTGTACTTTGCTCTAATACAGTTTTCGGCTTTGCTCACGCTTGATTGAAGATTTAAATGAAATACAAATAAAATAAAATGTGGAGCTAGAATCAGAACAGCTAGCCGGCATGTCTTCCTATGCTGCCACAAATGAACACTGCAGAAAGACCAACGGCACGCGCAACTTTCATGGTCGGTATCCTCACAAGGCATATTAACGGCTACTGACCTTTGATCCTTTGGGACCTCTACTTCCTGATTCACCCGATTCTCCCTGTTACATCGGTGGCATAAAGAAGAGGAGAAAGGAGAGAACATACATGAAAGAGGAAGAAAAGAGCAGACTGCGCGCCATTAGCCATGCCAGTTTGCGAAGCAGAAACACTTTTGTAGCCTGGAGACAACAACATCTGGACCAATGGCCACGCATTGATCCCAAGTGAAACTATAAAAAGATCTTGTTGACAGGTTTTCACATTTTCACTTTCCACCCACACCTGAGATCTGATTTAGCAAGAAGTAACCAAAGTGGTGCCAACAATCATCACAGGTACAAGCAGGAACCTTATGCAAGCAGAGGAGCCATGCGGTGGAGGCATACAGATGGTGACAAGAGCGGAGTCAGCTACTGGTACGAGATATGACCACCGAAACAGCCATATACAGAAAATCAACCACCAAAGCTTGTTTCTAGGCCAATAATGACAATCGGTTCAAGCAACAGTGAGCCAGGAATAAAAAACTCACACTGCCCGCAACAAAGACAGCCAATGATGCTGAGGGCCATGCTGTGGCAGCACACTGAAGGGAGCACACCACTTGTGAAGTAAGCATGCAGATTGGAGCCTGGAATGGAGACGACAGCAACCACACACGCACTACCAGAGCACATGCCCGTGCACACAAGGACAAAGAATGTAGTAGGCATGAAGATGATAATGGCATGCACCCACCAAGCTCAAATTGTCCAATGTCAGCTCTGACAGGCTCATCTTATCCTGATTTTCTTCTCTTGCTCTGTGAATTGATGATGCCAAGATCACATCTATGTGCACTAACATTCAGTCAGAAGAACAGACTAGTAAAGGCGTTCACATCTGACATGGGACAACCAGAGAGCTCGTCGCAACACACGCCGCAGCACCACTTTCTGAAGAAGCTCATAATCCTGGAAACACGGTCAGCTGCACACATCTGCAATGGCCTGTCCTTCCTGTTGTGGCATGCCCAGTGACTCTGCTCCCTGTGCGTAAAGTGATTTATGATAAAGTGGGAGACTTCTCAGTCTACATCCACGAGTGTGTCATTTCAAGTTTTGATGTCACGCACTCTTAATTTGGCTATTTATTTTTCCACCATGTGGTGCCGGCAATCAGTGCACAAAGGATTGTGTGCTTTCGTAGCATCACCTTTTTGCCCTTACACGACATTCTGCATTGCTTGCTCACAATATGTGTGAGAATTCCTATGCAAATAAGTGATTGCATGTTATAATTTCCCATATATGGGTGCCGTCACTTGTATGCCATTTCTCTGTGAGGTCACAATTTGACCAGATGGCTCTCGTTTAAGAACATTGGTGCCCTCCTAACTTTGCCCTCTGAAAGTAGGTCACGATTAACTTTCCTGCATTCACAGATGCGGTGGCTTCGTTTTGAACACCGTTCGGTAAATTCCCCTTCAATTTGGTCCACTTTCACCTGCCAGTGCTCCTGCTTACTTTTGTTACATTTAGAGGAAACACCACTTAGTAGGGATCATCACTGCATTAAAGTCAGACATCCATGAGGTTGCCGCGTTGGGCGTGCACAACGGCATCAGGTAATAATGTCCCCATACATAATGTCGCCGGGAAAAGCCATTTGCGACATTATGTATGGAGATATCCCCTGCTCCCATTGTTAAAAAAAACAAAAAAACGGGTTGCAAGGGTGTCTCCCCGCATGTTCTATGTCATAATGTCTCTGCAAAAAACAGTGACTTTTTTTGTCAGGGGACATTTCTGCGGGGACATTATTACATGGAACCTGTCCAACCACCAGGCTGTCAGATTATACTGCAGCGAATATCCCTAATGAGGGTGAAGCCTTGTCTGCATCCTTGAGAACTGCCTGTCTTGGGTTGAAGAATATATGTATACAATAACACTGCCCTGCGAGACGCAGACACTTTTCTGGAGCTGAAGGCTTGCATCTGGGCAACTTGCAAGCCCACAATGCTTTGCGCACGTGGCTCAGGAGTGGAGGTCAGCTTCCAGTGATGGCTACTCGGTGGTTTTGGGACGTGTGACTTGCATCAAAGGCCTTATTCTACATTCATATTTTATATTTAGAACTATTTTACAAAATAATATAAGACCACGTGACTAGAACATCTACCACGTTCTAGAAAGTTTTCAGTGGCGCAGTGCGCTAATTCCACCGGCAGAATCATTACATTAATGCAAACATGCACTTAACTAATCCATCTTTTGTTTGTTATGCATGCCCAAGTGATAACCGTGGCCTGCAATATAGTGAACTTCCCTGGCAAACAGCAAGGAAACACGAGAAAGATCTAGAAGCCAGGGTAATACGCAGAAAGAAATGAAGTGCACTCTCAGTGTATGCCATCATAATTTAGGGCCTAAACCCTGCAGCATTGCACCTTTATACATTCTGCTGAGTATTTACTGCAATTTATATTCTGTCAAGGAAGGACTGGAAACTTGAAAGGTGATGTCAAAAGTATTTGAGATATTAATTCTGTTTTGTTTTATTGCGAGTTCTTTTAAAAAGCCAGGACTACGCTGCCCGAGCTGGAGAGGTTATTGCCTCGAGTTTGATTTAATCAAGCCCAACTCGAATGAATCAGAAATCTGATTTATGCCGCCCGGCCTTCATTAAAACCACAACCGTTTCAGAGTTTGCCAAAGCAGATGTTGCAAGCTTCAGAAGCACACGGATGCATAATTCAGCGAGCTGGAGGTACTGACCTTGGGCCCCGCGGGGCCGTGCTCCCCTCGTTCACCCTTCCCAGGAGGGCCTGCTTCTCCTCGTTCCCCCTGCCAGGGATCAGATGCACAGGTAAACACGCGCTGGCCCCGCACACACACACCGCTGAGAGATTAACCCAACCCTGCTTGATAAGGCAGCCATTTCGACTGGCGCGGCAGGAGGGACTTGCAAAAGCGCAACCTTGCTTTTTTGTTGACTTTCAGGGGCATAAAGGTGAGCTAGCAAATCTCATCACTTCTGCCAAACAAATGCTGTACCACATTCACAAAGGGCATCAGAATGCGCACATCATAATCGGGCACTTTCCGATCCCCCTTTTCAACCCTCTTTGCACATTTGCGCAATTGCACACAGAAGGAGGTGTTTCTGCACATTTCAATGCATATTCAGAATAATAAAAAGGGTTCAGCATTGAAATGTGCACAAAACAAACACATTCTCTGCGCATGTCTGGAACAAACACGCGCAGGGGGATGCACAATGCATGAAAGGCTCATGTCTGACCCTTTCAGGCATTTATTCTTATGTGGGACAGCAGTGGTATAACCCGCTGTTGTCCCACATCCATTTCTGCCTTTCAAACAGTGATAGATATGCCTTTCTCGTTTTGCAGACTTTTCCCAATGGCAGTCCCTTTAAGGAATTGTCCCTGTGAAAAGTGTTTCCAGCACTCTCCTGGGTACTGGGAGACGGTTGTACATTAATGTCAGAAGCGAATATAAGCGGTCTGGCTAGCACGTCATTTGAGCTGTAGCAAAGACCGCTGCAATTGCGCAGGTCACCTTTGAGAATAAGGCTACTCACACATTCTCCAAAAATGAGAAGTCCAAAAAATACACATCCTCTGCTCTATTTTTAGGTCCCTTGTTTGGGAATTGGGTCTTTAATATTTTGCAAGTTTCACGAGCTGACTAACAGCAGAGCATAACATGGCTGGCATTTGTGCTCTTTACAGTCCGGATCTGAATCCCTAATCAGACTCCATTGCCAACGTGTGCAATGTTCTGCCACCACACGTCAGGCTCATTGATTCGCACTTTGCCTTCTGTAAAGCAATCAAAACCTTGCTATTTGTCTGACTCCGGGGCCTGCCTTCTCCTGTTTCTGCCTCTTGACTGTTTTCATACTCTGTTAATGTCTTGTAACTAAGCAACTTGGGCAGCTTTTTTGTAACCCTTAATCAAGCTCACGTTCATTTACCTGTGACAGCGCCTAGATGCCCCCGGGCTGTAGTGCGCTATACAAATCCAAATAAATAAATAGATAAATAAATAAATCAGACCTGCAATAATCTAGTGTTCAATGCTATTCGATATATGTATACTGCCAATACATATCTTCTTGCAGGGAGATGCTGGGAGCAGACTATTCAGATCACCTTATCTCAGGTATATTCTGTGCTCCAGATGAACCCAATAATGTGTCCCTGTCAGATTTTCCCTTTGTACCTCACCTTTATTTTTTTTTTGTATGAACTCGATGACAGTACATGACATTTGCCGACGATTACATTGAAAGTGGCTTATTGATGTATTTGTTTGTTTATAACATTTGCAATAATTTTTTTGATTGTTTTCTATTTTTAACGAAAACTTTGCCTTTCACTGGTGGCAGCATCAGAATATTTTATCTACATATTTGTTGGTTAAATCTATTGGATACTATATGATTGGGCACACCCTCCTGCAAAAGCGCTTTTGCTATAGTGTTGGTAGTTTAAGTTTGGAAAGAAACGGTCAATGTGAGTGAGTTTGCTTCTATGTGGTCTGGGTGGGCATTTCCATCCATATGGGAAGCCTTGTGCGCCCGTGGCATAAGGATGCATCGGTGTGTTGAGCTTGTGTGAATTATTCGAGGTGTGATGTGATGCTATTTGGTGTCAGTGTTAGGGGTAGGTTTGATAGGCATAATGTGTGCATGACATAGTTGGTTTGCAGATGGTATGTTTGTAGGAGTATGGAGGGTCTCAATATGGGTTAGTGGAGTGGGGGAAAGAGAGTGCAATCCCCAGGGTATCTGGATAAGGCACAGTCGCGCAGGCAGCTTTTTTGGTAACTGAAACCCAGAGTGCTGTGGTCAGCCATGCTTGCTCTCACTTTGACAATGGTCTGTAGCTTGCGAGTTGGCTCGGCATATAAACAGCCATGTTTCATTGCTTTCCTGAAGGTCAGGTGTTCCGCTACTGTGCACATTTTCTTAGGGCGAGGGAGAGAGTTCCAGAGTTTCGTTGAGATGCTTGCAAATGATGATCCACCAAATTTCATTTTTGAATACTATTTACGTCCAAGGCCTATATCATTGCTAGACCTCAGGGTTATGCTTGATCTGTAGATGGAGATTTTATTTTGCAGGAATTCTGCTTCTTGGCCGTGAATGGCTCTGTGAAGAACGCAAGGTGTTTCCAAATAGACCCTTTTCTCGACTGGTAGCCAGTGTCATGATCTTAGTGCTGGCACAATGTGTTCTCTATGGTTGAGTCTTAGAAGGACTCTTGCTGCTGAGTTCTGGATTTGTTGTAGTGTTTTGGTGAGGCAGTCAGGCATGCTAATGTAGATGCTATTGGCACAGTTTACTATTGACACGACAAGTGAGATAATGATGAGTGTACTGTGTCGAAAAGTGAGAAAGTGCCACATCCGTCTGATAGATTGTAGGTGGAAAAAGCATTTCCTTACTACTGCATTAGTGTGAGGTTCCAGTGTTAGCTCGTTGTTCATCAGGATTCTGAGATAAACCACTTTGGAGGCTTCTGGTCTGGTTCCGATGTCCATAGTCCAAGTTATGGATGGTTGGACAGAAGGGTTGTTGGGCGTGTTCATGATTTCAGTTTTATCCGGGTTAAGTTTAATGTTGTTGTTGCTCATCCATGTATTGATTTTTGAGAGGCAATTGAAGAGGGTCTGGCCTATGTCCTTGCTGGTGGTGATTTTGCGGAAGATATGAGCGTCATTTCTGTAGTGGTAGCATGCAAGCCCTTCACATTTGATGAGTTTCATGGGAGGAGCCATGTAGATATTGGAGAGTAGTTGTGGTGGGGGGGGGGATGAGCCTTGTGAAACACTTCATGTGAGTATGCGTGAGATTGAGCTGAAAGGCGGTATCCATTCTTTCTGTCAGGAAGGATTTTATCCCTTGTAGTGCATTGTTGCTTGCCACTGTTTCTTCTGTTCTTTCTGCAAGGGTTACATAGTTGACTCCGTCAGAAGCCACTGGAAGGTCTAATAGTACCAGTGCAGAGGTGGTATTGAGAGTTAATTTCTAGCACATCCCAGATGGTGAGTAGATCTGATTCAGTCTCTCCTATAGTTCAGAAACCGATTTGTGCATGGTCCAGTACATTTTGGTTTCCACGTGTGTGCCTTATAAGAACTATTATCATAGCAAAATATAGCTGTATTAAGCACATTTTATTGAACTGGCCGGAACTCAAAGCACAAGTACTGTAAGGGGGGAAAGTTTCCAAGTTTGGGAGCTGAATGCAAAAGACTAGCACCCATGATACAGACTAAAGTATTGACTGTAGACTCAAACCCGGAGACCTGAGGGGTGTCTGGCAGGTCCATCGGGAGCCAAGCAGGTCTGCTTATACCACCTCCTTGCATTATGTGGTGGTCCTTAGGCCATTTTGGTCCATGTTGATTGCGCTCATAGAAGGTGGCATGATTCATCTGTGCTCTAGCACCTTGAAGCGTCTTGTACCAATAAAGATCTCAGACTCAAAGAATATAGCAAAGTACTACTTTAGTCTCAATTTAATAAAACAGGGCAAACTGGCAGACATCGCACTGATGCTTGCACACTCACACATAAACTAGATTACACAGAGGTCTTAAACCCTAATATGTGTCATCTATGATGTCATCCTACATGGCAAATTGTAAAACCTATTGGAGGGAGGGATTGGTTAAGGCAACATATGGGATAGTCCACCATTGGTTGCCCCTTATCTGTAGGGTAAGCCTTGAACTACCTAGAAATACTTATAATACTGATTTTAGTGGATGGCAGCGGATTGGTCTATGCAACATTGTATAGCAAGTTTCCCTATAGACCCACTGATTGGTTGGCATTCTCACGCAACCTTGCACTTTCGGCACGTTAGCAGCTCCTAAGCAAAAGGAAACCTAGGAGATTGAGTCATGTCAGATTTCTACCCACTTTCCCAATTAATTCACCGTTTCTCATCAGTCCGGCCATGAGCTAAAGTTTCCCATCTGTAGCTGACCTTGTAGCCAGCTCTCTGTTCTGGGATATCCAAGGGAGTGAAAGCACATCACTCCCTTCATCCACAGCTTAATGAATGGCCCTTGTTTTTGACTTCTGAAGCACATGTGAAGGGACCACAAATGTGCCCATTTCGACCTCCTATTTACTGCTATTTGATTTGATTATACTGGGTGTCATTGCTTTTCTTGGCCTCTAGTGACTTCCTCGCTCCATCTTTTATAGACTTTATACACTTTTAATTATCCAATACTTGGCTCTTGCAGATGTTTTGTTCTTCTTTAATCTAAGAGAAATATGTCTTATGTCCATGGCTTATCCATCTGCCTCCTTCGTGCCTTGCAATTATTCCTCAGAATAGCATCCTTGATCCCAGGCCAACATAGACCCCTCTGTATTGTGCACACAAAGCTGTTCTTCCAACGTCTCCTGACTCTGCAGCTCTGGTGTGTTTCTGAGGTAGTTGTATTGAATCTTAACACAAGCCAGCGTCCATCTTCCCATTATGGCCATCCTAGCCATGTTATATATTCCTCTGTAGCAAGCTTCTATATGTCTTCTCTACCTTTAATTACTGCATATGCATACTTATTGGCCAGCAAGTTACTTTATCTTCTTTTGCATACATGATTACCTCTTATATTTCAGACATGTTTCTCTTGTGGCTTCAGTTACATCAGCACTCCTTAGTATTTTCATATTGTTTCAGCATGTCTTCGTACATCTTTTTCATGACATCACTCTGCCTTCATCAGGTTTCACGTATCGCTCCATGATGTGCAATGAAGCGTGTTGACATTCACACGATATCCTTCCTCTCTTTCAGTGCGTGGATACATTTGATATGGTTGTCTGAACGTATATCGTCTCTCATACACTCGATGCGGTATAGGGAGAACACATGAAGTCCCATATAGGGCTTTTCTCCTACTGTTCCAATATGACAGTGGTGAGGGGGTGGGTGTTAGGGAAAATACATCAACCTGCTCCTCTACATATCATTCAATGAATCCTGATACGCAAAAGCTCAGCCCTCTGACCCCAAGCAATATTATTTCATTTTCATTGTTTTAGAAGTTATATCTGCATACTTGATCAGTTGCTAAATAAAGGCACCTGTTCTTGGTTTCTTCTTTCTTTGATAAGTGACTGTGTTTTTCTTGCCTTCATTTGTGTCCTGATGAAGTGATGTGTGTACCTGGAGCGCTTCTTACAGACCTTGAGTCCTATTGTATGGGGGTAGCCTGCAAAACCAACCAATAGGTGTGGACTGACATGGACCAGGCGAGAATAGAACTACAAAAGGGTTGATCTTCGGATTCCCATATCTATCAGGTCAAGGTTACAAAGACAAAACTGATATCAGGGAAAAAACAAACCTCTGAGAAAATGAATATTAACAAATACTACAAAGTGAATAAAGCAGGGACTTTATCCTCTCTTGGTCTCATGTATCGATCATTAGATACCAACAGATTTTAACCCACTCCTAAACTATCCTAAAAGGCATTGCCCCACAGAGTATCATATCCACGTTACTCTGGTTTTCCTTCCAGAAGACTAAGATTTGGATACCCCTGCAGAAACATAGTACGCCATCTCCAAGGACAAGCCTGGGCAGTCTGAAACTAGCACAGTGGTGATTTCATGCAGTATCAAACCCTAGTGGCATGACATGGCAAGAAGTAACATTTTGAATTCAATAGATGGCGTTTCTCATGGGCTCTCATTTCATTTTTTACTTTTCAACCTCCAACACAAAATACAGAAGCATATATAAAGTAGGGTCTGTGAAAGTACAAAAATAATGACTATGTTTAGCCTAAGTCACTAACTATCTTGATGAGAATAGTTCCACCATGCTGAGAGAGCTTTTGAGCACATGTAAAAGAAACTAAGATAGTCAACCTCCTTATCCAGAGTAAGTATAATTGCGCTAAGAATAATGACCTCAAGCAGCCACACCAATTGGAGGAAAACGTTTTCACTGTTATTTGAACTGACTGACCCATGCAAAAATCACATGAGCACTGACCAACCATTGCAAACATGCTATTGTATTGCGCGACAAGTGCAAAAAACACAATTTTGAATGTATTTGGTTATATAATGTTAAAGTTTTTTGTACCGTGAACTTTTGCCACTTGCATGATCCTTTGGAGCGCTAGCGGATCTGTAATGAGAGGGGCATGGGGGTTTGTTAGTGGGGTTGAGAGGGGGAAGAGCAAGATAGCTTTGATGTGCTGTTGGCAGCTTTAGTTCGGAGAAACCGGTCAATGAGCATTGGTGCGTTTTCGGTCGGTAGCCATCACGTGGTGTTGAGGTCTGGTCATGTATGGTTTGAATTGCCCAGCTTAAGTGCAATATTGCCTGGTACGAGTGCATTTCATGGGATTCTGCCCCGGGCGTCAGCCACTGGGCAATGCACTGCATCTGTGATACATGTGCCTATCGTTTGGCCGCCTTACTCACTCCTCGCCTCGCTCAATTAATCCATTCATTGATCCCTTCCAGAGAGAGATTATTACAGTCCACTGGGACCTTAACCCAATTCCGGATTCTAATGAGGACGCTACCTCACAATGACCAGTGCATACAGGTGGTCATCGTTGGCATCCTCACAAATGCCAAACCTGGCTATGCCCATGCCCTATACTCTACTCTCCGAGAATAATACTGAACTGACAGAAAAAGTCCAGAATGCTGTAGCTAGACTTTTCTTTTGGACTCACAAAAACAGTGTATTATCCGTGTGTTGATCTTTCAAAGCACGAATCACACTGTACCACCCTGCCTACGGCATACAATCTCCAGATGCCCCCAGCACTCATGTTCAGATCCACTACAGATTATCTATTTACCATACCTGCCCTCAACTATTGCCAAAGTGGCAACAGATGCTTTTCCTTTCAATCCTGCCAATTCTTGGGAAGCCCCACGTTCAATGTCAAAGCAAATGGCTTCCACCCGGCCATCAGGAAATCCTGCAAGACCCAAGACTTTTCCTCTCCCTCTGCGTAAGCGCTGTCTCATGCCATCCCAGCCCAGCACCGGTGTGGTACTTCTGCTTTTTTCTTCATACTAAACCTTGAGTCGATTTAGTTTGTATTGTGTGAATCACAAATGCCATAGATACAGTATACAAATGCATACCCCACACTACAAATGATAGGCAACATCGCACATTTTGAAAGTGCTGGTAAGGGGCCACTCCTTTGATATAATAGACACAATAACCAATGCTTATTGTCCTTAGGTAGGCGTCAGCAAGAAGAGCTCAGCCCAGCCCAGTAGCCGGACCCACATTGCTACGGGGAAAGATCTTCCAGTATCCAAAATATTGACCTGCTGAAACACAGTGGTACTGAGTCAGGGCCATCCACATGTTGCCGTTTGCATGGAAAACGTGCTGTTGGTTGAAAGGTGGAGGCAGAGCACTTAATGTGGAAATTGACTGCAGGTGGAAGGCAATGTATGCTTTACAGGGACTTGTATCATTGCGGAAAGGATGGGGCATTCATCTTCCGATCGATGACGTCTGTCCGCATGCACCCTCTGGTATTGTTGCCATGCCAAACAAAACACTGACGGACCCTCACTAAGCATGATTAATGGCCTGTAACTTCTACCTAATGAATCATATATTATATTGAGTGATTTATTCATGCGCGCAAATACAATCTCTTTATGCTTATGATCAGTTGCTAAATGGCAAAATATAGGTTGATGGAGGGCTGCTTTTAATTCCTCTTTAAGTCCTACTTGGAACAGAGCATTTACACCTACGTGCCAATTGCTGATTGGGCGATTAGGCATGATTGCCCGGGGGTAAGAAAACAAGGCTTCTAGATGTGTTTTGAATTGTAGATTTATGGTCACACGAGCACCATGTTAGCCTTTCATTGTCAAATTCAATGAGTTCCAAGGCCATCAGAAAATGCACAGTAATGTCGAACAAGACATTGTCGACTTGATAAACAATCCCAGATTTGGACATTTAATATCAGAATATTTGCATCCATGAATCTGTTTTATGCAATGTACAACTTATCTATGTACTTCTTGCAGACTTTAAATTGAAAAGGGTCAATGTTTAGGAACCTCAATAGGACAGCCAGCGTGATGTTCCCTTGACACTAGGAATTGTTGCTGAGCAAAACGATTTACTGTCAACATTGGTCGAAATTGTGGGTTGCGTCGATTAGGCAGGCCCTCGAGCCACCTACCACCGAACCCTCTTGAGGAGCCTATTTGTCTAATTATTGGTCTCAAGGTGAGGTGGGGAGTGATATTATATCCCGCTGGCCTAATTACCGTCTCTGGTCAGACCTGCTGGCTGTCCCAATGATTGGGGAAGTCTCTGGTTCCGCCAAGGATCTTCATGTCATTGTGATCGCGAGGGATGAGTCCGCTGTGAACTTGTACAAGTTTGGGGAATCTCCAAACTGTTTCAATGATTCATTTCAAAAGGCTGAGTAGAAGGGCTTTGAGGGACAGAATGAGAGGCTGTCCACGCAGGGCTTTGAAAAATACCCCAGTCCTCTAATGTGTAATGCCCCCATAGAGAAGTGGGGGCATACTTTCTAGACGCAATGCTACTTTTAGAAATATGTTTTCCCCATTTTTCTTTGCGTGGATTTTGAAACCCTACCACACCTGTCGAACACACTATTTTCAGGTGGCCCTTGCTCTAGAAAAAGAGTGAGCCCAGCCATTGCTAGAAATATTTTATTTTATATTCCTAGTCTGGGTTGGTCAAGAACAAGACATATAAAATGCACTATTTCTGAAGTGGGTGGCCCACTCCAAGAAGTTGTCCCAGCAAACCAAGAACGGAAGTCATGTTCTTTGCTCGTTTGACTCTTTTTCGTGTGTGTCTGCTAACGCAATTCCTTTAAAATCAAAGTCACAATAGTGTGAATTATGGACAGAAAAAAACCCAGATCTGCTGTGTTTCTGAAAAAGATAGTAGACATCGGCTTGAGAGACTGTGAGAGGAGATGCAAAATATTGTGGAACCTTCTGGATCTTTAAAATGCAATCCGGTGGATTCCTGATCTATTAAATCCCACCACGAGCTTGCGCATTGGTTACATAGCACCAAGTTTGCCATGAGTTACTGGCAGGATTAAGGAGCTCTAAATCAGTGGCACACTTTCAATGGTCACCGGAAGGTCGTGGGTGTGGCCAAAGAATGTGAGCGAGTCCCTTTTTAGGAGAGTTTGAGCAGGACCTCCAGGGATCCCGCTGGGTTTCCGCAGTGACGTGGACTGTGGCTGGTGTGCAGCTCTTCCCCCACATCTACTTCGCATGCAGGTGCCGCGTGGGTTGCTAGTACCTGTTTTGTATGCAGAGGTGTTCTCCAGGAGGTGGTAGATCACTGCTAATGTCTCTGTTTTTAATGATACTGGTGCGAGGTAAACGGGTAGCTCATTAATGTGCCCTCTTGTGTCTTTACATTTCCAGCTTGCCCAAGTTCTCATTATGTATATTGGACTGCTGGATTCCTCCACCTTCAAAGCAGTGCACCAGAGACCGAACCCATGTACCACAGTATAGCTTTGTTCCGAAAGCCAGTGTGTTGCCCCCAAGATGTACTCCTGCCCAACTCGACAGCATTACAAGTAAACAGGATGTTCATAGGCTTTCCCCGCTGAATCGTGTTGCCTGTTGGTAGCCTGGAAGTTATTTTATGTTTACACACATGTGATGTGAATGTGCACACATCTTAAGGACCTAATGATACTAGGTACAAGACTGTCATGCCTCCTCTTCCCCTCCCCTACCACTAACCCCATGTTCTCTGTGCTCCTCAGGGCATACTTCTATACATTTCCAACTCTTGGCCTGACACTCCCGTCAGCTGGCTTGGGAAACCCAGTGCTCTCCTTTGATGCAGGGATTGTTTCTTGCAAACTCCATACTACTAGGGCCCGCTTGAGGCACCTCGCAGGTCCATCACGCAATCACTCAGCACCTAACTGCATCCAGTAGCATGCTTGGTCAGTTCTAGATAGTGCCACCACAATAAAACCCTGCTCCAATCCGAGCTGGACTCCCCTGACTCCTACACTCTTGCTTACCAAGAACGGATCCCATTTGCCAAACATCCATACCTACTTCAACAACCATATCCCCTCCTACCCAACCCAAATGTTCTTTGGTCATTCTATTGACTAGTTTCTTTTTAATATCACCTCCTCCTTCCCAATCCTCCCGCCCTTTCCACACAATAAGGGCTGGTGACACCCTAACAGGATCACAATATGCCGTCGTTAGACAAGGCCTGGTGCCATAAAACCACTACAGTGGTGATGGGTGTAGTAACATTTTAGATAACATAACATCTGTGTCAATCCAAAGACCAGAGACAGGGCGGGCAGTAGCAGCTTGAACGCCACCATCCTGTCCGACTGATGTGACTTAAGACCCTGACCTGCAGGCAGGGCACCACTCTTAAAAAAAAGCAGGGCGCTCATTAACATATGCAATAGGAAGTCACATCACAGGAAGTGAACAGATGTTAAAGTGAAATATAAAAACTTCATTGAATTGGTCTTTCCCAATCGAAGAAAGTGCACCAGACATAAAAAGCATTTGCGTCACAGAAGCTTAATCATGAACATCTGAAAAATAACCCAGGAGGCAAGCGTTTCCTATAATGTTGCTGGCAAAGTATAAAAGGTGAGCACTGTTTAAACCTAAAAAGCTGTATTTAAATATTGTCAGCAGAGTAAAACCCCAATAACACATTTCGGAGGCATCAGGATCCGATTATCATTTGGTCCGCCGGGTCATCCTGGATTCAGTTGTTGCTTTGGCACTTGCAAGCCCAACACCCAAAACGAATTCAAGGGGATAGACTATTTTTTTGTATTCCTCAATCCCCCGCGGGGGGGATAGTGTCCATGCTCTGAAAGAAGTGGGTGGACACCATCCACTCGCATGTTCCCTAGACGTGTGCCTGGCTCTAGGGACCACAGGCGGGTGAGAAGACATCTGACCCTGAAATTCGCAGGCCCTCAGTCTGTCAGATCAGGTTAAGATTGGTGGTAAAGTGAGCTGGGTAAACCCATGCCTACTGGGAGCTAGATGGCAGCAACCGCATTCATTTCTCCCATTCCACCCAATGGCCCAGGTTCCATCCCTCACTGGCCACCTGGGACAGTCCTTATAAGGTGATCAAGAGTTGGGTTATCTTAAATATCTCGCTACACATGTTGAGCAGGCCAGCTTCCTATGTTTGCCCTTTTTTATGACAAGAGTATTACTTCTGGCGTTCTGATGCTGCGCTATTTCCCACCGCTAATTGCCTTTTTTTTACGGTCATGGCAGCCAAAGGAGAAGATTTAATAAGCTTCACTACCCAATTCTACCTTGCAGGCCACATCCAAAGCTTTCTCGGGGTGCGCGCGTGAGCCGATCTGCATGCAGCTGCCAATCATAAGGCCGACTGAATGCACATGGCAGACGGTCGGTGGGAATCTATGGTGATTGTAAATCATACACTTTCTGGCTTTACCACCTCTTTCTTCCTCTGCCACCCCGCCATCTCTTGCCGACAACACTCTGAACTATTAGTCCTTCAGGGCTTCCGACATCAAAGACAGGGCCAAGCAGCCCTGAGATGGGCAACACGGCACAGGGAGAAGAAAGATAGCAGGGCTGGCATAGAGAAGTGGCAACAAGGGCTACACAAAAGAGGATACAAACACAGGAAACTGCACTTACCTTTGTTCCCGGTAACCCTGGCAACCCAGGCTCTCCCTGCGGACCAAGGAACCCTGGCTCCCCCTTGAAAAGATGAGCACAAAAGACAATTATTCACTTGAAGGCAGTACAGTGCAACACAAAAGAGGCTTCCCTGATGGAGGCACTGCTGAGACCAGTATAGAACTTGGACAGGACTTGGTCCCTTTGTATTTTCTCCACAATTATATGCACATAAAGATTAGAGTCCATTTTAGAGCGTATGCTCTAGCCAGTCATATTCTACAGCATGACGCATACAATGCGACTTTTGGCCTCTTTTGCAACAATCTTTGCAGAATAAATCTTTATAATAAAAACTGCATCATCTTATGTTTAAAGTCAACTTTTGATACATTAGTTGCAAACGAACACGTTGGGACATTCTATAACCTGTCTGCATTTGAATGCATTGTGGATACACACATGCAGGCTCCAGGTGATTTCCTTCCCGCTTCATTGGGCACAGACCATTTAACGCACGCCCGCACGCTATTGCATCATAACATGGCTAACGTTAATCTTTTTCGACAACAGTAATCTCGTGAGATTACAGATTCTGGCCCTCGCTGTTAGCAGCCAGCCTGACTTCCGGGATGTGACAGCAACATTTAGCGCAGGATAGCACAATAAACCTCAGCGTTAGCATGCCAGCAAAAAAATCAAAAGAGCAACAGGCGAGAAAAGGAAGAGAAGGGGGGCCTAGGGAAAGTAAGAGAAGGAGAGGTGAGAAAAAGAGCCAAAAGGTAGAAAAGGATAGGAAAGGGGAAGATGGACAAGAGAAGAGCATCAGGAGAGAGAGTGAGGAAGAGCTAAATAGAGCAGGGGCGAATGGTAAGATTGAACAGAAGAGGGAGATGAGGAGAGATTTAGAGAATGAAAGCCATAGAGGTAGAGAGGGAGAGGAAAGCAGGGGGATAGGACAGAGAGATGGGAGCAAAAAGCGGGAGTGAGGGAGAGCTGAGTGGTGAAGGGACAAAGGAAAAGGTGAAGATGGAGCGAGAGATTCGATACAGTAGGATGCACAGAGATTGGGGGGATACAGTAATAAAGAATGGGAAGGCTAGTAAGAGAGTTACAGAGTGAAAGAGTTACAGAGCCAGGCAATGGAGGGGGTGAGGAAGAGAGAGAGAGGGGGAGAGAGAGAGAGAAGTGAGACTGAAATGGAAATAGAAAGAGTGGAAGAGATTTAGGGATAATAAACTGGACGGCGGGGCAAGAAGAGTGAGGAAGAAAGTAAACAAGATTGAAGGAGAGAGTGTTAGGGAAAGGGAAATTGAAAGAGGGGGAGAGAGAGGGAGCTGCTCTGCTCACACTAAAGTGTAACAGAATGCAAACAGAGAAATCACAGAAATCACACTAAGGAGGCCAGTGGCAAAGCACACAGCTGCAGAGGCCATCATGCTTCCTCTGCCTGGTTAGTGAGTATAATATAACACCAGCCATATACAAACACATGACACGCTTCTTAAGAGTACATGCAAGGCCTGTGTGATTTAGTTGTGAACAGGTGCTGGGCGTGAGGCCTTCTGATTATAAGCCTACAGACATTCCCCCCCAAGTGAAGGCCTTGTGGGTGCGCCTGGGCCCCACCCACTTCCTATTAACCTTGTGATTTTTATTTTTGTGCTCGATCCGTTCCTGTAATGACCTGGGAAGTGCCAGGCTGAGAACACATAACCTAATCCTCTTCCTTTTTCTCTCGTGGTTGGAAAGCTCAGAAATATCTCTCTGTGCATTCTTTTCCTTCCAGGGCGAGGATTTCATTAACTTGGATATCGCCGGGGTCAGATGGCAGGCTGTCTTTCCATAGCGGCGTGTGATGATTCCCGGCATATTAAATTTCCATGTCTGGTAACGTGATGTGGATTTGACTGAAGCCAGCCAGCGCGACACCTTACACCATGGATTCCAACTTCATGGGACCTTCCAGGGAGACGGAGGCTGACCCAGTACCCTCTGTTTCCAGAAGAAACAACTCATTTCAAGCACGTGCCTTGGTGGATCTTGGGCACCCCACCCATTCTGCTTTTGGACTGATGGTGTAAATAGCGCACATTGAGCGGGTACTCCATCTCAATCAGTCTTTTATGCTCTCGCTGCGCGGGGTAGCATTAAGGCGACACCCGAACACTTGGACTATAATTTAACAGACCAACATGTTCTGGGAGATATAGCCCTGGTTGACTTCAACTGGGAAATGTAATATCAAGGAT
This sequence comes from Ambystoma mexicanum, assembly GCF_040938575.1. Classification (NCBI taxonomy): domain Eukaryota; kingdom Metazoa; phylum Chordata; class Amphibia; order Caudata; family Ambystomatidae; genus Ambystoma; species Ambystoma mexicanum. The sequence goes on from NC_090937.1 coordinate 387,007,985, forward strand.
TTGCAGAAGACAATTCTGGGGCTGGAAAGGCGCTGTCCTGTCGTCCTTGAGTCATCTAGTCCCACCTACCGCTTCAATGCTCTCCTTCAAGCCAATATTTTTCGTTAAGGTTTTAATGACGTCAGACTTGGCTTGGCATACCACACCAGCGACTGTCATTGGTCCATTTGGTCGTATGCGCCTTGAAACATAATGACGCTGGGATAACAGACAAGAGTCCGCAGGGCAGAGGTTGACCATCACAATGGTAGGACTGGTGAATCATCGGTCCAAGAGACGGTGGCTTTGCATTCCACTTATCTCCTAAAGGTATCATGAAAGATTTGTACACATTAAAGAGTAAAGTGAAAGTGCCTCTGTAGTTATGGTTACGGCGATCTCTCAAAGAGCCCTTTTTGAGGGGTTTACCACTTGGGAGCTGCTCTATGGATATCATGTCCTGACACTGTCTCCCGCTAGGGCTCACATCTGTGTTGCATGTACAAGGCTATAGTGCTACCCCCTTGGCATGAATCCCACCGCCTGAACGGAACGCGCCGCTTCCTAATCTTCTCCTCGTGTCAACTGGGGCAATATGGGGGAGATTTGCATGGAATATATGGGGATTATGTCTCACCCCAGACATGGAAAGGTTCTCTGCTTGGTCGGAGTAGTTGTGTCGCGTTGTAAAACTTATAAAAATGAGCCGTGGCAGAAAGGGCTGAAGGAGTCCTATCTTGCCTCACACCAGTGCGCACGTATTTTGTGTAATACTGCAAGACATTTTCCACTCTCCAAATTATGGTGCACAATTTAAGTTGTTGTGTTACGAAAGCTTCCATTAAATTAAAATTGCTTGGTTCGAGTTAAGTTTGATATTTTCCATTGGCGTGACTCCCGGATTGCGCATAGTTCGATCTTCCAGAGATTGCCCTTTCACAAGAAGCACAATGCACTCGCCAGAGCAACACATTCACTACATCCATACAGTGAGTATGATAATCAGTATCTGGTCATATTCAATATGTGCGACAACGTCATTATTGAGAATCTCACCCAAAAAGAGTCTGTACTTAAACACTTTATGAATGCAGGACTATGTGAGCGTAATTCGCCCCTTTATGCTACCGCTCATATGTATACCATCCCCATCAATATTTCTACATCTTTACACTACTGCAAGATGTCTTGCTCAGACGCAGCATCTTTTAGTGCTCATGAGTTCTGTCTATCTATCTCTATCTACCTATCTATCTGTCTATCTATCGACCTACCTATCTCTATCATCTATCCATCTCCATCTACCATCTCTATCTCTTATATATCTACCTACCTTGATCTCGGTAGCAGACGTGAACTCCTGGTCCAAGACACCCTCAGGGATTGTGTGCTTTCTGTACGTGCCAGCGGCTAGTTATATAGCTGTGCTGCATTACATCACAAACGAGGGGGGCAGCTTCTTGCCCCACTGAGATGCGACAAGTGCACCTTTTTCATACTAATGCGTTGTGGGGCATGTTATCAGACTTGTTTGTGAGTACCCACTAGCGCCTATCTCGCCCCCTTCGCCACCCCTACCCTCATCATGAAGGCCACCTTTAGTTTAAATTGTTTTTCTGGATGCAGAGCTCTCTGGAAGAAAAACTTACATTGCATGCCTGCCGAAATAACCTTTTATTGAATGGGTGTACTTTAAATGCCCTGCTTAAGTAAGCAGAGCATTCGGCGTGTCTGCTAGTGTTACCCTGGGCTGTTTGGCCTTCCTGTGCCCAGAATGTCTTCACCACAGCAAATTATAAACTGGTCATAAAACCACACACCAAGTACACTGCGAAAAATCAAATTAAATGGAAATCTGGATGCTGACAACTGAATGTGATATATTTTCTGCCGTAAAACTATAATTTGAAGCTTGCTATTAGCGGTAATACTTCCTTGTGAAGAAGGGATCCGGCTTTCTCTGTAAGGGGAGAGGCGCGTTCACTGGGCCGGTCCCTGAGGGAGGCTGATGGCCGAGTCGTGTATTTCTTTCACGTCTTGGCCCAAATGTAATACATGAGTACGAAGACATGAAGTGATTTGGCTCTCAAATGTTCACTTCACAAAAGATCCCCCTCCTTCACAAGCCGTATACCGTGTTGCACAGGGGCCTTGTTCTACACAGGGGCAGGCCCCAGGATTACAGCATTTTCTGAGACACAACTTTGTCAATACTCAAGAAATATTGTAATGGAACTTAGAAGCTGATATTTGAGCTGCCCATGTCCAGCAGTTCTTGGACAAAGACCCATATTACTGTTTGTCCAGGGGGTCAAGAGCATTTATGTTGCCTGTTTATAGAGGACATTGGCAAACAAATGTAACGGTCCCCGTGAACCTCAATAACACGTGTGTTTTTATTGCCCAACCTAAGGCAACTCATGGTATCAGCATTGGAAGGTTAAAGTGCTGAGTTGGCCCTGTCCTGGCCAGAGCATGAGACGCACAGGTTGCAGAGGAAGCTCAAAAGGAGGTCCCCAAACCCCTGAGCTGGAAGCAGCCGAAGTGCCCAGTTTCCCAGGTTTGTTTAGATGAGGTGGTGGACATAGCAGCCGACGTGCCCTGTTTCCCAGGCCTGTTTAGGCAAGGCGGTAGACGTATAATCCGACGTGCCCGTTTTCCCAGGTTTGTTTAGATGAGGCTGTGGACATAGCAGCCGACGTTCACTGTTTCCCAGGTGGGAGGAATTCGACCATCCGCATGGTGGGTCTGCGCTCGCCTGGCCTTTTTTGAAATTTTAAATTAAATTGAATGATGGTGGATCAGCCTCTGGAAAATGTAGTGCTGATCTGAAAACATTTTCCTATGCTCACCGCACGACATACGCATAGACCTGTGTACTCTGGGTGGACAAAGACTACAGGCAGAGTCCCCCACATCATATTTAGTTGGGATATGACAGGACTACACAAGGTATCTCCAGAATGAGGAGGGCCAAACATTCCCCCTGCCATGGCCAGCCTAATTAACTATCAAAGGCTCCATGGACCTGCCCGTCCTTTTGTTGAGCCATGTGGCTGGTGGCAGCAATTCACATACTAATCAGAGAGTACTTCAAATATGCCAACATGGGTCCTGGCTTCATAGACTAAGAAAGGAGACAGTAAACCCCAATACCCTTTCACATGCAACTGTGTCAACCTGATGCCAGCTTCCGCCCTCACTATCGATTGACAGTGAGATGTCATGTCTGGGACTGCATGTTTACAATAGTCATCCATTCAAAAGGTACGGGTATGTGCTTTGACAGAGCCAGAAAGTCTGGTCTCACTGTAGCTTCAAGGGAGACCTGCCACTTTAATCAGGAACCACAGAGAGATCTATTAACCAGAGTGACCCTTTGATCCACAACAGGCAGGAAGATGGGCGGGACTTAGTTTCAGGAGTGCAACGAAACCTACATTTTGGGGGGGCTTACTGGTTATGGATTGAGCCACTTTAGAAACTGGGTGGCAAAACACTCAGAGGATCCACCCCCTGTGTTGTATCCCAAGGGCTGTCTGGCAGGGAGCTCATATATCCTATCACACTTTCCCCACCCTTCCCTCTCCTACCAACCACCCCACCCTCTACCCACCAGAATCACCTCCTCAGTCCAGCCTTACACATAAGCGCACACATATATGTATAATATATACACATACACACAATTACACATTCACTCACTCGTTTAAACATCCATTTGACCATACATTCACTCATTTACACGCGCACCCAGCCCCCATACATCATACACTCATTGACACACACTCTTTCATTCATGCATTACATACACACTCCTTGCACACATGCATACATACATAATAGGCTAACATGCAACACACATTCGCACTGCTAGTTTTAGAAAAGGCTTTCCTCGCCTCTCTGCCCCCTCCCCTCGGATGTGAAAAAACACATAACGTTGTTATTAGTTCGCTTGCATCCGCGGGGAGGTGTCTGATGTGAGCATTTCATTTAACTCAGGGCAATGATGGAAGCCTTTCCTGAAACTAGCAGTTTAAAAGTTTTGCCGCGTTTTTGCAAATGCATATTCCTGCACGAACACAGTAACACCTTAAAGCTGCCAGTTTTAGAAAAGGCTGCCCTCCCCTCTCTAAGTAACAAAAAGCCCCGCCCCTCAGCTCAAATTTAAGGGGCTGAGGGATGGGGGGCTGAAGCCCAGCCTTCTCAATGCGTTGCGCCTCTGCTTAGTAGTACATGTTTTCACCCTTTTACCTTTTCTGTTGCAAAGCAGTCTGGTTATGACCTCATGCATAAAAGAGATTGTTGGTGGTGACTCAGCATTAGCTCATTAAGGTAGGCATAGCCTGCACCAATTCCTGTCATCCATTTGGCTTTAAAAGATGGCAGCTCATCTGAAAACTTTGCAAGGAGAACTCATAATTGGATCCTGGCTGAAGGTACATTCTGCCTTACATCTTCCGCCAGGATGGCCGGGACCTCCAAGAAGGAATCATAATCCCTCCCCTAAACATCTCCCAGGGAACAGAGGGAGATACCGAATCTAGGGGACCCTCCAGCATCTCCAGAACCGGTACCCAGCCAGCACACAGCATTCCCCCCTGCTAGGCTCTGCAGCAAGCTCCCTTGGTGGGAAGTGCCAGAGAATCTCTGAACCAAACCAAGGACAAGGCAGCTGCCTGCAACACTCACCTCGGCTTTGGGCCGTCTGACTTAAAGGACGACACAAGCTCAGTGAAGAAGCGAGGAGAAGTGCATCAACAAGCATCTACCGACGTCTGCCTTAAAGGAAATTTTTGAGCCAGTCGAGCCTCTCGAGCTGAACTCGACTGCACCGCTGAATGTTGTTATGCTGCAGTCACTAACACCATCAAAAAACCCTCGACCAGTGCTTCAGAACCACAGACCAGCACTGCGACAAAGATTTCTGACCCCGAGCGCCATGTTCCCCTGCCTGCAGACGTCCAACCAGCCTCGCTCGCCGAACTCCCTGCCGCCTGATACCCGCAGCTGTCTCACATCTTGAACTCTGTTGCAGAAGCTGCAACTGACTCGACCCCTTTGAGCACGAAGCACATCTACAGCACAAGGTACATTTTGACTCTGTCCCCCTGGTCCTTTTCCAAAGGCCCCTAGAGATATTTTATGGCCCATTGTTCTAAAATCAAGTATCCTTTAACTGTTGCCATTAGTTACTATACCGACTATCCTCCTGTGAGTATCCAGAGTGCATCCCTTTTCCTTTTTTGAAACTGTCTGTCCTCTTCATTCCTTTACAGAGTGGATTGTATTTTGTGGTGTGCTAGAACTGTCTGTTGTGATAATAACAGAGGAGATGTTTTTATACAACCTTGACTGGACAGTCTCTTTTATCATCGAGTGATAATTGTATTTTCGCTGTGTTTAAACTAACCAACGATCCACAACCTTGGGGAGATAATCCTGCCATTCCGTCACATTACCAAAATTGAACAAGGAGGTTTATAATTTGCTTGGGTTTCCAATCTGTTCAGATCCCTTTTGGTGCACTAGAGGTGTGGGGCTGATTGATGGTCTAGAAACTGATATTCATCCCTGGACCATTGGTGCCCCGGAAGTTGATCCGCCACACCAGGTGGTGGACATGGCAGCCGATGTGCCTGGTTTCCTAGGTCTCTTTAGACCAGGCGGTGGATGTAGCAGCCGACATGCTTGGTTCACTGGTCTCTTCAGACCGGCGGTGGACATAGGGCATTTGTTGAAAAATGGGGCAGCTGTGCCGTACATATAAACCTGCTGGAATGCTGCTAAAGAACGAGGAAGGAGCAGATTAAAAGAAAATACAAAATGCAAGATGCAATTTTGTGGATGGTAATTAAAAGGTACATTGGTAAGAATAAGCCTAAACTGGTAATAATAGTGGACTACGCTGTTAGAAATAATGGCCAACACTGATAAGGAAAGTGTGCTGTACTGGTAAGAATGGTGGTCTACATTGATAAGAATAGTGCTCTACACTAGTGAGAATCATACCCACAATGGTAAGAATAGTAGCCTACACTGATCAGGATAAAAGTATAAACTAATTAGAATAGTGTCGACAATGTCCTAGATAGTTAGGAATAATGACCTATAATCACCTGCACCGTCAAGAATAATACTCATTACCAGTAAGAATAATGGGCTACGCTGATAAGAATAAGGGCCTAGACTGGTAAGAATAATATAAACTGGTAACAATAGTGGCCCACACTGGTAAGAATAACTGTCTACATTGGTGCGGATAATGGCGCACACAGATATGAATAATATCCTACACTGCTGAGAATAGTGACCTTCACTGGTGTTGTCTTTGTGTTTCAGCCATATTTAAAGCAAGGGCAACTTTCTTCTTCAAAAATCCCTTATAAAACACGTGCGGGATATGAATTACATGGCACTTCTCCAGAGAACTTCCACGTTGTCCTTGTGGTGTTTTTGGGTTGTGTCGTCGTCAACAGGCAGCACAGGGAAAGTAACAGTGTTTGTGTCAAAGGAGGCCACTGTATGGGCAATCTTAAACCTGTGGCTTGAAAGAAGATGGCAGCACCGAAGGCCGAGCATGGTCCAGGGCTCTGTTGACTCTTGTGTTCTTGCCAAGGAGAAATCCACTACATTTGTCAAGGAAAAGGTTCTGCGTCATTAACAGGCAAGTAGGAAACCCGCACATAGGGCTGAATACCTAAATCCCTGGTTCTCAACAAGACCACATTTAATGCCCTCCGCCTGGGTCTCAATTGCCGCTTCAGGGGAGCGTGCTGCGGCACCTGCCAGGTAGTTGCCGGGTTCCAAGAGCAGTGTCTGCATCAACAGGAAGGCGGTTCACAGTGGTTGGACTCTGATGACATCCCCAGCGCGCCGCTCGCCTTACTTCACGGCTTCATTAGCAGTGAGGTGAGGGCAATATCTGCTTTCCTGAATTACCATTAAAAAACACTTGCCGTAATCAGAGCCTCGTTATTCCCCCTCCCAAAGCTGCAAGTTTTTCTAATGATTGATTCTTGAAATGATTATGGGACTGAAAAGGCCTAACAAGCCACCCGTGTCTACGCCGTAAAAATATTCCTCCCTCCAGTCCAGACATAGTCCAAATAGAATGGGACTTCGTGGGGATGCGGAAAACTTTGCTTGCAGTGAACTGCCATCAATTAGGAGTTGCGTTTTGCATCAAAATAACAAAGACCAAGGAGTGTTTCAGAAAATATGGATCACTGCATGGAAACCACTCCTAGGGGTCCCTTCTTAAACACACCGCCTTAAGGTATAAAGCCAAATGCACAGCGAGTGTGCTGGATGCATGTACACAGGGTTAGACAAAGCACAGATGACGCGAGAAATCACTTACAATCTTGGTAGGAGATGTGAGCCCACATATGTAAAGCTGGGCTGCTGGCAATATGAGAAAACCTTAAGTCTGCTATATGTAGCTCAATGGCTCAACTCATCAGTGGGCTTCTAGTGAAAGTTCAGTCTTGTATTCGAAAGAGGTCGATATAAAGGGTACTTGCACAGCAGCTCAACTCAACAGTTGGCCTCTTGGGATAGTTTGGTCTCTTATTCATCCGAGGTTGATAAGGAGAGAACCTTCTTAATGGCTTAACTCAACGGTAGGCCTCTAGAGAGAGCTAAATCTCTTATTTGTCAGAGATTGATAAAGTGAGCAAATGCTCAGTCTCGTTGTGAGGGTGGCAATGGATGTTGTCAAAATTAGCTTACGGTTAGGGTTTGAGTCAAGGGGTGGCAGGGGGAAAAACATGGGATAGAAACGAAGGGGGCTGGGGTGATGCCGATCAGCCTACAAGATGGCTGCCTGGTGCTGAGTCTTTGCAACGACCGCCTACATAACTATATATATGCCCTGCTAAATGCAGCAACATGACTTGTGAACAAGAGGCCGGAGCCTGTTATGCTGGACAGCACACACAGCTCAGGATTGAGGACCAGCAGACCGTGGCCACTGGGCACGTGCTGAAAACCAGGCGGCACTGAAAGATTGATCCTGGTGGGATGGACTGCAACTGGGGCCCGCTAGGTAGCCTGAAGGCAGGCAGTAGACAGAAGTGGTGTGACCCTGGGGTGTAGAGAAGAAGCAGCCGACAACTGCTAGGAGCGGCAGACATCTTCTAGGAGCCCGCTCGACAAGACCCTCTTATTGATAGAGCTCCGTCACATACTGGGGGTGGAGAGCCATCGGCCCTGGGCAAACTGCATGACTAGAAAGGGGCTATGGGCTATGGGCCGGCCCGAGCGCTGCAGCCTGGAGATCAAGGAAGCTGACGTGGGTTTGGAGAGCCGGGGCTAGTGCGGACGGGCCCAGGTGCTTATGAACTGGTGCCGTTGAATGACGTTGGCTCCATAAGAGCACAGGGAGGGTTTCCCCTCCCCTGAGTTGAGCTGTCGGCGAGGAGGTCCATGGAGTGAGTGGCTGCCCCATGATTGAAGGAATCAGAGCCGAACCAAGGCACTGACCATGAGAGGCATCACAGCAGCCTTTTGAGCTCACCTAAACACAGTAGGCAATGCTGGTCGCATAAGCCCCATGGTGAAGTTGCCATAGCAGCTGGGGGAGCACCCCCAATGATAGATCAAGTTGTTCCAGAACTGCGGCAGATACTTAACAGCATGCAGGTGGGGTTTTCAGCAGTAAATTCCAAGCTGGATAACATAACAACCACCAGGGGCTCCCGCAAGACCAAAATGGAAATTGAGAGCACTAGAATCGTGGACACTGAGACCAGAATCAGTGGGATGGCAGATGACATTCTAGACCTCAGATGGCCAAGACTGCTAAGGCGCTCAGAATGGCACTTCAAAATTGTGAGGACCTGGAGCTGAGTTTGAGAGTCAACAATGACCGTCTAATAGGGATCCTCGAGAATATTGGGCAGGGTTCGAAAGAGGAGCTGATGGAACACATACTACGACAAATAGTACATAATCCAACAATGTCTGATAACTATGTCATGGAATGAGTGCACCGGATGCCTGTCATGAGGCAGAGGCTGGGGTCTCTACCCAGACCTGTCATAGCCCACCCACTGAACTAGGGATAAGATCCTCCGACTGGCTAGGGAGAACAGCTTGCTACCGTATGAGCCAAGCAAAGTGCACATCTACCCTGACTTCTCAACAGCAGTGCAGGTGGAATGGAGATCATTTGCTGGTGTGAAGCAAATGCTGAGGGAAACCTCGGTGCAATATGCTACGCTATTCCTAGCAAGACTGCCTATTCAATACAAGGCTAAGCCCTTTCTTTAATGATACCCGAGGAGGCAGTGAATTTTGTCTGCGTGAGAAGGGGAGGTGGTGGGAGCGGAGCATATTGAGTGAGTGGTCAGACTTTGACGAGGAGGGTTGTCTGTGCACATTCATGGTGGCAAATGTGTTCTCATGCACGGATGGGAGTGTGCTGCTAAGATGTATATATTCTATTGCTATCTTTTCCTATTTCGGACCTGGCAGGGCACATTCATACGATTTTAGTTAAATCAATTCTGCAGATAAGTGGTTGACCAAGGTAACTCGACAGTGTCGTCAACATTAGCAGGAGTGGTACCCCCATGTTAGGTTGCTGGGTATTAGTTATGGGGTTGGGGTATGTTGTAAGTTGGGTTGACATTGCTCTGATTGGGAGGGTGACAAGGGCATGGGAAGGACAGAGGGGGGATATACATCCTTTAGAATTATGCTAGCCAGCAAATACACTGTGCATTGATTTACTCCTATGCATGGTGCGCAGAGAGGTGCATAGGACAGGACTATACAATGGGCACGACTACATACGACTAGGATATGGCTGATGTGATAATATTGAATTGGAATTTGGGGGTATGGGGAATGCATCAAAGTCAAATTAGATCATATCTTATGCAAACACAATGGCAATATCCTTTTTTCCAGGAGACTCATGCCACATGTCGAATAAATAAAAATGTGGCTAAATCATGAGGTTGCAAGAGGTACTACAACAGCTACTTGACTCAATCTAGAGGGGTTTCTATTTGAATATGCAAGGCATTGAAATGTATGTATCTCAATTAACACATTGACTTGGGTGGGAGGTATGTGCTGGCAATGGTTAATTTGTGGAGGTTTGCTAGAGCTTAGCCCTGGCACTTATTTTTGAGCTCCAGCACATATTGTCTCTCATAATGAAGTGGTGATAGTCAGTACATCCATCAATTACAATGAGCAGTTGCGAGCTGGCTGTAATGCAACCCCAAATATGTCGACAAAGTGGGGTGCAGCTATGAGTGGTGGCATCACTGGTGGGGGGTAATGTCCACCCGCAGTGTCACAGGAGCGCTAGAAAATACTTGGGCCCTGGCACTTATTTTGTTTTACAAATTTAGCAGTGTTTGCTTGTGCACTGCAATATACTGGACGTTGATGCTCTATATGGTCCTAGTGCTGACGATCCTGACTTCTATCATTCGATATGTCACCTGATTGAATCATACCCATTGGTCCCCACTATTTGGGGTGGGGACATGAATACTATACTGCATCTGCAACTGGACCACACAGGGACTGCGCCTCGCCCGCTACCCAAAGCAGCAGGTGCAACAGTGGCTCTAGCCGATGCGTGGAGATAATTACAACCTACGGCGCAGTAATATATGTACTGTTCTTCTGTCCATGACATGACCTCTAGAATACATCTAATACTTCTGTCCCGACAACTAGTGAGTGAATACGGCACATTGAGATATTTCCTGGCACATATTCTGACCACTCAACCATTAAACTCGAGATGGCACTGGTGGACTCTGATAGGGGCTTCAATTCATGGAGATTCAAGTCAGCTGCGCTGCAGGACAGTGTGTTTGAAGCTAACACTGGGGAACGCATACTAACCAACAATATGGTTGTCAATCAACCATAATGGGGTAACATCGATGGGGATAGTTTGTCAGGCCTTTAATGCCTACATACGGGATATAGCCATAGCCACTGAATTGGGGGTCCTGAAGTCCATCAGGAAAGATATTGAGCAGTGCGAGACCAAGCTAAGGGCACTGGAAAATGAATATGCAATGACCCGGAAGCAGTCTTTCTTAGCAGACATGGAAACAAGATAACTTCAGGGAGCATGTGGATAGAGAAACTAAATACTTTGTTAGACCTTTAGTCTCTTTGTATGTGGATGACATGTTACTTTACATAAGACACCTGCAAGATAACCTGGATCCAATTATGGATGATGTCACGAATTTCAGGGAATTTCCTGGTTCCACGGTTAATTATACTAAGTCGGAAATGTTCTCCCTCACAAGGAACATAGCTCACTCCTGGGGTGCGTGTCAACTAAAGGGGCACAGGGCAGTTTCAAATATTTAGGAATCACGGCCAGCAGCTATCTAGACTCATTGCACGGGCTCAATTATGATGAATGCATGGGGCAGACAGATGCCAAACTGGTTAAATGGAAGTGCATGCTTCTTTCAATGGCAGGTAGACTTGCAATGGTTAAAATCATGGTCCTATCCAAATTCTTATATTTATTTTCAAATATACCCAGTTAGCAAGCAAGACTGTTTTTTTCTGCAATACACAGGGTGCTATCCCAATTTCTGTGACTCCCGCTGTGGTGCGAAAGAAATGGGAAGACGTACAACAACCATACCACAGGGGGTGGGCGGGGGGGGGGATTTATGGGCTCTAACTTTGAAACATACTGGATAGTGGCCCAGGCACAGTTTGCCTCTTATTGGTTCGAGCGGGAGAGGAACCGCCCCCTGTGAAGATGGGAAGGGCTGCAGTGGGAGAAGCTGAGCTGAAAATGTTGCTCCTGGGAGGTGATTACACTGACGACTGTCAATTCGACCAAGTAAAAATAACTCTACTGGCGTAGCGTGAGTTAGTATTGAAAACCAGTGCAACAAACCCCATCTACAAAACGTGCCATTGTGGAAGTTCCCTGGGGAAATGCACATGGAGGGGCAATTCCTAAAAATGCAGAGCTGCACGGGTGCCAATAAAGGGGGTCACACTGAAAGTATCCGGTACTACAGAGTGAGGGCTGCGTTCTCTAAAGAATTGGCAGACTCATCCTCCAGAGAAGCCGGAGAATGCATGTGTAGCACATTTCATAAATTCATACGGGTGCCGTAGAATAGTGGCAACTCTATAGAAAGTGATGATTGAACGTGTGCCTGATACGTCACTTAAAGTAAGGGACAAGTGGGCGACTGACCTGAGGATGGAACTAAGGGAAGACAACCGCCACAAGATGTGCAACCTTACTAGCCGGGTTTCGTTGGACACTAGGTTCAAGATTATACAGTACAGGATACTAATCGGGCTGCATTACACTCCAGGAAAGTTTAAAAATGTATATATATGAAGACAGCAGTCTCGGATGTCGGATTGAGAAGGTGGGCTACTTGCTCGTGATATGGGGGTGCTCTAGTCTTAGAGGATTCTGGTCTCAAGTATGCAACAAGCTGACTGACATTACTGAGATAACGGTCCTGGTGGCGGCCAAAGGCTGTTTGTTTGGTGTGTGTTGGTGTGGGGATGGGGGAACGCTCCCGGAACGTCAGAGGTGGTTTTGAATCTGGATTGCCTTTTGGCTACGAGATGTACATTGAAATGACGGATAGGTCATGTTGCACTGTCAGTGGAGGAATTTGAGGGAGGTAATATGGGGTAATGATTGTGAAGGGTTGTTCATTACAATGATACCAGGCCCGTCCAGACGGAAAGATATTTGGGTAAACTTCAGAAGGTTTCTATCTGAGCAAGAGGCGGGCTAAAGGTTAAAGCCTATAATGCTGGTACGGTGGAAGATGACGCATGCACTATGGGCAATGTGGCGAGTACAGAGCTTGAGCCAAGAGGGACTTGGGTTGTCACCGTAAGACTAAGCAATGTAGACTTTTGTACTGATACCATGTGAATTGGAACAGTTGAATTACATTATAAGTCGGGCAAATAAATGTTATAAAATAAATGAAGGGGGTGAAAGGGGTCTCCCCCGGTAATGACGAAGTGAACGCTAGGAGAAGTGAAAGGCCCTACATTGGATAACGTCTTCGTCAGGCCGCACCTGGGAGACGCAGCCCGGCATCTTCTTTACATGCCCTCCACCATCACCCAGAAACGTAGCAGGGCCGCACCCACCATCACCCAGGCTCCTTTCTAATACCCACATGGCCCTGCATCAGATGGTGAACGCGGTTGCTGGGAACTGGCCAGTTCCCAGAAACCACTCCAGGTGGATTGCCCTTTTCTTTTAGCCCCCACCCCTCCTTCTGTGGGCCACAAGGACATAATAGCTTTATAGACCACACCCTCGGGATGCACTGGGAGCTATGGTCCCTGAAGACCTAGTTAGCACCCTTGCTGTGCTTGGGCCCTAAGCTTTGTCGTCAGGGCCCATAACTCCCAGTACAGCCCTCGAGCTAGGTCTATAAAGCTAAATTCATTTTTTTTGTTATCACAATAAAAACGTGACTTTAAATATTATGCTTTCTGGCGCAAATTGATGTTGGAGCAAATTAAAAGTGCCACTATGCTTTTGTAATGATGGTTACATGTTGGGATATTAGAAACGATATGGAATAATGCTTTGGGTGGAGGGGGGGTCACTGGGAAGTGACCTTTCTGTATTTGGAAATATAAATCTGTTCATTAAATAAGAAAGCAACGTGAACCAAAACCTCCACATAACAGTATTCCCGAAACCGAGTCCACAATCAAACTAAAAGACGCATTAATGCTGCACTTGAACATTTATTTTGCATTGTATTTTGCTTAAAAGAAATTTGACTGACACCAGCTTTCTGTTCCCACATTTTTTTAGTAATACCCACTAAAATAACTAATCTATGCTCTGTGTTGTGGTCCTTTGAGAGGATGTAAGAGTGACATACCCATAGCGCCATTACCTTACAACCCTTCTCTTTTTCATGGCCCCGCACTAAAAAGAAAGGTGGCTGACATGAGCAATTACCATCACCCCATCCGCGCTCACTGGACACTGAGCCACTTTTTATATCATGTCCCTCAAACTGATTTTTAAGGGGCAGACACGTCCATCTCCAGTGCATTGCTCAGGATCATTTCCCTTTGGAGTTGAAAAAGCCATGTGTCCAGGCGTTGCATGTTTCGGGGAGAAAGCTCTTTCTGAAACTAGACTTGTCATTACAAACACTCTGCAATAAACTTGCACAAACCGGAAGCATGATAGCTGCCATTTTACTAATGGGCAAATGAAGGTATGCCAGGCTGGAGGGAGAGGAGGAAGGATGAGCCCAGAACGGGATTTCTCATCAATAAACCTAGAACTGTGAGCAAGTCTTGACTGCCCTGCATGGGGACACAGTGCTGGCCCTCAAGGGTTGAACCCATTCGGGCCTTCAGGCATTTCACTATGAATATTCATGAGCTAGATTTGCATCCATTGCCCGTGGATTCAGGGGTCATTTGCATATTCATTGGTTACCCTAAAGACCTGACTTGGTTCAGCTCTTTAGGCAGGGCTGGTGCCTTAACTCATGATATCTAAGCGATTTTTGTATGCCCCTCCATCAGGGTGAGAACATATTTGCTGTGTGTAGGTCCAACCTGGACCCCTTTGATGCCCCATGTTGCTGGTGCTGTAGGTGGCTAGCTTGCATTGCCTTGCTGTAGAACCAGCCCTGCCTCGTGGACCATTAGAGGGTACCAAAAGTGCTCCCCCCTACTTTTACAGTAAGCAGAACATCCAAAACCAGGGGTATTGCAACAACTTGAAAGTAGCATACATACATTCCTGTGAAAAAAATATGTGAACCCAAACTTCTTCATCCCCAAACAGCAAGAACAATGAGCAGCAGAAGTCCCCCGCCACCCCCGCTAGCGCCTCCCTCTCTGGGTTGGGGGGGTTCCCCTCCCTTTGCGTGCAGAGTCGGGGGTTGTATTTACCTTAATGCCGGGAAGTCCAGGAAGCCCCGGAAGCCCTGGTTCACCCTATACAGGAAAATTACAGAACGTTACGCAGCAGTAGTCACTTCCTGTCAGCAGCACGTAGATGGAAGGAATGCATCACATGGCAGGAACGCTTACCACTCCAGACATCGCACGCGCGCGCCAATGTTAATTGCGAGACAAGCATTGAGCGGAGCACATGTACAGTAGACATTGTTGCAATTGGCGTAAAGTGAATAAAATGCTATTAAAAACACATAGCGGACTGCAATTATCACCGTATTAACTTGGGGTGTAATGAAGGGCCATTAGGGATATATGTATTGCCGGCAGGTCTGCGAAACAGCGGCCCTAGACCTACAAAGTTTAATCCTTCGGCGACTAGAGTCAAACATGACGGCTTGGCCTGCGCTGCCAACCTACCGGTTAATGATAACCACATGTGTGCGTTTTTCATTGGTTATTTCCAGCGCAATCGTCCATGCAACATTTAACGTGAATCATTAAAAATGGGGGACATTGTTATAACAGCGTAATCGTTTTCAGGTCAGCCTGCTCCAAGTAGGACTTTCTGCAGTAGCACTTCGTTAAATGTTGGCCAATTACTGTAATGTTTGCACGTGCGCTAAGGTCATAGTCGGGCCCCTTCTGAGGGATGGGACACTGAGCAGGAGCACATTTCTTCCAGGTAAGAAAAGCAATGGTGAGGAACTGTGGATAAAAATGCACACACACTTGCTCTGTCGCCATCGGACACATGTGACTATACTGTTTTTTTTAATGACAGCAGAAAGCACGCCAGCTGTGGATTTCCCGCTTCTTTTCTTTCCTGCTGTATTTATTTATTTTATTGTTCATTTATAACATGCTTAAGCGTGGGACCAGGATTCGAACCTGTGTGGCACTGTATTTTATTCCTTCCAAGACAAACGCGTTGCCCCTGGGCTCTCCTTCCTCACCTTTTGTCTCCTTCCCTCACTATATTTCCCCATATTGAACACCGGTGGTAAACAGGAATCCTGCAGCTGGTGTCTTTACTGCTGAGATAAAAAACCAGTATGGGACCCAGAATGTAACATTCTGGGTTACAGGTGGTTCTCGGAGCTCACCTGAGTGATTTCTGGCCCGTCGACCCATTATTCCCTTTAGTATTCGAAAGAAACACTGAAGGCAATGCCTGTGTTGCCATTGACCTCATGTGTTGATTGCTGACTTAACGGGAATATAAAACCAAGGCAAAATCTGCATGCATCATGATCATGCCAGTCATGACACGCGTTCTCAACAGACAGCGAGCAAGTTCTGCGCCTTAGAATACCGCAGGCAGAAAACCGGCTTGGTGGCTGCAAAGAGAACCTAATAATGACCGTGACCTTGATTTTTTGGTTCTCATTGCGGTACACAGAAGATGATTGGCTGCTGATAGTCCCAAAGCAGCCAGTTCAAGTGGTGCACTATGTTAGGCCCACAAATCCCAATGTGACGCAAGGCCAAGCTCATACAAGACCTACGATAGTGTTAAAGGATGGGTATCTAAACTTGGACTCGGCATCCCCCTCTCACCAAATAGTACGATCCAGTCAGGGTTTCAGAATATGCTCAATGAAGGTGTTTGAGAACATTTCACAAAGGACTCATTTCTATGGAGATGGCGGCCATATTTGTTGACCTGTACGAAAATCTGGCTCGATTTTACTAACCAGTTGGTCGACAAATTTAATCAAAAAGCGCTCATGTTGGATGCTGAGATCATGCTAAGGAAACTATCCCCGATACATCCCAGAAACTCTTCTCCCTCCCAGTTAACAACACCCTGTGACCATATACCTTAGTGTTCAAGTGACATGCCATGTCTGTAGGCTTTGAACAGCCCTTTTCAGATGGTTCAAACGATCCAGGCAATCGCCTTCGGGCGCGCGCGCGCGCGCGTGCGTGCGTGCGTGCGTGCGTGTGTCATATTAAGAATCATCATTCATTTCTGCAACCCACATGCCAGCCTGTGAATTACACGTATGCCATGCAGTAAATTTGCGCATGATAATACTGCACTTGTCAGAATGTGCAGATGTGGGCCATTTCGTGGCATGGCCATTTTGCTTGGATTTTTAACACATTCACACCCACCTGAAAGAGGGAGATAGTGGCTATGCTAACAGATCTGAGTGATATATTAATGCGTTCTTTAAAAGAACACTTGCTAATTTTTTTTTAGGAATGGGATAGAATTTCAAATATATCATTGATGTGTTATTTGTGCATGAGCAGCCCTCTTATTCAAATAACGAGAAAAGATTAATCTCCAAACATGGAGGCCGCAGAGGGGGAGCACAGGGAGACTGGATGGGTTGAGGTCAGACCCCCGCTGTTGACATTTTGCTCAGTGTGTCCAGAGGATAGAGCAGGATGGGTGGGCTTTGATGGGGACCAGCAAACTCCAAGAGAGGGGGAAGGATACACAGTGACGTCATAGCAATGATACATAAGGGGGAAGTAGACATGAGCAAACAGTCACACTGCTGGGTGTGAAATGAGACTGAAATAAAGAAAGGGGCGTTTGCATTCATAGCAAGGTGCTGAGAATTGAACTATGTAAAGAAACGGCAGGGCCATGTGAAGACTTATAGGGTGAGATGTCGGGCATTTGAAAGTGAGAGTAGGCTATTGGCCATCACCGGTCTGGGGACACAAAGGAACATCACTTTAGCAGGTGTCCTTTCCCCGAGGTAGCACTGTAGCTAAGGTCCTACCACTCACAGGAAGACTTCCAGCCCAGGGAGTGCCCCCCCAGAGGCAGGGAGCGGGGACAGGTATATATATACATATATATATGAATATCGGCTGCACGCGGTCTCCAGCCTGCGGCCCAGTTTCGCTGTGAAGAGAAAGAATAAGGTTGCAACCTCTTCGGCCTACACACAAGAGTGTGTCATTTATGAGGGGAGGGGTCACACCATGCGGAAGTGTCCAAGATAAGGAGGGGGTTTCACTTCAACAGCGGGAAGTCCACCATGAGGTCTCTAGGAATGCCTAGCTGGGCAGAACTTGGCAATGCCCAGGAAAGAGGGCATTTCCAGAATAACAGAGCGACGCATTGCAGCTCCAGGAGGACTACATGGGGTAGGAAAGGAAGTCGGCCAAGGAAAAGCCAGGCTGGATTGCTGGGGCGCAGGGGGGAAAAGAAAGGAGGCAAGTAGCCAATTGTGGGTTGACCATTTCCCCAACGGTTCTTGAGCAGCAGAGAAAGATGTGAATAGAGTCTCCAAGTGATGGCGAGCCATGGTAGGTATGTCACCATGAGAACATGCTCTTCAACGTGTCTGTGACTGCATGTCAGTGTCAGGATGGGTGAGAATCTAAGGTGTCTCTCTTTAAGAGGGCCTGGGCCACCCAAGCAGGACAAGCGTTTTTGAGATCGGTCGGGACACAGTTGTTTTCAAATGATGCATTGATAAGGCTTGTGATGAATGGGGTGAGTTGAGGAGCACAATCTTTGATAACCGCTGCAGGACATGGGTCGCCTTGGCACCATATGGGTTTAAGGCTAGTGATAATGTTGAGGACTTATGTATTGGAGACCTATGTGAATTCAACTTGTGGCATTAAGCTGTTGGATAGGGCGGTCGCAGGCATATTGGAAGGTGAGGTGGATTGGACTCAGGGTTTTTTAGCGGCGATTTTAGACTGAAGTCGCGTGATTCTGTCAGAGAGGGCATTCTGGGTGTTCGAACACCAGCTTGCGTCCTTATTGCAATCATCTGCTGGGGGTACCAGAGATTCTAATTCTCTGAGGATGGCAAAGAGTTCATTTGTTTTTGAGTTGGCCTTGGTAATCTTTCGTTGTATGAGGTACTCTTTGTTACAAGGACCTCTTGTTTGCAGGAATAGGCGGCTTTGGAAAAATCTGCTTTGTTTGGTTCATTTGGACATTTTTCCCAATTAGATTCAGCTTTTCTCTTAGAATTTGTTAAGGCTTTTAAGGAGGGTGTGAACCATGCACTTAGGTGTGCTAATGGTTTAGCTTTGCGCATGGAGAGAGGTGCACATTCATTTATCGCTGCAAGAACAGTTACATTATACTCTTTTACCATGATAGTAGGATTATTCTTTCTGGCGTTTTGGGGTGCAAAAATGGGTTGTAGAAGGGGTAGTAGATTATTAGCCATGATGTTTTGTTTGTTTCTTGAGGGGACAGCCGGGGCCAGCTGTGGAAGGTTGGTGGGGCCAAGCTTAGTAGTAATGTTAAATGTTATGAGGTGGTGGTCAGACCAGAGACAGGCCAAGTTCGAAGTGATGGTACTTTTGCAGTTAAGGTCTGCAAGCCATTCGAAGATACGGCCTTTAGCATGTGTGGCATTCTGGATTCAGTGCGAGAAGCCAAGTGCTAAAATAGTGTTGGCAAGGGAGCATGCTTCATTGTCTAGTGGGTTATTAAAACCTAAACTGAAGTCTCCCAGGAAGATGGTCTGGGAATTTGGTTTAGTGTTTGTAGAGAGGACTTCGGCTACATTGTTCTCAAAGGAGAGTACAGTCCCCGGGGGTCTGTAGATCAGGTGAATATTCAAGGTGGTGGTGGGAGACAATGCCATTTTTACTGAGAGTAGTTCCTCTGAGGGGAGGAAAGCGTTGGGTACTTCTAACATGTTGAGTTTTTATTTTGCTATGATAGCTACACCTCCCCCTTTGGCTGAGGCTCTGTCCATCCTACAAATTGCATAGTTGTCTGGCGTAGCAAGGGCAAGGGCTGGGCCCGCTGCTATGTGGAGCCATGATTCTGTGATGGCTAGGAAGTCAAGATTATGTGTGGTAATGATGTCTGCAATGTCTTGGTCATGTGCGGGTAGGGATCTAGCGCTTAATGAGGGCTACCTGGATTTCTTTGTTAGAGTTGCTCTTCCTGTTGATGGTCGAGGCTGTAGGTGTTGGATTTGGACTTAGAGCCATTGGGCAGGTAGATCTATTGGGTTTAGTGGTGAGGGTAGTATTACTTTCTAGTAGGTAGGGCTTATCCTTAGTATTGGTAGGGGAGTATTTTATCATAGTGATTCGGGAACAGGCTAATCTGAGTGTTAGGAGTGAGTTCCTTCTTTGGATGACAGGGGTGGTGGTGATAGCAATGTCTCTCTTAAGACTAGTTCTAGATGCTAGCTTTAGGTTTCTAAGGGAGAGATGGCAAGAGCGGCTGTCGCTAGGGAGGGTTGACGGTGCTACAGTTCTCCACCTGTCTATACAGTAGAAGTGGCTGTTGCTAGCCTGAAGTGGATTAGGATGCTAGTTGTGGACTGTAGTGAGGAAGCGAGTTGGCTGAATGGCACTGAAGTCAGGAAGGTGGAGAACCATGGAGATAGATCATACAGACCTAAACCCAGTCTGAGTAGTTGTATGACTTAGGTGATTGTAAAGTTTGGCGATAGAAATAGGCATGTTGGTTAGTTTGGCTGATGTGCTCCTTTTAAACTATCAGGCTATAAGTGGCCTAGGTAGGGTGTAAGAGCAGCATTTCTACCATACATTTCCAGCGTAACATAGGCAAATGCAACTAGCAATATATTAATTCAGGCTGATCAGTGCATGTGGTATGCAGCACTCGCGATGGGCATGTATAGACAGTGTACCGTGCATACTGGTATGGCAGTTCATCATGCGCTGGGTGGATCTCGTTATCGATACCAGGATTTGATGTATGGCAAATTTGATACCAGGATTTGATGTATGGCAAAGGGCAGTATTTAAACCCGGGCAAATCACGTTTTAACATAAAAAAACGGTCCTGACACAAAATCAACACTCGACTTTGGTTAATATGCAATGACGGTCTAGGCAATGTACCAGATTCATGGTCCAGATATAAACATCAATATTCAACTTTAGTTAACACATTATTCTATGCAAAGGAGAGGCACATTTAGCCAGATAGTGGTCCAGATACAAATATTAACATTCGACTATGGTTAGCACGCAGTTTAACACACAGCTTCTAAGCGATCAGGTGATGAGCTCTTCCACCTATGTTTAGTGTACTCACATATATCCAACGGGCTAGAAGTGCCGGGTAGCCACACTGATTGTGCAGCGGAAGGCACTTGTCTAATTAGTACGTTGTGCGACTAGCAAAGTCTTCGTAGGGTAGGAGTTCACGAGTATTTGTGCTTGTATGGCTAATTGTTTGTCTGTGGTGGCGGCACTGGTAAAGCTATGGGTAGCGTACGCAATCCACACTTTCCCTTACAGGTAGATGAGCGTGTTTGCACTCTATGGTGACTGCGTAGTAGTTTTATCACTGTGTTGACGGGGGTAGTGAACGTGAGATTAGTAGCGCCTTGGCTTTAGGATAGGGCGGTATGGCAAAACACAGAACAGGAGCTTTCCCCATGATATTCCAGGCGTACCTCCAGTTTTCAAGCTACAGAAGCAGGGGCAGTGGGCTCCTTCCGGTTCCGACAGGCTCAGGCAGGAACCTTTGTACCCAGGCCTTCATAGGAGGGCTGCTTTGCCTGCAGGTGAACCCGGTTGGTAGATAGGGATAAGGGAGCCAATGGGCTGTTAGCAGCAGCTACGGCTGTTGCTACAGTGATGTGGCAGCCATTTGTAAACCTTCTGGTTAGCCTTGTATAGTCTGGCTTCGTACTTGAAGAGTGTGCCTCAACGGTGCTGGGGATCAGAAATAGCCCCAATAGAAATGTACTGCAAGGTAGTTGCAGCAGGTTGATTTCGGCACGCACTTAGGCTCTTTGCTGTTGGATAGGGAAAACAAAGCAGGGGGATGCACAGAGGCGGCAGCTGCTGCGGCAGGCCTTACCTCTCCTGTGCAATGTTAGCTTGCTGCTCCTGCAGCACTCGGCGTCGTCATCTGCAGGCTCATTCTGCTGGGCGCACTGTATTTTTATGCAGCAAGCTCAGACAGGAGCCTTTGTGCTATGAACTGTGTTATTGTTTACTGAGATACATGATGCAATGTTGTTTTAAACACTATGGGATGCTTTTTTTTCTTTTCCCTTGATGTACATTTTTGATGGATTGTAAAGATGATTTTTAGATGAGTCTTTAGGTAGAACGGTGATAAATTGCTCTTTGTAAATGTTCTTAATGGTCTTTTTCTTCTGCTGTT
The DNA here is from genome assembly GCF_040938575.1 of Ambystoma mexicanum. Classification (NCBI taxonomy): domain Eukaryota; kingdom Metazoa; phylum Chordata; class Amphibia; order Caudata; family Ambystomatidae; genus Ambystoma; species Ambystoma mexicanum. Next base: position 387,030,000 of record NC_090937.1, read on the forward strand.
TGTGTGAAAAGTTTGTTTTAAACTATAACACAATAAAAAATAAATAAATAAGAACTTCTCACCCTATCATTTAGGGCAAGGAGAGAAATCTGTTTATTGAAGTTGATGCCACAATTGGTTCAACGCTCAATCCGTTTTTAAAGGTAGCCTGGAGGTCTACTTCTACTGCTGCTCGGGACCTCAGGAAGGGATTAGCAAAACACTTTGTTAAATTCATGTAGATTATGGACATTATAAAGCAGTAGGTTATGGGGGTAGGAGGGCAAGGAGAGTGGGCGTGGAACTGGTGCAAGAGAAATCTGGTGTGAAGCAAAGCAGAATAGGGTTTGCATTTTAGGAATGACTGTTCGGAAAAGGGTTGGAAGGAAGGACAATATTTGGAGGCGAGACGAGTACAAGGAAACTTTAAAAACAAGACGATTCCAAGGTGGCTCGGGAGGTGCAGCGGCAGAGCTGAAGGATGGGATGGTCAATGCAAAGAACTTGGAGTTCTTGGACGGGAAAGTGTACAATAAGACGGCTAGGATTGACAAGGAAGATGAAAGGAATGTGGGATGGTGGGAGGAGGTAGGTGGAGGGTGACACCCTCAGAGAGGACCCAGAAGTAGAATGAGAGAGGGGACAACCAGTGCTTAAAGTGGGCCGGGGCCTGCCAGGGCCAGGCCCCGGCAGTCTCCAAAAAGTGGGGCCGAGCCGGGGCTGAGCCGGGGCCCTGCCGGGGCCCCGTCCCACCGCCCGCAACATTGGCAGGATGCATTATCCCGTCGCGGCCGCAGCCGCGACGGGAGAGGCGCCTGCCATGAAGTCAGGCGATCTGACAGAAGTGGCAGCCAACCACAGCGACGCTGTGCCTGGCTGCCACTTCCGTCAGTCATAGTAACTGCATCTGGAGACCCCTCCCGCGAGAGGTCACCAGAGGCAGTTACTGTCCCTTTGTTTCCCCAGGTCGCCAAGGCGTCTTTAACCCTCAGCGAACCTGGGGATTCCTCAACATATTTCGAGGTTTATAAAAGATGGCTTTGAAAGTACACATTTCAAGCCATCTTTTATAAAGCTTTGCCGACGGACAATTGTGTCCGTAGTCAAAGCTTTATAAAAGACGGCTTGAATTGTGTACTTTCAAAGCCATCTTTTATAAACCCGAAATGTTTAAAAAAGATGGCCTGAAAACTAGGCAAACCGTAGGGTATGCACACACACATATATAAATGTTATATATTTGTGTGCGTACCTTACTATGGTGTGTGTACTATGCAAGCCATCTTTTGTAAACATGGAAATATTTATATTTAGAAGTTAAGATGGCTTGCATAGTACACACACCATAGTAAGGTACGCACACAAATATATAACTTTTATATATATTTGTGTGCATACCCTACGGTTTGCCTAGTTTTCAGGCCACGCCCCTCCCACAAGCCACGCCCCCAAATGAGGGCCCCCCCTCGATTTCTTACCCCACTTAAAGCCCTGGGGACAACCAAAGTCACTCAGGAAGGAGGTGCTGAGGCAGCTTAACCATAGAGAGCAAGAGCTGAGAGGCTGAGCGACATGACAACACGATCTCCAAATGGAGAGGGGGGAGGTGGTAGACAAGAGAGACTGACAAGGGAGAAAGCAGAGGTCAGCCGGCTAGGAGACACTTTCAGGATCAGGCCACGTTTTAGTGAGGACAAAGAAACCACAGCGAGAAAGTCAAGATGCTTAGTGGAGAATGGAATCCAGTCCACATGGATCAGGTACTTACCACATAACACTAGGACCGAGGAAAGCGAGATAAGATGGAGGTGCAGTCACCACTTGGAAAGCAGAAGGGCCCAGGCCTGTGCACACAGGAAAGAGGTCATGGTGGATGGCAGGGGCGGCGTCAGGATCAAATGAAAGGGGCCTCGAGCCTCAGGTGGCCCTCCAGTAAGTGCCCCATATTGCCAGCCTGCAGTCTAATAACACAGCAATATATTCCTGTATATATTACTTACGTTATGGGGTTTACAGGGTGTGCTTTGCAGTGCTTGCTTTACAAGTTGTGTTTGCCCACTGGGGAAAACAAAAGTGTTATTACTGCGTTGTGTCAGCCACTTGCTTTCAGTGAAGGATTCACAGCTATTCAGCAGGCATTCAGTGTTTCAGCTCCCTGCTGCTTTGCCCTCTCGTGATAATTGGCAGCTATTAACCTTATCTTTATCTCCATTATAATGTATGCCCCCCCCACGGGTGCATCAGACTGCTTTCTGCTCAAAGCAATAAGGGGGACCCCCACCAGCATGTTGAAATAGGCTCACACCTCTTCAGCCGGGCCTGGAGGTTGGGATATGCATAGAAAGGAGGGCTAGGGGGCATGCACACAACCAGACATGGTGCATTCAGCAGCAAGAGTAGTAACCGGCGAGGCCTGCCCTAGAAAGAGAGGAAGGCTACCACGAGGGTGGAGATTTGTAACAGGAAGGACTATCTGATGAATAGTGCAGGCAGATGTTTCTGGCCCACAAGAAACTTAATAACCAAGAAAGGACCTTTTTTGGATCTTTCCATTGTGCTTATCACACTTTAAACCCTTTTATTTTTTCAGATAACTCTCTTCCAGTTCAATCTATCTATCTAAAGAATTGTTATATTGCCCCACTCGCCCAAAGGCCTCTCAGGTTGCTCGAGAACTAGTTACTTTCTATCAACTTGCATTAGCACCTAATCTGACAAATCTGCTTCTGGGCCCATTATGTTAGCAGTGTCCTTTTAACAAGCCATAGCGGAAAGCGCAGAAGATGACCTTTGACCTTTCCCTAAATCATAGCAAAGGGCATCTCTCTTCTGACCGTGATGTTACAAATTGCATATCTTTTAAACAATCTATAGTGAACCTTTTAAATTGCTGCATATCGATAAAAATAATTTATAAAAGAATCAAACACCCCGATAAAGGAAGTAGCCATATTACTTTCACCTGATCAGCTGTCAAACTGATTATCGACAAGACTTTCAAAGCACTTCTCAGCCTCATGCCAACCGTTGCCCAGGGGCCTGGCATGAATGGAATCAACTTGCATGTTCTGGTGTGGATCCTTAATCCCTATGGCTGGTTTCACTTGGAATATCTCCAGAGACTCTAAAACGTGATGAATGGAAACATTTCAATAAATCATAACCACTTGCCGGGATTGCTCTTGGCATCTTTCAGCTCCATGTTTGTGTTGGACCTTATTGGTCCTCATCAATGAGGAGCAAGGTACTCACATGGGTGCACAGCGAGCAAGGGACCTATGTCTGGGTATTACCCAGGTGGTTCCATAGACACAGCGAGCAAGGGATCCATGTCGGGGTGTACCCCTGGTCGCTCCATAGACACAGTGAGCAAGGGATCCATGTCGGGGTGTACCCCTGGTCGCTCCGTAGGGATCCATGTCGGGGTGTACCCCTGGTCGCTCCACAGACACCGTGAGCAAGGGATCCATGTCGGGGTGTACCCCTGGTCGCTCCATAGACACAGTGAGCAAGGGATCCATGTCGGGGTGTACCCCTGGTCATTTCGTAGGCACAGTGAGCAAGGGATCCATGTCGGGGTGTAGCCCTGGTCGTTCCATAGACACAGTGAGCAAGGGTTCCATGTTGGGGTGTACCCTGGTCGTTCCGTAGGCACAGTGAGCAAGGGATCCATGTTGGAGTGTACCCCTGGTCGTTCCATAGACACAGTGAGCAAGGGATCTGTGTTGGGGTGTACCCTGGTCATTCCGTAGGCACAGTGAGCAAGGGATCCATGTCGGGGTGTACCCCTGGTCGCTCCATAGACACAGTGAGCAAGGGATCCATGTTGGGGTGTACCGTGGGTTGTTCCATAGGCACAGTGAACAAGGCACCTATGTCTGGGTATACCCCAGGTGGTTTCATAGGCACACGGGCAAGGGATACAGTTCTGTGTATACCCTATGTGGTTCCATATAGAAAGAATCCATGTCTGGGTGTACCCCTAATTCTTACTTAGGGATTCTCACAATGGATACCAGAAAAGTGATGGCTGAAACTTTGATTTAATCATAACAACTGCCATTGCTCTGTGAACCTTTGATTCCATCGTTTTGCATCTCTTTTGCGTAACTTATACATGGAATATCGCCCACTGAGAGTACTGGGTATGTGTGTATTTTTGGTCGCTTATATTGAACTAGCTACTGCACAGAGCACACTCCAGTTTTTAATTCAGAAACGTGGAGGAAGCCATTATTTTGATTACATTTTTATATTAAAACATGCTTTTCTAATGCTCCAATTATACTGCTAAGCATTCCAAAGACTCTTTATGTTGGAAAATCGCAACGCGATATATTTTGAAGTGGCCTAGTGCAGATGAGCAATGCTGAAAGCGGGAACACATGGCTGAACGCTCTGCTTCTGGGTGACCCGCATTCATGGGGCGCGGCTGGAAGTTCCGCTCTTGGGGTCATTCTCCTCTGCGACAGGAGTCATATTTTCATTAAGGAGTGCTCCATAGAAAAGCTGCTTCTCCTCCCTAGACCAAACAGCCAGAAAAGCGATACGGCCTGCGTGTCTGATGTCTGACACGGGCCCTGACATGCTTGCCGCATAGAGTGTTTATGCATTGAGGTCACAGAAATAGGAGCATTCCCCTGAGGTTATCCCTAATGCAACGTGCAGAAAGTCACTATAGACAGACAGCTATAGACGCCTGTCAATGCTCGAGTTCCCAAGGAATGTCTGCTTAAGGAGCACCCCATGAAAGGTTGCGAGGACGCTAACGGGGCGGTGTGGTGGTGGTGACAGACCCCTTCACCCGTCACAATATGCAAGGCAAGTCTGGCAATCCTGCGCCCGCTCTGTTGCGCTAAGGCACGCAAAGGGTGGGTGTCCATTTATGACAAGGAAGTCCAAACGGATTCATTGTTTTTTTTTAATCCACTTTCCAAAAGCTCTCAGTTGTCAGATGGCCATGCATACAACTACACTGTACCAAATTCCAGGGAGATGTAGGGAGTGACAGATCCATCAAGGGAAGCAGGCACGAAGGAACGCAGGACTAACTTGGGAAGCAGGCACGAAGGAACGCAGGACTAACTGCAGTACTCAAAGAGGATGCTTTTGCAGTTGCAAACACAATCGTGATACAGCCCCCACGTGCTGGTTGACTTTGTACTCCAAACCCAGTCCTTGCATTTGGTGCATTTCCGCTTGCTCCCCAAAACTCCTGCTTCTGTTATCCACCTGTTAAGCTTAAGTCTCTTGCACAAGTAGCCACCCATGCTTCCAAACTTGGAAACGTGCACAGGCATGGGCCCTGCGAACCACGGGCGAGAAGAGCCTCTCAGCCACCTGGAAGTGAATTAGAGAGATACAGGTAGGCTCCACAGCGAGCCAGGCACCTACATCGATTTAACTGTGACCACAGCTTGATAACAACTGAAACCATTTTCCGACTTCGTAAAAACGATTTCACCCAACTCCAGCATGATCGCTCCCTACGCATAGGCACTCTGTAAATGCAACTTCACCCAACTCCTTCACCCAACTCCAGCATGATCGCTCCCTGCACAGAGGCACTCTGTAAATGCGACTTCACCCGACTCCAGCATGATCTCTCCCTGCACAGAGGCACTCTGTAAATGCGACTTCACCCGACTCAAGCATGATCGCCCCGCACAGAGGCATTCTGTAAATGCGACTCCAGCATGATCGCTCCCCGTACAGAGGCACTCTATAAATGCAACTTCACCCGACTCCAGCATGATAGCTCCCTACGCATAGGCACTCTGTAAATGTGACTTCACCCGACTCCAGCATGAGAGCTCCCTACGCATAGGCACCCTGTAAATGCAACATCACCCAACTCCTTCACCCGACTCCAGCATGATCGCTCCCTGCACAGAGGCACTCTGTAAATGTGACTTCACCCGACTCCAGCATGATCTCTCCCTGCACAGAGGCACTCTGAAAATGCGACTTCACCCGACTCCAGCATGATCTCTCCCTGCACAGAGGCACTCTGTAAATGCAACTTCAACCGACTCCAGCATGATCTCTCCCTGCACAGAGGCACTCTGTAAATGCGACTTCATCAGACTCCAGCATGATCGCTCCCTACGCATAGGCACTCTGTAAATGCAACTTCACCCAACTCCTTCACCCAACTCCAGCATGATCGCTCCCTGCACAGAGGCACTCTGTAAATGCGACTTCACCCGACTCCAGCATGATCTCTCCCTGCACAGAGGCACTCTGTAAATGCGACTTCACCCGACTCAAGCATGATCGCCCCGCACAGAGGCATTCTGTAAATGCGACTCCAGCATGATCGCTCCCCGTACAGAGGCACTCTGTAAATGCAACTTAACCCGACTCCAGCATGATAGCTCCCTACGCATAGGCACTCTGTAAATGTGACTTCACCCGACTCCAGCATGATAGCTCCCTACGCATAGGCACCCTGTAAATGCAACATCACCCAACTCCTTCACCCGACTCCAGCATGATCGCTCCCTGCACAGAGGCACTCTGTAAATGTGACTTCACCCGACTCCAGCATGATCTCTCCCTGCACAGAGGCACTCTGTAAATGCGACTTCACCCGACTCCAGCATGATCTCTCCCTGCACAGAGGCACTCTGTAAATGCAACTTCACCCGACTCCAGCATGATCTCTCCCTGCACAGAGGCACTCTGCAAATGCGACTTCATCAGACTCCAGCATGATCGCTCCCTACGCATAGGCACTCTGTAAATGCAACTTCACCCAACTCCTTCACCCAACTCCAGCATGATCGCTCCCTGCACAGAGGCACTCTGTAAATGCGACTTCACCCGACTCCAGCATGATCTCTCCCTGCACAGAGGCACTCTGTAAATGCGACTTCACCCGACTCAAGCATGATCTCTCCCTGCACAGAGGCACTCTGTAAATGCAACTTCACCCGACTCCAGCATGATCTCTCCCTGCACAGAGGCACTCTGCAAATGCGACTTCATCAGACTCCAGCATGATCGCTCCCTACGCATAGGCACTCTGTAAATGCAACTTCACCCAACTCCTTCACCCAACTCCAGCATGATCGCTCCCTGCACAGAGGCACTCTGTAAATGCGACTTCACCCGACTCCAGCATGATCTCTCCCTGCACAGAGGCACTCTGTAAATGCGACTTCACCCAACTCAAGCATGACCGCCCCGCACAGAGGCATTCTGTAAATGCGACTCCAGCATGATCGCTCCCCGTACAGAGGCACTCTGTAAATGCAACTTCACCCGACTCCAGCATGATAGCTCCCTACACATAGGCACTCCGTAAATGTGACTTCACCCGACTCCAGCATGATAGCTCCCTACGCATAGGCACTCTGTAAATGCAACTTCACCCAACTCCTTCACCCGACTCCAGCATGATCGCTCCCTGCACAGAGGCACTCTGTAAATGCGACTTCACCCGACTCCAGCATGATCTTTCCCTGCACAGAGGCACTCTGTAAATGCAACTTCACCCGACTCCAGCATGATCTCTCCCTGCACAGAGGCACTCTGTAAATGCGACTTCATCAGACTCCAGCATGATCGCTCCCTGCACAGAGGCACTCTGTAAATGCGACTTCACCCTACTCCATTATGATCTCTCCCTGCACAGAGGCACTCTATAAATGCAACTTCATCCGACTCCAGCATGATCGCTCCCTGCACAGACCTTAGGGAATCAATTGCAGCAAAGAGGATGGACGCATGGAGGTACAATGGGAGAAGAATGGGGAGCAATGCAAGACCCTTCGAGGATTTGGATTATGAATTGGTGTATTTGCTACTAGTAATATAAGTGTGAAAGTTCTAACTTTAAAAAATCTCAAAATATTTTAAAATGGTAAGTGGCCAACTGTTTCAGTTTATTATAAGCAAATTCTTTCAGAATTTCCAGTTAAAGGTTCACGGCTTGTGTAGATGATAATACATTAGTCCATATTTCTCACTGACATTTTTCCAGATCTTTCTATTTTCAAGTTCTTTTTCTTGTCACATTCAAAATCCCACCCCATCTTTAAGCACATACTTGCCTTAGAACAGGGCCCTGCAACCTGCGGCTTCCAGATGTTTTGGACTATGACTCCCATGATCCCTCACCATTAACCATTTTGGCTAGGGCAGATGGGGGTTGGAGTCCAACCCACCTGAATAGCCAAATGGTGCAGAGCTCTGTCTTAGAGCATATATTTAAAACGTAGCAAACACATGAAACCCCCAACCCCCTATCCTGATATCCGCATTCTTCAAATCCCCAGGCTCGTGTCCCATTTCCTGTAGGAATCTGCATTGTTCTTTCTTTCTAGTCTTACTACTGATATATCACGATCCCTACACATAAAGATCAATTCTCCAGAGCACATGTTGAACTGGTGAGCACCATTCTAATCATCCATTAGCGCAAACATCTTGCACATGGATCACCTGTCCTCCCCTCTCCCTTTGCCCCAATCCCCTCCTTCTCACCCATTGCACCTGATGAGGTCACCAAGACAGTCTGTTCTATGACGATCTCCTCCAAACAGGTGCCTCCCTGCACCTCGAGAATTATCAAGGAAAACATTGCCTCTCTTGCTCCTTCCTCGGCTGAATTCTGCAATTCGTCTTTTGCCACTGGCTCCTTCCCTTCACCCTCAAGCACTCCCTTGTGCACCCCCTCCTAAAAAGCCATCTGCGGACCATTACTGCCCAGCTAACTACTGCCCTATAAATACTACCCCTTTCTTTGGCAAACTCCTAGAGACGTTGGGCATCACCCAACTAATCCATCACACTGAATCCTTTGGCTGCCTTCATGACCACCAGTCTGGCTTCAGAGCATCCAGAGGCACAGAAACTGCTCTCCTGAACACCCATGATGATCTGCTCACAAACCTCGATTCCAACTCTCCTTCTGCCCTTATTCTCCTTGATCTGTGCTCTGCCTTTGACATCCTCATAAATAGGCTCTGTGATGTCCTGGGCAGCACGGACCGGGCACTGGACTGGTTAACCTCTTTCCTCTCGAATCGGCCCTCCCAAGTACAACTGGGCCCCTTTCTCTCCTCTACCTCACTCTCGACTGGTGGCATCCCTCAGGGCTCTATTCTCTCACCATGGCTCTTCAACATATACCTTGCCCTTCTTGCCCACTTGATCTCCACCTTCTCTCCTCATTTCCAGTTCTATTCTAATGACACACAGCTTTGCTTTGAGCTCACCTCCTCTTCCCCCTCACCTTCCTCTCTTATTCCCGACTGACTGCTATCTAGGCATGGTGTGCTGCTAATTATCTGTGCCTTAATGCCAGTAAGTCTGAGATCCTTCTCATTGGGACCCCTACTCCCTCCTTCCTGCCTGCACTCTGGCAGGCCTCCTTGGTCCCCATCCTTTCTCCCTCATGTGAGGCTTAAAATCCTGGGGGTCAGCTTTGACTCCCCTCCCTCCTTCTCACCTCATATCGCTGCCCTTGCCAAGAAGGCCCACTATCAGCTTCACCTGCTCAGAGGCATTCTCCCTTTCCTGACCTTTCCCCAGTAGCTCAACATCTCTAGAGCTCTGGTTCTCTCAAGGCTTGATTACTGCAACAGACTCTTCCTTAGTCTGCCTCTCTCCTCTCTCCGCCCTCTTCAACTAATCCAGAATAGGACTGCAAGACTTATCCTTGCCCTCAAGCCCAAGGACTGCATCTCTCCAGGCCCAAAATCTTCCACTGGCTACCGGTAGTTGCAAGGATCAAATTCAAGACCATCTGCATCACCCACAAGGCTTTCTGGGGCCTGGGACCCCACTACATTCAACCCTCTCTCCCTAAATACCTCCCTGTTAGAGTCCTTTGGTCCTCTAGCTACAACTCTCTGTAGGTCAGGCGTTTCTCCAAGCAGAGAAAGGGGGGTAGATCTCTTTTTTCGTCTGGAGCTTCCCTCTGGAAAAGCCTCCCTGCCTCTCTATGTCTTGAGGCAGATCTCCTTAATTTCCTTAAGCTCCTCAAGACCTTCCCTTTCTTCTCCTCCTTCCCTCTCCCTGGATTCAGCTGATCCTCCCCATCCCTTCACACTATTACCTTACCCATAGCTTCCACTGGCACTCCTGGCACACTGGCTTCCTCCTGACACTGCTTGAACTTTCCCAGCTCAGTGAGCCCCTCTCTCCAGCACTTCTCCCTCCCCTTCCCATCCTTTCCCTGACTTGCCCCCTCGCCCTGCACTTCCTGATGCCGCACTTGCGCGATTCGAATGTCACGAGGCCTAGTAGGACCGCTATTTTTGTTTTCTTCTATTTCCCCCCACCCCTTGCCCCTCTTTGTCTTGTGGTGCCTGGAAACACTATCTGCTGGACAGGCGCCATATAAATGTTCAATAAATAAAAATAAATAAATAAATACTAACAGGTCTATTTTTTTCCAAACCTCTCTGTAGGGGTGCTTAGTTACCATTACAAATCAGCTTCTATGAGGGAACACTCATCGTTTTGCAAGCATCCGGCTCTAAACTGTCTGTTGATGCTTAGCTGGTTGGTTGAAATCGGGCAACCATTTTATAGGGGTGAAACATTTTAGCGAGTCCTTTTCTGGCTGGAGAAAAAGTTGCAACCTAGTCATAGTGGTTATGATTTATAGATGCCACTTTTCTTTCTCTACCTTTATTTTGAATCCCCGGTGGTATTTATATTGTATGCATGTATACCCATAATCGCAGAGTCACCTTTACTGCTATTGCCTGCCATAGTGCCAACACGGGAAGAGCTTCTTCATAAATCAGGACCGACTTCTCCTTTCTCAGCAGCTAGCCTCCTCCTTAACACAATAGCTTATTGGACAATATATTTAATTGTACGTTTGTAGGTTGGGCTATTGGGCATCGCTTGCGACACCTATAAGCATTAACTATTGCATTAGAGTAAAGATAGGGATATGAGGAGGGACAAACAGCTTGAAGGTCTTGTTTGGTTATTTGCCCATCCATTGACTGCCCATGGCCATGCTAATACCTATGGCCATTCCCACCCAGTTCTTGCCTCTCCCCGCCCAACACACCTTGGGAACTCTTTGGGCTCGCTTTAATAACGCCTTACCATTAAACTTTGCACTGAAAGTGCCGGACAGTGTTTTTTCAAAGCAGTCTTCTGAGGGCTAATTTTCCTTCACCAAGGTCCTGTTAAAAACAAACATTTGCAAAGCCAACAGTTTTGGCTTGTGTACAAGTATTAGGCATTTGTCAGGCACTGCTATTAGATGCCCAGGTACTCACACCATTTTGCACCTGTTATCATCAATGTCCAGTTAACACCACTATGGCTGTGCCTGGCAAATTGTTGGCATTGCCAACGCTTGTTTCTTTCTGTTCTCGGCCAGCTGTGAAAAAACACATTTAAATTATTGTGTTTACAATCTTGGGAATGTGCCTAATTCGGTTGCATCTGTGCTTGGCTAGTTAGCCATGGTCTACAGAGACCGGATTCTGAATTATATACCCATACATTCAAGTGCACCTTGGTATTCTCCTGAAGATGGCGGTTGCAGTGATGCATTGTGGGTCATGGTAATTTACAATTGCTTCTCTAAATAAGTCATGTTGAGTTCAACAAATGGGTGCATTTTTCTACTTTGTTGCACCATAGCCCAGAAGCGTAGCCAGAAATGTGTACAAGTGGGCCTGAAGTTAAAATAGTTGGACTCAGCACAGTGACATAAACATCTGTAAATGCCCACACAACGCTATCCTGTCTACGCCTCTGCCATGGCCCAAAGCGCATCTCTCCAGCACAGAACCCATAGCGTATCCTGCTAACACGAGCAAGCATCAAATAAGTGGTTTATTGCCTTAATCCTAAAAGCCCTGGCACATTATGTCTGGGTTCTGTTTGATTCTGCAGCAAGTACCTGGTAGATGCATGTGTGTTCTACCTAAGGAAAGCTAAAATAAACAGACAGCTTTTTTATATGAAGCCTCGATTCCCCTTCCCCTTCTGCTTTTTGCGCCACCCGAGTAGTACTTAGATGTGGAGCTTAACAGGCAGGACGATTGGATTCTGGTGAAGGGTGCCTGGTCAGTGGCAGGAGGAGCCTGGTGTGACAGCATCATTAATGGTTCTAGCAACTAAAGCCTCAGTCTGCTAAGTCCATTGATGTGCTCTAGTAGGTGCCCACCTGCAGACAGAATTGAGTGATGTGAGCTAATGGGACCTTTGCAATGATGTATGCTACGTATTTTCAAGGTAGGCACACCGTGCAGATCAATCACTCTTGACGCCTAATTTGAGTGATGGCGTATTCATTCTAGCACATTGTTTTTTAGTATTTTATCAAACTTTTTTCGTGAAATACCTCAATATTATGCATTGTTGCTTCCAGGGGAACTAAAGTAACTATTAAAAAATGCAAGCATTCCCCTATCCAGTCCGGGAGGATAGCTCTGGTGCAAAGTGTTTATCTTGGAGGCAAGATAACACAGAGCAACAAGGAAGAACACAAATAATCTTAAAGTGCTTAGAGACTGGTCTCTGGTATTAAGTGTGTAATAAAAGATTCATTAATTAAACGTTTATTTTCAGTGCGTAAACACAAAGACAGATTGTGCAAAAATAATCATATTATCTGGCTAACTAGTACCAGACCTAAATGTATCGTTAACATTGTGTTAGGCATGACTATGTTATGTACTGCGTCAAGCATGGCAGAGCTGTAGCTTAATATGTGCTTGCAGTTTTCCTTTACTGGGTGCAAAAGACGCACACACTTTTTTATAGAAAAGCCTCAAATCAAGATAACAATGTGAAGCCCTAATACGCGTGGCTGCCTCTGCGCGGCGATATTACTTTATCAATTCCATCATGGGGCAATGAACTATGTCGCAAGCTACTGCTGCGCGTCTAATCAGCATGTACACACATTTCTGGACGCTATTTGTTTTAACCTATTAAATTCGCTCTGTAGGCAATTGGATGTGAGCCTTGCGACTTGGAGCAATGTCGCACTCATAGCATCCCCAAAGGCTACAATGACTTTACTAGAAGTTCACATTTGGGAAATAACAGTTTTCTATTGCAACATTATCTTTTGGTCTAAAACCTACAACTCTCCCTTGGTTTGACTTCTGAGCTGAGGGTCACTGGCAATTATGTGCAAACCATTCATCAAAGCACCACCTTACCGAGGGGCTGTTTCACATTCTATACTGTTGACACTATTGGCTTTCGGTGAGAGTCCAGTGCTTAAATGTTGCTGTTGTGTGCCAGGGCTGAGCTCCGATAGGCATTGGAGAGTAGCAACACTTATTATCTTGGTCGCTATTAGCGCCATGGTTTTCGCCGGTATTTTACCGAGTGCGCCATGGTGAATGGCGGAATTACTGCACTATTCCAAGGTGTGTGGGGGCGGTAATTCCCCATTCACCAGGGCACTTCCCCATTCCCATTTTTGCCCCCATAGGGCTCAATGGGAATGGGGAAGGAGGTAATTACTGTACCGCAAATTGCAGTACCGTAATTACCTCCAAGGTCCCTTTGCGGGACCCGTCCTTAACGGTTGGTAAAACCAGCCGTTAAGGTAGGGTCCCACAAGGGGACCTCGTAGTAAGGCGGTAAGGGTTTAGCGGCACTGGTACCCTTACCGGTACCGGTAAACCCTTACCGCCATCCGTGTAATGAGGCCCACTGAGTCTTGGCGCTTAAAACATTTGTTGTTATATGACTATATCAGCAATTATGTACCGTTTTGCTTTCATTTCAACTATCAAGTGCTTGAAAATAGACATTCTTGACAAGTTCCATTGACTATGCGTGAGTTTGCTTCACATGTACAGGAGAGACTCGTGTAATGTTGTTGACCTCCCGGACTGACAGAGCATGTTCAGTGTAAACCTGTGAGATCAGGAACTCTATGACGTCTCTCCAGGGTGCTGGAAACGTGAAACTTTACGGCGGCGTGGCTGGCACTCTGTAGAGTTGCTTGGGTAGCCTTAGTTATTCTGCTGCTGCAATCATAATTGTGACTTATCCCAAAGCGCTTACATTGTAAAGAAGTTGAAGTGCTCGCCCTATTCCATTTAAAGTATAGCAGCCCCGATAAGAAGTGCTAGCAATGTCCCATTAAGAGAAGAGCAGAAGGAAGAAAGTGATGGCACTGCCCCATTAAGAAAAGAGCAGAAGGGAGTAGTGCTGGCACTGCCCCATTAAGCAAGAGCAGAAGGAAGAAGTGCTGGCACTGCCCCATTAAGAGAAGAGCAGAAGGGAGAAGTGCTGGCTCTGCCCCATTAAGGGAAGAGCTGAAGGGAGAAGTGCTGGCACTGCCCCATTAAGAGAAGAGCAGAAGGGAGAAGTGCTGGCAGTGACCCATTAAGAGAAGAGCAGAACGGGAGAAGTGCTGGCACTACCCCATTAAGGGAAGAGCAGAAGGGAGAAGTGCTGGCACTGCCCCATTAAGAGAAGAGCAGAAGGGAGAAGTCCTGGCAGTGATCCATTAAGAGAAGAGCAGAATGGGAGAAGGGCTGGCACTGCCCCATTAAGAGAAGAGCAGAAGAGAGAAGTGCTGCCACTGTCCCATTAAGAGAAAAGCAGAAGACAAAAGTGCTGGCACTGCCCCATTAAGAGAAGAGCAGAAGGGAGAAGTGTTCATCCAGTCCCATTAAAATGATTCAAACCCTGTTGGAAAGAGCCAGTTTTTCCTTCTTGCATGGTTAAAAAGAAATAACAGGAATTTAATGACAATGAACACATGAATTAATGTTGTTGAGAAGCTGTTAGAATACTATTCACCTTTTGCCTTTTGAGCTGGCAGTGCCATGTCTGGTAGTGGCTGGGGCTAACAGTGGACGGGCAGTCGCGGGGCTGAGGACATGAACATTTCATTGGAAAATAGTTGGGCCCTGGAAGTTCTTTTTTTCTACATTAAGCACTGAGCAAGATCTAACCTGAGGTTCATTGACAACTGACATTATCTTGGTTAATGGTCAGTGGATATCCTAGTAGAGCCTTGGCCTGATGGTCACATCAGGGAGGTAAGTCTACAAAGCAATGTATTTGCAATCATTTGGGATCTCTGACACTTAGAATTCCCAACTTTCTTTTGGGCTACATATTGTTCCTCAGAGCCTAGCAGACGACAAGAGGTGCAGACTGCAGGTTGGGACTGGGCGTGTCCGCTGCCAGGCTTCCTGTCTCCCCCCAGAGCCAGTAAAGTGCTGAGGGTTATTTGACATTCAGATAAATCATGCAGAGTAACGGGTCAAGCGACATGCATCCACTCATGGTTAGTGTTCAGCGTGAAGGTGTCACTGTGCCATTGCTTTGATGTTATTTAAAGTGCTTCCCTTCGCACAAAGGATGCACTTATACTTGTTCTAAAGCCTTCAAAGGTCTTGCTGCAGCAGCCAGTGGTGCACTTTAAGAAAGTGAAAAGGCTTTTCATAGAGGACAGCAAAGGACCGAGTAGACATCAAACCATTGTTACATACATGTACAGGCATGCTTCTCAGCGTGTCTGCCTCTGGCACTTTATGGCTTTCTCGAACACATATGCATCTGGTTCTGATGCCAGAGGTGTAATCTGAAGCTAGTGTCTTTCTTTGACTTCTCTGGTTGCATCAAACGCCTGTGGCTGCCTCTAATACCAGACCCTTAATCTGATTCCACTGGCTGCCTCTGACACCAGCGGCAGCCTCCAATACCAGACCCTAAACCTGATACCACTGGCTGCCTCTGACACCAGTGGCTGCCTCGAATACCAGACCCTTAATCTGATTCCACTGGCTGCCTCTCAAACCAGTGGCAGCCTCCAATACCAGACCCTTAATCTGATTCCACTGGCTGCCTCTCAAACCAGTGGCAGCCTCCAATCCCAGACCTTTAATCTGATTTCACTGGCTGCCTCTGACACCAGTGGCAGCCTCTAATACCAGACCCTTAATCTAATACCACTGGCTGCCTCTGACACCAGTGGCTGCCTCTAATACCGGACCCTTAATCTAATACCACTGGCTGCCTCTGACACCAGTGGCTGCCTCTAATACCAGACCCATAATCTAATACCACTGGCTGCCTCTGACACCAGTGTCTGCCTCTAATACCAGACCCTTAATCTAATACCACTGGCTGCCTCTGACACCAGTGGCTGCCTCTAATACCAGACCCTAAACCTGATACCACTGGCTGCCTCTGACACCAGTGGCTGCCTCTAATACCAGACCCTAAACCTGATTCCACTGGCTGCCTCTGACACCAGTGGCTGCCTCTAATACCAGACCCTTAATCTGATTCCACTGGCTGCCTCTGACACCAGTGGCTGCCTCTAATACCAGACCCTAAACCTGATACCACTGGCTGCCTCTGACACCAGTGGCTGCCTCTAATACCAGACCCTAAACCTGATACCACTGGCTGCCTCTGACACTAGTGGCTGCCTCTAATACCAGACCCTTACTCTGATTCCACTGGCTGCCTCTGACACCAGCGGCAGCCTCCAATACCAGACCCTAAACCTGATACCACTGGCTGCCTCTGACACCAGTGGCTGCCTCTAATACCAGACCCTTAATCTGATTCCACTGGCTGCCTCTGACACCAGTGGCTGCCTCTAATACTAGACCCTAAACCTGATACCACTGGCTGCCTCTGACTCCAGTGGCTGCCTCTAATACCAAATCCTTAATCTGATTCCACTGGCTGCCTCTGACACCAGCGGCAGCCTCCAATACCAGACCCTAAACCTGATACCACTGGCTGCCTCTGACACCAGTGGCTGCCTCCAATACAAGATCCTTAATCTGATTCCACTGGCTGCCTCTGACACCAGCGGCAGCCTCCAATACCAGACCCTAAACCTGATACCACTGGCTGCCTCTGACACCAGTGGCAACCTCCAATACCAGATCCTAAACCTGATACCACTGGCTGCCTCTGACACCAGTGGCCGCCTCTAATACCAGACCCTTAATCTGATTCCACTGGCTGCCTCTGACACCAGTGGCAATCTCCAATACCAGACCCTTAATCTGATTCCACTGGCTGCCCCTGACACCAGTGGCTGCCCCTAATACAAGACCCTTAATCTGATACCACTATCTGCCTCTCAAACCAGTGGCAGCCTCCGAATACCAGACCCTAAACCTGATACCACTGGCTGCCCCTGACACCAGTGGCTGCCTCGAATACCAGACACCGAAGCTAACACCAGTGGAAGCCTCTGATACCAGTGGCTGCCTCTGATACCGGATACTGAAATGTTTCCCCTGGCACTGGGGCTACCTCTAACACCAGTGGCTGCCTCCGATAGCAGACACGTAACTTAATACCAGTGGCTGCCTCTGCCAGCAAGGGCTGCCTGGGATACCAGCCACAGAAACCGATGCCAGTGGCTGCCTCGGACACCAGCGAATTCCTCTGACACGCGTGGCTGCTTTGGATACCAGTTGAGACATCTAACATCAGAGTTGAGTCTGAAACCAATAGCCACATCAGATACCAGTGGCAGCTCCTGACACCAGTGGCTGCAACCGATACCTGAGACTGAACCTGACACCAATGTCTGTCTCGGACACCAGTGGCGGGATCTAGAGCCAGTGGGAGCCTCTGGCATCAGCAACTATGTCTGCCTCCACTGTTTAGTTCGAACACCTGCGGCACTCGTGACTGCCTGGACCACTAGTGACCTGCTCTGACCTTAGTAACTATGTCTGACACCGGTGGCTGCCTCTGTCCCTAGTCACTATAACTAATACCAGCTACTTCTGCTGACACCAATGTCTACCTCTGGCATCCGTGGCTGCCCCTGGCACCCGTGACTTCTTCCTATATGACACCCGAGACTGTACTCCCGAACTTGTCAACAGTGGGAGCCTTTAACACTGATGCCCATCTCTGACACCATTTGCTGCGTCAAACACCAGAGACTGAATTGAACACCCGTGGCTGAATCTAACACCTGTGGCTGAATCTAACACCAGTGGCTGAATCTAACACCCGTGGCTGAATCTAACACTAGTGGCTGAATCTAACACCAGTGGCTGAATCTAACACCCGTGGCTGAATCTAACACTAGTGGCTGAATCTAACACCAGTGGTTGACCTTATGAAAAAAGGGTACGATGTTGTTACATCGCCAGGCATTTTTTCAGTTTGTTGCCAAAAAATCTCATCGAAAAATATGGGGGCCGGGGGGTGAGGGGATATATGGGGTAGGGGGAATACAGACTCAATAATAAGGAAGGGAGGTTTGGGGGAACCACTCAAATAAAAAATGCAATGATTTTTTACGACCGAAAATATTCAGCAAAAAACTGCGAAAATAAACCTGGTGATCTAAAAACATAGAACCAAAAAAAGAGATTATTAGAAAGTGTCTGGTGTGTCAACTTGTAAAGTCCAACGGACTGCAGCCGTGTTTTAGGAACTTCTGCAAATGAATTTGAAATAACTTTCCTGACCAATGTTATACACAGGTGTGATAGCGGCAGAAGAAGCACACTTTCAGAGCAAGTGCTCTAACAGCATATACCTTTTGACCGGAGCGACCAGATTCGCCAGGTTCACCCTAGATAAAAACAAACAAAAAAAAAAACACAGGGAAGGTGAGAGGGAGTTGCAAAATGTAGACCAGCAGACAAGGAGGAAAAGCAACACAACTAACACAAGGATGACCTGAGCACAACACTAGATTAACATCAGCAGCGTTACCTTAATCCCAGCAGCTGAAGATCCGGGTAATCCCTAGAGGGGGATAAGAGAAGGAAACGAGTGATGAATGGAAATACACAGGCTGCATTTATGAAAGAAGGCACGAGGCGCTACAAGGCATATTCTCTGCTCTCAGGCCAATCAGCTCGCCCGTCCCCATACCCCTTCCAGGCACCTCGATCTTCACCAAAGTTCTGGTATTGGATCTAAACTCACTATGTTAAAGTCAACATAGTCAAATACATTTTTTTGTGGATAAAACAATCCATAAAACCTTTACAAATTATCAAAATAATATAATTACATGCATTTGGTTGCATTATGATGAAATATTTACAAATGCAAGTCTGTAACAATTAAAATACATACACTTCTTTAAAATGACTTAGGGCCTCATCACGAGTTGGGCGGAGCTGTAAAATGCCGTAGTTGGGCAGAACACGGGCGTTTTACAGCCATCTTTTTCCTGGAGGGAAAAATCTTCCCTTGCTGCACGTTTTCGGCACTATTAGCGCAGCGTTAATAGTGCCAAGAAAACCCCATTGGGTCCATTGGATTTACCTCCCCACCGCGACACGGGATCCGGCGCAAATTGCGCTGCAGCGAGTTGCGGTAACGCTAATAGCGTTGGGTGGTATCCTGGTGCCATTAGTGCCGGGATACCGCCCAAATCAGGATGAGGCCAACACAAGCACTGCTAGAGAGAGAAACATAACACTCTAATGCAACAGGGTCATAACAATTTGAGGAGTGTCTCAATAGCTTCAGGTACACCAAGACATTTTTTTATATAAATTCCCAGTTTGCATAAATGGTCTCTATTGTTCATGGCTTGGAGGAAAGCTCAGGGGCAACACGTTTGTCTTGGAAGCAAGGCAACACAGATAGAAGCAAGACAATGCAGAGCAGCACAGGTTCGAATCCCGGTCTCGCGCTCTGAGACTGGTGCCTTACAAAAATATGAAATAATGACTGAATGTTTAGTCAATATTCACAAGACTACTTTTCTTAAATAATGGGATTGGTAAACTTCTCTTCAGGTGAGTGTACCGTGTACGGAAAAGGATAACATGCACAAATCACAGGTACAGCGCGTGTGAGAGTGTGGCCAGTTATGCCGCTTCTCTAGAGGAACCTTCAACTGTATTTATCCAAACTTTGGTCTCACTCCCCTCTTGGCCACTGCAGGGTCAATGGAACCCAGAAAAAAAGCAGAAAGGACTTGCCTCTTGCAGTAGATGTAATACTGTCCCATGAGAAGCATCCTAATTAGGCTCCTGTACCATCCACTTCCGCTTTCATCCCTCCCCTCCCTAGGCCTCCCGCACCATAATAGGCGCTCCACAGACTGGGGTGTTGGAGACTCATGGACTCTGCAGTTCACTGAAGGCCTCCGGTCCTCAAGTGCAACACCTGTCAAGCTAGGTTGATACTCCGATGATGTAGTGACGTGAGGTATCACATGGGAACATTGAATGGGAGCGCATTCCATGAACGTATTGTAGGTGGAGGAATTCAAAGAGGGGTCTGGGTTTAGAGGAAGGCACCTGCATGAAGCCAGTGGGCAGAAGTAGGAGGCGTGTTGGGAAGTTGCAGGGAGTCTCATTAGCAGAATTGAGATTCACACTGCAGGGGAGAAAAGAGTACAGAGGACTACCCCGGAGGAGGCTCGAGCAGTAGGAACGACTGCGGAGGGTGCGAGTGGAGGTGACGTGCAAGGTCTGGATGAATCATGTGTATATTCAGAAGGTTTACACTGGCTGCTGTGGCAGTGGAGCTAATTAATTAATTGCATGTAATGTAATAGCATTTATAAAGCACGAGCTATGGCCAAAGGCATCTAGGAGCTAGGAAACCGTATAAGGGAGAGACACTCCAGAAACTTCAACTAATACAGGAACTAAAAAAGATACGCCATTGCGGGTATTACCCACGTTTTCCCGAATTACATTTTCACCAAAAGCTTTCTTGACACATTTTGTACCACAATTGTTTTACTGCGAAAATATAGATGGGGTTTGGTTTAGGTGTATAGAAGGGGGTGTCCGGGAAAGTGGTGAATGTGGAGGGTTTCCTCCTGATTTTTGCGGTACAAAAGTGATAAAATCGAGCAAATGTAATTCAGCAAAATTCTAATGGGAAATCCTGATAGATCCGAATTGCTGAAGCTATACATTATTGGCGGGTCTTGGGGGTGGGGGTGAGGAGGTCATGAGGAAAGTATAGCAGGGAGGAGGCTGGGAGATTGGGAGGAGGGAGGCAGATGACTTCAGTCTTGGAAGAGTTGAGCACGAGGCACCCAAGTGTGATCTAGTGGTGGATGACAGGGAGACAGTCGGATAGGCAGAAGCAGAGGCCGGCGGGGACAACACAACGTGATGGAGGACAATATTGGGGTGATTTTCATAAAAAGGTGCTAAGAGATTCAAAAGAAGAGATTTGTTTGCTGAGAGAGGAGGAGGTCTCGAGCTTGAAGGGAAGTGGCCCTGGAACAGACCCGAGGGGTACACCCACTGGGAGGGAAGGGCTCCCATAGATGCCGGTATGCCATGAGGACCATCAGATATACATGAGGCGTACCAGTCCCGGGAAAAATCATGGATGCTAATGTTAGAGAGGTTAAGGAGAAGAGAGTTTGGCCAGTGGGTGTTAAAGACAGCACAGAGACGTGGGAGAATGAGTATTGAGGAGAGTGTGGAGTGGAGGGCAGCAGGGAGGCAGTGGGGAAAGTGAATGAGTACCACTTGCATGACGTGCCTGCTGCAGATTCCACATTGCATATGTCCGTAGATGCCGTTAGTGTCCAGGTGGGACATAACAAGGTTGTACACTACACACACACACATGCATTTTGTAGAAGTGAGGGAGGAGGGTAACAGGCTGATAGTTGGTAGAGTTACTCTGTTCAGCAGACACATGTTTGTGGAGTGGTGAGGCAGTAGCAACCCTGTAGCAGGCAGGTAGAGGGTGACAAGAGGGAGATATAGGACACGGTTGGGGTTCCTGTGGGGGGAAGGCTCAATAGGGGAATGTAAGGAGGTAGATAGGAGGATATGTGCCAATCCTCTACAATAGGGGACACCTGCAGGTCCAGTTTCCTATTCCGGCAGCGCTGACTCAGCCATTCATCATTCTGAGGTCATTGAATACCAAAAATTGGCCAGTAGTAGGACCTGTTCATTACAGAGCAATCCAAAGAAAGTGATTCATTAATAAATGCCAGTGCAAAATAACAGCCCAAGTGATTCCAATGAAATTGGACAATGAAGAGGTTGCTGATCTCAAAAGTTGTCTCCGGTGCTAGCTCCAGAAAGCCCAAACATACCAGGTTTTCAAGCTCTCCCCGACTTTAGAATTAGTTAGCTCCTTTGTAGATTCAATAACAAAATGGCACCTTTTGTCGCCAGTTGAATACCAGCTCAATTTGTATTATTAGTGATCACAACTGAACAACGACAGCCATGCCAAGTGGGTAGCATTGTTTTGCTCGGATGAAATATGCAGGGTGGGAAGAACAGTGTGGTTTCTCTGTGTGTCCTCTCAGACAGCGGTACACCTCTTGAGTAAATTCCTCTGGCTAGAGCAGCTGTCTTCAAACTGTGGGGTGCGCCCCCCAGGGGGGGGCGCCAGAGCCCAGCAAGAAATGTAAAAAATTAAAAAAAACATTTTTTTTTTACATTGGAGGAAATGAGAAGGGTCAGCTCACATGGTCAGACTGGACAATAAAACGGTCTTAGGCACCAATGAAAAAATGGCCAGCAGTTGCTAATGGATATTCAGTCCTTTTGTCACAGACTGTTTGAATAGTACCCAAGGGGTTGTTTTTTGTTCAAATGTAAACAAATGGTGATATTTAAAGAATATTATTCAGCAACAATGGTCAGAATTACTAGCTGCATAGTGAAGTAACTCCTCAAACTGGCCCACATTGGCCAAAAAAGTGGCCCATTTTGACTGGCCTACACTAGCATTTTGCATTTTTGGTATGGTCATCGCCCTATTGCCCCATAGGCCAGTCCAAGCCTGCCGGCTCACCCATAATGGTTGAGGGGGCGGCCACCCACTGGCCACCTCACCCATTATGGAAGAGCTAAGGAGCCAGCCCAGTAAAACACTGAGCACTCCCTCAGCTGCTTTTTCCAGCTGAGGGAGTGCTCCTTGCCTGGCTGAACTGTTAAAGGGAAACACTGTTTGCCTTTGACAGTTCATTTCCCCAGCCGCACATGATCACTGAGCCATGCAATGCTTGGGGTGTTTTGCTTCTCCAGCTCTGCATAGCTCATTGGAAATGCTGGGTGGGGCATTGCATGTATGTAGGGGGTGCTCCTGTGCCTCCTTGCACATACGGACAGAGTAACCTGGAGCGGGGCATTTTAGCAACCACGCGCAGGCCCCTGCAGAAGGTACGTTTATGGCGATTTTTTTGTTGTTTAAATGTGTATGGATGTGTGTATGCTTGTGTTATGGGACTGTGGTGGGAACAGGATGGGCGGCAGCACTGGGATAGTGGTGGGAGTAGGGTGAGGAGAGCCCAGTGTCTGTACTGGGAGTAGGGTGCGGTGACGGCACGCAAAAGTTCATAGCGATTTCTACGTAATGTCCATCTGTCACTTTTGGATGGGCCCGGTCTGATCAAACTTTGCTCAGGGGGGGCCCAGGCCAAAAAAGTTTGAAGAGCACTGGACTAGAGTGACCAAGGCACTACCTTTCTTCAACCCACACAAACTCGTGCCATTGAACCATGCAGACTTTCTCCATACATGGTATAGTAGGCCAGGTTTGTCGATTGCAGCCCAGTGACGTGTGTCTAGTATTTCAAATGTTCACCCAGCAACTGTCAATGACATACAATTCGTAGAGCAGTAGCAATTTAAACTTTGCGACCCTCATGATGTCGGGAGGCTCTTCTAAAAACGGGCACGGTTGCTGGTTTTAGAAATCATTGGCCATTTCACACCAACGGGTGAAACCCCAAAGGATTCTTTAAAATGGCAAAAAGTTGATTCTTAATAGGTGGAGCAAACACAGAAAGGTCGGTGCTTCTAGTGTCTTTAATAAACAATATAAAAGTAAAATCATAACCGTCGTTGGGATTTTACTTGTGCGAATAACCACAGCTCCTGTCTACTTGTGCCGGCCCATTGTGCCTGCTTTGGGCAAACTCAAATGAGGTTTGTTTTATGTGTCGGTTGCCCGATGCCAGCTATTCTCTCTTTGACGTCCTCCAGGAGCCAGCCCCCATAAACTCATGAGCCGAAGCGTCCATCCTACTCTGCTCCAGTAAATCTCTGGCCTCAGAGCTGAGGAAAGCACTTGGTTTTATTTACAGCTGCCACCGCAGCTGCCAGGAAGCGTGTCAACCCTTAAGAAGCTAAAAAGGGCTGTTATGTGCCAAACTGTGGAAGCAAGTGACCGCAGCCATTTATTCTGATCATCGCGAGAGATCTGACGCACTTGAGATGGAGTGACTTTCTGCCGCGCGCTGGCATCTCTTCACGTTGATTTATAGCCTTTCACTATTGCTCTGTTAAAGGTCTGTAAACTGTTTCAAAATGGCGTATATCTTCATGTATATGGTAATTTGTACTGGAATTGCCCGGCAACGTACTCCGCGGCTCCAATGATGCCTCCAGAGTGGGCCGCCTGACAGGACGTTGTCTGCGCGAGCTGGAAGAGAGCGGCGCATGCGCGAACAAAGGCTGCTCGCTCTGGAGTCCTTTGCAAAAGCCTAGGGGTCCATAAGAGAACTTGAGCGTCTACTCTATTCAACCTGCGAGCTCCAGCACACCCGATGTTTGCCTTGCTGAAGAAGAGACACATTTTACAAAGGCACAGGCACAGAGGAGGTAGGATGACCAGACGTCCCAGTTCTTCCGGGACTGCCACCAACCCCCTCCTGAGAGTTTTTTTTACATTTAAAAACCCGTCCCGCTTTTGGGGGCACATGTGTGGCCACCAACTGGCACAATCCTATCCTAGCTAATAAATCTTCATAAGCTGCAACAATGGAACATAAAATGTATAAACCAAGTAAACATAATCACGATTTGTAACTAAACACTATAATTTCAACCCCAGATCTGCCATCCCTGGATGGGCTCGAACCCCTGAGCCAAGGGTCTGCAACCATTGGATCTCCAGACGTTTTGAACTAAGTAGGGTGACCAGACGTCCCAGTTTTGCCGGGACTGCCTGGGTATTGTTACCTCCATCCCATGGTCCCTAGACTTTTTAAAGTTTAAAATCCTCATCCCGGGATTTGGGGATCGGGTGGATACCATGCCGGTTTTTGGGCGGATATCATGATTTTTCCACGGTTTGCCAAAAACCAGGATGGTATCCACTCGATCCTCAAATCCCGGATTGGTTTTTTAAACTTAAAATAGCCTTGCGACCGCGGGCGCTACAACAGGACATGGTACAGGCTACCTTCATATAAGTTGGACTACAGTTTCACTGCTGAAGCTGTAGTCCTACTTCTATGTCAGTGGCCTGACCTGTTTTTTTTATTTTCGAAATCTGGTCACTCTATAACTAAGTCTCCCGTGATTCCTCACCATTGTCTATGCCAGTTAGGACTGATGGGAGTTATAATCCAAAACATCAGCAGAGCGAATGTCTGCAGACCCAAATTCATTCATGTAACAGCCATAGCCATTAACCGATTGTGCCACAGAGACTCGGCAAATAAACACATAGCAAGGCCTGGAAGAGCAATGAGAGCAAATGCACCATTGTTTTTAATATGCTTACAGTCAGAGCTAAATCTGCAAAGTTTATACCCAAGCAAAACAAAAGAGGTGATGGCTGGAAGGTTTTAAACTAATCCTAACCTCTAACATTGCTAGGGGCAACCCTCCAGACCATCGTTCTTTGCCTGCCAAACCATTACATAAGGGGAAAGACCATATGCAAATCAGAATTGGTCCCACCCCAGAAGTGGCAGTCCAGACCCAACTGCATGAGACCACAAGGATCCCCAAACATGTTTCGGCCTTGTTGGGCCTCGTCAGTGAGGCGTACCTTGGGTCTCTAGACCCAGCAGGTATGGGACCCACATCTGGGCATACCCATCCCATTTGGGGCAACGTATGCAAAATAAAAGAGGTGATGACTGGAAGGTTTTGAATTAATCCTAACCTTTGACTGAAAAACGATGGTATAGAGGGTTGCCCAGAGTTGTGCCTGTGGTTATGATTAATTCAAAACCAGCCAGCCATCACCTTTTTGTTTTGCTTCAGTTTATACCCAGGAGCAGTGCTGGAAATAGAAATGATTCACTGTTCGCTGCCACTAAGGGGGTGGCAGAGCTTGATTGGGGTTTGGGGGGGCGTGTAGTCCTACTTTTAAGTGTGTGGATGGTGGTTTTTTGAAAATATGGTCACCCTATACGGAGGTAAACAATGAAATCTTTCAACGAAAACTGCACCGGTATGCGTAGATATAGTTGACCAATTTCTGGTTGATACGTGCATTACCTATTGTGAAGTACTTACATATTTGAAAGGCGTTCATGCATATTGCTCACTTACACTTCTTTTCT
Source organism: Ambystoma mexicanum (assembly GCF_040938575.1). Classification (NCBI taxonomy): domain Eukaryota; kingdom Metazoa; phylum Chordata; class Amphibia; order Caudata; family Ambystomatidae; genus Ambystoma; species Ambystoma mexicanum. The sequence continues at coordinate 387,056,194 of NC_090937.1, forward strand.
TAAAAAACTCCGCGCAAGGTGCATACAATGCATACAGTGCGCATGTGTACACCAAGAAAAGCATTAGAAAGTCCCTAGATTCCACTACATTCTTTTCGGTGTGAATATTTTGTTTTCTCCATTAACAGCTCCCTTCTTGCTAGTCCCAAGGAAACCTGTTTGGCTAAACTTTGAATCACTTGAATATCAAGTGAATCACAGCCTGCTGAATGCCCAGACTTTTTGGGTGATTCAGACCAAATAGGTGTGCCCGGCTTCATTGCCAGACAATGCTGGGCATAAATCAAATTTAGGTGGTCTGCATGTACAGCTGAGTCTCAGATTTAGGCGTTTTCTCCCACTGCTCAGGTAGCCCAAGCAGGGCGTTTATGCATGTATTGTTGATTTTCAATCTACGTGTTCCACTATGAACTGTTGATTCTCAGATTTAGGCATCTCTACCACTGCTCAAGGGTCTCAGGTTTGGGTTGTTTGCCCTTTGCTGTTGTCTCTCATTTTGGGCGCCCTTACGTTTACGGCTTTGTCTCGAACTTGGGTGTTTCTCCTGCTGCCCATGTTCGCAAACTAGGGAGTGCTCAGTTTGCGAAACCAACCAATCACTTTGGACCAAGGAAAGCGACATCGAAGATGAACTCCATCCGATTTTAAGGTATGTATATATCGCACCACGTAGGTGGACACATGCTGCAGTCACGTCTCCCACCCATGCACTCTAGAATGCAGCTATGACTACGACAAATCCGGTTTAGCTGTATGCATAGCCATCCCCAGTGATATCCCTGACGTGCCTCAACACCTTTGCCATTAGTATGCAGCGACAACCTAGGAAAAATTGCTGTCTAGCTGGGAACACATCGAGTCTCCTGCACTAGCACTCTACCTCAAACACTGACAGCACCTGCCCATGTGCCTGACCTCTGGGTTGCTTACTGGAGCCTAGCCAGCCCTCCTAAATCCTAATATTGGCAGAATGCACACATGCATCTTAAACTAAATTAGTAGCACTTCCCATACCTGGACATCGGTCCCTGAGGGCGTTCCAACCACAAAGCGCATTGAGGCCATACAAATGGGGAAAGGGCGCATATAAATGACAATAACAAGTTCTATGTGTAATGTGAAGAGACGGGGCATTAAAATATAAAAAGAAAAATCACTGTGTGCAGGGACCACCCTTTCTCTAGCCAGGATTTCTGGTGTCGCTGCACATGCTGGGCAATGCTTGAGAGCCGTATTCCTGGTTCACTGCTCATTTTTAGGCATACACATGCAGACCATGAGTTCCGAAGACATTAGGAGTGAGATTTCCAAGTGGCCAGGGAGTTTACCTTTTAAAATGTGTTTTGCCAGAGAAGACACACGTGCAGTTTGCGAAATACAAGTGACATGTTGGAGTACATGGTATACATTTCATTCTCTCTTTTCGTGTACCTTGGGAGCTCAGGGGTGGAGACCATTCTGACCAGGAGAGTGGGGATGTTGGATGCTATTGCATTCCAGTCGATACTCGGCTGTGAGGAAACAATGGGGTGCTGTCCAATGACCACCTTCTGAGCAGTGGGTCTATGCTCACTCAAGGTGTGCTTTAAGCCTGACAGTAGGCCTCCAAATCTACGGCTGAGAGAAAGGGTCCCTCCTCCTCTTCAATTTACCCCCAAAATTGAACTGATCCTCACAACGTGATTGGGCTACTGTGGCAGCGCTGGCACTGGACTCCCAACTAACACACACTCTAAGCTCCAAGGACCCTCGAACAATGATGCCACCTCATATTCAGCCCTAGACGATAAGAGAATCTCACACTAGCTTCAAGACCCTCCAATTGGCTACCCAGTAACAATCCAATCTGATTCGGCATGTTGAGACAAGTATATGCATGTTCCCACTGGCCCATAGCCAATCCCGAACGACTATGTGGTGTGGAGGCAGTTTTTTTACAAAGTGGGCCAGTTTGAGGAGTTACTTCACATCGCTGGTGGTCACTTTGACCAATGTGCTGTAAAATGCACCATTTGCAAGAAATATAAACCAAGGAGCCTTGTGAGGTAGTACTCAAATAGTTTGTCACAAAACATGATAAATCAATAATTTGGGTAAGTTTACCAGGTGTCACCAAAGTAATTTGAAGTGGGAGAAATCGGTCATGAAGCTCTATTTAAAAACCTGATATTTTCACAGGAAGGCTTCCGCAAAAATATGCTAGCCTGCAAGAAGAAGGCGACGAGGCCACCTGGATGTCAATTAGGCGTATGGACATCTATACAAGTCCCTTTAATCTTCAGCTTCCTGCATCCCCGAGCCTCCAGTAATCACCTGCGATTGCACGTTGCTGTTACACTTCTCTTGGTCCAGGGTGTACCATTTGTACAATTAGATATGGGTCTTAAGAGAACTCAATATGCCAGCAGTTTCCTCCATTTTCCTTCTTGTGAGGTATGTTCATTAACCTAGAGATGGGCCTGGGAATGTAATGGTTTGACATTACAGGATATACTAACACGGACTACCATATAAGGCGGGTAATCACTATTGCATCAGTTTGAATTAACATGGGCTGGCACACAAAGCCTTAATGGTCACGCCACCTAATCATGGTCAGCTTTGGTGACCAAGAGGAGAAATGTTCGGAAACCCATCGCCACAGAGCTGTGCAAGACGCGCCTCTAGTATAGGAGTCTGCAACCTTTGGCTCACCAGATGTTTTGGATTTGAACTCCCATCATCCCTAGCCCACGCAGTCAATGATGAGGGATCGTGGGATTATTAGTTCTAAACATCTGGAGAGCCCCAGGTTGCAGCCCCCTGCCGGCGTGTGCTATTTGCTCAGGACGGGAGACCAATGTACAGAGCTTTGTATTTTCTGGAAATGGGCACTCAGTCCCCAAGTGTCTGCCAAGTCTCATGACGTAATATCCCTGTAGAAGAATAGGTTTCTGTAGATCACTGAAACGTGATTAGGGCCGTCCATGGCGATGCCATTAAAATGTTGAGGAGGACATGATATATAAATGAAAGGTGCCCCAGCCAAATGAGTGGCACAAAATGGTGTGCCACAAGAGCTGGGGGATACAAAACACCTTGCCCCCCCCTAAAAGTACAACAATGGATGCCATGGCAGTAATCACATCTGCCGCTAATTCCCTTACGGTATGACTTTAGGCTACACAACCCCAAAACCCATTCCGGATGCATTGAGCGCGCAGTTAACAGCTCATTTTGTAGCCAGTTAGTGCCAGGGGGCAGGAGGTACTTTTAGTTCAGGCATATTTTCAAGAATCTTTGATATAAACCTTTAGAAAATGGCACACTGAGACGGAAATGGATTTCCTGGGATCTGCATATTATTGCATTTTAACGCACGTGCTGGTGGTGTGTATGACGCATACCCTGGCCATGATTTCCTTATATCAGGTGACTGTAGCTCTGACATCAGAGGAAGTGGGCAACAGGTGGAATACGCCTGTTCTCCGAATAGGCCAGGGTGAACCCCTCTTGCACCAGGAAGGAACAGTGTCTCTGAATCAGTAGCCTTGCTCAAGGTTTGCTAGCCAAAGGCAACATCCCTCCTTCTCAAGGTGTGCGAGGTAGCGCCGTCAGCTGAATCCTTAATACAGCGTTTTGAAATCTGCCACCACCCACTGGGCTGCTGTAGTGCTAGGTCTGCTCCCATGGGTCCATGAGGGGCTTGTCCATAAGAGGTGGTGGGGCAGTGATCTGCCACCGATCCCCCCCCTTATGGAAGATCTGGAACCAAAAAAAAATCGGAAAGAATGCAGCAGGCAAGAGTGCTCTCCCTTCCTGCAGGAGTCCAGAGAAATAGCGCATGCCCAAGTGGTCAGGCTTGGCTGGGGCGAGGAGCAGAGGGACTGATTGGGTCGAGCAGTCAGGCACGCGGAAAAACAAGCTTTTATGTGTGTGCATGTGTTCATCTGTGTGAGTCTGAGGTGCAGTGTCTGTTAGCATGTGTCTTGTGTACTTTCGTGTGTGCAAAGAGGATCAGGGGCAGGCATCTGTGAGGGTGCATGTTTACATGTGTGTGGATATGTATGTGTCGGTGTGTGTTTCCTTGTATGTGCCAGTGTGTGTGTATTTGTACAAGAGGGCATGCCCAGGGCAAGGCCAATGTAGTTGTCTCTGGGCGCCACTAGTGTCATCAAAGTAATTTAAAGTGGTGATGCTGGCATATATAGAGTGCACCAGCATCATGGTGTCGATAAGTGGCAATGATAAGATATATTGGGGCGCCAGCATTATGATAGTGATTGAAGGGGGCGATTGAGAAATGTTTGGCTGCACCAACATCATGAAAGTATTTGAACGGGCATCAGTGTCATAAAAGTGATTTAAACTAGTAAAGCTGTAAAACAATTATTGACTGAGACATCATGAAAAAGTGTTGTAAAATGCTCCGTTGTAGAGTTGGGAATTTGCCTTCTACTTGATTGTTTCATGTGTTGCCTAACATAACCAATAGTGCATTGAATGACATTTTACCCAATTGTTACTGAAAACAAGCTGTACAATTGCACAATTTGAACCCCCATGGGTTAGTTTGGACTTCCTTTATATGTTCTGTCACTCACTCAAACGTGTGGGAATTATGAAAGCCCCTCCACTGTAAAATGTCACCTGCTGACACTAGAACTCGCCTGGGCATATTTCCGGTAGTGCCCACAGCACACACAGCACCAGGTGCACAAGAAATATTGCAGTCAAGTGAAAGAAAGAAAGAAACCAGCAGGGACAGCACATTGGCCATTGGTGGCTTTCCAGCACCTGCACAGAGTGTTCAAGATGTTCGAGTTTAAAACCCCACTTAAGTATGCTGCAACATCAGTGCCTCTTAATTGTTCTCTGACAGTTCACGGTCAGCATCTGAGAAGGAAACAGTCCCTTATCAGATGATTCCATTGCCTCTGATTGGTTGGGCTCTGCTGGAATACTGCACATTTGCTGTACAGGATCTCCAGGCGGGAGGGGCCACGTGGAACAGAACAGCACTGCATCTCAGAGCACTCATCCCACCCCGCCTTGCACTGGCTAGTCACCGCACCACCCAAGGCACCGTTCCTTCACACATCTGGCTCTGGCCTGTCAGATAACGGGGCTGTGCAGTGGCTTCACATAGGGGCAAGGAAACTGACTTGTAAAGTCAGAGCCATGATGCCTCTGCATTATACAAAACACCCGTGACAGGTCTTGCAAAATTGAAGCGGCTCATGCACAAACATGAGAGAGAAGGTGAGGGCGTCCATGAGAGTTTCAAAACAATACCATAAAAGCGCGCTGTGTATGAGAGAAGCACGCCTTGCAACAGCTTGCCTCAAAATATATCGACCGCAATTCTAACCCACTGCCCTCTTTACAAGATACTAACATATGTGTGAGGGAACCTGATTAATGAGTCAATCTTCAGGTAGCTTGCAAGGCATGGAGTTGCCAGGCCTAGAAAAGATCTCGGGCTACGCTAATGACGGTACTGATGGGACTCAGGGCTAGCTAGACTTTTGGTTGTAGCCCCTGAGCTTCTATCTGGCGCTATAGCCCCCTCAGTCACCTCCTAGCAAAGCAGTAAACAAAATAAGGGCCTTGGAAAGCATACAAGTGAGGAGATGCGGTGTGTTCTCCACAGGGCTTCCTGCTTTCAGTTTCAAGGATGGATACATTGTCCCCGGCAAAAGCCGTGTAGAATAGAAATTACAAGGCCTCTAGTGTTTGAGAGATTCGGAGCAGGGTCTCAATCCCTGGGGGTCGGGAGGGGGAGGAGATAAGAGCCAGAGCAGGTGGAGAGAGGGGGGTCTCTCTTGGTGGTGTGAAGCTTGGGAGAAGAAGATGGCACGCTTGAAGGCAGAAATGTGTAGGAAGGCCCATGGTTAGCCTTAGCCTATGACTCCAGTTTGTGGAGTATCTGGGCCTCTTCCCTGCTTCTGCAGAGATGGGTTCCACTGATGCTTCCCTCACCATGAAGCACGGCTTAGGCCTGAGCCCCGCTCCCAAGAGACAAATGGTTGGAGCATAGCTCCACTAACCCTCTAGAGGGAATGTGGCTGTTCCTTTACTTAAAGCACATGACAATGAGGTGAATGATTTCTAATTCCCGGTGTCCAGTCATTATTTCAAATTCAAAAGGGTCGAATACAATACGTCCGAATCAAAAGGAACGGAAAAAAAAGATGACCGAATGCCTTTTTTGAAATGTATTTTTTTATTTTTTTGGTTTTGGAATAGGAAAAATTAGTGGTTTTTCCCCAAAAACGAGGGTTTGGGGGGTGCCCCCCCAAAAAAAAGTGCATTCGATTGTTTTTTCCGATCCTTTTGTTTCGAAAGTATTGCATTTTGAAACTTTGTATTCGAAACTTTAACTATAAACTTAATTCCCTGGTGGCCTGTGCCCGTATGTTACCTATCCAGCACATTGGATTTAGGGTCCAGTGTGCATTTTGTTCTATTGCCTTGCTTGCTGTAGATCTTTTTGAAAGATCCAAATGAAATATTTTCCCATCCTTTTTAATCTTTTCTCAAGGCCAAACCCATCTGACGCCACAAACAGGATCTGAACAAGGCAGAATTGTCCCCAATGCACCTGCCAATTTAGCACTCTTCGCCCCACAGAGCCGGTCTGCCCCACGTCTAGCGCGTTCCTGCTATGTTATGAAGTACTCCCCAGATCAGGGTAGGCAGTGATGCTGAACACTGTAATAACCCTGACCTGCTATGTGCTGGTGAGATGGCTCAGCGGGTTACACGCTGGCTGCTATGATCTGTATTTCATCTGCAGGTCGCAGGTTCAAATCCCGCCAACACCAACTCTTTCTCCGGCGTCGAGAAATGAGTATCAATCCGAATTGGGTAGTAATGTATGTAAATATATCTTATATCAAAAACAAATTAATATTATGTGCATCGCGGGTCAAACTGAACTCGCCCGGAGATGTCTGGTAGACTGTAATGAATGCCCTTGTTTGAACAAGAACTGTAGAGTTGATCTCCCAGTGGACAGTAAGAATGTTCTGAAAGTAGGCGTATTTGAAAATATTTTTGGGAAGTTTTAGAAAGTGCCATCTTGCAACACAATTGTTTCAAAGCACAACAAAGGAAATGTGAAGGTTGTGAGTGGGGAGGGAAGCGACAGAGAGTGGCAGTCCATGGGTAGTGCATTCAAATACTCATGGCACTGTACATGGCAAAGTACATGTATATTTGACAGTATGCACATGTTCAATGTATATAAAAGTGCACTGTAACTACACATTGGGAGGGCCTATGGAGCCACAGTACATGGCAAAGGATCACCCAGGGGGAGGGGGAGCCGGCCTAAGGCAATTGGGGGTATAGCACAGTGAATAGATCTCCTACTGGGATCCCTTCAAGAAAGGCATGATTAATAGATGGGAGGTGAATACCAGTCAATTCACAACGTTTCGTTTTGGAATTTCCTTTATCTATTTGTACATGCGGGTAATATGAAAGCCTATGTGGAATTATGGAAATACTCGTGTGAAAGACTGTGTACACGGGCCAAAGTGCACAAGGAGAGACATCTGGCCCTATATACTTCCTAAGGCAACAGCTTAGTTCCTAAGGCAACAGCTCCCTCTAGTGGTGATAAAAAGCAAAGTGGGCAGTCTCTACTGCTCATGACTGCATCGGACAAACATACATCTGGCCTTTTATTATATTGTTTGGCGATATGCTTTGCAGATGGGTGTGGTAAACACTGCATGCATACAAGAAGGGTTCACTCTCGACCCAACAGGACAGGTGGAGGCACTGTAGAGCATAAGATAGACCAGGTAAGCACATGAAGAGGAAACACCTCACTCTAAAAGGTCTGTGCCATGAAGGTGCATAGCTACTCATGAGTGCTTTAACCCTGCAACATGTCTCCTGTTTAAACTCACATATCGTGCCAAGAAACACGATAACTGGGGTGCACAACACTTTGAAGGCCAGATGGAATTCGCTTTCGCAGCAGTAGGGTATTAAACAAGAATATGTTTAGCTGGCCGGCGGAAGCCTGCTCTATTTGGCATTTTTTTATATATATGTTTTAGTTGTGGTTCAGTTCAGCGTTTTCATTTTGCCCAATTCAACTTACTGATAAAATGCAGCATTTAAACAGCAGAGGACGATCTTGTATTTCAGTGCAAATAAATGCAAGCTGCCGATTAAGTGTCAACGAATGCAAATGAATGCACAGGTAACTCCCCCCTTCATCATTTACCTGTGCTCCTTCGGTCACTACCACAACCCTACCACCTGCTGCCGTGCCACAACCTTATGCACACTGTCAGTGTGGGCACACCCCTTCTCCGCTCCATCTGGACTCCCTCCAGTTGGACCGGCCCGTTCCCTGGTTCGCGGCCCACTCAGGACCCTTGCGCACCATCCTAGCCCTGCCCCTTAGTCCTACGCTCCGACGCCGAGCACATCTTCCGCTGGCTCATTCCTGCGGTGCCCTCAGCCTCTGCGGGCTCTTTTGCAGCCTGGCCCTGCCAGCGTATTCCATTTTGATTAGGAAGCGCAATGGGATTGGTGTGGGTGAGAAAAGAGCGAGGAAGCCACGAAGACGGGTGTAGTGACAGGTTGTGGTATGGGTGATAGAGATGGAGCGGTGGGCCTGTTTGTCAATGCCCTGGGTTTAGCAGCACGCATTCTCTCATTGGCTGACTGCTGCTTGTTATAACCTGAAAGCAGAATGTGCTTAAATCAATTATTAAAGTGTGTCTTCCACTTGATCACCATTAGAAAATGTCCGATCGATTGTCGTCAATCAGGAAATTGCCGTTTTTGGCCTGATATAATGTAGTGTGTATTATATTGCCCTTTGGAAAGCTGAATGGCTTGCTTCCTCTTCCAACGCTACATAACCTATAAGTCCGAGTCCTTTCCTCATATACATATAGTGGCAGGTCATCAATGGCCTGTATGATCCAGCAGAGCCTGCTTAAAGGGGTCAGAGGGCGGATCCTTTAATAAAAGAGGATGCAGACATGTTTTACCTTTTGATCAGGGTCCTGGACACATAACTTGCATTAAAAAAAAAGAATAAACAGCTTTGATTACCTTTTCTCCAACATTTCCTTTGGGTCCTTGATCCCCGTCATCTCCCTGAAATCGAAAGAAATTTAAATGTTTAGCTGTGGTAAGAATGGGTGCATTTATTCATAGGTGAGGGTTGTTCTCTATGTGAAGAATCACAATTAGGATCTGCAGTTAGCACGTGCAGATCAGCTCGTGGCTATGGAAAAAGGGGGCGAGCTGTTCAGTTGTGGTAGAAGGGGCCAGGACATATGAAGCGATGAGAGTGCAGATTCACGTAGCAGCATTCGATGGATCTTGCGCAGCAAGACCCTGAAGACATGCTAAGCCACCAGAACCACGTGAGGCGAAGACCACTTGTACTGGTATTTTGGGAAAAGTCAACATGATGAGCATTCTTACCATGGGGCACCGGGCTACAATGGTGAAGACAGTAGCATGGACATGTTTTCTGACAGTGGGCATAGCATTTGCACTGTAATTATAGGCACATCCAACACAGTGAGTGTTCTTATGTGGGGATACTGGCCTACAATGGTGCAGCCAGCAAGGACATGTTTGGGCACATGCAGCATGAACATGTTTTTTTTACACTGGCAGAATATTGACATATATTGTGGGAAAAGACATCATGAACAATTGGGGGGAAATGTTCCTGTGCACTGCTGGAGACCTGGCATCTGTTGCATATGTTCGTTTGTTACCCTAAAACGAATTGAAAACTGTACCTTTTCACCCAGTTTTTCACAAGACTTCTGCTGTATTGTAGACCATTTTAACATATTCTTTTTTTTAATTCTCAGGGGAAGAACCACGCAAGCCTCAAACTGAATTTGTCTGATTGGAGCACACAGGCTACGCCTAGTTGCGCACGCATAGCCATCAGAAATGTTTCCACCCCTCCAATTTAAAAAATCACCAATGGCCGCTGTTCGCATGTGGAGAGGGATGAGGTTGCTTGAGTGGCATCAGAGTGGAAAGGCTGCAGTGAGTAGAGCACCCTGTAGGCCCCATATGTGGCCGATGCAGTGGCAATATCAGGCAGATGAAACTGTAACAGGGACATACGTTATAAGGAAAAAAGCAATCGGAAACTAAACAGCAATTCACCTTTTCTCCACGTTCTCCGGGGTCACCCTGGTCAAAAGAGAAGAAGAAAGTGAATTAAGATCGCATTTCCACTTGACATGGTCTACTGTCTCAGCAGCTGCGGCACACCTAGGGAAATTGACAATGCACAGAGTACAGGCAGAGAAAACATGTTGCATTAACGAGACAGAAGATGCAAGCTTAGAACAAAGCCAGGTCGCGTATATTCACAGCGCACACCTAGACCAATGGAGAAGAGGTGTGAGCGGATGCAATATTCTCAGAAGTCCAACGGGACCTCCAAACCCCTTCCCATTCCCCTTTGCCAAAGAGCAGCGAGGCCTATGTGCCCCACATTTGAATTAGCAGATAAACATGAACACCTGGGATGTGGCCCCCGAAGTGTGGGGACAATCATTGATGCAGCTGCCACTAGCCAATCACTCGAGTCAAGAAGCCAAAAGCTTGTACAACATCAATTATTCTTTCATTGCAACCTGGAGACCTTATGGAGTTGAGTACGTCATTTAGGTTGGATCGCTGCTTAACATCGATTTAAACATAAGCAAACGGCAATACATTGATAGTTCCAACTGTACCAATTACCTTCATTTACTTTTTGGAGTGCTCTCTCCAGAACCATTTTCTTTAGGGTTACAGAAGGGTGCCAGATGGGGTAACAACCCATTTTTCACTGCAGCAAAACTCTGATTCAGTGAATAGTCACGTTATGTTATGTTATTTAGCATTTATATAGCGCCCTATATATCATTTGTATGATCTCAAAGAGCTTGTGGTTTGACTGCCCTTGGGGACCGTAGTCCAGATCAGTCGAGAGAGTAGGGTAGAATACAGTGCTTGGGTGCACTCAATATGTGTGCAGCCAGTGCGATTTGCATGATGGTGGTTGCATCCTAACACTAGGTGCGGTGGTAGTGAGAGATCAGTCGAATGTGTGCAGTCAGGTGGTTGGTCTCCGAGGCTGCATTCTGGCGGCATTAGGCCTGTGTAGGACATTTATGTGTGCAGGTAGGCTGATTTTTTGTGGGGTATAAATGCGTTCTAACAGGTTGTGGAGATGGTCATGGAGAGTTGTTTGTATGTGTGCAGCTAGACCGAAATTGATCGAGGGCTATAGCTGCGCTCTATTGTTTGTTGGCGTGAAGTGGAGAGTGAGCATAGTGGTAGGAGAGGTAAGTGTCTGGAGTGGATGTTTTACTCTTAGGAGCTCACTGTTCCTGGTTACTTTCTGGGTCTGGGTGAGCTTGCAGTACTCTGAGGTAGATTCACAGGATGGCTGGAGTTAGTTATGATTTGCACGGTGAGAGGGTCATTATTCTTAGGCTCTGCACTATGTGTCAGGGAGCCCATTTTCCAGGTCCCTGGTTTTGGTTTATGGTGGGTTATAGGATAGGTCTTGGCAGGATACTGGTTATAGGTCAGGATATATCTTGCAGCAACGTAGTCCTACCAAGGCAGTGGTGCTAAAGGACAGACTTGACAGAGTTATTGTAGAGCCCAGTTGTTTAAGTGCCTTGGGTGGGTTCGTATCTTAGGTATGTAGTCGGGTAAGGTAGGGAGTGAATGGGTATGATCAACTTGATGGGATGAGAGGCTGCTAGGCCTGTGTAGTAGTATCGGGAAGCCGAGAGTCAGCAGATGCATATCCTAGAGCCTGCAGGACACTAAGGCTGCAAACTGTGGCCTCGCAGTTCTTAATTCTGCCTTGATGTCTTATTGGTCGGTTTCTGTGGTCCCTTCCCTCGGTATCCCTAGGAACACTTGTTGGCCGGCTGTAATTACTTTTCTATTTAATGTCATTGAACTCATGATTCTAGAATTTTTCGACAGCCTTAGACAGTCCTAATCATGGCTTACATGGTCAATGTTCCTTCCTTGCCTGCTGTTGCTCATAGCTTCCTAATAATTGGATTCATCTTTCAGCGACGGAGCGGGGAACTGACCTGGCACATGCTCCCTCCATTCACAACCGTACAGCTTTCAGAGCAGGAATTCCGCAAATGAGAGAACTGACGCTGCAACATCAGGGGTCAGATTACTGAAGTCTTGCACTAGTGCAAGTGCAAAGTTGCACAGTATTAGCAATAGCAAAGTTTGCCCTATTTATAACAACTCTGGGACATATTGGAAAACAAATGCACCATGACAAGTGCACTTTGGCATGGTATGAGCTACAGGGGAGAAATAGCCCTAGTGCAAAAAGATACACTTTCACTGCATTTTTGCATGATGGCAATGGTTGCCCTTGTGATACACGTGCAAACTTTGCCCTGGTGCAAACATGCATCGAAAATGTATCTTTGTTGCACTAGGGCAATTTTTGCCCTTTTGCTTATACCATGACAAACTGCACTTGTCATGGTGCAATGGTTTTCTAATATGTACCAGTGTTTTTAGAAATAGGGCAAAGTATTCCCTAGTGCTAATACCGTGCCACTTGGCACCGGTGCAAAGTTTCTGTAATCTGGCCCCTGATGTATTTGGTGACCAACATTGTTTATTATGAGTGCGTAGGGATGCGGAAATCAGTAGGGCCAACCTTCTAGGTAAACCCTGCACCATGATGATGATGATGAGGAGGATGACGTCAAATTGAGAGACGCTCTACCTTGCCCTACCGGGTCCGGGTAGTCAAGGCCCATGCCAGATTGCGACAGAGCTGGCAGCAATCTGATCTCCTATAATGAGCCAGGACCGCCTGCTAGGAGTCGGCCTTGGGGGAGGCGGGTTTGTGGGTAAACGGGAGCGGATGAGGTTGTGAGAGCCTACCCGTTGTCTGAAAACCTTTCCACCATCTGTGAAATGTATCAGAAACCAACACTGTTTAGGAATCGCACACTGAAGAGAAAAGTCAACAAAGTGATTTAATAAGACAGACTAGAGTCAGGAGCGCCAAGTTTGGCGTTCACGAAATGTGACCTTTATTAAGAAAGACAGGCGGCCCATCGGTGGGGAGGCCATCATCGCTCAGCAGGGGTAGGACAATCGCTGGCAATGCTCCCTGTTTGACTAGCCATGCTGACTGCTTCTGAAAGGTGGAAGTCTCCTGTAGCTGAAGTGCCTTTTGCATAAAAAGAAAATGAAACAAAAAAAACGAATTCCTGATGGACAAAAAATATGTTTGGGAAGGAAAAAGTATACTGTGCCGCCAGTCAAACAGAATCTGTGGGATGTGTGAGCTGCTCTGGCAACCTTATAGCAACAACTGCAGAGCGGATATAGTCGGGCAAGCTGTATCAGAATAAGCCCTAAAAAAGCACTCAACGTCGAAACAAGTTGCTTTTTCTGGACCTTGTTCCAACCAGAAGACATCCCATGAACAGGAAGATGGCTGCCAAGAGCAATAACATCGGATACAGTTGGATGCAATCTCACACATGAAATTCATTATACATTTTGCCTTATATCTTGAGGACGGTCCAGGACCGGTTGGTGAAAGCATTCCCTAGCAAGCTAGCTACATTAGCTAGGAGAAGAGGATGCCACTCAAATATGGAGGAAGTGGACTAGAGCCACCTGCTAATGCAGGAGGCCCACGCGGTGTCAGAAAATCCTGCCGCAGGTGGTTAACGAGAGCCCTTAAGTCTGCGCAAGTCACAATTCATTGATTTGCCAGAACAATCCCACCGGATCATCAATTACTGATGAGCTTCAAGCGCATCTTACTTGATACATTGTGTCCGGAATCCGCTCCGTGCAGAAGGGGCACTCATGAGATGAGCGACAGTGCCAGACACATTAATTGTGTTTCTGTACTCACCTTAAGGCCAGTTGCTCCATCTAGACCTGGTGCACCAGGCTCCCCCGACTCCCCCTAGAACGACAAGAAAATATGATTACATCCAGCTCACAATTTGAGGACAATGATGTTTCCAGTCTATGTTCCTCTTCTAGAGCCCACACAATAGCTTGCATGGTAGCGTGACCAGATGTCCCGGTTTTGCCAGGACTGTCCCGGAATTGTGCCCTCTGTCCCCCTGTCCGAGAGTTTTTTTATATCTAAAAATCCCAGCCTAGTTGAAAGGGAGGGTTGACAGACAGAGCCGTTTAAAAAAAAAGGCCCAACAATTAGTTCTAAAAAAGCATAATTAGATATTCAGAACTTTGTTATCTGAGAATGGGCTCGATCCCCCAACCTTCCAGGCACAAGCCATGATTAACTGTTTGCACCACAGAGACAGGCTGGGAAGCATGCAAATAGCAAAGCATGTAATGTCAAACAGAGCAACAGACCCTTTCTTATTTACACATGCTTTAAGTGTTGTGATTGCTCAACTTTTCATACTAAATACCAATAACAATCAAGTTCATTGTATACACATAACATTACAATGCATAATTAAATCAGTATTACTTAAAATAGTTCATGCTTCTTATGTACGTGCTTTTATCCACAGTCAAAACTGCACCATTGTTATGCCGATACTGTGGGATGGTGGGGGGTCGGGTTGCAGGGTCGGGGGTGAGCGGTTTAGTCCTTCTTTTATGTTGTGTCTGTCCCAGTTTGTTATCGTGAACATCTGGTCACCCGACCACATGGGCTTTGGAGAAGGGCTCTCTTCCTGGCTTAGCATGCCCGAGTCACTTTATTTCTCCTCTGCAAGGCGGTTTCATGATTGTCAGCATGGGGTGGAAGTCGAACCTTCACCGTCTGATGTGAAGACATCCTCTATGTGGATTATAGCGCTTTGCAGTTGCTTCCCCCTCAGTCCAAAGCGGCCTAATTACAGGCGGGATCCTCTAGCCTGGTTAGTCGCCTCAGTGCAGGTCCCGTTTCTTTTTACTACATCACCCGTCAGTACCCTGTTCACTGGTTTCACTTTCACTTTCAACGTACAATGCACTCATGTGCTACCCTCCCCACAGTGCAGCAGTACTTACCACCTCTGATCATACCAACACCATCCGAATTCTACACAGCTCCACCCAACCTACCCCCCCAAGCTAACACAGACAGCCCTCCAGCAACCCCTCTTCCCATCCTCACTCTCTGGGCAGACCTCAATGTTAGTGAACCCCCGACCAGGACACCTACAAATAGCCTAAGGGCCACCCACCAGAACTCGCCTATGAACATAATGATAAGGGTTCATTTATAAGGCGCTTAATACCAGGAGTGGTGGTTAAGCACGGGGTCCGGATTG
The DNA here is from genome assembly GCF_040938575.1 of Ambystoma mexicanum. NCBI lineage: Eukaryota > Metazoa > Chordata > Amphibia > Caudata > Ambystomatidae > Ambystoma > Ambystoma mexicanum. The sequence continues at coordinate 387,071,490 of NC_090937.1, forward strand.
GAACCTGTGTTGCACTGCTGCGCTGTGTTGCTTCCAAGACAAACGCATTGCCCCCGAGCTACCCTTCTTCCCCAATGCCATATACAAAGGATGGGACCTTCCCACGTGCCATCATCAACACTACTGCAGGATTTACATCTTTCCTCGCCCCCTCCTTCTAACCCCGGCCCCTCTTTCTCAAACAGAACCAAGCTTTCAAATGCAGCTAAAATGGCTGAAATTGTTCTAGAAAAGACTGTATTACATATACATTACATGTAGGCCTCAGATTTTCATAGAAGAAAAAAAACAATAGCAAGGAGAAGTGACCTATAGCAAGTCTTTTATTTAATGGATAACATGTTCAGCGTCACTGAGTAAAAGTAACGCCAGGCTTCCTGAAGGAAGCAAGTGATTTCATTGTTACAGAAACTGCACCAGTGCTCCGAGCTACTGGGGTGTGGGGACGTGGGGGTGCCCCCACGGTTACAGGTTAGGTTTATGTGTTGCACATGGCTGTATTACAAATAGGACTGACAGAGGTTCACTGAGCGCATGTGGTTGCTGCATATGTGTAGCTATAGGAGAAGACTTTTGCTCATTACAGTTTGTTCTCTTTTCTTTAGACGACCAGAAAGTATGGAATCCAGGCTCTAACCACCAACAGAAGCCTGCATTCCAAGCTCCAAGCATATGCTTTGTTCTTCTCACAGTTTCAGTTCTCTAGCCAATCAGCAAGCGTTGATGTGTACGCACTGGCCACTGGTCAGGAGACATGGACAGGATGCGTTGCAGGAAGCCGCAGGGGAGGCTGCCCCCCACTGCACCCTTCACAAGCGCTAACAGCCGTAGAGCCCTAACCATCGGGCTTTATTGAGTTACCCTAATTTGAGGCCCTCACCTTCGACGAGATCACTACTTGGGGAGCGGTCACCTACCACACAATAGACCCCCGCCCCACCCCTGCCCCTGCGCGAGCTCTAATCCTTCAGTAAAGACTGGTGCCCCTCAAACGAATGAAAGCAGCATTTCATAAATATCTAATTACAGTGTTCTCAATATAGCTTTCGGGCATTATTGAATGCTAGTCAAACGCCTCACTTCTATTTCCCCTCTTCTCAACTCCTTTTTTTCCTTATCCTTCCAGCGCTTTGAAGTGCCTGACGACAGAATTGAGCGCTATACAAGACCCACAAATGCACACAGCACGTTGTATTGTTCTGCTACAGAAGGAGCTCCAGGATTGCTCTTGGCTGAGATAGTTTAGGTTTTTACTTTTAGTCAAGTTTATTGTTCATACAATGATGCTTTGTTTTTATCAGTAACACATGTTTTTTTAAAAACTCATTTGAAAGTGTGCATTTTGTTCGTCTACTTTTGGTCGAATTGACGAACTACATAAACATATTATTATAAAGGTATATGTGGATGTAGGGGTAGTGGAGTAGAGAGGTGAGTGTTGAGAGGGTGGGGAATGGAGTAGGGGGAGAGGCGTGGGGTGGGAGCCCCAATAACAAACAGAAACCCTGGTCGAATTCTGGTTGACCAAAGTGCATGAACAAAGTGCAGAGGTTTAAACGAAAGTCTTTCATAACATGTAGAACCATTTTTATCATATGAAGAAATACAGATACAAAATTGGGCCTCTATTTTCGATGGCACTTGTATTGATGTATTTTTTAAAGTCACCTTAACTTGATTCCATTAGTCTGAGAAAGGGAACGCAAGTTTCATAGTTTAACACAGGGAACACTCATAAATAGGAATTGCACAAGTGCTTTCCTGAGGCGCACAGCAGCAAGACCGGAATGCACGTGTGAGTGTAATGTATACCTCCTGTCTAAGCACACAGGGACCCTCTACTGGCTCACAATTGTTAAAAGTCCGTTTTTATATTGCGTTTCATGCCAAGGTTCTGCCTATAACTAAGCACTCCAAATTTGACAGGAAAAGGAACCAGGGTCATAGTGATGGCTTCCCCCAAGATCACACGTTTTGGACAAATAGAGAAGATAGGATCACAAGTAAGGCCACCAGGATTATTGGCAGCACATCACATCATGCCATAGTCCAAAAGAAGCAGTGCCTTTATCCCTTCCCATTAGTGGATCGGGGTGTCAGGGGGTGAAACTGGACAGGCCCTTCGTACAATTTTTGAAATCTCACTCAAACTTATTTCCCTATAGAAAACCACCACTCTGCTGACATTGCATTGTGTTGGGAGCAGCCAGCCGTATTCCTTTCCAGGGAGGGGGGAAGCTGTGTAGATAGATCCTTAGCTAATTTGATTAAAGTAAGTCAATTAATACCCATAAGGAAAATCACAGGATGAGTGTTGTTAGCATTCGAAACTAACACAAGCTCATGCCAGTGTGTTATAGGCAGTATAGCCCACAAAGACGCGGTTGACTGTTTCTGAAATCCTTGACTTCCACATAGAAAGGGGGGCTGTCCAAAATCCTAAAAAGAGGTAATCCATAAAACACCACCTTTCAAGTCAGTGTGGAGGGTGTAAAAATGAAATTCCACATTCATTTTAAAGCATAATTATGAAGTATTGTATCTCATCTGCATGTGTGTTACAAAACAAAATGTTTCTTTTGTTTTCATTTATCACTGACCTCAAACTATCAAGTCCTGCCTTTTATTTTCATGTGTGTTGAAAAACAATTTGAGTTCTTTTTTTTCTCAACCATGCTTTTAAAGAAAAGCTGAAAAATGATTTTTGCCATTGTATTCCATTCCCTAATATTGCATTTCTAGTAACAAGCCCAAAAAACGATTTTCCCATTGAATTCCCTTCCCAAACAGCGCCTTCTTAAATCAGCAGCAGTATGATTTTTCCATTGTGCTCTCACTCCCTGCACCTTGCCTTTCAATCCAAGGGGTCATATTAAATTGAGGAATGGACGCTGAGGGTCACTGGGAGAAAAGCATTGTTTCAAATTAAGTTATTTCTGTGGATTTTGCATCATATTGTGAATGTTTTTATTGGTTAAAGTGAAATGAAATCTGTGAAAATTGTTATTGCATGTTTTCGGAATTTCATCTGTGTTGTTTGAAGAACAGACTCGTTGTTGTGATGTTGGGTGTTGCCACAGCTTTGGTGGCTGTTAGTCTGTTTGTCAAACCTTGATTAAATATATTCTTACTATACACCGGCCTGGTTTCTAGTCCATTGGTGACATAGTGCATGTGCTGAACGGGTTGGAGGCCTCACCACTCAAACACTTGTGTATAGGCGCGTTATAAATGCCATATCATATCATATCACCAATTGAAAAAGTGCTTTATTGTGCACCACCTTGCTTGGTGGGGAAAGGATCTCCCTTAGTTGAGGGTGACCGCACAATAAGCCGCGACAGAGCAGTCGAAGGACTAAATAGAAGATCGCATGTGTTCGTAGCCAGAAGAAATGTTCATTGGCTTCCTATGGAAGCAGGACTATCTTTTCGCTTGCTGACTATAACTCAGAACTCACTGGCAGGGTGCAGCCTGACATATTTGACAGAAACCGGTAAGAGAAAACCTCAGGTAAGAGCCCCGAGATCCAATGATATAAATCTTTTGATGATACCCAGGACCAAATTGAGCATGGTGAGTAAAGGTGCCTTTTTGCAGCAGCATCAAGGGCTTGCAATTCAATTGCGCCTGATCTCAGGGGGACTGATTCTAGAGATATCTTTAAGAAAAGGCTAAAGATCTATATGTTTAGGGAGGGTTGTTGCTTTTTTAGCGAGTCATATCTAGCCCTCTGGCCAGCAGCCTTTTTGGATGTGTCTATCTATGTCAGTTGGTGTGTCTTTTTCTGTTTATTGTGCACCCATATGCCTACGGGCCCTCTGTGCACATTACACATTAAATAACATAACCTAATAACATAACACTTTTGCAGCCTGTTGTGACTATAACTGCCTGACTGACAGTTGTAAAATATATTAAATAATAAAGTCGCCAAAACATCACAACAGAACTGAGACAATAAGTGCTGGTGCTCATAAATAAGTCCCAGGAGTCAGCCCTGGAAAACAACACCGCAAATTAAGGCCTAGGCCTGTGGGAGAGTAATAGATAGCTCGGGAAACAAGGATCGGGAATACCGAGTCTGTCGGTTGTTCTTTTGTCATGATGCCCGCCTGTCCTTGTCCCTGTGACTCTGAATGATGATTGCACACGTTGAGACTGTGTTGCGGCTGTGTATTCCGCAGTTGGAAATGGGGTCGCTTGAACATACATGTCTGAGGCACACATTTCCTGCATATCTGGTGGGTGTGGGGGATGCTGTATTGCACATTATACTTGGTTGTGCAACAACAACATCGAACAGTATATACAACAGTCCTCAATTTGAAAAAGGTGGTAATGGAGGGGGATTGCTGCCGAACAGGAACGTCTACCATTTATAAGTTGTTCGGCAGCGCTCATTGAGATCGCTGCCAACAGGGAATCGCTGCTAGCAAAGACCACCACTCATTTTATGTTTGAATGGGGGCGAGCCCCACGCAAATGATCTCCACTTTTGGTGACTTCTTAACCCATTTTGGGATAACGTTGTTGAAGGGGGTCAAGCCGCCTGCAAAGAATTGCACTACTACTTTTTAGTTTATCTAATTATTGGTAGTGTTCAGAGGAGGATGCAGTGACATTCAGAACTCCCAGGGTCACACTACCCCACCCCACCAAGGGAGGTGGACCATGTGGGCCCCTTGATGGAGGAGGCACACAATCCCTAGAGGTGAGATTGGCAGTGTTTTTCCTGGTACATTTCTGGGTAAAAGAGAAACCGCCAGCCACGGGTCCGTTTGCTTCCTCGAGCAGTGTGACTCTTCACCCGGTTTATGAGACCTGTGAGAGAAAACAGTGCCCATCCCAGGGAAGCAGGCCCACTGCAATGTTTCGAAAAAAGACCACCACGCTATATAAAACTGTGGCGCAGGCAGCAGGGTGGCCTGGAAACCAAAAGAAGCCCTGGAAAATATTTTCTCTGTGGCCCCACATTACACATGTTCAGCAAGCCCAACTCTTTTCCTATGAGAAAATGTGGAAACTAAATAGGTTACCACACAAAAGCGGGCCAGGGTGCAGAGGCCTACTGGGAAATCTCCCGAGTTCCCTACAGGCCTGTCCAGCCCTGGCGAGCAGACCCTTCTCCTTCCATTTTAGAAGTCAGAGTATCTCGCCTGCGCCTGCCCCTCTACACAGCAGTTCATTGCTACAACCCGTGCATTGTTCACACCTCCACGTGATGAATGGCGACAACGGCTCCAACTCCCAGCAGTTACAAATGAAAACAGTGAGCGGCAGCTAAAGCGCGGGCAGATTGATGGCCTTACCTCTGCTATACCTTCACGCAGCACGTTACTCCCGGCATATTGCTCCCGAAAGACCGGTTTAATGACTCGGCTGAACATAATTTACAATGGCTTTTCACAATGCAAAGCCCGTCGTTTCCCCTTTTGCAAACGCACATTGCAAACCTGTACCTGAAAGCATTGAGTCAGGCCTTAACTTTCTGTATTTTTCTTACAATTAAGCCTTTCTTTCTCCAGCTGTGAACACAGGCATACATGAGACAGAAACAACACCAATTAACATCAGACGGTGTTAAGGGGTGTGGACATGAGGACAGAACACCTAAGAGCTAATTTTGCTCCTGGCCATAGTTTGGCAATGGAGAGCCATTATGTGTAGATATAGGCATAGGCGACTTGCCGCCACCAAATATTGGTCATTTGCATAGTGGAGTGCAAATGTACAGGGCAAAAGGCGGCGTACATGTGTGTAAATGAATAAACGCTGGTAGCATTTACAATTACAATTAAACGCTGCCTGCTGGCTGGCAGCGTTTAATTATAATTGTAAATGCTACCTGCCATGAGAACAGTCATCCTGTTCCCAAGGCGTCCCTCTTCTGCCTCACCCCATCTATAGAGAACGCAGCACAGATATGTTGGTATTCCCTCACATGGGAAATGACTTATCTGAGATATGTTGCCCCTTTCTACAGGATCCTTAGAAATGGGAAGAAGAAGCAAGTGAATTTGAAATGGGCTTCTATGCGCGCCTGCCCATCTTGTGCCGCTTCCAATAGCACTGTTACATGTGTCTGTTGAGGGAAAGCGGAGAATCATTTCACCCAGAGAGCAGACAGTGTTCTCAAATATTAAAGAAAGTGTGATCTGTCTATAGTGCTGGTGAGTAGTCATTTGGCTACCACACAACCCTAATTTGAATTATCGAGGGTGGGCATGGCAGGTTGCAATCTGAAAGGATCATTTGGCCTAGTTACCTCGACCAAGGTTTTCCCCAGTCCTGAATCCATTCCTGCAGATTGTGAGCTTTGGCTCTAATGAGGCATCCACACTGCCAGAATTTCGAAAACAAGCATTGGCAAAGCCAATTGGTTTTTCGCCATCGGACGTCAAGTGGAATCTCAATGCTCAAATAATGTCAGGTTTATACTGCTGTTTAAGTGGGCAAATGAGCTATCATGTATAGCACACGATGCCAGCCAAATCACATCTAGGAGCTAAAGGCAGGGGAGAATGAATGAAGGGGAGCATTCAAAATGGGAGTGGGGACCTAAAGATGGGCATGCAGGAGTGACAGCTGGAGGAGAGGGCAGGACGCGCCTGGGCATGTAAATTAATATGTGTTCCCACTTGATCTCATTTAATTGCCATATCAATGGGCTTCCTTTTCCTGCAGGACAATGGAGGTGGTAATGGAATTATGAACACTTGAGGGCGGGGGGAGAGGGGTAATGTGTGTCTCAGAGAGATCCGTGGGTCACCTGCAGGTCACAGATTGAAACTGTACCACCTATGACAGCATGAGTGATGAAATTGTACAAGCATGTTTAAAACCCCTATGTTAAAAAAGCATGTTATTCTTTAATCAAATAAAAACTCTTTTGTAGTGCTGTACGAGTAAACCGAGTTTCGCCTCTAGGCCCTTCCTAGGCTTAGGGGCCTTGGTCCGTTCCTATGAGAAAGCAATCATTATAATGAGGCCATGCTTAGATGGAAAACCGCTTTACAATGTTTAGATCAATCGAACTGGTACATCCCCGATTTCCTTTGCCAACCTCTAGAAGACCTTATTCTTGAATGCTGCTTTTGTTTCCTTGTGTGTGCGCCTCTAGATATTCTAGATAGTAAAATGCTTGGATTGCCCAAGATTCCCTTGTTTCGCTTCTCGGCTTCTCAGTGATCACCCCCGCTTTAGTCATATCCTGATCTGCTGGGAGGTCACATGGCCTGGTGCACCTTGTACATTCGGGAATTCCCCCTCATATACTGCGCCTCCCACCCACATACGGGCAATACAAAGACACGATTAGTTTGTGCTGTATTGCTGTGTTCACCCTGGTCACCCTAGCAGTTCCCCATGCTTCTTCTAGGAGGATTCCATACAGTATTATTCTACACTTTATATATAAACTGTTCCTGGTTGGATGCTTTCTGCTTTCCATCCTCTTCTTCATTCATTGCTTCTTCTCATGGGTGTCAATCCAGAGGAGACGTCCCTCCATTCCACAGTTTTTCCCTGAGTTATTTTACCTTCATTGGAAGATGTGTGACTGCCTATGTAGAATTCAAGTTATCACTCCTTAAACGGCCCCAGAGATGGACCCATGGAGACGTTCCTTGGTTGCCATTATCGCCTACTGGTTGTGCATGGTATTAACTACGTGTTTCTTTTTTTCCTTTCCTCATGGTCCTTTCTAATATTAATTGGATAGCTTGGGTGGCTTTGGGTCCACACTGGTGATTGAGGCTTCTCCTCTCTTTCTCCTCCTATTCCCGAGTGGCTTGAGTAGCTTCAAGATCACACTGGTGGCTGACACATCTCCCCCTCTTGATAGCTTGATGGCTCTCCTCGTCCTCCTGCTCTTGAGTGTCTTGAGTGGTATCAAGTTCACACTAGTGATTGAGGCTTAGCTTCCTCCGATGGAGTGGCTTGAGGGAATTCGAGTTCACACTGGTGGTTGATGCTTCCCACCAGTGTGAACTCTCCTTAATGTTTTTCCACCTTGTAGATCTCTGTCCCAATGTCCCATCCTAGGGACGCAGAGATTTGAATCTTATTTTGGAACCTATCACCACTTTGGTATGCAACTATGGAAGGCTCAGTGAGCAATATGTAGGGTTGTGATGATCGCCACAATCACTAGTGGAAAACATTTCTGCTGTATCTCCATAATGACTATGAGCTTTGCTGGCTGCCAAGACATTGAAGCATCATCATTAAAGTGCAAGCAATGCCTCTGTTAAGGTCCAAAATGCCTACAGTGGAGGTATCTTGCAATTGGGAGCCTAGTGATAGTCTGGCATCAAATACTGTGACAGGTCTTCTCTGATCTCCAACCGGCACAGGGATTTACTCCAGGTCTGCTGATGCGGTGAACGACCTACATTACGCCCTTGAGGGTGGTGCACTTTTCTACTTTACAAGTTCCCAAAAGCACTTTTCTGCTGAGCTTCGTCAAATGTATTTGAATTTGCAGTGGCTTTACTAAGAAATTACAATCAAATGTATCAGGAGTCGGGTAGAGCGTCAAAATGCGGCACTAATGCTATTACTGCCGCATTTATGGCTCTTCCCAATCCTGAGTATGGCCCTGCCTGGACGCGTTCACCTCCAACTTAGTGCTGGAGGGGAATTCGCTGGCGATATGTGCATTTTCGGCGCTATTACTGCTGGAGGTATTTGAGGCAGCAGTAATTGCGCGACCCATCCCAATTGGGTCAAATGGGTAATGGGGATTTACTGCCTTACCACTACTCATATTGAGTAGCGTTAACACGGGCGTTATCCCAACGCAATTACCGCCAGGATACTGCCTAACTTGTGCTGAGGCCCGAAATCAACCAATCAGCCTTTCAATCAAAAATCTATTCAATCAGTAGAACTGTCAATGTACTTCTTTAAAAAAATATGTATTTTAATTTATAAAGCACCCAAAAGCCTGAAGGCGTCGAGTGCTGTACACAAGATCAAAAAATCCAAGTACAATTTGGTGTAAAAATCATTTAAAAATAAACCCCAAAAAACACATTTCACTAAAAACATCATAAGAGCGGAATTCAAAACCGATCTACAACTTAACCGTGAGATACATTATCAGGAAATGTCAATTTAAACAGATCGATTTTGAGAGCTTTCTAAAACTTAGCAGTGAGGAAAGTAAAAGCACCTGAACAGCATCTGAAAGTGCTTGCTTTGCGTACCCAGTGTGCTAAATTTGGGGATCTCAAGCCTTTCTACATCTCGACTCCTGGTGCTTCTTACCACTCCAGCGATGGATTTAACTATAAAAAAATAAGCGCATCAAATCCACTATGGCATTCAGACAAGATTGCAGAGAGAGGGCACAGATTTGGCACGCCACTTTTAGGTATAATTGATTGTCATCCGTGTATTGGTGGAGGGAGATGAGCCCGAGCCCTGAAGTAGACCTGCAGGCAGCTCCATGTACACATAAACCAACATAGACAGGGGCGACGCCCAAGGGACACTGCAGGTAACTGGAACTAGGGGGAAGGGGGTACCTAGAGGTACCATTCTGTGCACACTGAAGATAATGAGATAGCTACGATGATAACCACTGAAGAACACCCCCCACTTCCCCCTTTCCCAAGCCAGTGGCAAGAATGGTCAAGAGTGCTTCATGATGGACTGTGTTGATTGCAGTCAAGAGATCCGGGAGCAGAAACAAACGGACATACCCCCCCCCCCACGCCCCCACAACCATCGTCCACTACCTGCACTATTGCCACCCAGTGGCAGAGCAACATCCAAAACCCGACTATTAGTGCCTGAGTAAAGAATTAGAAGTGATGTCGTCCCCAAACAGGTGGCCACATAACGCTCTAGACATTTCCCCCAAAACATTCAACTATGATAGGCCCAAAGTTCGCTAAATCTGAGGCATGCAATATGGCCTTCTTGCACAAGAGGTGAACCTGGCCCATCTTATAGACGCGAGGCGAAATGCCAGGCTTCACTGAAGAGGCAAATACGTGACAGAGCTATGGAGCCTGTGGCCAGGCCATTGAGGGGAAAGGGCCATCAGAATAAGATGTAGCTCTCATGGACTTTAACCAGGATAGACAGCTGTCTTAAGATAAGGCAGGAATTCCTCAAAATTGGTAACGGTTTGAAGAGGTAACTGGTACTTCGAGGCACTACAACAAGCCTTTAGAGAGGTCTCAGATTTTACTTTTGTTTCCTCTTTTAACAAAAGTAGTTGTTAAAACAGGAAACTTCATCCAATGAGAGTGGCGTTCAGGTGCTTTTATTGGGGTACGGCAGCCCTTCGGACAGGAAAAGCTCTCTCCGGGTCGACTTTGGACCGCAGAAATCTTATTCTATACAAAGAATGTTTTAGCATCCGTATATGTTCCTTTTAAAGCACATTTACATGTTTTCGAGTTGTCTTAACCTCTGCATCTTTTGAATGCCACAATTTGACTCCAATTTTATGGAAGTTCCTGTTAAGGTATGTCTTTCCCTAACTTGAGAGTCGTGTAATGGAGAGAAATGGTCAGTCATCTTTCCTGAAGTAATACAGTTTGGCCAACTTATTAGGACACACAAAGGGGAGAAAATGTCTAGTCTATCCAGGGCTTTAAGTGAGCTGGTGCTAGCGGGGGAAGAGCTCCAGCAGGCTCTGATAATTGTACCTGACACGTGGCCGTGCTCGGGCTCCCTAATGTCCACTGCTAACCCCAGCCCACTAGAAGCCGAGGCATTTTTTCTAAAGCCTGAAGCTCTCACGCATATGCGAGAACTTCAGGCTTTAGAAGAAAAAAAAACGTGCCTGCCTTTCCATTACGGCACTAGCCCCCTGCAAGGCACCCCTTTTCAGACATTCAGGCATCATCACCCTCACGCCCCAGGTACGAGGGCAGTGATCGACTCTAAGTGGTACCTGGGATGGGGTCGGTGCCGCAATTAGGTGGCAACACTTAACTGATTTGGATACCTCCTGTTAGGCTACGGCCCTTTTGCAAAATCGAGACAGCGCTCTTACAGAGATGTGGCGTAACATGCGGCATTCATCTGAGGCAAGTGTTGCCTCTAGATTGTGGCGCTGACCCAGTGGCATGCCACGCCCATTTTAAGCCACGTCCCCCTAAGAGCCCCGGCACGAATTGGCAGGCCACTTAAAGCACTGAGTGTATCAATCCAAAATTGCTTCAGTCAGTCAATCATTCAACGTTCTTCAACTGGTGATTGCAGATTCTCCTTCACCCTCCAAACATGCGGCTGTCCTTAAATGCAATCTCTGACTGCAGTCTGTTTATTACAAACTAGTGTACAGGCCTGTGTACATGTGCCAAAGTGCAGGTTTACATTGACAAAGTAGGACCACTATATATCCTAAGCCAACAGGGCCCTCTAGTGGTGACAACAGGCACAGCTATGCAAATTGGCATTTTCTCTATAAATCCTTAGGAAACAGCTCCCTCCAGCGGTGACAACAGGCGAAGCTACTGCATCAGGCAAACATACAGGGACAAACATACATCTGGCCTTTTTGTTATATTGTTAGATGTGCTGTAGTTTTCTCCCATTTCATCTCTCAGACACACACACCTTTCCCCCCTGTACACACGATTGCAATTAACTTTCAGTGGGCGGAAATGCAAGAGCCCCATAGGCTTAACGCACCCGGCCAAGTTTTACTGCCAGATGCAGAAGCCGAGCAGGGGAAGCGTGTGGTTTCACATGTTGGCCTATTGCGATGTGATTTTCATTTCGGGACAGGGTTGCCAGGGTTGAATTACTTCCTTTTAATTTGCTCGTGTGTCCTCCCGCGGCAGCTCCCCCCCCCTCCCCCCGCTTCCCCAGAGCGTCATGGCCTGTTTGTGTAGGGATTACAAAGCGGGTTCTGGTTTATTCACGGGGAGAAATTAAGTGAGAATTCCCTCCAAATTAGCCCAGCGGGCCAACAAAAGCGCGCCAGAATGCGGATGTAACCACGGGCCTGGTCTGTTTGTAATGAAATACAGACAAGAATTTCGTATTTTGCTATTTTTCGCCAGGGTGCTCAGAAATCATTTGCCCCACGCAGCTGTGGCTGACAAAAACACCGCACAAAGCATGCAGTTGTGGGCTGCACAAAGTGCCCTGAAATGTGCAGGTACAAGGTTCACTACAATAAGCAGGTACCGAACACTAATGTCAGTTTGTGTACAGTACATACAAGCAGATTCCAACTCTCCCTGCGTAAATAGGTCTCGCCGCCGCCACCGGGCTCGTGGCGGACGAGTGGCTGGGGAATGCAATTCAGATTTGGTTACCCCATAAAGTAGTCATTTTTGTGACATTGACAGACATGCAAAAATGCACACGATAAACGTATCTCTGTAGCTAACATACACCCAAGTGAATCAGATAAAAGGGGGGCATATGACATGTGCAGTGGCATCACCAAGGCTTTAGGTGGGACAGGGCTAGCTGGGGTGCAACCCTGACAATCTTCAAAAAGTGCTCCTGAGCCAGGGCTCTGCAGGGCTCCCCGGACTAGTCCTAGGAGACCCAACCTCTTCAGACAGCTCTTTTGTTTAACAGAATCGCTGATGATTAAAGGGTTGCCTGCAGGTCGAAGATTCTGATTGCAAAACAGAGCCTTTTAACCACACTGCTCTGTTGCGTGAAAGGGTTTCCTGAGGGTTTGCCACCTCTCACAAAGAAACAAAAGTAGAGGCGAGGTACACAGGTGTGCTCTAGCACCTTGAAGCCTCTCATGTGCTAGATGGAATTACCAATAACGATCGCGGACCCAAATAACCGGACAGTAGGGCAATCTGGAAAACAACAAGCTGTAGTCCACATATTCACAACCAAATGTGAATATACAAAGGTTTTATACCTTGATATGCATCATGTATGATGTCATCCTACGTGGCAAACTATAAAACATATTGAAGGGGGGATTGGTTAAGTGAACATATATATATATACATCAATATATCATGTAAGCTCACTTGCTTAAGGATTTACATCAACTCTGTGTTTCAGATCTAGCCAATTTAAGTGCGCACCAAACGCTCTTGCCCTACACAGAGAAAGAAAATAAAAGTGCAGATTGGTCCACCTGGAAAAAAAACAGACAACAATGGAGAGGTCAAGGGCAATTTCCCCTCACTCAGCCACAATGATCAACTACACTACTCATGCTACAACACCACAAACTGGCACACAGAAATAAAGTGAGATTGGCCAAGAAAATGCCACCTCATTCCAGTCTCTCTCTCTCTGGCATAACATCCGAGAGAGATAGTCTGAGGGGTATATAAGAACGGCACTGGAGAAACATCTGCATGGAAATGCCAGTAACTGAGCTGCACAAGCCTATCCAGGGACAACGAGAAGTGCCAACATGTTGATTCACTTCAGCAGCCCCCACACCCCCTGCATTGAGCCCACCTGCCCTGACAAAGCTGGCATTCAAGATGGAGTCTCATCAGTTGTGTCAAATAGAAAGCTCGGGAAGGGTTTCCAGGAAAATGTTCTCCCCTCCATGGTGCACATTGTTTGAAAACATTTCGCCCCACAGTGCCGAGGCCTTTTTTGGTGATTTTGGTATTTCCCCATTCAATGCCTTCTAATGTTTTCTGTTTCATTAACCCCTTAAGTGCCAAGCACGAGCTATCTCGTCCTTGGCAACAGGGAGGTAATCCCAAGGACGAGATACCTCACCCATGGCACTTAAGGGGTTAATATTTGCATTTACAGGCCAGCTCCATTTCCACCATGCCCTAAGCCAGAGCAAAATGAATATATGAAAAGAGAGAGGGAAGCAGCCGAAACAGAAACTATTTCAAGGAAGGCCTTTGGCATACCATGTTAGTGCCGCATCACATAGCATTCAAGACTTTTCAAAGTGATGTCTAGGTGCATCTGATGGGAGCTGTGCCCATCCAAACTATGGACTACAAGGCCTCCAGCGGCATAAAATGGAGAAGCATTATGGAGCACAACATCTCAGAGGCACTGTCTCCCCACACATTGGAAGCCCAAAGGGAGTGGGGGGCGGGGGGTACCACACACTAGCCCCTTCAAACCTAATTTTTGGTGGGTCACACTGGCCTCACTGTGCCCAAGGGGTTCTTGTTGTGCTATCACAAAGCAAAGTTCAGGGCCACTCTTGCAACCATTGAATGTGTGACTGACGCTACTATATACAGCCAAACAATGCGACGAAGCATTAACAAATTACATTTATTGTGTGTGAATTATGTTTGCATGGAGTGACTGAGGGGGCAATGGGAACATTATTATTTAATTATTAGAAGCATTTGTTAAAGCGTGAACCAGCCGGTTGGCAAATGGAGCCCTGTAGATTAGAACCAATACAATTTGATAGAAGAGCAAAGAAACAACAATTAAAACAAAAACACAAATTAAAAAACTAAAACTAAAAACAAGTCCCAAGAGTCAAGCACATTAAGAATAAAGACCCTTTAATTGGGAACAAGAAAAGTCCTCAAATCTTTACAAAAGTTAAAGAGAGAAGATGCAAAGTGTAAAGTGATGGGGAGAGAAACTCAAAGGGTGACACAAGAAGAAGCGGGAGTTGCAGTAGATGATCTCTTCCCTGGGGGAATAGTCACACCAACCAATTCTTCACTCGGAGTGTCAGGAAGCCCACCCAAACTGAGCAATGTATCTGCCAGATATTCTGGTTGCTGCAACTGAATTGCTTTAAAAGCACTATAACCGAGCTAGAAACATGTGCATGATCCAAAGGCCTTCAGTGTAGAGTTGTGAGAGTCGTGGTGACATGATCATATTGTGTCACGCCAGGTATTGAATGCTCCTTTTAGACTCCTCAGTATACACTGTGGAACGCCCACAAGCAGAGAGAGCATTGTCTCCATCAATGCGGGATCAGACCAGTGCTGCGACAGCTGATCCAAAAAGATCACACGGCTGAATTTGGCACAATCAAGCAATGTGATATGTCACAGTCTGAACTTTTTACATCACATGAACTTGCATGGCCAACTTATTCTCAAGCTAAAAAACCTAGCAAGCAGATGGGAGGAACTAAACTAGGAGGAGCTCCGTCTTCGCCTAAGATGGTCGGCCAACCACAAATCTCATCATTTGGTTTCCCAGAAGAGCACAAAAGATATCCAGGCTTCGCCGTATTCAATTTGAGATTTGCGACCAACATAGTGAAATGTCTTGAGTGATCTGTCCGTTTCATGAGGAGCCAGCATTGGGGCACTTTCAGTACACTGATCCACTTGTAATCACCCTTTATTTCCATCCATGGCACAGTTCTGGAAAGGGCCGCGCCATGGCGGCCATTGCGGAGGGGGAATAATTCATGCTAGCGCCACTCAATGTGGATGATGTTGACACCTTTATGGGACGTGTGTACCTTGGACACGGCGCCGAGCTCCACTTCCAAGCAACACACCGGAAAGCATTTCAAATGCCAGAAATACTGAAGGGAGCTAAAACATGGGACTGTAAGTTACAGCCGAGGAGCCCTTTCCTCCAGGAAGAGTTTTGCATTCCAATGCCAGGCACTTAGGAGTCATCACAAGGCATGCTTTTCTTCTTGGGGGAAATTCCATATTTTCTTTTTGCTCTGGTGAGGTCATGGTGGAAATTGGCTTGGCCCGTGAATACGATTAAACCTTGAAAATAGCAATGACAATAAAAGTCGAAAAAGGGGAGCTGATTTTTACATATTTTCTCTTATGTGCATTTGGTGCCGTTATTAATGTTGTTTTCTGTTATTGAGCACCACTTTTGCAGAGAACACTATAGCGTATTAGCAAGACTTTTTACATAAAGTGAAAGAATTCCTTAATGTTTCCTTCACATAAATTCTGCTTAGCTGTTGGTTATTTGTATGGGTTTCTGAACTGCAGATTTTTTCAAAAAAGCCTCCTGGATAAAGCACGGTACATGTCTCGAGTGGTGAGTCTTCATGCACGATGAAGCTTCAAGATTTGAATACGCCAAAGACAGTCAGGCAAGATAACTCTTGCCTGACACAAATTTGGCCCCTGCGCATGCTCAATGTGGTGGTCGACTCGGGGGAGGAACTGTTTCTGCGAATGAATATAACATGGGATGAGCATTGAACAAGCAGGAGCAGACATTGAATCTTCTTTAGCCATTGCCATTTGCCTTGCTTAGCAAGGTTGGGTCTGGAATGCATGGCATCAGCAACACCCCAACCTTAGCAGGAGGCTTTTAGACCAGGCCTGTGCTCCCACACTAATGCTGCAGTAAAATAGAGGCAGTAGGCCTCCAGAGCAGACAGCTGGACCACCATTAACAATGTCTCCCTAAAAGAGGAGCAAAAAGGCTCTCATGTACTCCAGTGGCCCCACTGGACCCGCAAGCCCTTATCCACATCTGGTCAGATCTTGGCAGGCCAGAATGTAGAACGTTAGAAGACAGGCATAAAAGTGGTGTGTGGTGATATGTAGATCAACCTTTAGGTGATTCAGACAAAGCCAATGTGATTGTGGATGGGGCCACCCGCCCAGGCAGGGTGCATGAGAGGAACAGCACACCCCTCACTGGCCTATCAAGGCTTGTGGCTTGGATTCCAGGCTCTACTCATTGCATGGGTCTATTCTAGCCACACGTGAAATCATCTTGACCCAGGAATATTCCTTTCTTCAGGCTCTCCCACAACTTCCGGCAAACGTTTCCAGGCAGAGCTCCAAAAAGTAGGGAAGGCAGAATGTGATGAGGAGAAAGGGTCTTTTTTTACCCATCCTGGAAAATAATAAGTGGAGCTCCAGTTAGCAAATCTTAATGGCAGACTTTGAAGGGAATCTTTCCGGGTTCCCAGAAGAGAGGCACAGACTACAGAGCATTTGAGGAATGCAATTTTTCCATTTTTAATGTAGGACTGACAAGCGATCAAGCCTGTCAGAAGGAATAATCACAAGCTTGGACTATACCCTCCACTCCACATGCACACATGTGTCCTTGCGCACATACACACACACACACGCATGCCCGCGTGCGTGTGCACCACACACACACACAGACACACTTTACCTGCAGTGTCACATGACTTCATCTTACTCAAGCTCCAAATCGTACCATCTATGCCTTGCAAAGCCACCAGGGCAGCTAGATGTTCTAGTGCCCCCGCCTCCTGTCTTCAGAGGCGAAGAAGCAGATGAAGCAGTGCAATGCCGCATACTGATTTTAGAGTCATCGTTCCAGTTCGACCATCATCAGAACAATGCCCATGTGCTTGTCTTAGTTTACATCTACTTAGCTTTTATGAGACTGCACCCAGGTGTGGCATTCATTGCGATGCTTCCCATAGAAAAAGGCCTTAGTGTCAGGCAGAGTTGTGTTTAATGGGCCCGGATGAAACAATGTTAAAAACGAAAACGTCTGAAAAAGTATAATTTAGCGACAAGATCTCGTCAAATCCTTATGAAATTTGCGCATTTCAGAGACAGCTACACACGCCTTCTAGTGCTGGTAACAATCAGCTATGCCAGCAACCAGATTTTCAATTAATGCACAATTAGAGTTGGAGATTTGATACATCTAATGCATAATTATAGTTGTATCTTCCAGCACAGAATGGTAGAAGCAGGACACACGGAGCAGAACCAGGAATACCACGCATTCCAACATGCCTTTTCAAAACAAAAAGAGAACGAGGTGCACGTGATCCGTATATTATATTATTAAATCACGTGGTTTATTATATTCAGTAAATCTCAATTAAAATGTAAGTATTTAGACAAACATCACAGATTCTTGAATGCAACACAAATGAACCCGAGTTCTGCACCAAGAGGCCTTCCCTGAGAACTTGTTATGATTCTAAAATAAGGGAACATGAAATAAATGTGCCCACACCAATTACATGTGTTTATTGTCTGTTAGAGTTTAAACAAAACAAAATAAACGTTTCACACAAAATATCACATTGAACTAAAAAACTATTCACCAGAACAGTTATCCACAATAAATGTAACATCACAGAGTACAATTCCTAATTCATCGTACAGTCTAAAATCAAGCGAAAGTCAAAATATAGTTCATTAGAAACTATTTCAGAAATAACATCAATCTACGCCCCCAATAATGTCGTTCAATAGGTCAGGAAAGAGCATATCTAAAAATCTCATAGCTCCAATCATCATAGACACCGGCGGATGTACAAGCAGAGTGTGCCACATTGTTTCAATCCTTTCCAGTATTGTGGCAGACAAGAATCTTCCAATTGTGTCGTCACGGGGAATACGTTTAGAACATACTGTTACCAGGGGATATAGGGTTTCAATTTCCCTATGACAAAGCCGAAATAACCTCTCACGTCTCTGGCCCCTTTTACCTCACCTGTGGCAAATAAGTTCAACTTCAAATAGAGCCAGGTTTGCCTAGGTTTTTGGGAAGGGTATTTCTGCAATGAAACATTCATTCCTCCACTAGATATTATGTCATAGATAAAATGCTCAAACACCCTATATGCTGACAGAGGCCTCCTATTCTCAATCCAATCCAAGTCAGAGAGGCATTTCCTGGCTGTATCTGGTCCACACACAAGCATTTCTTTATAGATAACACTCTCTGCCATAATCATAGACATTTTTTTAGCCCAGAGAGAGGTTTACAAGCATCTGCCAACAGTCCACATTGCAGCTCTACAAACAGGGAGCCAACCGGCGAAACAAGTAAACTTCAATATAGTTGCAGGCTTCTCAATCGATGCTGGCTTGGATTGATATGGTGCCTAGAATATGTCTTATTGCAGGCAAGGCGGTACCCCCTGGCAGAGAGAGAGAGCACCTTTCCCCAAAGTTTGCCCTCAAACTGCGAACAGGTCCCCTTTGCATTAGTCACTTCAGCACCAGGTATTACACTTGGAATAATTTTTTGGCAATAGAATTTCAATACAGGAAGAAGAGAAAAATGACCATATTTCCTGTCAAGTTGCCTCAACTAAGACATTGATTGAAACATTTCAAACTTCCAAGGTGACCAGTGTTTGTAGAGTTTATTAGTCATACAAATCTTCGTTCCAAAATATGTAAAACATTGGACCTGTTCTAATTTCTGTCTGTTAATCGACCAATAACATTTATTTTTTTACATTTTTCTTAATTTATTTAAAACGAGACCTTTGGATTTTGCTACACTAATTTCTAGGCCAACACTCTTGAAATAATCATTGGATGCCAGTAATGCTCTCTCGAGACCTATGTGTGTATAATCGAACAGAGCCAAATCGTCCACATACAAGAGGTACGGATAGACAGGGCGCCCAGTCTGGGGGGATAGGAATTCATTTCTGCAAAGGACCTTCCTAAGTCAGCTATATAGGCATTGAAGAGGAAAGGGGCCAACACACATCCCTGTGATTACATATAGAAAAAATAGGATTCCAAAAAAGTGTTCTAAAACCCAAGGACAAAACTGTACAAAGATGTGCCATCTGCATGTGTCTCCATGGCATCAATGTTTAAGAATGGAGATGAAAAAAATGGTATTCAACGAAAATACCGTATTTAAAATCCCCCATCACCCAAAGTCCTGCATTTTGGGACTACAAAAATCTTGTACACCAAAATACCAAATGATGGGAGCGGGGGTTGTGGGTGTGTCCCTCGCTCCCATAATTCAGTATTTTTGTCTGCGGGGGCCGTGCAGGTTCTGCCCGCAAACACAACATGTGTTGGGGGACCAAAAAAAAATATACCAAAAATGTCAAATTTCAAAAATTGAACCGATTGTGTTCCTGATTTTTTAGTTCGAGATTTTGGTTTTTGTAATATTAACGTACAACCGAAACAAAACACATGCATACATGGCTGGCCTATGTACATCATAACAGAAACAGAAGACATTCTTGATACACGGCCTGGGAACATGGCTGACAGCCCTGGTAGACACAGAACACGTACTACCCACGGTGCCCTGTTGCAGGAATGGATGGAAAATATAGTGTGCCTGTGTACTTGGAAGGCAGACATAGAAAAAATACTAAACGTTGTGGCTTAATGAACACATTAACAAAGCAGATACATGTTCTAGTAATCAACAGGAGGCCCATAGAATAGAAGACAGAAAATGGATACCAAACAAATTGTTAAGTTCGTATACAGATAGCTGAGTCATGTTCAATGTTAACTCCCTCTGCAGCGGTGGTCGAAGTGAGCGGGAGCGGCTGGGAGCAGTGCTCCTCTACTTTTTTAAATTACGTTCTACAGCTCCTATACTTTTATTTTAAAAAGAAACCGTTCCGGAACGGTTTTGTTTTAAAATAACAGTGTAGGAAGAAGTTGAGTCTTGCACTTCCAGTGCACTACACTGAACGCTCCCTTAAACAACAGGTGCATGTGTTTGGGGGTTTGTATTGTATGTTGGAGGTGGTGTGATGATGGGTTTTGTGGGGATTGGGTGCAGGCTTGCAGGGCCCATAGCTCCACTACTTCTTTTCGTGCACTTCGACCACTGCTCTGCAGTTACTGTTATCTTACTCAGCCACCTTGCTTCGTGTTGGCAGAGAGCAAGATGTCTGTTTCCACCTTGTTTCCCCTTTTGGGATCTGTTCTATGCTAAGAATCGGGGTCCTCTAAAGTTAATTCTTGCATTAGGTACTTGCTCGGACATTGTCAATGGTTATCGTCCGGTGTCACTCAGCTCTGGAGGTTCGGATACTTTCTGTGGTTGTTTCTTTGAGCCACAGTACTTCCACATTTGTTTTACGATTCATGTAGCACAGCAAACTACAAATGTAGCAGTGCAGCCGGTCAAACTATTTATTTCATACATTTTTCTTGCTCCAGACTGAACACTATGGGTCCGATTCACAAGGTCTTTTGGTGTCTGCAATTGTATTCACGCCCAGAAAATTCTCCATTTGAGGGCCCTGAAAATTGCAACTGATTTACAAACAGTGAATAAAGGTTTTTACGAACTGTAAAGAAGGTCATGTGGGCAAATTGCGCCCCTGTGCAAGTCTGGCACATGCATATCTTTAACTAAGGGCCCGATTCTTGGAATGTTTTGCACTGCTGAAAAGTGACTTTGCAATGCCGACACATGGCCTGATTCATGGAACTGTGCAAAGTGTATTTTTGCATTGCAAAGCCATTTTGCAGTACTGACTTTGTATTGCAAAAATATGCTTTTCACAGTTCCATGAATCAGGCTTTCTGTCTGCAGTGCAAAGTCACTGTGAACCGCGCAAACGATTTCATGAATCGTGCCCAATGGGTGTGTCTGGAGGAATAGACCGGTGCAGCGAATCAGAATGAGGTGTCACAGGTACGTGTCGTGGAGTTGCCCCTGTTTTACAAAACTATTAGGTAAAACTGGTTAATTTGTGAGTGCAAAGTGCAGTAATGGATAGGTAACATTTTGTGAATCACCATGTGTGTACGATTTGAGTGCGGTTGCGCGTCCAAATTCCATCTATCACAGTTTGCTCTGTAAATTATAGTGCTTGTGAATCAGGTCCCCTTTGTATCGGTTTTTTCCAATTTCATATAAACTGCACGTTCCACCTCAATCCATGATTCATGTTGTGTCGCTTTTTCTTCTGGCAAGAGTCTTGTCTTGCATTATTACAGTCTGCAAGTTGTTGCTGCTTGCAAAGTCCCTTGTGATGGGGGGGGGGGGCATGCAGTTGCCAGGCTCTGTCTTTGTACATTTCTGCACTTTGCGTTCTGAAAGATGCGCTCGAGCAGACATTTTCTATTTCATTTGTGAGCCTATAATTAGATGCCCTGAGAAGAGATCCATCATCGGCCAGCCCAATGATTTTTGGCACCTGCACTAAGTTCTAGTCCCCTCTCCCATGACGCCATCACAACCCCACTTCCTGTTAGCCATTATGCTCTGTTGCTCCTCAACATGCCAACTCTGCTGGTTGCACACTATGGGCATTCATGGAATGTTTAATGCTGTGCAAATTGACTTTGTGCTGCCAAAAAACACCCTGATTCACAAACTCATTTTGCACTGCAAAAGTACATTTTGCACTGGTAATTAGGCCCATTTAGCATGGTGCAAAGAACACTTTTTTGCAGTCCAAAGTGACTTTGCATTGCAAAAATACACTTTGCACCACTCTATAAATCAGGGCCAGTTCAACATGTTTGTTGGCAGTGCAAAGTCATTTTGCACTGCGCTAAACGTTCCATTAATTAGGACCTATGAGACAAACCTATCTTCCTTGTGCCTAGAAACATGTTCTAAGTGTAATAGGCTTTTTTGGGGGTCACAGAAACAAATTTAGAAAAAAAGTAAAGGTGGACCATTCTGCTGCTATCTCTGCTTTGAAGTAAGAAAGCGAACCACGCTGAATGGTGTATTGGTTTTAATGTTTCAAAGTAAGTGGCTGCGGAAGGTCCCAACCAAGCAGAGGTCCTGGAGCTGGCGAAACCCTGCAACTGTACAAAGCTACTTTCAATTCTCTCTGCTGTGTATTCAAGTCTGATATGATAGGTGCTACAATTAAGGCAATAAAAGAGGGAACCCTTTAATGCACATCAGAATCCGGAAGTAGCCTGACTGCTGGGCATAATCGGCTGAGTGAGCACTCACCTTCTGTCCATCCATCCCTGGGACACCAGGCAGCCCCAGCGAGCCCTGTAGAAAACCAGAGAGTTGGGATTAGTTTGAAAAAGACAAACACATGCACTTTAAATATATTGCCCATCCATGATGCGGTTCAGCCCAGGAGCGTATAGGGCCCTGTGGCGTGCTTTGCCCACGACTACATTTCCTCGTGCCCCGTAAACACTGCTCTACAGAATTGACATGAAATATGTCTTGGTTACCAGGACAATGGAAATGATCTCAGACCATGCATGCATGCCTGGTTGGCTCTTTTGAACAAAAGATTAGGTTGTTTGAGGCTTGAGGGGCTAGGTGTACAGTACCCCTCCAGAGGAAGTGCTATGAATGCTTTCAGTTGTTAGTCTGAACCTAAACCAAATTCTTGCTATGTATGCACCAAATCAAACATACATCAGGCATAGGCTGGTTGGCATTGCACAGGTCGACATTTTGAGTTTGAGGTATTGGCTGGCAGAGTCACCTATAAGCCGAAAGTAGAGTACAGATAGGAAGACAAGGCATATGAGCAGGAACACACAGCTTTATGGTGTTATTTGGTTATTTTCCCACCCATTGATTGCCCGGGCCATGCTAATCCCTATGGCCATTCCCACCAAGTTCCTGCCTCTCCCTGCCCAAAACATCTCATCATGGGAACTCTTTGAGCTCGCTTTAATCAAACCGTATTATCAAACTTTGCACTCGATTGTGCCTGCCAGTGTTTTTCAAAGCAGTCTTCTGGGAGTTAACGACTTAATTGGAGTTGTAAATGCATTACTGGTGTAATAAAAATGTCTAAACCAGGACTGACTTGAGCCACTCGAATCATAATAAGCTCTATATGTGTCCTTCACGGAAGTCCTGTTAAAAATAAGCATTGGCAAAGCCAACACTTTTTGCTTGTGTATAAGTATTAGGCATTTGCCAGGCACTGCCATTAGATGTCCAGGTGCTCACATCATTCTGCACCTGGTACCATTAATGGCTAATGAATACCCTTATGGCAGTTCCTTGCAAGTATCTTTCCCATGTCTACACAAAAGCCCAAACAGTTGGCATTTGCAATGCTTGTTTTAATTGGGGTTGGAATTTGGTGAACTAACGAAAGCAGATGAATCCTGGGAAGGTATCCACAGAAAGAAACAAATATGTCATTGTGTAATGGCAGTGATGGAAACTATGATGCGTGCTGTGTGGTCGGCTGCCAAAAAGATGGCATTCAATGGTCTAGAACTCCTCTGTTAGTGAAACATTACGGGGCTGCGAACCGCCTCTGCATATCACGACTGGAAGAATACCTGTTTTTTCTAAATTGTGGAAATAAAGAACATGAAATTATTGCAACAAAATATCTTGTCCTCCATCAAATTATAGACATGAATTGTCATGATAACTGTGGGCAACCTCTTCCCTATGGGAGCAAATGCAACAGCAGAGCCACTGAAGAGCCATGGCCTCCACGTGTAGTTCGTGAGATCCAGTCCTCCTAGAACCTAGACCTCCAACAGAGATGCAATAACGCTGCCTTCTGTCGGTCTGCGATAAAGAACGCCCGCATGAAGCGAGTGCTCGGCCTGGCAGTGAATTGGACAATTCCAATGGGGACACTGCATAGGCCACCTGTGACCCGTAGAACACCGGGCTGAAAAAAGATCCAGGGGCAACTGGAAAAAGTCAGCCCACAGTAATGGAGGCTCTCGGTGGTTCACTCAAACCTCTGGCATTAGTGGGCTTAAAATTCTTCTTGGCTGGTAACTTTGAATGTCCAATTATACAGAATTCTGAGTAACATACATGTGCATTATGCAGACTATCCCAAGGCTCGAGACAGCCTGTGCTACAGACGGGCTTGCTACTAGTTTTGAAGCAAAATCAATTCACTGCAGGTCAAATAATATGCAAGCATGGCAAGTGTGTTTTGTAGGCAGGCATCGGGAGGTCCACATTCTTGAAGGTAAAAACAATCAAACACCTTTCTAAAATAGATAATTTTTGTGATCTTTTGTGCTATTTCAGTGCCCCTTACTGGCCAGCAACGAAAAGCGAGGCCGTGCTGTGGCAATTCGATCGACAGAATGTGGTCTGGCCTCCAAACACTAACATCAACTTCCATATTGGAAAATCCAAAGTTCAGGCACAATTCGTCCCTTTCTCCCTATTTATGATCACATTTGGTGACAGGGAAGTGGAATGTTCATTCACATTGCAGCCTGTAGCCCATTGGGTTCGGGAAGCATCAAATGCTGGACAGGCGGTTTCTTGGACAAAAGGGTGATTTAGTGCCAATCATGTCATTTGTACAGAATCATTTGTTAAAAGAGGACAAAACAGGGGTAAAAAAGTGTGCCCATACAGGGGGTGATAGGAGGGCTTGCAATGCTGGAGTAAAACATAGGAAAAATTGCTGCCACACGGGCACAAACACACACACACTTTGGCATTTGAGTTGAAGGCCCATCAAATTAAGCCTTTACAATACTATAAGCCTAAAAAAGAATTGCCTGTTTAAGCTATTTTATTATCCATGCAGAGATATTGTTTTTGAACCTTTAACATTTAAATTATCATTGCTATTACATCCTTACTATGTTTAGAATTCCCATTTCCGGGAACATTCCAATTGTTCATTTTGTACGTGTTTTGCATTGTGGTTCTTTACTGCATCCCCTGGCAGGTGTTGCAGGGTAAGCCTTGGGCTTGGTCCAGCTACCAAAAAGTAAAGCCAAGATTGCGGTTAGTGTGCCCCTGGTTCTCACTATGTCGCTATGTCCAGATGTAGTCGAAACACAGGCACTGTTCCATTGCCGCCACAGCTGGATGAGGGAGGGGGGCTTAATACAGCTGATACACAAAAGTGCATGCTTGGTGCACCTGACCTGTATGTAGCCTGGTCGCATAGGAAAGGTCTTTCCACAACCATCATGTATTGGGTGATCTAATTGTTTTGAAAGAAAGGATTTATGTTGTTTCCACTGAGTAAAGGCGTATAAGGGTGTCTTCATGACACCAGATTGAAGGATGAAACTTGCATCGCTCAACACTGCAAATAAATTCGCCGTTGGGTGCTTCTACACTGAACAGAAGAGACCATTTTCCTGAATCGCTTCACAGTGTTGCTCATGAGACACCCTGCAAGGCTGACATCTGTAAAGGGGGGGTGTCATGAGTGGGTTCAGAGTGGTCATCTAGATCGTGATACTTGGGCAAGCTTGCACACCCAGCTAAGTGGAGCGTGGGAGTATGGGATCAATTGATCCCGGTCGGTTGCCTCTTAAGTGAAAGGGAAGGTGTGCGCACCTGCCAATGTCCGTCCGGTAGCCTTTTGGTTAGCGACATAACCTGCGTCATTATGGGCAGGATGTGACTGATCGTGATGCACTAGCCTCCTAGCTACCAGCCGCTTGACCATCGGTGATGCAGGGCATCTGGGAACAAGGAGACTTCCAGTACAGGCGACGTATCATCCACATACAAGTCTGACCTCAGCCGCGCAGGCACCGTTCTCGCTGGCTCTTCCAGAGTGAGAACAGTGCTTTCCCACCACAGGACCGTCATGGGGCCCACTGGCCCAATGATGCGAGTAGCACTAGTCTGCTGTTCACCCAAGCAATGGTTTAAAGGTTTAGGCTCAGTCTAGGGCCGCTAACCTGCACTCATCCCCATACACCGCGCGGAGCTGACTCGACACCTGGCACGTAGACGCCTTGCTATCAAGGGACGTGGAGAGTGGAAAGCCGGCTGATATGCTATGGTTTAGCAATGTATTGCGGTCTGTTCCCAGAACCTTTCAGTGCAACTCTTAACGTAAAACTCCAGTATTCTCCCAACTCTGCATCACTGGTGTTGGGGGGACCCGTGGATATGGACCCCCACTAACACAGCAGCAGTTGATATTGCAAAACTAATCTTAGAAGCCGGTCTAAGCTATCCTCTGCAGTCTTTTCCTCCACATTCATTATTTGTGTTTTAATTTAGATTATGACTCTGCTAATGTGTGTAGCCCTATTGTGAGGACGTGTTTATAGAATCGTGTTTGTTCTAATGTTTGCTTCACTGGCAATTTAATTAATTCACTGTGAGGGTTTGTAATTACCGGTTTTTGCAAAAAAAATAAAAAGGGCAATACCAGTGATGAGGAATCCTCCACAATCCTGCGCTGCGCCTCTCTAACCTGTTGCGATACCACTTCTGCCACTGGAGGTACCCATCCAGTGTGTAGCAGGGCATAAAAGATCCCTGAAGAAGGACATCCGAGGAGACGGTGGCTAAGAAATGAGGCACCTGTGGCGCAGCCAGGGAGGACAGGGAGGGCCGCCCCCCCACTTCCTCCTGGTGGCCAGTGCACCTCCCTATTACCGCCACCACTCGCGGTACCAAAAGCTGCCACTGCTACTGTGAGGCACGTATAGCACCCACAATAGTGTAGTCCACATGTTATTTCCACCATATTTGAACTCCCAGTGAGATTCAGCTTAACTAATTTTGCCTGCACAAAATGGCCACTGCATGAAGTAATATTGTGCATAAGGCTGGCAGGTGTCTGTGCACAGCGACAGTGGTACGAGGTCGCGTTTGCTTCACGTTTTAGTACACCAAATCCTTCCAGGCAAGGTTGAAAATGACTTGGGAAATCAGCAGTCATCTCAAGGGTGGAGTGGGAGCCAAAAGGACCCCTGCAAATACATTTCAAAGTGACCCCATATTAGACATTTTCAGCAAGCCCAAGCCTTATCCTATGAGAAAATGTGGAAATAAAAGAGGTTAGCACACAAAAGAGGCCCAGGGTACCGTAGCCTAATGGGAAACCTCCAGAGTTCCCTATAGGCCAGTCGACCCCTAGAGGAGTTCTTAGCAGGACTAAAAGAGTGTTATATTTGGAAAAATCACATAATTTTAGTTTTAATTATGAGTCTCTAGCGGTCTACGAGATTTCAAGATGGTTAATTCTATATGGGGCTGGATCACATTAATTTCACAGATGGCGGTCAATTTGGCACGGGGACAGGCAATTTAGCAGTAATATTTCCACAGACCAAAAAGTGTAAAATATTGCTCTGGCACTCTTCGAGTCAGTGCAGATTCCATTTCTGCACTGGCCCCTCAGTTCAGTGCCATGTTTGCACTGCTAAGTCGGTGCAAATGTGACCTCAAAACTTCTGACAGCTGGGCAAAACTGCCCATTGACCAGGCTAGTTTGCAATTAATAAGACTTGGGGACATGAACCATATTTTCCATCAGTGTAAAGAGTAATAGTCATCTGCCTCATGTCCGCCGCCATCTTAGATGCAGCCTCGTTCTTGCTTTTTTCATCTCTATATTTGCACGTGTGTTTTACTTCCCTTGCTTGGCGGTCAGACACTGGCTGCCTGCCATCCGGTAGCTGTGAATGGGGAGGCATGCAGTAGTGCTGTAAAGGCGCTATTCCATAAACCCTGGTAGCCATGAACCGGCAGTGCTTGCGGCTGTTGAGTGTAAGTAATGCGCTCGCAGGAAGTCCGCTCTCAGGTTGCAGCTCGAACAGGAAGACAACAGTCGGGCCACCTGTGCGCAGCCAACCAGACCCCATATATCAACAACACCTACTGCCTTTCCTTCCCCTGGCAAAATCATGGGTAGCGCAACCCAGAACTGCGTGAGCGGGCACAGGCACTTTCGCGTGTAATCATTTCCCCTCTGCAGGCAGGTTTCGCAGCCCCATGGAAGCGAATCTAGGAAAATGGCGATGAACTTCTAACCTGCAGGGTGAGCCGACAGATTGAAAACAGTCTGCCCGAAATAGTTTGAATTATGCCAAAGCGGGGGCAAGTAGGAGGGGGAGAAATGGGAATCTCATGTCTCACATTATAGTGTGGTAGTCTGGAAGTGGAGAGCACGGCAGGCTGGGATAACCGCTTCAGTGTGGCCTACGGTAGCTTGTTTCCCGTCATCTTGACCCCCCACCCGCCGCCCCCTGCTTGCAGCTTGAGCCATGAGAAGGGTAATGACTTTCACAGTCGTCTTGTTTGTGCCTTACCTTTTGTCCCGGCGGCCCATGAGGACCCTGTAAGGGGGTAAAGAGAAGCCCATTAACAGAACATTTAACCCGGTGTAGACTTTCCAATTAGACATGTCTTGAGCACTTTTTTGGCTAGAGAGAAAACAGATGGCATGCGAACTCTTCACAGAACTCGGCTGGAAACGTCAATCACTGTTTTTTTGTGTCTACTTTTCAAGCGGGAGAGGAAGATGGCGGCAGATCGAGGGCACGTTTATAATGTCTTCCTTACTGCACGCAAACCTATCCCTGATGGAAAGGGCAAACGTCTGCAGCAACAGAAAGTCCGGATTCTGTCGTTATGTTGTCCATGACGCGCACCGTGGGATCAGTCCCAAGTGAAGGGGCACAGATTTAAGTGGGTACATATTTGGACAACACAACTAAGCTCATTCCAAGAAAAACACGTTCAAGAGGTATTGAAAACCAGTAGGAGGGATGGTGACATGTAGGCCGCATCTGAGAAAAAAACACTGGAAGGATAAGAAAGAGCTAAGAAATTTGAGAAATAACAAATGTAATATGTATAAACATACACATAAGCACATGAAAGAGATGTCAACTGAATTGTTAGTGTACAGTACAATGCATTTTGGCAAAAGTGTTAACAACTCGTGACCAGGTCAGAAAGAAATTACCATGAAGAATTCGAAATTACCCTGGACTTACACCTTGAGAGTGCTATGCGATTCACAAAAGAAGTTACTATGTGTTACTCTGACTTACTCCTGACTTACTCCGGGTTATCTCAGAGTTACTCAAAGTAACATCTTTTGTCAATCAGCCCCTATGCGTTCTAAAGCCTCTCGGCTGACGACAAACACACTTTCTTCTCCTTCCCTGTCTTTAGCCCCAAGCACTCTGATTGTATGCTGCCCCTCTCCGCACCACTGGATTGCACTTCACTAGCCCGTGCTGAACCCCTCCAAGACAGAAGTAATCTAGTCCCTAGCCTTTAATACCCCCAACCCCACGCTCCAACCCTAAACCATCTGCTTTCTTCCAGATGTACTGTTGCACTCAGCCTAGGCATGTAACCGTGGGGACGTTAACCTTCATCACATTAACATTACATCATATCTTAGCAGGGGTTATAATTGTATGTAAAATGTACTATGTACAGTGCTTTGGCGAAAGCGCTATATAAATAATAAATCATCACCACCGCAAGTGTTTGATAGGATTCATATTTTAAGCATCAGCAATATCCACCCCATCTTTACCTACAATGCCTCCAAAACCCCAATCTGACCTTGGTAAGCAGTCGCCTGGAATACTGCACCAAACTCCTTCTTGGGCTCCCTCTCTACTTTTTTGCCACATGTTTCCTGAACAACTTTTCCCCCTCTTCTCTCACCCCCAAACACCACTTCGTGGCAGGTGGCTCTCAATTAAAACCTGATCCCCAATCAAATTTCTACTGCCTGTTGTCCTATCCCTGCCTAGGCGTTCTCCCCTGCTATAAAGCCAACATTATCTCCCGCCACTCTCCCCCACGCACCCTAAACTCTAGGCCATTCCCAAAACCTCTCCGTGGCTCATCCTTCCTTTGCTCCCTCTCACTCCCCGACCTTCTCCCTTCTTGCCCAGCATTAATAGAACTCGCTTCACCCTCATGTTAAAAGTCTACCGCTATCAACCCGTTAAAATCTTCACTAAAGTGCCAACCGATTAAGCAAGAAGAAGCACCCTCACTATACTCCCACATTATTTTCCCTCCTTGAGCAATGGATACCCAATTTCATTGCCCTGCCAACGGTTATATGCTGTTGCGTCCTCCTATTAGTGGGTTCATACGCTGCTGTGTCAGCATCCTTTACCCTTTCCTGATCTTATCAAGAGAGAGGGTGGGAATTCAGGAGACTCGATGAGGTAGAGTGAACTAAGGAGCGGGAAAGGCCGAGAGTGAAAGAGAAAGCAGGGATACTGTTGTGCGTGTGCAGCACAGAATAAAGAAGGGCGAGTATCTCCTTTTCCGTCTCAGAGTTTCTTTCATGTCATGTCCCAGTGGTTGGAGGACATGATATATAGTGAGTCCCTAGGACCTCTGTTTAAAATGTTTGCCCTGTCCTCGGTTTCTGCAGCACACTCTCCCAAGCATCCATCAGTCAATTACCATCTCCCTCTCCTGCAAATGTACAGCACCTGACTCAGGGTTGCCCCGAAAACCTGTACCCTCAATAAATAAAAGCTATGAAAATTAAATACAATAAACAAAGCGCTGATCAAGCTTGAAGAGACAACACTTTGCACATTAGGGTTCCTCGTTAAGATGCCCAAAAAGGTTGGCATGAGGCTCCATCTAATCACTCAACATTAAAAAACATCTGACTACAAGCTATTAGTTCTGCCTTCTAATTCTCTTTTTGAGTCCCTACATCTTCTCTGAAAAGCACATTCCATCTCTATATGGTTTTGAGAAAGGAATGAAATCTATACTCGAACCTTTATCTCTGGAAGAAAGCAATTTAAGGGAAACCACATAATGAGTAAAGAGAAAACTCTTTGACTTAGATTGGTGCTCAACTGTTGAGGATCTGGGGCTAATTCCCTAAACAAGGAGTACGGTTGCTTCCCGAGGAGGAGACGGTCTCTTCCAAAATATATATCTGTGTTTCCTTGCGCGAAAGCAAGAGCAATATATGTATATAAGATTCAAACTGAAGCAACTGCCTACCCTGGAAATCATGGGGCTGAGGTTAGCGATAAAGGAAAAGACTGGAACGTGCATATTGTGTAAGAATGCCAGACACAAGGAGGCCATTAAGCATCCAGTCTTGTTCTGTGAAGCAATGACCCATCTAAAGTAGAGCCACTTACTTTTGTCCAAGATTTTAACACCATTGTAGGCGACCAGACTCTCTGGGCAGATCTAATGTGGGCCAGCAGTATAGGAAAAGTGCTCCATTTATACTGGATGGTCTTAGATGTGGTTACAACGATGAATGTTATACTGTAACGAGACAGGTTTTAATTCCAGTTGGACACTTTTCTCCTAAGAATGTCATTTTTGTTTACTTCTATGGAATGGAGATATGAATGTTTAAAAAAAAATCTTTTTTGTAAGGTGAAAAGGTTTAAATGCAAACCAAAACACTAATAATACAAAAAGAAAAAGATTGCTAGTGCTTGGAAGGATAATGCAAATGGTGAATCTTAAGTCTTGCCCCTCTATATGCTGATACCCCACCAAGATCCAAGATTAAGTTGGTTTTACCCTCATCAGGAATGAAAACGTACCCATGGTCAAACGGAAAGTCAGAGTGACGAGGGAAATCCTGCCACTATCCGTAGCTAGCTCCAGTGAATCACGACCGCTGTCGCAACCTACGTATCTCCAGCCACATCGAGGACCTGGCGCTGATGCCATTCAACCAATGGATGAACTGCTCAGAGATTATGGTGCTTGTTTGTGGTTAAATGTGCTCTTATTTTGAAATTGGTTATTAGTTGCATGTGATGATTTTTAATAGATTTTAATATTTTTGTCTCCTTTGGCAGTCGCTTTGTTTTGGGCTTGGGTTATATTGCTCTATGCCATTATGAACACTGTACACATTCCCCCTGCACAAAATGTAAGCAAAATAAATGATTCTCCTTCGATACTTGGGAGGATTTTCTGTTTTTATTTGCAGTAGCAATTCCCCGACTGTAATCCCATAACTAAATTGAGCACTCAATTCAATACTTTTGTTGACAGGTCAATTTATCTGTGTAAGAAATCAGTTACATTGAGTTCATTTTTTGTCATAACAGATGTGTTTTGATACAAAAATGTTTCTTTTTTGTCATTGTCCAAAATGTCATGGTTGGAAATGTTTTGCTAAACCGTCCATTTCACTCCCCGGCAAAATGTGAAATAAAGTCAAAATGTAGATATTTTACTTTTGGCATTTTTTCTTTGTATTTTATTAACAAAAAACATCAGCAAGAATGCATCGTCAAGTCTTAAATGCATGCAGCTGATACAGCTTTGATAGAACTCCCCCCAGGGGGCTTGCAATCTAGTCTGATGTAGGCTGCAGGCTTCTTTAAGGCGCATGGCCCGGAACTGACTCTGTCAAAGACCAGAACTATGGTATTTGGCAAGAATACATCAACATATGTTTGGTGAGTCAATAATGTCATAACTGAAAGCGAGGATTCTTATAATTATCTGGACCTTTTGTTTGCCAAGAATGGTAGTTGGGTGCCACACATTGGAATGGTGGTAAAGAAGCCCCATACAAGCCTCAGGGGGTTTCTACAATTTGATTACAGACTAGCAAAGAGTACCAATACTCCTCACGGGTTCTGTAGGCAGACATAACACGCTCAGGAATTTTTGAAAATCAGTGATCCGGTAGGTCGCTGTTCTAAGTCGCGTTTGCTTGATGTGCTTTGCACTCTGAAGTAAATTGCACTGAGAATGGGCGCATGTGACTGGCTTACATACCCTGGACCACACATGGAGGGGAGGCGAGAGTTTGCGTGCTGCAGCATACTGGAACCTACTATGTGCTCTCCCCAGCTGTCACTGTGTGCTCTCCACACTTGTCGACTCACCCGGGCGTGGTGCTGTGTGTTGTAGTGCAAATATCTCAGAAACGGTAAGTCCTAGGGCCTTGAAATATTGTTTTTTTAGACCTTTGAGTTATATTACTCACGTTGAGATGCTTCCCCACCGGTCGCCTCTCCCTTGCTCAGTGTTATATGTTGCGCTGCGTTGCGATGCAAATATCCTGGAAATGGTACACCCTAAGGGTCTTGAAATGTGGTTTTTGAGGTCCCATAGAGACATTTGAGTTTTGTTTCTCGCGGTGAGGCGCTTCACCACCTGTCGCCTCACCCTGGCTCGGTGCTGTGTGTTGCAGTGCAAATATCTCGGAAACTGTGTGTGGTTTTTAAGCGTTTGACTTTAGTTTCTCCGTTGAGATGCTTAAAATGAGCGTTGGCCCTTCTACAACCACATTGATGCTTCACAGGTTGCAGGCAACCGTGTAATGTGTTGAAGTGATAAAATCCGGGGAAAGGGGTGGGGTATGCAAATGTCATGTAGCCAGTAGACCGACATGAGAACACTGTCATTAATTGTTGAAAATCAATGATCCTGTAGGTCCTGTTCCGAGATGCTTATAATAATAATACTGATAATAATAATATCATTTGATGTGCTTTGAACTCTGAAGTAAATTGTACTGACAATGGACACGTATGGCTGGCTCACATACTCTGGAGCAGATTTGGAGGCGTGGTAAGCGTTGGCATGCTACAGCATACTGGGACCTTCTGTGCACTCTCCCCACCTGTTGCCTCTCCCTGGTAAGGTGCAGTGCATTGTGGTGTAAATATCTCCCAAAAACGGAGCTGCCTAGGGCCTTGAAACATAGTTTGTGAGGTACCTCGCAGTTCTGTTCTTGATGTCGAGAAGCTTAAACTGAGCTTTGTCTGGTACTTCTACGACCACATTGATGTTTTGACATTTCTTTGTGTTGCAGTGCAAATATCTCAGAAACGGTGCACCCTAGGGTCTTGAAACAAGGTTTTTAGGGATCCATAGGGACTCTTAAATCTCATGTGTGTGTAGGGGCTGAAATCCAGGGAATGGTGTGGGCTGCTCACTTGTAATGTAGCCAGTGATGTCCGCAGGGTCCTAACAGGTAACTACGCAAAATTTGGTGCAGATTGGTGGAATGGTGTGGAATTGTATAAGGAACAAACACACTAACAGAGTTTTCGTTTTATATAGAGATTTGGTGGTAAGAGAATTGACAAATGCCTGAATGAGCTGGAGGCTAATGTGCATGCCTCAGTTCTTTATGCTAGTGAAATCTGGGGTCATGTCAATTTCGCGAGTTTGGATGGTATCCAAAATCAGTTTCTAAGGAAGGTGTCCGGCCTTTCGGCTAGTAACCTGGCAACGAGCTATGGATGGAACTGGGTGTTCTTAGCATTGCAGTTTTAGATTAATGTAAATTCGAGGAGTTTTTTCTAAATGCGCAAAAGGCCTGCTGTACGGATTCTAATTTTATAAATGTAATGGCAGAAATATTATCTTCCTAGGCACAGGCTAAATATTTCTGCATTCAAATTGTTACAGTTCTAATGAACAAATGGGACATGGAGTGCCATCAGACTCTTAATAGCCCCCCAATCAGGTTTGCCCTGGGCAACCCAGTTACAATACTTTGACACATTGAGGCGAACCAGCAAATTAGCTTCTATGAACCCTTTTGTTGCGGCTCGTTACAACTTAGTTGAGGGAAGTAGTATCACAAGCCCGAGGTCCCCGGAGCGCAGGAGGATTCTCCTTGTGATGCGTTTGAATGTGTAGTAATGATGATCGAGTAGACCTCTCACCAGGTCTGAGCACCCATGTAGTGAAAGCTACTGCAAAAATCCCAAGTGTTCCAGCATGTACATCAAAGTTGAAAATATCAAACTGAACAAAATTCAACAAAAGGAAATCTACATGCTGTCAATCTTTAATAGCAGACTTCTTCATAGCTGAAGGTGCAGAGACGCAAGCCGATGCATTTCGGACATCGAGTCCATCCTCAGGGGTCCCTCTGCTTCTGATGGCCTGCGTCTTGAGGTTAACTGGAGATTGCTTTTTGTTGTTACTGTGTGGGTGCTCACCAGAACTGATGAGAGCTCTCATCGGTCATCACTACTGTTGCGTCTTCTCCTGGTATGGTGTATTCCAGGATTCTGGCTGAGAGCAAATACTGATACCCAAACGCTAAGACCACCAAGTGGTGCCCGCTTCAGCTTCTAATTTCGTTTCAATGTGTTAACACTGATAGCACAAAGGTAGTAGCAGGGTGGCAGTGGCGTATGGAGGATGTGCGTGTGGTACTGGCTTGGAGGAAGATTTGTTACATGTAATGCTGGTCTACACTTCTCTCTCTGATCGCAGAAGACATTGGTTAAGGAGCCATTTTATAAAATATAATGCTACTGTCACCGTGGGTGCCATGTGTCTTTTTATGAACTGTAATAATATGGATTTTATATTCGATGTTTGCAAAATCGTAAACGCTGCTTTTATAAGGTACAGAAGACTTTTTAGTTGTTATTAAGTTGATTTTAATCATGTGCTTTTTAAATTGAGGATGGGTAAGCAGGATTTTGAGTTTGGAGAACGTTTACATTATATGACTTTGTTTATAAAATGTGTTATTATTAGCTACAGCCGAATACAAATGATTTAATCTAAATCTTCAAGTATGAGGCTGAACAAATTAGGGCAGCCTATAGGCATGGCATCATATGTGTGCAAGAAGTAAGCAGCTGGCAACTATGTCATCAGCCAAGCCTCTGCTAAAATGAACCTGAATGAATGGATTTCAGTGGTATCCTGGGAAAGGCTGCAGGCGACACTTACCAAATACCCAAGATCACACCAGCAGTCAGCAATGAATGAGTAATATCCAAGGAATCGCAGAGTACGACTACCAAGGAGAGCTGGGGCTATGTGGATGATATGCTACAATTCCCATTTGGTAAATGTGTAGCTATCCTCTGACCTCCAGAGAACAGTCATAGAGTTTTGCAGGCCGCGCATCTCTATCCAGCGTTTCATCATCAGCTGCTGAGACTTACTTGGACTCAGTAAATGAGACTGTCTCTCCAAAATATCACCCATAGATTGATTCCCAAGCTCAGGAGGCTGTAAGCAGGTTTGACTGTCTGGTGAATGTACTGGGCCAACAGCAAGCTCATGCTAATGGTGAGAAACACATCACACGCCCACTAGTTGGTGGGTGCCCCAGTGAAGCTCGCAGTATTTCTATTATGTCTATGATAGCTGTCATAGTCTTAGTCTTTTTCTGACCTACGCAGCTATATTCCTGAGCACGTCTATGGAGTGCTCGACCGCTTATTATTAGAACAATTCCTTATGTGTTTCAGTGCATCTTGTGCTGTATTCCGTTTTACATGCAAACTAAATAAAACATAGTTCTATTTCAAAGCAGAGATCATCTCTAGACCTCGCTTTGCTGGTGGGAATAAAGTATGCTGAACTCCCCCCCTCACTTACCCCTCCAGTACATGATAATAGGAATGAGCGTGACTTTAGAGATGTTGTTTTGAAGGCCAACAGCATAGCACCTGGGCAGGCCTCGAGGGAGTGTTTTAAACACATCTTTCTTAAGTCTCTGGGAAAAAGCCACCATAAACAGGCTGCCATCATTCCCTCCCACCGGCACATCGCCAGAGCACCACTGCTGCCGTACACGACTTGGATCTATGTGATTACTTTGCCGTTTTTACTGCAACTCCCCAAAATGTCAACTTTTTAAAATTTTAACCCCCTTTTCACCCCATATTAATGCGGAAGAGACTGCCACAGCCCCCCTATATTCATTATATACTACACCCATCCCCCCACATATGTATAGGGATGAAAAAGAGGTCAACATTTTTTAAAAGTCAACATTTTGAGGGGGTCGCAGTAAAACGGTGCAGTAATTGTACACTCCCCACAATTTGGGATGATGCCTATCTGTACCTTATGGGTATCGCTCGGCCTCTGCAGCAAACGGGACATGTGTTCTCACGCCATCTTGTTTCTATGTTTGTGGTGTTTTTAGTAGCTCTAAGTTACCCATGATCCCTTGTGCCCCGTCCACGCGTCATTGTCTTTGGCTGCGTAAGTGCTTCATTTGCTTTAAAAGTTGCCATGAATCCTGAAAGAGCGAGGGGGGAGCGCAACCTTTCCACAGCTGTCTGGCTACGGGGCGTTAATTCATTACCTTTGCAATCTTTCTCGGAGGTGACGTTATACCATTTGTGGCAATACTTTCAAGATGTGACCATGTGTCAGTCTAAAACCATACCATCTGCTTCAGATCAACAGCCCAGCCTCTCTTTGCAGATTGAGAGGCAGGAATCCTTATAAAGAAAGGCAAAGTAACAAAGAGTCATGGAGATAAAAAGCGTCTCTCTGTTTTGAGACTCCATTTTTTTTATCTTGTTTTACGTCCAGGAATGGCACACTGTTGCAAGATCGTTTTAAAGAAATTGTAACAGGCCTGGGCTTACATCCCAATGAGACATTGACACAAACAAACCAATCACTCCTGTGGACAACCCCAAAGATCTTGCCGGGACCAGTGGCATTGCATTAAGCACGAACACAGGGCTTTAAGTGAGAGGGTACCCACTAGTGGTCCAGAATTTGAAAAATCTGATAATAGTCATGTAGCATCTCAGTGTGTTACACCTAAATGGGACCCATGACCCCGAGGGAACTGATGATGTCAGACTGGTTCCACCCGGGTTCCAGCTTTAAGAAATCCCCTGGACGTGTCCAGTTTCAATCTCCCCACGTTGACCAGAATCTCACCACGGATCAGCAAAAACCTGAGGACCACTGGCAGCGCTCCAAACTGTGGTAAAGGGTAACACATTGCTAAAGGGGAGCTACTGAGAGCTCTTCAGTCTGAAATCCTGGATGTATCCTGAGCATTGTGCATTGACTGGCAACACAAGAACAAAAGTGCTGTGCCGCCCCTCCCCCCTCCCCCTGAGGGCCCACCATAGAGTCCTACAAGGTCAGAGGTTATCCCAGACTCATTGCCTAGTCAGCCACCAGCCTCTGAACCTGGACTGCCGATAAGATGCAAGTTACTCTCAATGGGTGTTGATGAGACGTGTGTTGCAATGCATTGAACTATTGCTTGACACTTCCTACCAGGTGAAGGGGTTGGGACATTAACTCAGGATGCCAAACTGCCAGTCTGCAGGAGGCCCACTCCATATGTGGGTCAGAAATTGGGCTGAAAGGATCCAATAAATGCAGACTTTTTGCGGCAGTCTGCTGCATGGAATCCACAATAAGTGCTGCTGCTGTGCTGTGGAAGCAGACAAGTCTGCACCCTGGAGTGGCCATGGCTTCACTCTGTCAGGAGACGTAAACAATGCTGCTGTGTAACCAAGGCTGGGACGTCTGCACTCTGGAGTGAAGGGCAGGCTGGCTGTCACAGGACATGGCTTCACTCTGTCAGGAGAAGTAAACAATGCTGCT
The DNA here is from genome assembly GCF_040938575.1 of Ambystoma mexicanum. Taxonomy (NCBI): domain Eukaryota; kingdom Metazoa; phylum Chordata; class Amphibia; order Caudata; family Ambystomatidae; genus Ambystoma; species Ambystoma mexicanum. The sequence goes on from NC_090937.1 coordinate 387,110,103, forward strand.
GTGTAACCAAGGCTGGGAAGCCTGCACTCTGGAGTGAGGGGCGGGATGGCTGTCACAGGCCATGGCTTCACTCTGTCAGGAGACGTAAACAATGCTGCTGTGTAACCAAGGCTGGGACGTCTGCACTCTGGAGTGAAGGGCAGGCTGGCTGTCACAGGACATGGCTTCACTCTGTCAGGAGAAGTAAACAATGCTGCTGTGTAACCAAGGCTGGGAAGCCTGCACTCTGGAGTGAGGGGCGGGATGGCTGTCACAGGCCATGGCTTCACTCTGTCAGGAGACGTAAACAATGCTGCTGTGTAACCAAGGCTGGGACGTCTGCACTCTGGAGTGAAGGGCGGGATGGCTGTCACAGGCCATGGCTTCACTCTGTCAGGAGACGTAAACAATGCTGCTGTGTAACCAAGGCTGGGAAGCCTGCACTCTGTAGTGAGGGGTGGGATGGCTGTCACAGGCCTTGGCTTCACTCTGTCAGGAGACGTAAACAATGCTGCTATGTAACCAAGGCTGGGAAGTCTGCACTCTGGAGTGAAGGGCAGGCTGGCTGTCACAGGACATGGCTTCACTCTGTCAGGAGACGTAAACAATGCTGCTGTGTAACCAAGGCTGGGACGTCTGCACTCTGGAGTGAAGGGCGGGATGGCTGTCACAGGCCATGGCTTCACTCTGTCAGGAGACGTAAACAATGCTGCTGTGTAACCAAGGCTGGGAAGCCTGCACTCTGGAGTGAAGGGCGGGATGGCTGTCACAGGCCATGGCTTCACTCTGTCGATAGAATCCAGCGTAAACAGTGCTACTGTGTAACCAAGCCTGGGAAGTCTGTACTCTGGAGTGAAGGTGGGCAGGCTATCACAGGCCATGGCTTCATTCTATAGGGAACTGAATCAGCAAAGACCTCAATTGCTTTGCAAATCTCTTTTTAAGTGCTTATCTTCTATCTCACTGCAGACGTTTTTAAGGATGTGTCATTTCCAGGGGCAGAAGGTATTTTTAACCTGTTTTGTTTAGTAAGAATGGCCATTGAAGTTTGCTGAAAAAGCATAACTGGAAATAGAACAAAGCTGTCACAGCAGTGATTTAGGCTCTTCTTTCTCATGCAGAGTGTTGATTTTGTATTAGTACCCGGCATGCTGGGAACACTGTCCCCAGCATGTCCACTCCCGATCTGCAACATGCCGCCAGGGAAAGGAAGAAGGGACTATCTGTAGTCCCTTCTCCCTTTCAATGGCAGCCATTATCTTTGTTTACAGTTTCCCCGATTTTTTTTTTTGCCCGCCATGGAAAGGGCGAAGGGACTACGTGTAGTCCCTTCTCCCGTTTCATGGTGGCCATTTTATTTGTTTCTTTGTTTCATTTGTTCAATGGCTGCCATAGAAAAGGAGAACGGTCTTCGTTTTCCCTTCCACAGCGGCCATTATTTTTTTTCAGTTGCAAAGCACCGTAGCGTTTAGCAACTGAAAAAATAAGCTTTTAGTACCCTGGTCCAACCGGCCATTGTAGTGATAGCAATAAGTCCCTCAGCGAGTGTTGGGGGCATTATCGTGTCTGGTAATGCCCCGGGGCCTTTGTTACCTATGGCCTCGGGCATTACCTTACGCGGTTATGCTCCCCAGTCTTGGGTTTATGGCTTAAATAAAGACCACTATAAAAAAATAATTGAATGTACCAATTAACATATCCATCGGTGGTCAATGGGTTGGTAAATAACTAAACAACCTCCACAGACTGTGTCTTCCTCCTCGCATCCTACTTCCTCCCTATGTGCAGTCTAAATCAACAGTTTCAGCATACAAGAGGTACTAAAGCACCGCCTAATAGTTAGAACTAAAAATGTCCCAGTCGAAAATGGCAATTCATTTCTTTCCATGACACTGCTTGACTGAGTACTGCCTGAGGGGGCATTTTTTCTTCAAATATGTTTCAAATGGAGCTTTTTTTTAGCGCATTTTGTTAATAACATTGATGAAAGCTTGCCAGCTGCACTGTTCAGTAAATCCTCAAACTGGCCCACGTTAGCCCCCAGAAAACTGGACAATAGCATGTTGTGCCAGCCCTTCTGGCATTTCACCATGGCATTAAAAGCCAGCCCGAGCCGGGCGACACAATAAACTCATGGACACATTTTGCCACACTAGAAAGGATGAGTACATGTACCTCGGCTACCTTAAAGCAGCAGCTACAACAAAGAGCTGACTGAGCTGCTTACCTCGATAAGGGTACGCACCGTGGAATAAAAAGGGGCCTATGCCCCGGGGCCAGTGGGAGACTCTCAGCACTGAACTCGGTCTAATGGGTGTCGGAGAGCTGGATTCCGCAGTAGCTAAAACAAGTTCAAATTGGTATTTCCCCCTATGTTTTACACGAGAAAAGAAATGAAATGTATCTCAGGAATTATTGTTTTTACAATGTGGTCCATTTTTACCATATGGGCTTTTAAGCAGCATAGCTGGTGATTGTATTTAAAGCTGTGAAAACAAACGGTTTTCTGAGAAAACAAGGCAAGCAATCCAGACGGGGTCCGTCAAAATGGGGCTAATCCACCAATAACAAACCAGGCTTACCTGGGCCATATCACCCTTCTATATGTGTATATTTGTGTAGGTCTTTTGGCCCAGGTATAATTTGTTGAAAATATTTTGAAAGCTTTCCGAGAATCCAGCAGAAATGAAAACTTTGATTTTCTCAAGGAAATGTCACTTATTGTAGAAGCAACAAGATATCTTGCCTAATCCCCCAAACCACTGGTAACTAAGGGAGCGGATCAGCGAGCTGTGAGATACTGACTGGTGCTGGTGAGCAGGTGGGCTGCTGCATTTGGGAACGTCTAATATCACCCCAGCAGCATTCAACATAGACAGCGGGACAGATGGCTGCTGATATAACCCTACCAATCTCTATGAAATGCCTCAGAAAATGAGGATGAAATAACTGAGCTCATTATGGACTGTTCCTCAAAATAAGCATACAAAACACATTCCCTTCAAAATCCATTGCCTTCAATATTCAGTGCTTCAAAATCCATTTCCTTCAAAATCCATTGCCTGCAAAGTTAACGCAGATCTGTGGCTAGCATAAGCATACAATCCATTGCGCATTTGATGATGATTTATGTTATTCGTGGTTCATTTTTAAGGAGATTTCCTGGCATTTGGTGTGTGGTTTAAACTCTTGTATGGGGAATTTCAAGTTGTGTTTAGATTGCATGGTTATTTGGGGGAAAATTGTACCATGTGGTTTGGCCATTGAAAATTGTATATTCAGGTCAAGATAATGTAGGTGATTTAGCCGATCCCCAATTCAGTGCACAAATAAATAACAATATTCCCAGATCCTTCTTGGGTTATTCGCCATGTCTGATAAGTGCTACAAAGCTCTGCTTTACGAAGGATTCATCTTCTCTCTTGTTGTAAATTTACAGTGCTCCTGTGGCTTTGTCTTCACAAGATAAAGACGAGTAGTAATATGAGAACAAAAAATAACTCAGCATAGAGGGGCTGGTGTCAGATTCTTTTCTTGTCGAAGAAGGTCCTGTAATTTGTTAACAACTACATATGTGCATTGTTACAAATGAAGTCACTTGCCCTCAGAAAGCGCTTTTGAAATGTTACTCGTATTCAGTGACTATTTTCTTTGCTCAGCTAAGTGAACTTTCCTGACTAAAGATCCATGGGCTGATTCACAAGGAAGTTACTCTGAGTAACTTGGCATTGCTTCGGACATAAATCTAGATCGTGCACTTCAATTCTGAAAGAAGTTACTATGAGTAACTTTGACCTACTTCTGACATAAATCTCGAACTGGCTCTTCAGCTTTTGAAAAAGGTACTGTGAGTAACTTCAAATTACTTCTGATATAAGCCTGGAAAGAGCACTTTAATTCTAAAAGAAGTAACTATGAGTAACTTTGAATTACTTCTGACATAATTTTAGAAAGGGCTCTTCGATTCGGAAAGAAGTTACTGCGAGTAACTTTGAATTAGTTCTGACATAAATCTGGAACGGCTCTTCAATTTTCAAAGAAGTTACTATGGGTAACTTCAAATTCCTTCTGCAGTAAATCTATAAAGGGCTGTTTGCTTTTCAAAGACGTTGCTATGAGTAACTTTGGATTACTTCTGACATTAATCGAGAAAAAGCTCTTTGATTCTCAAAGATGTTACTTTGAATTACTGTGAGTCAATTCTGACAGAAATCTAGAACGGGTATTTCAATTCTTTAAAAAGTTACTATAAGTAACTTCAAATTACTTCTGCCATAAATCTGGAAAGGGCTGTTTAATTTTCAAAGAAGTTACCATGATTAACTTCAAAATAAGTGTGAAAAAATATCTGGAAAGCGTTCTTCAATTCTGAAAGAATTTAATATGAGTAACTTCTGATTGCTCATGTCATAAATCTGGAAAGGGCTTTCCAATTTTCAAAGACGTTACTATGAGTAACTTTGAATTGCTTCTGACATAAATCCAGAAAGGGGTCTTCAATTTTCAAAGAAGTTATCCTGAGTAACTTCAATTTACTTCTGACAGATATCTCGATTCACAATGCAGTTGGTATCATTAAGTGTGGATTATTCATAATTTATTCTGAATTACTACTAGCTTCTTTCAAAATTAAATAGCCTTCTCCAGGTTTATGTCAAGGATAAGTCTGCGTAAATTCTTTGTCAATCACCCACTGATTATAATAAAATGCCAACTGGTTACTTGAAAAGGAGGATGACCAGTTCAGCATGAAAGAACTGCAATACCCAAATGGAGCCAAAAGTTCAAAGACCGGGGCAGCCGCCTTCAATAAACCCACTGCCCAATACGTTTGGTCTGATTCCGGATTGCTGTACATCATGAAGAGCTGATTATTTCCTACTCAGGCGGCAGATGGGGAGTAGGTGCAATTGGATCTAGGTCACCTGGCCTAAGCCCCACCCACCTGGTGCCTTCCTTCCTGCCTGCCGCTCTTTTTCACCACTTAGCAAGCCCCGCTCACCTGGTCCCTTCCTGCTTCCTGCTCTTTTTCTCCACTTAGCAAGCCACGCCCACCTGGTGCCTTCCTGCTTGCCGCTCTGTTTCCCTACTTAAGGAGCCCTCCAGCTTCTTTTCCTTTGCAGATGGGGAGCAGGTGCAAGTGGATCTAGGTCACCTGGCATAAGCCCCGCCCACCTGGTGTTATCCTGCCTGTTGCTCTTTTTCACCACTTAGGAAGCCCCGCCCACCTGGTGCCTTCCTTCACCATCACCGTCTTGTGGCCATAGCTGGATTTGACTTTTATGGACTTCATTGATTCATGGTGCGTCACTCTTTCTCAACTCTCATGCTGGACTTCCTTTGCATCTTGTACTCATGGTGGCCCTGAATCATGCTGTTCCCATCTTCATCATGTATCCTGGCTTGCAACATTATGTGTTACTACAGACTTCTGCAATTGTATACGCTCTCCCCTCTTGCTTCTCCACTCTTTTTGACTGCTTACTCTCTGTTCTCTTCTCCTTTCCCTTCTCCCTTTTCCTATCTCCTCCCCTTACTTTCTTCTATGCACTTACTCTATCAGAATTGTCCCTGGACCTAATATGATAGCAACCTCGTCTGTTTCCCCCACCCTCCCATTACTGTTTTTTTCCTCCCCACAACCCCTCCAGCACTATCTGAAATTTCGTCAGGCCTAGTATGATAGTCGCTTGTTTTGTTCCTCCCCTCCCTTTCTGCACCCCTCTCCCTCACCTTTTGTTTTTCTCCGGCACTACCAGAAATGTTGTCAGGCCTAGTACGGTAGTCGCCTGTCTGTTTCCATTTCCTTCCCACTCTCCCCCTCCCTTCCTTATCTATGTCTTAGCTCTTGCACTATCTGAAATGTCGTCAGGCCGAGTACGATAGTTAATTTTACATCCTTACTGTTCATGGCCTGTAAGAATGTGGTTGTATTTTCCCTTGTTCCCTCCCTTGCCTTGAAGTGCTTTGAAACACAATGTGTATAGGAGCTATATAAATAAACTATCATATCATATCATATCATAAATACATTACTATAAACAACCTTCTACTCCTACAAACCTTAATCTAGGTTTTAGCTACCAGAAGCTCGGCAGCACCTAGTAAAGTTCCAACTTGTTTAGATTAGAGCTGTCACTCAGGGACTGTCTGAAAAGGCGTTGCAGGTCTTTCCACAGGTGGACAATGCAGATTCCAGGTGCACAACAACACATGTAGGGGAGAGCGGAATATGACTGCAATCATTGAATCATGTTTCCAGGGTCCCTTGCTTTATGGTGCACTAATGGGGCACTGCTTTCGTGGTAAGCAGAGTCTCCTTTATACATTTTTTATAATGCCTGGTCGAGAACACTGATCTGCTTGACCAATATAGGCACAGTGATTGAATTTCCCTGGGTACGACCACATGGAGGTCATGCTTAAGAAGAGAATAACATGCAAGACATGTCCATTATAGTTTTCTCAGGTGCTTCTCTAGTCACAACAACATCCCACGATTACATCTGTATTCTTATTGGCAAGCCTGACATTTTCAGCAACCCTTGTAGGCAATGGGAACCACATCCAAAACTGAGAAACTTTGTCAACTAACTAGTAAACATTTCTAGGGGTATAGGATGTGTTTAGCAGCATGAAGGGAGGGCTCCACAGCAATGAACACGGAATGGTTATAATGTAAGCAAAGGGTCGCCAGAAGGTCTTCAGGGTGCGCATGCCCACACTGCATGGAATTCCATGCAACGATCAAGTGTTAGTACTTCCGGATTCAGACATTTTACAAACTCTCAGGATGGAAAGATTGTAAAATGAAGCCTTGGGGATAAATACATTGAACCCCTACTAGATCAGCCAATCTTACTTTTAAACAAGAGTTTTCCTTGATAAAAGGAGAGTGTCGCCCTGATCACAAAACTATACCCTCATTCCCTAAACTCTTCATAACTGTATGGTATGCAGATTTCCCATAGCAACGGTACACCACTTCAATATACATGTAGTACAATAGGAACAAAGGACTTTGTCATGCATTTTACCAAATAGTGTGTTAACTATACATTTCGGGCCGATTCATGGAATTATATGCGCAGGAAACAAGGAACTTGCGCGCCAACTGAGTGCAAATTCCTGTTAGTCGATTCATGGAATTGAATGCGCAGGACTTGCGTGTAGTCCGTGCAGGCGCGACACGTCCCTGCGAGCCGTCGAGCGCCTTGCGTGAGTCACCATGTAGAGTGTGGGTGCGGCTTGAGCAGAGGGCTGGGAAGGGGGTGGAACACAGAAAATGGGGAAGAACATGCGAAAAAGTGGGGGTTCCGAGGGACGGCTCGCTGGCGCCCCTTGCACGTCCACAATTGCGTTAAATGACACATATTCATGGAACCGCCGGCGGAGCCTCTCGGCATAGAAATGGCCGCGCAAATCACTCGATCCCTGCGCCACCCGAAGGAAGGCGTTAAGAAACTTGCAGATAGGAATCGCAGAGCGGAGGTGGGTTTGCATGTCAGATTTAGGGGTGCATGTACTCAACCGGGGTTCCGATCTAACTTAGGAGTGCGTGTGCACAGTGTAGTGGGTCTGCAGGAACGGTTTACGAGGGTTTGCATGCAGTTTTTCTGGGTTTTAACAGAGTTACGATAAATCGGATGCATGTTGTCGGGGTGCCAGTAAAAAGGTTACGGGAGACACGCACAGGTTCCCTGATGCGCTGCTTGCGAGGGACCACAGGCACTGTTTTCAGGGTGCATGTATTAGCGTCCAGGGAGCACGGAAAGGTAGCTGTTTCTGGCTGTTTTTGCTTTGCTTGGGGGCATGTCGGGGGGCACGACTTGCGAATACGGTTACTGTGTACAGTACATTCCATGAATACGCGTGCGCGCATTTTTTATTCTGCATGCAGGCTCACACTGGGTCGTTCTCGGCACTCAGAAATTGTGGGAGAATTGCACACTTTTTCATGAATCAGGCCCTTAATCCGAGATCCAGGCTATTAAATAAGTGATATCTTAAAAGGATTTATGAAGTCATGAATACAAATCCAGTACGTCTGATAGAATAGCAGAGCTTTTAAGTCAATACTCTCCGGTGATGTATAATACACATTTTCAATGCTTACTGTGCTGTGTGTCAATTGTCGTGATAATCGAAGCCCGCAAGCACGCCCACAATTGCGCCAAATGATACATATTCATGGAACCACCCGCTGAGCCTGTCGGCATAGAAATGTCCACGAAAATCCATCGATCTCTATGTAACCCAAAGGAAAGCGTTAAGACACTTGCACATAGGAGTCTCAGCGCGTAGGTGGGTTTGCATGTGAGATTAAAGGGTGCATGTATGCACTGGGGTTCCTGATCTAGTTTACGGGTGCGCGTAAGCAGTGTAGCGGGATGCAGGAACAGTTGTAAATTCTCTTAGGTGTTTGCAAGGGTTCAGGGACTGTACCTCAGGTTACAAATCCGGGTCTGTCTGATAACTGTGAGTCTGATTGTTATAGTTTGTTTTCCTTACATTTTAAAAAAAATGATTTGTGTTTATGGTTTCATTATACCTTACACATCAAATACCTAACAATTTCTTCTAAGATAAAAAGAAAAAAGAGAGAAAGAGAGAGAAAAAATAAAATTCCTACACATTTACATACATTAGTAAACATTCAAGCATTCGAATTCACCTTAAATAAAAATGCTCCCATAAACATGTATTTTGCTTTTCCCTCGAGTCCCTTTCCTCTTAAGGGGATTTCACCCACTCATTTTCTTTCCTCCAGCAGACTAAAAGTTTTGATACCCGTGTTTATGAATAAAAACCGGGAGGATGAAAACCAGCAGTAGGTACACCCAGATAAAGCAAGGACCGCAAAGAAAAGCTACGCAGAAGGAAAGTCCCAGTTAAAAAAGCTTTTGCTAGAAAACACACACATCATTTCTCATTCTGTCATCCGATCTATTAAACATTTGTACCCGAAAACAAAATGGAGGCCTTACTTCTAGTTGAGATCACTGGAAATCAATTTGCTCTCATTAAAACTAAAATAATGTCTTGTGTATCCATGCCCTTAACATGTGCAGGCACCTCCTCTGTCTGTCCCATTCTGGAAACAGTCTACCTACCATGAGGCCTTGCTCGCCTGGCATGCCCGGTTCTCCCTGAAAAGTACAAGCGAAAACATGTCAGGAACTGCAAAGCGACATTTGGGATCGTGTTTCTCTTTTAGAATTTAGCATGCGTTATTACAATTCTGTTACATTTCGCGGAAGTCTTCATGGCAGGAGCGAGGACGGAGCAGCTGAAAGAGTGTGCAGGAGTCACTAGTACCCTTGCATTGACTCCCCAACAAATGCAGAGTTTGTGAGTCCATTTGACCACTCCAGAACTCTTTGAAGCTTGCCTCCCCAAAGCCCCAGGCGCCAGGGTGCTACATGTTCGAATGTTCGAACACTGCTCATGCGCAGTCCCATCAGCAGCAGGGGGAATGCAGCCTGGTGTGTTTCACTAGAGCTAATATGAATGCGCATGTGCCAACAGCGTGTGCGCATGCCCATATTGCGTAGTTCCCTGTCCAAGCCCTGCTAAAAGTGCTATCATTTATTATACAGCCATGCAAACAGTTTTATAAAATTAAGAAATACAGGTTCTCTTTTCTTACAGCATGCACTTTAATTTGCAATCTGAGTATGACGCATTTATCTCGTGTGCTACACATAAATCATCTAGCGTGAGAAACCCGGATTTACGACCTATGCTGCCATGTATAAAGTAAAGAACAGGTAGTAGATATTTTCGTGGTAACTATTTTTGTAGTTTTTGAAGTCGTAAGAGTCTGGAAGACATTTTGAAGGGTCCGTAAATGAAACGGTTACACAAAGTTCTGTTGGACCAACTGGAGGCTACGCCTTTCCCCTTTATGATATGTTTCCGCCTGGTGGATGGTTCCATTCTGTGCCCACCGCGTGAGGTAGGAAAACAAGCCAGAGAGCCACGAAGTGCAGTTATGTAAGGTGGGTCAGACACTGTGCGGTGTTCTAGTTGGCGAACCCTACTTCTAAAATGGCAGCGGAAAGGCTGTCTGGCGGTCGAGCTATGAAAGATGCTTTGCATGTCGGTCATCAAATTCATGACTGAGTGTGGGACGCAACCACATTTGCCTGGGAAGTCTAGCAATTATACGGAAAGGTCAGACCTACGAGTAAAAGGATGGTGATGTTGGTGCTTGGCCTACTTCTCCATTTTATTTTTGGATACCCTTTAAGCACAAACTAGGCAGTAGAACAGAAACTATAGAGACTATGCCACCCAGGCAATGCTAGGGAGGGGCAGCCTGCTACGTTTATAAAACCTGCAGGCTGTAACACAGAATAACAGGTTACCCAATGCTTCCGGCAATATCCCGTAAATTGGCGTTACCACACCAGGGGTTGCTCGGAGAACACTTATTGCACAAACTGAAAATACATTTCCACATAAAAGACCTCTCTTATTGTGTGCTACGGGTAACTTGGCCGGGGAGCTCATTCAGAGCCTAATTAATTGTAAATTCTCTTACGTGTTTGCCAGGGTCCAGTGACTGCACCTCAGGTCACACATCCGGGTCTCTCTGATAACTACGAGTTTGCTTGTTATACTTTATTTTCCTTACATTTTTCTAAAAAATTATTTGTGTTTATGGTTTCATTATACCTTAACACATCAAATACCTAACATTTTCTTATAAGATAAAAAGAAAAAACACACAGAGAAAGAGAGAAAAAAATGAGAATTCCTACAAATGTACATTACACTAGTAACCATTCAAACTTTAGAATTCATTTTACATAAAACTCCTCCAATAAACATGTATTTTGCATTTTCCTTGAGTCACTTTCCTCTTGCTTTTATGAGGGGATTTCACTCACTCAATTTCTATCCTTCAGCAGACTCACAGTTTTGATACCCGTGTCAGGGGCACAGTATGCTACCCCCCGGACATGCAAAGGTGCTCTGAATCTATCACATTGGTGATTTGGTGCAATATAAAAACATACTAATATTAGATCACCTTTAACTTCCACTTGCCACCCACTGCATGTGATCCTTCCCTTGGCATCCTATCCAATTTTCAAGGCAGTTTCAAAACATATTATATCATTCATTATTTGTACTTGGGAAGATTTGTCTGCATTTTGTAATTTGTTTCATGGTTGTCAAATGCTCCCATTACTTTAACTTCACAAAACCCATTTTCTTCTGAATCTGAGAGGAGGGACGTTGCTCCATTTTGAGTGTTGTGAGGACCCGACATCCTGAAACACAGCAAAGGTAGAAGGTGACCAGGTGGTTGCCCAGCATTGACAGCGTTCTACGAGTAATTTCATATTTTTATAGTGTAGGTATGGACACCATTTCAGAGTGCTAAATGAGGTCGTCTATTTGCAAAAGAAGCGAGGCCGAGTGGTCAAACTGCTTGCTACATTATTAACCTGCCCTCAGTTCTAACTCAAGATGACTGGCAGATTTATTTTTGCGGCTTCCTAATTCTACTCTCCATCTTTACCGCTCACATTCTTCTGATGAGGAATCTCCAGTTTTGTACCAGTCCAGGAAAATGTCTCCATTCCTTTGCTACTGAAAAATGTGAAAAAGAGTCTAGGCTAGCGACAAACAAACCAGTCCCGGCTCAGCAACAAGGGCCGTGCATCTGAAGAGAGCCACTTACCGCCACCCCGGATAATCCTCGTGGGCCGTCTTTGCCAGTGTCGCCTGGTGGACCTCTGGGGCCAGGAGGGCCTGGTGGGCCTGGAGGTCCGGGTGGCCCAGATTGTCCTTGATCTCCCTGAACAAGAGCCAAAAAGAACAATGTTATTGTCACGGCAACATAGACGTGCCACCACCCCCCTTCTTCCTTTCTGGAATGCCTCTCTCCATCTCTCCTAGGCTCCGCAGCAGTGAAAGCAGGGCCGGATTTCTCACTGGCTGCAAGGCAGTAGGCAAGAGTTAGGCTAGACGGCCCACAAAGTAGACCAGAATCCAGTCAGGCTTTCATGAGCTCCACAAACAATGTGTTTGAGAAAAATATATGTAGAATACATTCCGAAGAAGTCTATTTACAACTGGATTTTCATATTCGTTGGATTGACAAGACCAGCCCCATTGTCAGTTTGTACCAAGGAGTGCCCTTCAAGATGAGCCCATAAATCCAAAACACTGTTGTGGGTGGGAGCATCGGAGTCCCAGTGAGGGGCCTGCTCAGGCAACCCCTTAGGGTCTGGATCCAGTGGTGAATGAGGGTTAAATCCGGCCCTGATTTCAAGAAGGAAGCTTGACAAAATACCAGGCTTCTCAGCGCTAGGCACACAGTCGCGCTCCGAACCAATGTCTGTAACTGCTGGTGCATAAAGCAAAGTGTGCTATTACAGAACCCATTAGCTGGCATCCGTGGGGGCAAACAGCGTGAAGGCACTCACATTGAACAGTGTTCCTCATTCTGACTGTGCTAGCCTCTATACAAATGTACGTTCTAAATACTCAGCACACATTAAAGTACAATAAAATATTACCCTATGGGGCCTCATTACAGAAACCTTGCCGGAGAAAGTGTAACTTTGTAGCTCAAACATTGCCTTGGTGCAAAAATGCATTGAAAGAACACCTATTTGGACTGGCACATTTTAAACTATGGCCAATACTGTACAAAGTTGCATTTGTTCCGGGCCAATATTTCTGTAAGAAGGACCAGAGTGTTCTTTTGGTGCCCTGCAATGCATCTCAGACATACATTACAGATAGGTGGGAAAGCACATGCGGCCCCTCTACATAAAGCATTGCACATATATGTATTTAAAAAGTACGTACCTGCTCCGCTTCTTCTGAACAACACCTATTTTCCAAAGCACCCTCCACCCCCAAACAAGAGCAGATACATAGCAAGAGGCACAGTGCAATACTCTGCAGCGAAGAAGAACAGGCACACTTCTAATAGATCAAGCACTACCTTAATGAGCCGGCGTTTAATGAGCTGCTGATCAGCAGCCAGAAAGCCATGATTGATCTTAGGAAACACCATCTGATCAGTCAGGTGAGGTCAGAGATGAGAGAGTTGGAGGAAAGACATCGGGAGGCCCCAAGGAGGAAATAAAGAAGATACAAGAATTAGAGCCGCAATAACTAACAGAGTACAAACCTGGTGCTTCCACTCAGTGGTGAAGACTCAGTGCATCACACTCACCACCATCCGCGGGGGCGATTTCATTGCCCTCACATGCGAATGTGTGAGGTTACACTATCAGGCTAAGCGTGGGTGGATCCAATTCAATGCTTGCCATCAATTCTTGTTGAGATCTCTAGACTATCTACAGCAATGCGCACAATCTGTTTGTGTTCAGTGAGCGGGCACTCCACATTAGTGAGTGAGGATCACAGATGCACTGATTCTGACGTGGAAGCACCTGTTGCACTTACAGTCAGGCCTCCGGGCGGTACAATGATGCATGATCAGCCGAGTCATGTCAAGGGCAACTTTGGTTCTCGGGATCTCTATGATTGTTTTGTATTAGTCATGCGTCGTGGAGTGACACCTTGCAGTGAATCGGCAGCGAGCGGACCATACCATCCATGCATAACTGATCCCCAAGTAACTGAGGCTGCGATTGGTCATGGTGTGCCCGCTCCTTTTGAGTTGACCACACCCACTTGAGAAGCAGGGTCGTGCCTTACATGATTAGTGCAATTTTCATAACTCGGCTGGTCATGTTGGCATGTGTGCTGCTGAAGGCCCGACCGGAGCATGCACATGTGTCGCCACAAACCTTGACGGTGAGGATCTGATTACTATGTAGAGCAGCCACTGTGGGGAAGCCTGGCAGACCCTGAAGGACACAACACAACATTGCACCAAAACAAAACAACAACACGGAACAAGCGGGCCAACAGAAACAAAACAAATGTCAATAGCAGGTCCCAGGGTTGTCAGCGCAGCTTAGGGTTGCTGTAGCGGGGTCATTTTAGGAGCGCAGTCCAAACGGTATTGTCAAAACAGGGAAACAAGTGAAAGACATAATGCACAATTCTCCACATGGTAATGAAAGTTCTACAGACTTTGCCACTGCGCCAGACATTCTCTGCGATGGACTCTAAGCTCTTGGCTGCTACCTTTTGCTTATTGAGAAATATTGTAGGCGCTGTAATAAGGAGCCGTTCATTAACCTTGTCGATAACAAATGTATTGTAATTGCACTGTGCTCTATTTAGGGCATAGCTGTCCCTTTAAATAATACATTATCTGTGCCTCAACCTAGCTAGGCCAGAAAGAGGGCATGCAAGTATTGCTTTTATTAGTATCTGGAAGGCCAAAGGATGGCAGTATGACGACTAAAGACACTATTTTACCCATAAACACGCATTCACGATCGTTGCCTGAGAAAGGCATCTATTTTATTTTGAGAGACGATCAATCAAGACCAGTAGATAGATGTAACCTATGCGATGCTTGGGAGGGACTTGCCATCTGTCCAGGATCACACGTAGCCCACTTCAAGGGGAAAAGCTATGAAGAAGCTTGCCCTAAACATAGGCACTCCCTGCACTCAGCATCCTGCTGGGCGAAGCGGGAGAGTCTGCTGTGTGAAGAGATGAGTGGGCACCCCCACTGTTAATTTGGGAGGCTCTTAATGTCGGTAGGTAAATTCTGAGGCGCACTCCAGAAAGCCCAACGTGGCGCCATTGGGTGTAAGTACAGATACGATGAGGACTGAGTAGGGAAACTAGGTTCCTTCAGCGTTCTAATCAGGTAAAACTAGTACTGTGTAATCTTGCAATTACATTACTTGTATTGTTCTTGAACAAACAACGTCAGAGAAGCAGACATGAGACTGCGGGCCAATGCATTTCAGAAATACATCCTTGATCAGGCCCACTCTAATGATGGGAATAAAATAGTACAGATGCCGTAGATATAGCGAGTGTCCATGTTTGGGATGAAGCATAAAAAGCCTACTGTAGACAAGAAATAGACAAATGAAAACCGAGATACAAATTCGGAGAAAGCAAAACATTGAGGTGTGTCTAAGAGGCAGGAAACCAGAAAAGAGTTTTTACCAGATTGAGGAGATCAAAAGAACCACCATTACTGATAATGGCGGTAAAATGTATGACGTCTACCGCATCACAACACCCCTCCACTGAATTTCTGATTTCATTAATAACGTATGTTTAATGTAATTTGCAGATGGCGTCCGCCCTGACTCTCTGTGAATGGGTGTGCCTCTTTCTGTTCCCAGGCCAGAGTCCTGTGGAGTGGCTGTCTCAGCGGGCAGGGTGCTACCTGCCCTTACAAAGGAACAAAGCGAGGCACCCCACTAGGCTACCTTGCTGCCAGCCACACCGGATCCAGCCTGTCTGGGGAATACACATAACCCTTCCACAGCTGAACAGGGCCCACAGGGCGACACATGTGCAACATCAATGTAATGTGGCTGGGAAAACTTTGAGAGATGCTGGCCACCATTCCCTAACTCAGGTATGGTCTATATTTACATTTTAGTGTACCACCAGGACAGGATCTCCAGAGTTATGCATTTTTGGTACAGGGGTGCATATTTTAAATGCCGCCCCTGCACTGCAGAGATCTGGGTGTCACTGCAGCAGTCAAGAGTGCACCTGTGACCTCTGAACCTGCTCTGTGCCACTGGTGGAGCAGGTGCTACAAATCAGGATACTGATGTAGAAGGGAAGTATACACACTATGCTTTTGTCATGGAGCTTTTGACAAGGGAATCTGATTAATAGAAGATTTCCCTTTCAGAGAATAACCGGCATCATTTTATTATTTACTACAAATTAAAAAAGGCCAGGGCTTCTTCCATAACCTTGCCAGGGGGCAATTCCTGACTCAAAGTAGCTAAAAAGTACCCATAACCCCCATGCATTCATTGATGGGCCTGGACGGCGGGTGTCTGGCCAGCCACAACAGTTTATTAATGGCACTAGATGGCAGCAAGTGCTCCAATTCCATCATCGCCCCATGGATCTGCTGGTGACAGCCTGAGCAATGTGTAAAGTGGGTACCCATCCACTCTCTATGCCCACTCTAGCAGATTCTCTCCCACCCAAGGCCCTCCAATGCTTTCAGGCTTTGGGCAGCTAGTGACCCACCACCAGCATCCATGTATGTATGGCCTGGGTAGTACACACTATTATTGTAAGGGCAGGGTGTTTAGGAGGGCAAGCTGTACCTGCACATGTATGTGTTAGCTTTAGTGGGTAGTGAGTTCCACTGTACACCTCAAGGTATTATGTCCCAGACGGCTGACGGTTCACTCACATTTATTGAAGGGTCCGGTTGGTGGGTCTCACCCAACATCCCCACCATTGTATTCTGCTAGATCCGTTCCTTCTCAGGAGAGGATCTGGCAGAATAAATTATCCTATGCTACACTCTCTCCCCGAACACACCCAAACACACCCAAACACACACACGAGAACACTCCGGCTTCTGGCATGAGGTAACATACACACACACACAAGAACACTCCGGCTTTTGGCATGAGGTAGGGAGAGATGAACAGTCCACATCAACTCTTCCATGACTTGATTGACTTGAATGGTGGATAAGACCTACTGCCAACATCATGGCATTTAAGAACCATCATTGGCATCAGTTAAGCAATGGGTTGGACAGGGGTGGGGGGGGTCCTGCAAATGCCCACAGAGAGCACTTGGAGAAGCAGACAAGCAACATTGCTGCCCTTTATCTTGCTCCACTCTCGTTGCTATATCCCAAACCCACCCCCCGCCACCCCTCAGCACTTTGTTATGCTGGACAGTAAGGAGGGCAGATGCCTACTGCCCAAACAAATGCATTGATGACCAAGACAGAGGGAGAGAAATGCTACCCACATAAATGAATATAATGCCTTCACATCCCTTAAGTGCCCAAAGCCCACAACAATGTAGTAAAGGCCCGGGGACAGTAGTGCCATTCATTCATTAGGTGGCATTATATCTGCCACCTAAATCAATGTGTTATCACCCTGGGTGGCAGGTCTTTCCCTGCCAACCGCACGGCGCTGCTTGGAAAGCAGAATGACCCTCTGGCTAATTCCTTCCTGCCCACACTGGCCTTCTTGCCCTGTGACACTATGCTGAGCCTTGATAACAGCAGCTGGCACAATCTTTATAGAGCTTCATTGAGATGGATTAACATGCATTTTTACTACCCACTGGAGGTACTCTATTCATCTACCTCAAAACAAATTGCCTTGCACAGGTGGGAAAGTGAATCTGGCTCCCAGGTTTAGTGCGGCTCCGGCAGGCAGACTCAGAGTTTGCCGATCCGGAAACAAGGGTGCTGTGTACCATTTTCCATCATAGTTCCATTAGGGAGCCATAAAACATGCCATTTTTAAAAACCACCTACTTTATTTAATGGTGTATGCTTGTTAGCATGCACCCAATTGTTTTTCTACAGAACTTGAAATGTGCGCACTAACAATATGCATGCATCTGCCAAATGGCGACAACCCGTGTATTGATGGTTGTCTTTAAATCTTAGACCCACAGTTGCAAACCGCTGACATTTTCAAGCCTCACATTGCTTTCCCCATCCTAAGTGGAAAAATACAACTGTAATCATACTTTTTGCTCACGTGGCCCAATCATTCATGCCTTTCGTTATACTTAGGCTAGCCCACGCAGCTCATTAGTTACATCCTTTCCATTGACAGGTTCACACATTTCTCGTTTCCCCCTTTCTCCTGACATCCTTTCTTTCCCATCTTCTTCTACTTATTGTCATTTTCTTCCAGCAGGCTAACGCCTGGTGACCCTGGGGGGTTTGGGAGGGGGGGGGGGACACAATATGCCCTAAAGCTCTATGAAAGGCACTTTCAGATCACTACAGTCTTGATTCGGTGCAAACATGCTCAACGATTAACTAACGAATGATTTGCTTCTTTAAGGAAGTGCGTATTTGTCTTTGTGGTTTAATATGCGATTTGTGTACTTTTCAATTCAATTCTTTAGAACAGTTGTTTGCAGTTGTAAGACCAACATTAAAGCATTTGTGTACCAGCCAGCAAGCCCTGGCTGCACCATTTAACTGAAGTGTGTGATCCTGGGTAACTCATTAGGTCTCACGGCGCCTTATCTCCAAAAATAAGGGTGCCTTATAATTAATCATTTCATAGTTCACGCTAATAGAACACCTCTATCAGGATTGAATAGACAGTGGTCTGGCTCCATATGTAAAACTCGCATTGACCATTCATACATTGCACATCGTAAAAGTGCTGGTCTCTTGGCATCCTTCCAACAGCTTCTTCTTACCCATTGGAACTCGATCACGCTCGGAATGCCCCCACAAATCTCCAAATTTGCGAATCTCCCAAAACATGGCTTTTTCAACACCTGACCAAAGACTAATTACAATGGTGGATCATACCATCACACAGCCCTCAACTCACAGTACTGCGCTACTGTTAAAAGATGCCAGCCTATATGCCGGCTACCCACACTCTGTACAACGCTCCACTGATCTCGAGCTAGGTCCACGCTTTAAGCAATAAAATGAAAATAACAGAAAATAATAATAATAATTTAGCATTTATATAGCGCTACAAACCCTCAGGTATCTGAGCGATGCTTATTATTACCCACGGTGTGTGGTGCTCATTTATCGACCTTGGAAGGAAGCTCGGCACAGATGTCAAAGCGAGCGCTCTACTTGCTGTGCTAGCGGACCGGCTTACATAATGGTTACTTAACGTTCCATGATGCCTTTGAGAATAAAAGATGTATAACATTTTCTGTGATGTCACTTCCAGTGACGTCAATACATATGCAGATTAGCCCCCGCACACCTCTTTTGGCGCACATGTCCTCGCAAATCCCAGAACTGGCTCTGGGAGGAAGGAAAGGCAGGGAAGTTCAGCAAGGAGACAAGGAAAGGCAGGGAAGTTCGGGTTGGAGAGAAGGAAAGGCAGGGAAGTTCAGGTTGGAGAGAAGGAAAGGCAGGGAAGTTCAGCAGTGAGGGAAGGAAAGGCAGGGAAGTTCAGCAGGGAGAGAAGGAAAGGCAGGGAAGTTCAGCAGGTAGGGAAGGAAAGGCGGGGAAGTTCAGCAGGGAGGGAAGGAAAGGCGGGGAAGTTCAGCAGGGAGAGAAGGAAAGGCAGGGAAGTTCAGCAGAGAGAAAGAAGGAAAGTTCAGGATTTTTTGGCTGCCACCGAGTCGAAAATGTGCAGTCACTAGATTTGTAAAGGGGTGAGCCGCGATCAGTGATGAGACACTTGTTGGGCAGTTTGAGCACCGTGGGGCTGTGGGGTATTTCTTGTGCATGGTGACTCTGTATGAATCAGGGTGCTCTTATTTGTGGTACCCTTCTCATTTACGTGGCGTGTGAAGGGAAGTCCGCAATCCAAGGGGATAGTGGGTTGCAGCCAGCCCTCAACCACACAGCGGGATTACCCCTTACCAGAGAAGGGCAGACTTGAGAATCCAGGGCAGATACCCAGGGAAGAGGGGCTGGAGGGCAATATACCCCGCCGCTCGCCCTCTCCCTTAACACCCAGGTGCAGCCTACTCTCTGCTTGAGGTGAGCAGACAGCACTTTCCCCCTTTCCTCCTGCCTCTGCCAGTGGCTTTTTTACCCGTGGCTCTTTCTGCCTTTCACTGCTCACACGTGCTCCCCATACACACCTGCGCATGGTCTTTGAATCCCATCACACACTGGCCGGTGATAATAGTCTAAGGTGCTTCCAACTGCACAATGTAACACTAGTTTTCTCAGAAGATGATTGAAGGAGATGGTGAATGCCACCTGCCAAGTGGCCTTTAAAATGATTAACTAATTCCCAGTGCCACGGAGAGTGTGCGTCTGCACACAACAGCCACCAACATGTGGCACCACAGTATTTGTTAGAAATACCACAATCATTAAAAAACAATTGTTCCGCACCATTGGCTGTTTGCGAATGGCTGGCATAGTCACATCTCACTGTATGCATTTGAAAATCTAGGCAGGTCTGCCATGCTATAAAACTGGGCTTCACAGCAATGTGCCAATGCAAGACTTTGACGAATCAGTGGTTACCAAAACTAGGAAGAAAGCCCTCGTCATTGTAAAGTTGCACTGGCCCTTGTCGCTGCTTAAAGGTATGAGCCTAGAGCTCACACACAACACAGAGCACAGGAGTCAGGCACCAGCCCTTAAGTAGTTTACCTGTTTGTCTATTAATGCGTGTCTCTCGGTCTTCTCTGCTACAGGCAGGGTTACATGGTGCAGCCAATAGCAAAGTGACACCAGATCACGTGGGGGAGAAGGCGCAGTGGGGCCTGGAACTCCTTACAGCCCTGAATCTTGGGTGGGGAAGCAAAGTGAAAAAGTGGACAACAAAAGTGCAAATATTGTGAAATAAATTGGAAAGCTCAAGGTACATTTCAGTAAAGTGTGTAGAGAGGGACTGTGGATCCCGTAGACCCCCCTGGAGGAAAAACTGTTAATTCCTTACTTGGGGTACAGCTCAGATGGCAACTGAGCATAGAATCCAGAAGCCGAGTGGTTTTGTTATGGATAACCCGGAAGTTAAACTCCTTCTTAAATAAAGCACCTGTGGTCTTCCTCTTGCAACACACCTATTGATCTGAGTCTGTTGTTGGACGAAGAGCAAAGAGGGCTGCTGCAATGGGACGGGTGGGCTGCAGGCCATAAGGTAAAACAGGGGACGAGGCAATAAGATGTATTTATTTATTTTCATATTTGTACTTTGGTGGTAAAGGACGCAGTGGTGGAAATTGAAAAAAATGGTGGGGGATCCCACAAGGGCCTGCATGGGTGCTGTTGCGGGGCGGTGCCCGAGGAGGCAGGCTTTAGGGGGCAGAGCTGGCAGTTGACCTCCGATCAAATGAAATGTCCAAAATAATAGTTTCAAACGGTGCTATTTCCACTTTGAACCACTTGCATGGCACTGGCGATGACTTACTTCACTACGCGGATAATAGATTTGAGCATTGTTGCTGAGTAAATATTCTTTAAAATGCACAATTTGCATCCCAATTTATTTAAAAAAACTTCCCCTTGGGTACTATTCAAACAGGGAGATTTCTGTTCGCCATAAGCAACGTTTTCTTTTACTTGACCCACACCCGGCACAGCTCCTGCAGCTCCCCTCAGAAAGCAGTTGGGTGGCTGCATCATGTGGGATAGTTTCAATGTTAATAGGGGTATTTATTTATTAATGCAATGTTTGTTAGATACCTGGGTCACCAGAGTAAGTTACAGTTTGCTCGCGGGCGCTATATTTTTTCTTCTTTTTTTTGTCCCAGCGCTGACTCTGGATGAATCCCGAGATCCGGCTACATGTCTGGTGGTGGATATCGGATCTGGCGAGAGCCGGCCCAATCGCCTGCGCTGAAAGGACAGACTGTCACTGCTTTTTGTCATTAGAACACAGTGCGCCATTCACAATACTTGTAACCAGTGGCATCGCTAGGGGGGATTTGGGGAGGCCTGTGGCCCCCCTCTGAAATCGTAGCCTCCCCCTAGTGCCCCCCTTACTTAAGGGGAGCAGTGACCTTGTTCTCTGAGGTGTTATTTGTGACACTCACTAAGGCAACTGTCTGCATATCACACAGCAAATACTCCCCTTTTGTCTCAAAGCTAGCTGTGATCTTGGTATGCATTCTGGCATTGGTATGACCATGAGCAAGAGCCATGAGTCTCTGTCTCTATTGTCATGATAATTGGAGCAGTGGATGGGTGGCTGAATGGAAAGGGGAGGCTGCATGCTGTGTGGGTAATGGGGGTCATTTAAATGCATTTTCTTGCTTTCTTCGGCCTTCATAGCACTATTGTAAAAGAGTGTCTTGGAGTGAAGGAAGGAAAAGACCCAGGTAAGAGGTTTGAATTGGGAGACCAGAGAGGAGATGGGGTCTGGGTGGGGGGGGGGGTTTCTTGCAAAGGGCGCAGGGCAGAAGTAACATTGTTCCTCGACTTTTTTTTTTTTACACTTCGACCCCTGCTTGTAGGAAAGGCCTGGAGCATGACACTGTATGAATCGCAGCCTGCTGGCCGGCCTCCCTCTGCCACTCATCTCATTGCACGAGGCCAGCCATCGCGTAACTTTTTTGTACACATGATGGCACACAGTCAAGTGGAGTGGGAGACATGGCACTTCATTATTAGAGGCAGCTAGCAACCCCCACCACCCCCCACCGCATGGTGGCTATGTGCACACTCACAAGTAAACACGGATTATAGTGGCCCTATAAAGCACGATGTATTCTAACATGGTGTCAGGGAGGGGATGCATGTCTCCCCATTGGTAACGTCCATCAGATTGTCTTGCCTGTACATCAGATCACGTGTCTGGAATCCTTAATTATAATCATCCACTTGCTTATTTATTTTTTTAAAGTGTCCACGCCACCATTCTCCAGTAAATGAAAAACACGATTCAATTGTTTGGAAGTCTGTAGGGGAACAAAGCATCTTAAATCAGTCACCTGATTGCAACCTGATATGTTTTCTTTTAGTGTAAAAACAACCCGTACAAATAGGTTCAAAATAAAAATAAAATGGCAGACTGCGCTCTCTCTCATGTTTCCAATTCCGAACCTTGCTATTTAAACGTATGTGTGCAATTTCAGGCTGGCCCATTACATGGGCGCAATAACTCTGACGTGCCACTACCACTACGAGAATACCATTTCTGAAGCTGCTGTGCACTTTGTTCTAGACAAGACTTCGAGAAGAGAAAAGAAGGCAGCAGGTCTCAAGCCACGTGTTGTGCTGCTTCCCGAGCGCCAGGGAGTGGATAGCTGGCGCAGAATGGAACCTCACAGATCCCAGATGCAGCTGCGCGACGTAGACGGCGTGGAAGTCATGTGACTTCTGTGGGTTATTGAAACACTAGTGGCGCAGCCCAACTCTGAGCTTTACAGGGTGGGAGGTCCAAAGCGACAAGCCTTGACGACCGATAAATCTACTACCAGACCTTTTGTGCCTTGTCTGGCGAGGACCAGTCAGAGTTGGGAAGCCGCCCTTGGTCGGCTGGTACAGTGGGAACACTTCATTCAGGTAATTTGGGGAGGGCCGAAGTCTATCTTTGGTAAAGCATTTTGAAGTCAAGTTGCTGCTTCACCAGCATCCATTAAAGTCTGTGCTCCAGATCAGATAGGAACCCAGAGTAAAACAGAACACTTCCACTGCACTTGTCATCAGGGTGACTCCCCATTCATTAAGCAAGTGATTGGGTAGCACCTCAGCACACAAGCATCCACCTTCCAGTGAAGGTGGTTTTGCTGCTGATCTCAAACAAGCAGCCTGTAGACTGAGAGGGGCCAAAGTGGACCCTAACAGAGGTACTACACCTGTAAACACAACTTCTTCCAAGCATATCTTTACATGGCTCAGCTGCTGTAAATAATGTTTTAAGGAGAAAAGGCCCACTTTCTCTATTTCACCACTGTCTTTGTGATAGGATTCACCTGCATTACTTCAGAATCACCTACGAGCACATCACAGCTTTCCCAAACCCTGCAGCACTGCCATTCCTTTCCGGAATGTAGTGCTCCATTATTCAGTTCTGGAACCGGAACCAGAAGCACTCCACGTTCAGTCCTCCAATCACCCGCACCAGTATGTCCTCTCGAGAGCATCTTCCACTGTCAACCCCAAACTGCAACCTCTCTCTACTCCAGCGGCTCTTGCAACCCACTCTGCTAAAATCATATCAAGTTGTCAAAGGAACCCGTATAATTGATTTGAAAACGCAGCTTCCTATCCTCATTGTCTGCCCCCAACATCAGTAACTTTGCGATTCACCCTTTTGCCTACCAAATCTCAAGAAGCCCGAACAAAATGAGGTGCTTCTAAGCACCAGCCCCAAAATCGTCCATCGTCCCCGCCTCACAGAAGCATGGGTCATCACCACCTGCAACCTAGTCGTCCCTGTCCTTGTTGGCTACCATATACTGATTACCGAAAGAACGCAGACAGATGTGCCATCTTTTGCGGCTCATCCATTCATCTCAAAAAGCGTAACTTTGCCCCCTACAGCCCCTTTAATCATCTCTGTGGGCAGTGCCTCTCCAGCATCAATGATTGCTGCAATCTGTTCTTGACCACAACAGCTGGTGGAAGCCACCTGAAACTCAACATTGATCCCCAAAGCCTCTCTCAGCACATGGCCTGGCCATCTCATTGCAAAGACCATATTTTGGATCATGTTTGTGATTGTGATCTCTAAATCTTTGTGGCTAGGCATTTTTCTTTCACCTGATCCTACTACCTCTCCACCCTATAAAAATGGACTCTCTTCTAGGCCACGCAAAAACCTACTGTTCAATCCCCAGAATGTAGGCTTGGCCTAGGAAACAGCTTGCAACCCAAAACCTAATCGGTCATCTGTAGAAATCCCTTCCCTCTGAAACCCTAACTAACTGTCCTCCATTGACACTATCAAGCCTGGCTGCACTATGACTTTAACAATCTCCTCTCAATGAAGACCATCAAAGTAAGCCACAAAGCTCGTGAAGCAAAATGGTCCAACCTTTTCCCATTAAGACCTAAATAAAGAGATCAAACTTTCACTATAGAACGAAGAAACTCCTTCTTTCTACAAAACAAGGCTGACTACCATATTCACCAAGGATTCTGCAGCCCGTTCATATACCAATCCAAAAAAGCATCCCTATCTTCCCGAATCTTAGAATCTAAGAATCCTCAAGCAGAATTCTTCAAAGAGCTCTCAGAACTTTATAAACCCCGTTATCAAGTAGACATCCATTCCCACTCAAATCTCTGTATAGACTTCGCCTTCTTAGATCTTTACCAAAATCCAAAACATCTCTAAACCCATCACCTACCTCCCTTCTCTGAACCTTCAAGGATTCCTAGGAGATTGTGCAATCATCTGCCAACCCATCTACCGCCTACTACTGGACATCCATGGCTCATCAAACCAGTCAATTAGAACACCTCAAGTCCACGCAAAATGCAGCAGTCGACCGCGTAGATCCCTTAGCCCCACTCGCATTCGGGTACAATTCAAACCACCCACCATCATCTACAACGCCCCATGTGGCTGCAGCCAGAAGTTCCTGATCTCACAATTCTCTGTCACTCTCCAGGCCTCCTCAATCATCGGACACAGCAAGAGCCTTACAGAGCCAAGCAAGCGACACTGACTAGAGGGGGGTGACCAATGTCCGAAAGACATACACAATATGTTACTGTCACTGGCAATCCGCTCACACCTGACGCGTCAATCCAACGTTCTTAAGGCGTAGTTTGATAAAAGGGCTGGCTGCTTGTAAGCACACCCAACATTGACAGGTAAGGGAACTGAGGTACAGGGCTATGAGGCGCTTTTCTATGACCATTGGGTGACGTGCAGAAGCCGCGCTTGGAGACTCAGGACATTGGGTTTCTCAGGCTCCAATGTAGCCACTCTGTGGCAAGAGCACAATCCTTTCCCTCGCTCGCTCTTGAGCCCTGCGCTGTGATGACATGAACAGTGCACACGTAAGAGCGACTTAAGCACATACTAGCATACTTAAACATTTTTCCAAAAGAAATGTGCATTTTATTGCTGTTACATCATCAGTCTCTTACATTTTGAGACATTTCAGATTTGATCAACACAGTTATCAGCCAAGCTGTGACATCATAGCCATAGCGACACAATGCACCATTTCCCTTCTGGCATCACAGTGATCGGGCAAAGGGTGTACAGGACCCTTCTTGCATTGACCCTGACAGTCTTTGGTAAGCAATGTAACC
Source organism: Ambystoma mexicanum (assembly GCF_040938575.1). Lineage (NCBI taxonomy): Eukaryota > Metazoa > Chordata > Amphibia > Caudata > Ambystomatidae > Ambystoma > Ambystoma mexicanum. The sequence continues at coordinate 387,135,832 of NC_090937.1, forward strand.
TAAACATGATTTTGTTCGCCCTGTGTGTGCGACTCGCTCTAGCCAACAGCAGGCATTCCTGAGGGGAGCGAGAGTTTGAGAAAGCGCTCTAAGAGTACGACTCATGCTTGCCCTCTTAGTGAGTTGCACTCATACGAAAAACAACATCACTGCTCACCACCCTAGCTACTCTTCAGCAGGCAGAGACCCACTGCTGGACTTGGAAGAATTACTCATGGATTCCTCCAGAGTGGGAGCAGAGGGCAGTGAGGGTTGCGGGCATAGGGGTGCAGTCAAGGAAGACCAAAGGCTTGTAAAAAGTTCAGAAAATAGAGGCCTACAAGAAATCTCGGTTTTATAACGATTCCTTGACGTGTGCATACATTATATAATAAACCAACCTGACAATATATGAGTCATTATAGTGGCATGTTCAGCAAAAAGTGTATCATTTATTTCCCTACAATGAATGGGAGCCTATCTTTACAATACTATAAAGTAATGAGAGATAAAAAGTCACAGTGTTTCACAACTGTACTTCCAAACATGAAAGAAACACAGTAAACGTACACCATACGATTACCCTTTTTGTAGCTATTGTTTCCCCACAGCGTGCAGTTTTATGCAGGCTTCCCCTTTTTAATCACCCACCATTTGCACCTTTAAGTGGCATGCGACATACCAGGGCATCCCCACACCCATTAGACCCTGATGTCGGTGTCTCCACCAATCTAGCGTTAATCCTGTTTCCATGCACTCCTCTCAGCTCAGAAGCCAAGTCTCTATGCAATGAGGAAAGCTGATCACTGCATGTGTAGTGCTGCCTGGCGGCTCGGCCATGAGCTTTTGGTTCCCCGAGTTCCTGAATCCTGAATTTGAGGAAATCCTGCTCCATACATCGGCAAACTCACACTGTGAATATATGCCTGTCTGCTTTTTGTAGTCAACAGAACACTCCACAACAAGTACCTTTGACCTGTCCGGTTTGACTAGTGACAGAAATAAGAAAATATGAGGTACACTCCACTACCACATAAATGGCAAACCTGTACGGAATTCTCCAAAAATGTGCAGAAGGGGGAAGTTAATAATGGAGACAACATGGCCATTATTACTCACTGCTTCAGGTGAGAAACAATGCAGTTTATTTCTTTGAAACCTTTATTTTCGCATTGAGGAATCAGAATCTAAGAATTCCTACCATTAGAAAGAAGCAGAAACAACAGTGTATTCCTTTTTTGATGCTTTGTTTCTATCTGGCATTTCTACTGGGTGGGTAGGAACGGTCCCACTGGCTCATCAGAATATCCACTTTTTCTCCTGTGTCTAGATTGCCTCATTTGGTTATTGCTGAAAGTGGTCCACTTTTATCCCATACTGCCCCCTCTGCCCACTTACTTATAGTTCCTTCTTCCAGTCTTCATATTGATTATTCTCTTAACGCATTTTGAGTTATTCCAAGAGCGCTGACCCAGTTCTTGAAGCGGTGGAGCGCGGTGCATAGAGCAGGGATGAGGAGAATAATCAGGTCGTTTGGAGAATCAGCGTGGTTTCTAATTCTGAGATTTATTACATGGGTTGAAGGGGGTCTATGAATAGGGAGGGGTGCTAAAGGTTTGGCATCTCTTAGTTGCAGTGGAACACTTTTTTCTTGAGCATATGTGTCTTGAGTTGAGCCCTGAGCTGACCGAGAGTTATTTGCTGAGAGTCCCCTGACAACTACAGCTTTCAAAATCTATGCAGAAGACGCCCCGCAACCCCACTGAAAGTTCACCTTGAAGACAACCCTTGCTTCATTTCCACCTTATCAATCTGCCTGCCCACCACGCAACAGTTGCCCAACCCCTCGAGAGCCGGAAACCTGACTGGTTTTCAGGATCTCCCTCGTTAATATTCATGAGAAAACATTTGGATACATTAAGAATCAGTGTATGCAAATGTATCTCACAAATATTAATGAGGGGTATCCTGAAAATTCGACATGGATCTGGCCCTCGAGGCCTGGAGTTGGACAACTCTAACCCCATCGGAAATAGAAGACTTCCCGCAGCCCCGCCCAATCATTAGTCATCCTTAGCCTGGGGCTTCCCATCCGAGCCCCCCCACCCCAGCTTCCTGTGATTAAAGCTCAGCACTCAGGAGGGAACACCTCTGCCTCTCCAAGAAAATAGAGGTATTGCCCACCCCCTAAAACACATGCTGTGAAAGACCCGTCCAGCCCTTGACTGGAACCACACAATGCAAATAATTCAGGTTTCAAGACTCTATTACTGCAACAGCATGTACACAGGCTTACCAAAAAGGAGATCAACACATTACAAGAGATCAGAACAGATCCGCTCAGATAATTTTCAGACAGAAATAAACACCATCGCATCTCCAAAGCGCTCCAGGATCTTCATGGGCTCCCCGTAGAAGATTGCATCGAACTCAAAGGCATGTACATCACATCGAGAGCCTTCAGAAACATAAGACTCATCTACAGTGGAGGTGTCTGTGCAAAAATACACTCCCCCAAAACCTCTATGTTCCAGCTCAGCACTCAGTCTCGCAGAAAGAAACATGATCAACAAATAGACCCTGGCCCTGAACTTTGGCACTCTCTCCCCCTGGAGCCAGGGCTTGGACCAGATCACCTGAAGTTCCGGAAAAGGTTGACAGCTCTGAGGTCCTGCAAGGCGTTGCCCCAGAAATGACCAGTGCCTGCCTCTGTTGTGAGCTGCCCCTTCTGCCGCATTGACCGTAGCCTGGCCCTATATCGTCACCCCTAACACTGTCAGCGTAACCTTCCATGCTGTGACATTTTGCCTGTGAGGACCAACCTGTCTTGACATGAAGGCTGGAATGCACTGTAACAGAGTGTTTCTGATGTTTCCACCCTGGCTTCCCTGCTCTTGACTCATCTAGAACACTAGCGAATCCGATCACCTGCCTCTGCCAACCTTTGCTGTCTGCTCCCAAAAACACATCCTTGCCTGCATCCCCTTCTATTTCTACTTTGCATTATCCCGTACACCTGAGGCATATTATTAAGTAAAATGGTTGTTCCAGAAGCTGCTAAGGTAGGCAGATGGTTGCCTGCAGACGAGTTCTTCAGTGCAGACGTATAGACCCAACCCAGCTCCCGCATGACTGCGGGTGGTGCAGTCTTTGGCAGATATTGCCAGCTTCCAGCCAGGGGGGCGCTCTGGTCATCACAGCCTCGTATGTGAAGAGGTCTATAAAGCGCACCACTGCCACGCAGTGCTGAGGACCATCGCAAGTGATCGCTGGTGAACTGAGCTGTGGAAGGGATGTCACGCATAAGTGTGTAGGGGGTTGAAGCCAGAGCATTGGGTGGGCCCGGCATGGGCCAGATCTAAGGGCCCGATTCTCAAAGATATGCACTGGAGCCAACCAGGATATGCCTGTGAGCATCTCACACTTGAAGGGATGTCACGTATACATCTGTAGGGGGTTGAAGCCCGAACATCAGGACGGGCCCAGCATGGGCCAGAGAGCCTCTTGGGCAAGAAGCTAAGGGCCCGATTCTCAAAGATATGCACTGGAGCCAACCAGGATATGCCTGTGAGCATCTCACACTTGAAGGGATGTCACGTATACATCTGTAGGGGGTTGAAGCCCGAGCATCAGGATGGGCCAGAGAGCCTAGGGCAAGGAGCTAAGGGCCCGATTCTCAAAGATATGCACTGGAGCCAATCAGGATATGCCCATCAGCATCTCACACTTGCAAGTGATTTGTACGCCTAATTCACAAGACCTAAAACTGGAGGCAATCTGAAGGTGCCTGGCGCATCTCTGAGAGGCTCTTGAGCAAATCTGTGTGAACCAGTTGTGCGTGTAGGCATCAGGCAGCTGCTCCAGGCATCGCCAGACGCCAATCTGAGGTTTGAGAATGAAGCCCTCAGTGTCACCCGACGCACCAGAATACGTCATAGAAAGGCGACTCCTTTCTAAAGCATTCTCCTGCACCAATGGGTGCACCGAAAGCAGCAACGCACCTCCCCAGACATACCATGAAAGCCACACTGCTGTCTGTGCAGGCTGCAGTACTCTCCTTTTGTACAAATGACAGGACTTTAAAAATGTAAGAGAATATTTTTTTCTGCGCCTAATTTCCATGCATTTTATTTTACATGTCGGAGGCTATTTAGCATAATGACGCGATTACAAAGTGCATTAATCAAGGCTGGCAAATGAGTTTTGGCATAATGAGCCCATAATGCGATCTTTAAAAAGCAATTTAATAACATACTTTTAATATAGCGTGTTTTCATTACAGCAGTGCCCTTTCTGCCAATTATGCAGGAAAGTGATTAGAACGGTTGCTGGGGCAGCCACACGCTTACTGGGGTTCAGCAGTTACTGTTCTTGTTTGCATCGGGAAAGCTCTTAAAATGTTTAAAGGTTTAAATAATACTATGGTTTAAAGTAAATGTCTTTTACGTGCCTGGAGACTCACAGTTTGGTGGTTAGGGGAAGCAAACCACCAGAAGTGAGAAGGTTTAGCATCACACAGTTTGTGTGTGGCTACTGGCAACACTGACCTAGTTTGCTGCTCTGGCTTCATTTTGGCTTTTTTTTAGGTACGGGCGTCAAACTCAGAGACAGGATCGTGCTGTCTTTCCCAGAACCTAAAAACACCCGCCGAAAGTGTGCACCTAACGTGCTGCAATAACTCGAGTCTAAACGGGCCAACCACGGAATAGCGCGAGTAGTACGGCCATCCACGTTTGCGCGCATGTTTTCAGGGTGCATGTTACACTGTACGGTGGGCCAGTGTCTTGCATTCGAATTGTGCACTGGACAGATACTCAGTTGGACTGTTGATCAAATGTGGCCTGGCTTCCCGGAGAGCGAGATCTGCACTCTGGAACTCACAGCCCCTCCATCTTACTTGCTCTTGTGTTAGAAAAAACCAAAAGGTTTGGCGTTACATACGTTTCTTGCAACACCTGCGTTTGTCTGTTTGTTCACTCATGAGCCCAGACGCTCCACAACCTCCTCTTCATTCTCCAATTCTCACAATCACATGAATAAGTTTACCTCATTCTGGAACATTCCAGAGAAGCTGTTTATCCCGATTTACCCATTCGAGATCCTGAAATCTCTCTTCAGACTAGGGGCCTACCTATGCATTACTGCCATTTAGGGATCATCATGGGATCACAGTTATGACACCCTATTGCTTCTCTGGAGACCACACATTTCAGAGGATCTAGAGCCCCACCTCCCCCCAGTCTCTGGCACCAATGAGAATGGAGAGATGTGTGGCTTATACACCCTCACCCCCAGAGGAGCCAACAAGCACTGCTTATCAGGGATTCAGTGGCACAGCAACTGATGGCCGGGGCATTACCTGACCGTTAATGCCCCCTGCTCGGGTTATATTGCTTAATTAAGTGGCACAGCAGCCAATTTTCTTTCACTTTATTTGATTTATTTGCATTTATAAAGCGCACTAGCAGCTCAAGGGCATCGAGGCGCTGTTACAAGAGGGTGACTTAGTTACAAGAGTACCAAGATAAATTACTTTGCTACATGTGGCGTAGCAGTGTTACAGGTGACATTACAGCCACCTTAGTTACATGTGGCGTAGCAGTGTTACAGGTTACATTACAGCCACCTTAGTTACATGTGGCGTAGCAGTGTTACAGGTGACATTACAGCCACCTTAGTTACATGTGGCGTAGCAGTGTTACAGGTTACATTACAGCCACCTTAGTTACATGTGGCGTAGCAGTGTTACAGGTGACATTACAGCCACCTTAGTTACATGTGGCGTAGCAGTGTTACAGGTGACATTACAGCCACCTTAGTTACATGTGGCGTAGCAGTGTTACAGGTGACATTACAGCCACCTTAGTTACATGTGGCGTAGCACTGTTACAGGTGACATTACAGCCACCTTAGTTACATGTGGCGTAGCAGTGTTACAGGTTACATTACAGCCACCTTAGTTACATGTGGCGTAGCAGTGTTACAGGTGACATTACAGCCACCTTAGTTACATGTGGCGTAGCAGTGTTACAGGTTACATTACAGCCACCTTAGTTACATGTGGCGTAGCAGTGTTACAGGTGACATTACAGCCACCTTAGTTACATGTGGCGTAGCAGTGTTACAGGTTACATTACAGCCACCTTAGTTACATGTGGCGTAGCAGTGTTACAGGTGACATTACAGCCACCTTAGTTACATGTGGCGTAGCAGTGTTACAAGCATAACATTACTATACAAATTGATGTAACGGGCAGGTTCAGACAAGTCGCAGGGTTTTGATTGCTTTGAGGAAGGCTATGTGGGGGCTGATGGCCGGGGCATTACTACCCGACTGCCAGGGGAGGCAATGCAACCCCTAGGGTTCATCTTTTCATACACATGCCTGTTTATTGATTTGTTTCATGGACAGTTTGCTCCATAGAACCTCACTTGACTTAAAGGCATCTTCCTATCCCTTGCCTCTGTGCAAGTCTGAAGATGAGCGGATAGCATGATCAAGTCGCCGTCCAGCCAAACGAACATGTGCATTTCACCTTCGTAGCTGTAAAAGGTCAAACCCAAGGATTTGACCACCTCGGTCACTGGTGTTATGCAGAGGGGAGGAGAGAAAAAGGGCCGAGCCTCCAGGGCTCTGCCTGTGAGATGTCACATTGAAGATACTTTGGAAGGTAGGCCTCAGACTAGCTACTAATGGCAAAGGAGTGGTTTTAATCCACTCATGAACCTTGCCCTGAATGCCGAGATAGTGAAGAAACTGATGGTCCATAAGATCAAAGGTTGGTGACGATGAAGCGGGATCAGTGCGACTGCACCACCAGGCCTCATCGCATTGCCTGCTGCCATTATGTTTTATGGCCATATGGACATGATATGCGACATTTTAATTTGCTTTGCCAAGGCAGGTTTCACCGATCAGAGTTTTCTGCTTATGATATATGGGGCTAATTTGGACTAGTCCACTGCTGTGCACTGAACTAGTGTGAAGTGCGAGCTGACTCTGAATGGCAAACTCGGATCCTATTGGACATGGCAGCCTTCCTGGGAATGTCAGAATGAGAGGTTGCCGGGAATGCCAAGCTTACCAGGAATGTCGAACTAAGAGCTCTCTGGAAATGTCAAAGTGGGAACTTCTTTTGAATGTCAAGCTTAGCCGAACTGTCATGTCATTAGATGCCATGACACGAGATGGACATATATTTATTTGTCACACCATGGCATGCCATTATATTACATATTATTACATGACCCATCATGACATGAGTATGATAGTGATTCTGAATGAGTGTGTGAGTGTGAGTGAGTGAGACAGGGAGTGTGTTACAGTGAATATAATGGGAGTGAGTGTAAGAAAGGAAGTGGGTTTAATAGTGAGTGTGTGTGGGCAAGATGTTAGAGTGAGTGAGAAAGTGCATGACTGTGAGGGTTGTGTCTGATTGTGAGGATATGTGTAAGAGTAAATATGTGTGAGAGGAAACAGGACAGCAGGAGTGTATTCTGTGTACTTGGACATCTCGAAGTGTGCATGATGTAAACTGGTGACTGTGACAAATCAACTTCCGGGCAACAGAGGTCTAGGGATGAATATCAGTTTCTAAACCATCTATCAACCCCACACCTCTAGTGCACCAGAAGGGATCCACAGAGATTGGAATACAAGTAAATTATGAGACCTCCTTGTCCAATTTTGGTAACGTGGACGAAACTCCAGGCTCATCTTCGCAAGTTCGTGGCTCGTTGGTTAGTTGCAATACAGTGAAAATACAATTATTACCCAATGATAAAAGGGACTGTCCAGTCAAAGTTGTATAAAAATATCTACTTTATTATTACTACAACAGACAGTTCTAGCACACAACAATTACAACCCCCACTGTAAAGGAACACAGAGGACAGAAAGTTTCACAAAGGAAAGGGATGCACTCTGGATACTGACAGGAGGGTAGTTGGTAAAGTAATCAGTCTTATATTTCAAGATTATATGGCTCCAGCACCAAAGGAGCAAAGGGTTGTAACCGTCTCTAAGGGCCTTCGGAGAAGGACCAGGGGGGCAGAACCACAATGCACCTGGTGCTGAAGAAGTTCTTGGTGTTCGACAGTGTTGAGGTGTTTCCAGGGTGCTTCGCAGCCCGTGACACAGACTTAGTTGTGGGAGACTGCTGCGGGTACCAGGCAGCAGGCAGTTCGGCAAGAGAGGCTGGACGGCCGTCTGCAGGCTGTTCGGCACGGTGGCTCAGGGCCAATAATCGTTGTCTCTGTGCTGGTTGGTGGACCTGGAATGCTGGTCGAGGCATCTCTGATGGCTCTGGCGACTGCAGCATGACAACAGTCAGCAGTGCAGCCAGATGCGGTTTGAGGACTCCACTGTCTCGAAATGATCCTTAAAAAGATGGACGCTGGATGATGCTTGTGTGGCACTCCTCTTAGCTTCTTCACAAAGCTTGTGTCCTTTCAAGGAGGACAGGCCCAAAGCTCAGGGGGGTGTTAGCAGGCAACAGCCTTGTCCTTTGTCCAGATACTCTACGGCACTTCCCACCTAGGAAGCTTGCTGTCAGAACCTAGCAGGGCACGCTGTGTGCTGGCTGGGTACCAGCTCTGGAGCTGCTGGATGGGTCCTCGGAGTCTGGTATCCCCCCCTGTTCCCAAGGAGATATTTAGGGGAGGGTTCTGGCTTCCCCCTTGGAACTCCTGGCCTTCCTTCACTGGTGGAAGATTTAAGGTAGACTGTACTTTCAGCTCGGGTCCATATAAGTCCTTCTTCATACTCCTTGCAAAGTCCTCAGATGATCTGATCAGTGAGGGGCTCAGCCCTTTTTTTAAAGCCAAATGGGCCCCAGTGACTGGTGCAGGCTAAGCCCACCTTAATGAACCAATCCTGGTTCTCCACCAACAATCTTCAGTGATGCTTCAGGTCAGAATCAGAGTACTTGGCAACATACAGGGGAAGGATGACAACACCTACTTCTAAGTCCCACCCATCTTCCTGTCTGCTGTACATCAAAGTGTCTCCCTAATTAACTGACCCCACTGCGGCACTTGGTCACAACATGGGCCTCCTTTGAAGTAGGGGGTTGAAGTCAGACTTTTTCGTCTCCTACAATTCACATACTTCCCTGCTCTGAAAGGAGTAGATCCAGACAGGATATTCACTACACTTTAATACCAAGGAGGGGTGTTAGTACCAAGTTCACACATTGCATTACAAAGATGTGTTGGCCTCTGGTCTCCATTGTCACTTCCTGCACCAAGGCCTTCCCTTAGGCCTGCTAATTAACATTCTTCAGGATTCGCTGCCACCAGCAAGATGTAACAATGGAGATGCTAATCCATGGGGCCTTGCAATGTAGTATATTACTAGTAACTGCTTAATAGAGCAAATCCCATCAGGGGTTCACGTAGTTGGGTGGTCCATGAATCAACCAAGGCCACCCTTGCCTTGGCAGTAATTTGGTGGCAGCTGTGTGAAAAAAGGCTCAGTGGGAAGAGGGAGCCATGATAAGCCTGAAGGGGAGGGCCATCATCAGGGTTCCAGCTACTTCTTAGCCAATGTTTATGAGCATTCATTCAGCCATCCCAGACAAAGAAAGTGATGGAGCATTTGGGAATCCAGAGAGCTGAAGCCTTAAGGCAGAGATAGGCAACCTGCAGCTCTCCAGATATGTTGGTCTACAACAGCCAGGATACCCTGGCTTTGGCAGATGGGAGTTGTATTCCAAAGCATCTGGAGCGCTAAAGTTTGCAGGGCCCTGTCAATGGAAATACGCCAACACTTTTCTAATACACCTAAGTCTGTGTCTGCTCAATAATAGTTGCTGACATACTGCTGAATTCCCATAAAAGGAACAAGTAAGGTCAAGTTGCTTGCGATGCCATAGAGCAGTTGCATTGAAAGGGTTAGCTGGTGTTTTAGGTTAAGCAACTGTAAAGAGAGCAATAGTTCATGTTGACTGGGCCCGCTGCCCATGAATTTACAGCTTGCAAATGACACCAGGGCTAAGGGCCAAATATGACAAAAGGGTATTTTTTTTAACTTTAACACTTAAAATATTAACCTTTTTATAACTCGCAACAGCCATTAATGCCCCTTCCATGCCTGCTAACGTGGGGTTTAATTTACACTGATATCGGGTATTAAAACATCTTGATGGATCTACGCATCTTTATCTGGCACATTGTTAAGTATAATTTGTTTTTTATTCCTGTCGTAAAATGTTAAAATACATAGAATAAAGAAAATAAATGTAATCAGTATTGAGTTTTATGGGCTAAATAGTTTAGTCTAAAGCATAGAGATTTGTATAAACACTTCTGAATTAAATTGCATGTGTTGGCATGGAAACCCTATGCACATTAGGTTCTGCATTCAATGAATGTTACCGCTTTCAAAAAAGTCGCCAGGCTAATGCGTCATATCACCTTCAGAATGATAAAAGGTGGGGTTTGAACCTGTCAGGCTGAGACAGACTGTACAAGGGGTGCATTAACTATGACCAAGCATACGTGCACGCTTCTAACGTTTGATGAACCTCAATATCAGAGCACCCACAGGGACCGATTCAGGAAGAGATGGAGCAAAAAGCAAGGGCAAAGTGCGTCTCATTCCATGTCAGCAGCAACTCCCTACACACAAGCACCCTGATTCGCCGATTGGACAGACAAGTGTGTGTGGATGCTGATGCACAGGGCGCGTAGCCCAACTCTCCATATATAAGTACATGTTGGCACGCAACCACTGTTCACACATGCATTTGTCCCCTACACACAGGACAGGGGGAGCCCACCCGGCCTCTGGATGCATGGTGTGCATTGACCGTGACCAGCCTTAAACGACCAATTACTGCAAATGACATTGTTTACCTTTCTACTCCTGTTTCAGTGGAAAGGTGGTGAAATGACTACTGCTCTGCTGGAGTACAGGGTTGAACGGTGGTTTCACTCCCACACATTACTACTAAACCAGCAGTGACCTCAATCATAAAGGTGAAACAGGCACAACATGAATGGTACACCTCATAGGACTCTTTCAGGCAGTGGTCTTCAAACTGTGGAGCTGACCTCTTAGGGGGCTCGGGATATGTCTGTGGAGGTTGGGGAGGGCGAGGATCTTTAAAAAGAGTATATTGATGGTTTGCAGTACAACACACAGGCCCTTATGGTATTTGGAAGGGGCCCAGCAACAACAACAACAAATATCTAGTTAAATAGGCAGCTCCTTCTTTGTCTTGGCTTGCCAAGTGTCCCATCTTGGGCCAAGGGCAGGCTATACTCTTCATGAAAGATATGAGAAAGCAAAATAACATCCAAATAACAATAGTACGGTGAAACCAAAACAAAAAAATGTCGAATCAAGGTTCCATAAAAAAGGAAGACTTTAATCAAATGGAAAATGCAAATACACTGATAAAGGCAGTAATAGCCCACCCCTTTAACGGAAGGCACAGAATATTCAGATTTTTGTCTGGTTACGGTTATGCAATGACATACAGACAAGGCACTGGGGCAGCGCAAACTCAGAAGAGTTCAAGATGTGTTTGCTGTGGGCTTTGTGTTCATTCTGGTCCTAGGAGATCAGAGAAAAAGGCACGGCCTCTCTTCCGCTCTTGCCACAGCAATGCGTGGGCATCAAGTGGGCAATAAAGAGATTCCAAATAAAGAGGTGAAAATAGAAAGTGCACCAAAATTAAGAGTATAAATTGAAGGGGGCGCTGTTGCGCACGGACTGAAATGGTGGCTGCCGTGTAGGCTCCGGCGGTTTCCTGGGCCTTAGAGCCTAGATACTACGTTTATTCACTCCAGTTTAGCACAATCTTTTTAGATCGTGTGCAGTACTGCAATGAGAGTGCCCACATAGAATTCGGGCTGAAGAGGAGCAGCGGTGTGCGAGAATCTCACCTGGTGGCTGAGCGAGGTGAGACGAGGTGCGTTCGCCCATTGCAGGGAGGAGGAGCTTGGCGCGGGGGACTGCTGAGGCGAGGGCTGCGGCCGGGGCACTGAACTATCCCAGTGCAGGGAGGAGTCGCGGGTGCTCCGATCGCCGTAGAGCACCCCGCTGACCCCCGCACTGCTGATATAGTGACGCTTCTTGCCGCAGGAGGAGGATGCCCCACCACCCTTATGCGGAAAAGATAGGCCGCGCGGCTGCTTTCACATTTCCCCGCGCCCACCGCTGGATCAACAGACGGAGCTGCTGAGCTGCGGAGGGGTGGGGGGTGGGGCGGGTGGCCGTCACTCTGCCTGCGATCTCCCCCGGTATTGAAGGAGGGAGACCGGTGCGGGGCGCATCCGGCGGTCGCCCCCCCCGCCTTCTGAGTGAATAACGGCGATGAACATCAGCACAGACCTGGGACATAAATTAAAGTATTGTGAGGGAAGAGCGGAGCGGTGCGCTCGACTCCCCCCCATCTAGCAAGTACAAGGGCGGCTGAAAATTCAGTGGGCAGGGAGCACACAGGCAATCACGCATAGGAAAACACTGATCCAGAGGTGTAAATATCAGAGTCTGCAACAAATCTTGCTTTGGAAAGGCCCGCAGGCAAACATTCTGAGGGAAAACACTTATACTGTGGTGCAAATAACAGAAGCTACCCCAACACAGAAGGGAGATCAAACTGTGCAAGAGCCAACACTCGATACTCCAACAGGAAGGATATATGAGACACGGACTGGGGCTATTTTAATGCTCCGCAAGGGGGGGTATTGCTACCTGAGCTGAACTGTGTTTAAGCAAATTCCCAAGTTGATATTCAGCATCAAGGCCCTAGCTGAAAACTGTGCAGGAGGCATTGAAACACCAACCAGGCCCACACTAAGTAGACACAGCAGCGTGGCATAGTGCAGAGATATAATCAGGAACCTTTGCATCTGTGCCCCTCTGGCAGAGGGCTACGACATCTCCTCGATCAGCAATTATGCTCGAAAGCTTTGGCCCCAAAAGGAACAAAGGAACTATTGCGAAATACACAACTGCAATGCAGAAAGGACCTGAGCTCGAGGGAGAAGAGGCATTGATAACACAGGTTGACCAGACCTCCACAGCCTCAATGATGGACCTTCAAGTGGTGTTCCAGGCTATGCAGCAAGGATTTGCGACACTGACAGATAAACTGGACGGAATCACGGTGAGCGTTGCAAGTATCAAAACACAACTGACAAAACTATGGCGTGCATGACAGAGGCAGAAACCAGAATATCAGCGGTGGAAGACAATATGGAATCCCTAAAGAATACGCTGTCCACAATGGCCATTGAACTAGGGACAGTGAAATCTAAATGCGAAGACTTAGAAGCAAGATCACGGAGGAACAATATCCGTATAATAGGTGTTCCGGAAGGAGCAATTAAAGGGACGATGGAGAAGGCAGAGGAAGATCTATTGCGAACCCTGCTGGGAGAACCCGGATGGTTCATGGTAGAAAGAGCGCAAAGATCATTGACCCCGAAGCCGAAACCTGGAGCATACCCGAGCCCATTATAGCCTGAATACTTAATTACAGAGACAGAGACCTGATCCTAAAGGCTGCAAGGGAGAAGCAGGAGCTGAAATGGGAAACCAGTACAATATGCATCTTTCCAGACTTCACCCTAGCAGTCCAGCAAGAAAGAAAGCTTTTCACAGGAATTAAAAAGATGTTACGTGAGCGACAGGTACAATACGCAATGCTTTACCCTGCCAGACTTAAGATCCAACATCAAAACAAATCCTACTTTTTCACGTTCCCCGAGGAAGCTGCGAGCTTCATAGAGACTCATATACCCCTGAATAAAGAACAGCCTTGAAAAAATACAATACTATTATGTGAAACTCGAGACAGCCACGCGGACATTATATTCAAGAAATGAGTGGGACTAACAGAGAAATAAGTTCCAAATCGAGAAATGCATGCAACAGTTGTTAAGAAATTATGCTCGTAAGATAGAAGCACATTGATCATGCTGACTTGAAGATGTCACATAATGGAGAGTAACGAGCCAGATCTGGATACAACACATATTCCTAAGGATGGCTTTGGCTCAGGAAACGCTGCATCCCCCCCAGTAGCGGGTGCTTGAGATGTTGTTGGGAAGGGTAAAAGGGAAATATCACAGCACGGTTGAAGTTCGGGGAACTGTGAGGGCGGGGGGAGGGACATGTTGGGAGAGTTCTGTTTTGGTTTATAAACATGGTTGTAAACGTAAAAAGTACACAGCTTTTGGGCATTGAAACTTTTAGACGAGCAATGCTAGGGCATCGAGATGTGAAATATGGCACATTTCTCTTTGATAATGGATAAATCTAAGGCAGACGTTATTAATATATTAAGCTGGAATGTTAGGGGGTTGGGCTCTAAGATCAAGACAAGGAAAGTTATGGCCTACTTAAATAGATTAAAAGCTAGGATTATTTTCCTACAGGAAACACATACAGGCCCCCGACAAGGTGAACAATTGATCGCGAACTGGGGCATTGTCTAACCAGAGAATAAACAATGGTTGACCCGAAAACCTGATTGGTATTTATGCAAGATTTCATCTTGTTCCAAGAAGGCATCCATCAATACTTCACAACTTACTCTACTAAAGCGTGGGGGGCGGCGATACTAATTCACAAAACACTTCCGTTTGTTCTTAATGGGAGTGAATGTGACCCCGATGGGAGATATGTCATAGTACATGGTATGCTCTATGATAAAGAAATTGTTTTTCTAAACCTGTATGGCCCAAATATCGATCAACCAGAGTTCTATACCACTGTATTCGAAAAACTAGCAAGATATCCTACTACCCGGGTGTTCTGTGGAGGGGATCTCAATACAATTCTAGATGTACAGAAGGATCGTACATCGACATAAGCTAAGACATTAACCAAAGCAGCACAGACGATACTAACACAAATGTCAGATCTACAATTAAAGGATGTTTGGAGGACACTAAACCCTGATGGGAGAGAATACACATATTTCTCCACAGTCCATGATATGCACTCGAGGATTGATGTGTGGTTAATAGACACAAATAGCATGGCCTGGGTAACGAAATGTCATGTACACCCCAGAACCTGCTCTGATCACTCCCCGATACAATTAACATTTCAAATTCCGGATAAGACCAGTCCAAGACGACCATGGAGGTTTAAACCTACAGCCCTAAAGGATATAGTATATAAAAAAGCATTGGCACAGTATGTGCAAGATTACTTTGAGATCAATGAACACTCGGTTTCTACTCATGCCATGTTGTGGCAGGCATTTAAGGTTTGCATAAGGGGCCAATCGATATCAATTGAAGGGGGAATCCTCAAAGATATTAGAGCACTAATACAGAGGCTCGAAACACAATTAACATCACTACAAAACCAATATGCCACTACCCCGACCCCCCAATTGGGCACTGAAATTAAGACCAAACTAGAGGAATACCGAGAAGCAGCAGACCAGGAGATAAGATTTTTTGATTGGCCCATAGCTGCACGTAGATATGGGGAGGGGGGAACGACCTGGGAAATTATTAGCCAGAGCAGTGCGTGGAGAAAGAGGGCCTACTAGTATACCCTGTATACAATTAGAAGACAGTACAATGACCACAAATCAGAATGATGTGAAAGACACATTTTACAAGTTCTATAAAGAATTATACTCCCCCCAGGGCACAGTCACGGACATCGAGATAGAACAATACCTCTCCAAGATTCAAACAACGCTAATAGCAGAATCAACAAGGGAACTACTAGAGGCACCCATTAGCGAAGCCGAAATTTATGAAGCAATAAAAGCTCTTCCTAATGGGAAAGTGCCGGGTGCAGACGGGCTAGGAGCAGAATTTTATAAAGAGTTTGATCAAATCCTAATACCCAGACTACATTCTGTCTGGACGGAAGCTCTAGAAATAGGAGAACTTCCCGAAACCACCAGAGAAGCAATAATCACACTCCTACTTAATCCAGGTAAAGCCCCGGGAGAATGTGGATCATATCACCCATTCTCATTAATAAACACTGATGCCAAGATTTTGGCAAAAATATTAGCAACAAGACTCACACAATATATGCCGTATATGGTGCATGAGCATCAGGCTGGATTTCTTGCGGGTAGATCTACTGCCACAAATATTAGACAGTGCCACCAGATATTGAACTCTATACCTGCTATGACCCAAGGGATAGCGGTTTCCCTAGATATGAGGAAAGCATTTGACACGGTATCATGGCCCTTTCTCTTTGGAGTTCTACGTAACTATGGGTTTGGCCCACAATTCATAAGGTGGATTCGAGTGCTATATACACGACCATACTCAAGGATCAGAGTGAATGGGGCTCTCACAGACATGCTGGAGCTGTTAGGAGGTACCAGACAAGGTTGCCCGCTCTCCCCCTTGCTTTTCGCCTTAGTTATAGAGCCATTGGCAGATATTATCAGGTCTCGTTACATCTCATTTGGAATACAGCTCGAAGGCAAGCCACAAATTATAACACTTTATACAGATGACATACTTTTATATTTAAAAAACCCTGACAGTACGCTTGGCAAAATCCTGGCGGAGGTTAGAAAATTTGGTGAATACTCTGGATGACGCCTTAATCCCCACAAATCAGAAATATTTCCGCTCACAGACGCCACATCACAACCCCGAAACCTCCACTGACCTATATGGAGTCCAACACACATAGTGTACCTGGGTGCTCATATAGCCAGAACGGCACAGCTATCCCGTGCTCCGAACTATGTGACATCAGGGGAAACACTCTGCACTAAAATGAAACGATGGAATGCACTTCCAATATCAATGGCAGGGCGAATAGCATTAATCAAAATGGTAATACTACCGAAACCTTTCTACCTCTTTAGTACGGTCCCAGTGTGGCCCGGCCATGCTTTGTTCACGAAAATCAATAGTGCCTGCATAGCTTTTGTATGGGGCGGACGACCTAGATTAAGTTGGAGAATCTTGACAGAGACATATCCAAGGGGAGGGTTGATGGCACCAGACATAGAGCTCTATTACTTAGCAGCACAGGCACAACAGGCTGCCAGATTGGCCACATGCTTTCTTAACCCTACTGGCGTATAAATGTCAACACAAGAGAAAGAGGCGATTGGGGTGCTCCAGAAGTTGACCAGACCCACCCCGAAAAACTACAATACGACCAACACCTTAAAAGTCCCAATCACGGCATGGTCCAGGATCACTGACATATTTGGTGTTAGGAAACTATATCATCCGAGCATGCCAATATGGGGAGATCCATACACACAATTCGATATTGAAGGTGAAATAACGAGACATTGGAGAGCTAGAGGTATCACACAATGGGGCCAGTTGTTCCTGGACCAACATTTTCTATCATGGGAGGATACTAAAGATACATTGGGTAATACACACACGTATAAACAGCAATATCACAAAGTGGCAGCCCTCGTGCAACAAATCCATCCAATATTCCCAGAGGAGCCAGAAATAAATATGGCACTAAGCTATATATTTACGGGAGGAACCCAGAAGATCACTTCCTCGATGCTATACAAAATTATGATACAAACTCGCCCAGCGGTAGTCCACACAGCTAAGGGTAAGTGGGAACAAGACCTGGGGCAACTGATAGATGATCAGGAATGGTCCCAGATCTGTGCACTAACTAAAGAGATATCGTGCAACTCGGGTTTAAAATGATACACTACAAAATAGTGCACAGGACGCATTACACACCATCGAGGCTTAAGCAAATATATCCCACATTGAATGGTACCTGTCCAAGATGTAACTCTGAAAATGCTACTATTTTCCATATGCTATGGGACTGTGTCAAATTGGGGAAATATTGGGCGGAAGTATGTGGGGCTCTTGATAAGATGGCAGACCAGCCGATGGTATGGACGCCGCAAATTTGCATGCTGGGAGTAGTAGGGAAACTGAACCCGACTTGGAGGAAACTACTGAATCTGAGTCTACTCATAGGCAAAAGAGTCATATTAATGCGATGGAAAAATGTACAATCCCCCACTATAGTAGACTGGAACAGAGATATGGTGTGGATTAATGATACGGAGGAGCTTTATGTTGACTCGTTCACACCACACAGTAGGCCCAGAAACATATGGTCTCGATACAAGAAATATTTGACTGATCTAAAAGAATTAGAAGCTCTGAATACAGAAGGCAGTTGAACTGTATCTACAGTAAATCTATGTAACCGAAAATTGCTAATGTGTGTGTATAACCTGTGTGCAAATATAAATAAAATTAAAAACAAAAAAAAAAGAGTATTAATTGAAGTCTTCAAAGAATTGAGGTTTAGCTTAGAGAAGTTGGAGAACCAAAGGAGTTAGGGCGGCCTCTGGTATGTGGGATTTCAATTTATAAGGCTGCACAACCCAAGCTTTTCAAAAAATAAATTGTGCAAATGATAAATTTCGACACTCCACATAGAAACACACTGATAAGGCGCCAATAATATGTATTTAATAGCAATGCGATATTTGGACCTTCTATCCTCTGCTATTGCTTTTGCTGCATCCTTTGCTTTGCTCCAACTCATCATGGTAGGGAACGAAAGCAAGTCTAATATCAAGCTTTCGCTGGGATGGCCTACTGAAATCTGCGCATAAAGGAAGGCAGCACTTGCTGATCGGTGTGTGGAGTTGAGAGCGCCCCCCACCACTCAAAGGATCAGTTTGATGGCAGCATGTGTGAGGCAGCGTGCAACTCTTCTGCCTGTAAAACCTTTGGTTGGCCGAGATAGTCACACCGTGGGCCTTAATTTGAATGAAACAGGAAAATCGCTGGAGTGGTTATTATGGTTCAGGCAATGAGTACCTGTTTTCACCTTGTTTTCCCACTGTACAGAACGTTTCAGTGTTTTCTTCCAGCATTTTCTATGAAAGGGGCTGTGTTTTAATTGTGGACGACTGTCATAGAGTTGCATACACAAATTGTTCACAAAAGCACTTGCGGACGCGACGGCGGGATACGTCTCGATATCACTGTGGCCTGTTAATCAGGTGGCGATGTAAGCGCTGCCCATAAGTAAAACTAGGGTGGACAACTTTAGAAAATAGTTTCGCAAGAAACTTCAGACTCTTCCACGTGCAAGCCAAGAAACACAACTCTGTCGTGTGCAATAAACGAATGGTCACGATTAATAATATGAAACAACTCGATAGGAAAACCATGACAGAATATTTCTTTAATAGTATAAACTGCAAAACAAATAACTTCGAGGGACTCCTAATTTTGGCAGATAATGCACAGTGAGATTAAATGATTTGCCCAGGATCAGACACTTTGCTTAAGTGGTGAAGCCAGGGTTTGTGCCGAGTCCATGATTTAGGCACAGTGCCACATATTCTACCAGCTTTTTATAGCAACACCTTCAAAACTACAAAGCTCACATAAGAAACTAACTTGGAACTATGTAAATTATTTAAAAAAAAACATGTAGAGCAAAAATAATATGATTATAGTTTTATTTTCCTGATCCTAAATGGAAGATAGAGTAGCAGCCTGCTAAGGTATATGAGCCTAAACAAATCCCATATTCACAGTGAAAGAAAGTGCAACAGAAGTTAAGGTCGTCTGCTGGAGTCATTATTCCACAGAACACGCAGCGTTTGTTCCACTCCCATTCATATCACCCACCGTTCCCACCTCATAAGGGACAACTATCATTCCCCAGACATCCCTGTGTCTGGACCATCCATCTCTAGTCCCTCCTACTGTAATGCTATGATGGCACAAAGCAGAACATCAGAGCCGGCCACTTGAAATGGCACATGAAAAAGTCTGAACTCCGAGCTGGGAAGGCTTTGGACAGCTGAACCTGCTTCAGAGGAGAAACGTTGTGACCTTAACCCGTCCCGGGACAGACTGTGTGCTGGATGTGGGACACAGCCTCTGAAATTGAGACAGTCCAGCATAATATGGGACAGTTGGCCACCCTAGCCAGAACTATTGTCATGGAATGTGAAGGTAGGAGCGAGAGGGCATGTAGGTGGGGCATAGAGCCTGTGGGTGTTCTTTGCTTGCTTACCCATGCATTGACCACTCATGACCATGCTAATCCTTATGGGCGTTCCCACCTGTACCTGCCCCCATCCCCGGACACACAACACATCCCCATGGATATCTTTGAGTCTAGCCTGAGCACCCTTATGAAAGTTAATGGCTTACCTGCAAGTATAAGCCATCTTCTGATGTAAGAAAAAAGTTTTAGCCAAGCGTGCTTCCAACCAAATGATTTATAAGCACTATGCGTGCCCTTGCACTGAATGTTTGAAACACACATTGGCGAAGCCAACAGTTTTGTCTTTGGTATAGGCATTAGATAGACATTTGCCAGACACTGCCATAAAATGTACTTCTACTAACTCAATGTGCCATCGTCTTTTGTATTTTCTATTTATCTGTTGCCATCTTATGGCCAGTTAGCACCATTATGGCAGTTTCTAGAAAATGCAGAGCCCATGTGTATTTAAAAGCCCATACTACAGGTTTTGCCAAGCCTTTTTTTAACATTTTGGCAAGGGTGCAATCGAAAAGAGGAATGAGGTGGCATCTTGTAAGAGAAGAAAGGCTAAATTTGCTAAATAACCACTCGAGATGTTCCTTGTTGATGAGGTAATTAAATATGTGCCTCCGAAAATTTGCAATGAGGCGCCTGTTCAAACTAGCTAAAAAGGACATCATAAACCCTCAAGATTCATTTTTTAAAATGGGCAGAACCCCGCTCTGTAGTTCCCCCATTACAATGCACTGGGCAGCACTGTCGGAAACATATTTGAAAACAGTGACAATGGAGTGAACATACATTGCATATAATTTTGGTGTTCACCAAAATAAAAGGCAGGGCTCGACAGTGGCAGAAATGCAAATTAATATTTATTTTAACACCACTTTCTAAGAGCCATCGAAAGGACCATCTTTAAATCTGCGGATCTCGGATATTGGCTCTGGCATTCCTTATATATAGAGTTTACCCTGCCACCATCAAGGGCTACATGGGCAATCATCACAGTTTTGGTACACGGGTGCATATCTGAAATGCAGCCCCTGCGCGTGCGGCAGAAACCTGGCTGTCATTGAAGCTGTGAAATGGGCACCTGTGGCTTTTGAACCTGCTCTGTGCCACTGGTAGAGTGGGCGCTGCAGATCAGGATACTGATGCAGCAGGGCACAAGTACAAACTATGCTTTTGGCATGGAGCATATGAAAGGGGAATCTGATAAGCAGATTGCCCATTCCGAGATGGAATTACCCGCATCATTGCATCAATTGATACAAATAAAATAAACAGGGCTTTCACACACTTGCCAGAAGGCAATTCATTACGTACGCATTCAGAAAGAAGAAACTCATTCAGACAAACCCTTGGTAGAGACAGATCTATAGGATTTATAGGATAACATAAAAACAAACCAAAAAATTACTCGATTTACTGTTAATTTGACTTTTCTTATTGTGGGGTTGCCCCCTATACTCCCAACAGACCTCTGCATCAATCTCTTCCATCTACAGTAATTCCTTTAGCCGTCCCACTGCCTTTTTGGGGTCATTTCTGTTTTGAAAACTAAAATGCATTTGAGATTCAAGGTCTTTTTTTGTCCGTTTGGTTTTTGTTTCCTGCAAATCACATCAAGCCACAAAGAAAATGTAGGGAATGTGTCCCTTTTACTCTTCACAGTAAACCCTGATAATATTTCCTTGTGGAACTTCCAGTTCTGCCCTCTTCGTGAATGCTAGGCTCTACAGAAGTGCTAACAATTCCTTAGCAGCAAACAAGGCAGAAATGGGCAGAAACGTCCCATTGGTCGTCACAAGGTTGTCGGCCGTGGTTGCAATGTATTGGCCGCGTATGCGGGCTCCTAGTCAAGGTACCCATGCATTCTAATGGCCGTCCCCAACAATACCTCCATGGTATGTGCCGCAAGCTTTTGGTAACCCAACAAATGGAAGGTCAGTGAGCATTTAAGTGTTCTCCCTGTCCAGACCAACCCAGTGACTTGTCTTTGACTTTGAATGGTGCCGTACCCAGAAGCGTAGCCAGTATTGCCCATCAAGTGGGACTTGAAGCTAATGTAGTTGGGCCCACTGCAGTGAAATTAACATCTGTCCATGGCCACATTCCCATTGCCCAATCAAGAACGACAGGTCCACACAAGAGGCAACGAATTACTGCAGTTTACTATAGCCAAAGCACCACAGGGATCACATACATGGAAGAACGTCAACGCATCTCTCAAAGGACCCTGGCTCGCAGGCCAGTTTTGATGGCATCTGACATCATGATTGGCGTCATTCTCAGGAACCGTCTCAAAAACCTATCTTCACTCGGGATAGGCTGTTGAGTAATAGGTCCCATATAGAAACTTATGGAGGTGGTGTGTTCTTGGGCAGTGTAGTGTCAGGTGGTATGCTTGGCCATTCCCAAAATGTGGTTATGTGGTTACACTGAATTATTTACAGTGAGCAAGCCCCATGATTGGTCGGTGACACCCACTGTTCACCCCTAGGGTCTGTGTTTGTGATTGGGGGAGCAGCGAGGCCCCAAGCCTGGGACAAACTCCGTCCCCAGCCTGAGGGACACCTGTGAATGGTGCCTTGTACAATTATGTAGCTGCAAGGTGCAACTATGTGTCGGCATCATGACAGTGTGTAGCCCATAACAGCAATGAGCGTGCTCCGGCTCCCAACGTACAACTGTAACGTGACTGTAACAACTTTGTTGCAGCTACTGTCTGGACAGCGGAACAGGTTGCTCTTCTCAGGCCCCAATCTTGCCAGCCCCTCAGCTCGGCCAGATCACGTGCTTGGAGACCACGTCTGTGAGCCCAAGACCTCCGAATGATTCTGTATTTTGTCAGAGAGCTCACCTCTCCTGCAGCCAGTGTTACTTAGGTTCAGAGTGAGGATTGTCACATGTAAAATTGCGACCTTGGCTGCAGCTTCGCTCCCGCCACAATAGTTTGGGTTGCACCTAATTCTGAGAGGCTTGGAGTCTCCTTCGTAAACCGATCGCGGCCCGCTAGATTTCCTAAACCGTAGTCTGGCTTCTATTGTACACGTCTTCTTATAGTCTGTAGGTTAGTGTGTTATGGCTGTCAGGTCTCTTGAGTGGTCCTGCCACACCATTGGGTTATTTGCATATGCGTTTCTGCAAGCATTTACACAAACTCTTCTTGCTTCTTGCGTTACAGCAGTGCTGTAGCAGAC
This sequence comes from Ambystoma mexicanum, assembly GCF_040938575.1. NCBI lineage: Eukaryota > Metazoa > Chordata > Amphibia > Caudata > Ambystomatidae > Ambystoma > Ambystoma mexicanum. Next base: position 387,158,989 of record NC_090937.1, read on the forward strand.
CTAATGGCAAAATAATAAATGTGCAGACAGTATCTATATGTCACTGTCCTCTAAGTATAGAGCTGTTTACCTGTGTTCCTCGTGTAGTTTAATGTATGTGTGTGTCCAGGGTGTGCAGATAGCACTTGTGCTTCATGTCTAATGTAGTCGTCATGGTGTCTCTAACAACAAGTGGGTTGGTTTCTTGCTTAGTAGAGTCTGTCCATGTAACTGTCTCCAGCTCCGTCTTGTGTCTCCTCATTCACTCTGGGTAAGATTCGCACTACTGCTGGATTGTAGGGTCTGCTGGGGGGATATCTCTTGTGATAATTATCCATCGTGGGAGCAGTGGGAATGGATGCAAGTTCATATGACCGACGGCCATATTTTCGCAGATTCTTCTTCTTCTTGAAGGGTCTTCCGGGGCGGAGGGCACGGTCTGATTATCCCTCTTAAATGTTCTCATTGGGGACACCCATGTGACACCTGTGCTGTTCCCAACCTGTGTCCCCCATCATCACTTGAAAATTCCTTCTGCTCACCAAGCTGCTCTGGCCTAGCTGACTTCTTTTCTCTCCGATCGACCCTTCCAGGTCCAACTTGGGTCCTTCCTCTCCTCTATCTCTCTCTCTACCTGTGGTGTTCCCTAGGGGTCTAACCTTTCTCCCTGGTTGTTCAATCAATGCCTGGCAACTCTCGCCCACTGCATTGCTGCTCTTTGCTCCAACTTTCAGTGCTATACGGATGACACTCAGCTCGCTCTCAGGCTCCCCTCTGCTGCCTCTTCTCCTTCTCTCATCCCAGATTGTCTGTCTGCATCCAGGAGTGGTGTGCCGCTAGTGGTCTCTGCCTGAATGCCAGTAAGACAGAGATCCTCCTCATCGGCACACCTACACCTTTTCTTCCTGCCTCTCTCTGGCCGGCCTCCCTTGGCCCTCTTCCTGCTCCCACCTGTGAGACTAAGAACCCCATGGGTCATCTTCGACTCCGCATTCTCCTTCTCTCCTCACATCTCTGACATTTCTAAGAAGTCAAACTACCAACTGCACCTCCTCAGAGGTATTCTTCCTTTCCTCTCCTTCCCCCAGAAGCTCTCTTTCTCCATAGCTCGGGTTCTCTCTAGGCTTGACTAGTGCAACAGCCTCTTTTTAAATCTGCCTGCCTCTACTCTATGTCCTATACAACTCATCCAGAACAGGACTGCAAGACTTGTCCTTTGCCTTAAACCCAGGGATCGAATCTCTCCAGCCCTGAAATCTCTCCATTGAATCCCAGTGGCTGCAAGGATCAAGTCCAAGACCCTTTGCATTGTCCTCAATGCCTTCTTGGGCCTGGGACTGCAATACCTCCAACTCTCTCTTCGGAAAAATCTTCCAACTCAAGCTTTTCGCTCCTCCACCTCCAACTCCTTGAGGGTCAGTTGCTTCTCCAAGCAATGAGTTGGGGGAAGATCTCTTTCTTCGGCTGGCGCCACCCACTGGAAGAACCTCCCCGCCTCTCTGAAACTTGAGCAGAAAAATCTCCGGTTCCGGAAGCATCTCAAGACTTTCCTCTTTGGTTCTGCCTTTTCTCTTCCCCTTCCCTGCTGATCTCCTGTCTGATACTGCACTGGTCACCTGGCTACCCTCTGAATTTTGGGCCCAGGTCTCTGCCCGCCCAGTTGCACACCTGCACTGCCTCCTGGAAACCCTTGCACTTGAGTCTGTATCTGCAACCCTACAGTCCCTTTACCTGCACTTATCAGACACTTGTCTGCACTTAACCCTTGCACTGGCACCTCCTGGCTGCACTACTCGTGTCCTGCCCTCGCTCTTCCTCCCCTTCCTCTGGCCCTTTTCCCCTTCCCTCTTCCCTGCACTTGCACAATCTCAATGTCACTTGGCCTAGTAAGATCGTTGTATTGTCCTCCCTTTGTTTCCCTCCCTTGCCTTGTCACGCCTTGCAACACATATAGGCGCGTTATAAATGCCATATCATATCATATCTCCTCTGTCACCTGCCAGGTGCGCATCCCACTGCTATTGCATGTCATTGGGCCTGCCAAACGAGACCCGCTGCTGTTGGAAGAAAGAAGTCAATTTCAACATCAAGTGCCTTTCGCCCCAGCACCTTCCCCAGTATTCCAGCTTCTGTACACTGCATTAGGCATCTAACATACTCTCTATCTTGTCCAGCCTGAATCGCCAAACCAGCATCCCATTCTTGCACAGCCAATCCACGTGCTAGATTCCATGGCCTGCCTAGAACATGCTGCTGTTGCAGCACATGGTTGACAGCTTCAAGAGCACCCCGAAAAGAATCTAATGGCGGATTCAACACCCATCTCCTCTCATGGAAACCCTCGGTATAAGAAACCAAAATAAAGAGTTTGTGTTTCCCCTTGGTAGTCCCTGTGGCCAAGGAAATTGATATGTGGGGGTGAAGCAGTAGGTGCACCCACAAAGAGAATCCTTTGGCACCACCTGGGCATGCCTCTTTTTCCTTGAAATCCTAGTCTGAGGGCATGCTGCTTTACTCACTCACCGCACTATTCCACTCCCTCTGGTGCTAAGCACATTTTCTGTGGGCCAAAGGGCTCATTTGGAAAGGACAATACATCGAGCGGCGACAGTACTTGGGGCACATTAGGCAACATTAGACATTGCGTTCCTGGAGGGAAACTATCTGAACCACTCATCGCTCTTTCATGGAGTGACTTTGGGCCACGGTGCTAAAGCTGGGGTAGGGAGTGTATCTGTGATGGCAGACAGTTCAAGTGTCAGGCTGTTGAAGCCCCGGCTGCATCCCTTCCCTTCATCTCTGTAAACAAGGATCCGACTTCTCTGCCATCATCCTGACCGTGCCAGTTATAATATGGAAAGAAAGAGGAGAGACCCAGGGCCATGACACAGATGGAGAAAAGGCACGATGCCAGGAAACACTGCTGGGAAGATCTGGAGTTTGATACAAATCTGAAATAGGATTTGGGACATTGCCAGAAACGAGATAGCATCACAAAGAAGAGAAGAAGAGTTGCAATGCCCTGACCTGGTCACCATTTCCTTAAACAGCAAACACAGCTCAGTGGTGCTAGATTGTAGGTACACACCACCGCCACCACGTTCTTTCTGTGTGTGTGACCATTACAGGACCGCAGCATCATCTAGGCATGGGCGATTATTTAAATGGCAGACATCTTGGAACATGAAAGTCTTGCGTCGTTTACAGTTGGTGCCCAGCCTGAGACAGGGCCCCAAGTGCCACTGGTGGCCTAGCCATATGCCCAAGTGAAGCACATGTGACCTCAATGACGACCCTTGTGCATCCAGGGCAGAGGACATGGGCACACCCAAATCCACAGATGTGTGAAACTGCACTTGATTCCCTGAAATGTTGCGTTCCAGGTGCATCTATGGCCCTGATGCCATGGTCTCACTGCTATTCAATTGCTGGAGACAACCTGCCATAACTTCCGCCACCAAGGAACCAAATTCGCTTTGGCTTTCTTGGAAAAGGGCCATCTACATAGGCACTTAGCAACTGCAGCAAACTACAACAACATGTTCTATCTCCAGTACACAAGATGTCCAGAAGTGCATCCTGATAGCTGACTTTCCCCATGTTAGACCAGGGCGAGTCAGGATCCAGCAAGTGGAACTCTATAACCAAGGTGATTAGGCTTCTCTGTGCATGTGTCTATACTTGCATGGATGTGTGTGACTCATTTAAAGACTGTTGTAATTAAATCTATGTTTGCTAGGTTTTAAGATTGTACTCTGGTATTTACTTAAAACCGTTCAAATCAGTGGGATTTTCTCAAAGGATGCTCAGTGATTCTGTAGAGCTTCAGGATGCTCAGTGATTCTGTAGAGCTTCTGCACTCCTGTGGAGACTCTGCTTTTCCAGCCCTCACAGTGATTATCTCTCAGAGGATCTTCACAGGCCAATGGCTTATTTACGATAGGCAAACATACCTCAGTGCAGTCTGGCGAAATCGGCCATCTTGTCCCTTTTAGTTTTGACTCATGGTGAGTCAGTAATATTGGTACAAAGTGTGTACAGAGAGGAATGGCATTGTGGAGGCAGAATATGTGCACGGGTCTTAGGCAGCTTGTTTTGTCTCAGGCGATGCTTTAGGACTCCCAATTAGTTTTGGCTCATGGGGAGCACTATAGCTCCACCATTAGTTTTGACTTGTATATGGTACTTTGACCCCAGCAGACTCCCTTTTGATTTGGATCTAGGGTAGTCCTTTATTTGCACCATTCATTTTTGCTCCCGAGGGGCCCATTAGTACCAAACCAAACCAAAATATGGTTGGTTTTAGAACTGAATGTTAATTTCACACAGTTTGAGAGACCATACTGGGCTTCTGTAATGTGATCCCATGCAATAATTGCTTGACTGAGGCCAACATCACATTCATGAGTTATAATAATATAACAATTTTCTTTTATAGGATTTTGTGATAGATTCCTCTCGCTTCCGCACAATACAATAAAATAAGTCATTTTTACCTGTGGTGATGATGCGTGGGGATCAATGCTAAGCATAGACTTAAACTATCGTTTATAGAGGCTCTATTTATAATAATCAAACAAAAAGGGGTCCGCTCTGGCACAAAACAGGATGCCTTCTTCTGATGGTGGCAAACAGGCAAGCACATGTTTTGATGGAATCAATGTAGATCGAAACACTTAGAAAAGAAGTCACTCTCCGTCAATCCAAATCCAAACAGTCTGCATGCCCTGGTCCCCCACCCTGACAGTCCATGGGGGATGGTTGTTTTTCCACAGTCTGAAGTTGTTTGATCACTCATTTTCATTAGTCCTCTTGGTGTCTTCCTCTTCCTTACTGACTTCACATAACAGCAGTCCTAGAGCCACTACTGTCAACTCTCCAGATTAGGGTGACCACTGAAAATAAAACTGTGATTATTATGGGCAGTCTTACTGCTCTATGCCCTGCTTTTAGTAGGCTGGCTGTGGTGCCGGCAATAAGGACTTCGCTCTGTAGTTTTGGGGCTTGCTAACTCCTCCCAAATGCTTCCTTCCGGCTACCCTCTTCCAGGCCTACTGCCACTCTCCAAACCTGAGTTTTCTGTGCTTTCCTTTCTCTACTAACTCCTTCTTTGTGTGTAACTCCTGACATCTTATTAGCACTCAAAAATATGTCCCCATACCTCCTCACAACCACGCTGGTCCCAGATGTAAGGCGTATCGGTAGAACATGCCCAGTCTGTCCCCCACCTGTGTTTGTCTCCTGGCTTCTTACTGGAGGCTCCCTCTATCCAATTTCTGGGTTATCTCTTTCTCCCATCTCGCTGTTATCTGTCTACCAAACTTTTGGGACATATCTCTCCTGAACCTCTCAGGTATATCTCTTCACATCCTTTGGGCATCTCTCTCCCTAACCTCTGGGGTATCCATCCAACTAACCTCTGCAGTAGATTTTGCCCAAACCTCTGGCTATCTCTCTCCCCAACCACCTGGGTAATTCGTTTACTAATCGCTGATGTATCTTTCTTCTCCATCTTACTCAGATCTTCCCCCATGTAGCCTGCTCACAAGTCACTTCTCCTCCAACTCTCCTCCTCTTCCTTGCCTCTCCAATCACCGCCTGTTCTCTTCTTTATCTCACTTCCAAAAGACTCTCTTATTTTACTCCAACATGCTCTTGATCTCATGTACTCCAAATTCCCAAACTGCCAGGTTGTTTTGTGCTCTTCTTATACTCCCCCAATACCACCCCCTGGGTTTGGTCTCAGGATGATGGGTTGGAGGAATGCAGAGTCTGGGAGCTGGACCAGTCATTGGTCTGTGTTTTGTAGAAGTTGGCCCAGTGACCTCTCTGAACCCATGGCATCACTGGCTTAGGGAAGGCATGCTGGACACCAAGCAGGAAGACATCAAGAGACTCAGGCTGAATTTCAAAGACATCTCTTTAATTCTTCTAAGGACACAGCAAACAGCATACAGCAGAAAGGTCTGCAACTCTCAGCCCTCTCATAACTTCATGGCCTTTTATACATTTTCAAAGGTGCTGTAATTTAATAAGTAACACAAAACATTCTGATTGGCATTGGCAACTTAAAGACAACCCCGTTTTCAGTCCAAGGTTGGTTACCTCTGCTGCCACTCATCAGTTTCAGAAAACAAGTCTGGACCTGTTTCATTTAGTTTAATGTAGACCAGTGGACATTCCATGAACTGCTATGATGGAATTATATAATTATTTCAGCATGATTTTGCAAAACTCAAGCATTTTGTGTTTTCAGCATCCATTTTAGAGTTTGCCTGACTTTGTCTTAGCCAAAATAGCAGATCAAATTATAAAATGACTGACCTTCTATTTTTACTTATAACTTAAGTTCTGTTCAGGTTTAAACCTAGATTTTTGGTAACTCTGATAAATCTATGCTACCCAACATGCTCTTTGCTTGGCAAGGCATTCTGACCCCAAATTATATGTCGTCCTACAATGTGCTTGTTTGGCCTTTTAAGCGATACAATTCTAATTTTCGCAATACTGAAATTATTGATCAACCCCATAAGTTATTTACATTCAGTTTGAGGGGGCTGGGGTCTACCTCCTATACAGTTTCTTCCTGGGTGACTGTTGCAGCTAGTTTGTATTTCTGGCTAAGATCCATTTCTCTTTGTGCACAGAAGCTTTCTTCTTGTCATACACCATCTTGAATATTCAGAGTCCGCAAATCCCCAGAGGGTGTGTCTTTTGAGTTGGTCAGAGCCTGAATATGCAAACAAGTTTGTTTTTGCACAGTGCTTGTGAGCTACCTCCAGGAGTTTGTGCCCTTCAGAATCAGGGTCCTTTAGGATTGGGATCTCCACAGGATAGTTTCATGCGTCTCTCTGAAATTCCACTTGTGGCATTAACATTTTGAAGGTTTTTATGCTGACAAAGTTGTGTTTCTGACAAGTCGCTGCGAGTCTCATAGGTGGGGGTGGGGTATAACAGTGGATAATCTCTACGCCCTGGCTTAGGGGTAATTCCATCTCAGGATGGGAAATCTGCTAAACAGCTCTCCCTTTCATAGGCTCCATGCTAAAAGCATAGTGTACGCCCATGCCCTGCTGGATCAGTCTCATCATGTGCAGCAACTGCTCTGCAGTTGTACACAGGAGGTTCAGGGGATGTAGGAACCCATTTGGGAGCTGCTGTGGCAGCCAAGTCACTGCAGCACAGGGGCTGCATTTAAGGCATGCACCCCCGTTAAATAAAATACATAACTATGAGAGTTCCTATTGTCGTGGCTAGTATCTCACAAAGGTATCCAACCCACATTTATTTGTTTTATCATGGAGTCAACCCTGTGAGCCAGCTCAGCTGTAGACGGATTATGTGTATTCTTCCCCAGAAAGGCTGTTTTAGCTGCTCCCAGCAAAACTTTAGCCCTTGGGGTGCGTCTCTTTGTTCCTCTGTGAGGGCAGGTAACTACCTCCCAAGAGAGACAGTGGGCCACATTCTAACCTTGCCTGTCGGGAAACAACGGTGCTGGTAAGCTTACCGGCACCGTTGTTTCCGGTCCGGCAAAGTACAACTTTGCCGGGCAGGTGCCCTCCCGGCCACAGAGTTTCATGGAAGCACCGGCACCGTTATTACGGGTGCCAGTTTTTCTGCGGTCCCCATTCCCATAGAGTCATATGGGACTCTATGGGAATGGGGAACAACATTTTACCGGCAGGTGTGTTTAATTAAAAAAAATAAAAAATAAAAAAAAAAAATATATATATATATATATATATATATATATATATACCTGCAATTAAGAATCAGGATATGTCCCATCCACTTGCCAAACATTTTGAAGACATTCATCAAAATGATATTGGATCATTCAAATATTTTGTCATCGATTCAGTGGAGGTACATCCAAGAGGTAGGGATAGATTACGAAAATTGAGACAAATGGAATTCAGATCCATAGTGGATTTTAACACCAAATTTCCAGGAGGTCACAATCGTGATGAAGAATTATATGTATTCCTGGGATCCTAAAAATACGATCACCATGAAAAATAGACTGTGTTCCTACCATCAGATTTAAAAAACCTAAAAAACGTTCTACTCTTTTTTTAATATATTTTTTATATATATCTTTTAAATAGGAGAGCATAATTTGCACTAATAGACAAAGTATGCTGCATTTGCAGGTTTACAATATGCTAGAATCTTATCTGTGAAATTTAAAGGGAAATGTTTTTTAACAATTTGAATAGATTTGATGGGATTTTAAAAATCATGACCAATATCATCATGAAATAGTGGCAATTTTACTTTTGGAGACCATTTTGCAATTATGTTTACTTTTTGGTTTTAACATGTGATCTGTTTACCACGCACTATGCACTTTAACTTTTAACCCATTTTGTAATATAAAGTGACTCCATTTACGATATTGTGAGTTAAACAAATAAGCATGTTTTACCTGTTGGTAGTAACATGTGATCCGAGTATAAAGCATAATGCACTTTAAGATTTTTGACTACAAAATAATCCACTAGGGACCACTGTATGCCATATGTATCACAAAGAAAACCAACAAGGGCAACATACAGTCTCCCCTTTTTATATTGCCACCTATAGAAATATTTTTTTTAATATTTTTTTTAATCTATATTTCGAGCGAGACGCCCGCAAGGGTAACACACAGTCTCCAACATGAATTTATGATTTTTGTACAATCTTCCCAGATTTCGTAATGTCAAAATACAAATTGATCAATCCACACTATAGAGGCACCCGCAAGGGTAACACACAGTCTCGAATTAGTTTTAATTATCTTTTTTATAAAATCCTCCTATCTTCCAATGTTAAAACAAAGTTGGGCCAGCTATATCATAGAGGCACCCGCAAGGGCAACACACTGTCTCCATTTTAAATCAATGATCTATTTATAGATCCTTTCCTTTTAAATGTTCAAATCTAGTTGGTCCATCAATATTATAGAGGCACCCATAAGGGTAACACACAGTCTCCCATCCAAATTCGTGATTTATCCACAGATTAATAATATTAATATTATAAGCACATAGCACTTTAATGTTTAGCAGTCCAACAGTGTTTCTATAGCACATAGCACTTTAGTATACAACATCAATTGCAATAATAAGGCACTGTGCACCTTAATATAGTTATATAAACATACGGCTTCTAAGGGTCATCAAGATGTGATTAGTAGCACTGAGCACTTTATCATACCCACTAGGGATAATGAAACTCAGTAAATACTACAACAAATGCAAAGAAATTATTTTTGCTCTCATCATTTAATGATAAGCACTCGACAGGAATGAATGCATTGTTAAAAATCCAATATAACATTGTTATTACAAGCTCCGAGCACTTTAGTATTAATCCTCTGTGATAATGAAGTACGGTGTAAATTATGGGAAATGTACAACATGTATTCGTCATGTGTATTGTTTAAATGTGAGGCATCAAAATCAAAGAACGAAAGCATTGGCAAAAACATTTTAAAATGGTTGCCTGTTTTCTATAGAAAAGGTTTGAATACTATACCAACACACAAGAATGCTAAACAGTAAAGATGGACTTATACCATTTGTCTATAATAATGCAGTCCTCTCTCCATTGCACATACCAGACGAAGCCTGAGTAGGGTGAAACGCGTCGTTCTTTCTTGCATGTTGCTGCTGCCTTCCTTGTTCACATACCTTTTTTACTAATAAAGGACTTTCTGGCTGTACAGCAAACGCGAACTGCGTGTGGATTTATGAGGACCAATGAAGTTTTTCAAAACAATTATAATTACAGCCGGAGTGCTGTTGCGCCCAAGACTGAATTCCAGTCTTCCAGTCTCTGTTTTGTTTAATATATATATATATATATATATATATATGCAAAAAGAGGTGTGGCAGGGGTGGAACTCTGGGTCCCAACTGCAATTTGCTCAACAGTCCAAAGATCTTCTCCTCCTAGTGCGCTTTCATGCCTCAGAAATCATCAGAGAGGCTGATTGTTTTCAGGTGTTCAGGGTTGAATCCCTCTGGGAAGTACCAGTCTGTAGCAGCAAGGAATTCTGGTATTTGTAGTGTAAAGCCAGCCACGATTCAACTCTCCCCCAATTTTCAATGTCAACCCTCAATAGGGAAGGGAGGGGTTGCCAACAGTGTGGCACTCCAAAATCAGGCATGTGTAGCCCGAATGCAGCCCCTCTGGAACCCCAGTCTCCAGTTACATGTACAAGCAAAAACAAAGGGTGGCAGGGGTGCAATTCTGGGTCCCAGCTGCAATCTGCTCAACATTCCAAAGATCTTCTCCTCCTAGCGCACTTTGATGCCTCAGAAATCATCAGGGAGCCTGATTGTTTTCAGGTGTTCAGGGTTAAATCCCTCTGGGAAGTACCAGTCTGTAGCAGCAAGGAATTCTGTTATATGTAGTGTAAAGCCAGCCAGGATCGAACTCCCCCCCAATTTTCAATGTCAACCCTCAAAAGGGAGGGCGGGGAGGGGTTACCAACAGTGTGGCCTTCCAAAGTTTTTGCAAAGTGTGTGTTTAATTAAAAAAATATATTTAAAACAAAAAAAAAATATATATACTAGCTGTTCCAGCATAACCTATGCAGTTCTAGCATATCTTAAAGGTCAATATTGGTTGGTAATTCATAGGGTCACTTCTGTCCCCCTTCTTAAAGATCAGAATTAACACTGATCACTTCCAGGAAGAGGGCGTAGGTCCTTGTGACTTATTAATGGTCATTGAAAAGGCTAAACGTATCAGGTGGAATGAGAAGTTCCATCAGCCTCTATGATTTGTTTTTGTAGATGCATAATTGTCAACCTTGTTCCATTGCAGAATCCCTGTGAATGCATAAAATTGCGTAATAGTATAATTACAGCACCTACTTTCAGTTTTAGCTTGTGAGGAGGAGGTATTCGTCCTACAGTGTTTTGCTCTTTAGAGACTGAAACATTGAGCCAGTAATTAACTTTTCCTTGACACTGGAACCACAGTGCCCTGTGTGAAGAGAAGTGGGGGTGGAAAGAAGTACCTTAAAATTATTCTGAATGTTTTGTGATAGTGGAAGGTGAACATGTAGTACCATGGTCATTCTTTTTGTTCAAATGATAGCTGTTGTTGAAGTGGGGGCACTTTGCCATTTGGATAGCAGAGGGCAACCTAAAACTGATTAAATGCATCTGTATCTTGAAATGATAGCTGTTGTTAAAGTGGGTGCACTTTGCAATTTGGATAGCAGAGGGCAAACTAACACTGATAAATTGCATCATCTGAGTACGGAAATATACCTACGTGTTTTATATATATAGATATTTTATAGAATCTTGATTAGACATTTCAATTATTTTCTTGTATGTTGTACTATTGCTGTTTGGATTGCTACTGGATCACATTCACACCACTCTTCAGAGCATAGCCTTTCCTCAGCCCAAGTTATCAAAAAAGGCAAAAGAGGCATATTTCTTACTTGTGTCTGTGTTACATTTATGATTGGGATCATTCTTGTCTTGCGGCAGTTTTGGGGCTTAGTAGGCACTTTAGCCACTAGTCACCCTTGTACTCTGGTAGGGCAGAAGTTATTTCGTCACAGCAGGGAAGGCATTTTTGGGGCTGAAACCATCCATATTTAAACATGTCCGTTTTTTAAACTGACAGTGTTTCACAGTACTCTGAAAATGTAGCATATATCTTGACCTTTGACATGGTGATATTTTGATCAACATCAAAAGACATACAGGACATGTCGAACTTTGCAGCAAGTTGATTTTTTACTGCCTGTCTTTTGCTATGGAAATCTTTTGATGCAAGTCAAAATACATACAACCACATGTAGCATTCAGAAAAGATTCCCCCGATGATCTCTGATCATCTTTGTGATCTGTGTCATTAAAAGCACAAAACACATGGTGCCATTTTGTATTTTCCATTCAGAAGGGAAAAAATGACTCTAGGCCAGGGAAAAATACCCCATTAGTCAGAGCAAGCTGTGGCCAAATAAATGGAACTGGTTTATAAATAAGCACAAGGACCCATTATAGTCTCACCAGTATATCAGAACAGATGCCTCTGCTGGTGGGAAATAGAAGCAGTAGGAGTCCTACCTCTAGTTCTATTGATAACAGTGTACCACATTTGCATAAGGGGAGCCCAATGCAAATATGGCTAGTCACATGCCCCTGTCAAGGTTGAAACAGCAATTGCCTTTGCAGAACCATCTGATGTAAGAGGAAGACACCCCAAATTGAGACCAGTAAAAAGGGACCCTTATTCTGCCCAGAGTTATGGTGTCGAGGCCTTTCTAACACAGGGTTGATGGATGTGGGGAGGTCCATGAGCACACAACACACAAAGTCTGTTTTACCCTTCTAGACAGCATACACCGTTCCATCCAGTGTTCCATTGGATGCATGGGTGGAAATAAAAACTCCCTGCAAAAAACAGCCAAGGGCCGCATTTAGTACTGGAGTGAATGCAATGTTAATGTTAAAGGATATTTGTACCGCACACTATCCCCATCAGAGTGGTCCCCTAGTGCTCTGGCGGATCTGAAAAGGAAAGGGGGTGGGGGATGCGTTAGTGGGAATGAGCGGGATAAGTGCAAAAGAGCTGTGATGTGCTGTTGGCAGCTTCAGTTCGGCTAACACCGTTTGCTGAGCTTGGAGGTGCCTTCCGGTCGGTAGCTGTCGTGTGCTGTTGTGCAAGGCTATGTGTGGTTTGTTTTGTTGTTGCAGTGTAGTGAGGTTTGTGCAGTTTGTTGTCCTTTAGGGTTGTAGTTGTGTTTGGTTAGAGTTTAAGAGGTGTATGCAGAGGGGTGAAAATTGTTAGTGGGTTGGTTATTGGCCTCGCTATCTAGAAGTGATATGTGCTAAATGTCCATGTTCTTCCTAGATGTGGCGCGTGAATATCTCTGCATTTCTATCTATATCCGGCACTGGCCAGCATTCACAATGCCGTCCATATATGACGCACGCCAGTACTCACAATCATATCCAAATGTGGCACTGGCCCACCTTCAAAGTCCTGTCTAGATGCGAATCAAGCTAGCATTCACAATTCTATCTAAATGTGGCATTGTTAATATTCCCAATGCAGTCTAGATGTGGCAATGGCTAATATTCTCTATTCTATCTAGATGTGGCACTGGCGGACATTCATAATCCTGTCTAGATGTGGCACAGGCTAATGTTAACAATTCTATCTAAGTGTGGCAGTTGTGTATGCTGCATAAATATTGAGGAGCTGAATCCTTCGTAAGCCCGGCAACAACAGAAAAATTGCGATCGAAGATCCGGGAGTCACGGCCCGGACGGAGGGAAGATGGCGGCCATGCCGGACAACGGAGGAGATACATGCGGGGCGATGAAGAGGCATTCTCGTAGTGATCGGTGGCAAAGTAAGCTGTGAAGTGTGAGAATGGCCTCTGGGAGAGAACCGGCGAGTCTCGGTGGGCACCGATTACTTATCACGGGCTTTGGACAGTGACGGTCAGTGGTCGGCACTAGGACCCACCCGAGCTGACCACCCGCCTTGGGTGCCGGAGCATCGCGTGCTGGTCAAGCGGCAGCCTTGGGACGGAGGGCCCACATTGTGTAGGAACTCGCTGGTAGGGACCCAGTCGAGTGGCGGAAGGAGTGACTGCGGAGGTACACTTGGTGCGGGAGAAGCGACTCGCTCCATTGCGAGCGGAAGGTGGGCTCCTCTCTCCCGGGGTGGGGGTGAGGCGGGAGTGTACGGGCCCGCGACATACAGTGGTGGTGGAATGGCGAATAAATCCGTCAGACAGAAAGTGAAACAACCCACATTGGATGAGTTTACCAAGACACCACCAGGCCCAGAAAGTGCTCGGAGCAAGGAGAAGCCATCTGCAGGCGGCATGGCCGCCGCTAGCCCAAATCAGGACGTGTTAGTTGCGCTCGCAGAATTGAAAGCGGATTTGAAAACCGCTTGGGAAGCCAAGCTCGAAATGGTGGTGGCGGACCTGAAAACAGTGCTTGACCTCAAAGTGGGAGAAGTTCGGGAGGAGGTGAACCTACTTCGACAAGATGTGAGGACTCTGTCGGAGCGCACGGAGAGCCTGGAAAAGGAGGGGAGCGCCAACACGGCAGATTGCGCCTCACACAAGGCCGACCTGCATGTCTTGGAACAGAAAGTGCGCAACCTGGAGAACAGGGCCGAAGAAGCAGAAGGGCGCGCCCGGAGGAATAATATCCGTGTAGTGGGCATCCCGGAAGGATTGGAGGGTCACAACCCCACGGACTTCATTGAGAATATGTTGCTCCAAGAGATCACTGGGGGAGTGCTGTCGCAGGGTTTTGCGGTGGAGCGAGCGCATAGAGCATTGGCCAGGAGGCCTCCGCCGGGCGGTCCGCCCAGGCCAATGATAGCCAAAATCCTTAACTACCGAGACAGAGAGAGGATTTTGGAGCATTTTCGCAAAGGAGGAACCATCAAGAGGGGGGAGGCCACCATAACGGCCTACCCAGACTACACCATGATGGTGCAGAGGAGTCGGATGAACTTTGCAGCGGTCAAAAGGAGACTTAGAGAGGCGGGGAAGAAGTATATGCTCCTCTACCCGGCCAAATTGAAGGTGATCCACAACAACAGATCCTTGTTTTTCGAGTCGCCTGAGGAAGCCATGGGTTGGTTGGACATGCAGGGCAGCCCCCAGGAGCCGGAGGTCCAGGCTGATGAAGGTGGCAATAAGAGTTAAGTGCGCTACGACGATAAAGAGTGCAGCCAGAAGACTATGGGACTTGAATATAGTTACTGTTATGGCCGGGGGAGGTCGGGCCTGGAACTGAATGATCAATGCACTGTTTGCACCGTACCTGTGGTTATACGAAGGAGCCTTTCGGGGCTAGTCCATTCACCCCCATTTAGTGTTTTTTAGTTAAGTGGCCGTTAGGGCGACTTTACCCTACTGGGCTCTGTGTGTAACAGCCAGAACTAGATGTGGGGGGGCCTGAGTTCCCGAGGTGGAGCTGGGCAACAGTTGGGGAGGGTGTTGGGGGGACGGGTGGGGGGAATGGGGGGTGCGGGGAAAGTTGGGGTGTACATAGCGTTGGGGAGTTTAAGTTTGACCGCGAGCCCTGGGAGTACATTTTGGATGAGATATCTGGACGGCACGGATGAGCGGGGTGGGTTGGGGGGGAGTGGGCAGGATACCAGTGAATTATGGGGGAGCTAAAATTGCTAACATGGAACGTCAGGGGTCTCAATAGCTATCTAAAACGGAATAAAGTCATGCTATACTTGAGAAGGCAAAAGATAGACATCGCATTGTTGCAAGAAACGCATTTGACCCGAGATAAACTGGAGCTGGTAAAGAAAAAGTGGGGTGGAACGGTGGTGGGATCCACGTACTCGGCTTATGCCAGAGGTGTACTGATCTGGGTGGCGCCACATGTCCCGTTTCAACTGAGGCAGGAAATCTTGGATACTGAGGGGCGCCTGGCTATGGTAAGAGGGGCAATCGAGAATAAAGAGATGTGTGTAGTGAACACGTATGCCCCGAACCAGGGCACGGCAGAGTACTATCGGACTATGAGTGCCAGCCTGAGCTGGTGTGTTGGGAGTGCGGTGTTCTGGGGAGGGGATTTTAACTGTGTGTTGGAGCCGGGGATGGATAGATCCGACGATAAAGTGACTAGGCCCGCCCCGGCAGCCCGGGCGCTGCGGACGCTGCTGCGAGACTTCGAGCTCGAGGATGTGTGGAGGACTAAGCACCCCAATGTGAGACAGTACTCACACTACTCGGCCCCGCAGCAGTTGCACACCAGGCTTGATTATATCTTTGCCACATCGGATGTCTTGACAGAGGTGTCCAGGGCGGAATATAAAGCGAGGGTCCTATCGGACCACTCGCCATTGGTGGTGGGTTGGCAATATGGCCGCCCCAGAGCGCGGATCCCGACGTGGCGTCTGCGCGCAGAGGCGCTTAAAGACCAGGTTTTCAGGGAAGATATGCGGGAGGAAATAGCTAGTTATTTCGATACCAATACTGGCAGCGTTGATTCGGCGGGAACTCTGTGGGAGGCTTTTAAGGTTGTGATGCGAGGGGTGGCGATTGCCAAATCGAAAGGCTTGCAGAATGGGGTCCTGGTTGATTTACAGAGGGCAGAAAGCCAGTTGGAACGGGCGTTGAAGAGCGAGCCCATAGACAACGAGCTGGTGCTTAAACTGCAACAGCAGTGTACGGAACATTGGGGGAGGCTCTGTAACCTAAACTATAAAAAATATATTGAGAGACAACACGCGGGAGGAGACAAAACGGGCCGTCTCCTGGCATGGCTATATAAGAAAGAAACCCCGAGACCCCCGATTAGGACGATTACTAGAGAGGATGGGAAGCAGATAGATACCCAAGAGGGCATAAACGAACAATTTGTGAATTACTATAGGGAATTGTACGGGGATCCGGGTGGCGGTGACCGGGAGGATATGCTGGAGACCCTGCAAGATATTGGGCTGCCCAGGATAAGCACGGAAGAAAGAGAGGAATTAGATGCCCCGATAACATTGGAGGAGTTGGAGGCGGTTGTCCGGCAACTACCCACTAGTAAGACCCCAGGGACGGACGGCCTGCCCAGCGAATTTTACAAAACCTTTGGAGCGGAAGTGCTCCCCCCGATGCTTGATATGCTCAATGAGGCGTTCGAGACGGGGAGGTTGCCGGAATCGCTCAGAGAGGCGGTCATTGTACCGCTCCCTAAGCCCAATAAACCCAGGCATAGTTGTGGGTCGTACAGGCCAGTATCTATGCTGAATCAGGACAGCAAGATACTAACGGCTGTCCTGGCAAACAGACTGCGGAGGGTGATAGGCAAACTGGTACACCCGGACCAAACAGGGTATGTCCCGGGGAGGAATATTACCCAAAACCACAGACGCCTCCACCGGGTGATAGAGATGGGATCCATTAGCGACGGGGAAATGGCGATAGTGTCGTTGGATGCTGTAAAGGCCTTCGATTCGGTTAATTGGGGGTGGCTGCTGACGGCCTTGAGAGAATACGGACTGGGTCCAAGATACGTTAGATGGGCGGAGCTGCTGTATAGTGCTCCACTGGCCAGGGTCCGGACGGGGGCAATCATATCCGAGAGATGGCAACTCAGCAGAGGCACTAGACAGGGGTGTCCTTGGTCCCCGATGCTGTATATCCTGGCCCTGGAACCCCTGGCACTGTACCTGCGGCAGCAGTACGACATTGTGGGTATTGAGATTGGGAGGGAAAAGCATCTGATATCCCTGTATGCGGACGACTTGTTATTGTACCTGAGTCATCCGGAGGAGAATTTACAGTATATCCTGGACGTGATGGGGAGATATGCGAGGTTGTCAGGCATAGCGGTCAACCCCCAGAAGTCGAACATTTTCCCATTGGGCTGCTATACGGGTGTCCCCATAGAGAGGCTGCCGGTGCTACAGGTGCCCTGGGCAGTTAACACGTTTCGTTACCTGGGAATAGATGTCTACCACACGGTAGAGAAAGAACATAAGTGTAACACTGAGATGGCTGTTGAGAAGATACGCGCATGCATGAGTTTCTGGCAGAAGTTGCCCCTGGCGATGATGGGGCGTGGAGCAATGATTAAAATGGTGGTTCTGCCTAGGCTGCTACACTACTTTAGTAACATCCCATATATGATCCCTAAGGGTTTTTTTGCTAAAATAAATGGGGTTTGCAGAGAGTTCCTGTGGCATGGCACTCGAAACAGGGTAGCACTCTGGAAGTTGCAGAACTCTCATGAAAAAGGGGGAGTTAGACTCCCAAACTTTGAGGCTTATTACATAGCGAGCCAACTACAGTTTGTATCCAAATGGCTTTCCGACGAAGAGACCCCAGAACTTAGATTATTCGGGCATGATTGTGCCCCATTTTTCCTGAAGGAAGTCATTTGGTTGCCAGAAACTGTTACGAGAAAGTACCCGGCGATGGTGAGGCTGGGATGGAAGATGTGGAGACGAGCATGCAAACTGATGGGAGACCCACTCCCGTGTTCTCCGCAGATTCCACTAGTTGCCCTGGCGGGGGTAGACGGACAGCTGAGGGGGATTATTAGGACCTATTGGGAATCTGTGGGGTTGGTGACATTGGGTGATGTGTGGCAGGAGGGTGCCATCAGAGCGTTTGAGGAACTTAGCGGGGAGGTTGGATTACATGGAGGCCAATATGTAACATACCACAGATTGGGGAGGAAAATTCGGGAACTATGGCCTGAATTTACCTTGGCAGACGAATCGGAGGTTACGCTGGAAGGGATATACGACACGACGGAAGGGGGACATGAGATCTCTAGGTTGTATGAGATGGTGATGTTGAAGGTTGGGAAGGAATTGACAGGCCTACGATCGGAATGGGAGTGCGAGGTGGGGACCCAGATGGGAGATGGGATGTGGGAACGGGCTCTAAGATACCACAGGAAAGTATCTCGAAATGCCAGACTGCAGCAGGTACAGCTATATGTCACGCACAGAGCGTATATGACCCCACTGCGGATATCCAAATTCCGGAATGCGGGCAGACAGGCGTGCCCTAAATGCGACGAAGAAAATGCGGACATGACGCATATGTTCTGGGCATGCCCAGTGATCGAGGGGTTCTGGAGGGAGGTGGCGCGCAAGCTAGGAGAGAAAGGGGTCACGCTTGCCATAGACACCGCCTGGGCATGCCTGCTGGGTGGGTTTTCCAGACCTAGGAAGCAGAAACATGTGTGTAAACTGAAAGACTTGGCGTATGTGCTGGCCAAACGGAGAATAGCCATGGGCTGGAAAAAATGTAGCAAGCCACGGGTTGAGGTGTGGTGGAATGACCTACAGAAATGGGCGGAGGCCGAGACAGCAGTGTGGCAGGAGGCGAGTTGTATGTCTTGGGAGGAGGAACTGGCCTCTTTGATGGCATGGAGGACTTTGATATCTTGCATATTTGGGACAGGGATGGCTTCGGGAGGGTCGGATGACAACGAGGCCCGCTCATGTGCGGCAGATACGGAATGTGACATGGAAACTGGCTCGCGAGGGGGGAGGGATCAGGGAGGTAGTGCGCACTAATGATTAAATGCTTTATTGTAATATTGTTAATTGCACTACGGTTTGGTTTGTATTGTTGTTTGTGTTGAAAAATCAATAAACTTTTTTAAAAAAAAAAAAAAAAAGTGTGGCAGTTGCTAACATTCTCAATTCTATCTAAGTGTGGCACGTGCTATCATTCACAATTCTGTCTGGGTCCGGCGCAGGCTAATATTCACAATTCTATCTAAATGTGGCACTTGCTAGCATTCACAATTCTATCCAAGTGTGGTGCTTGCTAATATTTTAAAATCTGTCTAGATGCGACGCAAGACAACATTTACAATCCCGGTTAGACGCGACGCAGGCTAATTTTCACAATTCTATCTAAATGTGGCATGTGCTAATATTCACAGTTCTAGGTGTGGCACTTGCTAACATTCACAGTTCTATCTAAGTGTGGCACATGCTAACCTTCATAATCCTATCTAGATGTGACACAGGCTAATGTTCACAATTCTATCTAAGTGTGGGTGGTGTAGGTGATATTCACCTGGCAAGTTGTGTTCTTAGGTAAGGTAATGTAGAGTGGCAGAGCTTTCTGTAGTAGAATGATTGCTCTACTCCCCACCCATGCCACACTTACTTTGGTGGTTGCTGCTAGTTGACGGCTGGCTACTGGCTTCCCCTTCTTACACCTGCAGACATGCCTTGTAGCCGCCAATGTAGGAGCCACCCTTTGCCTCAGGGCCCTTAGCGACAGGGGCTGTCGGGCAGGGGGCTGCCCAGATCAGCTCAGTATAAGGAGGGGTGGACCAATAGGGTCCTGTGGGAGGGAGCCAGAGGCGGGACAAAGGAAGGGGAGCTAGGACGCGGGTTATGGAGCCCTCAACAGTGTTCCTGGAAGGAACCAGTGCCATGATGGTGTAACGGAGGGCAGGGGCTCCACACAGCACAAGGCTCACCTGATGCTGAGGTGAAGAAGGAACAGGGAGCCAGTGTGCAGAGGGTTAGGCCCTAGCATCCATTCACGGGGAGATTGACCAATAGGGCCCGGCGGGAGGGAGTGGGAGGGAGCAGAAGGCGGGACAAAGGAAGGGGAACTGAGACGTGGGTTATGGAGCCCTCAACAGCATTCCTGGAAGGAACCACCACCGTGATGGTGGAACAGGGGGTGGAGGGACCACACAGCTCAAGGCTCACCTGATGCCGAGTTGGAGAAACAATGTAAAGTGCTCTTGTATAGTGCAACTTTGCCACTTTAGTGGTCTTGTTTCACATGGCTCTCGACCAACAAGATAGCTGCTGCGGTGTTAATAATGGAGGTACGGGAGGTCAGATGCTAAACCTGGAGTGTTGGTCAAGGAGACTAGAATCACACAAGTCCTGGGTCCCAGGGAAGCACTATGTGGCCTGTATAAGTACCCGCCATGCAAGGACTATGGCCGAACGGAAGAACCACTGCATGCCCGCAGGACAGCGGTGATGCTTGTGTGGCGTGGGCAGGGGGGTCGAGTACACTGTACAAGCATGACACATTAATTAATTAATTAATCTGTTGTCACGCTCTTACTTCCAAGACAAGCACGTTGGCCAAGAGCTATCCCCCCCGGCGTGCTCTGCTCTTAGCGCTGTGCGCATAGATAGACAATGTACGTGGACTTTGTCTCTACTTAAACCATCTCTGCAGCTGCACTGGCCAGGGGCGGACTGGCCTTTAGGGAACTCTGCACCCTGGGCCTCTTTTGTGGGGTATTTCCAAATGTTCCCATAGGAAAAGGGTTAGGCTTGCAGAAAATGTGTAATATGGGGCCACTTTGAACATCATTTCCAGGCCCTCTTTTTTGGTCCCCAGTCCACCCCCGGCACTGGCTACAAGATGCGATGACTGCGCTTGGACTTTCACGGGTAAAACCTGCTCTAATGTCTGTGGCTTTGCAATACACTTTCGCGCGCTGAGCCACGTCTGCATTTTGAGTGCAGGATATGGTAGCATGGCCCAGTGGAAACATGGCCTGTGAGGTCTATGCGTATGGCATGCTCAATAGCACACACAAACAGCCGGCTCCACCAAGACGTAAAGCAGAAAGAGACACGTGCAGACGTGTCAGGAGAGTAAAAGGAAGCGAGCCTGCGCTACATATCTTAACAGAAACCTTAAACCTGTATAGTCATTCAATTCTACAAAGGTTAACATAATAAAATAAACGTTCCACGGCTTCCTTTTCAGGAACTTAATCCTGCAAGGTAGGGGCCTTTTTTGCGATGCTATCGGCTCTGCGCAGAGCCAGCTGTTATGGAAATTTACTTGGACACACCGCAAAGACAGGAGCCTTTCATGAAAGTGGCTCAGCCTGGCTCCAGGGTGGCGTGTTATTGCAGCAAGCCCCCCAAATTCATTTGATGCCAGCTGCCGTCTGATGATGCTAAGACCCGATAAGCGATTAATCTGCCAGTTCTGGGGACGGAATGGGCCCGCGCGGCCAGACAGGAGCTCTTCATTATCCCCTTTGCTGGAAGGTGATAGCTCGGAAGAGAAATTATTTAGACACCTGCGTGGCTGCCAAGAAAGCCGGAGCGCATTAACCTTTCAAGGTCCCATTTACACTGATTAGGGTTCAACTCTGGCTGGGGTGATAAATCGCGGTAATCGCCTGCCACCGGGTGGCAGAGCTAAAAACCGGGACATCTTCTCCGGCACAGAGGCGACTTCCGCGCACGCGCACCCCGGCAGGGCAGAGACAAACTCACCTAGACAGGAACTGCCACATCCAGACATAAACCCAGTCAGCCACGCCTAGACACCACGCACAGAAAACAAGCAATGGCAAAACCGACCCTGTTGGCTCTTGTCTAGGCCTTTGCCAGACGCTGCCAGACTGGTATTACCTAGCCCTGAAATGGAAATAGTTGGACAATGTTGCGGTTTATGGTAGCAGTGCCTGGCAACTGTCGAATACCTAAAACTGTTGGCTTTGTCAAAGATTGCTTTTAACCCGACTTCAGTGCAAAAACCAGACATAAAGCAAGTGGCTGAAGGCACACTTAAGACAATTTTTGTATACCAGTAGCATAGTTACAGCAATAACCTCTCAGCAGTCCACGTGGGGATAACTACGGCAGGTGAAAGTTAGATCCTATTGCTTGATATGGCTAGCTCAAAGGGATCCCAGGGGCTGTGTTTTGGACAGGGAGGGGTAGGTAAGGAGTGGGAACTGCCGAAAGGATTAACATGGACATGGGTAGTCAACGGGAGGAGAAATAACCAAACAACACCCACAAGCTGTGCGTGTGCTTCCTCACACGCCATCTCCCTCTGAGCCATACTCCAATGCAATAGTTCCGGCTTACAGGTGGAACTTAGGCATCACCTAATAGCCCAAACTAAAAACCACCCAATCCCACACTCACACAGCTAGTCACAAAGAGCTACCCTCTATCCAGACACACTTAGACACACCTCACAGAAAAAACACCCAAAAGCACACTCACAAACAACTCCAATCTTGACCAATGGATACACCTAACAGGACAAACACAAAAATGCACACTCACACATACAGTTAATCACAAACAACTACAAACAACTACAATCCATGTAGGCAGACTTAGTCATGCTTCAAAGACGAAAACATCCAAAATAACACACACATAGTTGGCCACAGACAGCTAGGCAGAACCAGCAAGACACCCACCAAGCTGACCATTGCCACACACACCTTACAAAGTTAATGGAAAACACACACAGTCAGACACAAACACCTATGATACACACCTCTAAAATGGCTAGACCTGCCCAAGCACCCCATAAAGATAAAACACACCCAAACATGCAGCTACAATTCAGCTAGGGATGCATAGACACTTCACAGAACACCCCCAAAAGACCCCACAACTCACAGAGACTGGGTCACAAACTGCTCAGCATACCAGACACAGCCAGGCACACATCAAGCTGAAGATTCCCAGAAACAGTAAACACTTCACAAACACACTGAAAAGTGTGCACACATACACATGGGCACACATACTCTCGTGCTCTCTCTCTCTCTCTCTCTGTCTCTCTCTCTCTCATGTGCGCACACATACATACACACAACTACTCTCTCGGACAGGCACAGGCACCTAGAGAACCCTGATATACACAGCACAACACATGGCTAGACAAGCCAACACAAAGTACACTGACACAAACAACCAAAAGCACACTCGCACAGACACTTAGAAACAACATTTAGAGATACCTTTACAGAGCTACACCTTGGCAAATTACACAAACACACTTTTCCTGACCATTTGCAGTGTGCACTTTGAAACAATATTCGTCCGCTCCCACCCAAAACCCACTGGCGCCTCGCAGCCCTCCTCCCCGACTCCTGAAAACAGTGGACTAGCAACCATCTCTTGTGGGAGTGGGAGAAGATGACTTCTTCTCCCAATCACACAATTCCCACGACTGTGACAAATCAACTTCCTGGGCACCAGTAGTCCAGGGATGAATACCAGTTTCTAAACCATCAATCAGCTACACACCTCTAGTACACTAGAAGGGATCTGAACAGATTGGAAACACAAGTCAATTATAAACCTCCTTGTCCAATTTTGGTAACATGGATGAAACGGCAGGCTTATCTCCGCAAGGTCGTGGTTTGTTGGTTAGTTGCAACGCAGCGAAAATACAATTATCACCCAATAATAAAAGGGACTATCCAGTCAAGTTTGCATACACAAAACTACATTATAATTATCACAACAGACAGTTCTAGCACACTACAAAATACAACCCACCCTTTAAAGGAATGCAGAGGACAGACAGTTTCAAGAAGGAAAAGGGATGCACTCTGGATACAGAAGGAGGGTAGTCGGTAAAGTAATTAATCTCAATAGTTCAAGGATACTTGGTTTTCAGCACAAAGGGAGCAATGGGTCATACAATGTCACTAGGGGACATGGGAGAAGGACCAGTGGAACAGAACCACAATGTACCTTGTGCTTGTAGAAGTGCTTGGTGCTCAACAGGGTCAAATCAGTTTCAGCTTGTGCGGCAGAGTTCAAGATGGAAGACTGCTGCGGGTATCAAGTGGCAGGCAGTTCAGTAATCAAGGCTGGGCAGGCGTCTGCAGGCTAGCCTACACAGCGGCACAGGGTCAGGAATTGTTGTCTCAGTGCTGGATGAGGGGTCTGAAGCATGAGTCGAGGAGTCTCGGACGGCGTGAGTGACTGTGGTGTCACAACAGTCAGGGGTGCAGTCGGTTACAGCTCGAGGGGCTCGACTGCCTAGAAAATGTCCCTAAGGTGGACATTAGTTGATGTTTGTCGGTGCACTCCTCCTAGCTTCTTCGCTGGGCTCGTGTTGCCCTGTAAGGTGGACCACCCAAAGCTGAGGAGAGTGTTGCAGGCACTGGCATTGCCCTTCTTTCGGTTCAGAGACTCTCTGGCACTTCCCACCTAGGAAGCTTTCGTGCAGAGCCTAGCAGGGCCGTTGTGTGCTGGCTTGGTACCGGTCCTGGGGTTGCAAGAGGGTCCCCTGGATTCAGTATCTACCTCTGTTCCCTGGGAGATGTTTAGGGGAGGGATCTTGCTTCCCTCTTGAAAATCCTGGCCTTCCTTCACTGGCGGAAGCTGTAAGGCAGATTGTATCTTCATCCGGGGTCCAAATGAGTTCTTCTTTCCTGCTTCTGGTGAAGCCTTCAGATGATCTACTCATTAAGAGGGACTCAACCCTCTTTTAAAACCAAATCGGCCCCAGTGATTGCTGTAGGCTAAGCATACCTTAATGAACCAATCCTGGGTCCCCACCAACAATCATCTTTTATGCGCGAGGTCATAACCAGAGTGCTTTGCAACAGGAAAGGTAAAGGGGTGAAAACATGTACTACTAAGTCCCACCCATCTTCCTGTCTGTTGTGGATGAACAGGTTTCTCTGGTTAATTGAGCTCTCTATGGTTCCTGATTAAAGGCATGACTCCCTTGAAGTTGTGGCGAGAACAGACTTTCTGTCTCCATCAAATCACATACTCCTACCTTGTGAATGGGGTTCCCTCTGTGGGGTAGCCTACTGTAAACACATGTACCATTCATGACACTTCACTGCCCTTGATAATCTGGGGTGAGAGCTGACTTCAGTTTGACAAAGATGTATATCAAAAAGGTGTCAGGGTTTCCTGCCCTTTGTCAGCTCTGCGACCAGGCCTTTTACAGGCCTGCTTCAATTAACTCTCATCGGTATGCGCTTCCACGAGCAGGAATGACATGGGCTGGCTGGTTCCATGGCGCCTTTGATAGTTAATTAGGCTGTTCATGGCCGAAGGAAGGTTTTGCCCTCCTCCTCCTGAGATGCCTTCCTGTACTCCTATCACATTCCAACTAAATAGGACAGGGGGCAGCACCTGTATGCTGTGTCCACCCAGAGTACACAGATTTATGTGTTTCTTGTACGGCGAGCATAGGAAAATGTGTGCGGATTAGCCCCACACACATTCCGAGGTTGATCTCCCATCATTCAATTTCTTAAAAAAATATCAAAAAAGGCCATGCGAGAGCACACGCACCGTGCAGATGGTCGCATTCCTCACACTCACCTACAATGAGAAAAAAGAAGCATTTTGTGCATGAGAGTTACTGGCCAGGAAGTCACTTTCATAGCTGTCATAGCAACTATCCACAGAAGATGTATTTCCATTTCTTGCTCGGAGGAGGTGTTTTCTAATAGTGCATTCATAAGCTTGCTAAGCAAAGGTGCAAATCAGCCACCCCAGCTGGGAGGCCAACAAGAGATCCCTCTATATCTGTGGGGGGATTGTGTAGTGCACATGGAATGGCAGAAACCTGCCATTCTAATGACAGACCATGACCTGGTGTAGATCCAAATGAATTGAAAGCGAGTGCATGCTAAGGTGCTGGTGAGACTGGAACGTGAACATGACCATGTTCCAGGTGGTGTAATCAGAAGCTGGTATAAAATGTACATTTCATCAACTTAATCTGCTCCTTCGGGCAAACAGGTGTCAAGCAGCATGTCATGTGGGACCTAAATAAAGCATCCCAGAAACCTAGAATGATTTTATTTTGGGGCAACGTTGATAATGTCCTCAGGTGCATCTTGCTTAAACCAAATCTGTAGAATTTTGTCAGGTGACAAGTGTCGAGCTTTGCTCTTTGGGTGTTAGTAATGCTAAGGTTCGTTGTTTGCGCTAGTTCTGGGTAACATATTTGGTGACTGGCTGAATCACCGAATTCTGGGTGTTTGTGTGCTCGCAAACTTTCCTAACCTTTCTGAAGGTTTGTCCAGGGAAGATCAAGGTCACCGAGGGAGACCAATAATGGCCGCGCAATGGAGCGCAGGCTGCAGCCATCCCTCAAAGCTGCCTCTACGTGCCCCACTCCTCAACTGGTGCCCGCCCGGCATGTTATACTTGTCAGGGCGGAGGGAGGCATTGGGGTGCTTTTAGGAGGCGCAGGAGGGCTTGTTGCTGTTGGATAATCCACAGGAAATAGAACTTTGGACTATGGTTCTGGAAGCTCACAAGGCCTAGTAGGACCGCCTCTATCTTTTCATTCCCATGTTGCCTCCCTGCTGCCCTCTCGGCGCTTTGAAACACAATTTACTGGATGTATAAGCGCCTTAAAAATGCACAATACAATCAAATTAAATAAATAAAAGTGTCCAGTTTTCGCAGGACCCTTTTGGGGATGTTTGTTCAGGCTTAGCTTGAGGTCTCAAAACGCTGCGGTTGTTGTGAGAAGAAACAAATGTTTTCAAAGTTAATGAAACACTAGATTTAAAAAAGATGTTCTTAATAAGTCTTTCAAAGTGAAAATTATAGCTATTTATTTAAAGCGAGCTATCATTTTGAAGGCATTTGTTCGAAAATGACGTCAAGACCTTACATGGAAAAAAGTATGTGTATGGGTTCATTATTTTTTTACTCAAATGTAAAATAAAACACACAGAAATAAACATGTTTAAAAAAAATGAGACTACCTTTCATCTGCTACCATGTTCCTCAAAGCTGTCCAGGAAATGCCAAATGACACGCTTCCGGGGACCTTTTCATCGGCCTCTCCTGACAGGATTTCAATGATGGACACCCCTAAACAGCGATGCAGGGTAGGTCTCGCCTGTTGTTCTCGAGTGTTTCTTTCCAGCACTGCTCATCATATCAGAGGGCAGAGAGAGGGGGGGGGCAGAGGTTGATTGACTTGAAGTTCTTTATGCGGATTGGTTTGTCTATTCCTGCTCACAATGGGTGAATGCACTGGATCTATGCTACTCTGCTCCCGAGGGGTGCTAAATAAATCCACTGGATCCAGGCTATATATGCTTGTGAGGGGCACAAGAGGAGTGCACTCGATTTAGGCTATTCATAGTTTTGGTGGGTGCCAGATGAATCCGCTGGATCTAGGCCATTCATATTTTAGAATGCACTTAACCTTGCTCGTGACGGGTACTAGATGAGTCTAATCTGCTGAGCTTGTGATGGGTGTTAGATCAAAGCATTGGTTCTGGCTATTCATACTTGTGCGAGGTGCTAAATGAATCCGCTAGATCTGGGTGATTTCATTTTTTTGGAGGGTGCTAGATGAATGCAGTTGACCGTGGCTATTCATGCTCATGATGGGTACTAGATGAATGCACTGAGTCTAAGCTGTCATGCTCGTGGTGGATATTGCATCAAATCACTGGTTCTGGCTATTTAAACCTATAAGAGATGCTAGATGAATCCGCTCGATCTAGGTGATTCATATTTTTGGAGGGTGCTAGATGAATGCACTTGACCATGGCTATTCATGCTCGTGATGGGTACTAGATGAATGCACTGAGTCTAAGCTGTCATGGTCGTGATGGGCATTACATCAAATCACTGGTTCTGGCTATTCATACTTGTGAGAGTTGCTCGATGAATGTGATTCAACTGGATCTAGGTGATTCAACTCCAGAGGATGCTAGATGAATCCACCAGATTCACACTATTCATGCTCACGGGGGTGGGGGTGGGGGAGTGGCAGATGAATGTACTGGATGTAGACTGATAATGCTTGTGACGAGTGCTCGATAAATGCACTGAATCTAGGACCCACACAGATTTATGTTGCATTGTTCATGTGCACGTAAACATGCACACATTTTCGGTACCTTGGATCAGAATGGTGATATTAGTCCTGGCTGCCGCCATTAACAGTCGTGCGTGCCATAAGCCTCTGATCTGGAAGAAATAAGGAGGTGGGAGGAAGATTTATTAACATCCTCGACGGTCCCTTGCTCCTCGAGGTTTAAGTTAATGGGGAGGCAAGAGTTAAACTGTGATGGTGGCACTGTGTGTGCCATTTCATTTGGGAAATTGATTACGACTGCCTAAATCACTCCATCCAGTTCGCCATGCAGTGGTCCTACGGGAAGGTGCCTGGGTCACTTTCCATGGGTATCAGGTATGCGTCTTAGCAGAGTAAGGACATTAAACACCAAGCCTGGCCAACCATCCAGCAAGGGTTCCACCTGGACACCGTTAAAAACTAGAAGCCATTTTACTTGGCCACGAAGCTTTGCTTTAAAGAGCTTCCAAAAGAGTGTTAGATTGGCAAGTACTTTTTTTTTTAAAAGGATCAAAACACAGAGAAATGTTAAAACACCAATTTTGTTTTTTATGAACCCAAAGTCTTGATTGACTTTTTCTTATAACCCAACAGGGGTGACCAGCGGACTGAGAGGAGCTTTATGCTACTTTTGTTTTAACTGGGTGCAGTTTCACTGGCACAGACCCTTCCGAACTTCTAAACTTTGAGAGAATGGGATAAGAAAGGGAGACAGACGGAGCCCCACAGTCAGCTCTCCTCTCCTTCAGAGAGTGTGGTGGGGTGGCAAGAGCCCTCTGTGATCACGAAGAGCTTGTACCAGCGGTAAATCTCTGTTCAAGCTGCCTCTTCTAATTCCCAGGCACAAGGAGAGAGAAGATTGGGCTCTGCGTGTAACCCCCGGTGGGGGGCCACCATGCATCCACGCACACAAGAGAAGCGTCTACAGAAACTCGAGGACTGCTCCTTCTGCACAGCGCAGAAGAGCCATGGTTAGTCACCCCACATGCCTGGACTTTTACACGCTCTTCAATAACCCATGCTTCTGCAGAAAGATGGCAAGCCTTGCTAAAAGCTTATTGGTTCCTAACTATCAGCCTTATGGTCAGAATCATTCTGCTTTTTTATGTTATGTCATGTTATGTTATTTTGCATTTATATAGTGCCTTATATACCATTGGTATGGTCTGAAGGCGCTGGTAGGTTGAACGCCCTCGGGAACCGAAGATCAGGTCAGTAGAGAGAGTAGAGAGAGTCAACGGCACGTGCGCGCACCGAGTATGTGTGCAGCTGGTGCGGTATTCCTGAAATAGCTGCTTCTTAGCGGTAGGTGTGGTGTCAGGGGTATGTGTTCGTTCTGGCAGGATTTATCCAGACCGACTGTGGCTGCGTTAGGCCTGAGGAGAACGCCTGGCTGGGGGGTGTGTAACCAGCAGTGATTACTTAGAATGTTGAGGAGTGAGCGGGAGATGTTGATATGAGAACAGTTATACCGAATGGTGTCATAGTATCTCTGTGTTCTAGTTGAGTGGTGGTGTACAGAAGAGAGTAAGCGTGGGGTGTGATATGATGCGGTTTAAAGAGGTCCGTATGTAAGTCCTAACATTGGTCAGGCGTTCAACAGACAATATTGCCCTGGCCTTTCTCTAGCTTGTTTTTTCAAAGTTGTGCCTTCAGAAGAGGCATGGCAGAGTGACATTGTGTCAGAGCACAAGCTGTTTGCATAGGATTTGGTTTCTTCAAAGAAGTGTGATTTGTTTCTTGGCTCACCATTGTTTTATTCTTGTTCCTTTCGATCGGCTGCTGCAGTGGCTGCCATCTTAAAAAGTGCTCTCCCTGAATGATTACAACGTGAGCCTGGCACTCATCCACGTTCAATACCAATAGAAATCAATTTCTGGGGCCAACACGTGACTGCCTGCTTGCGTGATGGCACCCTACTGCCGTCATGATATTTGGAGGTGCAGTAAAACTAGCTGTCTTTGAAATTTGAAAGTAGCACACCACCCGAATTACCCCTTTTTTGGAATGAAGTAGCCAATTGATTATGACACAAATTCACATTGTTCTCCTGACCCCAAAACCTGAATCGGGCCCAAAATGGCCATCCCTCCTTTTTGCCCTACTCTGGCAAAGTTTATAAGGGCACTGATTATGTTTATTTTAGGCAGGATCTAGGCATTTTGGCACTGGTCTCAAGGGTTGACATTACATTTGTTTATCTAGGAACCAGTTTTGGAACGGGGCTAGGCCACAGTTTGCCCGGGCAGCTGTGTAACTATATGTAGTGGCACAGATAAGCCATTGTAGTCGTGGGGGGAGGGGAAGGCCACATGTCTCATCCTCTAATTACACTGACTGTAATATTTTCCAGTAGGCCTACATCACTTCCCGCCGGTGGCTCTTGCTCAGTAGAGGCTGAGGGTCTCCTGGGCGCATGCTGATGCACCACATTCCTAAACCTTTGCCTTGGGTTCAACCACATCACTTTGTTTGTCTAGTTTCAATGTCTTAGATTTGTTGTGTTATTGTGCCAAAACATTACCGCTGCCCCCTGAAGGGAATACATCCAACCCTACTTGCTTTATATGTCCTATTTGTAGACACCTTTGCATTTGTCAAGCAAGAATGTAACATGAAGAAATACAGCCTGCTGTATAGTACAGGCGGATTTGATTCCCTTATTTCTGATTGATCAGGGAAAATAATCACAATCTAGTGAAGCAGTAACCATCTTGAGAAGTAGCAACACTCCAGGGAGTGATCAACGTCAGGGGAAATAGGAAGTCTAGGGAACGGTCTAGGAAAGTGGTCACAGTGTAGAGAAGTGGTCACAGTCTAGGGAAGTAGTCATGGGCTAGGGAAGTGGTCATGGGTGAGGGAATTAGTCATGATCTAGAGAAGTGGTCATAGGCTAGGGAAGTAGTTATGCTCCAGGGAAGTGGTCATGGTCAAGGGAAGTAGTCATGGTCCAGGGAAGTGGTTACAATATAGGGAATTGGTCACTATTTAGGGAAGAAGTAATAACGGTCTAGGGAACTAGTAATGATTTAGGGAGGACATTATGGGCTAGGAAAGTAGTAACACTTTAGAGAACGATCAACGTCAACGTCGAGGGAAGTAGTCACACTCTAGAGAAGTAGTCCCGGTATAGGGAAGTGGTTATGTGCTAGGGAAGTAATCATGGTTTTGGGAAGTGGTCAGGGTCTAGAGAAGTGGTAATGGGCTAGGGAAGTGGTCACGGTCTAGCAAAGTGGTCATGGGATAGGGCCCTAGTCATGGTCCCGGGAAGTGGTCACAATATAGGCAACTAGTCACAGTCTAGGAAAGTAGTCACTGCCTAGAGAAGTAGTCATAGCCTAGGGAAAGAGTCTTGCACCAATCAAGTAATTATACACTGAGCTCTGTAATATACTATTCCATGCCCAAATGTAGCCTCTAACCTACCTCCCTCCAGCACTTTTGCAACTTCTAACATCCATTCACTATCATACACTTGAATCTTTCAACAGTTTTATTGTGTTCTCCTTACTATGAACAAAGGTTTTGGGTGGTCACTGTCAGTTGGCGTAGCTACCTCAAGTGGACAGTGTTCACTTCATTCTAAATAATCAATCTGCTGGTGACCACTTCAGACTAGTAAGCTATCTCAGCTACCCTTTCTTGAAAGAGCTTATATTTGCGAAAGAGCAGCCGGTCACCTCCAGTTAACTTCTGAATAAACAAATCTCCTCATGCTAGCACTGAGCACTGTGGACAGTGGTGAGACCGGCCACCTTAACTACAGGTACAGTCTCTTCCAAAAATGACCAATATAAAAAGTGACACTGCCCTCACAATGCAATGATGCACTTTCTACTGACCTGTCACTCACCCCGTGGCTAACTTATCCTTTGAGCCCAACCATCATCTGCGCCACCGTCCGATATTGGAACCGTATTAGATATGTCTAAAACATGTGGGAGCCAAAGGTAGTGATATTGACAAGATCTTCGACAACTGGAACAGGAAATTCCACACTGACGGTGATCAATAGGCAGAATTTGCTGTAGGCGTCTGCTGGGATTCTCCTAAGTTGGACTGGGTGCTTCAGAATCAAGGGGGGCAAAGCAGTCAGAGAGCTTCCAGGCCTTCCTAGGATGGTCCCCTCAGCGCGGGTCTCTGGAGCGCCTCCCTTGCTGCGCTGAGTCTCTCCTTCATTTGGGCTCCAGCACCACACCGATGCCTCTGCTCAAATGTGGTGCCCGAGGGCCCTCTCTTGATGGTTCCTTCTATAGTTTGGCTATTAACTGTCGCTTTAGTGCCACCTTTAAGGCAAAGCTATTGCATTTGAGCATAGATAGGGACAAACAGGATATGAGGGACACAAAGCTTGCAGGGGTTGTTTGGTATTTGTCCGCCCATTGACTGCCCGTGGCCATGCCAATCCCTATGGACATTCCCACCGAGTTCCTGCCTAAAACACCTCCTCATGAGATCTCTGTGAGCTTGCTTTAAAGGGATGGTCTAGTAAAAATGTTTATTTAAAAAATAGATAGGCAACATAAAAAAAAAATACTAGCATTCTCCGTTTTAAAACTTCCTATGTAAAATTTTGAGCTATTCAAGCTCAAAATTCGCAAAAGCAAGCACATGGGCGCATCCATTTTGTGAAATGGAGGTCCTCCTGTGCTGGCTTTTGCTTTTGTGGCACTAATGAAGGAAAAGCCAGCCAGCTGTAATAAACAAAGGCTACCGCTGGGTGGCTTTCCCTTCATTAGTGCTGTAGGCGGAGGACGGGGACCGGAGACCAGAGCAGGAAAGCTGCAGCTGAATCTCGGTAAGTGCTATTTATTTAAAAAAATAAAATAATAAAATAAGCACTAGCTGCGTTTTTTTTTCTAAGTTTTCCGGGCTGGAGGAGCCCGGAAAACTTAGAAATAAAACCGCAGCTTTAAAAACATTGTATTTATGTTTGCGGTCGCTTTTGAAGCGACCACAAACATAAATACAACGTTATTGTGTTGGAAAACGCTGCAGTTTTTCTTTCCAAGTTTCTCAGGCTCCTCCGGCTCGGAGGAGCCTGAGAAACATGGAAAGAAAACCGCAGCGTTTTCCAACACAACCGTGTGTGTTTCTGCCTGGTGTCGCTTTCACTTTGGGTCTCCGGTGCTCCCAGGGGAGCACCGGAGACCCAAAGTGAAAGCCAAGGCAGGCAGAAACACATGCGGTTATGTTTACATGCCGCGTAGTGTTTCTACCTGCAGCTGATTTCCCATTTGGGGCTCTCGGGCTCCCCGTGGGGAGCCCGAGAGACCCAAATGGGAAATTCTAAATGCTGCGTTGTCTGCCTAAATCTGCTTTCCCATTTGGGGCTCTCGGCTCCCCGTGGGGAGCCCGAGAGCCCCAAATGGGAAAGCAGATTCAGGTAGAAACAACGTGATTGTTTTCCGCAATGCCGCGTTGTTTCTGCCTGAATCTGCTTTACCATTTGGGGCTTTCGGGCTCCCCGGGAGCCCGAGAGCCCCAAATGGTAAAGCAGATTCAGGCAGAAACAACGCGGTTGTGTTGGAAAACGCTGCGGTTTTTCTTTCCGAGTTTCTCAGGCTCCTCCGAGCCGGAGGAGCCTGAGAAACTTGGAAAGAAAAACCGCAGCGTTTTCCAACACAACGTTGTATTTATGATTGCGGTCGCTTCGAAAGCGACTGCAAACATAAATACAACTTTTTTAAAGCTGCGGTTTTATTTCTAAGTTTTCCGGGCTCCTCCAGCCCGGAAAACTTAGAAAAAAAAACGCAGCTAGTGCTTATTTTATTTTTTTAAATAAATAGCACTTACCGAGATTCAGCTGCAGCTTTCCTGCTCTGGTCTCCGGTCCCCGTCCTCCACCTACAGCACTAATGAAGGGAAAGCCACCCAGCGATAGTCTTTGTTTACTACAGCTGGCTGGCTTTTCCTTCATTAGTGCCGCAAAAGCAAAAGCCAGCACAGGAGGGCCTCCATTTCACAAAATGGATGCACCCATGTGCTTGCTTTTGCATATTTTTTTTTTTATGTTGCCTATCTATTTTTTAAATAAAAATGTTTACTAGACCATCCCTTTAATCAAAGTTTACAAACAAACTCTGCACTCAAAGTGCCTGGTGGTGTTTTCTCAGAGGCGTCTTCTGAGAGTTAATGACTTAATTGGAGTTCTAATTGCGCCTCTGGTGTTATAAAAAATGTCTTAACCAGGTGTGACTTCAGATCTATAAGCATTATGAGTGCCTTTAACTGAAGTCCTGTTAAAAACAAGCATTGGCAAAACCAACCTTTTTGGCTTGTGTATGTGTATCGGGCATTTGTCATGTACTGTTATTAGATGCCCAGGTACTTGTAGTGCCATTAATACCCAGTTAATACCAATATGGAAGTGCCTTTCCCATGCCTATGCAGAAGCCCAAACTGTTGGCACTGCCAAAGCTTATTTATTTAA
Organism: Ambystoma mexicanum; assembly: GCF_040938575.1. Lineage (NCBI taxonomy): Eukaryota > Metazoa > Chordata > Amphibia > Caudata > Ambystomatidae > Ambystoma > Ambystoma mexicanum. Next base: position 387,193,488 of record NC_090937.1, read on the forward strand.
TTTTTTGTTGAAGTCATGGTCTCCTCTCTTCACTCACCGTTTCTTCTCATCCTGCGCTCCACTCACCAGCTTTAGCTGATGCCCCTACCCTTTCTTCCCGCTGTCAGTCTCCACCCATCCCTACCTCACTACTGCTTACTGCCACTCACTGCCACCTCCCGCTGGAGACCTACCTCCATTCTAGGGCAGTGCTTTGCAGCGTGGTAAAGACACTGTGTGGCAAAGCTCTCACGCTAGAGAAGCTAACCACAGATTGGCCATGGAAAGGCATGCCACCGTGAGACATCTGTAATTGGCTCTCTCGATGAAAGCAGACCCCTTCATGTGATGGCCCGTGATGTGTCCGCCACATTAACCGACCGATATACAAAGTCTTTTCCTGCAGAGGGGCTTCTTTAATGGAGGAAACACACTGTCACCAAATGGGTTGGGAAACTATCATCATAAACATAGCGTTGAGAATTGTATTGGTTATTTATAACGCGCTTAATACTGAAGAGGTTACTAAGCGCGGTACCGGGGATCGAACCTGTGTTGCTCTGTGTCATCTTGCTTCCAAGGCGAGCGTGTTGCCCCCGAGCTATCCTCCCGGCCCAAATGATATCCATGTCTGCCCAGGACTGGACTGGTGCCCCAAAGCAGCCCTGCATATGGGATCCCTACAGCCCCGTGCTGACCCTGCACTGCTAGGCTGTCCCTTTAGTCCCTTCGTCCCTCCTAAATACTCATCTCAAACAATAAACCTATATTGGTGCTTCCATCTGATCCGGCCCCTCCCAAGGTAACACTCACCCCCAGTGACATGAGGTTTGCATGTATTTTGCCCCACAAAGCCTGGATGAGCTCTGATAGATGAGTTTCGCGCATCTGTAATGATTCTGCAGTTTTCTTTTTTTTTGTATCTGTTAAAATGCCATCTGCCACTAACTTCTTGGAACACATACGTCATTCGCCTGTCAGTGGTATTCCTCCTCAGTTGGATGCCCATGCCCTATGCATGCTTTTGAGGCTTTGCACTCGCATCCGCCCCGTTCCATGAAGCGAACGCTGGCTTTTCTCATCATTCGCGCGGCCTGTCCTGGGAAACCCATTACACCGGGAAAGGAAACGCGAGAGACAGTAGCACGGCTGCGCTCTGTCGACTGACCCAACGTGGGGCCTGAGTAGGAGCAGTGCACTGTTGCCCCGAGGAAAAGAGAACCCTAGAGACGTCACCGTTCACGTGCCCACATACGAGAAAGCGCGGGAATGAGTACCCGGAAATCCCCAGAGTTCTGCTAGAAAGAGATGCTATCAACGCGCCATTCATAACAGAATAACAGGAAGGAAGCGACATGTGTCCTCTGCAATCTCGTTTCCATTCGATACAGCAAGCTCTACCTCGAAGGATCAGCAACGCAGCCTCACAGCAGAATAAACAGAGCACCGAGGAGGCCATTGAGGGCCAGGCTGAGGGACAGAGGGAACACATCACTGCCACAGCACGTTGCACAGATGGTTTATTTATTATTACCATTATTATTATTTAAGAAACATTTAGAGTTTCAGGCAGAGAGGATGGACTTACTTATCACGAACTACACCGTGTGTGGCCCAGTACTGGAGACGCAGGATGCTTGTTCTTTGCACGCACTCAGTGTAATCTCTTGCTCTTCTCTGCATGAGCAGGGGCTCTCTTTGACCTCTGCTACTGACCTTGTATACCTTGGTAGACTCAAGTGTGCACTCCCGCGAGCATGTGGCATGGGGGCTCTGCGAGGTTACCAACAGTGGCAGACGGGCGCTATACAAGACATTTACCTTACACCGGGGTTGATGCAGTGCTCTTTCTATGCCTCTGAAGTTTGGCTAGATAAGCTGAGGGCTCTATTTTCATGCACTTCAGATTGTTTTAAGTCCTGTACCTCTTCAAAGTCACAATGAAATTCAAGCCATTAATTCTACTGAAACTGGCACTTTATTGGGCCTGAAGTCTCATAAGGGGTTTGGAAGGTAAGGTGAAGCGTAGGACGGCACAGCAATCCAAGCCAATTACTGGAGAATTTGAGCACTCTGCTTGAATATGATTCTTCTTTAATATTCAGAGGCTGACCTCAACCGCGACCTTGACTGCCTCCTCATCATCAAACGCGGAGTGTCTGCCAATACTGACCTCCCTCCTCCTCTGCTTATTCGTTCCTAACCCATAGTCATCCCAAATTGAACACTTGCAAATAAGGAACGTCAAAGACCCGCCTGATACTAAACTAAAACACCCGCACGCGACCTCTACTGACAAAACAAGTACGCATACAACTGAAAACATTGGTAGGACTGGTCCCTTGCTACAGTCGTTGAGGTCAAACGACCAGGTTCCCTTCCTGCTTCCAGCTCATTTTAACCCCCACGCATCGGTCCAGGGGATCCCCACTCAGGAACTTCAACATGCAGTCCAACTCTGCAGATTATGCTATAGCCCCCAGGTGGACCCCAGGCTTTCACCAAATTGTGAAACCCCGTGGCTCACAAAACAGGTCACACTGTGAAGCACATCTTTTCCGTAGATAGCATAGTAAAGATTCACTATCCACTCGCACCACAGGAGATCTCCCCACGAGACATCCTATTTAACCTACCATTGACCTTTTTGTTTAAACTTTATTTATTATTTTAATACAACACCATCTGAAACGCCAAAAACTATATACATATTATGAGTACAATAATACAACAGCACTGCAACTTAAATCCCCCCACCCCCGCCCCGTATTTACACAGCTCACCTCAAATAATACACAAAAATCTGGTTCAGTACATTGCCAGAAAATGTTCCCAAATCTTCATGAATAATCCAGTTTTACCTTGTTTCCTATATAGAAACTTCTCAATATCAGCAGGATCGTGCATGTCATGCAACCACACTTCCTTCAATAATGTAACATCAGATTTCCAATTCCTAAGGATGATTTTTTTTCCCCATCAAGGCACCCCTAAATATCAATTTTTTTGTTTTTGGCATTGAGTAAACTCCTCCAGGGCAGCATTGTTCCCCAAAATCAGCGTTTCAAAATCTAAACACATTTGAGCATTCAAAACACTCTCCATGATAACACCTATATCTCTCCAAAATCCTTGAACCTTCCTGCAATTCCACATCGTTATGCTGAAGAGTACCATTTTCAAGAACACATGCCCAACATTCCGGACCATCCTTCAAACCCCTCTTCCATAATCTCTCCGGGGTCCAGTACACCCTATTTAGAATCTTTATTTGTCTCGTCCTCTCGGACAAACTCAGGGAACACAGACTGACATTCGTACATATCCTCGTCCAAGTTTCCACGGTTAGTGCAACACCAATCCTCCTACTCCACTCTTCTCTCAGCCTATCATTACCTTTATATTCACATACAATCTGCTTGTACACACGACTTGCTAGGCCGCTCTCACCCACCATTGATTTCCTAGTGAGAAAGTTCAAATCCACCTTAGCGTGGGAATCAAGCCCACCAATAGCATTTCTTAATTTTCTGTAATCGGAAAGTCTGAAATTGTCAATCTTAAATCGTTGTTGCAGCTCCCCAGCACTCATCCAATTACCATCCTTGTACAGATCACCAATCCAGTTGACACCCCCCCACCCCCAAGAACCAATCCGGCCAGAAAAACAATTTATTCTCCAGTTTAACAGCGGGATTCAGCCAAATGGAAGCATCTGGATTTTTGTGTGCATCGACATCCAAAAATCTAGCCAATTTCGACCAAGAACTCCTCAAACAGGCCGTTAGCAGATTCCTCCTTATCTTCGTTCCAGATTCCATAGTTAATAATGCCCTTGGTGATAATGGGCTATTATAACTTGTCTCAGTCATAACCCACACATCAGATGAGGGTGCCAAAAAATCAACAATAAAATCACAAACATATGCAAGATGATAGGCCCTAAAATTAGGTATCCCCAATCCACCTTTCGCCAGAGGCAATTGCAATTTCCATAGTTGCAGCCTAGGGGGCTTCTTATCCCACAACAACCCCTGGATAAGTCTATCCAGTTATTTACAATAGTGATTTTCAATATTAAGGGGGAGCATGCTCAAGACGTAATTGATCTTGGGGGCCGAAACCATTTTTAAGGCATTAACCTTCCCCCACAGCGAGAGGTTCAATAAACCCCACCTCTCTAGATCATTTTTAAGAGTCATAGTAATCATGGTCATGTTCTCCTTTACCAAACCATTGAAATTCGGATTAATCAAAATTCCTAGAAATAGCATCTTCTCCCGACACCATCTGAACCCTAAATCAGTTACACATCTTTTACAACAGCAAGCTTCCAATGGTAGCACCTCAGATTTCGACCAATTTATTTTACATCCAGATAAAACATGAAATTCAGCCAAGATCTCCATGAGGAGAGGTAAACTCTTCTCCAGGTCCCGAAGAACCAAAAGGACATCATCTGCAAACAGCCATAGTTTTTGTTGCAGCCCCCAACATGACACTCCACATATATCAGGATCTTTCCTAATTACTGCCGCCAGTGGTTCGATTGCAATAACAAACAGCAGCGGTGAAAGGGGACACCCTTGTCTAGTCCCTCTCTCCAGCCTGAACGGATCCGAGCGTCTGCCATTGGTATTGGCATCAGCTGTCGGTTCTGTGTATAGTAACTCAATCCACGATCTGTACTTCACCCCAAATCCCATATTTTCCAGGAATAAAAAGAGAAAACTCCAATCCACTCGGTAAAACGTTTTTTCTGCATCCAACGTAAACACAGCAGGGATGTCCACAGAATCGGATGCCTTATAAATCGTATGAAACAGCCTTCTAATGTTACTCGATGTCTTCCTGCCCTTCACAAAACCCGATTGGTTCTCATTAATCAAGGTTGGATGTAGGCTTTCTATTCTGATAGCTAGGACTTATATTGTCTGTGTTAATAAGGCTGATTGGCCTATAACTCATAGGAAGAGTTTCACCTTTCCCCTTTTTAGGAAAAACTGCTATCGATGCATGCCACGTGGAAGCTGGCAGAAGGCCTTCCTTCAAAGAGGCCAAATACATGTCCTTTAATAATTCAAGGGCCGAGTTCGGTAATAGCTTACAGAACTCCACAGGAAATCCATCTGGCCCTGGTGATTTCCCTACATTCAGTCTATTAATCGCCCCCTTGATCTCATCCAGCGTCAAATCCCTGTCAAGCAATTGTGAATCAGACTCCGAGAGCCTGGTCAACTGCGCCCTCTCTAGAAAGTCACCACAATCAGTAGCTGTACCAATTTCTTTCTGATACAGATTTGCATAGTATTCACGAAAGATACTATTGATCTCTTCTTGAAGAAAAGTGACCCATCCATCCTCAACTTGAATCGATGTAATCGAATGTTCAGACTCTCTTTTTTTTTAGCCGGTAGGCCAGCCATTGGTCACACTTCTCCCCATACTCATAGTACACACATTTCTGATTATGATATCTCCGTTCCGTCCGCTCCTCAATTTCACTTTTAAGTTCTCTCTTCAACTTCAACAAGACTTTAGTACCATTCAAGTCACTTGGGACTGCCATCATTTTTCTAGATAAATCAGAAATTTTCCTCTCAAGGTCTCTTTGTCTATTAGCCCGTTTCCTGTTCAAACCACACGTTAAACTAATCATATAACCGCGCATAGCACATTTAAAAGCCTCCCATACAGTTCCAGGTTTGATGTCACCCTTATAATTCTCACATACGAAAAAATCAATTTCAGTCCTCAATTTCTCTACTTCCTCATCATCCTTCAAGACATCAATATTAATTTTCCAAGTATGTTGTCTTTGTTCTGCGCAAGCCAATTGAATGTACATACATACATGAGCATGATCTGTCAGTAGAATATTACCTATTGTACTGGCCTTATGGTATTCTGACATTTTCCCGGCAGTCAATAACATATCGAGCCTGGAGTATACAGAGTGTGCCCCGAGTAAAAACGATATTCTCTAGCAATGGGATGACTTAACCACCAACAATCCTGCAAGGCATGTTCTTCTAGTAGTTCTTTCAGAGATTGGGAATGGCAATCAACCTGTTTACTCGCCACAGACATACTACTATCCATATCCTTGTTCATAAAAGTGTTAAAATCGCCACCTAAAATGATGTTATCCATACCCAAATCTTGTAATGACTGAGCCGCTTTCCTGTAAAAAGACCCATCGTCCACGGAAGGGGCATAAATATTACATAATGCCACAATGTTCCCCTGCAAATTAACCAGTAGAGCCACCATTCTACAGTCTCGATCCGACAATTCTCTCAGCACTTTTATTGGAACATTTCTCCTGATCAAAATAGCTACCCCCTTGAACGAGAGGAAAATGAAGAACCAAAAACCCTCCCAACCCATCCCTTCCTCAGGTTCTAAATTTCATCTTTAAGAAGGTGAGTCTCCTGAATAAAACCAATATCACATTTTTGCTCTTTCAAATAATTCATAACCTTCATTCTTTTCTTTGGAATAATTAGACCATTCACGTTCCACGTAATCACATGCAGATCCTCCGCCATTCTTATTTTCACTCCAAATATATCCAATCGCCCAAATGATGAAAATTCAGCTATATGTACAGACCCTAACAAGTGTCTAAAAGATGTGAGCCGCACCCCTCCCCCTCTGAAATGGAAGCAGGTCAACAAACCAAATGTAACATAACTAGTATTCCAGTGTCCCGGACCCCTCTCCAATCTACCAATGAACCTATCCATTATCAATAAACTAACAGAAAACACCAACCAAGACAAACACCACCCTGTTCATAATTAAAAGCGAATTACAATCTCCACACCTCTGTATGAAATCCCTATAATATCTACATATTCCCGTAGAGTAATTCCATCTCCATCCTTTTCCCTCACTCTCTGGCCGGCCTCCCTTGGCTCTCCTCCTACCCCTACCTCCGAGGCTAAGAACCTTGGCGTCATCTATGACTCCACACTTTCCTTCTCGGCCCATATCTCTGAGGTCTCTAAAAAGTCAAACTTCCGACTGCACCTCCTCAGAGCTATTCTGCCTTTCCTCTCCTTCCCCCAGAAGCTCATGGTATCCCAAGCTCTGGTTCTCTCTAGCTTGGACTATTGTAACAGCCTCTTTCTAAATCTACCTGCCTCTACTCTCCGCCCTCTACAACTTATCCAGAACAGGACTGCAAGACTTGTCCTTGGCCTCAAGCCCTGAGATCGTATCTCTCCAGCTTTGAAATCTCTCGATTGGCTCCCAGTGGATGCAAGGATTAAATTCAAAACCCTCTGCATTGTCCACAAGGCTTTCTGGGGCCTGGGTCCAAAATACCTTCAGGTATCCCTCCGCAAATACCTCCCCTCTCGAGCTCTTTGCTCCTCTTCCTCTAACTCCCTCAGAGTCAGTCGTTTTTCAAAGAAACAAGCTGGGGATAGATCTCTATCTTCGGCTGGGGCCTCCCACTGAAACAGCCCCCCTGCCACTCTAAAACTTGAGGAGAACCATCTCCGGTTCTGGAAGCACATCAAAACCTTCCTCTTTGCATCTGCCTTTGCTCCCCTTCTCCCCTGCTGATCTGCTCTCTTTGCACTGTGCACGTGTCCACCCTCTGTCCCTGGGCCCAGGTACCTGCTCACCCTGCCACCTTCCTGCACTGCCTCCTGGCCTTGCACTGGGGACTGTATCTGTAACCATACAACCTCCCCCCCATTTTTCTTCTTTTTCTGCACTTATTCAGACTTACCCAGTCTGCTGCCTTAAACACAGCACTTGCCACTTGCTGGCTGCACTAGCACAGTTTGCCTCAATTTTCTATTTTATTTAGCTGCGCTCCTCGGCTTCTGCACTTTCCACTCTCTCCCTTCCATGCACTTTTTCCCTTTTCCCTTTCCCATGCACTTGCGCGTTCTCAATGTCACTGGGCCTAGTAAGATCGTTTTTATGTTGTGCTATGTTCTCCCTTGTTCCCTTGCCTAAGCCGCGCTCTGAAACACTTGTGTACGAGCGCGATACAAATAAAATATCATATCATATCATATCCTTCCATTGTATCAAAATGGGTGATCAAATCCTTATATAACCCAAATCATCAATCCAATGAACACCACCCAACCAGATAATATCCAACGTATTCCACTTGCACGACCTTTGATATCACAGAACCCATCCACACCACTGCAACAACTAGAGAAATACCTCAATGTGGGACACCAGGCAACATCAACACTAGAGGGTGACCTGTCAATCAACAGAGACCTATCCTTCCCAAAGCAAACAAGATAGTCTAATATTTTATGGGGCGGTTTAGAAAATGCATACATCATTCATGTTGTTTTTTCATGTATTGCCTATGAACCTGTTAGCCTCTGCAATTTTAGATTCTGCTATTTCTTTAAAGTATCATGAGATGCACTTGCACTTTATTTTGCTGGGCTGCATTAACTACCAGACCATTGATGACGGATTTTGCATAAGCAGTGCCATGGCTGCTAGCACTAGCACTTTAGTGTCACATGTTTGGCTATCTATTCAAGCAGTCTATCGTGATTTTTGTGCATATGAATATGCTGATACATCTGGCAGCCTTTGCAATTTGAGATCTTGCAATTTTGCACTTGCACTACTGGATGCACTTGCACTTTATTTTTGCTGCTTTGCATCAATCACCGTTCCATTTTGGTCGGATGATACATCGGCTCTGCAATGGCTGCTAGCACCAGCACTTTATTGTGGGTAACTGTTGGCTATCCATGAATGTATTTTACCATTGATGATGGATCTTGCATTAGCTGGGTCGTAGCTGAAGCACCAGCACTCTATTGTGGGTAACTGTTGGCTATCCATGAATGTATTTTACCATTGATGATGGATCTTGCATTAGCTGGGTCGTAGCTGAAGCACCAGCACTCTATTGTGGGTAACTGTTGGCTATCCATGAATGTATTTTACCATTGATGATGGATCTTGCATTAGCTGGGTCGTAGCTGAAGCACCAGCACTTTATTGTGGGTAACTGTTGGCTATCCATGAATGTATTTTACCATTGATGATGGATCTTGCATTAGCTGGGTGGGTCATAGCTGAAGCACCAGCACTTTATTGTGGGTAACTGTTGGCTATCCATGAATGTATTTTACCATTGATGATGGATCTTGCATTAGCTGGGTCATAGCTGAAGCACCAGCACTTTATTGTGGGTAACTGTTGGCTATCCATGAATGTATTTCATCATTGCTGATGGATCTTGCATTAGCTGGGTGGGTCATAGCTGAAGCACCAGCACTTTATTGTGGGTAACTGTTGGCTATCCATGAATGTATTTTACCATTGCTGATGGATCTTGCATTAGCTGGGTGGGTTATAGCTGAAGCATCAGCACTTTATTGTGGGTAACTGTTGGCTATCCATGAATGTATTTTACCATTGATGATGGATCTTGCATTAGCTGGGTGGGTCATAGCTGAAGCACCAGCACTTTATTGTGGGTAACTGTTGGCTATCCATGAATGTATTTTATCATTGCTGATGGATCTTGCATTAGCTGGGTGGGTCATAGCTGAAGCACCAGCACATTATTGTTGTTACATTTTTGGCTATCCATTCATGCAGTCTTTCATTGATTGTTTTGCATATGAATATGCTGAGACATCTGGCAGCCTTTGCAATTTTGCTGCTTTGCATCAATCACCGCACCATTTTGGTCGGATGATACATCGGCTCTGCAATGGCTGCTAGCACCAGCCCTTTGTTGTGGTGAACTGTAGGCTATCCATGAATGTATTTTACGATTGATTTTTGCAATTTGCCCATGCATTGTACATAAACCTAAATGCCCCAGTCCATAGACACTGTTATATTGCCATATTTCTTTATTAGCAATGTTTGATTTTTAATTGCATTATATGGATGCTTACTCAGACCGAATTGAGTTTTCTCATTCTGGGTTTGCTCGAGTCCTTTTGTGACTTATTTTTGCAAGTCTCCCCCGATCCATGTCTTCTCCACCCGTTATTATAGTTTATTTCACTGGGGTAGGCTAAGGAATTTGATTACATTGTGTATTCATTTGTATGGCATTGGTGCTGTATGTACTGGTTCATTATTTATTTCATTTTAGCATGTCTGCCATGTGAGTTTTTTTGTAGGCCCTAGCCTTCAGCTTCCTCATCAACACAGTGAGAGGACTACCAGCATGTTATAAGCTTTTGTGTGCCCCGCCCCCTGTATGTGACCAAGCACTCAATGCGGTGCGAAACGCGTCCCACAGGATTTGTTTTACTGGTGTCCTGTTTTGCTACTTGTGGTCATTTATTTTTTGTATGACGCTATTTTAAACTAATACATTTTGTCATTTTGACTATTAGAGCGCCTGGGGAGCAATTCCGTTGATGACGGTGAGCTATATAAGTACCTGTAACATAACATAACATTAGTGCTTTTATTTTTCTTTTTTTTTAATAATCTGGGACTATTGCCTTGACTCAGAGTGCTTTTCTTCACCTTTGTGGCATTTTTCCTCCAGTTTGTGTTTGTATATGTGTGTCTCCCTCCGCCACAATACCCTTTGAACCGTTTTAACTGCTACCTAGCAACAGTAGCTCTGAAGATCTGTGATCTAAATCAGGAGGAAACAAAACATATCCTCAACAAATATGAAGAAACCCAAGTCATTAAACAAAAATCCTCACCTCTTAAAAAGGATTTTCCCATAACAAACTTTCTAAAACAGACGTTTCCCAGGGAACTAATAGCATTCATTTCCCAAACCATCAATGAAGAAGTCTTCCAATGGGAAAATCATTAGATCATCTGGCAACTCCACTAGCATAGCAGCCATCAAACAAAATGGTGGACAAACCCTCCCCCATAGCAACAACCTATGGGACTGAAAGAAATCCCCTCTACAATCTACCAGTATTTCATCACCCCTGCTCAAGCTGCTCGCCCCAAAATAGCAGACTCAATAAGTCACTATATCTAGAAGTGTGGAATCCCGGGGAGAAAAAGTGAAACAATAATACCACGTCGCTTTTATTATTGTTAATTTTTTTAATGTAGATCTTTTTGTACAACAGATGCCATAAGGAGTACAACAATTTACTCAACAGCAAAATCATTCAAATATCAAAATTAGTGTAATGGAAAAGCGTGAAGCCAACCATAAATTAAAAAAAAATAATAATAAAAGTAATTCACGCTAATCAATTCTAATCAATTATAGTAAAAAGTGATTTTAACAATTCCAAGTCACAGCTGAGTCCAGATCATTACACGACAAACGAACAGTGAACGCTGCTTTTCTAAAGCCGGCGCACAATGACATCGAAGTAGGCGGGAACAGGTGGGAGGAGTTGCTTAATGAGTGGCTGCCTTTGGGGACTTCTCGCGCGATTTAAAGGCGACACTGTTGCTTCCTCTCTCACAGCAGAAGGCAGCAAGCCAGGGATCGGTGATGCTGAGCCAGCAAACTAGCAGTGCAGTTCAGAAGGCAAAACGCATTGACAATACCATGATATATTGCTACTGTGAACCCTCCCTCACCGACATCGTCTTTCTCTTCATAATCTGGGCCCCCTGCCTCTCTGATCCACACGATCCAGACCGATTCTGCTTTTTTCTGCAACACTGCATCTCTTGCCTGTAAACCTGAAGGCTGTATCCATCTAACTGTACCATTAACCATCTTTCTTATTAATGTAATCCATGCTATTGTTTATTATTTACAGTTCGGGTCTACTTGGTCGAAAATATTTGACCTTTTCACATTTGACCAAATTTCTTTTGCTCTTGTTTTGGTCGAAATGCGGGGGAAGACTCCCTGCACCCCTCCTCCCTATTCCCTTAACCCACCCCATACATATATATAATTAAATTTGACCGAATTTCGACCAAAAAAAGATCAAAATAATAAGTAAATGGCCAAATGTTTTTCGACCAAGTATTCTAATACCTTATTTACTGTATTCCCTTGTCATACAGTACATTTGCTTATCAGACACACACACATGTGCGTGTGCGCGCGCAGACACACACACACACGCCATGAACATCAATTAGGGAGTAGCAGAGGCAGTAGCTGCTACCTCAGGCAATCCCGCTTGCCCCCTGCTGTGGCCCGCATGACCCCTGGGCACAGAAGCAGTGCCAGTGGCCCCTGACCTATTCACGTAAGTATCAAAAAGTAAGTCCGGGTCTTTGGCACCATGAAATACCAGTTAGCCTGAATTAAATCACTTTCCTTTTTGATACTCAGAGAAAGCATATGAATCAAAAAATCAAGCTATGCAGGTTTTTGTGAGCTGCATATATTGGCATCAGCATACAGAACGCAAGATTTCCAAAATAACCCCTTTAATAGCTCAGTGAATTAAGTGCTTGCTGCTAGGAACTGTGTTCATTCGACAGCCTGTCAATGGGTTCAAATCCAAATAGGGTCAATTTATGCTTTCATCCATCTGATTTTGATAAATTGAGAACCAACGGGTTACAAAATTGTAACATCTGTTACTAGCAGTACCTAGTGTATTATATGCCCATCTAACTCTCTCTCTCTCTCTCTCTCTCTCCTTCTTTCTCTCCCCCCTCTCTCTCTCTCCCTCTCTCTCTCTCTCTCTCTCCCTCTCTCTCTCTCTCTCTTTCCCTCTCTCTCTCCCTCTCTCTCTCTCTCTCTCTCTCTCTCTGTCCCCCTCCCTCTCTCTCTCTCTCTCTCTCCCCCTCTCCCTCTCTCTGTCTCTCTCTCTCTCCCTCTCTCTCTTTCTCTTTCTCTCTCTCTCTCTCCCTCTCTCTCTCCCCCTCTCTCCCTCTCTCTCTCTCTCTCTCTCTCTCTCTCTCTTCCCCTCTCTCTCTCTCTCTCTCTCTCTCTCTTTCTCTCTCTCCCTCTCCCTCTCTTTCTCTCTCCCTCTCTCCCCCTCTCTCTCTGTCTCTCCCTCTCTCTCTCCCTCTCTCTTTCTCTTTCTCTCTCTCTTTCTCATTTCTGTGGGTGGGAGTCGCATCGTCAGGTGTGCCTCTGTTAGAACCACTGTAGCCATTGCTGGCACCAATGCAACCTGAAAAAAGAGCTGTGTTGAAGGAGAGGGATGTTGTGCTGTGTTTTTAGGGTTAAATGGAGAATCAGAGAGCACAGCCAGAGGCATCCTCCCAGCAGGGACCCTGCATGGTATTTCGAGACATGCATTAACATTGGGTGTGCCCAGACTGCGGGCCCACTCTCTGTAGGGGAGGATTTGAGAAAGGATGCATGGGCTCTGGAAGGGATGTTGGGCTAAAAAAAAGGAAATTATTGTATTGTTCTAACTTTACAAATTGCCTCTTTTTAAACTTTCCCAATGCTCCTTTCTAATGATCACTTGCAGTGCATACGGAAGTCATAATCAGAACATTACACTCGTCTCACTGAGAAAAGCATTAAAGCTCAAATAACAATTAAAATTATTATCTGATAAAATGTTATAAATTCAAGGTGGACAGTGTGGTGTAGTCTTACTTTGCTCTTTCAAAAAACAATGACGGATCCTGGTTGCTTTGCATAAAAGCAACGAGCATTTTGGGAGCATAGGAAATTACACATATCTCTACATTTTAAATATATGTGCCTGTGATAGAAGGGTTCAATACTAAAATCACTAAGTACATAATGGAAACTGGCTGGGGGTACATGTCATTTTTTCAACACTCACCCTAACATTAAAGCGTTTATAATCATGAACCATAAATGATCAGTCTCCCCACGCATCCAATAATTAAGAAGAAGAAGAATACAAAGAAGAACCTAATTGTGAGGATGAGGATAACATTATTGTGACCTCTGGCAATCTATTAGGGTCTAAGTGCTAAACTAAGCCAGAGTTTTAGAAGGGGACATTCTGAGACGGGGAAGTCAATGTGCAAACATCCTTAGAATATTATAGTTATAGGATTTGGATTACAAAGTACTGGAAACATGATGTTAACATGTGCTACCTTATAAAACATAACGATTTTACCAAGCAACTTGCCATGGCGAGTTCTATTATCAGGTTCATTTAGCCTATGTGTGTCCGCTTTCAATCAGCTTTATTGTGCTAACAATTAGTTCAGTTTATGACAGACTATTCAGGAAAGTGTTAAATTGAAGGTATGATGGGGGAAAATGTGGCCTACTTGCCTAAACAGGAGATTGTGAGTCCAGGACAGCACGATCAAATCATGGCTTCTCTACATAACCAAATTGTGTGATTCTGAGCAGATCAATTTACTCAAATTGCATCCTCTAGATGTAATTCAGTTTGATTTGCCCTATAAAAAAAGTAAAATTATTTTCAACAAATATGTACTATTTTCACACGCCAGATCAACCGGAATCTTCCTACCTGAAAGGATACATGCGCCACCTGCTCCTCTTCCATAGCCAGTACAACTCGGGCGATGTTTCTGATCTTTGCCTATGGGACCATTTTGTTATTTCAAACACTGCTGGCGATTGAAAGCACCTGAGTGGCATAAGGTTGTGCCGGGGCAAAAAAGGTAACAATTCTTCCTGACATAATATGGCAGTCTTTGGGTTATTGAGGCTGCACTTTGCATATGATGGCAGCCCTTTGGCATGCACGAATATACCTGGCATATCATTACCAAACCTGACATAGGATGTTTAATAGAGCATAAAATGGACGCTACCTGGATGTTTGAAGCTAGCATATTCTGCCAGCTCCTAGGAATGTGGGACGTGTGTCATGTGATGACCCTTCCTTTGATGTCACTGGGCATGTGATGTCACTTCTGCTACCCCAGGCATTTTAGTGAGTTGATGTCCCTGACAACTGCCATGTCCTCATGAGACACTCAGATTTTTGGCCGAATACTTTGGTCACAGACCAGCACACTTCTTCTTCGTTTCAATGCTATGAAATGTTCACAAGATGAGAGATACACACTCAACAAAATATTACAATACGTGTTGCACACATCTGCGAAGGCCCTTCATAAGTCGAGTGCAATGTGTTTCAGAACATTTGTTTTCCATCATGTTTTTAATTTCGAAATATTACTTTAGTTCAATAGGAAACGAAACGATGGAATTGCTGTGATATTGAAGCCAACTTCCTGTGCGCGAGAAAGCTGCTCCCTTTTCAGAGGAACACCTGGCAATAAGAACCTCGTTACAGCCAAAGGGCGTAGAAGTGTAGCCTACAGTGGTGATGTCACAGCGGCGGCACTCAAACTGTCCCTCCCATAGCCTTGGCTTTGCTAGACTGTGATTGAGAGCCAGTGGCAGTGAAGAGTCAGATCCAATGCTGTGGCCTAGATTTAGCAAGTGCAAAAGGGTGTAGCAAGGCAAAGGTGCGGGGATGCATAGAAGACCTGGTCAGTGTACAATGGGTCAGCCCGGGGGTCACCCAGTAACTTAGGTGACAAGGGAAAATGAGCTGGGGCTCATCAATGGGGCATAGCCTACCAGCGGGGGTCGCCTGCCCGCTCGTTAGGCCATGCCACCTTGATAAGCCCCAGCTTAATGGCCTACATGCACCCCTGTCAGGTAGCCCTTTGAACAGATCAGCATCTTTTAACTAAAGGGATGCCTGGCGGGGACAGAGCCACATGTTTTCTACCTTAATGGTGGCGCTGCCCCTCGCCAGGCATTCCTTGAGCTAAGTACCCGAGACATTGTTTCTAAAGCAGAAACTCCTGCAAATGCGCAGGAGCTTCAGGCTTTAGACAAAAAAGGCCTTGGTTGCGTGCGGCCTCACCTTTTCTTCAACAATGGTGGCAGCAGCCAACATTCATCTCTTGGTTAAAGGGATGCCTTCCAGGTGCTAGTGCCACCATTATGAAGAAAGGGCCTTTTTTTCTAAAGCCTGAGGCTCTCGCACATGAGCGAGACCTTCAGGCGTTTAGAAAAAAAGCCTTGTCCTCTAGCGACCGGGGCTGCAAGGGGACAATAGCAGGGCCCCATCTCAGAACCATAATTCTAAGCCTTTTCGGGGCTGTGCCCCCGCTTCCCCGCACACTTAAAGCCCTGTGCTCACCTTTTCAGTCTCGCTCACTACCACGGCCACTAGCTGCCAAAGAAACAAAAAGGGGCCTGCAAGAACGCTGATGTGGTGAAACCAATGAGAGGGAAGAGGCGTAGCTCAAAGGTACAATGTCTAGGGTGCGATATCTTGGTGCAGAGTCCATATTAGGAGTCTCCAAATCCGGCCCTCAAGGGTTTAACCCATTCCATGTGCATCCACACAAATACATTTGAATCAGGAAAAAGGGGAGTCACTAGCAAAGCCAGTGGTTATCATTTTGGGAGCTCACGAGGAAAAGACGGGGGGGGTCCTTGGTGCAGAGTGACAGCTTGTATTATCTAATATGAGCCTACACTGAAAACAGACTACTTCTAAGTGGAAAGCTGCTCACAGAACTCTATGATTTCTAATCCCATAGACTATCCATGAAAACATGTTGACTCTGAGCGTGTCCTTGACATGACTTCACATTACATTAAGCATTACTGCGTCCATTACAAAATGTGATTGGGTGTAGCACATATGGATGTATATTGAGCTCATTATTTTAAGGAACCTTGTTAAGATGTGAAGTAAATTGTACGTTTGTTTGCCCTTTTGGAGGCCCTCTCCTTATGACATGTGGGTACGTCACATGGTCAGACTGGGGCATAGAAGTGTCTCGGCGCCAATCAAAAATTGGCCCACCTTTGCAAATGGCAATTCATTCCTTTTGTGGAACTGTTTGAATAGTACCCAAGGGGGAGTTTTTGTTGGGATAAAATATGATGCAAATTGTGTAATTTAAAGAATATTTATTCACCAACAATGGTCAAAACCACTAGGAGCAGAGTGAAGTAACCCATCAAAATGGCCTACACTGGCCAAAAAAAGTGCCCCTCTTTGACCCAAAAAACTGATCCACACTAGCATTTTACGTTTTTGGGTCAGGCATTGCCCTAGTGCCCTATAGGCCAGTATGAGGGGTGGCCTGGGGAATCTTACTGCCAGAGGCAAGGTTATCAACCATTCAGGGAACCCTTTGAAGAATCGAACAAGTGGGACATAACTCATCCAGTAGGTGCATCCTGGGAGAGCCATTTTAGACCAGATCATCTTGGCTCATCCCTTGTGCTACTGGGAATGGAGAGTTATCAGGGAGGCCCATCCCTTGGGCTGCTGGGAATGGAGAGTTATCGGGGAGGCCCATCCCTTTGGCTGCTGGGAATGGAGAGTTATCGGGGAGGCCCATCCCTTTGGCTGCTGGGAATGGAGAGTTATCAGGGAGACCCATCCCTTGGGTTGCTGGGAATGGAGAGTTATCAGGGAGGCCAATCCTTTTGGCTGCTGGGAATGGAGAGTTATCAGGGAGGCCCATCCCTTGGGCTGCTGGGAATGGAGAGCTATCAGGGAGGCCCATCCCTTGGGCTGCTGGGAATGGAGGCCCATCCGTTGGGAGGTTCTAGTTTACTTACCCCTTTACCCATTGGAACAGTTCCCTTCCAATGTATTCCCTTTACCGATTGCTGTGAATCCCAAATAAAGATCTAATCCCTTGAAATCTGTTCTCTTGTCTTGGGGTGCTTTCCAAAATCCTTCATGACATGGGCAGAACGTAATAGAGAGAGAGTGAAATGGGGCAGAACCGGGGCAGTACGAGTGACATGTGCAGCACTGGAGCACTGATAGTAGAAAGGGCCGAACTTCTTAAGGGCAGAGAAATTGGCGGGAAATGGGGTGTGAGCAATATGGGCAGAACTGGAGGAATGAGTTCCAAATGGGGCAGAATTGGGGCAGTGAGTGAAAATTGGGCAGAACTAGGTCATCATGAGCAAAATGCTGCAGAACACAGACAGTGGGAGAAAACCTGGGCTGCACTGGGGCAGTGGGTGTGATATGGGGTAGAACTTAGTCAGCTTGAGGAATATGGGGCAGAAATTAGGTGGTAAGAGTGACATGGAGCAGACGGTGAGACGCTGGGTGCGAAAGTAGCGCAAAACCAGTGAGAGTGACATAGGAGCACGCCAGGTTGCAATGTGACTTGGCACCTAAAGTATTAGGATATTTTATATGGTCCCATAGAAAACAGCTTGCAAATCCTATGGCTTTTTGAACTCTAATTTCACCCACATATTGAGCTTTAAAAAACACCAATTCGCCCCATTTATATTTTAGTGGATGAACCCAGACGAGCCCCATCGGCAAGTTTGTGCTGACTTACAGCAAATCAGCAACAGCATTCTTGCTCCACCGCGTGAAAAATTCGCCAGTGCCATTGACGTCAACGAGTCGTTATGAAGACTAATGCTGAAAATGCATAATACAATCTTAGTACATGCCACTGGACCCCAGAAGCAGATAACTGTGTACGGTGCTCCGCCCACAATGCACCCAATTCGAGCGCAACAATCGCACTGCTGATTTACATCGCACGCGCTCTCATCGTTGCTCTTCTGAGGCAAGGGCCTGTCCAAAAACATTGCAACATTGCTATGGAGCAGTACAACTCTGGCTCTGGTGCAACATTGCTATGGAGCAGTACAACTCTGGCTCTGGTGCAACATTGCTATGGAGCAGTACAATTCTGGCTCTGGTGCAACATTGCTATGGAGCAGCACAACTCTGGCTCTGGTGCAACATTGCTATGGAGCAGTACAACTCTGGCTCTGGTGCAACATTGCTATGGAGCAGTACAACTCTGGCTCTGGTGCAACATTGCTATGGAGCAGTACAACTCTGGCTCTGGTGCAACATTGCTATGGAGCAGTACAACTCTGGTGCAACATTGCTATGGAGCAGTACAACTCTGGCTCTGGTGCAACATTGCTATGGAGCAGTACAACTCTGGCTCTGGTGCAACATTGCTATGGAGCAGTACAACTCTGGTGCAACATTGCTATGGAGCAGTACAACTCTGGCTCTGGTGCTCTGAGCTATCCTCCCAGCCCATTTTGCTCCAATGTGTACACATTGCACAGACATCTGGAAAGCAACATTTAAGCTGGAGCTCCTCAAAGTGCGGTATATTTCCTGACATTAAGTCTTAAGTTATGTGCATTCTGGGCCTGTCCAATAACCATTGGTTGCATCATATCCTTTACTTCGAAGGCTAGGATGATTTGAACAAAATGGTTCACCTTCATATCTAGTCCCACAACATAAAATAAAAAGCTTTTCTTTGAAAAGTAGCATTTGGCTGATAGTTCTGAAAACATTTTCAAAAAAATGTTATCTTTTTTTTTTTTACTGCACTTTATGCCGGACTCCAGCCTCCAAGTGTGGTACCAAACTAGGTACCAAGCCGTGCTGCTCAATATAGTCTCATTTACAAGATCCGAATGTTGCCCCTGAGCTATACTTCCGGGACGTTCTTCACCACTTATTCGTGCTTGACTTTACGCGATAAAGGGTGCCCACATCTTCACTCTGTGACTCCATTGTCTGGTGAAATCCTCCAAAGGTTTCCCCTCCCCCTCTCCCATGCACTTGCGCATTCTCAATGTCACTGGGCCTAGTAAGATCGCTGTTTTGTTCTCCCCTGTTCCCCTCCCTTGCCTTGTCACGCTCTGAAACACTTGTGTACGAGCGCAATAGAAATAAAATATCAATATCAATATTTTAAAAAGCCTGTGCGGATAGGTAGATTACTGCGTAGGAGAATTCGTCGAATTCAATTTCAATGAATTTTTTTTATCGAATTTCACAAATGTTTGCAAAGGGGTGGGGAATGGTAATATTTAAAGTGGGGCAGAAGGGGGGTTGCTGGGGTCTCCCCCTCTGCATGTATTTGCTTCAAAATGCTTAACAAAAAAATAAATGTGTGGAAATCGAATTCGACAAATTCTCCTCTACCAAATCCCGCAGAACCATGCGGATGTGCCTGAAGAAGACATATCTGTCTTCTGAGCACCATTGCTTGAAAATGATGAGCACCTGATTGAGAACTCTTGGATGCCACACGCCTAGACTTCTTTTAAAGGAGTTCTTAAAATGGCGTCAAGCTAGATGGCAAAATGGAGGAGAAGTGAACTAATTGGGCTAACACCTAGTGGGCAAAGTGCGATCGTGAGAAGTCTGAGCGCAGCGGCAAAGAGGGAGTTGCACAGCACGTAAAGAGTGAGCAGGTGGGTTTAATCTATGAAAACAGAAACTGTAACAGAAACAAAAAACATTGCAAATATAACTCGACAGTAGACACCAGGGGAATAAAAAAACTGGATAACAAGTCTCATCATATCCGAGCGGTAGTGATGGAAACGAAGCACCAGCTGTGGCTATGGGGATGATTGCACTGTAGGGAGGGGCAGGGAACACATGACTGTGTAACAGGCAACAATACATCAAACAGAAAGTACCAGTCAGCAGCAGCTTTACAAGAAAACAATCAGAGAATGTCTAGGGTATTCTAGCTCCGCTGCAATGGTTGCTGCCACTGGCGACCACCGGAGACCCAGCACTGATGCAGGTGCCAGGAACAGTGGGTGTAAGATCCATGCTGGATCCCAGAGGAACTCCTGAGGCTGTTCCTTACACCCCTGAGACGTTTGGGAAAAGCCCTAGAGTAACATCTCTAGATGTTGGCCATGGAACGCATATCACAGGGCAGGCACATCTGCAGCTGCTAAAAGACTGGTGTGGCACACCGGAAAAAAGCGGCGTGTCCACTTTTCTTTGTAGGTTTGCCATATTTTTAGGATTTGGTCTCAAAATGGGTGGTTTCCCCTAGGAGATGATTATATATAGCCAATCGTTTGCAGATATCTATGCAGGTCGAATGATACATTCTCGACAGCAAATGCCCTTCGAGGAGGGCCGAAATATATTGTTAGGAAAAAAGGACGTATTAAATTTACTCACATCCCATTTCTTCAAAACCTCTCTCAACTCCCATCAGCCCTTCTACATACAAACCCCCATTTACATTTTTGCGATAATAGAATTCAATTAAATGGGCTGCAGGTGAAATGGGTCATGCCAAACCAATACATGGCAAATAATCATTTCATCTGATTATGTTCTTGTAATTTACTGCCACCAAGTACACGTTGTCAGAAGTCACAATAAACGTAAACATATATGTCAGAGCTTGTGTTGTTGGGAGTAGTAACAGGTATGTTTGCATGCGGCAAGGGACCACACTGCATGTCTGCACGTGCCTTCTGGACTCCTGCTTGTAAAAGGGACCCTGTACTGGGATTACACGCTGGCCAGTCCCAGAGTGCAAGGCCTGCCAGGGACCATGCCTGATGGACATGGACTTTAGAGGTGCCATTAACTGGGAAATGTACAGGGGTTCCCTACGCCTTGCTTTGTAATTGGTATACAAATGTGTCCTTAATAAAATTACAACATGACAACTACAGCCTATTTAACAAAACAGAAACATATATGCTGTAGTGTCGGATTCTGGCATCACTCCATACATGTAAAGTGTTTTGGGTTGATTGTAAATGAAGAAGCACTGATGGGGAACACAGGCTCCCCTGCAGCACAATGACAGCCGGAAGTGAATGGCCTCCAAACTCATGCTGCCATTTCTATCACTCCCGAACAGACTCCAGCGCTGCAGTGCACCCTGGGTAGGTTCTGTCTGCTCTGCACCTCTGGAAACAGCATCTGCATCTTTGCTAGGAACTGTTGTACGGATTTGCTTTTTCAGGTCTACCGGTTATTAGAGCTGCCATTTTGAAACAGTGGCTTAGACATGGCCGCTTCATTCCGCACACCAGAAGGGGCACATTCGAGCAATGGGATTCTTAAAAGACAACACTTTTGAGGTTTGCTGACAATGTATGTACAGCATTTTGTGGGACAGGGGGCGGGGCGTGGCATTCCTTCCTCTGCCATGCTGCCATGTACTGTCTTGATCTACTGGCATGCACTCCTTCACCATTACGAAGGGTGGCGGGCATCATAGGAGTCAGAAATGTGGATGCAGCACTGTGGGGAGGTTACCAAAACATGCAGGGTAAACGTGGGTTCAAAACACAGAAACAGAACCGGGGACGGGCGGCTGTACTAATTCAGCTGTGCACCAAGGGGTGCACAGGCTGCTTAGTGTAGCAGTTGGGGTGTGTGCACGTGCTTACCCGAGGACCCTGGTCACCTTGGTCGCCCTGCAAGGGGGGGAAAGCAAAGAGCAATGTTAAGGCCGACTGGATGCTGGCAAGGACTGGTTCGCGGGCGGGCAACATTGTCAAAGCAATGACCAGACCCTGTGATTTGCATTGCATCTGCCTGATTTAGCAAAGAATGCATTCATATCATTTTCATGAAAGCATATAGTCTAAACACGCGCTTACCTTCTCGCCCTTTGGACCAGGTGGGCCCTGAAATGCAAAGAGAAACAAAGATGTTAGGGGGGGCGCCGATAAGGATTGGTGAAATGCAGTAGTTACCACAATAGTCAGAGAAACACACATTTCAACCATTGGTCACGTCCACTTTGCAATGTGGACATACATAGAATTAACTGGTTGCCACAATGTTCTGTGTGATTATTTGCAGCAGGAAGTCTGCCCTTTAAAATGGGGTGTTCATTTGAGCTTAAGGATTCTACACGACAATGGACCTTATTCACAGAGCGTTTTCCAATGGGGCCATGCCATTATAAAACGTTTCTGAGAATTAGGTCCTTATTCACAGAACGTTTTCCGATGGGTTCTGCCATAATAAAATGCTTCTGTGAACTAGGCCCAACTTGTCAAATGGATATTCTAGGAAGATGTCTTCTTTTAGACATGGAATACCACTGGAGGGGCCTTTGCCAGTGATTATAGATAAACCTGGGCAAATAAATTCAGCTGCACATGGAATCACCTGAGTTTTAACAGTATTTGGGTGATTCGGGTTTTTAAGGATTCAGGCGACGGATATGGGCTAAGATGATGACAGTTCAGCTCAACATGCTCCTGTAAATATTAGGCTGAAGAGCAGACCTTTACCTACCAGCACATGTTCAAAACAAGCCCAGTTCAAAGTAATGGACTAAGTTAGATGTTCAGAACCTGCTGAAAGTAAGCAAAGTATCCACATTACTAATGGCTTGCACCTGCCTTTTCCTCTAGTATATAAACCAAAATTAACTTTTTGTTTGCAACTTGTAATGCTTAAAAAAGAAAAGTGCAAAATGTACAAAAGATAATCCAAACAAACGATCTGCAGCATTTTCTTTTTTTCAGTTGCCCTACTTGAGAAATGTGCAGAACACTGTATTCACAAAGGTTGCCAGCACATTTTCACAGGGATCTGTAGCAGCACAAGTGATGTTCTGGAGAGCCCCCTTGCATACAATACTGTCAGGAGAAAGTATGGGGCTCTCTGGATGGCATGGATGTATGGCGGGTACCACTGAACGGCAACCGGGCGCGTGCTGAGCACATATTTTGGAGGTAATGTCTAGAATAATCAATGTATATTACTATCTGCATCAGCCATGAAAATGATATGTAGGTATCGTACACCAACATGTAAATATGATGTAACACCATATCTAAGCATTGTATGGTTACAGGAATGTCTATTGTGTATTCAGAACATTTACAATATGTGCAAGAATGTAAGATCTAGATCCCCTGGAATAACATAAAACCAGACAACACAATCGCGGACACACAGTGGATGTGTTATAATTCCATCAGCATTGGCTATCCATAAGAGTTATTTGTGTTTTAAAAAAAAAAATGTCTTCAGAGAAAGTAACTTTTCGGAACATAATATGCATCATACATTGTAAATTGTTTGAAGAAGTTAACAATCGTTGTGTTATCAGTGTTACAGCACCAACAATAGTTATGATAACTAAATTATTGTGTTTACAGTGAATCTGATCTCAAAATGCCACTGAAAATGGCCGCCGGAGCACAATGACGCCATCACGGCGATAACGTCATCACGCTCCAATTGCTGGCGCCATTTTCGCAAATAAAAACAAATGGGAATCACAGGGAACCACCTTACAGTGGTCCTGGAGTCCTGTGAAAGCGATTTTCTTGGAAAGCAAGGTGAGGTGCTATGAAAATAATCTAGAACAGATTTAGACACTCTAAAAACAAAATAAGCCTAACAATAGATAATCTTAACTCATAATACCAGGACATGAACCCCAAACCAAATTCAAACATCAGAGGAAGAAAAGGATAAAGCAGTAAAAACCTGTCCAACTTATATCAAAGATACAAAATGGGTTCCCGAATGGAAATTCTCCACTAACTGAGCACGAGTCAAGAAGCCCAAAGAGGGGCTTGTAAATATGTAAAGAAAAGTATGGAAGAGTGAAGACAAGCATGTCTGGTTGATCCACTGAGTGACTACTTAAACCATGTCTAGCGATTATTGTTCAAGAAATCGTCCCTGACGATGGTCATTCGGACCGAAATGCATTGGACACTCGAAAAAAGGCCTGTGTCTTGTGTAATAAATACTTCTGATATTTTTAACATGCGTACACCAATGCATTTGTGTTAAAGAACTCTTTATTTTGAATATGCAAACATGAAAGAATGAAAAATTGAAAAGAATGAAATAAATGCATGTGAATTTCAAGTGACACACAGCTCCTTCGAGGTGTGTGGGTTGTCCCACCTAAACAATAGTCTCTACATTTGCTTTGCACCCCACTGTGCAATTGGGGTTTTCTCTGGCAACAGGACCACATAATCTCTCCAAATATCTTAGGAAGTACAAAGATAGAGAACACATCCCAGCGGTGCCCACTCAAAAACTAGTGATTCCTTTAAGGAACGCCAAAGTTTACATCATGAGAGTTTACATCATGAATTCTGGACATATGACTGACTCTGCCCCAGTCCTACTGGCTTTTCTCAGATCATTGGCTTGCACCCATCCACTCTCCCTATTATTAAATAAATAACCTCAGTAGACCTCATGAAAACAAACTCAGCAGGGTGAAACTCCATACACCCCTAATACATTACTGACCCTTCTCCATTCCTATAGGCTCCTGAGAAGTGTATGTCTATTACGAATTGCCTGTGTTGTCATATTACACACATCAATAGTACAACATCATTGAAACTTCAGCTTGGCTAATTTGATCAACTTCAGAAGGATAACAGGCTAAGTTTTTCTTACGCAGTTTCAAACCCGTGACCTGCAAGTTACACATAGATTTCTGCATTAGGTGCATTAACATACTGAGATATCTTACTGCAGATTTTTAATCTATTGCTCTACTTGGATTTCATTCACAGATGCACAGGGATGTTTTTTCTCTTGCTCATCCCCTCAGTATCACCTGTCTCCTCCCTTCCCTCTAAACATTCTCTCCTTTACTGAATACTTTAAAGTTATTTTGTGAATATGCTTCCCCATGAGCCAGCCTGAACCTGCCAGAACTTCCCCTGAACTTCCCTGAACATTTATGACTCTTAAAAAGAATTTGGGCAGATTCAGGCTGGGAATAAAATTGGAGACGACCCGCAAATCTACCCAAATCTCATTAGAAGATGTGTGCCAATTCAACCTTTATAATATTTTGTCTAATGATCAACAAATGCATTTCAGATTTCAATACAACATTTCGAAACTTTGAAAGACAGTGAATGGAAGAGTGTGACTCCATGGGCAGATTTATATATGGTATAACTACCATCCCTCTTATTTATTTTTTTATTGTTTAAAGCACAGACTTAGCTCGAGAGCAGCGGAGCGCTGTACATAGTGTGGGTAGCCAGCATTCGGGCTGCCATTTTTAAAAAGTAGTACAGTACTTTGAGGTCTGTGCGTAGATATAAGCATCCATTGGAATTAGTCCTTGGTCAGGTGTTGTTGGAAGAGCCATGTTTTGAGAGATTTGCGAAATTGGAGAATTGTGGGGACATTCCAAGCTGACAACGGGATCAGGTTCCAGAGGGTGGGTGCATGACTAGAGAAGGAATGCTTGTGGATCCTCTCTTTGCAGACGAGTTACGATTCAAGCTGGTTGGTCAATTTGCTGCGCGAGGGGCGTGTGCCACCAGATATGTGGACCTTCCTGAAAACATTTAATCTGTCGATTATTAAAAGTAAGCAGTGTTTTAAATAACTAGCCATCGCAGCATATTGAAAATTCCTTAGCCCAGGTGCCATAAGAGTTCCTTAATCTGTGATTCAGCATACGTATCTTTTCAACTGTACACTCGTTATGGCTTATATTAAAGCAGGTGAGAAAAAACATGCTTGTACGGATATGACTGTAATGGAAACTTTGAAACCAGCACATGGCCAAAGCATTAACCAACATTTTCAATCAATCATCAATTATCACAAGTGTGTAACTAAATTACATCCAGTCCTTTCAAACCCGTCCTGGCACTGGATCACCTTTCAATGATGTGTTGCGCGCCAGATGTGGTTGCATGCCAGCCGGCGCTAGGAAGGATGTGTACATCAAATATGTGACGAATCCAAAGACAATCTCTTGAAATAAGCCTCTGATATCCTCTCGGTGGTGAGGAACAGCCAAGAGCTTAAATGAGCATTGCAGCAGATGAGGCGGTCTGGACTTGGCACGAAAGAAGAAGCCAACATTTCATAAAACAGGGAGCAATTGTGGTTGGATATTCAAGAAGACTATTCTCATTCTAAATCTTACAGGAAAATTGCAAACCTCATCCCACAATGCACTCCATTATTGTTGTGTGAGGGACAGTCAAAACAGTATAAAACATTCACACAAAATTACAATATATTTCCAGCCAAGCAGTTTTAAGTTATTTTCTGCCTTAGTATATTCTTTTGCATGAGGGTGATCTCCTGCATAGTAGGAGCAACCATTCCCATCTATTTATCTGCACATGTTGAGTCTCATTCAGCTAACATCTCTGCGCAGGCAGGGGTTTCTATGGCAATACTTAGAATGAGAAACACATATTTATTTATTTATTTATGTATTTATGTATTTATTTATTTATTGTGCATTTGTAAGGCACTTATACAACAAGTAAATTGTGTTGCAAAGCACCCACAGGGCAGCAGGGAGGGAACATGGGAATGAAAATCAAATATAACAGTGAAGGGCAGAGGCAGACCTACTAGTCTTTGTGAGCATTCAGAACGTGCAAGTGCAGAGAGAGAGGAGGGATGAGGGAGTGGTGGGGTAAGTGCTAGGTGTAACAGGAGGGAAAGTGCTAGGGAGTGAGCAGCTGTAAGTGCCTAGGTGGAATGGTCAGCTGGCAATAAATAAGTAAGAGCAGACATGAGGTGGCATAGGCCAGTGGGTGCCTGGGCAAGTGCTGCCAGCGGGTGCAGGCTGTAGGCGATTGAGTGTGAGAGGCTAGGACCCATGTGTACACATAAGGGCCATGGACCCCAATTTCAGCAACTGTGGGGTTTAGCAGAGGACGGAGGAAGGGAAGGAGGAGGTGAAAAGGAAAGTCTTGAGGAGATTTCAGACTTTTAGGAGATCCAACTCAAGAGGAAGAGGAAAGGGAGGCTGTTCCATAGGAGGGAGCCTGCTGAGGAAAAAGATTGGCCACCAGCTCGGTGTTTAGTGAAGCGTTTGACGCACAGAGAGTTAGTGCCAGAGGAATGAATGTAAAGTTCTGGAGGGAGAGTATTTACTGAGAGCAAGTTGTAGATAGTGTGGTTCCAGCCCCAGACATCCTTATGGATGAAGCAGAGGGATTTGAATGTTATCCCTGCAGCAACTGGGAGCCAGTGGAGAGATTTTAGGGCTGGAGAGATGCAGTCCCTGGGCTTGACGCCAAGGATAAGTCTTGCAGCCCTATTCTGGATTAGCTGGAGCGGTTGTAGAGAAGAAGAGGGTAGATTAAGGAAAGGCTATTGCAGTAGTCTAGCCTAGAGAGAACCAGAGCTTTAGAGACGTTCAGTTTATGGGGGAAAGTGAGGAAAGGAAGAATTTCGCTGAGGAGGTGGAGATTAAAGTGGAACTTCTTGGCAAGGTCCTGAATGTGAGGGATGAAGGAGAGAGAGGAGTCGAAGATGACTCCAATGTTTCTGGCTTCAGATGAAGGAGAAGAGGGGGAGCCCATAGATGATGGCCAGAGTGAGGGGCCACAAACGTAATCACCGGACCCGAACAAAGACTACTAAAAAAGGGTTTATCTTTTGTTCCTGCCACCAAGGCAAGATTATTTGAGACTGAATTAGAACTACGAAGATTCTTCAGAAACATTCGACTCAAATATTTGTTTGAAATATATCTACCGGAACAACAGAAAAGTAACCCAACGGGACCAGAGGGCACACATAGAGAAGACAATACCACCGGTCTTAAATTGAAATCCACATTCTGTCCACCACCATACACCATACCGTGCGAAATAGAAGCTTTCAAACAACTTGTCACCAAGAAGGTAATGGCGGGCTTCAAAACGTGCAACTACTTCCCTGACAATCTCGACAGAGATGAAAGAGAAGCACTCAAGACACTACAGACAGACGACTCCATCACCATAAAGCCAGCAGACAAGGGCGGTGAAATCATCATAATGAGCACTGCCGACTGTGACACAGAATGTCTACGCTTACTGGGAGACCAGGAGGCATACAAGAAAATCAGTCATGATCCAACTAAGACTCTCCAAGAAGATATTAAGAGCCTTAGAGAACACACACTCAAACACAGCTCGATATGTCATGATCAATATCAATTCCTGAACAAGACACATCCCCGGACACCGGCCTTCTATGTATTACCTAAAATACACAAACATCCCACCAAACCACTGGGAGGCCCATAGTGTCAGCATGCGAGTCCTTGCTCGAACCTCTTTCGCTGTACATTGACACTTTTCTAAAACCTTTTGTAAACAAGATGCCATTTTACCTCAAGGACACGGCTAGCACCATTCTACTCCTCGATGACATCAGGATGCACGATGATCTAATCCTGGCGACCATGGATGTGGAGGCATTGTATACCTCCATCCGTCAACAAGAAGGACTAGAGGCACTAAGAGCTTTCCTAGATCAGAGAGATGACACCCGGTCTACACCAACCAATTTCATCTTGGAATGCGTTCGACTGGCCATGTCCGAAAACTTTTTTCTGTACAAAACCCAGATATGCAAACAGGTCAAAGGGGTGAGAATGGGGGCCACATTCACCCCAGATGTGGCCAATCAATACATGGCCAAATACGAGATTGACAACATTTACTCGGTTGACAACCGTTTCTCAACAACATCATCTCATGGAAGTGATACATTGACGACATTCTCCTTTTATGGAAAGGTACATCTATCAGACTTTTACAATTCCACTCATGGTTGAACGAACGGAACAGACACATCAAACTAACTCCCGAATGGAATCATCATAAGGTCAATTTCCTGGATCTGCACATCTACAAGTCAGATGACAGACTTGCAAAATGAATTGTTGAGAAAAAGTATGGACAGAAACACACTAATACATTTTGGAAGTTACCACCCTGAGGGACTGAAATATAATCTGCCAGTTCTTGCTGGTGAGGCGCAACTGCACAGAACCTACTAGATTCCAGACACATGCCCAGGATTTAAAGAACAGATGAACTCAGAGATGTTAACCAAGGAAAGCTATTTAAGACGCCAAAAAGAGAGCAGCCAATACCCCACGTGACATCTGTTTAGAAACCAAAATCAAGTCCAACATGAATCGCGTTGTGTGTGTGACCATATTCAGCCCTCTCAGTACCCTGATTCAACAGACAGTGAAACAACACTGGCATCTAGTGAAACACCCGGGGACCCTGGACAAAAAACCCTGCTTTGTTTTCCAGAAGAACAAAAACTTGAAAGAGTCATTGGTACATACTTACACTGAACCTGGGGCCACCACTAACAACCTCTGGGATGTACCCCCAGTTCAGGGCCACTTCAAGTGTGCCCACTGTGTAGCATGTGAATTCATAGTGCAGACACAGTCCTCTGACGACAATAATATCCATTGGAAGTTACTGTACCAAACAAATTGTAATATCAAAATGGTCATGTACATCATCAAATGCCCATGCGGACTACTATACGTAGGTAAAACCATCAGAGCAGTCAAAACTAGGATCTCAGAACATCGGTCCTGCATACTCAATAAGGTCCCAGATAAACCATTTGTGGACCACTACATTGAGAAAAAACACACAGATAAGGACATACAATGGTTTAGCTTAGAAAAATTAAAACAACTCTTAGAGGGAGTGACATCAATAAAACCTCGACACAACTCGAACAGAGATGGGTCCACAAAATCAATATAGTCAATGAGGGCTTAAATATCAGTGTGGAATGGAAGTCCTTTTTCTGAAACAGAACCAGTTATGGGGCAAGGTCAATCAACATGTAATATCTGGGGTAATCTCATGCATTATACCCATGAGCTTTGCTTTTAGGAATCAAAGTATGTACTTGTGGACACTGAATAGACAAATCCCTGATGTTTAATGAATATAACATTGTCCAAGGGATATAGTTCAAACAATTATGCACCAACTGATACAGCATTTGTCTCATCCCCAATGCGAGCATTATCTTATTTAGCTATGTTACGTGGCTTCAAATACTGGCTTTACCATGGCGATTTCTGTGGCTCATAATGTAACATGTAATGCATGGGTATACACCAGTACACGGTGACACACTAGGTCAGGGCACCTTTAACTGGCCCTCTCCATGTTCTCTCCATCCAAAAATTGTTTCTGATTTTTTCCCTCCAGTTCAGCTTACGTTGAGTACACTGTGTTCAATTTCACGAGCGTTTACCATGGAAACCGCATTAACACCAAAACGCACTTTTAACCTTTCCAGATGCCACTTTTAGCATACTTTACCCTAAATTAGTTGGCATTGTGTTTATTGCCCACCTTCAGTCAATATACAGAGATTCATGCTTAATAACTGGCACGTGCCTCAAAATGTCCGACCAGTATATGAACAAGTGGTCGCCATGATGACCAATCTTTGTTTGCAGACTCCAGACCGCTGCGCGGGTGCTGCTTTATTTTTCCAGCAACTAGGTAAGCGATCGCCTAGCTGGCCTCAATCAGGGTCATTGCACGATCACCATCTGATGAGGGATTGTCTTTTTTTCAGACACCCTCCAGACGGATTACGCCGCGGACACAACAGCTTCCCAAATAGCGTGTAGAGCGTATTCGAACGTGCAGTTTTCCAGTTACTAATAACAACCTGGGATAAATACATCTTCATCTTCTCGAATACTAATGATCGACTGCTATTCATTTTTACGATCACAAACGAGATTTGATTCAATATGTGGCAGACGCATGCTAACATTTTTGCAGAGTCTGCCACATATTACCTGCCTCCTATCATGTCCTTAACAACTATGTATGCTACATCCAGTCAAACTATCAGGCAAGTTAGTTAGACTTCTCTCCCATTGTGTTTTCTTCACAATTATAGGCATTACAACCAGCACAGCCATCCTAAACTGTTTAATCCGTGGTGGATTCACGCGCCACCACTACAGAATGAACATCTGACTGTGATGAGCCCAGGTAAGTTCACCCAGCGAGTGGGTGTTTTTTAACACACCTCGTTGATATGATTTATGTCACCACTAGACATGGAATGATTCCAGTCTTTTCCCATAGATTGCACTTCAAGTACTGATAACATGAAGTCAGTCCTGGAGCACTTCTAACAAGACTTAGAACTCCACCCTATCATTAAATAATTGAACCGTGCAGAGCCACCCGCCACAGCACGGTAAGAGAATTCTTGAACTAGACATTAACAGATCCTAATTAAGCAATAATGAACATTGTCTTGCCAAATTGACCAATAGGAAACACCTAAACTATCCCTTGTCTCCTACCCTGTAGGTAGCACACCCACAGAACTGGCTCCCTTCACACTCCACTGTCGTCCTGATGAAGGCCCACAAAAGACAGGCTAATTCAGTAGCCCACTAGGGCCGGAACACACCTGTGTAGACCTCTTGATTTTATGTGTGCCATGTATCCACACTATTTTATTTATTGTTGCATTTGTTGTTCTATTCTTTGGTTTAGATATTGTATGAATTATGTTAACCTCTGTTTCTTATAACAGTAGGTGGTTATACATTGAATGCTGCTTTGTATCAACTAATTCAAAATCATTTGCTCGAATGTGTATTGTTTACAAACAACATGTATGTTGTCCATGTCCAGCCAGAAATAACTTGTTCTATGTTATGTGTGTGCTAACAGACCAATAGGTCTTTCTTTGTATCTAAAATAATTGTTGAAGAAACAGATTCAACTACTATGATATTTTAACGAGTCACTGTGGATACTATTTGGGCAAGACTTGACCCTTTTCACGTGTGTAATTTACCAGAGTGAGGGGCAGAGAGAATGAAACTACAAGTCCCAACATTCAAAGTGAAGTTAGTTAAAAAGCCATGGCTGACAGATGATGATGTCCCTACGAGGCAGGGGTCCTTGGCAGCGATGCGTGTGAATCTGTTGCCTCCGGGCAGATCATTTTAGTAAGGAGGTTCTTATGATCCATCAGTTCTCCCTTCCCTTTGGATTAAAGACCACAGAACATTCTAGACTATCTCTCACTGAACTCTCGTGCTACTCCTTGCCTATGAGTGGCCATCTGGCAACAGAAATCACTTCAAAAAATATAATGAATGACATGTATTTCATTCTTCCGAAATCCTAACTGGGGTCACTGCAAGAATGTATTCCGCTGATAGGGAAGTGCAAATGTGGCACCTGGCTCTCCATCCCATGGAGCCAGAGGACATGATTATCAGCCCAAAATGGGGCCCCCTGGTGTCCGTCAGCTGCTAGCGCACCGGGGTATCTGCCTAGAAGTGCCGAACTGGATACTACTGGTCTCGCTCCAAACTTCTACCCAAATTAATGATTGAAACTCTTTTTTCCAGACACAAAGGCCAAGAACACCCCACTTTCTAGTTGGGCGTTGCAGACTAGCAACTGTTGCGCGAGATAGCCTTAGCCACAAAATCTCTGCACGCACAACTTCAGCACAGTAGACCTTTGCCTCTGTTACTGCATTGAACATTTGGACTGCCTACCAAAACAAGCCACTGGTTCATCAAGACAACCACCGTTGCCACTAGTACAGCAATCGTTTCACTTTATTTGATTTCAAAATGTCTTTTTTATTTATTGGGTATTTATAATGCACCTGCACACAATGTGTTGCAAGGTGCAAAAGGGGCAACACGGTTGTGTTATTTGTGAAGTGCATAACTACCATTGGTATGGCCTCGAAGCGCTGAAGTGAAGGAGATCTCCGATTCTGGAGCACGTGGTCTGACATTGTACCACATAGGCAAGCGAGGCACTGGAAAAAAGAGACACTTTCATCAGCAGATAGTAATTACCCATACGTCTGCATAGTTCTAAGTGCTGGACTTTGGTGGGCTCGTGCCCATCTAGATTCGGGTTACGCTGATTGCCTGGCTGAGGAGTGGCAGAGGAGCACGTCTCAGCCATTGGTGAATTGACTCTTTAGTCAAAAGGATGTGAGAGGTCAGGTGCTCTGCATAGGTAGCTAAATAGTTCAATTGAGTACATACAGGCAAGGCAATCTGACACGGTATAGAATGCATAGCATAACCAACAGCACGTAACGTTCAATAGCATAGCATAAATAGATTGCATAGCGTATACAAGCATTACGTGATCTAGCATGGAAGGACGTAGCATTAGATTGCATAACAACACATTGCATAGAAAAACCTCCATTACAACAGCAGCGCATTCTGACATAGCAATGTAGCTAAAAGCCATTGCCTATAAGAGCATAATGGGCAAGCACACCATAACATGACGATCCTTAATATCCTAGCTTTGAAACTTAGGAGGACAGGGGGCAGGAGAGTTCTAGTGCAAGCTGAACAAGATTGGAAGGTGCGCCCAAGCTCACTACATGACATTAAGTCTACTTCCGGGTCGGTGGAGAAGGTAAACGACTGCTTTTCACTATGCAAATTCTGGGGCTGTATGTTAAAACATATTCCACCTGCAGATACATACCCTAAATATAGTGCCGGCAAAACACTATCTCTGCTTGGAGTATTTTCAGGCCTTTCAAAATCGAATTAAAGAAGCGGTTGAGGGCGCATCCGTCCTCAAGGAGGGAGCAGAGAATGGCGGCCAGAAGATGGAGGAGAGCCGCCAACCCAAGACTGTCAGCAAGATGGTGGCATGGGGCAGATCAGAGGCTGCAGGGAAGATAAAGGAAACAGATCAGCAGACCCAGAGGCAGATGCGGAACCAGGAAGAGAGCAAAATGGAGGCCGAAGCGTGCCGCTGATAAGGAGCGGGAGATGATTCAAGAGCTGGGCGAAGACATTGGCTGAGACACAGAGAAATGTCAGAAAGCAAAGAAACAGGCATTGGAGGTGGAGAGAAGATGAGAGCAAAAGCGCCAAAGAAGGAGAGGAGACTGCTGAAGTGCTAGACACAGAAAAGAGGAAACCAAGAGGGTTGGGGAGAGGACAAGGACCCGAAAAGAGTGGGAGAGTGGCCCGAATAATCCATCTAACACTTGTTAGGGGATGCAACACATGTAATGAATGCAGGGACCCATATTGCAATACCCGCTATGTGCATAACCAATACAGTGAGAGAAAGCCTTCGCACTGCTGATGCATGCTGGGAATCAACGTACACTACTCCGCTTAATCATGACGGAAAGCCTGAACACCTTCAAAGCATACCAGGCACTGCAGTCCTTTACCAAGTACAAGGTACAGACAGAACCACGATGGATAAAGAAAGCCTGCACCCCTTTGATACATACTGGGAAATAAACTCCAGTGCAGAGTCCTAAAATAACCAGACCAGGAATACAAATTACAAAGTAAAACGTGCACATTTGATGCCTGTGGGGGAGCAAGGGCCAGTACCAAGGCTAGACCTTACACACAATGGGAGCAAGATCCTTAATGGACTGGACACAAGTGAAGAAACGAAGGGCGGTAACCTAGCCCCATCTACCAGGGAGGGTAGGAAGATACTGGACCATGTTGCGCATCCTGGTCCAGTACAGCCGCCTGAGTCTGAAATGTGTGTGGAAGAGAAGAGACAGAGAGAATGTAACTACTTGGGGACAGCTTGTGAAACTAAGTCCAATAACACGGAAAGACGGAGGAAGAAAGAAGACTGGACCATTTTGCTGCATTCTAGGTTACAAAGCCCAGCTCGCAGTCAAGCCTAACAAACCTTTTAGAAGACCATTTGCTGTATGCTGAGACACCAAGCCCAACACACAGCCAGGCCTTACTAGCGCAGTGAGAGATGAGTTACTGCATGCCGTGACCCGAGATCCAGTACCCGACCAAGTCTACCAATCAGTGTGCAAGATCCCTTGCTGCCAGATCGGATCCAAAGTCCCGCAAAAAGCCCCCGCTATATGAGAGAGGGAACTAATACTTCTTTCCATACCGGGAAGAGTGAAAGGACGTCAATGGCAAGACTCCAAAAGGAACTCAATCACTGGGGGTCAGTTGGTAAAAGACTCTGTAAGAATTATTTAGTCCGAATCCCCGAAACAATCGAAGAGCACTTAACTAGTTTTCTCCAAGTTTGTATCAAGACTGAGTGACTAACTCAATTATTTGCTCCGAATCTGCAAAAGGCAGAGTGAGAGCCATGTCCTTTGAAGCTGCACAGACATAAAGACGGCGAGAGAGTATGTTATTTTCGAAATGCTGAAAGAGTGAATGGCCAATTGAAGTCCATGCCAAGGCTAAGAGACGGGCTGACATATTGGATAGGGAACAAAAGTGTGTTCCAAGGGTCTGAAAGACAGACAAAAAGCTTAAGTGTTTGAGTCAGGAATATAATAACTCCACCATAGGCTTTGTGCCCACGGAACGACTGAAGAGCGAAATTAACTGTTATATCGGATTTAATGGACAGAGAGAAAACACATCAATTGGCCCACGTGCCCAAAACACTTAGAGAGAAACTCAGTCTTTTCCACCAAGTCTATGACAAGACTGACAAAGGAAGTGAATCCTCGGGGGTGCGTCGTGGCAGATTACGGGGGATGGACTCAACCGTGGTAACTCCCAGGAAGATTGAAAAGGAGTGAGCTTGAAACATACTGGCAGAACGAGGTCGAGGACCCCATTCCACATTCTATTCCAAGAAAGAGAAAGAAAGAAAGAGAGAACCGAGGAGGGCCTCTCGCATTGCATTGTGGGAGAGGTAAAACAAGTCAGCAGCAAAACAGGTGAGAGTAAGCTCCTGGATCGCAAGCAGACGGAGAGCTAAAAAAGGAGAAGTCTCTTCCACTTTAAATTCCATAAAATCCCTTTTGTTTACTTTAATAAGAGCATCACCTCACCATATATGCTGCCAAGGAATTGCCAGTAGTGTTAAAGGCCAGGCGTCTCACACTCGGTATATCTCTCTCACACACATATACACACGCTCACATTAGACACACCACCCCCATTGCTTTCAGAGCACTCACAGGTTCACACAGGAGGAGAAATAGAATAATAACAAAAACGATGTCTTCCAGGTAAACAAGAGCTCTGTGAGAAAGTATGGAGTCTGCCTTCCATTTCCATGACTGTGTGCACAACAGAGCCATAACAGAGGTGTCACAGAAGAGAATGATGAGAAAGAGCTGGACAGGTGGCGGGATCAGGACTACCGTGGAAGAGTGGGGATGGCAAACAGTGGTGGAAAGAGTCAAATGCGGGCCAGTGCGGGCTACTAAAATCTGCATTTGAGCCATCTAATTGGCTCTGACATTGCTTCGAAGTGCTAATCAAATGTAACGATTTAAACAATATAGAGCCTAATGTCGTCCTCTCGCCAATGTCTTCTTTTCTACTTTAACATCATTACAATGTCTATTTGACTTCAATCGCTTATTTTGCCATATCAGAGAGAGGGCTGAAAACCACTGATCCAGCCGTATCCATGGCCTGAACTTGCTCTCCTACCTTCATCTTGATCACCATCTTCTTCCTGAAGCCCCTCCCCTTTCTATGATCATTATTATGTGGGATTGCCCTGTGTGGAGACTGATGACCACAGCTTGTCCAAGATAATTGCTCTGGATTTCCGCAAGGCTGGCGCGACCCACCTCTCGCGCTCGACCCACATGAAACGTTCTCCCACACGACACGGCCAAGAGGTAGCTTGAGTTCATGTCATGTTTACTTTTCGTTCAAGGACCACCACCATGCGTGGCCCTCAAAATGCATATTTCTAAAGGTTACTCTCCAATTTGTTTATGTAAACAGTTTAAATATGGTACCAAGGTTGCACCACCAAGCACTCTTTCTTACTGACAGGGATAACTGTGGCGTTGTGGTGACATCATTGTATTTTCCTCCCTCGTCTATGTAATAAACAATATCAGATGAATGACAGTGTGTTGTGGTTTCACGATCCCACCAGGCAGGTTTGATGTTAAATTTAAGACGAAATTGGAATTCCGCAACCACATGGGTGGAACCGGACTGAAAAAGTTACTTTAATATGGAGTGGCAATGCTCCACAAAAGGCCTGGTCACTGAAAGAGATTTAATTCTAGTGCAGCCTTGGGAGGTGGTGGGCGTACACTGCCTGGTGGCTCGGGTTTGGACCAAGAAGGATTCTGGGGCACAGAAATTATAGTCTGGAGGTCCAGACTGGGGGCGTCCATTCATCATTCTGCCTTGGACCAAAGCGCAGCGCTTCTCTGAGCATGCTGTAGCGGGGAACAGTTTTGAGCCCGGGGCTACCAATCTTTAAACAAATGTGCTGTACTTCCATAGGAAACTGGTTTCTATTTAAGTGCAATTACGTATTATAGACTGAAATCATTTAAAAAATATCCTACCGATTACAGCATGTTTGGAAAGAGCACCACATGTTAATCACAAACACATGTCTGGCTCACTTTCATGATTGGGCCATGGGCGTTGGCAGTGTAGCCGCTGCTTGATGTTTAACAACTGAGAAATGTAGTCGTTTTCTACTGGAGATTAGACCAATGCACATGGAGAGGGTTGTAATGTCCACCCCTGCACTCCCTGCAAAGTAGAGGGACCCAATGTTCAAGAACCTTCGGATTGGCCCAGAGAATAGCTCATTACAACCTGTCTGGACAAAAGGAACTTACCATCACTCCGCCACTGGTAATATGCCAGTAATACCGGCATATCGGGTGGTGGAGACGATAAGGCAAATTTGCCGGTAACCCACCAGAATAACGGGTGGGTTACCGGCAAACCTGTAACGAGGCTATCGTAGGAATATTAGTGGCCCTCATCCCATTTCACTGGGTGACCCACTACCGCTGCCTAGAAAGTGGGCTAGGTCTCTTATTTTAAGGGGTGACAATAAGGGACATTTCCACATAAGAAATGTATTTGTTTTACTGCAGTATGAAATTAAATGAGACTAGAGAAACGTGTCATCACAGACCCCATGATATAGGAGCTAAATGTTCAAATGTTCAATAGCAGCCATCAGGAGAAGGCAGGCCCAAATGTGGTCTGGCCCTTGGACTCCTCTCATCTTGAATAAGGAAAAGGACAACACCAAGAAGACTCCAGATAAGGGGTGTTCAAATGCCTTCAGACTGTGAAAAGACAACCATCCCCCATAGATTGCCATGGCAGGGGACCCAGACATGGAGACTGCCTGGTTCCCAAGAGAGCGATTCACTCATTAGCCAATTGCTAAAGCCTAAGGAGATGCCATCCACACATTTGCTTGCCTGCTTTCCACCGTTAAAAGGAGACATCCTATTTTGGAACTGAATTGAGACCACTTTGTAAAGCCCCTTTACAATCTCACTTACGTCTGTGCATCTTTTTGATCCCCACTGATCTTGAGGCGATCAGACATACTGCAAAGGAATATGGTCTGAGTATTGTAATTGGTTATTTATAACGCACTTAATACACAGATCCTAGATGTCCTCACCCCCAATGGATACATATAAAATGTGACTGCCCAAACAAGATTGGTGGAGGCCTCACCATCATTCACAAGGCATCATGGCCATGCACACAACTGGATATCGCCACCATTGGCTCTTCTGAAAACCTTTCCTGCCACTTCCCACTCTACTCAATGGACATCTACACACCACCCGAGCCCAACACCTCCTTCATTGAAGACGTCATAAACTTGGTCACCAACAAGTCACTCAAATATCCCATCATCTTATTTGGTGACTTCAACATTGCTGGTAACCCAGCAACCAAGATAATAAAGTGAGATCTCTGCTGCCTTCTCAACACACTGACCCTCACCGAGCCACCCACCTCAGAGGCTGGAGGGCTGCTTAAATTGGGAAAAAGAGCGCAAACAAGATGGCACCAACAGATTAGTAGTGATTGACAGGTGGGTGGTGCCTGTGTCACAAGCCCTAGATCCACTTGCAATAGCTCAGCAATTCTTTATTGTAGTCCTAATAACAACATTATACTTGTCTTACTGAGCAAAGTTCATTGTCAAAACTTATAATAATCATATACATTGTTTTCTGATAGAATATTACAATCCCAAGATATTCGTTCTGGTACACTACCATTAAAGGCGTTTAAACTACCCCTATGGCAAAGGGGAAAAGGACAATCAGCAGCAATGAGGGGTTTTGGCTGCTTTGCATAAAACCAAAGACTGTTATGGGAGCATAAAAATGATCACAAATCCTTGTCTTTGACAAAGGAGTTCCAAGCTTGAATTACTTAGTACATAATGTACACTGGACTCTTGGTCGTTACCAGAAAATCCCAACCCCAGAGAAAGCTGTAACTCAATCAGCCCCCCCACTCCATCCCCTTGGGGGTGTGGGGTGGTTAAAAAGCAAATAAGCAAACAATGTTTCCAACATCCCACCTCAGAGTTACACCATCTTCCCAATGTTAGATCTCACTGAATCTTTTTACAGCCTCCACCATTGCAAACGGGCCTCTTTGGTTGGAACAAGTGGACCTCACATCTCCTGGCACCGCATGAGTGCTTGTACCTCACAAGGGACAGAATAACCCACGCATAATTTTGGAAAGATAGACACAATTCCAAACAGAAAACTAAGTGCAATGAGACACTCAAAGCTGGTATAAACACCAGCAATAGAGAAAGAACACAGATCCAGCTGTCCCTGTTCACACCACCCAGTGATCCTAGGAGCTGGTTGTGTGCCGCCTGTCTATGAATGGGCAGAACAAGAAAAGATCCCTTAGAGCTACTAGAGGTCTGCACATAGTACTAACTGTCTCATTCCACCATAAAAACCTAACTAAGTATATTGTTTAGGGTATTTTTTAACAATCATCCACTAAACAAGGAGCATTAACATTCAAAGCCACTTCAAAAAGTCTATCTCAGCCATGCTTATCGTATTCCTCCTGGATCCCCGTGCACGAGTAGATCTTCCATTGAAGTTAGCAAGTGCGGCCCACTCGCTTAATGTGGGCTAAACAAGTCCAGGGCCAGCCTGCATGCGAGTGGCCTACACATGATGAAGAGGAAGCAGCATCACATGGTATGATCTGCTCAGTACTTAATACATGCGTGGTGGTGCATCACCTACCCGCTGGCCTTTAGAGAAGATTTCAGTAAATAATGGTTACTTCTCTGACAATTTATGCAGAATGTTTTACTGTTAGAGTATTCCACAGGAAACCAAGCATCAGGAAATTGTCTCACAATTTCTCTTTTCCTAATCTCCTTTACAAATCCTGAAATAGGGTCTTAGGTTTAGATGACAAATGTAGGGTTTTAGAATGAAGTTACATCCTTTCAGAGGAGCACTTTCATAGCTGCTGTTCTCACATTCAAATTCAGACAACTGGATGGTCACGCCCTCATTATCGGGAGGCAGGAAATGAGGCTACATGTTATAGAGTGTAGAACTGGATCCTCTGGCTAATTATAAGTCTCATTATTCAAACCTCACCCCATCGTCCAAGAACTGTCTGGATTGTGCTCACTTTTAAAATCAGTCACAAATGTGCCGGCCCGCTTGCCTGAGTGCATGTGTTTGTGTGAGTGACTGTGTGTGTGGCAGGTTGGTTAATGCGTGCCAGAGTGTGTGTGTTCAGTGTAAATAGTTGCTTGTGTGTCTCAGGAGGTGTGTGCATGTGTGTGTGAGAGTGTTTGAACACTTGTGTGAATGATTAGCAGGAATCCGTGCTTTAATTGGGAAATGAAATCGAGGTGGGCCCTAACACATCACAAAGCATATTTTTGGGGGCGTGGCCTAAGAAGTGTCTGGCACAGTTTGAGAATCAGAAGTAAGGTAGGAAGCTTTACATGAGGTGAAGCCTCTGTAAGGAAAGACATGGCCTAACAGATGAGGTTGGCACGAAGGTAAGTCAATGTAGGTTCTAATCCCTCATTGCTTGTTAAAGAAATCCACAATTCTTATACCCCAATTCAATGTATTATTGTGTTATTGTGAGCGGAGGCTAGCAGAGGGGCAACATGCTGGTCTTGGAAGCGTAGAGCAACAGAGATTTGAATCCCGGATCCGCACTTAGAAACCGAACTCAGGTACAGTTTTAGGCGTGTTATTAAAAAACAATTAAATAAATTATAAAAATCTGTTTGAAAAATCAAACCATGTATTCTGTATAGGATTTTTACATTTCAGACTCTTAAATCCAAATGTATAAAACTCTTGATATGAATTTAAAGATGGGGTGACAGTGACATCTACTGAACAAGACCAGTATTTCCACTCGTCATCTTTTTATTGGTATTCACATTGAGAATCAGGTTGGGGAGGGAGGGCAGCAGGTTATCATCTGGACATACATTGTTGGGCCATGTCATGTTGGAAGGCTGGAGAGCCCCGGACCACTAAAAGCCCCGTCAAACATGTTTTAATGTTTCGACTGCACGCAAGTGCCTTAATGTTCCCTTACAAAATGCTGTCAGTTATACAAGAATGTGAGAGAAAAGCAACTTCAAATAAATAGAACC
Source organism: Ambystoma mexicanum (assembly GCF_040938575.1). Lineage (NCBI taxonomy): Eukaryota > Metazoa > Chordata > Amphibia > Caudata > Ambystomatidae > Ambystoma > Ambystoma mexicanum. The sequence continues at coordinate 387,235,321 of NC_090937.1, forward strand.
GGCACCCAGGCGCAACCATCTCCACCCTCTAGGCCTGCCCTGTGATACCAGCAGGCTTTGGAAATCACATTAAGGCATTCCACAAACACCTGGCCTTGTTATATAATTGAACACGTGGCGGGCAGCAGGTGCGCAACAAAAGCTGCAATCGTTTTTATGGGCTCTGGCTTCACACTTTGTATTGCCTATTACAGACGGAAAACACCTGAAAGGAGAAGATAGAAGGGAAATAAGCCCATCACGTGACCAGCGTCGGATTATCCGTTAGGCCAAGTAGGTTATAGCAGTGCTAGAGGCATTCTGAATGTCATTTTCTGTGTGAGACGTATCCTGATGTATGTACTTTCTGATACATGGGATCTAATAGTCATTCTCCTGGCGCAAGGATTGTCTTTCTCTGACATGATTTTTCACATGGGCATTATTTTTAGTTTCGGAAATTAGGTGGCGCCAATGTGCCGCCCATAAGCGGAAGCTCCAGCATTAGAGTACATCTCGCGAGAAATGGCATGTGATGAGGGATACAAAACCTGCAGCTCTTCTTCAACCTTTTACCCACCCATTGACTGCCCATGGCCTGCAAATCCCTAGGGCCACTCCCACCCACTCCTGCCCTTCTCTGCCCAAAACACACACACCTGGGATCTCTTGAAGGGATCAAGCCTTGACACCAAAACTTGCACTCAAAGTGCATGTCCGTTTTTTAAAGCAGACGCCTGAGAGTTAATGACTTAATTGGAGCTGTAAATGCGCTACAGGTGTAATAAACATTTCTTAACCAGGTTTGCCTCCAACTACTTGATTTATAAGCTTTATGTGTGTCCTTCACTGCGTGCTCTGCTGAAAACAAGCATTGGCAAAGCCAACTGTTTTGGCTTGTGTTTAAGTATTAGCCATTTGCCAGGCACTGTTATCATATGCCCAGGTACTCACACCATTTTGCAGCTGTTACCGTTGATGGCCAGTCCATACCACTATGGCAGTGCCTGGCAACTGCCTTTCCATGCCTACACAAACGCCTAAACTGTTGGCATTGCCAATGCTTGTTTTTGGGTGGTATGTGTTACGCTACAGAAGAATAAAGAGATATCATTGTATATGGTGGCTAAAGGGAACTATTTTCTGCTGCAGTGGAATAACGCTGTTGCCCACAGTAGTGGCAGATGGTGGATTTCTTTAAAAGTATAACATCAAAACCATCTCCAATACCTATGCTTTAAAGACGATATTACTAAACATTATGTTAGCATTATCTTTTAAAGAAAACTCCCAGCATGGAAACATGCACCTCAGACCACCTTTTATTACTATGGGCAATGAACCGTCCCAGCACCCCCAAACTATACTCTTGGTTACTGACCTGCCAGAGCTTTTCAGATGTCCCACGTTAGCGTGCAAAGCGTATGCCATTCTGATTTTAATCTATGCAATCTGACAGTTTCCATGTAAAAAAAAACAACTACAATTCCCAAAATGCAAAGCAGAAACCAGGATTGTTCGACCAACTCATGCATGACATAGCAGTTTGAGATCTCTTTGTTTAAAGACAAATGTATATTTGAAATATAGGTAGAAATTAAAGCAGTCGATTGTTTTAGAGCGATTTAAGTGGGTCCTAAATAAGCAATAAAGCCATTGCTAGTGGCTTTCCGTTTCTGGGTGTGACCCTTTCTTGTCTGAGAGGTGCCACGCCTTACATTTCCATGGCAATCCTGACTCTCCCCAGCCGCTGCTGCGAATGAAACAGCGTGGCTGTTTTTGTTCTGCAATTTCTATTAGCACCTTGAGGGTTTGCCTAAGGTGCTAATAGCAATAATAATGTGTTCTGCAGGCTCCACCAGCCTGGTAACGGCGTTGGCCGTGAAGTTAAGGCCCTTGATTCTCTCTGGCCTATAACTTGGCCCCTGGACCGTTACCAGCCAGTTAAACCCACAGAACACATTATTATTGCTAACGTAAGATCCTCATTTTCAGTTATGGCCACAAAACTGTGGAACACCCTACCCAAACCTCTCCATCTGGAGGAGAACCACTTAACTTTCAGGAAATAGCTCAGGACTTTGTTTTTCAACCAACCACTTTGGAGTAACTTAAAAATAATAGCAACCGACTAAGATCTGTGCACCAGAAACTTGGGCTAATTTACGGCAAGGATTTTCCAAAGCTCTTGGCACTACCATCTGCGGGAAACCAAACCGACACATGGAACTTCTTCCGCGTGATACTAGTCCATACTGTGAAATCTACCACCAAGAGCCAGGAATTGACAACACCCTCACCACCTCACCTAACTCCTGACTGCTAACATCTTCCATCCTTACACCTCCGACACTCCTAGAAACAACCTCCTAGATCTAGTGTACTTAATAGATTCAGACCCTATCCATCTTCTATCAACCATGCTGTGAATTTGTGAACGCCACAATCAGGGGGCTGCCCATGTGGCTAAGCTGCCCGGTCGGTACCAGTCACAAACAGAGATATTCATATAGACACACATGTAACAGGTATTTGCAATCGGCATCCATCAAGACCAAAGGTTTCTGCATCTGCTGTTCCGCTATCCGACTAACACACACTTTCTTACAGAGCCATGTGCAGCGAGGCCGATATTATTGGCAGAACCCTTTACGTTACATACATTACTATATAAGCAATCAGGCATATGCATCCTACACACTGGACTTGACTTCACATGCACACTTGTGGAGAATCACTGCTTGAACCAGCTAGTAAAGCAGCAGGGAGCAGAAGGACTCTTTCTGGCTTACTTTTCCCAGCAGAAAGCAAATTAACCGAAGGGGGGGGGGGAGTACACGTTCTGCCACTCACAGCTAATAACTATCTGCTCAAGGACAATCTCCCAGTGCAGTAAATCCTTTTCAGCGCTTGGTAATTCAAATTGCTGAATTATCGCACATTTGCATACCCCTCCAATAGACCTTCAGACAGACATTAAAGAGACTTGCTGCGGCTGAAACATTTTTGGAAACCTTGACAAGTTTTGAAAGTGGGCATTTATAAAATGAGCCGTTCTTTTTTAGTTGCATGTGCGTTAAATTAAATTGAAATTAATTAGAAGAAAACAAGTGAAATTTGGGCACAGTCCAGCAGTCATTCTTTCACCTTGCTCCTGCAGTGAATGATGGTCCGTGTGTTTATGTTACCAGAAACGGGTTCAACCGTTGCTTTCTCAATGGCGTTGATCAAAATCACATGGGTAGAGGAAGAGAAATCACTCTCAGTGAAATCATTGAATGTGTCCACTCATTATTTTTGGGCTCAAAAATTGGCCATTGTACTTTTTTTTAAAACAATATGTTTTTTAGAACAATAGCCTGAAGTGTGAATAAACAGTGATAGATAATACTCTGATTACTTAGTGCCAATCTTCATTACTCCAAGCGCTTCTCATCACAGTACCTTCTTGTGAGGCACCAGACTCCATGATAGGAACCTCTGTTTCACATTAATGTAATACTGTCCCTTTCCACCATATGTATAATAACTCCCTAAACCCATGATTCCTTATTTGCGCTTCCCCACCCAGGATCCTGGGACCTGCCATACCATTCCGGGAGGTCGAGGCGGGTTATAAGTCCTGTGATGAGGATGAGTAGGACTATGAGTAATGAAGATTACTGGTAAATGTTCAGGTTATTATCCAAATTGATTGAAAAAACTTGAACGAATGGTCGATTTGACTGAATTATGTCACTACCATTAGTTCAACATTTTTCAATCAATTTGGATCTGAGAATACCGAACATGAAGAGTGGGGATTGCAGGGGTAACCCCTGCTCCCCATGTTCTGTATTTTCGGATCCAAGGGGCTTGCGGGGGTGTTCCATGCTTCCTCAACTTTGAGAGCAGGGGAAACCAATGGAAATTTAAAAAATTATAATAAAGGACCCTGTGGCGTGAGAATCCGACCTGCATTAGAGGGACAGAACTGACACTGGAGGGGTATAGGAGGAGTGGCGGCCAGTGAATAGGTAAGTAGGGGGGACGTGGGGAGGTTTGGTAGTCATGGATCTTTGTTGTTTGACACAAGTACACATTGAATTGTGGCAAAATTGACTATGGTCAGTTCTGCTGCAATTCAATTTTCTTCGGTCAAACAACACAGATCCAATATTCAGAGCCTTACCTCCATATTCCAATTCAAAATCCAGTGATGATAGGACCTTTGAATAACCCGCAGACCACATTTGCCGTTGCATGCCCGTCACCCATTTCTTACCAAACTGGCTTCAGCACTTGGGAACATGACCCCCTGACCTGTATGTTAACCACCGTCACCTCCAATTTTCAGTGTTACGCGGATGACACACAGCTATCCTTCAGGCTACTCTCAGCCTCTTCCTCTTCCTCATTCATACCTGACTGTCAGCAATTCAGTCATGGTGTATTGCAAATGACCTCTGCTTCAATGCCAGTAAGACAGAGATTTCCCTCATTGGGACCCCTGCTCCTGCCTCCCCTCTTTCTCTCTGACCAGCTCCCTTGGCCCTGCGCCTCCACCTACCAACAAGGCAAAAAACCTGGGGGTCATCTTCGACTCCACTCTCTCCTTCTCGTCTCACATCACAGACATCTCTAAAAAGTCCCACATTCTCAGAGGGATTCCACCTTTTCTCACCTTCCCCCAGAGGCCCACCATCTCCAGAGCCCTGGTCCTCTCTACCCTGGAAAACTGCAACAGCCTCTTTCTCATCCTGCCATCTTCTACCCTCCATACTCTTCAACTCATCCAGAACAGAACAGCAAGACTTATCCTTGGCCTCAAGCCCAGGGATGGCATCTCTCCGATGCTGAAATCCCTTCACTGGCTCCCCGTGGCTGCAAGCATTAAGTTCAAGACCCTTGGCATTGTCCACAAGACTTTCTGGGGCCTGTGCCGACTCTACCTGCAGCACACTCTTCCTAAATACTCGCCTTCCCGAGCCCTCTGCTCGTCTTCCTCCAACTCTCTGCGGGTGAGCCGCTTCTCCAAGCAGATACCTGGGGGGAGGTCTTTAGCCTCTGCAGGTGCCTCCCTCTGGAACAGCCTCTCTGCCTCTCTCCGTCTTGAGCTGGATCGCCTTAATTTCCAGAAGCTCCTCAATACTTTTCCTCTTTGCCTCCTCCTTCTCTCTGCCCCTCCCCTGCTAACCACCTTGTTATGCTCTCTCGCTCTCTCTCCTCTACTTCTGCTCAGTTTCGCTGACTGACTGCCTGGTCTACCCTCAGCGCTTCACAGGTCTCAAGCTTTCCTCGCCAGTCTCCTGCACTTGCCCCTGGGCCTTGCACTTGCCAGAGCACTCCTGCACTTCAGTTACGACCCATGAGAGTGGTATCTCTCTGCACTTAACCCATGTTCTGACAGGACCGGGTGCACTTGTCTCTATTTCCCGCAAACTCCCCACGCACTTCCTTTCTGTTCGCCTGCATAGTCTGAATGTACCATGCCTAGTAAGATCGTTTGTCTTGTCTTCCCTATGTCTTCCCCTCCCATGCACGGTTGCGCTTTGAAACACCTCTGTATAAGTGCATAATAAATAAATAAACTATCATTTCACCTGTAATGTTTGATGAGAGATTTTGGATCAGACTATGTTGACCTCTGTGCGCTAGTCCTTGCGGTGACCAGGCCACTTGTTGATCTCGCCTTAACCTTCCCCAGTAGAGGATTGGCTGCTGCTGTATGGGCCATGCAAATTGCAGTCCCTATCTCCCTCCTCAGACAGCAACGAAGCCTTATTGGCCGCTCCTTGTCTTTCTTCTGGGAAGACAGATGGGGATGAAAAACAGGAAGAACAGTATCTTGCGACTGATGGAAGCATGACACCACTGTATGGAGAAATGCTGGGTCGCACTGGAAAACTGGTGCTTCCGGTAGCACTCTATGAAAATACTCTTTGCCTAACAGTGCTCCACTCTCCTCCAATCGGCATGCAGACGAAATCACCACCAGAAACATGAGTCAGTGGCTTTCATGGGTACACTAAGGAGCCCCTACAAAAACCTTAGAACTGAGAAGAAATCCAATTGCTTCGTCACTAAAGGATCTGGGGGTTGACAGAAACAAACTCAGGCGCAAACAACTCACCAAGGTGTCCCCCACACAGTTGCTTCACTAGGGATAGCTGAGCACTTTTACTGCTGGTCACAGCACCCGGAGCCGAAATGACCATGCCTGAATTGGAGCCATACCGTAAGAACTGCAGTACAGCCCGGATGCTGCATGTCTAGGGCAAGAAAACAAATCCTGGCCAGGCCTCCTGCAATTCAGCCTCTCAGAATGCTGTCTCTGAGGTTGCTGCAGAATGTTTAGAGTGACATCCACCCCCACCCCCTGGGGGGGGGCAGAGGCCAGGTCTGGGGAGGGCCTGGCCCCCTGATCCCTGCTGGAGCCGGGCCTGGCTAGTGGTGTTCTGGGTGCCACAAAATAATGTGAAGTGCTTTGGATATGAGACAGGAAGGCTGTTTCCCAAATAGACTGCACACAGGTGGGGGAAAGCGGCTATTAGTACTACGGCCTGTGCATCTGTGATGTCATTCCCTTCCTCCTCCCCAGGACTGATGCTTTCCAGAAGCAAAGCTTTTTCCCATCTGGGCTCTGATGGATGATAATCTTTGTCTTGATCATCATCATTACTGTCTGACTTATCTGCGGATGGAGGGGGTGGAGATCGAGACCTGCCATTTCAAACCACCCTCGGCTCAGCTACTCGGTGTGTTCTTCCATGATTTTCGGTAGATAACACCTGTACACATCTCCCTTCTGCCCCATAGTTAGTAGGCAGAATGGAATGAGCCACCCCCTGTGCCGGTCTGGGCTGATTCTCATTGTCATGGGGAAACACCGGAGCATTTACTTGGACTGGTGCATGTGCCCCGGAGCCAATTGCGATGGGATGTGGCGTGTGAGTTGAAAGATGCCGTAAACTGACTACATGAGATGCTGGCATTCTCAGTGCACACATCAAGCTCTGCAGCCAGAGTGACTAGACCACGAGCAGCACATATATCCCAGCCTTTAGGCAACTGGTACTGTGCTGGGACATTTCCGGCTGAAAGATCCCACACATGTAGCCACTGAATTTGTGTCTGCTGCCAAGAAAAATACAGTGAGCAACACAGTCAAGCTCAGTTTTAAAGAGTGGTTTATATTCATGGTGTCTGCTAATTTTACATGCACAAAAAAAGTTTGCTTTTATGTGTATAGTCAAATGTTCTTTAAATCGTCCATAAAACCAAGATGGAAATGTGTAACAAACTCCATGCCCAGGTGGCTTTACTACATAAATGCATTTAGCCTGAGTCTTTAAGTGCTGAAAGTACAGTGGTGCAAAACAGGAGATTTTTCAGGATGTTTCTAAAATTTGAGTCCTGAAGTGATTAAGTTCAAACTATTTGTGAAAGAGTCTTCCTTATAATGGGGCAGAGTTAAGGATGTTAGGGATAACATTCTTTCCCCTTGCACTCCTCGATTAGTGGGCCCCAAGTCTGTCACCTAGAACTGTGTTATTGTTGCAGTGGCCCTGATTCAATCCCATATCACTTGATCTGAAAGGCAAACATCTAGTCTGTCTCACCAGCCAGATATTTTATCAGTGTAGCAAATTGACCGCAGCAGAAACAACATTAATGTCCTCACCTGTTGTTGCCAGTAACCAAGCTAGCTTGGGCCATCTAGAGCAATGCCCCACAATAGAATGAATGGAACTCTTTGCTATTCCCGGCTATGCTATGGTATTGACTTCTGCATAGGACAGCTTCTGCCATTTCCACAGTCTCTCTGAGCTTTAGGATCTGCAGGAAGTGTGGTAGGGGACTAATGGAGAAGCAGAGGGAGCAAGGCAAGGTTACACTGTTGCAATATACATGTGTGTGGATATGAAAAGATAGAGCTCTCTATGGTGGGTATGTTTTAGATATGTTATGAGTTGTCTAGAGCAGTGGTTTAATGTGTCCTCCAGGTGTGTCCTCCAGGTGGCTAATGGTAAAATGTTGCCTTTGTTGTCTTTGGTGTCTATCAGAGTGGTGTTTAAAGAGTGTTGAGAGTTGTGATGGTGTGTCTGTGATGGGTTAGTATGGTGTTTAATGTACACGCGTGTCTACAGGTGGTATACATTCCATTGTGTGGCCTGTGATTCAATGCAGGTATTGTGTGCCGTCAGTTAGGGTGGGAGGTAGAAATATTTTGAGGTCGTTATTCTTACGATACCTTGCCCATCTGACCGCCCAATAGCACGGTTCTATGTGATAATGTTGGCTTGAAAAAGTCGCAAGGTTGGTGACTTTTTTGTCCTCACCCCTAAAACACTTTCCCCAAATTTTCTAGGAGGGGTATCATTTTATATTACAACTTCCAATCCTCGAATATTTGGGGAAAGTGTTTGTTTGTACTGAGGGTGCATTTTTTCGGAAATGTCGTCCGCTGGCAACCATTTCCCAGGCGACTGTATTAGTGGACACCATGAGGGCAACGTTTTTCTCTTCAAAAACATCACAGTTAGTCAAATTAATTTGTTTGTATCTTTAGAAAACATACTTTCGCCAGCTTTTATGCTATATTATGCCATATCATGTGATGTAAGGCTAAGCCATGCTATGACAGTACAGTACATGGCATGGCGTGAGTTTGCCAAGACCTCCATTCTGACTGTACGCAACACCTTGAATACACTCCAAAAATAGCACCGCTCAGACTTATATGCACATTGGTACAATGAAGCTGGACATGCACCAAGATCTAGCAACTGACAAAGCCAACCATGCCCACATTATACCCACAGCATTACCATGCTGTCAGGTACCATTACAAATGTGTGGTCTGTCTTTCAGTCCTAACTTGTTTTTGGGCAATGTCCCTCGGCCACTGTGCTTTGCATTTCATAATATTCTGCCAGTTTGACACAAGTATCCACAAACATTTCTTGGGGAGAAAATGACGTGTACCACGCACATGTTAGATTACCTTGCCCACACAATGTCTCTGAAGGCAAACCCTTCTCACCATGTGAAAAATTAGCACCCCTGAAGTTTCGGCCAAGTTTCACCCCTGGATCACAATATGTTAGGCACTCACTGGTTGAGGTGTGAATACCAAATGCCTGCTCCCAGCAAACTTCAGGTGCGTCTATCCCAAAGGCTGCCCCAAGGCATTTCCCGCCCCTTCTCCCAGGTGTCACCCAATGGCACATGTTTCATCCACTCCCTTCAACAGACTGAAAATGACTTGGGCGGGACCTTCCTCGCTGAATCCCACCTGCTCCATCCATCAGTATCAGTGGAGTGTACTTCTCCCACAACCTGTCCTCTAGGATTCCCAGCTCCTCCCACTCCTCCTCCAAGGTGTAATGTGATGCCATGTGCCTCACCCACTCACTTCCAGAGAGGGAAATTGACTGGTGCGCCACCTGCCTTCCTGAATCTCTGGTGATGGCACTTGTGTTTTGAGCGTCCTTCAAAGCACTGAATGTCTAACACAGAACTGTCTGTGTAAGCAAAATCCACCCCAAATCTAACTCTCTGACAGGGACCCCAGTCTCTCACTACCTCCCCTAGGGTTCGTCCTACTTAACTTCTCTGAGTGCACTACAGTTTATTAACCCTTCCCTAAATGTGCTATTTATTGCTGCCTCCAGCACTGACCTCTTGCTTCTCTGAAAACTGCCTGACACTGAAAAGGAGCACAGACGATGCATCCCCTGTTAAGCCATGTGGTTGAACTTAAGACACACTTTTCAAATAGTCTGCCCGACGTTCGATCTGGTCGAATAAACCCAAATTCAGGTGACTGGAGGTTCCGTCTGAAAAGTTCATCCAGGCCCAGTTGAGAAATCTGGCAATCAGGACCGGATGAGAGTATCACAAAGAAATAAAAAGTTAAAATCTTTATTAGACACTTTTGAAGCTTTTAACCCCTTAAGAGTCCCGGGAGGATAGCTCAGCAGTAACGTGTTCGCCTTGGAAGCAAGACAACATGAAGCAGCATTGGTTCGATCCCCGGATCTGCACTTAGAAATCTCTGGGTATTTAAGCGCGTTATAAATACACAACTAAGAAAAAAAAACTATTACGCAACCAACAAAAACAATTCCTGTAACAGTGCCCCTCGTGGGCGGTGTGAGTGCTTTAATAATGCAAAAATAAAATGAGTGCCAAGGACGAGTATGCCCTTTTTTGCATAGACTTGCATATTACTTTCTTAACACCGCAAGTGCACAAATAGCATTTATTATTAATCATCTCACCCTTTGGAAGTTGCAGATAAATCAATGAATCGTACTGTGCTGTCTACTGACCAGGCTCGCCCCGCCTATAGCCCACCACTTCCTCTTCAAGTGACCGGCCACTGCGTGTTAAACCTGCCCAGGCTAAAGAGGGCTACTTTTTGCAGGTGCGCCAGCTATTTTGCAATTTATTTTTCATGGCACAGATTTTGAAAGCCTAGCTGAAGACAAACTAATGGAGGGATAGCTGAGCGAGTTAAGCGCCCGCCTGTGACACGGGATGGTAAGTTTAATTTCCGCCAGGGCTGACTCGTGTCTTCATCCTTCCGACAAAATGATTATGTGACATTGTGAAATAAAAGCAATTATTATAGCAAGATATAATTGTGCTGTTTTTTGGCATAGCATAGGCGTGTGAACAAGTAAGCAATGCATGTCAATTAATTATTCGATTCATTTTTTCACAGCGTTGTTTTACAAAATAGTTGTTCCCAGGGGAGTTGCTAGGTCTGGAAAAGACCCGGGGCTACGCTGATGTCGGAACTGTTGGGACTCGGGGCTAGCTAATCTTTTGGTTGTAGCTCCTGAGATTCTATCCGGGGCTACAACGAAAAGATCAGGGGCTATAGCCCCCTTAGCCCCCCCCTAGCAACGCCCCTGGTTGTTCCCGAAAACTGTGTCGCTTTATTTAGAGAGCGAGCTTACTGAGGAAAAAAAGAATAACATAGGAGAAGGTACAGGAAGTAACAACCGAAGAGCGGTCTTAAAACCTCTATTTATAAATAAGAAATCTAATCTTACGGGATAAATCCTGCCGATGTTTTCCCTTCGTGTCCGCCATTTGCCTTCTCCAATCATGGGACACGTAACTCAGCGAGCATTTTTATTGGATAAAGTTGGCAGTGGGGCCTCGCCTTCAGCCCCTGTCAAAAGCAAGGCCCTGGAAAGTAACCACTTGTTATTTAACAGGCAAAGGAATGGACACTGGTATTTGGTTTACGAGCCACGGGCAGAGGATGTGTTTCAGTCGGTGCATAACTTCACTCGCAGACCCGTCGCACCACAATGCACACACCGTGCAGATCTCACAAAGGGAAGTGGAGCTAAGCTTCCCAGACAGACTTCCGATGTGCGTCGAGGCCCCCTGTCAGGCAGTGGTTTTGCAAATCACTTTTAAAATATGCAAATGCTGTTAACACATGAACAATCACAGTAAGAGATTGCATACGCATGTGTGATTTCTGAGTTAAATTTAACATGTTCGGGAATATGGCCGCAGGTTATTTCCATAATTGATTTGATGATGTCGAACTTACACCTTTCAGATGAATACAAACATGTGTCTTTTCACTGCAATACCTTAGGAAAAACGAGGGCCTCTTGATGAAAAAGACATGAAGGTTGGACACATATGGTGTTCTTTTGAGAGGCAGTTAGCACATGACGGCTGAGCACCAGGACTGCGTCCCACAGGGCATAGCGCATGGCCCGGCGCCTTGCCATCATCATCTTGCGCTGTGCCCAAATATAAACAAGCGCCGTGCGTCCCAAGGTGTGTCTGTTTGGTAGTGGGCCGCAGTAAGGACAGTACTTTTTGTCTGCACGGTACAGCTGGAAAGAAGTGAAGAGGGGGACCCAAACGTGGCCCTCATTACACCCATCCCATTCTCAGCCCAGTGACAGAGAAACAAGCGATGTACATTGCTTCTAGGCCCTTCCTCGCCATCGATGTATCGTAGGAGTGAGAAGCGCTACTCACTCAGACAACCATTCAGGCCATACCCAGATGACAGCGTCGAAGGGATACAATTGTCATCAATCAAACAAGTCCATTCACTGCAACTTCAAAGAAGCTGATGATGTCACAACTGACATCATGACATAGATGTGTTAGGCATGAAGCACATAGGCATCCCTGCACGAAGCTACACAAACACGTTAGTTTATTGCTGATAGACACAAAGTAAATGCTTATGACGCACATAGTTAGAGGACGGACTGTGAGGTATTCGACCAACCGTACGGTGGGCGTGCGCTCACCTGTGCTTTTTTGAAATTTTATATGAAATTGAATGAATGTAGATCAACCTCTGGAAAATGTGTGGGGCTAAACCGCACACATTTTCCTATGCTCACCGCATAACATACACATAGACCCTTGTACTCTGGGTGAACACAACCTAAAGGCGAGTCCTCCCTGTCATATTTAGTTGGGATCTAACAGGTGCAGTACACAATGCACCTCAGAAGGGGGAGGGTAAAAACTTTCCTGCTGCAAGGCCAGCCTAATTAACTATCAAAGGCTCCATGGATCTGCCCTGTGCGTTTTTTTACCCTCTGCAGATGGTGGTGGTAATTAACATAATTAACATACTGACAGAGTATACTTCAAACAGGTCCACATGGGGCCTGGCTGCAGAGGCTAAAACAAAGGAGACAGGAAACCCCAATACCCCTTTCGTATGCACCTTGTGAACCTGAAGCCAGCTCCAACCATAAAGTATCAATAACAGTGAGCTGTCATCTCTGGCACATGTGCGTACAGTAGCCAACCCCCCTGGGGGGTCAATTCAGAGGGTAGGAGTATGTGATTTGATGTAGACAGAAAGTCTGTTCTCGACACAGTTTCAAGGGAGACCTGCCGCTTTAATCAGGAAGCAGAGAGAGCTCAATTCCCCCAGAGAGACCCTTTGATCCACAACAGACAGGAAGATGGGTGGGACTTAGTATTACATGTTTTCACCTCTTTACCTTTTCTGATGCAAATCACTCTTGTTATGATCTCATGCATAAAGGAGATTGTTGGTGGGGACCCAGGATTGGTTCATTAAGGTAGGCATAGCCTACACCAATCACTGTGGCTCTTTTGGCCTCAGAAGAGGACTGAGCCCCTCTTTTGGGCAGATCATCTAAAGACTTTGCAAGGAATAACAAGAGGAACTCAGCATTAGACCTCGGCTGAAGGTACTGCCTGCCTTACAGTTTTCACCAGTGAAGGATGGCCAGGATTTCCAACGAGGGAAGCAAGATCCCTCCCCTAAACATGTGTTACTCCCTCTGGTACCCCGGTGATGTTCCCTTGTGCCCCCATTCTCGCACACAGGTGTTGCCCGTTTTGCTTGATTCTTCTACCCTGATCCCCCCTCACCCCACTCAAGCCTACTTCTGCAGGAGTTGTCCTGATACATTCTGGTTTCACCATCACCGTCTTGTGGACAATGCTGGATTTGACTTTTATGGACTTCATTCAAGATGCGTCACCCTTTCTCAACTCTCATGGTGAACTTCTTTAGCATCTTGTACTCATGGTGGCCCTGATTCATGCTGTTCCCATCTTCATCTTGTATCCTGGCTTGCAACATTATGTGTTACTGCTGACTTCTGCAATTGTATTCACTCTCCCCTCTTGCTTCTCCACTCTTTTGACTGCTAACTCTCTGTTCTCTCCTCCTTTCCCTTCTTCCTTTTCCTATCTCCTCCCCTTACTTTCTTCTATGCACTTACTCTATCAGAATTTTCCCTGGACCTAGTATGATAGCAACCTCGTCTGTAACCTCCTCCCTCCCCTTACTGGTTTGTTCCTCCCCATCCCCCTCCAGCTCTATCTGAAATGTCGTCAGGCCTAATATTATAATCGCTTGTTTTGTTCCTCCCTACCTTTCTGCACCACTCTCCTTCACCTCTTGTTTTTTTCCCGGCTCTACCAGAAATGTCATCAGGCCTAGTATGGTAGTTGCCTGTCTGTTTCCATTCCTTCCCACTCTCCCCCTCCCTTCCTTATCTATGTCTTAGCTCTTGCACTATCTGAAATGTCATCAGGCCGAGTACGATAGTTAATTTCACACCCTTACTGTTCATGGCTTGTAAGAATGTCATTGTTTTTTCCCTTGTTCCCTCCCTTGCCTTGAAGCGCTTTGAAACACATTGTGTATAGGCTCTATATAAATAAACTATCATATCATATCATATTATATCTCCAAAGGAACAGAGGGAGATACTGACTCCAGAGGAGCCCCCAGCAGCTACAGAAGCGGTACCCAGCCAGCACACAGGGTGCCCTGCTAGGCTCTGCAAGCAAGCTTCCTAGGTGGGAAGTGCCAGAGAGTCTCTGAACCAAACCAAGGAAGAGACCATTGCCTGAAACATTCTCCTCAGCTTTGGGCCGCCTGCCTTAAAGGATGACACAAGCCCAGTGAAGAAGCTAGGAGGTGTGCACCAACAAGCATCAACCAGCGTTCACCTTAAAGGACAGTTTCAAGGCAGTCGAGCCCCTCGAGCTGCAACTGACTGCACCGTTCACTGTTGTCACGCTGCAGTCGCTAACGTCGTCCGAGATGCCTTGACCAGTGCTTCAGACTCTCCAACCATCGCTGAAACAACTATTCCTAACTCCAAGCCGCTGTGTAGGCCAGCTTGCAGGTGTCAGATCAGCATTGCTCACCGTACTGCCTGCCGCCTGATACCCGCAGCTATCTGCTATCTTGAACGCAGAAGCTGCAAAGCACCCTGAAACCGACTCTACACTGTAGAGCACCAATAACATCTACAAGCACATGGTACATTGTGGCTATATTCCCCTGGTCCTTCTCCGAAGGCCGCTACTGACATTTTATGACCCATTGCTCCCTTTGTGCTGAAACCAACTATCCCTGAACTATTGTGATACATTACTTTACTAACTACTATCCTGTCACTATCCATTCCTTCTTGAAACTGTGTATCCTCTGCATTCTTTTACTGGGTGGGTTGTATTTTGTAGTGTGCTAGAACTGTCTGTTGAATGATAATAAAGTAGATATTTGTATACAACCTTGACTGGACAGTCTCTTTTATCATTGGGTAATATTTGTATTTTCGCTGGGTTACAACTAACCAATGATCCACGATCTTGCAGAGATAAGCCTGCCATTCCATCCAGGTTACCAAAATTGGACAAGGAGGTTTATAATTTGTTTGTGTTTCCAATCTGTTTGGTTCCCTTCTGGTGCACTACAAGTGTGTGACTGATTGATCGTTTAGAAACCGATATTCATCCCTGGACCACTGGTGCCCCAGAAGTTGATTTGTCACGCTGACACTTACACCATTTGCTATGCGAAAACCGCAAAACTCCTAAGAATACAGATGAACAGCTTGCCTACACTTAACCGCAACTAACATGGGCGGCCATGCAAATAAAGATGGAAGCCATAATTACATTGAAGTGAATGGGAAAAGTAAGACAAACTTCAGAATACAGGGAACGGCTGACAGACTGATCCTGCTCGAGCATGCAGACAAAGCTTTGAGAGCAGACACTGTGCACAGCCTCGCCATGGACAAGTAGGGAAGGGAAGTTTCCAGTTATTAGAGGAGATTGGACACCTGCGAGGGAGACAGTCAACAATCCTCTTAATTGCAAGCAAAATAACTCAATTTCGTGGTCCCTACACACATGACCTGGCTCTATGAGAAAGAGCCTATTCATTTGAGTCAGACAGAGGAAAGCTGTTCCCATCAAACTAAAGACAGAAGAATACAACATGCATACAGGTTCAAAGCCAAATGTTCTGTTTTAGGGCATGGGAGATTGGAGATGATAACTTATTGGGAACACACAGCGCCTTCAGAGTCATTCCCATCACCTTGCATAGTTTCACTTAGCCTGGTGTTTAGATTGTCCCAATCTCTTCTCTGAGCTTCTGACATCTTTGGATCAGGGAAGACAGGTAGGAAAGCATTATGCAACTCAGTCTAATGTTCAAAGTCATTTTTATTCTTCACAGCAAGCCTTCAGACAGCATACAGCACACGACAGAAAGATCAGCAAATGGGGGATTCTCTCCTAACTTCAGCTACTGACATACTGTTTCAAAGATGATGTAATGTAATAATTAATATAAAACCCATTTCTATTGGACCTTGCAATTAAAGACAACCCTTTCTATTCCTGTGATTAGCTGGCTAAAATGCCACTCAGAACAAGTCTGAACAGGTTTCGCCTAGCTTATTCTGAACCAGTGGACTCTCCATGAACTGCTATGAAGGAATTATTAATTTATTTCAGCATGATTCTGCAAAACTCAACCATTTTGTGTCTGGCAACCATTTTAGAGTTTGCCTGACTTCGTCTCATTCAAAATGGCTGATCAAATTATGAAATGCATGACCAATCTATATTTACTCATAACTATATAGTCCCTGCTCAAATTTGAATCTAAAATGTTTGATATCTATGATAAATGCATACTATTCAACATGCCCTTCGCTTGGCAAGGCATTCTGACCCCACAAAATAGATTGCCCTTCAAAGTGCTTTTCACTCTGAAAGACACTACATTTCTGATTTTTTCAACACTAAAGCTATTGATTAACCTGACAAGCTTTCTGTGTTCAGTTTGAGGGGGAGGGGAGTCTAGCAAGTCTAGCTCCACCTATCCATTGGTAAATGTTCAAAGCTCGAAGGCTGAGAACACTCTTTCTGTCCAATCCATAAACACCTTCCATGAAGAGCATACACTATGTTGCACCAGTGAATCACTTTTATGCTAACCAGTAACTTGGTATTTGTAACACATAGAGGTGGTCTCAGCAGGAGCCACCAGATATGGCTCACCTAATGATTGTACTAATCCCTCATAGATTACATATGTAGTTCACCTCACTAACTAATCCTCTCCTCTGTTAGGTTTTTGGGATCTAACCTTGTTTTTGTGATATCACTTGCTAACACAATCAGGTGACAAACACCTCGAGAGAGAGAGAGAGAGAGAGAGAGAGAGAGAGAGAGAGAGAGAGAGCATCTGAAGAATTTTGCATTGTACATGTTGCGATCCCTGTCATTTTAATTGATGATAAAGACAGCGAAATTTGTCCTATGGCTCGGTCTCCCGTTCTTGGGTGCAGGAGAGCTTCAGGGCACAGTTCCTCTTTGCATGTAACCGGGGTGACTTCTAATAGTGCCCCTGCCACTCTATTACAAGTGGTGGCAGAGGACGGTCGCTAAGACCTTTCAACATTAGGACCGTCTTGTCGCACTGCTGGGACAGGACCGAAAACCACATGTGGATACTGAGAAGATCATCAGGAGCCGCCTTGGAGAAATTCCTGCCCGTTCCCCGGGGGACGCTAAACAGACCGGACCGGACGGCAAAGTGGCAGAGTGGCAGATTGCGGGAGAGGCTTTGTCCAAGGGTCTTCAGCAGATACAGGGATTGCAAGTATAGACTCAGCCCTACGACAAATATTGGGGATGGGAAAGCATTGTGTCTCTATGTTTTTGTGAAAGATTCCTGTTTTCCGGTATGTTAGCTGGGTAACGGATGAAAAGAAAATGAGAAAAGATAATAAAAAGTATCTCTGTTCCTAGATGGTCAGATTAGGCGGTCAGCTCAGTTTACAGAAGAAAAAAATGAAATAAAAAGGATATCTGTTTTCTAGGCAGTTCAGCTTGGTTTACGGATGGCGTATGTATGGATCCCTGTCTCCAGGTAGTTCGCTTAGGTGAGGGAAGGTGGTTTCTTAATTTACCTCATTGAGATGTATTCCTATATACGGCAGTACAGAAGAAGGACCACATGATTTTGATATTCCCTTTGATTTGCGAGGCAGGAGGATGACTGCGTGTTATGTCATTTGTGTTGTTGTGTCTTGTGGTGTCGTAACTGTTGGGAATGTAATTGAAGTATTTGTTTTTTCTTTCCTTGAGCTTGTGTGTCACACATATGGTTGATAAATAGGATTTGGTGTGTTTCTGTCAAAGTGGAATCCTGCAGTAAGGGCACAGATATACTGGTAAAAGAAAGTGGAAAAGGAGAGACAGGAAGTGTTGAAGACAGAAGATGATGGTTTTCAACTTGGTGAAATGATGTTCAGATTATTGCTTGTTATGCCATTAGGGTTGGGCTTGCAGAGCATGTGAAGAAAGTGT
Source organism: Ambystoma mexicanum (assembly GCF_040938575.1). Classification (NCBI taxonomy): domain Eukaryota; kingdom Metazoa; phylum Chordata; class Amphibia; order Caudata; family Ambystomatidae; genus Ambystoma; species Ambystoma mexicanum. Next base: position 387,253,453 of record NC_090937.1, read on the forward strand.
GGTTTGGCCTTTGAGGGCAGAGAATACAGTTTAGGCAGTGCACAGAGCACACTCTTATTGGTGGTGGTGAGTTTTGGAAGGGTTTAATTGAAAGTTAATGATAACTGTGAAATGTACACATTGACAAAGTATTCAAACGTGTCAAAAATCCTGATTTGAGGTCAAGTAAGTATCAACAGTCAGAAAGTGATATGCCACCATGGGTGATACACCCCTTCAATCTTTGTGCAAGTCCCTTCTGCGATAACAAGTATAGCGTGAAATGGACTTGCGATACAGAAGGCAAAATGGCAAAGCCATGACCCCGGGAGGGCAGTCTTACCAAATATGTACTGCAATACATGACCATTTATTTACATGCTGCCTATAAAAGGAAGAAACCGAGTAACAGATTAGCTATATTAGAGCTATGGAAAATGTTTCCAGATGGGCAGGATGATCCTCCCAAGAGAGAGTGGATGCTGAGCCTAAGTAATGCAGGAGACGAAGCACCCACGGCTCCTCCTCCTCAAACCACAGATGCTATGACAGAAAGCCAGGGATTTTACCTCTTGTAAGAATTAAAAGCAGCGGCAGGGTATACCAACCCCATTTATGCACCCCCCACGTATAGCAGCAAGGACACGGTTAACGGCGCAATGCCGGCAAATAAGAAAATAGAGGCTATAAATGACAAATGCAAAGAACGCAGCAATCGGCAAGTGAAGCTGAAGGGAGACGACAAAGGGATACTGCGATGTAGTGGGGATGACAAAGTGAAAGTCCTGATAAACTAGTGGGAAGGAGGACAGATATTGCTCAAATTAGATGGAAGGACTGTAGACGAGTATACAAGCACAGGGGAGGAAGATTTGAAACATAAGGGGACGGAAGAAGAGGACAGATAATGGAGGAAGTGGAGAGGAGAGAGAAGGAAGAGAAAGAGGAACAAAAGCGGCTGAAAAGGGAAAAGGAAAGGGGTGGAAGAAAATGAAAGGGATTAAAGAAAAAGACAGAAAGAGATAGAGGAAAGGGTGATGAAAAAAGCAGAGAAAGAAAAAGAGAGACAATTACAAGTGAAGAGAGAGAAGAGAAAGTTGGAAATTGAAAAACTCGTTAAAGAGCGCTGACGCAGAAAGGAAGAAGAGAGGGATAGGAGACAGGAACTGGAAAGAGACAAAAGTAGAGAGGGACGTCTCAGAGAGGTAGCGGACATTATGATGGGACTGACACGTCTAAATGATGATCAGGAAGAGGGGATACAAAGGAGAAAAGGGGTACTATATAGAGGCAGGCGGCATAGTGTAAGACCCACTTCAATATATTCAGTAGATCCAAGAACATTGGCGTCTCAAGCGGAGAGAGCCATGGGATAAAACAGTGAGGTTATTTTACCACCTATTTAGCCAAGGGCTGCCAGAGCAGGGACAGAAGCAGCTGAAGAAATTAGTGGCGATGGAAGCAAAGCTATGGTCAGAAATTTAGCTTACTATAGTACATTATTGATGTCTAACGCAGGGGAACGTGAGGAAAAAGCACAAGGAAAAGAAGCAGGAAGAAGCAAAGTTAGTGCAGAAAAAGCTATCGAAGTGTACAATGGAAGAGGCAATACTGACAAGCTGACGGGGAGTAGTTACTCAGAATGCGCAAAACAGACCACAGATAGCGGGAGGAGGTATTGCAGGAAAAGCGGACGCCAATTATTGGCCACAGGAGGGGAGGGTTTGCACACCCAATACAGCAAGGAGGTGACAGGGTTAATGAAGGACAGCCAAAGCTGATGGGGAATCCACCACAATGCTGGACTTGCTGTAGTTTGGGTCACATATCACGGTTGGGCAGAAGCAGGGTTGGAGCACAGCAGAATGGGGGATGCCGTACCAGCCAGTGTATCAGATGGAACAACAAGGCTATTATGCCCAAGATCACACAGTGACGCAAACATATGTGCCCCAACCAGCACCAGTACAAAATGTACCAGTGCAGTCACACCAACCTACGGTATACACACTGCAAGCACAGGAATATGTGCAGTCCCCACAACAAGCACTAGCACAGCACAATGTTGTAGCCACGAGACACACAGACTCTACGATGCAGACTCCTGTATGAAAACTAGGGGGAGCGATCATGGTGGGAGGTAATCCCTTCACAGGGATGTGGATGACTGTCACCACAACAGGACAGCACACAGACAGACCTGTTGAGTTCAATCCTATCCGTTACCCCCACCCGAATGAGGAACCATGTGTGGGGTAACCATAGGTAACAAGACATTCTCTTTTCTCGTAGATACAGGTGTGACCAAATCCTGTATTAAGGAAAGGAGATATCTGATGTCGGGCATTGCCATGAATGTGCAGGGATTCTGTGGGGCTTCAGACTTATTTTATTTCACTGGTGAGCTTCTGATGTCAATAGGGGAACATGAATTGACAATGCCATTGCTATACTCCAGACAGGCACGAGTCAACATAATGGGTGGGGATATGGTGAGCCAATTTAACATGACCATCTCATTCACTGACCAGGGGATAGTATGCTCGACCCCAGGAATGCACTACATTAATGTGTGAGAACTTATTCTGGCATATTGTGGGCAGACTATCCAGGGGGGAGGGAGGGTTCCAGTAAACCGGAGGTATTTCAATATGCAGTGTAAGTACTGTTAGTGTGGCCCCCGAGGGATACAGGGCAAATTACTTTGTATACCCAATGAATTTCTTTTCATATCAGAGGTTCCCTTAGACGAGAAGGAAGGGCAAGTGTTCCCACTAGAACTAGAGACGGCTATAGTACGAGAAGAGGGACTAGTACCGCATGGGACTGATGACTCAGGACGGGCATGGAGAACAGTAATCACGGTAGGCAAAGGGCACATGCTGAATGACTTGACAGATGAAGAACTGTTCCGAGATGATTATTCAGACCTTGAGACAGTGTTCTCTGTGATCATTAGCTATTGGGTGAGAATTCATTATCGGGAAGAACCGCAGAGAATGGCCTTACTGAAAAAGACACCACCGCCATTTCTTGAAGAAAGTGCGCAGTGTCTTATGGACCAACAGCCCAAATTATGTTGGCCTGCTAAAGGGAGAAGGAGCTGTTAATATAAAGCTCAAGCCAGGGAACATCTTAACAAGGGCAAAACAATAACCTTTGCCCAGGGAGTCAGACAAAGGCATTTACGAGACAAATTCTGCTTTAGTGCAACAAGGGTTTCGTGTATCTTCAGAATTGCAGTGCAATACAGATGTTCATCCGGTGAAGAAGGCAACAGGGGGATAATGGCATTTTATCCAGGACTTAAGTCTTCTCTAAACCAAATAGTTGAAGCAGAGTTCCTGTTAGTTCCCAATCGAGCAACAATACTGTGTAGCATTCTGTCTGAAGCTACCCATTTCACAGTAATAGATTTGGGGAACGCTTTCTTCTGTCTACCACTCCACGAGGAATCACAGGATATGACATCATTTCTGTATAGAAATAAAAAGTGGAAACAGACGAGATGACCCCAGGGTACTGCAAATTACCCTCTCTATATTCAATAGGGTTCTTCAAACGGTCCTACTGAATATACATTTGGACAGCATCATTATTCAGTATATAGACAATATCTTGGTCTGCAGAAAATCCGAAGAACTGTGCCGAAACGACTCAGTGCAGCTACTGTCAGTATTAGCAGAAATGCATTACAAAGTGGATAAGGCAAAGTTTCAATATTGTCAAAGTGAGGTGTGTACATTGGACAGTTAATATCACAGGAAGGTAACAAAGTAACCCCAGGAAGAGCAAAAGCGATCTATAGAACACTGCCACCATGTACTTATACGAGAAATGCAACAATTCTTAGGCCTCTGTAATTATTGCAGGGCCTGGGTGTTTGACTACAGCACATGCACAAGACCTCTTTTAAGCAGGCTCTGTGAGACCCAGAAGGGGGATGGTTATCTGACATGGACCCAATAAAATGACTAAAGCATTCAAGGAATTGAAAGGGGCAATATGCACAGACCCAGTATTAGGGATTCACAATTAAAATGATGAATTCTATTGGTTTTCGCATTCCAATGGAGTAGTGATGACAGCGGTGCTCACACAGAAGACAACCTTAGGGCAGAAATCAATGGCCTATTTTAGTGGACATTTAGATCCAGTGATGAAGGGACATTACCCTTGCAAACAAGCATTGGCTGCTGCATCCGCAGTAGAGAAATCTGCAAATATTACAATGGGGTGTAGTACCACACTTTACGTGTAGCATGTCCTTTTTGCTATCCTCGAAAAGCCCAAGAGCACATTGACCACGCAGAGAGGTCATCAACTTGAATACAGTGATAAAAATAGTGAGGTGCAGAATCATGAACCCAGCGACATTCATAGATGAACCATTAGAGGAGGTAGACTAGGTACACGACTGTACTACATACACAGAACACTAGACGACATTCCCGGAGCAGGAGAAAATGCCCTCAAAGGGGGGAGCTGCTCTATTGACGGGTCATCAACTATAGACCAGGCAACAGGAGAAAGACATACTGAGACGGCAGTAGTAAAAATAAAGCCGAGCGCAATGGCTGAAGTAGTAGTGAGCACGAGATTTCCTTCACATTTTGCAGCACAAGCAGCAGGATTAGTAGCTCTCATAATGGCATTAGAAGCGCATCAGAACAAAGAGGCTACTGTGTATTCTGATTCTGCCTACATCACATCAACAGTGCATGCCAGACTGTAAAGGATGATGGGGAGGGGCATTGGATGTGCTGACAGCAGGCCGGTGCAGCATGTTCCACTATTGGCCAGGCTCAGACGCACTACAACTCCCATCAATCATAGCAGTCGTGAAGTGCCAGGCACACACAAGGGGGAGGACTTGATCTCCTACAGCAATGAAGTTGCAGACACAGAAGCAAAGCGAGCAGCATATTTTACAGAAATTTGATTTTCATTTTGAGGTATTTATATAGTGCACACAACAAACTTAATTGAATCCTGGCGCAATAAAACACTGGCTAAATAGAATAGAAAGGTCCGCCAGATGACTGTTAATGCCAGTGAAATTCTCTGAAGGGTCAAATGGGGACAGTACCTATTTAAATAAATAGGTTGTTAACCCTGCTCTAAAGTTCAGAAGAGAATTTGCCCTTCTTAGATTCAAGGGAAGGCTGTTCCATAATCTAGGTCCAGTGACTGAGAAGCTGCAATCTTCTCTTGTAACACAATTTGACCTCGGAATAATGAGCAGGCACTGATCTTCTGACCTTAAAGCCAGTGTGGGGTAGTACTGCTTCAGTTTATTCATTAAGTAAATTGGTGCCAATCCATTTAGGCATTTAAACACCAGGTACCCAATTTTTAATTTGATGCAGTCTTTCACTGCTGACCAGTGTATAGAGCAACAGAGACCTGAGGTTGGAGTGTTTTTAGGGGCGCCAAACACAAGTCTTACTCCAGCATTTTGCGTCTTGTGTAGATGATGGATCTGTTTGCCAGGGCTCTGGCCAAAAGTCCATTACAGTAACCTAATTTGGAATTGATCAGAGCTCCCACCACCGAGTTTGATACCCTATCTAACACACACATACACATGCGCAACATGATACTGAGATAAGTGTGTGCAAGGTCCTGAGTTCAGACAATGGGTCTTACTTTGTAAGCAAAACCTTTGAGCACATCACAGCCCTGCTGGGGATTAAGCATATGTTTTCCTACGCTTATCACCCGCATAGCGAATGGGATTAATGAGTGCCTCAATGGCTTGCTGAAGGAAAAAATAGCCAAAATAAAAGTAACATTGAAGAAGGGATGGCTCCATTACCTAACACTTGCCTTGTTCCCATTGCACAACCAACCTGGATCTGACCACCATTTAACCCCTCATGAGGTGGTGGCAGGGCAATGCATGTGACTCCCATTTGCTCCTCCCACTACAGCGTTAACAGATGCCTATAGTACAGCCACAGTCTTAGGTGATGAAATGTGCGACTACCTTGCTTTAATGATGACTAGTGCTTCTTCTATCTACTGACAGCTTCAATCCTGACAGGGGCGGTGGAAGAAGGATGAGGAAGATAATGCACCAGTAACGAACTCTGGACTGCTCAAGCAACCACCTCTTTATCCAGGTGATCGCATATATTTACAAAACTTCATCTAATCCTGGTACAAGCCTGGTACGATTTGACACAAGAAGAAGCAGAGACACCTCAGTGAATGCCGACGCGAACAAAATTAAAAACTAGACTAGGCACACTATCTTTTTCTCACGCTGGATGTCATCGTGAAAGATTGGGCTGATTCTGATTAATGATTCTATACCTGCACGAACCTGGAACCTAAGAGCAAACTGGATGCACCCCATAAATGTGATAAGCCCCCTGGCATCCCTTTAGATGGCAACCATCTTGGCGGCAGGTAACATTAAATAATAAAGGGCTGGTTTACAGCCTCCCCTACTCACCCACAATACAAAGGTCATCTTTGTGATGGCTTTTATTGGGCTTCATTAAAAACATTTTGGTTGCACACCCTTGTCTGCAGAAAGCTCATGATTAAAAAGGGATGCCATAAGGATTGCAGTGATTGTTTCCTGAATTGAAACCATTTAGGCCCATAATTCTTCGTGGATATAGCAAGCTGACAGGGAAAGAGGTGTCTGGTAGAGCTGGGCCGATCACACAAAAAGAAGATTGTTAAAAATGAGTGTGTTCTGGTTACTAAGGCCAGGAGGATTGCTCAGGGGCAACGCATTTGTCTTGGAAGCAAGACAACGCATAGCAATGCAGGTTCGAATTACGGTCTCACGCTTAGAAACCGAAGAACAATTATAATGGGTAAGTGCAGAGTCAGAGTACCAAATCTGTAAAGTGCCCAGTGCCCAGTAAAGTGCCCAGTGGGAGGTAGCCGTGTTCGGGGTCTGAAAATGGCCCCACATGAATGCCCTGGACAGAGCTATGCACTTTCAGGCCCTTTTCAAAGCACATGAATGAAGGTCTGGCATGGATACTTCTAGCATTCGACAGACCTAAGGAACAGTAGCACAAGGGCACCATCGACTGTAAGCACCTTGCCCTCAGTATGACGGGGGTACCATGACTCCACTGGCATGACCATAAAAAATTGTAACTAATAAATGATTGCCTAGTGTTAACACAATCTCCCACATTCTTATTGCCATCCCTCTCGTCATCTGGAGGCCACCTAATTGGCCGAATATCTAAAATGTTGTCCAATCACATGACTGATTTATCTTCCTCACTTAGTCCAACAGAACATGCATAGCAAGAGCAAAGCAGGTCCTTCTGCCGTTCAGGCAGATGGCACGATAAACACAGTTATGAAAATGGCTGTTCTTCCGCCCTCTCTACTCCTAAGTGGGTTCATCAGAAGCCATTTTGGAAGTTTCAACAATGTCGGAAATTCAAAGCACTGGTTCAGAGCAGCACTCAAAGAAAACACAATTGAAGGATTTCATTCAAATTGCAGCAGAGCGCCAGGCATTGAGGGACCCATAGTTACGCGCAGTGCGAAAAAGCACTTACCTCTTCCTGTGTTGATGCAAAGGCATCCATCAAAGCGACAGGATCCTGTGCCCACCGGGAGGCAAGTGACACTTTCTCATGTGTGTGTGTTTTCGCAATGAAACTCGGTGTTAATAGCAAGGTGCCATTGCGTTTTCTCTTTTTTGAGAGATGCCAGGGACACGGTTTCAAGAATCTTATGAGGTGTTTGGTTTAATTTTATGCCACGTCGGTGCAACCCGGTTTTGATAGTATCACCACTTCCAAAGCCGGTTTTAGTTTCAAAAGAACCACTTGTCCATCGGTTTCCGGCAAAGCTAGTTTATCATCGATATGTACACCATACACCATGAATAGATATTATCATTGTATGCAGATGTTTGAGAACGTGGAAGGTCCTGCAGCAAGGGCAGGCCGGGCGCCATTTTGTGTCCAAGCATCAGCACGTTTTCTGGTAGCAGGGCCCACCTTTGGATAGTCTCATCTCCATTTCTTTTATGGTGTAATAGCTGCCTGGCAACCCACTGTTCTGGAACAGCGCCTCAAAGGGCAATTTTTCGCCTTTCTGGTTCTGATCATAGTTCAAGTTTATTAAAATGGTTGAAGGGAGCTGTCAAACTGCGCAAAAATATAAAATATTCAAAATAGTATATGAAAATGAGATTCCCTCATGATAGGGGGAAGCTATAGAATAGTTACCTAGGAAACGAATGTTCAGCTTCTCCCAATCTAATGAGGGCCCTATTTAAACGAATGGCTGAAGGCATATGTTGCAGTAAATGAACGGTATGCTATGCCTGTACGTTTAATTAGCTTCCTCTGTTATGCCTGCATGTTATCACATGCCAGTAAGTGGCGTTCCGCTGTTTCGCACTGCTTACCAGAGAATCTGCAGAGCCTGTCTGACCTTACACTAGTCACCTACTCACCACTGACTACTGCCTAATGAGCTTAACCAGCCTCGGACTACATTCCACAAACTGTTATAATTGCTATTGGAAAAGTAGCTCACACATATATCATTATGGAGCTCATGTTAAAGAACTAATATTTAGAGCTGACATAGAACCAAATGTCTGATTGCACACCAGCCTTTTGCGTTAACTCTTTGGTAATATGTTTATGCACAGGTTTGACATGTGTGGCTTCAAATCGATCACCGCAACTCCCAAGGCTTCAGCGCCCTGATCTCTATCTGTACTATGGGAGATGCCAGGGACGTTACCAGCACTCAGGTCACCCCTGGACTCTAAACCTTCATCAAACCTTGAAACCTGAGTGGACTGAAAACAGAGAAGGTATTGTGGTCTAATTTCTCAAATCAAAGCAGTTTTTCAATTATTACAACAATGAATGCAGAAAAATCAAGCAAATATATGTATTTGTATATGGAAAGTGAAAAAAGTGTGGGTGTGTCTGTAGGACAGCGCTGTCAGCTATTCATACATAGACAACAAACAAGTCAATCGTAAAAACAATTCATACTAAAAACAAAGCTAAAAATGCACAGTGCTATACATCACTTCTGGTGTGTATTTTTATATAATTTCACCCTTGGCTTTTCTGATTACAAGAGATAACAAGTAAAGGTGATATAATAAGTATCATAGGTATGTATTCTGGCAATGGTTTTGTTGGCGTCCGTAGCCAATAGGATGCTGAGATAATTTCCTTCCGCTGCGACGCGGGAGCGGGGTGGTTTTCATTAGAATAGGGCGCTAATGATTAACTCTCTGCTCCGGCGCGGGAGTGGGGAATTTTTTCTTCTGATCATTCCATTTTCGCACTTTGGTTCTAAGTTGATCTTTTCGATTTCTTTTACATTCAATGCAACTAACTTAACATGCACCAGTGTTAATTACCTTGTATGACAAAGTCATTTTCCGACGCCACTTATTTGCACTCTCTTATGCTAATTAAAAGATTGATCAATGACTAGATCCTAAGTATTGTCTTACTGTTTCTATTTCTCCCCCCTTTCCCTCAACGGATTGATGCCTGTTCTCAATCCTTCTTTTTTCCTCTTTAAAGGACAACAGAAGTTATGATTTGATGTACTGCCTTGAAAAAGCCCGGATGGGCGAAACTGAGGGCCATACAGTTGGCATTCTTTTTGACATTCTTTCAATTTAATTTGTCTGTCAATAATGGCAGTTATTTGTGAACCATGAATGGTTTAATAATTCAGTTTAAGTCACTTACTAACATCCTCGCGACTTACTAACATCCTCACGAAAAACGTTCTGTACCTATGTGAACTGGTATACTTTTGACTAGTTTCCAATGTTGATACATTTGCAAAAAACGTAATTGAAGTTCATATCTTTGAATACTGGTTTGCATGTCTGGGGTGAATGTTCTCTTAGGTACCTACAAAACGAACTTCATGCTAATGGAGCCTGTAAGGCCTCGACCGCCTAAGTTCCCGGAACTACCAGTCCTCCACCATCACGCAAGCCACAGGACTACGACCCTGGAGAAACCTTTGAGATACATGCAAATCCTTCATGAACCTAGCAAATACGCTCACAAAGTCCATTTTATTTTCATCAGAAGGTGCTGAGTGGGATTCTACCTTTCCTTCAGGCGTCAAAGGACTGAAATTGTTGATACTGTTGTCATATTGCGGCCGAGTCCTATCAAGGGGTGAGACTAAGGCTTTCTCATTTTGGCTTCAAGGAAAGCTGCCCACATTATGCAGGCCATAAGAATGCCACTCTGGCACCAGACAAAACACCACCATGTGTTACCTTGGAATCTACCAGCCAAATGCCTTAGATTGGCTTCCCAAAACCTGCTTCTTCCTGTCAACTGAGGCTTGCATGTTTTGGGAGTAGTACAATCCAGCATAAAGGCTCATCCCCCTGGAACTCGCTCCCTTAGGCCCACCAACACAAACCCAAATGTATGAGGCTGAGAGGAGCTTTTGAGACCCTCTTGTTTCATGTCGGATACGGATCTTTGTTTCCTAAACACCCCCATGCCTCCTGTCCATTTGACCCGCTTTGTGGATTTGTAACGGTTTCCGGAGGTGTAAGAGCTTTGCAAGCAACACATATAAAATAAATGCACAAAGAAGACAGGTATACTAATTCAATGTTTCTGATGACCTGCAGCTGTGTTTAGATCACAGATAAAATAAGTCCCCCTGGGACCGCAGGGGGATAAAGATTTAAGGAAAGAAACGGGGGAGGGTGTAAGGAAGGCTAAAAGGAATAGGATTAAAACAAGATGCTTGAAAGCAACAGTGAGAAGCTGGTGTCTGACAAGGAAGCGTTCAAAGTGCAATGGAAGATTTGTCCGACAAGAAAGTGCCCCAGAGAACATTCTAGCATGACAAATGAAATAAGGCATCAGGGCCATGTAGTGTTTCTTTCAACAATTAGAGAAGGAGATTAAATCAGCCACTCTCTGTTGCAGGCTAGTAATCAAAATTATGGACTGGAGAAGATGGGCATAGCGAGGTGATTTAGATTTCTGACTGTAGCAATCAGGCCACGAATACGTCATGTCATAGCAATGCGTACTGCGATTACCGGCGATCCTGCTGCGGTGCTACCGGACACAAAGCACTTGCATGCCACCGCAGAGCAGGAACGGCAATCTCCTTGTGAAATCCTGGAGCTAGTCGTCATGGGGCCCATTGTTTCCTCATTAATGTTCCGTTAGGCCACGAGTGCAGTGAAAAAGATCAGGGGAACAGGGTCCCGATTGCATGCAAGACCTCCCCTCCCCAATGCCCCCCTACAGTGATGTCCTGATCTTCCCCTATTGTTCAGCACCCCATTTCTCACCATACAAATTCACCAAAAGCGTAGGGGTAGTGGACCATTACACATCCAATGACATCTCAGGAAGTGACATCACATGACCTTTGACACAATGACATCACAGGAAGTGATGCAGCATGACATTTAGTCCTGTTGGCATCACAGAAAATGACATCACAAAAGTATTTAAAAAACAATAAGTGTTATGTTTTATGCATTAAGAAAAATTAAAGAATCAGACACAAGGATATTTTGGTTGCCAATCATATATTAGCTACTTTGCTGCATCAATATGCAATGTGTGGAATCATGATATGGAAGGTTCACACCAAACAGAGCTATCATAGTCTAGGGGAGCTACCTTCGTATATCATTCAAGCAACACATACCAGGTGTAGTAGAATACTGCTAAATATAGCCACACAAGTGGAACTTGGGTCTTTTCTCTCTCTTATCACATTTTCAACCTGCGGTGTTCCCCAGGGTTCTAACCTATCCCCCTAGTTCTTCAATGTCTACATGGCTATCCAGGCACATGTGATTGTCACTTTCATCTCTAACTTCCAGTGTTATGCGGATGACACACAACTCTCCTTCATCCACCTCCTCTACCTCGCTCATATATGACTGTAAGTAGTTCAGTCATGGTGTGCTGCAAATGACCTCTGCCTCAACGACAGTAAGACTGAGATCATTTGCATTGGGACTCCTACTCTCGCTTTCCCATTCTCACTCGGGCCGGCCTCCCTTGGCAAAAAACCTTGGGGTCATCTTCGACTCCACTCTCTCCTTCTCCACTCACATTTCGGACATCTCTAAAAAGTCCAACTACCAGCTACACCTCCTCAAAGGTACTCTTCCTTTTCTCGCCTTCCCCCAGAGGCTCACTGTCTCCAAAGCCCTGGTTCTCTCCAGGCTGGATTTCTGTAACAGCCTCTTTCTCAACCTCCCTGCCTCTGCTTTATGCCCTCTGCAGCTCATCCAGAACAGAACCGCAAGACGTATCCTTGGCCTCAAGCTCAGGGACCGCATCTCTCTGGCGCTGAAATCCCTCCTCTGGCTCCCTGTGTCTGCAAGGGTCAAGTTCAAGACCTTCTGCATTGTCGACAAGGCTTTCTGTGGCCTGGGACCCACCTATCTGCAATGATGTCCCTCTTGAGCCCTCTGCTCATCTACCTCCAACCTTCTGTGAGTGAGCTGGTTCTCCAAGCAGAGATTTGGAGGGCGATCTTTATCCTCTGCAGGGGCCTCACTCTGGAATGGCCTCCCTGTCGCCCTCCGCCTTAACCCTGATTTCCTTAAATTCTGGAAACTCCTTAAGACATTCCTCTTCTCCTCTTCCTTCTTTCTCCCTCTACCCTGCTAACCTCTTTCTCCTCTCTATCCCACTCTCCCTCCTTTTCCGCACAGCTTGCTGACTGGCCGCCGGGTGTACCTCAGAGTCTCACAGGTCCCTGGCACCCTCGCCAGTCCACTCGCACTTGCCTCTGGGCCTGCACTTGCCCCATTGCCACTGCACTTGGTCAATGACCCATGAGAATGGCCACTCTCTCAGCACTTACCCAGAATTTTTTTACCACTGAGTGTACTTGGATTCACCCTCATACCCCCCTGCCCCTCTCCTGTAATGTCTTTGCACTTGCACGACCTGAACATATCATGCCTCGAAGATGTGTCTTCCCTGTCTCCCACCTTGCATCAGACCTATTTGCTGTTATCTACACTGTTTAATTGTACTTTATGCACATACTCTGCCTGTGCAGACCTGTATCGTTCAGAAATTCAAGGGCTCTGAACGACTATTGTTTTTTCCCCCTTGTTCCCTCCCTCTTTGAGTGCTTTGATACACTGCCTTGGGTATAGGCGCTTTACAAATAAACAGTACCATACCTACCATACCATACACATGCCCAAATATCCCGCAGTGCACTAAGCACAACCTCATATACACAGGTAGTGCCACACTATGCCAGGTGCAGCCAGGATATATCCAGCAAATGCAGCACAGTCTCAATGAACTATATTATGCTAGGTAAAGCCATATATGCCAGGTACCGTCCCCATGTGTAAGGAATAGCCACAAATGGTCAGGTGCTCATATTCCAAGTGTTGCTTTATTTGCCCAGGCACAGTGGTCGTGCCCTGCAAACCAGCAGTGGCAGATGTTTGATAAAAGGCCCCATATTCAGAAATGTCAGGAAAGGCAAGAGTGTGGAGGTGGGAAAGGTGGTAGGGATGGGGTTTGGTAGCGTATATTGGGTGCTTTTGGGTATGACAATGGAAAAGGTACTGATGGATTGTTGGGATTATCTCGGGAGGGTAGCTCAGAGGCAACATGCTCGCCTTGGAAGAAAGACGACACGGAGCACCACAGGTTCGATCCCCGGGTCCGTGCTTAGAAACTTCTGGGTATTAAGCGCGTTATAAATATCCTATCATATAATATCTGTTTTTATATTGCACTCTCAGTTTGAGCAATTAAGGAAAAGGAAGGTCTTTGAAGTAGTATGTTTTGCCCAGTATCAAACCATTTGTTAAAGTGCAGAAGCTAAGAACTGTACACACTTAACCCATTTCCACAGTTTCTAAGGTAGTCATTCGAATTGTCCTCTAATTCCTCCAGTTCTTTTCACCAACATACTTTTGTGTCTGTTTTGTTGTCTCTCATTAGCAAAATCAGTTATCTGCGCTCAATACAAGTAATATGTTCAGCACCAAAGTATAATTTTCGATGACCGTGACAATATGAAGAGGTGTTTTAGATGTGTGTTGTGTGAAACAAGTCTGATTCATTCTCCTGTTTTCTATGTAGTGTTTATAACCATTTTGTAATACTGAATTCCTCAAGACCGGAAGGATGAAAGGCTTAATGTGCCCTGCTGGGACTCAAAACCTGTGCCAGCATTAACACTTAGCAGCAGCAAGGCCTTAACTTGCTGTGCCATCTCCATCCGTTACTACAAACTCTAAAAGGGGGTCATTTCTGAAAATGACAAAAGCACACAGTTTCCAACAGAGTGTCACACATAATACATGAGAACACACCCTTAAGCAAACTGCAAACACATGACTATAATAATTTTGAAGAGCCAATGTCAGGTGCAATTGTTTAAAATGTTTCGGTTCCTTTTGGCAGTGGGGGGGTGCTTTTCACACTCCTGGGTGTGTTGTTTGTCATTGTGGAGTCCACTTTTTAAAAGGAAGCCATTTTGTATAATAATCGCTTTTCGCCAAACTGGCTGATGGTGCGTTTTATTAAAGTGTTTATATATTTAAAGAACCTTGATTGGTCAGTCCCTTTATTTTGAACTGTGCTCCTGTGTTGTTTGTGTCACTACTGGTTCACCTTCATAGCCCTCTTAAGAGCAAGCCTTCCCTCGGCCCAATGTTACCACAAAAGGCCAAGGAGGTATATCTCTTATCTGTCCCTGTTTTACCTTTAGGATTGCGCTGTGTTTTGGTTTGTAGAAGTGTGAGGGCTAAGTAGGCCTGTTTACCCATCCTTGTACTCCTGCATGGCAGAATCCAATTTGTCACAAAAATGTAGGGTTTTATCCATCACCACTTATTAGAATTAGTCTGAAGGACAAATTGCCAGGCAGCGCTAGTGCCCCCAAGACCCACACAATACTTAAAAGAAGGAACAACACCCTCTGGGCGAGCTTGCTTTCAATCAGAGGGCAAACCAAGTACATCAGGTTAAGCACCTACTTATCCCAATTTTAATTAAGAATGCACTGTGGACATGTAATGATGTGTTTATTTATTGTTACTGCACAATTCTGAAATGATTGCCACCATACCCTGGTGTGCCTGATTAATGCACATGCACAATACCTTCTGATATTATCAGCTGCAGTCCCAATTCCTACCCATGGGTAGATGGGGCAAGAGATCAGGAATACATTTAAAAAAGCACTACCAGTAAAACCCAGTCTGGTTTTAGCAATGGCTAAAAATGTTCTATAGAATACATAATAACACAATATATTATCTGCCTGTTCCAATGTGCCTTCGTTAATGTAACCTCTGCTTCATTTTGGTCAGCTGGCCATTGGGAGTCAGCGTTTTTCATGGATTTGGCTTCCATTTTCTGTCTCACCGCCACATCAGGCAGAAGCAGGCTTTAATATTTGATAGGATACTGTCCTTCTCAAACTATGAACGGGCGTGCCCTTCACTGGCTGAAAAGGGGACACACGTTCATGAAGTTGCCACTCAGCAGTTCCACTCTGTGGAAACTGTGGTAACCCTCTCTAACTGGGCTACATAGCATATGGTGGATGGCTCAGTCCTAGGACCACAAACCAGACAGAGCCATGGGACGTTTCAACCTCTCTTTTATTTTCCTTTACAGCATACTGACTCTTCCCGGACTCTAGTAGCCCCTCCTCGTCCTACCTTATTCCTGTGCTGTCCCCTTTCTGTTTTATCCTTAAGGTTGTTCATCCTTTAAGGTCATCCTCTGCCATTTCACCTGCAACATCTCCCCATTGTTTAACATCCTTCATTGGGTTGAGATTCCTTTTGATGTTTTCTCAGGGTATCTGCGGTATTCTTCTGGAATGTTCCTTTGATAGTCCTTATTCACCTCCTCTTCTCCCTTGAGACCTCTGTGTCAAACCCTAACCACTTTTTGAAATATGGTATTCCCTCATGCGCACTTCTGACACCTTCCCAACTTCCCATAACCTGTCGCTTTGTCCCGAGCTGGAAAGGGTCATGGTACAAACCTCTGGTGTCACCTCTTTATCCTTGGTTTCATTCTCAATGATGGGATCAGATCCCCAGTTCACCCTTGCCGTGTTGGCCTCTTTTTTCCTTCACCTGTCTTTTGGTTAGCCCGGCTGTTCCTGTGCTCTTCCACTTCCTCATGTGTCCGTTGTTATTTCCAATTCCCTGATGCTTCCACGTATTCTCGACTCCTGCACATTCTGTCTGTGCCCCAGATCTCAGTTGACCTTTGCGGCTATTGTCTGCAGCTTAACCAGCCCTGGTCCTTCTGTTAATGGTCCTTTCCTCTCTTGCCCCCTGACATTCCCCCACATGTCATGTCATTCCTTTCACTTGGAGGTGGGGTATCCATCTTTTTGGCTTCATCCTCATGCATTCTCTCTTCACCCCCTTCTTCCTCCATCTTTGGGCTTTCACCTGCTTCTTGGGTTTCCGTCTCCTTTCTTCCCGTCACATCTTGTTGGACAACGCATTTGTCTGTAATGTTAATGACACATATACTTTCCGTTTGTGACGTGCCTTCCAGTACTTTCACTTTGCTGTCCTTGACATCATCTTTCCTTTCCATTTGTTTCACTGTCTCCTGCTCCCTCTGTTGTTCGACTACTACTCTGGTAGTCACTTTTCTGTGCTCTTTCTGCTCCTTCCACTTTTGCAACTTTGGGTATACCGTCGGAATGAGGGTGGTTTCACGTCAGAAAGTATTTTGTCCTTCCCCTCTGTTATTGATCTCCTCTTATGATTTACAGTGGTTTCCCTGGGTATGCAGCAGATCTGTGTCCCAGCCACCTCTATGTGCTATGGTTCCTACTTGTCCTGTCATGTCGGGATGCATGTCATCGTGAGGAGCAGTTCGGGCTGGACTGCCCCTTTTGGGGTGGGGCTAAGCCTGATTTGCATATGGTCTTTTCCCTTCTGTAATGGCTTGGCAGGCGAAGAACGATGGCCTGGAGGGTTGCCCAGAGCAATGCCAGAGGTTAAGATTCATTCTAAACCTTCCAGACATCACCTCTTTGTTTTTACTATGGCACCCCGAGTGCGACGGGTATGCCCAGACGTGGGTCCCGTGCCTGCTGGGCCTAGAGACCCAAGCTACTCCTCACTGATGAGGCCCAACAAGGCCGAAACATGTTTGGGGATGCTTGTGGTCTCGTGCAGAAGGGATGTGACCTAGCAGTTCGGGCTGGACTGCCCCTTTTGGGGTGGGGCTAAGCCTGATTTGCATATGGTCTTTTCCCTTCTGTAATGGCTTGGCAGGCGAAGAACGATGGCCTGGAGGGTTGCCCAGAGCAATGCCAGAGGTTAAGATTCATTCTAAACCTTCCAGACATCACCTCTTTGTTTTTATCGTGAGGAGGCACTTCATCTTCCTCAGTATTGTTGACGTTGATGGGGGTCTTTGAAATCACGTCTGTGTACCACTACCCAAATGTATATGTCACATCACCAGAGATCTCAAATTTGCCATGGTTTTCTCTGTTATGACCCCCACAGCCTTCCTCCCAGGACACCGCCCTTTCTTTGGAGACTGCGTCCACCAGGTTGTACTGTGGTGTCTCTGCTGCCACTTGTAGCGTATTTTCCTTCCGATGTGCATTGTGGTCAAGCTTCTCTGCGGCACCCTTGTATGATGCATGTGTCCTCAGCATCCTCTCCTTTCTTCGCAGTTTGCTGGGGGTACTTTCCTCAGAGGTCTACTTCGAGGTGTTGGTTTCAAACCAAGATCCCTCGCCTTCCGTGGTTAGGGCTGGTCTGGTCATCTTTATCCTAGGACCAATCCCTGATGATGATGATGATTTCTGTTTCCCACCATTTTCGGCAGGGGCCATGCTCCTCCTGTTTATCTGGGATTCTTCCTTTGGCAACAATCGTTCTTCTTTTCGTCCGTGGGAGAATGTTCTGGGCATGTGCGATACGTCTGACCCCTTTCTCATGGCCATATTTTTTCCAAGCGCTCTGTTATGGTGAGCCTGTTTGCCCTTAGTGTCTTGTTCTGCTCCTATTGTTGGCTTTGTTGGTCTGGCTGGGGACAATTGGTGGCCTTGTTTGAACATAGTCACCTATGATGGCTTCTTGATACGGTTGGTCCGTGTGTCAGTGGGACTGCTTTGCCCCCTGGCAGGGGCACTTGCGGTCCCAGGGGGAGCATTGCATGCGTGTGTGGAAATTTATTTTGGGGTTTTCCTTTTGGCACTTCTCGTACCAGTCTTGGGAGTCTGTCGTATCTCTTTGCTGTTATCCACCGAGGGGATACTTTTGGGCGTTTGTTTGGCACTCTTTTCACAGCCTGGGAGACTTGGGACACTGTTTGTTATCATTTTCCTCCCTGGCTATTGTGTTCTCTTTTCCAATCATTCTCTGAGGTTTTCATTTCACTGGTTGGAGAGTCAACACATTATCTTTGCCACCCTCAAAGGTTCTCCTTTTCTGCGCTTTGGGTCTCCTTTTCTTGGTCTCCTTCAAACTGTCTGGAATATTTAACACAATTTTTCCATTGTCATCAACCTCCTTCTGAGTCATCATAGACTTCCGACATTCCAGAACTGAATGTGTCTCGACTGGTGTGGTGGCCTTACTCTTCACAGAGCTCTTTAGTTCACCTGTCACATTCACTAGGATCTTCTTGCTGATAGGGATCTGGGCAGAAAAATCACTTTGCAGAGAGTTTCTTTTAAAGTATCTATTCCTTTGTCTGGAGTCGTTTGGTCATCTTTCCTTTCTGCTGGGCAATCTGTTTCCTATTGTACTGAGTCACCACTGGATATTTCGGCTTCATAACTGTTCATTTTCTCCCTTTGGAAATGTGTTCATGAACTTCTCCTGGTGGCCTAGAGTCATATTTCGGTATACACGTATTTCGCCGACCTATTTTTGGTCGTGGTACTTTTCATCGCCGGATTTTACATCGCCAGAAACCCAGTTTTTTATTTTTTTATTTTGGGGGGTGTTTTGTTGGGGTATTATTATAATAGTAAGAGGGGGATCTGGGGGGGGGGGGACCCTCCCTAGAATAAAAAAAAACAAAAACAGGGTTTCTGGCGATGTAAAATCCGGCGATGAAAAGTACCACGACCAAAAATAGGTCAGCAAAATCACGTAGAACCCATATTTCAAGAGTCTCTCAGCAATAAGGTCGCTGTTCATGGTTTCAGCAACAATCTTGGTCACTTTCACTTCGTCACACTCACAATCCACCAATGCATAGCCTTTCCCCCCCCCCCCCGGACTTTCCACTTCTTGAAAGTTCAGTGTGGGATACATTTCCAAACTGGCTGAAGCAACTCTTAATTTGTGGCTCACAAGGTCCTCTTGGCATGGGTTATCCGTACCTGACCCCAAGTGTGAGCTTCTCTGGCTCTCCTCTCCATTTTAGTCTTCACATACTCTGTTGGAACACCATCTGACGCTCCAGATCCAGAGACAATGGGGGACCCTGAGGACTGTTTGTGTCTCCTTCCTCTGTGATTTTCAGCCAGCGGCAGCGTGGTTAGGATTTCCAGGGTGAGACAGTCTTCGACCTCCTGGCCTGGAAAAAGTCTGTCACTGTCAGGGAGAGGGAACTGTTGTGACGGAAGTGTACTGTTCACAGTGCTTGGTCCACTGTACCGATGTGATGAACGACAGCAGTCTTGCTTTAGTGACTGTGATATGTCCCCCTTGTTTAGTTGAGGTGGAAGTATGTGCTGTTCAGGTTCCTCGCTGGAGGTTTTGTGCATTTCCCCTCAAGCAGATGCCCGTAGGAGCAATCATGTGAACAGTAAGTGCGCAGGTTTACGTTTTTTTCTTTTTTTCTCCAGGAGCACTTTCTTTCCAAACTACTGCTTCATGTAGCGCCAACCTGTGCAATGGGGCCTACCATCTCTGTTGCGGCGGGCCGGTGAGGTTGGCAGGGTATGTGCCCACGCGGCGGGTGTCAGGCAATGCATCTGATGTGCCCCCATACCCTGGAGCGGCTTGCACCCATCAGGTGTCAGTGTGGGAGAACGTGGAGTGTGGGTGGAGGATCGACCCCGGCAATCTCCTGCCGGAGCGCCGGCAGCTGCACACTACCACTGGCGAGCGGGGGGCTGATGCGTGTCACAGAAAATGGCAGAGTGCCGTGTAGAACATGAAATGGCTGATTGGTGTGCCCTCCCGTGCCGGGATTGGCAGAGGGCCGAGTGCAATGCAGGACGTCGGGATCGGTGGGAGACTTTACAGGACGCTGGGATTGGCAGGGAGCAGAAGTACCCCTTTTTTCTACCTTTCAGGATGCCGGGATCGGCACAAGGCTTCCCAGGTTGCCGGGATCAGCAAAGGAGGGCGCAGAGCACCCCATTTGTGCAATTTGGGATGCTGGGATAGGCATGAACTTCGTAGGACGAACTTCGTAAAAAGCCGGGATCGGCAGAAACTCCATAGGACGCTGGGATTGGCAGAAACTTCAAAGGAAGCCAAGATCGGAAGGAACACTATACGCCAGGATTGGCAAAATCTCAATAGGATGCCAGGATCGGCGGAGGAGTAGAGTACCCCTTTCATATGTTTTCCGACGCCCCTGGAATCATGTGGGCAAGTGTGGGTGGATTTCTCCTCATCACTAGTTAGGATATAGTAGGCGACGCAGTGCTAGGACCACAAACCAGAGAGAGGTATGGGAGGTTGCAACCTCTCTTTACTTTACTCTAAACCATACTGACTCTTCCCGGGCTCTAGTAGCTCCTCCTCTTCCTCCCTTCTTCCTGAGCTGTCCCCTTTCTGTTTTATCCTTAAGATTGTTTATCGTTTAAGGTCGTCCTCTGCCATTTCACCTGCAACGGAAACAAATCCATTGGCAGCCATATTGTAGTGAAACGTCTCAAAAAATCATGGCACGGACAATACGTGGTTAGTCTCTTCCTGCTAAAAACTGTAACTAGCATTTAGCACACCATTACTTACCTAACTGTCGCTTCAGAAACGTAACACTGCTCTCAGCACCTAGGCTTTCACAGACCCGTTATGAACCCTTTTTGTGAAAACATTTTTTAGCAAATCGTGTGGTGACAGTTGGCCCATTTCACTGGTTAAATAATGGGAAGCCAGGAAGTTCCATGCCTAGAATGGTTTGGGCCTGATGTCACCTGTGTGACCCGATGGCTCGATCCACTGAGCGTTGCTCCACCGTGCCCCACATCTGGCGCAAACCATTTGTGCAAATAAACAGGGCTTTTCCAAAAACCGTTTCACACACCGCTGCGCCAGTGCCCAACTAGACATAGCAACGAGATAATCCCTGCACTGGTTTCCACCGAGGGTCTGTTTGCTATTTCAGTCTCCATTCGCCTGCTGACTGCCACTGCAAGCGCCTGTCATGAAAGCCAGGGCTTAAGCTAAGGCAATATTGCCTCACAGCAGCAGTGGGCTTCCTGATCACGGGGAAATGATTGCAGGCTGGGGCTCTGGGCTCCATCGCGGCATCATGGCCGGCAATTGCTTGTGACTGTGTTTGTTTTGGCGAGGGTTCAGGGCAGGTATGGCCGAGTGTGTCTATGATAGCAGGATGACCCGCTGGGAAACCCACGGCTCGCAAATGCCACACACGCGCTTCCTTTGCGGCGGTTCTGCTTCACGCGGGTCTGCGCAGCTGCTAAAGTGAAGTTTGGCGCCTTCCGCGCGCAGGAGAGTCTCTGTATTTCGCTTGCTCTTAATGCGCCTTGGCCCGGGGCCTGCTCAAATGGAAGCTGTGAACTTCCCGAAGCGTGGAATTGAGAGCTGTAAACCTGGCATACAAAATGGGCCTTGTGGGACCGGCCCTTAGCTGGATGGAATCCTTCCTGGAAGATCGCTTCCAATGAATGGTCGTGGGAGAACAACTCCTCCGGCAACCGCGGATCTACCTGCGGGATGCGACAGCACGCCTCCAACTGCTCTTGTCTCGGGGGGAGGGACATGATGTTAATTCAAGCTATGCAACGCTTCACTGTTCAAAACCAGGTCTTTCTAGACATTGTTGAGAACACCCACAAATTAATAAAACTTTACCTAAAAACACGACCTTAGATATCTTTACAATATAAAAACCTCCTTTCCTGATTGAATGCACCGCACGGCTTAAATGCTGCTTTGCACAATCATATACACAGGTGTGTGCATGTGCAGCCCATGCTACGTAGGGTGCAGACGCCCTTCTTGAAGTGCAAGGGCCTGATGTTCCCTGAATCACCAGGTCACTGAGGGTAGACACCTTCCTCACAGCAAACTGGCATGCCTCCACTTGCAGTGTTAGGCAAACCTTGCGGAGACTTCTCAGCAAGCTTTCTTCTTCATGCCTCAGCCTACTCCAGTGAAGCAAAAGCAATGAGGTTTCTCACCCTCAAAGAAACACTTATTGCATGCTTCATGGTGAGGTGACTCACAATGAACTCATACAGTCTCTCAGAAGTGAGTAATAGCCAAGGCTTCCTGGTTCTGCTAGGACCTTCGCTGAATCTAGCCATTCTATCATCATATAGTCCCTTCTCCCCATTCCGTGGCAACATTTTTTAAATTTATTTTTTATTTTTTTCAGTTGCGAGACAACACTACTAGTACCCCAGTCTTACGGGCCGTAGTACAAATAGCAATAAGACCCTTGCTGGCGGGCATTCCTGCTTAAGGGCCCCTGAAGTGGTAATGCCCCCCCCCTCCAGCTCGGGGCTTATTGCTTAAATATACTCTTCCATGTGTAGGTACGCTCTCACATGAAACACACACACGCACAAATATGCACCATTTCAGTGACACTTATGTAGGACACTGGCCCCCCTCACAATTACACCTCAATAACACATGCCTGTGATGAAATGGCTACTGCCCGCAGGAGTACTGGTGTAGAGGAGGCCCCAAACATGGCCTGCACCCCTGCCCCTCATTTCGGGGTACCAGGAGCGTACTCGCCCAGTTATGTGACGTATGAGGAGCAGATGAACCAACAAAGAGCCGCACTGGGACTTTGCCCAGTGTACATCAGAAGATCTATACCTATTGAAGCGCCCATAACTAGACAACCCTGGGCTGCACGGTATCTATCAGACAGCCGTACCAGCCGCTGAGACGAAATGAAGAGTACCTACAGACGGTCCATGAAGAGACCCAAAGAGCCTTAATGGAAGGCCAGTGGAAATGACGTAAGAGTCTGAACAGACTCGCAAATGAACAAAACGACTACCGAAGATAGCACTCCAGTGAAAGCAGTTATGAAAATAGATGTAAGGAACGCAGGAAAGAGACGATTTTAAAATGTAAGGAAATGTGCTACAAGACAAGATGAAAGTAACCGACCAGTAAACGCATGTAAATGGGCTTGGAACGCAAGAAGCTAAGAAAACAATACTGCTTGCTATGCTTAATAGAATAATAGAAGCGGCATGCGCCAACTATATATCTACCTCAAGAAGCACATTATACAAGTGCGACTCCATTTTGTAAAGGAGAAATGTGCCCAGGCTGCCTGAGGCCTAACAGGCCAGGTTTCATAACCCAGCCAGAGTCGAGAGGAAGAGCGGAATCGAAACTCAACAAAGAGCGGTTCATGCCGGGGAAATCGAGGTCAGCCAGAGAAAGGGAGGAGAGCATCAGCTAACAAGAATCAAACTTCAGAGCATACTAGCCTGCCCCGTGAAGGTCAAGATAAGGGAGGCCAAGGCAGGTGGCAAGGCTAAAGAAGAACAAATACACGAAAAGCTGGAAGCTGAAGCAGATTCATGGTGAACAGACACGTGACCAGCCAGGCGCGAAGAGGTACTACCGCCTGATGTCATCCAGAACCCGAGGATGCCATAACTTTTCCTGATAAGAGGCTACAGTTTGGAGGCCATACCCAGACAACTAATTGACACATAGCCCTAAGAAACTGATTGATGGAAGGGAGGCAGGGTGAAACTTGGAACACCAGGCACCTGGGTGTCCATTCTGCATGCTCCTAATTAAAATGGGGATTTATGTCTAGGGGTGTAACCTGCCCAATCACAACGGACCAAGTTATCTAGAGTCCTATAGATAGTAGCACCAATAGGATGTCGTACTTGTAGTGACGTCTATCACGTGTGATGTAGAGGGAGGGGCGTAGACACCCACCCAGAGTTATCCAATCCGCATGCTCTATTACCATATACATATATAGCACCTACACTTAAGTTACCTTTCCTAACCAATTATATTGCATGACATGTTTTGTAGAGTAAGACGTCAGTGATGACGAGAATTTGCTATAAAAGTTACTGTTTGCATGAAGAAGTTGGAAGTTGGAGCGAGACAGGTGATCGCAACGATGCTGATTCCCATTTGTTTCCCTGTTTGATGTACTTGTCATTAAACAGACTTCCCTTTGCCAAACTACTGAGTCCTCCTTATTGAGTCGTGTTGGAGTAAGTGAATCCTGCACCCCCATTCCTCACATGGTGCAGCTATCTTGTCTTACAAGTACTAGAGGGTGAGCACTGACCTATGGGCCCGTCAGTGAATTTCCCGCCCTTCTGTACACTTGGTAGCGTGAGGATGGTTTTGGGCATCGATTATGAATTATTGATTAATATAGTTATAAGACACCTATAGACCGATGGCTCGAAGTAACTCTTGGCCTTCGGCAATATCGAGTCCTTTCGCCACTCCGGCTGAGTAAGCTGAGAAGCTCCCCGTGGACAATAATAGTGTAAGTCCATAAAAAATCTGCAGTGGGTCTGAAGGAACCTGCCTTTCCAAGCATAACCCTTCTCATTCCCACGGGCAGCCAATCAGATGATAAAATGCAAGAGGCTGGAGAGGAAGGGGTGGTGATCCCGAAGCTCCAGAGAAGAAAAAGATGCGATCAGTGAGTGAAACAATGAACTCGTTACTTTGGCAAATGTCTTATTGGCATTAGAACAAGTAAGGGAAAGGTAATCGAGGGTGGTGGAGAAACAAATTAAAATAGTCAGAAGTAGAGAAGACTGTATATATATAGAGGGGGTAATGACGCAAGCATAAGAGATAAAGAGTGGATACCGGGGGGACACCCGAGAGAAAAACAAGGGAAACTGGGGGGACACCCGAGAGAAAAACAAGGGATACCGAGGGGAGGGACCCGAGAGAAAACGAAGGATTACCAGGGGAGCAACTGAGATAAAGACGTAAGGATTCACCTTGTTCCTGCGCTTTAATACAGTGGTCAGAAGAAGCGTGAACTCATAGCCCATATAATAAGGGACAATTATACTACGGTGACATTTAAAGATGCATCAAAGGAGTTGTTTAAACTCCATGACGGGGTATTGATTAGAAGGCAGGTATATGTATGACCAGCTGGTGTCTGTCTAGTCTGTCAATTGTCTGTCACATGTGTTCTGTTGTAAGTCAAATGTAATAGAAATGTATCGTTGATTGTCTGAAATGAAATTTGGTTTTACATGATTCTGTAACTGAGAGGGAATCGCCAGTGAACTGATGGTTTTGAAGTTAATTGATAGTATACATTTTGGTGGGAAAAAATGGACTGGAGCTTGCGTATCTGGTGCTCGCTCATACTAGTAGAAGGATAACAAACGGTATAGATATTGTTGGTGACGGAATTGAAAATGGAGGAGGTCACTCCGCTTGCGCATCTGTGCAAGCAACTACCTAAGCATGCACCTAAACTAAAAAAGTACAGCACAGAGTGGGTTAAGGGTACCGCCCACAAGATGTTTATGCCATGGCAACAGAATGGGTCCCTATCTAAAGCCGTCTTACAGCACATGACAACTTATCTACATGCCACATATACTGGCAGGAAGCTAGAGAAACATCTTGCCGTTCTACAACTATGGAAGATGTTTGAACAGTCAAAGGAGGAAGAGCCACCTGCAGACTGGATATTAAACGTATGCACGGAGGGGGGTGAGACGCCTACCGCGCCACCATCCTCGCCTGAGCCAGCCATCGAGGGACGTAAGTCAGAGGGACTCTACCCGCTAAGAGAACTAAAGGCAGCTATGGGGTACAGCAACCCTGCATATGAGTCACCTACATGCAGTAGTGACGAGATTAAAGAAAAGAACCAGGAAATTAATCTTGCCTCCATAGTAGAGAGACAAGGAGAGGCGCAATGATGAAGGAAAGGATCAGGCACAGAGTTGTGCATCTCTCGTTAGGGAGAGAGAGGGAAAGAAAGGGAAAGGAAGTGAAAATAGGACAGATGAGATAGAATTCGCGAAAGACGAATGGATGGGAGGTCATATATTGCTGAAGTTGGATGGAAAAGGAAGTGATGATATAAGGCCAAGAGAGAGGTCTGATTAGTCGCAAAGGAGAGAGAGAGAAAGAGAAATGAAAGGACAAGAAGGAAGGATAGGCTGAAGCAAGAACAACTATATCGCGAAGAGCAAGAGAAACAGCTCGATCGCAAACAGAAGGTAGCCACCGACCAGTACAATCATAATAAGCAGAGGTCGGAAGAAGAGCAAAGAGCATGTGAGAAGAGAGTGAAGAGAAGACGAGGAAATTAGAAGGGAAAAAGAACATAGAAACGAAAGGATGCGGGAAGCAGATAAGGCCAGAGAAGAAGCGAGGAAGCGCAAGGAAATAAATGAGGAAATGGAGCATAAGCGCAGACAGAGGGCACGCGATCTAGAATATTTGGAGCAGGAAGTTAAAAAACCCAATCCTGTCGTAGAATGAGAAGACATAGAAGAATTCTTTCCTGCACACGACTCAGTGCAAGGTATAAGTGGGACAAATATTGAAGATGACTTCGACACCAGAAGCATCGGGGAAACGATTGATAAAATATACGATGAGGTGGGGCTAGAACAGAGATCCCATGGGGGAGGGAAGATGAGCGCTTGGAGAGCACTCAGCTATATGACACTGAAGATATCACTCAAAGTAGTGGGAGTAGTGGACTGTCCCTAGATAGATTGGAGATAAGGCAGAATGAAGAAGATGAAAGGAGTTGTGTAAATTGGGAGCATTCAGAATCTGACTCGGGTGGGGAAACGGTGGACGAGGCACATGAAGAAGGGAGACGACGCGAAAAGCGGCTCCCAAGGGACCAGGGGGTACGATGGTCAGACGCTAGCGGGTCCTCAATTAGGACACCAAAGTCTGCCGCACAGTCCAGCCGACATGAAGGAACACCCCACGGTCAAAGGGGGGTGTCAACACCCGCCTATACAGACAGATTAAGGGCATTGCCAGGTAGACGGCAGTGTGGGAATGAGACCCCTACTATAGACAGGAGAGCTGGGGGGAAAGAGAAGGAAGACTGCTCATTCCAATTCCAATTCCCACTGCTAGAAAAGGGGGAGCAAGACCATCCATGGCCACACATCGACCGAGGGAACGTGAAAAATAAGCTTCCAATGCTGACATCGGGAGCCGGAAAGTGGATTCATGAGATAGAGAAAATGACGGGGGGTGTTACCTTAGCTATAGGGGACATTAAGGGCCTCCTAATTGCTATACTTGGTGAAAGAGCAGACGATGTATGGAAACGGGCAGGCTACCCTAGGGTAACCATAATCAGGACCTCCCATGACAGAGCACCATTTAATAATTGTAGAGCAGCAGTGTGGAAAGTGCTATGAACACTAAATCCAGATACGTCCACTATGGGAGCTATAATGACTCGAAAAATGAAAGAATCAGAGGATCCGTTGATTTATATCCAGACTTTTCAAGACGCGTGGGTGCTTGAAACGCATGAGTCTTGGACGAAATCTATCCCTGTATTCTACCATATATTGTGCCAAGGGTTGCCAGAAACGGTGCAGAAACAGCTCAAGAAATTGGTAGGAATAGAAGCCAAACCGTGGGCCAAAATACAGTTGACAATGGCACACTACTGCGGATTGTTGCAAGAAAAGAACCCTGAAAAAGGAGGCAACTCGTAAGGGTGAGGAGGCGTAGCTGGTGCAAAAGAAACTCTCAAAGTATGCTGTCGAGGGAACCATGTTGACAAGCACAGCTGAACCAAGTGCACAACAAGCGACTAACCCATCACAGAATAATCAGGGTAATGCAGGATTTTACCCAAGGGGAAGGGGTTTTGGAGGAAGAGGATGGCAGAGTAATCAGGGAGGGTGTTGAGGTAACCAGGGAGGTTTTTCAGAATAATCGAGGTGGCTTCCAGAACACGCAGATGGGCAGTCCAGCTACGCCAGATGGACAGATGGCCCGACCACTGCCAGTGTGTTGGCTGTGTGGAATGACAGGACATGTGGCGCGCGTGTACAGAAGCCAAGGCATGTGGGAAAATAGCCAAGGGATGGGGGCAGGCATGGTGAATCAGCCTGCCATCCCGCAGCAGGCCGGAGCACAAAATCACACAGCGCAGCAGCAGGCGTCAGGCTTGCAGCAAGGTGTGCAGCAAGTGGTTCAACCCTCGAACATGGGGAACATGCCACAGGGACAATCCCAACAGGCACCACCGCAAATGTCTCAGGGCACTAATTCCGGAGGGGGAATTAACCTTGGATATGGGGGGAATCCACAGGCATACAGTGGGCCGAACCTATATATATGAAATAGTACAGCTCACGGGGGACTCTGATGTGCTCTATCCTATCAGTGACACCAGACCCTAATAAGGAACCTAGGGTGAATGTCGTCATAGGGGGTAAAGAATATTCCTTCCTAGTTGACACGGGTGCAACACGCTCGTGCATACGGGAGGGCAAGTTTTCCTTGTCCGGCGAGGCTGTAGAAACTCAGAGTTTCACTGGAGCTCACAGTAGAGCTCCCTTTACAGACGCGCTCCCAGTCTCGGTGGGAGAGCGCAAAATGAATGTACCCTTATTGTGTTCACGTCAGACCCCCGTAAACATTCTGGGTCAGGACCCGATGACTAAGTTGAATATGACAATCTCGTTTACCGAGAATGGTATAGTATGCTCAACTCCAGGAATGCATTATTCAAATGTATGCAAAATGATCAGAGCATATTCAGGACGTATAGCCATGAGAGCTATAATGTTAGAGCCAGAAGTCTTCGCATACGGCATACGTGTGCTTATGGCGGGATTGCCAGGCCTTGCTGATAGAACTATGAGGACACCTGATGAGTTCCTATTCAGACCAAGAATGCCTATGAATGAAGAGGAGGGACAAGTATTTCCCTTAATGATACAATCTGCCACAGTGCGAGCGAAAGTAGCAGTGGTCGAAGGATACGATAATGAAGGCAGACAATGGTGTGCGATTATCGCCATCGAAGAAGGGTATCGAGTGACTGACGTCACCGATGACGATCTGTTCGAAGAACTCCCTGACCTAGAAGAGACAAGGGTGGAAGTGAGTCTCATATTTTGTGTCAAAATGATGAAACGGTAGGTGCCACAGAGAATGATGCTGGCACTGATACGTCCAGAATATTTCGAAGAGGACATGGCCCAAGTGCCTGTCGCAGTATGGACTACAGGGCCCTATGACGTAGGCCTGCTGAGGAGGCAGGTGAAGTGAAAATTAAACTGAAACCAGGAGCAATTTTACCACAAGCGCGACAATACCCCATGTCCAGAGAGGCAGATGAAGGGATCGCAAAGACAATTTCCGCCATGATGAAGCAGGGCATTCTAGTGACGTTAGAATCACCTTGCAACACTGTGATTTACCCTGTCAAGAAATCAAAAGGAGGGTCTTGGCGTTTAATCCAAGCTATAAGAGCATTAAACGATATTGTTGAAGGCGAATTCCATCTAGTCCCTAATCCATCCACAATTCTATGTAACATATCCGCTGAGGCAAAATATTTCACGGTGATCGACTTGAAAAATGCATTTTTCTCAATCCCGTTGCACCGTGACTCGCAAGACCTGACATCATTCACTTCAGACAAATGCGTCTGAAAAGCACGAGGTTCCCCCAGAGGTATTGTGAGTCCCCGTCAATTTTCAACAGAGTCCTGCAAATGGACCTAAGCAACATTACGGTGGACAGTGTCGTTTTGCAGTATGTAGATGACATTCTGATCTGCAGCGTCACTGAGGAACAATGCAGGTGCGACTCTGTCCAGCTGCTGACCATCTTGGCTGAGAAAGGGTATAAAGTTGATAACAAAAAGTTACAATACTGTCAACGAGAAGTGCTGTACATAGGCCAGCTAATCTCACACGAAGGGAAAAAGGTAACCCCAGAAAGGGCTGAAGCTTTCATGAACACAGCTAAGCCGCTTACGATAAAACAAATGCAAAGCTTCTTAGGCTTGTGCAATTATGTCAGAGCATGGGTCTTCGATTACAGCTCGTGTACCAAGCCCTTGCTTCAGGCTTTGAAGAAAGCCCAGGCAACAAAGGGAGAAATTGAATGGACAGAGGCAATGGAGAAGGGGTTTGCAGAACTTAAGGGGGCAATTTGTAAGGCCCCGGTTCTAGGGATCCCAAATTATGCACAGGATTACTACCTGTTCTCACATATCAATGGCATCTTTATGACGGCAGTGCTCGCTCAGCGAACTTCACTGGGGTACAAGCCCCTAGCATATTACAACGGGAGTCTGGACCCGGTTATAAGGGGCCACTTCCCTTGCAAACAAAATCTAGCCGCTGCCGCATTTGCCACTGAAAAGGCATCATCCATTGTGATGGGGTGCTCCATGACATTGTACGTTGAGCACTCGCTATTCGCCATACTGGAGAAGCCAAAGGGCACACTGACATCTCAGAGAGCATCTGCATATGAGGTGATTATCTCCAACCCATCGATCAAAATAGTTCGATGTAAAACAGTGAATCCAGCTATGTTCATAGCAGAGCCAGTTACAGAGGGAGAACCCATACACGTATGTGCGAATTATGAGGAATACTATGATGAAATCCCCAGGTTAAAGGAAAATGCCCTGGCAAGTGGTGAAATTGTGTTCGTTGATGGTTCCTCTAGAAAATCAAGAAGACGGACAAAGATATACAGGCTTAGCCGTGCTAAAACACCTGGCAAATGGAGAGTTTCAAGTACTCGTTAGTGCACGAATACCATCTCATTTTTCAGCACAGGCTGCAGAACTATTCGCGCTGATTCTCGCCATTGAGAATCATGCAGACCAGGAAGTAACGGTGTACAGTGACTCAGCCTATGTAACATATACCCTGCACGCAGACTTAGCACGCTGGAAAAGGAGGGGCTACCTCCGAGCAGACGGCACACCAGTGCAACATGCAGCCTTATTGGACAGGTTGATAAAACCACTACAGCTCCCAGTGGGCATAGCGGTCGTGAAATGCGCCGCTCATACCAAGGGGACAGATTTCGTGTCACGTGGAAATCACAAAGTGGACACGGAAGCCAAGCGTATGGCATCCAAAAACGAAACAATCATGGACGTGGAGGTGGCACGTACCCATGAGCGTATGATGGTAGCACGAGCCACACCAGAGGCCTATAGTAACATGGGGCAGACTCAGCTAATGGAGCTCCAGGGGGAGGCGCCACAGGAGGAGAAGAATTTGTGGAAGCGTCAAGGGTGTTCCTTAAACCCCTCCGACAGTTTGTGGAGGCAAGACAGCACTGGTAAACCGGTAATGCCTGTCGCTCCAGTGAAGGTAGCATTGGAGCAGTTACACTACCCTATACATATGACAAAAGAAAATCTTGCTGCAACGCTCGCAGAAGACTGGTTTACACCGAATTTAGCAGAGCATGTTGCATTTTTCATGGTGAACTGCATTATCTGCCAGCAGTTCACCGCTGGAAACACATTAAAAGTAGTGTGAGGAGTAATCCCCCAGCCAAATGGACCATTCCAGCACCTGCATATCGACTACGTCGACATGATCCAAGTATGCAACGGGTACAGATATTTAATTGTTGTGGTGTGTCCATTCTCTAGATGGATAGAAGCAGGTCCCTGCACACACCCAGACTCTACCTGTGCTGCAAAATGTCTGGTGAGGGAGGTGTTCCCGAGATGGGGGGTGTGTGAGATAATGAGATCAGATAATGGGGCCCACTTTGTCAATGCAGTTTTTGAGCAGATCAGCTTGATGCTTGGTATAAAGCACAAGTTCTCATTGGCATATCATCCGGAGGGGAATGGCATGTGTGAGCAGCTCAATGGCCTGTTAAAAGAGAGGATAGCCAAGCTGAAGCTCACATTAAAAAAGGGATGGTTGCACTGTCTACCACTGGCATTGTATGCACTTCGGAACCAACCAGGCTCCGACCATCATTTTACGCCGCACAAGATAGTCACTGGCAGAAGGATGAGGACCCCTCTTACCCCCTGAGATAGAGCTAGATGTGATGCCCAGCCAACAACAGAGGTCCTGGGAACAGAGATGCAGGAGTACCTGAACTGTATGACATCCAGCATCTCTGTCATTTCAGGCCAGCTGCAGCGACGAAGAAGAGGTGCAGCACAGCACAAAATACAACAGGAAGTGCTGAAACAGACACCGCACAAAGCATACGTGCACCACTCCCTGGTGACACTGTTCTTATAAGGAACTCTTACAAGAAAGAAGTGGGATGAGCCACGATTCAATGGCCCTTTCATCGTGGAGGACTGCACTCCTTCAGCATCAAAGTCCAGGGAGAAGGGCATGGCTCTTCCTGAATGACAATAAACCTTATATAGGAGAGAGCCCTCCAGCTGCATCCAACTGCGAGGAAACCACAGAAAACGGGGAAGAACCTCAGCACGTGCAGACAAGATCCATGGCGAGGAAGAAGGACGCATGAGCAGCAAAATAAAGGCGAAAAGAACTCAGTTTTAAATTGTGGCTTTTAAACAAGACATTTTTTCAAACCAGTGAAAGATGATAAAGGACATAAAACGAACACTCTGTGTTCATCCTAGTTGCAGGGTAAAGAGATGCACATCCAAAGCCACAACAACATTGATAAAACAAACTTCTGAAAGCACGACATGCCCAAGTAGTACAAAGAATCAAGACTCTGATAGACTGCAAATAAAATATTTTCTGAGAGTGTAACACAATATCCTAAAGCAACCAGTATCGAGACTGTCTTCACAGAACTCATGTTATCAACTAGCAGAAGCCTAAAAAGGTTGTGCTTACGTACTTTCAATTGGTGGTGCTATCATATGCATCACTCATAGGGAGACAGACCAGTGTCACAGACTTTATTCAAGATCCTGCAAACAAGAAGGTAATCTGGCAACTGCTGACTGTCGTCACGGAAGCTTTCATCAAGCTGCCTGAGCATAGTGAAAAGGAAACAAATGCTTCCACCACCAGCAGACATTGAAGAGCTCACCTTCACTTTGTTTCTTTGAATAATAGAGAAATGCCCAGGACTCGTCGGGAGAACAACTGATACACATATTTATCAGAGATCCAAGAAATATTGAGCGATTAAACCAGCTGTGGACTAAATTAAATTACCTCGTGGCAGTCCACGCAACAAGAAGGTGCAGAGACTGTGCAAATCAAAAGAAAAGCTCATGATCAGGACCTGGCCAAACAGAAAAAAATGTCCCTATCACCCGAGGACACCCGGCTGGCGCACAATGTCCTATTCAGACTAACCACAGACTATCCGGAAATGGTGGGAAGGCCCGCAGATGTTGACGTCATCACCTTCCTTAGAGTTCCAGCCAATACCCCTCACATGGGCACTCTCCTCCACCACGGAATCATGCTCCAGGTGGAGCTATCTAACTTCCAGCGACACTATTTGAGAAGATTCCAGTGAGACTTTCCGCTGAGGGACAGATCCGAGGGACAGAGACACAGTTCTTCAATTTTCCGCAGTGGGGCAGACCGAGAGAAAGAGACATAGTGCCTTATTTTCCGCCAAAGGACAGATCGAGAAGAGCAGAAACGAGAACTACACCATCTTATTTTTTCCTTTTGCTTTTTCTATTTTTCAAATTGTTCTTATTTTTCCATGTTTGCTTTTATTTTTATTTTTGTTGTTATTTTTACAACATTCTGTTTTTGTGTGATTTTTAGCAGTTCCATCTCTTCATTCCTTCATATTGAACAGGTTCCAGCATGTCCTCAGGACCAAAGCAAATTTGAGGAGTACACTGGGACTTCACCTACTATAGATATGCATAATGAATGTGATGTACCAAAGTTGCTAGCATAACCCTTTTTTCCATAGTTTGGCAAAAGGAACTGTACTGCATACCCAGAGATTACCGTCATCACCCACAAGAGGGTGGACACTTGGAAAGCACTTGTCTCTTTAGTGGTAACGAACTCATGAGCTACGAGAACAGAGCAAGAGAAGGAATAAATAACTGACTATGAACTCCTTTGAAATGGGGGCTCAGAGCAGTAACCTAGTTTTACCACCAGCAGAGGGGCGTCCCCACTTTCCTGGAAGAAAATGCTGCAAATTGTCTTTCCGAACGATAATTTGCATATGTATAGTTATTATTATTGTCTTTCTGTCATTAACAATCAGAACTGCTTTCTTTATTGGTGCACAAAGTGTCCCAATTTCAGTGCAGCCACCAGATAATGTACATACGAATCCCACAAAAAAGCCTAGACCCTATATATTTATCCCAGTTCCAAGAAAACCTGATGGTAAAGATAACATACTAAAATTAAATGTAATTGGCAGTGACTCACACACATTTGAGGTAACGAATGAAGAGAAAAGCTGGAGACAGGGTCAGCACGGAATGAATGAAAATATAGCACTGACCACTGCACGCACCCACACACAGGATGTACACGGAAAATGGCAAGTGTCAATGGCTACAGGGCCTCCAACGAAGGCAGCAAAGAAGGAGAGACTGCCTGCCGAATAATCAGTTCCAGAAAACAGTGGAGGTAACCAAGAGGAGCCAAGTGAAATACCAAAGAGAGAGGGAATAGCAAAATCCCTCAAAAGAATAGAAGTGGCCACAAAGGAATTCACAGAGAAGACACAAATGCTGATAGATTATTTGTTCCCATTTATAGTCAGAGCAAAGAAACTGCATGAGGAGCTGAAAAACAGAACTATAAAGACTCTAACAGCAAGCACGCCAGCCCCGGCGCAAAGAACAAGCACCAGGCCCAAGACACAGCCACGCTTTGGGGAGTTGGTGAGCCAATGGTGGTTAGAGAACACCTATGAGAAATTACAAAGGGAAAGGAAAAGAAATGAAAATCCTACCACTGCGATGCAGCCAAGGCAGCCTGCTCCACCAAGACGCCCAGAGTGGAAAAGCAGCACAGATGCATTTAAAGACATAGTTATAGCAAACTATAGAGGAATGCTAAGAATCAAGAGAAGCCCACATGAAAATAACAATGAACCTAACGATTACCTGGACAGCACAGCCCATCTCGGAAACAACATATGGTACCAGCACATGAAGGAAGTAGGACAAAGGCAGTCTGAAGGCGAATGAGAATGCTTTGTCTGTGCACTTCTACCATATAGCATGGGAAAATCTAAGATCTTTGTAGCTGTAGAAATTGATGTCCCTACAGCACACTGTATGTCACACGTAGCAATGTGCAACACCAGAGGGCAATTTATGGGAAGTGATGCCTCGCTGATATGGGCCAAGGAAAAGACCTACGCAGATGAAGATGGCTACGTTCAGGACATCAAAACAAGAAACAGGGCACACACCAGGAACCATGTGATCAGGTACAAGAACCCTTAAAGGGTCAAGGATAAGATGGGAAATAAACCAAAGACTGAACGTTCAAGGAAAAACTGCAGAAGAGGCTCAAATGTGGAAGAACAGAGGCCAAATGCAGATTTGGGGAACAGTAGTTTCCCCAAATGGATGGGAAGAAGGAGTAGTAATCTGCCGAGCTTGGATGGTCCTTGGGGCTTGCCAGGAAGCGATAGAGAACTCACAGAGGTTATGCAAACCTCTATGGCCGAAACTGGTAAGACTGCTAACATGGGTCAAAGATAGAGGAGGACCCCTGCAGAGAGTACCACTGGAAAGCCCGAAACTATGCTTCAGAAGTAATGGCACGAGGAAGATGGGAGAGAATGTAAACTGCGGTTGAATCTTTGAAGCTCCAGGAATGACAGAAGGTACCGCAGTCATCATGGACCATTACTGGGCATGTGGATCCAAGGAATACATAAGACTGCCGAAAAACTGGGGAGGCATATGCACACTGGTGAACGTCCACGTTCCTGCACCAGTGATCCCAAAAAATGACCTAAATCTGGACAGTTTCCCGAAAGCAGATGCTCATCTAAGGAGAAGGAGATCTGTGGAACTGGTATCGAGGATGAAAAGAGAAAACTACTTTTCTGCCAAATCAGAAGAGGCATTCCATGCAATCCCATACGCACACAGGCTGTTCAGCCTCACCTCAACAGTGTTCGCCACAATGCTCTTGCCACACGTCCAAGTTGGAGTGAATGCTAAATGGTTTCAGATAACCAGATGGGAGTTATTGCAGACCATCAATACCACTATAAAAGGATTCAACGTGATCAAAGAAGAACTAAGAGCAATCAGACTGATGTCCCTCCAGAACAGATATGTGCTTGACATGATCACAGCGATGGATGGAGGTGTTTGTGCAAAAATCGGAGAATCATGTTGCACATTTGTACCATCACACGATGAAGAAAATGGGACCCTGAAGAGGCCATACGTATGTTCACAAACCTGAAAAACCAGATGATCTATGAAAGTGATGAAGTGTACGATGACAGCTGGTTTGGAGCCCTGTTCTCGTGGGTCCCACAATGAATGGCAGATATTTTCAATATTTTGGGAGCCTTACTAGCAATGATACTGCTAGGATTCTGTGTCATCAAGATAATCATCACACAGTGCCAAAAAAACTGCAAAGAAAGCCATTGGGATGAAAATAATGGTCAATGATGAACCAGGGTGGAAGCCCAGAGACCTGAATGATGAAGAAATAAGAGACTTTGTGAAGGCCAGCAAATTTGCGCCAGAATAAACAAAGTTCACATATCCTAAAAAACGAAGAAGGTATGAAGGAAAATGGATCTACTGCAGCCCAAAAGGACAATCTCAGCTAATGACCTGGAACAAAGATGAACATTTGAAAACAGCAGGAAGTTTGAAAGGCGTGATAAACATATGGACTCCAATGTTCACGCCATCATGTACCAACCCTGAAGATGATGAACAAAACACTGAAGAATCAAATGAAATAAATACAAAAGATGAAGCAGAAGTGGTTGATGAACCGACCAGATGGGGGGAGTGTAGAGGAGGTCCCAGACATGGCCTGCACCCCTGCCCATCATTTCGGGGTACCAGGGGCGATCTCAACCAGGTATGTGACGTATGAGAATCAGATGAACCAACAAAGAGCCGCACTGGGACTCTGCCCAGTGTACATCAGAAGATCTATACCTATTGAAGCGCCCATAATTAGACAACGCTGGACTGCACGGTACCCTTTCAGACAGCCGTACCAGCCGCTGAGACGAAATGAAGAGTACCTACAGACGGTCCATTAAGAGACCCAAAGAGCCTTAATGGAAGGCCAGTGGAAATGACGTAAGAGTCTGAACAGACTCGCGAATGAACAAAACGACTACCGAAGATAGCACTCCAGTGCAAGCAGTTATGAAAATAGATGTAATGAATGCAGGAAAGAGACAATGTTAAAACATAAGGAAGTGTGCTACAAGACAAGATGAAAGTAACCGACCAGTTAATGCATGTAAATAGGCTTGGAACGCAAGAAGCTAAGAAAACAATACTGCTTGCTACGCTTAATAGAATAATAGAAGCGGAATGCGCCAAATATATATCGACCTAAAGAAGAATATTATACTCCATTTTGTAAAGCAGAAATGTGCCCAGGCTGCCTGA
This sequence comes from Ambystoma mexicanum, assembly GCF_040938575.1. Lineage (NCBI taxonomy): Eukaryota > Metazoa > Chordata > Amphibia > Caudata > Ambystomatidae > Ambystoma > Ambystoma mexicanum. The sequence goes on from NC_090937.1 coordinate 387,291,144, forward strand.
GGCCTAACAGGTCAGGTTTCATAGCCCAGCCAGAGTCGAGAGGAAGAGCGGAATCGAAACTCAACAAAGAGCGGTTCATGCCGGGGAAATCGAGGTCAGCCAGAGAAAGGGAGGAGAGCATCAGCTAACAAGAATCAAACTTCAGAGCATACTAGCCTGCCCCGTGAAGGTCAAGATAAGGGAGGCCAAGGCAGGTGGCAAGGCTAAAGAAGAACAAATACACGAAAAGCTGGAAGCTGAAGCAGATTCATGGTGAACAGACACGTGACCAGCCAGGCGCGAAGAGGTACTACCGCCTGATGTCATCCAGAACCCGAGGATGCCATAACTTTTCCTGATAAGAGGCTACAGTTTGGAGGCCATACCCAGCCAACTAATTGACACATAGCTCTAAGATACTGATTGATGGAAGGGAGGCAGGTTTTAACGTGGGACACCAGGCACCTGGTTGTTCATTCTGCATGCTGCTAATTAAAATGGGGAATTATGTCTAGGGGTGTAACCTGCCCTATCACAATGGACCAAGTTATCTAGAGTCCTACAGATAAAACCAATAGGACGTCGTACTTGTAGTGACGTCTATCACGTGTGATGTAGAGGAAGGGGTGTAGACGCCCACCCGATAAGAGTTATCCAATCCGCATGCTCTATTACCATATACAGATATACCACCTATACTTAAGTTACCTTTCCTAACCAATTATGTTGCATGATGAGTTTTGTAGAGTTAGACGTCAGTGATGATGAGAATTTGCTATAAAAGTTACTGTTTGCATGAAGAAGTTGGACGTTGGAGCGAGACAGGTGATCGCAATGATGCTGATTCCCATTTGTTTCCCTGTTTGCCTGGCTTCTCCCCTTCCCAGGCAGGAAGGCTACTAGGGACACCTGCAGGCTAACCATTTCAGTTAATAGAGTCCTAGGTACCAGTGTCCAGCAACAATCAGGCTTTTTTTCTCCAGTAGGATGCTTTCAATGTTCCACTGCAGTTTAGGGAAGAGTATGCACTGCCCTTGGATATCCCTGTCTTCAGCCATTGGATGAGAAATGTGGGTGGCTTTTACCCAAACAGGGTTCCAGTGAAATCCTGTTAAAGGTGGTCCAAGATGGTTCCAAGATAATTCTTCAGATGATCCAAGAAGAAAGAGGGACTCTCACTATTTGTATTTGTATTTGTATTTTGTTTATTTATAGTGCGCACCCTGCCCAAGGGCCTCAGGTTGCATGTTTATAATGCGGTTGCAAGTTACAATAATAGGTACATTACATTTATACATATCTACATCGAGGATAGGACAATTGCAGGGAGAACAGAACAGCTCATAATATACAATATGTACAGTGTGCAGAGAGTTTACTGCTGACAATTGCTAGCTTACTGTGTGGTGGCCAGGGCAACCTGATCATAAAGCCATAGTTTGGTTTTATTTTGGAAGGATTGGAAGGCAGGAATATTTCTGAGAGCATTTGGTAAGGAGTTCCACAGCTTGGCTGCAAGGACTGGGAAACTTGAGCCTTTGGCTGTCTGCATCTTATAGCTGGGAATGGTTAGGGTGTGAGCCTGGGCCGCGCGCAATGGTCTGGTTGCAGTGTGTTGTGTAAAGCACAAGCACAGGTAGGCCGGTGCTGCATTATTTTGAGCTTTGTGTGTTAGTTGAGTGCTTTGAGGGAAATGCGGTGTGTAATGGGTAGCCAATGCAAGTTGCGTCTGGTGGAAGATATGTTGGAGCGCCTGGGAACATTGAGGGCAGCCCTTATGGGATTGTTCTGCGTGACTTGGAGTTTATCGATATTTCTTTGGCTCGTCCCTAGATATAGGGCATTGCAATAATCGATTTTGGACATGATGAGGGTTCTAGCAAGGATTAAACAGTTGCCCGATGTCAAGAAAGGACGGCACGCTGTGATCAGTTTACATGTATATGCAGACGCTGAGGTAACTGAGTTAGTTTGTCGGTTGAGAGAGAGAGAGAGGAGTCTAGGTAAATCCCAAGAGTTTTGGTGACATTAGTGACTTTGATAATGTTACCGTTGATAATGAAAGATTTGTAGTTGGGGTCTAGTTTAGCAAGTTTGGACTGCGAGCCTAGGATGAGTAGCTCGGTTTTTTCTTCATCGAGGCAAAGCCCATGATGAGGCATCCAGCCCTGGATGACGCTATAAACTGCAATTAGTGCTTTAACATCAGTTACATAATCGCCAGTGATGGGGATGAGTATCTGGGTGTCATCCGCGTAATCAGTGTATGAGACACCCAGATAGTCCAATATATCAAAGAGCGGTTTAGTAAACACGTTATAAAGAGTGGGAGATACACAAGAGCCTTGCGGTACTCCACATGGGACATGTGCTGGGTTAGCTGCCGCTAACGGGGAGAAGACTACCTTATATAGTCACTTGCCCCAGTGGATTGGTCCATTCTAAGGTTTTTGAAAGGGGCTAATCATTGCTGTCATAACAAGTGGTTTCCAGACTGCCTTGTCTGCAAAAAATTAAGGGAGGTCTCATGAAGAAGTGGGGTTCTAGAAATATTCAAAATTGCTTGCCTGTTCTCCAGTATGAAGGTCCCCTCCTGTCAACACTGCCCTTCCTCATATCTCCGGTTCGGCCTTAAATCGAAAGGACTGTAGTAATCATCTCCTAGATGTGACTTCCACACTATGTTGCGGACGCCACTTTGAAGCTCCCCGCTACTACGTCACATCTGCAGGGGGTATGTCTTGTGCTGCTAGGAAGGTGTTAAAGCTTTCCACCAGAGAACAAAGAGTTTCCTAGGCTAGCCATTGTCGGCTATGAGTGGAACTCTCAGGGTCAGAAGCAATATATAAAGGGACCAGCAGCAGGTCAGATTGGAAACCAATCAGAGAGTAAACATGACCTCATATAGGGGTTTGGAAATAGTAACTGTATTGCCTCACATGCCTCAATATGTAACAGACATTGCTTGTATTTATATTTAACCACAGAACTGCCACCAGGCTATGGTGAGGTTCACTTAACGGTATTTGGAACATGATGTCAGTACTTTTAAAGTGCCTATGCCAGGGACGTCATTGCGACCTCTGAGGTCTCCCTTGCGACCTCTAAAAAAATAAAAAAGAATGCTTTTTTTTTTGTGGCCAGCACCATGCTCTTTTGTGGCTCTTTTAGATCTGGAGTGGCTGATTTTCCTGTTCATGCTCCTTAAAAAAAAAAGAAGAAAAATAAGAACAGGAGTGTCACAAGTCTAACACTTTCAGCACTGACCCTAAATAAGAAAGAATAGGAATACCAAATAATGTGTCTTTCTGGAATTCTATACAATAATTCCTAGACTCACTAAAGGTTTATTTCAGGCACACTTCAGGGGGTGAGTCACTGATTTAGTCTTTTCTTAAACGCCTCAACTCAGCCTTTCATCCTTCTGAGGTTGATAAATGAGTAGCAACACATGTTGGGTGATATTGGGTGTATATTTTTTCAATATAAAGCGCTTAAACGTAAGTGCTATACAATAACACATCATTATCATTTGGTCATGGACTTCTGCTTGCATTCACAGTAATTTGGTAATATGGGCCTATACACAATGATAATAACGATACATATGGCGATCCATTCTTCTGTGAAATGTACATCACATTATAGTGATATTGTAACCATATTTTTCTTAGTGTACAATGTTATGTGATGCCACTCCCTGTTTTGTCAACAGGTGAAAGGTTGTGTTCCATCGCTCCCCGCGACATCAGTTTGGGGGTGGGGTCAAATGACATCACTCCCTGTGAGGTCATCAGGGCTCAAGGGTCATGTGATGTCAATTTCGCTACCCCTGGCATTTTGGTGAAATGACGTCCCTGCCTATGGCTGTTGGAATTATTTTTTATTCCAGCAGGCTGTTTTAGGAAGGCACATGTTACTCTGTAGCTGCCATGTTGCCAATTCACATTGCAGTTGCTGGTGTGTCAGTAGACGTGGCCGAGCAGAGTGTGCATGTGGGTCCCATACTTTTCAGCATGGAACTGTTAATCCATGTCTGAGAGAGAAACCACCATGATTTTGCATAGAAAATAAATCAAACATTTTCAGGATTGCATACCCTAGCAGATGGCATTCTGTCACAATGCTCCTATCGCCACATGGTTTCAACCATCTCATACAACTGCCCTGCAGCATTGATGAACCCTTGCTCTCGACAGAGGCCCTCAGAGACCACTTTGCATGTCCCGGGTCCATAGGTCTAGGAGGCTGTGTCATTTATGGAGCACAAATTTGTTGTGTACGTGCGTGCCATGTAGAGCATGGAAAGATGTTATTCTTGTGCACTTGAAGAAGATTGGAGGCCTTCTAAGGTCACCATCTGGCACGCCCCACCTTGATGGAAATTATCCAGAATTGCAGTGACCTATTTACGACCCTGCTGTTGACGTCAGCATTGCAGGTATTTACTTTGGAGGCTACGAGGCATACACCAGTATATGGTCTGCATATAATGATGCAACGTTATGAAGGTCTTGACCCCTTCTGGCATTTCTAGTGTGTTTGATCCACATCTAGAATTCAATTCGCCTTTATCTCTGTGCATGTTAAACGGGAAGGGATCCAAGTTGTAATTAGGCCTCATGCTTGCCTTGGGTGAGGTGCAAAGTGGTCTAATCCATGCGGTAACACTGGGCCCACAGTCAAGTTTTTGAAATGTTGTAAACATGAATTCCCATGTCAAGGTCTGGAGAGCTTTCTTGGCACCACGTACTCTAATTGCCGGGGCTTGCTTACTGGTAGCTCACGTCCGCATCACGTGACCCAGTCTATGTGAGATCTGTGTGGTTAATCTCCCTTCCAAAAGTCCAGATTGATGGAAACCGATTAGGTTCAGAAGGGATTTGTATAGTCTGCAAGCTATTATTCTAGCAAAAATGTTGCCATCATCATCATCATCATCACTGATGGTGATCGACTGAAGGCGCAACTTCTTTCGATTAAATTAGGACAGCTGCTTCCTGAGGGTCAACAGTAGCTCATGCTTCCCCATCCTCTCCGCCGGGGCATCAAATTGCTCAGACCACAAACCAGCTACTAGCACATACCACAATAGTTACACATGCACAATGTCGATCGTTGTGCATTTTATATTGCCCTGCATGCGCAACAATGTGTACATGCGCTCTATGCTTTCCTGCCGTGTGGGGAACAATTGCATTGCACTCATGGAAGTAAGCTGGTAATGAGTGGGAGCGGTTTCTTTGGGCTGGCGGAATTGAAGGGACATCTCATTCACTGTTCCCAGTCAGGAGTAATTTACTAGGTAAGGTTATAGGATCACATTTTATCAAGCATTCGCAATGCAACAGTCTGGGCTTTTGTGTAGGCGTGTTGGCCATTGAGCTTAGCAGGTGCAAAGTGTTGCTGGTACCTGGGCATCTAATAGCAGTCCCTAGCAATTTCTGAATACTTATACACAAGCCAAAACGGGTGGATTTGCCAATGCTTGTTTTTAACAGGACTTCAGTGAAAGACACGCATAGTGCTTATAAATGGAGTGGCTGAAGGCAGACATGGTTTAGACAATTGTATTACACCAATGGCATTTTTACAGCACCAATTAAGCCATTAACTCTGAAAACTGCTTTGAATAATCAGTGGCAGGCACAAGGGCAACATTTGATGCTGAGGCTTGAATAAAGCAAGCTCAAAGAGTTCCCACGAGGAGGTGTTTTGGGCGGGAAGGGGCGGAAACTGGGTGGGAATGGTTGTAGGGATTAGCATCGCATCACATCTCCAACAGTGACTTTCTTCCCACTAATGTTCTCCAGCTCCCCATAGAATGCTGCCATTCTTGCATGTTGCGACACACAAGAGCGGTAGCTCTTATTGGCCTCAATCCTTCCCCTGCCTGACTGGAGTACACGGATTCAAGCTTGGTGTCCCACTCACAAGTACTCAGACAGCTTCAGTATTTTCAGGGGTAATTGTGCAGACTGGTGGATTCATGCTTCTTGTCTTATGGCATGGCAAGGGATATACTTCTGAGATTTGGACATCTTCCAACTTCTCTGTATGATGCCACCCCTCATGGGACCCCATAGGTATACTACCCAAGCTGGTCCCTTCCAGCAGAAAGTGTAAGTGACCAGAATCGATTGTCGTTTATTCAGTGTGAAGAAGTGCCACACTTTTGATTTCCATTGTGGGGCAACAACACATAGCTTGGACTTATCTGGGCATTGGTCATGGCATTGGTAATGGCAGTGGTCGTACTGGTGGTGTTCTGGATGCAATATATTGATATGATGGCCTTTTTAATCTGTGACTGGAAGGCTATTTGGAAAAAAGACTGCACAGAGGTGGGGATGGGCTGCTATTACTGCATCAGCCTCTATAGTGTGAGTCTCATTCTCCTCAGCATCCCATGTCCCACTCTGGACTCTGGTGAATCAGAACCAGGGGCGTTGCTAGGGGGCGCTAAGGGGGCTATAGCCCCTGATCTTTTGGTTGTAGCCCCGGATAGAATCTCAGGAGCTACAGCCAAAAGGCTAGCTAGCCCCCAGTCCCAACAGTTCTGACATCAGCTTAGCCCCGGGTCTTTTCCAGACCTAGCAACTCCCCTGATCAGAACTGAGCCTGCATCATCATTCATCTTACTATGTTCATCATTTTCCTACTGCCTTAATGGATTACTGGCTCCTCTTGTCCTTTCTCACCAGTTTCAACTGAAGGCACAGCTTTTGTCCACTCACTACACTTATTGGTGTGTCCTCTGCCTCCCCGTGTCTGTGCTCTGCCTTTGTGATAATCACACGCATGGGCTCTCCGACAGACGGCCCTCACAGATGACCAGTTACTCCAAGTCTCGTCCAATCTCTTGAGGAGACAGAGACTGGCTGGTGTGTCACCAGCCTCTACGAATCTCTGCTTCTCCACCCACCGAAATCAGGCAAATGTGACTCTCTCACAAGCTACCTTTTGGGAAATCAAGTGTCACATGTGTGTCTCCCTCAGTCACCCAGGTTGCATCCCTCAAAGTGATTTCCTTCCCCTAAACTTACACCAAAAGGCACATGTGTGCTCACCCACTTCAAATCCCTGAATGCACCACACAGCGCTGCCCAAGCAAACCCTACCCTAAATCTCACTCCCTTGTCACTCACGATCACTCAACATCCTTCTTCCTACTGAACTACTGTAACGCCTCTCCAGTTTAGTTCCCCCTGCCCTAAATTTCCTACGGCTGCTTTCAGTAGGGTGACGGGGCAACTAACATAAAAGTAGGAACTTCTTGAGTGGGGATCTCATAAGGTGTACTCTCGCGACCCGTATGTTAGTGCTATTAAGGTTGGCAATGGTTTTCTTATTTTCTTATTTTATTCTTGTGTCGCAAGGATGTAGGTCAACACAGAGACATGGAGTCCCTCAGCTCCGTTTGTAAAGTAAGCAGTAGTTTGTTTGTGCCTACACCTCTTTGCGCCAAATTTCTGTTGTAAATGAATAAAAGTACGTAGTCAAGTTTCTTCAAGTATATTTTCTTAATTTATTTGATATATGTTCTGCCCATATGGATGACACGTGTTTCGGCGTTTCATTGGCGCCTTTTTCAAATCCGGGCTGAATGCAAGCGTAACATGTAATAAAACAAAACACAAAATATAACATATGAAATAGCATTTTAGCTTATTTTGTAACACATTTAGTAGTTAGAATAGTGACTTAGGCTGTGTAGTATATCCTTTTAGCATTCTCAAATTGCATGAACACCTAAAGGTGCAGCACCTCTTAGTTACCTCAAATGGTTAAAAATAAATTCATTACAGTGACTATGTTAGTTTTTTAAAATTAAATTTGTGCAATCCGAAAAAGAAGTAAGTATGGGATGGCATGGACCTAACAATTTTTGGCTGTCAGAAAAGCATGTAAATTTGTTTTCTTACCCTTATTGAATGTAGTGCGAATCTCCCTTTCCTTATTTCCGGGAATTAGTTTTTAGTTGAAGTGTACCACGGTAGTTCCAGGGTTAAATCCCACCTAGAACAAATTTGGTTGTTCTATTATGCTAACATTAGCCTTTTAACCTTCTATCGGATTGATTCTTTATGCATGATTCCCTGGCATATATTTAGACACATTTTAAACTCTAGTAAGCATGACTAGTTACATCTTTCTCATTGCATTTATGTAAAAAGTGCTATTCATATTTGCAATCCTCCAATCGCATTACATATCCTTGGTCTCATGTATTCTGTTACTCTAGCGGTCACTAGGAATTACTTTTTCAGTTACAATGACTGGTAACCGATTTGCTCCCCATTTGTGTTTACCAAAACACCCTTTTGCGTGAGTTTGAAATCCCAACCAAAATATATTTTGTTTATGCCACTCAAAGAGGGACTAGCAGTCTGTAACTCTTTATGAACAAGGATTTGCCAGAACCAAAACAGGACCCCCGATGCTTGAGGCATGAGCAAGAGAATTTTGTAGGTAAGCGCTTTTAAGGGGTGGAAAGACCACCGCTACAAGCATGCTCAATGTAGAATTCAGCACGCTTGATGCCGAGTGGCATAAACAAAATATATTTTGGTTGGGATTTCAAACTCACGCGAAAGGGTGTTTTGGTAAACACAAATGGGGAGCAAATCGGTTACCAGTCATTGTAACTGAAAAAGTAATTCCTAGTGACCGCTAGAGTAACAGAATGCATGAGACCAAGGATATGTAATGCGATTGGAGGATTGCAAATATGAATAGCACTTTTTACATAAATGCAATGAGAAAGATGTTACTAGTCATGCTTACTAGAGTTTAAAATGTGTCTAAATATATGCCAGGGAATCATGCATAAAGAATCAATCCGATAGAAGGTTAAAAGGCTAATGTTAGCATAATAGAACAACCAAATTTGTTCTAGGTGGGATTTAACCCTGGAACTACCGTGATACACTTCAACTAAAAACTAATTCCCGGAAATAAGGAAAGGGAGATTCGCACTACATTCAATAAGGGTAAGAAAACAAATTTACATGCTTTTCTGACAGCCAAAAATTGTTAGGTCCATGCCATCCCATACTTACTTCTTTTTCGGATTGCACAAATTTAATTTTAAAAAACTAACATAGTCACTGTAATGGATTTATTTTTAACCATTTGAGGTAACTAAGAGGTGCTGCACTTTTAGGTGTTCATGCAATTTGAGAATGCTAAAAGGATATACTACACAGCCTAAGTCACTATTCTAACTACTAAATGTGTTACAAAATAAGCTAAAATGCTATTTCATATGTTATATTTTGTGTTTTGTTTTATTACATGTTACGCTTGCATTCAGCCCGGATTTGAAAAAGGCGCCAATGAAACGCCGAAACACGTGTCATCCATATGGGCAGAACATATATCAAATAAATTAAGAAAATATACTTGAAGAAACTTGACTACGTACTTTTATTCATTTACAACAGAAATTTGGCGCAAAGAGGTGTAGGCACAAACAAACTACTGATAACATAAAAGTAGGACTAACTCTTGAAAATAACTGTCAAGATACTACACTTCAGTAGCAGTTGGAGAAGGGGGTTTAAATGTTACTGTTCAAACAAACACACATTATAATTCATGTATCACTAATTTATCACAAACTACCACTATCTTAATTTGTAAAATGCAGCATTTTGTCTGTGCGAGATTGTGCCATCCTGCCTGCCAGCTATGAGGAGCTACTACCAAAAACCGGGACCACAGCAGTTTCCAATGGGAACATAATCTTGACAAAGGTGGGACAGAGCACAAAATACCGGGACAATCCCGGCAAAACCGGGACGTCTGGTCACCCTAGCTTTCAGCAACGACCTCTTGCCTCTCTGAAATCTGCCTAGCACTTCCTCTCTGAAATCTGCCTAGCACTTAAAAGAAGGTCCAACGACTTGCCCCCTCTCTGCCATTTGGTCGAACTTCGGACTCACTTTTTAAGAAGTTAGTCTGATGTTTGACCTTGTTGAATCACTAACTCAATCTACAGCCCCTCCTATCAAGCCAGCCAATGATGAATCTGCAAAAGCATCTGAACTATCTACATACTCCAGCTTCCTCCAGGGAATGTGGCTCCCAGGACCACTCCCTACTCACAAGGCTCCTTAGCGCGTTCCCGCGGGAATCCCTCGGAGACCATGCCGTAGGTAGTGGTAGATATCAAGCCAGCCAACGATGAATCTGCAAAAGCATCTGAACTATCTCCATACTCCAGCTTCCTCCAGGGAATGTGGCTCCCAAGACCACTTCCCACTCACAAGGCTCCTTAGCGCGTTCCCGCGGGAATCCCTCGGAGACCATGCCGGAGGTAGTGCTAGATATCAAGCCAGCCAACGATGAATCTGCAAAAGCATCTCAACTATCTCCATACTCCAGCTTCCTCCAGGGAATGTGGCTCCCAAGACCACTCCCCACTCACAAGGCTCCTTAGCGCGTTCCCGCGGGAATCCCTCGGAAACCACGCCGGAAGTAGTGGTAGACATCAAGCCAGGCCAAGGTATAGTAACCCGCGAAAGAGCGCTGCTTCTGGAGCGCGCGCTGGCTCTGGATCAGATGGATCACTTTCGCAGCTGTGGCAGGGTGACTTTGATAAATCCAATTTCTCTTTCCCTCCTGCTTTTCTTCCAGGGAGACGTTCTTGACGGCAACCTCCACAGAAGTCAATCCAAGCAGACGGCGTTTGATTTATGGACTCGGCGAGCTCTGCTTCACTTCAGTGCGTCCATCTTGATGACAGCGTGGCCTTCCGACAGATGCATTTTTTTTTTATTTATTTGTTGTTGCTTGTCTGTGAAGGTAGCCTCCACGGGCCCCCTCTCTCTGCATCTCAGGACAGGCGCAATGTGGGAAGGGAGACTCGCACAATTGGCTCCTGTCTGGTGAGAAGCATTGGGAGAAAGATCTGCAGGGGGGCAGTTTGTGTTTGAAAAACCGAGTTCAGGCAGGTCCTGGGAAGGCTTGTGTGGGGGTGGGGTCGGGGTGGGGGCTGCTTAACTTCCGAATGTATATCAGTTTTCCATTTCATGATATGTCCACATGATGTCCCATTTTCATTACATCTACAGTTACCTTTTTCCAGTGGGCTCACATTGGCACACTCCGGTGAAAACACAATCTTTTCACTAGATGTCTTCCCTTTGCGTTGGCACCGAGATTCTACCAGCTCCCAGGGTGACTCTGCATGATGTGGAATGGGTGCCCTGGCAGAGGCAAGGCTTGAAAAAGGCACTGTCTGGTACAGCCCGCTCTCTCCCCGGTGGCCTTTTGAGATAGCGAAGCGGCATGCCGCGACCAGCAAAGTGGCGAGATGTCATTGACTGGTGGCCCACGGAGAAGCTTTTTCCCACTCCAGCAGCACAACCTGCCGCTGCCAGCGGCCTGATATTCCACTGCTCGGAGACGGCACAGGTTTTGGGTCCGTTTTGTGGCGCCTAATTATTGAGACCTCCCCAGCACTCTATGGGCTGCATTGGTGGCTGTCACCTCCCCGACACATGAGACAGTTGATTTCAGGGTGGAGGTCACATTTTTCCAGCAGCCAGTGCCAGAATGTTCCCGAGGTTCATGTAAGTCTGTTCCATTGGCTATCATACCACACGGCACCTTATTTACTAAGTTGCATATCAGATGACCAATTCCTCTCCTATTCCAAGCCATCTGAGCTTCTTAATATCTATCAACCCGTTGCATATGCAAATCTCTGTATTAATCCTCGTGAAATGTAGATCATTTGTTTCCCTACCATGGTGGAATGTAGGTGCTCTATATGGGATTATACTTATCTGTTATATTTATCCAGGGTCCTAAATAACTCCTTTGCTCTACCCAAGGCCCAACCAAGGAACTCTATGTACTCACCCCAGGGTTCAGACACCCTTTGAGGTTGTCCCTCTGGGCACCAGCAGCACAAATCATGCCTCTTCGACACTCACAGCACATCTAGCCGACAAACCCTGCGTGCCCCCCACTCCATTGTCAACCATGCTGAGCCTTAGCCCGCCCTGGGCACTGTTCTCTTACTAGTCCCTTCCTGCATTAAGTAGCAGGAGGCAGCATGCAGGGGAGCAGGCTCCCTTGCAGACCAATGTCCCACTGTCCGCCGCTTGACCTGTCACCTAGTGGCCACGCACGCCCTCAATGATACTAACCTTGTGAAGGCCCTCTGTACCGAGCCGGAGTAGAACGTAATGGGCACCCTTCCTCCTGGAAACTGGATACGGCAGTGGGGGAGGGGGAATGGGTCACAGACAGGAATAAGGGGTTATGTGTGATTTTACCAACCACAATTGCAGAGTGGTACATTTCATTGTGGACAAAATATAGAAACATTTTTTAATTTATTTTTATTTAGGGGCATCTTCCCCCTCGATCCCCCTTTTTTTCTTTACACTAACAGCGCCACTTCAACCCCCTCCCGACCCATTTTAACCTCTTTACACATCTACAATTTATTTATTTAATTAATGTTTGTGGTGTTTTCTGTATTATAGTCCACTCTGAAATGTACCACTCTGTAAGGTTGTAGATATATAGACTGGATACCGAATAAGGGCAGTGATCATACGTGAAGCAGAACATCCAGGCCATTCAAGCAAGCTGCCGCGATTCCAGGTGGCAGGGAGGTGATCTCTGTGCATTGCGCAGCGGAGAAAGGGGCACAACGAGAGCAGAAGCGATGTTCCTTTTGTAGCCAGCCTGCACCCTGCCATGCTCCTGCTGGAGGGTGATGAGAGGTGATGCTACGCTGATGACACTCAACTCATTTTCAGGCTGCCTTCAGCCACCTCCTCTCCCTCTCTCATCTCTGATTGCCTGACTGCCATTCAAGATTGGTGTGCCGCCAATGTTCTTTGTCTGAATGCCAGCAAGACGGAGAGCCTCATCGGCACACCTTCACCATCCTTTCCCCTCACTCTCTGGCTGGCGTCCCTGGGCCCTCCTCCTACCCCCACCTGCGAGGCTAAGAACCTCGGGGTCATCTTTGACTCCACCCTTTCCTTCTCTGCCCACATCTCTGAGGTCTCTAAAAAGTCAAACTTCCTACTGCACCTCTCTTTCCCCCAGAAGCTCAAGGTATCCCAAGCTCGGGTTCTCTCTAGGTTGCACTATTATAACAGCCTCTTTCTAAATCTACCTGCCTCTACTCTCTGCCCTCTGCAACTAATCGAGAACAGGACTGCGAGACTTGTCCTTGGCCTCAAGCCCTGGTATCGTATCTCTCCAGCTCTGAAATCCCTCCATTGGCTCCCAGTGGATGCAAGGATTACATTCAAAACCCTCTGCATTGTCCACAAGGCTTTCTGGGGCCTGGGTCCAAAATACCTTCAGCTATCCCTCTGCAAATACCTCCCCTCTCGAGCTCTTAGCTCCTCTACCTCTAACTTCCTCAGGGTCAGTTGTTTTTCAAAGAAACGAGTTGGGGGTAGATCTCTATCTTCGGCTGGGGCCTCCCTCTGGAACAGCCTCCCTGCCACTCTAAAACTTGAGGAGAACCATCTCTGGTTCCAGAAGCACCTCAAGACCTTCCTCTTTTCTTCTGCCTCTCCCCTGCTGATCTATTCTTTCTTGGCACCGTGCACCTGGCCACCCTCTGTACTCCGGGCCCAGGTACCTGCTCACCCTGCCACCCTCCCACACTGCCTCCGGCCACCCCTTGCACTGGGGTCTGTATCTGTAACCATACAGCCCCCTTCTTTTTCTTCCTGCACTTATCCGACCTACCATGTCTGCTGCCTTAAACCTAGCACTTGCAAATTGCTGGCTGCATTACCACTGTTTGTTGCCTTATTATTTATTTATTATTATTTATCTGTTTCTCCTCTGCTTCGCACTTTCCACTTCTCCCCCTTCCATGCACTTTTCCCCTCCCCCTCTCCCATGCACTTGCACGTTCTCAATGTCACTGGGCCTAGTAAGATCGCTGTTTTGTTCTCCCCTGTTCCCCTCCCTTGCCTTGTCGCGCTCTGAAACACTTGTGTACGAGCGCGATAGAAATAAAATATCAATATCAATATCAATGGCCAAGAGAGTCGACACTACCCTGATGGCACCAGCCAGTTAACATCTACCTTTGAATATATCTGAGCTAAAAGCTTTGAATAGATTCAGCTGTAGGTGTTAGTGAATGCACTCTTCTGGCAAGGGGGTAACAACAGGGCCCCCTGTGAGGCCTCTGTGCAGAGTGAGGCCTGTGCAGTGTGCCGCCCCGCCCCTGTCCCCCCTTACCTCCCTTGTGGTGGCCCAGGCTACGAGTGCACACAAAAAGTGAGTTGGTCATCTGCCCGATGTCAGTGTGTGCCATCAGTCCATATGACCTTTTGGGGACCCATGGGTGACCATGTGAGGCTTGGATCAGTCTTTCCCTGCACCCCACTCACCACCCCCAGCATCATGGATGTTAGGTCTAGGTGCACATTTCATGAAATGGTTCATTGTAAGCTATGGGCAGTTGCTGGGTTAAAGCTGATTATTGTAAAGGTCGAATATGCTCATATCCCTTTGAAGCACCAACACTATGTAGAAAACTGCCAGACATTCAGGGGAGGTTCGGGCTGCGTCGTACTAGGCATTAGTAAAACAATAGAAGTTCCAAATCTGCAGGAAGGAAGGAAGAGAAGGATTGGGCTGGTGGGGAAGCAAAAGCCTCCTTATTGGTCAACAAGTTTGGGTCAGCACCACGATTTAATCCAATTCTGTGCCAAGAAGTATCAGAATAATAATCTAATAGTCCTTTTCACGTGTGTTGACGATTCTTGGATACTGAAAGGAGCCATCTGAGTGTATTCTCATAGTTTGTGCTTCTTTGAGCTAGAGCACCACTGCGGCAGATAAGCCATGCTATTGCACCTGAAAAGCACTTCTGCCACCGTTGCCCACTTCAGGGCACTGCAGCGAAGCAAAGAAGGGCTGTGCGGACATGAGGTACAAGGCGCCAAAAAATACAACAGGGAGGCTGAAGGTGGGACTACCATGTTTTTACTTGTTAATTGCATGTGTAGCACTTAGGACCCATTCAGGTGCAGAACACCATTGGAGTGCTTGGACTTTAGACCCCTGACCCCTAAAATTCTGATCCGTTGCTCACTGAAACTGCTCACTTTTTAGAGCTGTCATGAGCAGGGCATGGACGTCATTTCACCAAAATGCTAGGGCTAGCGGAAGTGACATCACACAGCCCCTGACCGCTGATGACATCACAGGAAGTGATGTCATTTGACCCCACCCCGAAGTGACATCATGGGAAGCGATGGAACACGATCATTCACCCCTTGACAAAACAGGAAGTGGCATCACATAGCATTGGACCTAAGTACACTACGAAAAATATGGTTATGATATCACTATAATGTGATATACAGTTCATACAAGAATGGATCACCATATCTATCCTTAATATCAGCGTGTATAGGCACTTATTACCAAATTACTGTGAACGCAAGCAGACGTCCAAGGCCAAATGGTAATGTGTTATTATATAGCACTTACGCTGAAGCGCTTTAAATAGAACAAGTATACGTACATTATCATCCAACATGTGTTGGTACTGATTTATCAACCTCAGAAGGATGAAAGGCTGAGTTAAGGAATTTAAGAACAGACTAAAATCAGTGACACACCCCGTGAAGTGTGCCTGAAATAATCCTTTAATGAGTCTAGCAATTATTGTATAGAATTCCAGAAAGACAAATTATTTGTTATTCCTATTCTTTCTTATTTAAAGCCACTCCAGAAAGAAAGAGCCGCATGACACTGGCCACAGCCCAAAAGCTTATTTTTTTTTAAAAAAACTTTTTTTTAAAAATCAAGATTTTTTTTTTATATATTTACTATGGTCAAGTAAAGTCATCACGCAGCATGAAGCCAATGCAGCAATGCCTTTTCTATTTTCTAACCCAAAGTGCTGACACCTGCAGGCAGCCTTTGTTACCCCAGTGGTTCGGCTGCACAGGCTGCCTCAGGTGTCAGCGTAGCTGGGACTAGTCAGAGGTGGGCCCTGGTAGGGCTCCGGCTCGGGACCCCTTTTTGGAGACTAGCAGCCCTGGCCCACTTAAAGCACCAGTCTTAATGTAACCTGCATTTTGGCCCGTGTACACGGCTTCTACACATATTCTGTATAAAATGTTTAAAAACGGTGCTTATTCAACTTGCTTGATTTCTATTAGCCGCATAAGCCTTTTTAATGTTCTTCGCTTTTTGCAAACCCAAGTATTGTTCGTGTTTTTAAGCTAGAGCCCTCTGCGCCCCACACCTTCAAGAGGCATATGTTTAGCGCTCACGTATGGTGAAAACCAGACGTGCCCTGTGACTCCTCGAAAAGAACCAATCACGCGGAAGTACACGAGGGCAGAGCAATCTGACTTCAAGATGGATCCCCTTCTGGGAAACAAGTCCCAAGCCGGGCTGCGCTCTTTCCTCTCCAGGATTCCCCAGAAGGCCGCTCACGCCGCCACCTGTTGTGACCGCTTCACCGAGAACAAAAGCAGGATGTGCTTCCGCAGGGGAATACCTCGACCAGCGGTTATGGCCCGCTGTAAAAGGGAGATCCTCAGATCCATCTTGCTGGTGTGGCTGCTATCAAAAAACACCGTGGCCAGAAGGAATGGCGATTAGAGGCGCCGCGTCGTCTCGTTTATTGGACACGCCTAACAAGGACAATAAATCAGCCCAAAAGACCACTATGCTTTTATGGGAAGGGAAATCGGAATTTCCTGGTTTAGACAGTTTATTAGGCGCCATCTTGAACCAAGCTCTGCCTGCTGGTGAACAGGTGCGGCCTTCATTTATAAGAGAACATCGTTGCTTTATCATTGTGGTCTGTAAAAGCGGTTGAGCAACCCCATGCAGCAGTAGACACAGAGGGTGTTTGGCCCGTCCAATCCCACAGGTAATGTCGTTTGGGTACTCGAACGTTCGTGTTTCCATCCATTAGTCCATAGCATGATAGCGGCCATCCAAAGGATCTCTGTGACGAATCGTCGACCTGCAATCATTTTCAACTTTTCCACCTGTACAGGCGGCTGTGGCGAAATGAAACCGGAAGTCAGTGTCACTTTGCAGAGAGCGAAGGCGATGCTTGTGTGAAGTTCATCCTGATCAGATCTTACAGCAGCAGCAGATAAACAAAACCCATTGATGTTTTTCTAGAAATGTGCAGCAAATTTTGAGCGAGTGGGTTTTGGTCTTCCGGAAACAGTCCTTTTTTAGGGCTGTCCTTATTTCATTCAAGTGTCAAACATAATGTTCAAACGGTTCCCAAGAATAGTATGTGTAAATATTTGTCACATCAGTGCATCGTGAATGCCCTTAGGACAGCGTTCCCAAGCATTTCATCATGGAGGCCTAGTTTGCCTTTGGGGTTCTAGTTCAAAAGTGGTGGCGTTCTGTCACCTCTGGCTTCCTCATTTCTACATCGGGCCTGGCTTATAGTAGATGGATGTGGCACAGACGATGACCCCGTTAAACTCTTCTTCCGACCCCTTTGAAGCCCTGATCCATGAACAGGCACAAACTTGAATGGTGGTGTTTCGCGATGATAGACATTGGCCTCTGACCCTGTAATCTACATTCCATGCTTTCTATTGCAAGTCAACCTCTAGTGACTGCACAGACAGAATGTAAATTGCGCATGCGTCATTGGCTGGTCTACTCATTGCATTCGCACAGGAAAGCAAAGCCATTGTTTGTCCCAGAGGTTAAGTCTGCCCGTTAACTAGCATATTTCATGTCCTTGTTTGCTGTCCCCTGGGAACTAAGCTGTACCTCGCTGATGAGGCACCACAAGGTGCGAAACATGCTTGGTTGGGATTGTGTTCCAGTGCAGAGGGAATGTAGCCTAGCAGTGTGGGCTTGGCTCCTACCATTGGTTGAACACCCAAGAGAGATTTGAACATTGTTAGCCCCTTCTGTGGCGGCTCAGATGGCCTCAGAAAATGATGCGATGGAAGCTGGCCACAGAAATTCACCATTCTTCTGCACAATTCAAAGCTTGCCAACAAAACATTGATGTTTAGTGTTTCCATTTCATAGCTATACAATCTGGATGTTCGTGGCCATATCGACGGAAGCACAAGTTGCCAGTGACATTTTGTTTTTTGGGCTCAGGCCTGTAACTTGGGCCCCGGGCCGTTACTAACGATACGGCCCACCGGCTCAGGTCTTATTGCTTAATAATATTGCGTTCATGGCCATTCTATTGAAGGGCACTGTAATAATAGGTTCAGTACCAATGGACGCTTTATGCGCTATGCACTGATCAGCACTGTACTGATGTGCGAAGGGCATTGGATTGGTGGAAACTACTGATGGGCACTGTTCTCAAGAACATTGTGTTGATGGACATTGTACTGTAATAATGAGTTCTGTACTAATCGGCTGTCCACTGATGGGTAGTGTACTGTTGGGCAATGTACTGATGAGCTTCTTTACTGATGGACACTGTACTGATGGACAATATACCAATGGACTTTGTGCTGTTTGGCACTATACGGGCTACCCCAGTACTACTGCAACCAACCTCAATGCACGCTTTATTGGTGCACATAATACTGATTGCACCTTTTTGCTTTGCTTTAAGCGAACAAGAAATGTCCTGGGTTAGATAATGCTACTAGACAAACAAAATATACTTCACAGTGTGCAGATTTATTCTTTTATTAATATACAGGAAAAACAATGCTTGTTTGATCACAACAGAACGTATAATAGATAAGAAATCAGATTTCAAAGGAAACAGTAAGCATTTTACAATGGGGCGAGTTTGAGGGACATTCTGACCAGGTTGTGGAGGGGAGTAAATGGAAATGTTACCAGGGCTAATAGATAAGTGGACATACATAGATTAAGATGGCTTCCGGGTAAAGAAAGCACTAAAGAGAAAAAGTAGTGTGATGTGTTGTGACCAGACTGAAAGACGCTACTTCTCAGAGCTATGGAAGTGACGGGCCACTGCTACCATGGGCCTTTTACTAGCTAGCAAAAGGCCACTGTGCTTATGCTGCAATGAAAGAAACTGCATTACTGGTCAGTTAAATTTACTGAGGAAATGAGCGGTCAGTGTTTACCTGGCTTCAGGTAATGGACTCCATTTATATATTAAAGTTCTCAGATGTCAAATGATCACCAGTGTTTGATCAACGCAGAGCAAGCTAAATGTGAAGCTCAATTATTTATTGGAAAATGGATGTCCAAGTTCTTAAACTTTCCCATCATGTATTGAAAATGGGCACCGAGTGTCTCACTGTATCAGTGATTTAAGTTAGGCAGCCATCTTTTTCAAAGTTTGTTGAAAAACGGTTCGATGTTCCTGTGTCAGACCTTTTTCGACTAAAAAGAGTGGGCAGTGTGTTCCTTTTTGATGGTCTCTGACACGCACTTACATCCATCATGCATTCTATGTATTTAAGAGTGTATGGACATACAACAATAAACACCCTTGGCGGACGCCATTTTATTTATGTTACTGCCCAACGTGAATGAATAGAGCGATTCTCTTACTCTAAAAGGCAACGCATATTTTTTTCCAAATAAAGATGAGAGAATATGTAGCCTTTCCTAGTTTATAGGAAGCTATTGAGGAGTTGTGACCATATTTCAGGATTACGACTGGTCCCGGCCGATGAAAAGGTGTGGATGGAATCTGTGACACAAGAAGGCAGTCAACAGGGAGAGCGAGACACTGAGTAAATGATGTGAACAAAGAACGTGAGTGTGGAAAATATAAAGTAGGTGGGGGAAAGGGTTGTTGCCCTGTGGAAGTAAATGAAAGGCAGTCAGACATGAGTTAGATGAATGATGGCTGGAAAAGTAGAAATGTAGCATTGGCGATGCAAGGGTAGGAGAGTACCTGTAATCAGAAACACAGAATGTCCTTCTTATGTCTATAAACTGTAAATAAATAAATAAATCAGCCCCGTCTACTTGATTTTAAATTGGTTGTAACTTTAACCATTCAAGACATTTCTCTCCCAAGAACTCTCCAGCGTTGTCTCCTACCCGCACTGCCACGGGTCCCCGTAGGCTCGGGTGAAACCTCTCTTCCATGGCCGCAGGTGCGCTAGGCATGATTTGGCCTCCTTTGTCATGATATACTATGTAGGAAATGGCAAGAATGATCAAAGAGCACGCCTTGTCGCATCTCACCAAGACTTGAAGAGCATCCGTGTATCACTTGTAGATCCCTCCGACAGGGTGAAGAGGATCTTCCCAACGGTTTTAAGAATGAACACAGTCAAATTCAGAAGGATATTGAATCTCAAACCAGGAGATTCCTGGAGCCGGAATCACAAGCTCTATTCAGTCGCAGAGAGCTTCCTCATTTTGCTGTGAAAAGGGATTTGAAACGTTTTTTTGTTGTTGTTGATAGCTCTTTATTATATTAATAAAAAGCAAGAACAGTTAACATAACGGCAGCGTGAGCATCACAACACATACCTCATCAGATAGGGATCTGATTTTTTTTTAAGTGATCTAAATTACCAAGTGGTTTGTACCCCGGTCCCGCCAGTGCAGACAAGGTCCCTACAGTTCATTTTGGATACACATCTGACTTTGAAAGATAGCGTGTGCGTTATCTGCATCCCGGTCACACAGCTACCATCTGTTCTGGCTGATCATACGTCCTAATGTCGTTCCTGCTGCTGACTTGCGCACTGATACCCACATATGATCTTGCTTGAACTCAGGGAATGTGGCACTGGCCGGTGTTGGCTGGGCCACTCAAGTCCCCCTGTTACCGCTCTGAATGGTGGCTCATGCTGCAGCCAGGCCTGGGAGCACAAGCTGCACACTCACTCCTAGTAAAGTTAGGATGAGTTAGTATTGGGTAACCCTGAACCAAGCCTATTAATTGTAACCAAGACAAACTCATGCAACAGCGCCTTGATGCCTCTGGGCTGTAGTGCGCTTTACAAATCCAAATAAATAAATAAAGAGTGTGCAGCCTCAAATCCGGCAGCTGCCACGATATAATTGATTCTTCCTCAAGAGAACTCGGTGGCAGCCCTTGCACTTTTTCCATGGTTTTCTGCTGGATTCCACCAACAGCATCTTCTATCTCGTCCACATTATTGCTCGCGGTCATGCCACACAACTTCAAGGGGTCTTGCCTATGGCCACGCTGAAACCGTGATTGGGAATGCTACGGCATATGAATTAAGCTTTATTCTTAGCCTCATGGCCAAGATGGGCAATTTGGCTGAGGGCTTTCAGTTAATCAGAGGAATGGGACCGAAACAGATCTTCAAAGGGACAAGCACTGGTTCCATCAGAGAGTCAAGGAAATGCAGATGATGACAAATCAAAGCCCGGTCGTGCAGAGGATGCATGTCGGTGAAGACAATAATTGTGTGTACCTGGAAATCTGCCAATTGCCTGCACACTGAGGCTTGGATCCAAGACCTAATGACTTTGTCCACTTTTGAAGGGGTCATCTCTAAAAACAGAGAAGATCTGGATGCATTCCAAGGAATCTGGGCTCCATTCTCAGAATCATAAGCCTAACCCGTGTGAAATCCTACCGCCCGGCTTTCGCCCCTTTCACTGGACACTTGGTGGCATGCAATGGAATCATACCACTCCCTCCCACATCTGCTTACTGTGTTTCCCGAAAGCTTCTCAACCAGGAGATGAACGCATACCGCCCTTTTTTGAATGAAGTGCCTGACCTTTTCAACTGATGTATTGTTTCATTGCGTGCTTATATGTTGTGTAATGTGTTATGTTATACCAATACAAAGTGTTCTTTGAATGACCCGTGCCCCCCAAGCCCCACAAAAAGTACAAATACGGTGATGGCAAGGAGGAGTAACAAGGATCAGCTTTTGAGAATTGGGTGAAGGATCATGGGGCATCCAGTGAACTGTTAACAGGCAGATTCTTTAAGATAGCTCTGTGGTTGAGCCACGGATAACAGGCGCCATTCAGGATAAGGTAGACTAAACCCTTGACACATACGGGGACGATGAATCGAGTATCACTGAGTTAGGAAGCCTTTGCAACTATTGTTTGGCCAATTCAGTTTGCGATTTAGCGCTATGCAGACAAACATCTATGTCATAACTTAAAGTGTGATTAACTGAAATAAATTGAGAGGTTTGGCTTGTTTTCATTCAACTGACATGAAATGTCCTCTTTAGCAATAATGGCACTTGAACGCTACCCGTTGCGCCCATTTAATTTCATTTACTAAAAGTAGCGGCATGTTGGCATGCAAAGTGTGAATTGTTATGCTGTGTTGCCCATCCACTTGCTGTGCCACTCCACAACAACAGTCGTGCAACTACAAAGATATATTGATGTATTTAAAGACTCAAGGTTCCCAAAAATGTGCGTTGCACCCCCTTTCATCCAGCACTTCTGCATTCTAAACCAGAGGCCTCCAGGCTGTATTGTGCTGCCACACAAAGCATATCGCTCTGCAGCAAGAACATGCGGTGTTGAGCTCCAGGACACCGCCGAGTTGCTTAAATATAGCTGCAAGCCCGAGGGAGGCTGGAAAAACACATTTCATGTTCAATCCCAGGGCTAATCACTCATAGTCGCTGTGAGAAGCAGCTTTCGAAGAAATGAAATGCACGTAAATCCCATTGCCTGACACTCACGGTGCGACAGCACTGAGGAGAAATGCGCCCTGTGCCACTGACACTGTACTAAGTGAAGAAACAAAATGGCGAACCGTCTAACGCAGGTGGGCCATGTTGGAAAAGAGCAGGCATCCAGTCACACAAACACAGTTTATCTATGCCATTCTATAAGAACCTTCATGAAAAGCTGGTTCACCAACGCACAGTGCAGAGCAAAGCAGCAGACCCACAAACAGCCAACACTCAGTGCTTGCAGGCTCAATTTCTTGTCAGAGAGCAATAGGATTCTAGGAACGTTTTCGTTCGGTTCACGTGCATGCATATAAAGGGACATATTAAACACCACCCAAAAACATCTCAGCTCTTCATTCTTCATGTTTTGCTAAGTAACACCCTTTTCTGCCCAAGATGCAGCAAAGAATGAAGGGCATTCTATAATTCTGCAGCCTACTAGGTAATGAAAGTGAGGAAGGACTCTCGGATAGCTGTGATGTCAGCACCAGCCATGGACGCAGTGAAGTCAATGATTGCGGCAAACTTAACCTAAATGCACAGAGGCAGTCACGCGCTCTAGCGGGGCGGAGCTCTACGAATGACTTGGAGAAGAGCAGCTCTAAAACAGAAACATGCCCAGTTCATGACATGGTCCAGGGAAAGGAAGGAGTTCAGAAACACTTCTAAGAGGTTTCTACAGCTGCCAAAGCCCTTGCTATCTTCAACTGGTTGGTGGCAATGCTCTACTCGCCTTAGTCCCAGATGCCACCTTGGGCCCTCAGAAAGTCGTCCAGCAAGCTGCAGCACACCTCATCGCAGGAATAAAAAAAATTCAACCACATCACCCCCATGCCCCTAGAGCCGCACTGGCAACTCATTCAAGCGTGCATCATGTTCAAGATTGCCTGCATCACCTACAAAGAGTGACAACCAAACCACCAATCCACTCAGCATCTCCGGAGGCCAGATCAAGTGAAGGATAGCCGCACCGGTGTGGTCTGCACGTTGATAGAATACGGGACCAACCTGTGGCACAAAGGGTTAGGGGGCACACGCGACTTAGTGAGAAGAGACGAAGGCCATGTGTGTTGGAGCGAAGGCATGGGAATGTTTCAAGGTGGGCGATTTGAGGTTGGGAGGGGTCACTGCGCAGTGAATGTTACTAGGAACTGGGAAGCAATGCAAACGTTCCACGGAGGAAGGACAGCATTGCTGTTGTTTCATGGAGGGATCATCCTTTGCATCCTGCCCACGGTATGCTAAATGTATAGTTGAATTATTTTGGAGGAAAGCGCTAAACACCATGTTGTTGTAGTGATATCATAACACTATAGGAGAGGTATGGAATGAAGAGGGTTCAGAAGTGGGGTCATCATTCCAAAGCGTGGATTGGATTCCTACTACAGTAAGCAAGGACGTAGTTCCTCCCTGCCAGATCTTGGTCCACCCCAATGGAAGGACTGCAGGCCCAAGAATCAATGCATGATATATGACAGGTTATTCATAACGCACTTAATACCCAGAGGTTTCTAAGCGCGGACCCAGGGATCGAACCTGTGGTGCTCTGTGTCGGCTTGCTTCCAAGGTTAGAAGGTTCAGTAGTTGATCTGAGAATTACAGCTGGTTAGTTGGTGGGTGAGGAAAATGCCAGAGAGGTTACCTGGGATGTGACTATTCTGTGCCTTGTCGACTGGACACATGTTTAAATGGGGCATGTTCCCTTACTGGGAGCAAATGCTGTGCCGGTGAGTTAGAAGGACAAAGGTTAGGCTTACTATGACACCATGGTTGTAGATGATGTGGCGTCTACTCTGCAGAAGCCCTCTGTAGATACCATTGCAACAGCCTTGCCAGGATGGGGGGCTTGTGAGGCGCAGTGCAATGTTGTTCCAAGTCACAGGGATGGGAGGGTGTCTCTTGGTGAGCAAGGGGAATTATACAGGAGCTGCATTCTGTTGCGCTGTGAACAAGTGGCGACTTTCAAATAGCTCGCCTAGGGTGAAGACTTTTGATGCAGGCATTGGGGAAGGGGAGGGCAAGTTGGGTTGTGCACTAGGAAGACATGAAGAGGCCAAAGGCCCCATGACTCTGACCAGGGCCGGCCTTAGGACAGGGACGCTTGAGGGCCATTAGCACCCCGCCACACCAGCGTGGTGGGAGAAGGCGTGGCAGGCACCCTATTGAAATTAAATGCGCCATGCTCTCAGGAGCGGGATGCATTTAACAACAATAGGGCGCTGATGCTTTCGCACCGGCGACTATTGAAAAACGTGGCACCCCATAAACCCTGCATGACTAGGGGCGCGGCAGGGCACCAGATTTTGGTTTTGCTGCCCGGGGCGTTGCCGCCACTAACGCCAGCCCTGACTCTGACACTTAGGGCTCCGTGCAGCCAGTTGTGCTGCATCCGCTGTTGAACTCCCATGAGGCCGTTTCCGCGATGCTGGTGCGCCTCAGCTCCTTCCTCCAGTTTCAGGCGCAGCACTTATTTCCCTTACTTGCAATTCCAGTCATTTGATTATTTGACAACTACCGGGCTGCCATTTACAGTATCCTGTGACCGCAGATCTGAAGAATACAGCATGTTTTAAGCTGTGCGTAAACGTGTACGCGCAGAAAGTTACATTGCCGGGTTACCGTGAAGAAAAAAAAGCTCAGAAACTGGCGTGTCGGTCAGCAAACTGTCAGGAAAAGCCGTATCCGGTGAGGGCTGACCAGTGAGCAGTTGTCAGAAGCGGTAAAGCTGAGGATTGCTCTGGTGTCATGCGTGCAGCCGTCTCTGCAGTGTGTGCTGAGCGCTGTTAAAAGCATATAGAGCCATTAGACAAGGAGCTGAAGGAATTACCTCAGACTCTGAGAAATGCGCCATAACGGGCGGCTCGTGTCAGAAAGATTAACCATCCGATTTGGCGCCAGTCACTGCCGGGCTTTTGAGTTATGCCTCAGGCTTACACCGGGTTTAGCGCAGTTCTGCATAAAGGCAACATTCGAACAACGTTCCCAGCAGGAGGTCCCAGAAGAATTTTGTAGCGAAGTTGAAAGCCTTCCCCATACAGAACCAAATGTTGAAGCCGGCACTTCTATGCGACGTCCCAGCCTATGCACCGATCTGGCAGCAAAAGCACACATTTCATTCAAGTTAGCCATGGCGTTGCAAGGGTGGGATAAGAGGGCTCTTGCCTTTTGGTTGTAGCCTCGGATAGAAGCTCAGGGGCTACAACCAAAACGCTGGCTAGCCCAGAGTCTCCACATTAGTGTAGCCCCGGATCTTTTCCAGACCTAGCAACAGCCCTGCCATGGAGGAGTGAGTCAACGGAGCAAGCGACTGATAGGCAGAAGTGCAGGTGTTGCACCTGAGAGTGATTGGCAGTCCACGACAGGCATGAAAGATATTAGGCCCAGGTACCCCCAGCACCTAGCATGTAGAAACAACCAAAAGCAGCAGGACTAGTAGCATGCCAGTTGCCACCCAACAAGCGCTGCAGTACACAGGCATGACTATTAAAACATCAATACAAATGAGTAAATACAGCAGGGATTTCCTCAGCCAAGCACTGGGGCCTTAGTAATCAGGCTCGCACTGGCCGATAGGGCTAAGCACAAAGGGCCGGGCCAGCGTGCTTATTGTTTGGTCCGAAGTGGACCTGTTTAATGTCCTTATAGGGATATATACATATCGTGCTCCACTGCCATTTGCATGGCCTCCAGGTGGTTTGGTGGACCTAAACATGAGGGCAATAAGTGAGGTTAGTGGGGAGAGAGGAGAAAGCAGGATAGCTTTGTTGTTGTGTTGATGCGTGCAGAACGGAAGTCCCGGAGCTCTGCATGCAGGTCACAGTGTTCTGTGCCAAGAACATATAGACATTTCTATCTGAAGGGGAGCCTTGTGTGTCCTTGGTGTTAAGTTGCCTTGGCCCACAATATCATGTGTAAGTTGTTTGCAGAAGTGTAGTGTTCTGATGTCTGATGCCTTTTGGTAAGGGTGTTGACTTGCCTTGTGTGGATGGCTTAATTTGTATGCATTTCTGTATTAGAACTTTAAATCTGACCATGTAAGTGCAGGGAGCAGACATAAATCCAATGCACAGTCATACCGAGGCACAGACCTCAACTGACAGCACTGAACTACTGTTAAAAGATGCCAGCCCAAATGCTGGCTACCCACACTCGGTATAGCACTCTGGTCCTCCCAGGCTAGGTATGCACTTTAGAGAATAAAATGGACCTTGAAGGGAAGGTGGTGGATAGAGCAAACACACCTGAAACCACTAAGCAGATCATACGATGGCATAGCAAGGCATAGAAGTTAAAGAAACACTTTAAAAAGGCCTCATAAGGCAAACTATCGGATATCCTCACTGTGCTCCAAACAGTGCCCTCTGCCCAAAGGTCCCATTTCACTTTCTACCATTGCTGCTATCAGAGCCTGTCTCCTTCGTCTCTCTCTCTCTCTATCTCTCTCTTTCTCTCTCTCTCTCTCTCTCTCTCTCTCTCTCTCTCTCTCTCTCTCCCCCACCTTTTCTCTCTCTTTCTGTCCCTCAGATATAGAAACACTGCAGCACAAGGATCTGGGAATTGATTTGCAGATGAGGCAAGTGGGCAGTCTGGAGACCCTACACATGACCATAAGCTATGGTATGGTATGGAAACTTGAAGAGCGCAAACTCTGACCCAAAGTGTATCCTGGCGCTAAGCAAGAAAGAAAGAAAAAATAGAGAGTGAAAAAGAAAACCAGGTCAGTAAAAAGTAAGCAGCATGGTAGCAAAGTACAATATGGGAATAAGAATGTTTGAAGTAATTTCTTAAAGGCTAAGTGATCTTTGATTGCCCAAAGAAACGTTGGGAGGCTATTCCAGAGTTTTGGTGCAAGAACTGAGATGGCACATCCTTCCACCATACTCGGGGTATAATCAAAAAGAGGCTGTCAGCCTTTCCTGAAGATACATGGCACCTTTGCCACAGTAGGCCTGATGTACCAAGCGTAGGGTCATAAACTTGATTCTACACAGTCAACTGGCAGCCAATGAAGTTTCCTAAGGAGCGGGAAGCAGACGCTGATCTGGGTGAACTAGTCACCAACCACGCGGACGAAATTCTGGAAAACCTGGAGACGGCTAATATGGTATTCGGGCTGTGCCAACAATGTAGCATTATAGTAATCAATTACACCAAAAATGGATGCCAAAATCAAAGGGGCACGAAGTCCATAGGGGAAGAAAGGAAGACATTTCCATAACATTTTTATAATCATATGGCCAGCACTGCATCTGGCAGTAACCTGTAGTGTTGGAGACAAGGACTCTGAGATTTTTATACCCGGGTTTTTTACTGATTTAACCGGTCAGGGTAAAGGACCGAGTTTTTGGACAGAGTGACGAAGAGGAAAACTTTGGTCTTAGCCCCGTTTAGTTTGAGCCAGTTAGGATTCATCCACTAATAGTAGATAAACAGTTTCCGATACAGGAAGCAGGCACACTAGGGTCCTGCTCAATACGAAAAGCCAATTGAGTGTCGTCTGCGTATGAGTGAAATATACAGCCAAAAGACTGGATGATGGACATCAAAGGTTAAATGTATATGTTGAACAGGATGGGTGAAAAGGCAGAATGCTAAGGCTTATGGGAGGCAAGAACTATAGGTTTGGAGAAGCGGTTATTTGAGATACGCAGGCCTCGGGCACCCATTTCAACTTCCTCAGTATGTAGTCTGGCATAGTACAGCTGATAGTGTTGACCACTTTTACTGGCCAAATGGGCTTTAAAATGCACTATTTTCACAAAGTAACACATTGCCATTTACGACTGTGGGACACTGTGGTCTATTTTGTGTCCCAGATCAATGGTGTTAGTGATCAAAGTCCGATCAGTGATGGCTTTTGCTTACATGAGCTAAGGTGTTCTGTTCTCAGCCCCCTCATCACTCTGGAGTCATTACATTGAGCACCAGTAAATAGTTAATAACGTGTTATTACACCATTTAAAAGCTGCCGAATCCATCATGAAGCACTATATAAAAAGTGATATCTCCATTCAATACTTTGAACATGACATTGCTTTAAGAAGCATTGTTGGGAAGGGACGGGCAGACTGACTTGTTAGTGGGGCAAGGAAGGTCAGTAGCCCGGCTCAAGAGTTTAGGAAGGAACCAGGTTCAGTGGCATGCGCTGGTGGGAATGAAAGGCGGAGAGCTGTGGGATGGAGAATGGCAGATGACGCAGCTTGTGGGCCTGGAGAGCCTGGTAATTAGGAGCTGTAGTGGAGTGAAGGAAGTGGACTGGAAGGATGTCCAGGGTAAGGATTGGGCTGTGGAAGGACAGGACATTAAGATGAGGGGGACAGAGACTACAGGGTACTGATAAGATACTGGAAGCGCAGGGGCGCACGACACGAGGAGGGAGTCAGGGAGATGTTGCAGGGAAGGGGACATAAAAAGTGCATGGCAGTTTGACAGCTCATGTTGAAGTGCCTAAGCTGCCAAGTGGCGCTAAAAAGGTTAAGGTAGCCTGCAAACAAATCAAATAAAAGCAAGAAGAGCCATTGCAGGAATGTCCCCCCAACCCCCATCCAAAATGCATTTAAACCAAAACATTATACTTTAAATAAAAAAGACATCTTAACCGAGGGAAATACACATTTAAAAGAAAAAAAACAGATTATTTGATGATAGAACTGGGGCAATGCAAATATTGCAGATAAATAAAAACAAAGGAATCAACAAACAACTTTTCATACAAGTTCAGAATGAGGGGTTGGGAAGAAAAAAAATAAGACTGAACAATCAATTGACTTTCCAAGACAAATTAGAACAAACTCTTGGAACAAAAAAAAAGCAAAGCACAGAAGGCCATTGACTTTTCTCAAACCTATTGCCCGATCTTCGGCAGAGGTGTTGCTGGCCTCTGCCTCTCCTGGCAGCAAGTATGCCACAGTGAACCATGATTTCTCAAGAAACAACCTTTATCTTAACAGTGAGACTTTTCTGTCCAATCAGGGCCCAGTTGCCAGTGCTTGGGAGGATCTCTCATAAGTCGGTCTATAATATTGAATTTAGTAGATCTCGTAGAGAAAGCAGCATTACTGGCAGAACTGCCTTAAACAACTTGAAGAATGTCCTTTTTGATACCAAACACTTCGATGTATCTGCACAAAAACGGTATTTAAAACAATCTCTGCATAAACGGTTTCCTTTTAATGGCATTTCTTCACTAAGCCACATTTCTTCCAGCATAGCAGGCATTTTAGGAACAAATAGCCTCCCAACGCCAGAGTGCGCAGTGTGTACGACCAAACAAGTGAGATGTAGGGATCTTTGGAATCTCATTATGGATGCAGTAGAGAGTGGAGATCGATCAAGTCAGATCCTTCCGCAACCAGGGGGCAATGCAGGAGGCTCCTATGAAATCTCATTGAGTGACCATCATATGATTTTTGTGGCAACCCGTTCGTAGCCAGAGGGAACCTACCCATGGCCACACTCTTCCAGTGAAGGGTGTCCGTCCAAGGCAGGCTGTTCGGGACCAACAAGGGATAGTAAGTGCAACTCTGTCATGAACAGGGGCGTTTCTGCAGTTGGCTTTTTTCCTTTCCGTGGGTGATTGGACTTCATGATCTGGTTGTAATTTGAACAAAGCTTCCACTGCAACGTATAAGGTAGACTTCAATGTTGTTAAAATAAGGATTTCATGACCAACCTAAGAATGCATTCTGAGATTAGTGTCATGGAGTCCCCCACAATTCCTTTTGCCATAGTTTGAATAGGAAAATACCTGGCACGTAGACAGTAAATGTAGACTACAATTTGTGTTTTAAGAAGATATTTGGCTGAGGGACGGAATTACTATTCTCTTCATACAGAGTGTCGTGCTTTTTCACCCGGGTCTCATTAGCTGCCACCCCCTTGATGATGTCTTTGCCAGATGACCCGAGCCAAGAGGAAGGTGAGCCTGTTTTTCATCAAAAGAAGGTAAAAAAGTTAGGTTTTGGTCTCAGAGGAAGCCCATGAGAGGTTTCAAATTATTATTAAAAAAGAGGAGACAAGCAAGACCCTGGTTGAACCCTGCACTGAATACATTAGACAATCTCCTAGCGTCATTCCCTGACAGGCACCATTCTAGGCAATCCCAGAGGCCACAGGCACCGACTAACCTCTGAAGCAAAATGGCGTCATTTACCGTGCCATGCGCGATTAAAATACCAAACTGGACCTGCGTAGAGCATCTGCAGTGTTAAGAAGATTGTCTAGCACTGACTTCCTGGCAGTGTCTCTCTGAAACAGCCGGATGCAGCTCGCAAAACCTTAATTCAAGAGATCAGAATGGACTCTTTCGCTCAAGATTTTAGAAACATGGGTAATGCCAGCAAACATCAATAGTTACTCAAATCATCACCTGCATTCAGAGTTCTGGGCAGAACCTGTGGGCAAATTGTGAGGAGTGGGCAGAATCCATCCTTTTGGTTTTCCGCTGACATAGTATTGGCCGCTGTGCAAAATAATAAGATATTAGTCCATATGAAAGAGCCAGACATGTAGCTCCACCCATGCCCTGGTGCTTGCCATACGTTGTGCCCCCACAAAGCCCATCAAAGGCTCACTAAGTGCAGGAAGTAATAGTGCTTCGTTTTTTCAAGCTCCAGCCATGAGCCCACTACTCCACCCACTACACATAGAGAAATGCTATATGTAGTAGGACCTGAGAGGAATGTTTAACACACAACATATCTACAACTTGCAGGCCGATGCCTGCACCCAACGTCCATAAGAAAAACATGAAAAGTCTTTATTAAACTTGAATTTAATATTTTAAGTTGATGGAAGGAACAGGCCGACACTTTGTGGCTTTTGGGGATGGGGAGGCCCGAGCAGGCCTGTGTATCCGATCTAATTATACATAATCTGCCCATACACTGTTCCCCTTCAGAAACAGAAATATAGCACTTACTAGAGTGCCAGCAAGTCACCTTACAACAAATCCACAAATCCAAAAAGATTCCTGCTGCACTGTCAGCATGACTTAAACAATATTAAAATAAGTATTCATATTTTACTTTTATTTAGATTAATACAAGGGAGGTTCGCTCTGCCAGAGGGAGGGTGTCTCATTAATATGGCCCTAAATAATAAAGAAAAGCGAAATATATCTTTTGTGATAATATATTAGAGTCGGAGGTGCGGGGGGGTCCTCTACAGCTCTGCAGGAAGTGGGGCATGTGTACAGCTCTCCCTGGCTCAAACTGCAAGTTGTCGTGAGTGTTCAAAACACACAAAAGTTGAGTGAACCTGAATGGGCTTCAAGTTTGATCCATGAAAGCTCAGAAAGGAGAATAGCCTGAGGACTCTTCCAATGATATTCCCAATGAGAACCGGTGTCAAATAACTCCGGGATCTGTCATTAACCTGTAACGGTGGTCAGCTGACCGGAAGCTGCGGCAGGATTGGCAGGTGTGCGCATGTCAAGAGCCTCCAAGTCCTGGATGGAGGGGAAAGGTGGACATGATGATATTCTGAGCCTCCCTCCGCTTCCCAAATGCAGTCAGGATTCTTGATGCGGTGCTTCAGCGTGCATCATGCGTAGCACCTTGCCGTTACAAGGAGGCCGAAGGATGTCACCGGAGCGGTGGGAGGGGCAATGTTTTCCTAGGCACCCTTCCCTGGTAGTAATTGATCAGCCGATATGCTGCAAGGATGGTGCTCAGTTAACACACACATGTGATTTGTCCCTGAAAGGAATCAATCTACGTTATGCTGAATATGAATATATTGCGCTTAACTCTGCCCCGAAGCTGTATCAAAGTTCTATGGGGGAGAAGGAGAGAGGAACGAGAGGGTTGTGGCCATAACTGCAATAAGGAGAGGCAGGGTTGTTGCTAGGTCTGGAAAAGATTTGGGGCTATGCTAATGTCGAGACTGTCGGGACTCTGTCCGGGAATACAACCAAAAGACCCAAGGCAATAGCCCTCTCAGCTCCCCTAGCAACGCCTCTGAGGAGAGGAAATGGAGCCTGGTTCAAGCTATTTGAAAGTATGTTGGACTGCTTGCATTTCACTTAACATGGCCATAAACCTGCTTCAAAGTTCTGTATGAAAAATAGAGAGATTTAGGTAAGCTAGTGATGCAGTAGTGTCAAAGAGGTATGGACAAGGTGAGCGTGAAGAAGTCAGGGTAACATCCAACCAGGTTATTAACTTCGATATGGGCCACACAGCAGCACTGGTGGCACAACACCCCTAGTAATTGCCAACTCACTTGACACGGATGAATCCAAAAAGCAGTCAGTCCAGGCAGGTGAACTTCATGGATCTAAGGACAGGTTCAAGTGAGGGTTGGCCTCTGCCTGGATCTTCTCTGGTTGTAATGCCCGGAACCCGCCGGCCTGGATGCTCTTGCATTCTGCAGGAGCACATGTTGTAGCAGGATGGACCCACCTTGAGCCGGTGCTGGAGTACTCAAGGAGCTGTTCCCCCATTCCCACAAGATTTGCCAAAGTGGCAGATGCCTTATTCTATTAAAGCGGGGTCGCAAGGAAAGCTCAGGGCACACAGGTTCTTCAAGTCAGATTTACTATAGAAATCCTCTTCCAGAGGAGGGCAGAGTGTACTTTACATTTCTAAACTGTTGTAGAGAAAGGGAATGCCACATTCTGAAAGCATGTTTTGGTTTAGCTTCAGAGATGAATAGGGCTTTTTATTGGTTGGAGGGACTGCAGAACCCGTGTTTAGGGAAACACAAGACTGTTGATGTTTGTAGGTGTAGGTGGGCATTTGAGAGGCCAATCCGACAGACACACTCCCCCAGCCTCCCTG
Source organism: Ambystoma mexicanum (assembly GCF_040938575.1). Taxonomy (NCBI): domain Eukaryota; kingdom Metazoa; phylum Chordata; class Amphibia; order Caudata; family Ambystomatidae; genus Ambystoma; species Ambystoma mexicanum. Next base: position 387,324,508 of record NC_090937.1, read on the forward strand.
CCCCATTGATTCTTAGCTTCAATATGTGTGCATGGTGACGGACCATAGGGTAATTACACAAGTCCCACAGGAAGGCCCATTATGATTTGAGAGCCACACCCACCATAGCCACATATATATGAAGTTGAAAGCATATGTCTGAGTGAGGAATTTGACCATCCACATGATGGGTGTGTGCTCAATTGGACTTTTTTGAAATGTTTAAATAAATGGAATGATGGTAGACCAAGCACAGGAAAATGTGTGGGGCTGATCCACACACGTTTTCCTATGCTCACACCATGACAAAGCATAGACCTGTGTACTCCACGCTGGACAATGCCTACAGGCACCGTCTTCCCCTATCATATTTAGTTTGAATGTGACAGCTGAGGAATGCACAAAGTCATCTCCAGGACGGGGGGGGGGACCACCCTTGTCCCTGCAGTGGTTAGCCTGATTAACTGACAAAGGTTCCATGGATCTGCCCTGCTCTTTTGTTTGGCCCTGCAGCTGGTAGCAGCGATTATCATACCAACAGGGAGTATTTCAAAGAAGCTCACATGAGGCCTGGATGCAGAGAATAACAAAGGAAGCAGGAAACCCAACAACCTTTCATATGCAACTGTGTCATCCTGAAGCCAGCTCCCTCCTCTCAGTATTGATGGCAGAGAACTGTCATGTCTGTGGCTGTTGTTTACATTATGTCACCCCGCTAGGGGGACTTACTTCATAACGTACAGGTATGTGGTTTGCAGGAGCCAGAGAGTCTGGTTTCGCTGCAGCTTCAAGGGAGACCTGCCACATCAGTCTGGAACCATAGAGAGATCCATTAACCAGCGATACTCTTTGATCAGCAACTGACAGGAAGATGGGCGGGGCTTAGTATAACAAGGGAGTGTGGCCAGAGCTCTTTCTGTTGAGAGAAGGTTTCAGCCATTTTAGTTGTGGGGCACACCTTGTTCCTGTTTTCTCTCCTTTACCTTTCCTGTTGCAAAGCACTCTGGTGTCAGACTTCGCCCTTGGAAGCTGTGGCAAGCTTGGAAGCACAGACGGCATTGCCTGAATTGGAGTTCCGGTCTAGTCTTCCACCAAGATGGCCGCCATTTGTTTATAACAAAGCCACGCCCCCCTGCACAGCGCGTTGTGTCTGTCCATTCTCCTCTGGACCGCGCTGCTGTGAAGTTCACAGTTTATTCCCTTCTGTGTATCCTCTTACCGGCTTTTGGCCAGTCATTCTCCTTCAGCCCTTGTTTCTGCCTTTGATAGGTCCTTGGCTTCTGTCCACCTTCGTTCTACAGGCACAGCTTTTAACCGATGCGTTCTGCTTTACTTACTTCTTGACTATTCTTCTTTTATCGCTCCTGCGTATCACTCTTATTTCCGCGTGGCGTTTACCATCGCTTTCTGCTAATTTCTGCTATCCTGTCTCTATCTACTCCATGCTCTAGCACCTCACTCTACTTGTCCTAATCTATCGCTTTCGGCTACCTTACTGCTATTCTGTTTCTATCTACTCGGCGCTCTGGCACCTCACTCTATTTGTCTAAAATCCATTGCATTCAGCTCACTTATAGCCATTCTACCTGTCGTTACTCTGCGCTCTGGCATCTCATTCTATTTCTCTTAGCTCCTCACTCTTAGCTACTTACCTTTATCTTCGCTCTCTCTGGTCCGCCTTCTGGTACCGCTCTCCTTGAGTCTTCGTGTCGCTGCGCTCTCTTACGCACTTGTGAAAATTCTGCAACATATTCACTTTCCATCTCAGGAAGTTACCTTTCTGGTTTCTTACCTTCTTGCAACCGGACAGCTCCCGGGCCTTTCATCTAGTAAGGCTATTCGCCTATCTACATCAAGGAGTGATCATCTTTCCGTTATCCACCTATTTGGCTCTCCTTCCTTCGCCCGACCCGGACCTTTAGTGTTCTTCAGGCTTTCTTCAGATTCTTCATTTCAGTACACATCTTCCCTCTAAGACTTCCTTCTGTATCAGCTGCTTGGGGCACCCTACAGACTTCATCTCCTAGGGTTTTTTCTTGCTTCGGCTTTTTACCTGGTCTGGGGTTTGGCTCCTCGGAGTTCCCCAGTGACCGGTTTATCCTGACACGGTGGCCTCGGAGGGAGCCAGACCTTACTTACACGAAAAGAAAGAAAGAAGGTCGAAGGAAAAGAAGGAAGCAGACCAGAAGAAGACCCGACTCAAGAAGGTTTCTGACCGCAAGGACAGCTCCTCCAAAGATGAAGGTGAGAAGGAGGTTCGGGAGGGAAGGTTTTAGCTTGATGCCCCTGACATCTGGTTATGACCTCACGCATGCAGGAAATGTTTGGTAGGGACCCCAGGATTGGTTCATTAAGGTAGCCTTAACCTACACCAATCACTGTGCCACAATTGGCTTTTAAAGAGGGCTAGGGCCCTCTTTTGGGAGATCATCTGATGACTTCACCAGAAGTGACAAAGAAGAACTCAACCTTGAACCCTGGCTGAAGGCACAGTCTGCTTTACATCTTCCCCTAGTGAAGGAAGGCCAGAATATTCAACAAGGGAAGCAAGATCTCTCCCCTAAACATCTCACAGGGAACAGAGGGAGCTAAGAACTCAGAGGACCCTATATCCGCTCCAGAACCGAAAACAGCCAGCACACACCGTTCCCCGCAACTATCTGCAGCAAGCTTCCTAGGTAAGAAGTGCCAGAAGGTCTCTGAACCTACAACCAAGGATAAGGCAGCTGCCTTCAACACACTACTGAGCTTTGGGCCATCCGCCTCAAACGATGACACAAGTCCATTGAAGAAGCCGGGAAAAGTGCCTCAACAGGCATCTAGTGACATCCAACTTCAAGGACATTTTAGAGCCAGTCGAGCTACTCGAGCTGCAACTGACTGCAACGCTGACCATTGTCAAGCCACAATCGCTTAAAGACATCCGAGACATCTCAAGCACTGCTTCAGAATCGCCAACTAGCATTGAGATAATGATTCGTGACTCGGAGTCACTGTGTAGGCCAGCCTGCAGCCATTCATCGAGCTTCGCTCGCCGAACGGTCCTGCCACCTGATACCAGAGCTGACTCCCATCTTGAACTTTGTCACAGAAGCTGCAAAGCACCCTGAAGTCGACTGGACCCTGTCGAGCACCAAGAACATCTGCAGCCAAAGGTACATGTGGTTCTGTCTCCCTGGTCCTTCCCAGAAGGCCCCTGGAGACATTTTAAGACCCATTGCTTCCTTTGTGCTGAAGCCAAGAAACTTTAAACTATTGTGGTTATTAACCATACGGACTACCCTCCTGTCAGTCACTAGAGTGCATCCTTTTCCTTCTTTGAAACCGTCTGTCCTCTGCATTCCTAGACATAGGTTGTATTTCGTAGAGTTGATAGAACTGTCTGTTGTGATATAAATAAAGTGGATATTTTTGATAGAACCTTGACTGACAGTCCCTTGTATCATTGAGTAATAAGTGTATTTTCGCTGTGTTGCAACTAACCAACGATCCATGACCTTTCGTTGAAAAGCCTGCCGTTCTGTCCACATTACCAAAATTGGACAAGGAGGTTCATAATTTGCTTGCTATTCCAATCTGTTCGGATTCCTTCTGGTGTATTAGAGTTGTGGGGCTGATTGATGGTTTATATTCACTCCTGCACCCCTGGTGTCCCGGAAGTTGATTCGTCACAGTCTGTCATTCAAAGCAGTGAGAGAGGCAGGCATTGAATGGGAGGCCCCTGCAGGCTGGGCACTAAGGCACTCCAGCCCGTGTGTAAAATGTGAAAAGATTCCTCTGCGCAACCAGCATTGTGAACACTTTTGAGCTCATAAGCTTAGCTACAACATAAGAACACGTCTAAGCCCATTGATAGCATGCCAGTGGCCTGAGTGCATGGATTGATGTTATTGCTGCACTTTATTAGCCATTTTAATGGGACGCATTTTTTCAACAATAGAAAGAAACATGGTTTGCCCCTGCCTGGACTCGAACAGGTTATCTGCAGAGTAAGCAAGGATCTGAGCAACATACACCTAATACAGTGAGCTATCCATCCTAAAGTAAACTTGGCTATCTAGATGGCTATTCCTTACCCTGATGACAGTAGCTCGCAAGCACTTTAGTTGTGCTAATGCGTCCTTTTTAATTGTCTTGCCTTGTCTCTGTTGACTGACATGGGTGGCCGGCCGGCCGGCCTGCAGCTTCAGAAGGAAGGGGGAGGTCAGTGGCCACACACAGGGAGGCTGCCCTAAATCAGCACTAGAGAAGCCCTGGTGCCTTTGATTGGGCAGGCCCAGCGGGTGAATGCCTGAGTAGATCAATGCCCAATCTGCCCCTCTATAGTGGGAGCATGACTAGTGAAACAGATCTCTTATATGTGCACAGGTAATGAGCCACGGCTGAGAGCTGGAATGGGTAGACAGTGATGAGTGGGAATGAAACAGTACTTTATATGTTGGTTCCACCAACAGCCTCAGACTCTGACCTTAGAAGACCAGTAAGACAATGAGGTCAGGAACTCATAGGGAAACCAATGGGGAAATACAGAATGGACGCTCAGAGTGGACTTTGAATCCTTGGTAGACCATTCACTGATATACCCTCAACAGCAACCACATTTGTGCCAATACAGGACACTTGACTTGTATTGACACAAATTCTGTACACCCACGTACCTGGCAGTTTAGATCCACATATCTGGTGGCACACACTACTCACACATCAAACTGACCAACCGGCTTGAATGAGAACTTGTCCACAAAGAGAGGACCCACAAACAGTCTTTTTCTTGTCATGCACCCACCCTCTGGAACTCGATCCCGGTGTCAGCTCCGAACCCCCCCCCCACAATTTCACAAATCACTTAAAACATGGCTCATTAAACAACACCTGACCAAGGACTAATTCCAATGAACGGGCAGACCTCACATTACTGCACTGCAGTTAAAAGATGCAGCCCAAGCACTGGCTACCCATACTATGTACAGAGGTTGGTCTGCGCTTTAAACAATAAAATAAATAAATAAAAATGAACGTGTGAGAATGTCCAAGCGAGGTTTAGCAGAAGAGGAAGGATGCTGGGTTCCCTGAAAAGAGGTTTAACCTTGGCTGACCTACTCCGGGAGTGCCACAGCGTGACTGATGGGGCACAATTGACTGGGTTTAAGAATAACCTCTGATGCCTCCATAATCGTTCTACACCTCCACGATCGCAACTCCCCTTAAGCTGGCATCCAAGAGATATACTAATACCACACAAGCTTGCCAACCCACTCCTTCTGAAGGAGGGGAAAAGTTACCTTACTCCAGCGGGTTCTCCAGGAGTCGTCTCCGGGCGCCCTATGAGAAGCTGTGTTCAAGTCGAGGGATACTTCATATGCATCTGACACATGGTGCCAATCTTCCTGACTCCCGGTTGGCTGATCCACACTTCACGTGGCCCCAATCCCATTGTGTTGCTGATAGATGTCTTACCACTGTTACACTACACTCATTTGAATGTGGCATCTGGCCTCACACTTTGTCCCGCACACCACTTGTAGACTGCGGCTCAGGACACATTTGCTTATAGGGTTTGGCGGGGAGCGATTCGGTAAAGATGCCATGGTTTGATATTCAATACCTTTTGGGAACTTAAAGTGTGCACACTTGAGCAATGAATCAAACAATTAAAACGAGATGTAATGAAACAGCAGCTCAGACCTCCCCAGGCCCACAAAGAGCCATCCGCCGCATTACAGACGCAAATGTAAGGGTTGAGTCTATTTGACCTAAAACAGTTGACCTAATCACATTTGATTACATTTATTTGACCTTTTTTTCGGTCTAAAATGCAGGGGGAGACTGCCGCAAACCCCCTGCCCCCCATCTATACCCTTACCCACCCCCATACATGTATTTAATTAAATTTGACAGAAAAAAAGTCAAGAAAATTCTATCAAATGTTCTAGGTCAAATGTTTTAGGTCAATTATGCAAATGCCGAATTTAAAGCTAAGGAAATACTGCTAAAACTAACCTTTTGAAACAGTGGTGCCCAAAATACATTAGACGGTATAAGATATAGGAGAATGCTTTTGAGCGTGTTGCTTGGCCGTTCCAATGATACTGGAAGTATAACTGTGGTCCGTGGACCCCTGCGTTATGCTCCTGAAGATACACGTTGTCATCTGGGATATTATTCACACAGACATGAAGAGGAAAGCGCAGCTTTGAGATATTGTGCTGCTGCGCTGCCACTGCACAGGCCTATAAACCTTCCATGGGAAATGTATCCAGCGCGTCAGTGTTTAAGAAGTGCCATTAAATCAGAGCTGGAAGCGGCCCGCTTTTTATGGAGTGGCTGCCCTTTTAGGAAGGATGCTTGGCATTCACTTCACCCTTCCCAATCAGGAGCGCTGGCTAGACGGCACTGCATGCATTATTAACGCCTTCGTAAGGCGAACCAGCTTCAAGCGCAAGGCTCTGCGCCAGTCTTCCGATTAGCCTTACATACCCACAAACAAGATTTAGGGGGTGCCAGTGCTCTTTAAGCAATGCACCCTTTTTCATAAACTTCAACTAGGGCATCAGTGCCACACAAGATATGACATCAGACAGGATGCTCTGCGCTTGGCCCTCTTCAGTGCTGGACACACCATTATTGAAGGCGTGGACAGCTGGAAAGTACAGCGCACACTACACATAATCTTATCTTTTGGGAATTTATAGAGGGCAGCGTACGCCCGAATAGTGGCGTAACTCAACATTTGGGGGCCTCCCTGTGAGCCATGCTGAACCCCCCACCACCTCCAGCTCAGCAACAAATCATGGGTTGTGCAACACTCTGGGCCGGCCTAGATTACCACGCTTGTGCAATACGCACAAGTGTACTGCTTCAGGGATATGCCACACACCGTACTAGGAGCAGCATATACATATGTGTGTGTTTTAATGCATTGTACTGCACACTGAAGCCAGTGTGTTTGTAATTGTTTTGTAGGGTCACACCAGTCCAAAAATCCAATACATGCAAGTCACCAACAGTGTACAGGAACATTAATGCTTTAATGAATTGAATGCTTTGCTATTAAAAATGCCCTGCCACAATGAAAACATGCCCAACTGGCTGCACATTATAGACCCGTCTAGAAACATAATAACATATTACATTAAAGCATGCCAGGCCACATTTAGATATACCTAGAATGGTTACACCAAAATGGCAGTCGAAGCAATAACACCTATCATGGCTGTTTTATCACAGATGCCCAGAAAAATATACAATGCCACAGTAAGAAGCGGCTAGACTGGCAGCAACCAAATGCCAGTCTAGCAGGCTAATTACACTCAGCAGAACTGCTTTATCAGAAATGTACAGTTAAAGAAAGTCAAGCCAAACTAAGAAATGACTAGACTGGCTGCACCAAATGCCTCTCTAGCCACTAATACCACACATCATGCCTGCTTCGCCTGGAGACGGATTGCCATTACAATTTGTCTCACAATCCCGGTCCCCCCATACATCCCCTCTCCCACCAACCCCCCTGCTCCAACCCCCAAAATCAGCACATCGGGCAAGAATTACCTCCATCTCCCTCTTCCTTATCCCAGGGCTGACATATGAGGCACCTTGCCTTATAGGTAAGTACTAGGATGAGGCAGAGTGGGGCTGGAAGTATTAAACATTACAGGTAACTAAGCCAGGCATTACCTCCCTGTCCCGCTACCCCATCCCAGGACTTGTGTATGAGGCAAACTGCCTCTTACACAAGTACTGGGATGAGGAAGAATGGTGATATGAGAAATGGAGATTACCAATAAGTAATCATGGCATTAATCACAAGCAGTGGCACAACACTATTAATCTGTCTGGGCTTCAGTCCTCTCCCCCACCCCTTGACATTTTGGGCTATGTTGACTCGACCTGGCTGACCTACAAAATTGTTGCAGGACAGAACACGACACAGATGTTAAATGGCGCCCGTGTTTTGTCGTTAAGGCCCAGCAAATACTAACGTAAAGCATTTCAATATTAGTTTTTAGGCAGTTGAAATCATGATGTGGGTTTAGTACTTGCATGCCAGATGAGTGATTGGAAGGGTAGAAAGGGACAGGACAGCACCCATGCTCACAGCAGTATATAAGTGGGTGCTTTCAGTCTTAAAGGTGAGAGCTAACTGCTGTAACATTGAAGCTGCACTAGAAAAGTCTCACAGAATGCATAAAGAAGTTAGGTGTCCCCACACTTATAAGTTTGCCCCTCCCCCACCGCTCATGAAGTTAGCGCGTCTCCCAACGTTTGAAGGGTTAGCGGTCTCCCAAAATGTAGGTTTTGTTGAGCCCCTGAACACAAGCACACACACCATTCATCATACACATACATGCACACCCAGCCACCCATAGATTTAAGTGTGTACCATTTCACCATACAAGCACACCCAGGCAGCCACCCGTACATTTAAGTGTGCACTTTGTGACCATGGAGGCACACCCAGGCAGCCACCCATACATCTGAGTGGGCACACTTTCACCATACACTCACACAGGCATACTCAGGATGCATCATGCACTCACTCAATAATACATATTACATTATATACATACATATAAACACACACATGCATGCACACAGTTAAAGAAAATCCATATTCTTACCTTTAATCCGTTGCTCCAGGGAATGAGACCTTCAGCTCCCTGCAGCAGCCAGGCATGTGTGTTCCCATCATCTGCAGAGGACCTGGAGGCCTCGGTGTCATGGGGTGGAGGGCAGTCCCATTACTTCAAAAAGAAATGGTTTCTTTTTTAGGTCACTCTGACTTCATAAAGAATTTTCTTCTGTTAAAGAACCAAACCGGAACAGATATAATTTTTTATGAACGTGGAGTGACTTCAAACAGAAACTATGGGACTCCTTATGAATGTGGCGGTCTGGAAACAAGGGCGCCGGTAAGCTTACTGGCATCCTTGTTTCCGAACCGCCACACTCCGAGTCTGCCTGCTGGGCCTGCTGCACCCGACAGATCTGACCCTGGTGGGTGCGGCGGCCCCAGTAGACCGACTCATCACAGAAGCACTGGCACGATTAGTGACTGTGCCGGTGCTTCCGTGAACCCATGGGGACTAACATTTCCCAGCACCTAGCTTCACGGTCCGCCGGGACTTGTAATGTCAGAAAGCTAGGTGCTGGAAATGGTGTTACGAGGTCAGTGGCAACCCGTCGGTCGCACCAGCGGGTTACCGCCGACCTCATAATGAGGCCCTCTTTCTTTTTGAAGTCATAGGGCTCCCCGCCCAGCGCCTTGGAGGCCTCTAGCCTTTAGGCTTCCACGTCATGAGGTGGTGGAGCCCTCAGAGAATAGAAATAGAATCTTTCTTTTGGTCACTCTGCCTTCATAAAGAAATATTTCTGTAAAAAATGTATTTATGAAGCCATAGTGACTTATTTTTTTTGTCTGAGGGGCCCCCCTTGACATGGATGGGGGCCCTGCACCGCTGGGGTTTGCCGGGGTGCTAGAGCAACATGCAGGTAGTAAGTAGTGAGGAATTATTCAAACTAAAAAGTCTTCAAGAGATGGCGGAATGAAAAGTGATATTTAGTAGCACATAGTGGCTGTGGAAGAAATGTTCCACAGCCTAGCTGCATGCCACCGAAAAAGTGCAGCCACCCACCCGGGTGAGTTGTTCCTGAGGCACTTGGATGGTAAGATATTTCTGAGATTGCAAGCACTGACTTGGCACATAGGGGCAGAACTTGGGCGGCAGGTATTCTGCTCCAGTGCCAAAGAAGGCCTGATGACCTGTGCACACAGATCTAAATGGGATTCTGTGGGTAACAGGGTGCCAATGCAATTGTCTCAAGATCGGGGAAATGTGCATAGAGAAGAGGTCTGAGCTACCAATCTGGCTGCTGCATTGTGAAGGAACTGAAGGCGGCTCACCAGATAAAGTGGCTGGGCCAACCAGAGGGAGTTGCAGTAGTCAGTGGTGCTCAGTACTGGAGAGGCTACTGCCGGAGCCTGCATATTAGTTCTCTGGTCGCGAGTGGGTGGCGAGGGCCCATGTGAGGCTACGTTCGGTTCGGTGTGCTCGTCTTTCCCAAATGCTACATTTCGGTGTGCAATGCACTAGAGAAAGCCAAGCCGCAGTCACTCCTGCCTGGAGCAGCCTCATGGCAGCCTATTTTGTATTTGGGGTGCCTACAGAAAGGGGAAGGGAGACTTTCTTGACACCCTCCCAAAAAACAAAACTCGAGAAGCATAGACTGTCTATCCACTGTTCCTTATATAGAGGTCTGGTACCCAAAGAAGGCTTGCTTGCCCGATCATATATTCCACAGTGCCGCATAAAGCCTCGAGGCCACCCCTGGGTGGTAATGGCCCACGGTATAATTCAACGTAACATAACATAACATGAGAGCCTACATACCCCTTGTCCATAATAAACTGCTTTCAATCATGTATTTTTCAACCAAATATTATTTTTAAAAAGCCCTGTGGACAAGTCACAAATTTCCACTAACCAGGTCCAGACAACAGACAGCAGGAGGAGGCTGGGGATTGGAGAAAAGGCAGCGGTGGAGCTCAGCGTCATCACTGGCAGGCATTGCTCAACGACGATGCAATGACCTGTCTTGGCACTTTTTTGTTGCTTTGCATGGTCCTTAGACGTAACACAAGGGGACCTGGTTCACTAACAGCCATGAGTTTAATGTAAATAAAAACAGAATTGTCGCACTTGGTGAGCAGGCGGTGGCTTGATCAGAGTTTCCAAAAGTTAACCCAAAAAGAGAGCTTCCAACCCGAGCACTGCTTGCAGAGCAGGAGAAAACACCCAGAGCGAGGCAAACTAAGAAGCAGCGCTCTGACAAACTGTTCCACAGCCAGAGAACGTGTTCACAGTGAAATCAGAAACAATTTATTTCTGCCCCTGGTGTATGATCTCGGGAGGATAGCTCAGTGGCAATATGCTCGCCTTCGAAGCAAGACGGCATGGAGCAACACAGGTTCGATCCCCGGATACACGCTTAGAAACCTCTGGGTATTAAGCACGTTATAAATAACCTGTCATATCATATAAAGATTGTATGGAAAATGTGCCAATCAGCCACCAATCGCAAGGAACATGAACACCCGATAATCAATTAATTGGGGCCATGCATCCAACAATTTCCTTTTACAATGAACATAGCAGGGCAAATTACACACGTATATATCACCACTCCTAATTAACATTTTAAATCTCAAAATGTATTAAATATACTTACAGGAGGGCCTGTCCGGACACGGGATGGAGGAGACGAATGAGGCAGGGGAAAGAAAAATAAAGAACATGTAAGTTTTGGTTGTCACTTGCTAATGAAATTTGCCAAACAAATCATCTTATGGAAGAATACAGAATCATTGGACATTATTAAATGGCGAATGGCGTGGTTGTATTGACTGTGCTTCCCACGGGTATACATTCTTTTAGACACACTTCAGCAAGTTAGCATGTCATATTATTAGCCATATTTCGACTTCAAATGTTAAAGGGCAAACGAGGATGACATTAATCCAAAAATGGGTTATTACAATTTGGTGTTTCTTCTTTAATAAACTCATAAAAACAGAATGCCATAGGAGAGATGTTGTTTCGCTATGGCACAAAGCATACAGGAGCAGCACGCGTCTCGCAAGAAGTACTCACACATTTGGCATCCTCTCTTGGCTTTATTGAGGATAACAGGTTACAGCGAGCTGGGTTCCTGTGGCCTTATAACCAACAACTGACAACACCCCCCTTAGTCACAACTTCCTTTCCTGCAACCTCTTTTGTAGCAAACACACCTTCCTGGACTGCTTGTATAAGAAGAGTCCAAATACTAATAATCGTGCATATAGATTGCACAATTTCCATTCATTTGTAAGATTTGTAATATTCCTTCAATCAAATCTTATTCACCCTTTATTTATCAAAACAGGTATCAACAGATATCTACAGAAACAGGAAGGCTTTGTATCAACCTGGGTATATCACCCTGGGTATCACAGCTCGTCAGAAGCAAGCATTTAGCCCATGAAGAAGTTCCATAGATTGGTTTAGATTAAAGAGGAATGAAACATGTTGGGCATTTTCAATGGAGACTAGATCTATAATAGGATCTTTAATTTAATTGCAATATTTGCCCAAATAGAGGTACACAGAGTTGGAAGCCCTTCAGCATGGTGACACTTTCTAGCACATTGCACTTTGATTGTTTTTTAATATGTGCTTTTAAATGTATAGATGTATTTGAGGTTGTTCCTGTTAGCCTTCTCCACTGTGTAATCTGGATTGTGCGCTTAATGGAGCACACACTCTTTAGAAGCAGGCTTTCACACCCAAATTCTTGCAGATCTGAATGGGAGGCTGCCTACGTTAATAAACTCGTCAAGGCAATTCAGTGGGTAAACTAGGGGATTTCGTTGATTTTTCAGGTATTTGCCTTATCATTGACACCCTAGTTTTAATAATGATTTTATGACTACCTTTAACACACATGGAACAATGACTAGATGTTTCTTCTCTAAAGGTGTTTGTTGCAATACGCTTTCAAATCCAACCCTGTAAATTCAGTTCCTCGAACACCTCATAGAACATGTCTTGGTTGTCCACCTACGTCTGGGTAATCTTTGAGATACCTGTTCGACATTTCTTTAAAGGTATTCTCCACCGTTTACTCTGCATTGTTATGTAAACTCCACAAGGCGGTTGTATCCTTTGCCGACTCTGTACAAACCGGCCCCTGGGACGACCCACATTCAGGATTGTGTTATGGTCTCACATACCCCTTAAATCCTTCAATTCACATGTATCCCGAAATGCTTAATAGGTTACATGTTTAAAAACATATTTACAAATGCAAAATTCTAAGAGCAATTAGATACATCTTTAGAAGGTGCATGCATCCTTCAGAGTTTTGAACCCCTGCTCCCCATTTGTGGTTTAACAGGAGGATGTTACTTGCAGGCAAATCATTCCACACTCAGAGGTCCGAAAGTCTGAAATACTACCCACGTGGATGCAAAAGGAGTTGCATACAAAGCACTGACTCTGTGTTATGCTCTTGAAAGAACATTTTAACACAACACAGCAATTCCTATATATATAATTAAAAACAGAAAACAATGACTTTAATTACTGCTCTGGCCAGGAGAAAAAAAATATTTTTGGGTGACGTATGCATGTGGGTTTTGAGTCCATAAGAGTCATCCGCCATCAAGAGCATGACTTTACATGGCCATGGCCTGTGATGGATGTAGATAAAAAAAAAAAAGAATGTGACCCACAATAGCTTCCTAATTATTTCAATGGATGTGGTCACACTGTCTTCACAGTTGTATTGTCTGAGCAAACCATTTGATGTAATTGTTAGTATTTTAAATGACATCAGTGTTGTGATGTTCTCTCTTTCGCATCTGACAGTGGTCTTCTAAAGAGCACACCAGCCTCTGCATTAATCCTGGCTGCCCTTTGAATCCTCAGACCCCAGCGTGATGTTTTGAAATCGTACAATGGTTGGAACACGAGAGGTCCAGAATCTGGACACCAACCATTAAGTGGCTTACACCAAGAAGCTCAGCTTTGTGATAGAAGCTACGCTGAAAATGCAGACCTGAGGCCTGAACCATGAAAGGGCCATGACAACAGGGAGAGAAGAGATAGAACGTAGTGCAGTGTTTGAGATTCATAGGAAGTCGTGCAACAGAATAGATTGTTGGAGCACAGGAATCCACATGGGGAAGACGGAAATAATGAGCTTTGTCCTGATGAAGGCTGTGAGAACAAGGGCAACTCACAGTAGCTCATGAGGCCGAAACACATCAGTGTTGACATAATTAAGCAATAAGCCACTTTAGGTAATGCCCCAGGGCCCATAGTTACAGATAAAATGGCCACCATGGGAAGGGAGACGGGACTACACGTAGTCCTTATGGCCTGTCACAGATAGGAAGCGGAAGTGCTGGGGACAGAAGTGTTGCCAGTGCATTCGCTCCTGAAAAAAGGACCAAAAAAGAAGGTGAGTGGGGTTGGGAGGGTAGGGAGGAGATTGTTTGGATCGGTGGGGGGAGGAGGGAGGGAGAAAACACTTAACCGAATCCCCGGTGGGGGAGGATGGCAACCTCCAGCTGAGTGGTGGCTCAGAGAGGGGATTACACTGTTCCGAGCCTCCTCATTGGCTGAGTGGCTGCCACACCCCCTCGCCGGGGATATGAATGAACTTCAAGATTCGAGGGATTCTGTGTCGGGTAAAGCCCCGGCGAGGGCCAATCAGATAGCGTGTAACAATCTGATTGTGTCTCGCCGTGTACTCATTTTGAATATAGCAGTGTGATATAGACACCCTGTTCACTAAGTTGAGTGAGAAGGCATATGTGAATAAGATAGCCCCTAATATAACAGGAAGGGTTTCAATTCTAGATGAGGAATGATGAGAAATGTTTAACAAACAAGACAAGTAATGTTCTGCACTTTAGTCCTGTGTTTATGTGAATATCAAGATATTGTACTGTATGAATTTGTATGAATTTCGCTTGAATATATGAATTGAGATGTTTGAAAAATGAAAGAGAACATTCTTTTTTCACTTTCAAAAAGCTCAATGGTTTAAGGTCTATCCGAAATCACCCTGATTAAGAGGTTCTTTTATATATGTTGGTACCTGGGTAGATCAGGGAAGAAGCCAGGTGCCCGCGGTTTACAACTTGCTTTCGGTATCGGCCGCAGTGAAAGTGTAGGGAACAGATAGAATTCCTAGGGACCTTACCATAATGAGAGCATGTGCAGTAGAAGCGTCAGTCTTTTAAAAACAAGGCCAGAATGAACGTATTCTAATTACCAGGTATGGTCCTCCAATCAGAGTATGTAGCTATGACCTGTGAAGGGTAATGAATTAGATGGACCTTTTCATTAATGGTCCCTAAAGGAGAAACTGCTGATCACCATTCCTGGCCTTTCTCATCCCCCGAGCAGGTTCATTTTTGCAAAATCTTTCTTCCTTGAAACTTAACATGAAGCAATGGAATTCTGCAAGCACACACAAGATGTTGAATTCAAAAGTGATGAAATCGTACATGACCAAACATTGTATAATCGATGACATCATTAATGATACTGGATACAAAATAACCAATGACATTAACGATAACACCAATCATTATACCATAATCAACATCATCTTCTCAGCCCCCATGGAGTCGAGGGGGGGTGGAAGGGAGAGGAGGGACAAGGGGTGGGGGGGGGGGATGCCCTGAAGATGCAGTCTGTCCGACGCAGCTTTCTAAAGAGATCAAGGGAGAGCAGCTGTCTCTGTGGGATAACTCCTGTCCCCAGCTATTGTGCTCTGCCAAGTGAAGTAGACTCTGCCCTCTGTAGTTTGGGAAATGTCACTGCGGGTTGAGGAAACATAGGAAGGTGGCCCCATTGGCACATGCTTATCGTGGCATCCTGAGTGTTGTTCTGTGCGATTAAATTTGTCACTGGCCCCGCCTCTCTGCAAAAGCGATAACTGTGCAGCCTTTCTCCTATGTGGCATGGCAACAGTATCCCCAGATGAAGGATATCACGATGTTGCGTAACCAACCGTTACGCTGAATGTGTTGCAGTGGACACAGGTCGCACCAAGAACAGGGGTGTTGATCCCCATTACTTACTGGAGATGCCTCAGCATAAGTGGAGCACCTGGCAGTGGCACAGCACGCTCAGTGCCCCCATGGAGGCATGGCTCTTAAAAAACTATCAATGCCGCGCTGCCGCGCTAAGAGATTCCTGAGATGTGAAGAAGCATTCATATATAGAAATCGGGCACCCTGCCATGCCTGCCCAGTTCTGAGGAGGTCTCGAAGACGATCCTCGCCTCATTCACAAGTGCACTCTCAGGCTCTGCAAGCAGCTTGTAGCTGATTCTTTTTTTCTTTTCCATTTTGTTTTTAATTGTGTACACAACACCCCTTACAACCGTCCCAAACCTCCACTTTTAAAAAAATCCAATTTGAATTCAAAATAAATTTTGCCAATTAATAAGCCAATTTTGTGTCCAACTGAAATTGTTTTGAAAGAAAAACTAGCAAAAACGCTGTAGATCAAACCACTCTAACCAGGATTAAGTTGTGAGTCTTATCCAATTGTTTTGTTGCCAAAAGGTGCCAGCTTGGATTAAACCCTTAAACCCCATCCTCTTGGCATCAACATATGTGAACAGGTGGCACAACGCCTACTGTACACATTCTTCCAGGGGGATCGCTTGATGTTGTAGTTCCAAAAGACATCTTGCTTTCCAGAAAGCTTGTTTGATGGATGAAATTATTATTTTAATATCTGAGTGCACCATCAACCATCCACATCCCTAAAGGCAAAGCAGGCCCCATAAGAGGTCACCCGCATCAGTCTTACCACGTGCAGCATCACGAGATTCGGTGCCAGGATACGTTCTGCGCGATTCGCGTTCCAGAATGGTTTTCCTTCTTCTCTGAAGTCAGAGCAGTCATCTGGGGTGAGAAATTGTTGTGTACGGCGTATACTGTTGTACGCATGCGCGAGCCTCAGCGAGGTTCGCGCATGCGCGTTAGAAATAAAGGCGGTGCCCACGGGAGTTCGCGCCGGGGACCGGGGCATCAACACGTCTCCGGCATGTGTTCTTGCATGAATGCCTGCGCATGCATGAGAGCGAGTGCGAGGGGCCCCAGGTCGTGTGTTCCCCCACCCCAGCACACAACACTGGCGACGAAGGTGGGATCGGAGTCGTTCTCTGCTCTGACAGCGTCGGAGAGACGGAACGTTGCTCCGTGATTACGGACCCGCTTGAAAGGCCGGCAGCCATCTTGTTTTTTTTTTTCCTCATTTCATACGCAGTTGCAGTGGTTGCGGCCCGTGAGGGTGCTCGTGCACCATCTGCCAGCTGCAATTTTTCCTGCCAATTTTTGGACCCACCACAGCCCAGCTGGTGCAAGGCTGTGGCACTAATTGAAGAAAGAAGAGGAATTTTGAACTCTCTGGCCATATTACACGTCAAAGCCACACCACCTCATCACTTGGTGGCAGCAATTGTGAGTACCGATTGCCGTAATGGGGGAGGAGACAGATGAAGAGGGTGCTGTTGCCCAGATACCACGCAGAACGCACAGCACTCTAGCCCCCATGCCTGAATTTGATACCACAGGGCCCCCATCCAAACTGGGCCCCAAGTGGCTTTTGTGGGTCAGGAAACTGGAAATGTTTTTCAGAGCCTCGGGGGAAAGAGATGATGAGGCGAAGATTGCCATTATGATATACTCGGCAGGGACTGAGGTCCACAAGATATATGACTCTCTCAACATCCCTATAGTAACGTATGATGCAGTCAAGCAAGCACTCCGGGACCATTTTCTTCCCATGGCAAATGTGGATTTCGACAGATTTGTCATGGGTGCCGAAAAACAACTGGATGATGAGTCGTTGGACAAGTTTTGTGCCCGCCTGAGACACCTAGCGAGCTCCTGCAGTTGGGCGAACGAGGAGGAAATGGTTCGCAACCAGCTACTGCAAGGGTGCAGCTCAGGCAAACTGAGAAGACAGGTTCTGAGAGAGCCTGGACTGACTCTACAGCAGATTTTGGACATGGGGAGAGCGTATGAACTGGCGGAGGCCAGAGGGGCCAGGATGGATGCTGCCACACATTCCAGGAAAGATGAAGAGGCATTCGCGGTAGGACGATCCGCCCCTGGGAGAGCGATGGGCTCCAAAGAGAGCAGATGGCCCTTCAATGTCAGGTACCACCTCATCGTGCTCTTACTGTGGGTATGACCTCCCGCACGGTGGCGAATGCCCGGCGAAGTCGAGTGTGTGTGGCCGGTGTGGCACGCCAGGACACTATGCGAGAGTATGCAGAGCCTCCGCACCTGTAGCAGCATCGAGAGGGCCGGAGAGAGTTGGAAGGGGTGGTACTCGCAGAGTAAGAGGCATATCGTCTATTGATCAGGACATGCAAGACCTAAATATCGCTGAAGAGGAAGAGGAGGAGGAAGAGATTTTCTTCGTTTCCAGCATTGTGAAAGGTCCTGGCACAAGACGACAACCCACCTGTACCGTCAACATTGGTGAAATTCCCACTCCCGTCCTCATAGACACGGGTGCGTCGGTCTGTGTCTTAGCAACCAAGCACTACAATGTACTCCCAGGCCCACCAGACCTGTCAGCATCCAAAGCACAAATATATGCATTTGGGGGAGATGCGCCCCTGCCCATCCAAGGTGTGTTTGTGGCCCGGTGACCCATGGACAAAACACCATTAAAGCGAGGTTCTTTGTCACCAGCGTAAGCCCGCACTCCCTTCTAAGCTGTGCCGCGTCAGAGGCGCTGAACATTGAACATTTCACTTTTGCAGTGTACCACACTGATCTGGACTGCCTGTTACAACGATTTGAGACACTCTTCGAGGGCATTGGAAAACTGAAAGCCGAACCCATACGGCTACACATTGATGGGTCTGTGAGACCGACTGCGCTCAAACATCGCTGCATTCCCTTTCACTTGAGGGCACAAGTGGAGGAAGAGCTACAGCTACTGGTGGATCGTGACATTATCGAAAGGGTAGAAGGGCCCACTCCCTGGGTCTCTCCAATTGTGGTGGCCCCGAAGCCCAAACAGCCCGGGGCAATACGTATCTGTGTAGATATGAGGTTACCCAATGTCGCGATCAAAAGAGAACGTCATCTCACACCCACTCTAGATGACATTGTTGGGGAACTCCAGGGAGCAAAAGTTTTTTCGAAACTGGATTTAAGATCGGGTCACCACCAGTTGGAGCTCCACCCCGAGTCGAGATACATTAGGACATTCACAACTCATGAGGGGTTATACCAGTATAAAAGATTAAGCTTTGGGATCTCATCTGCGGCAGAGGTTTTCCAAAATGCCATCAGAGGAGCCCTGTCCGGACTAAAAGGGGTCATCAATATGTCAGATGACATCTTAGTCTTTGCTAGGTCTGAAGCTGAACACCTCAAGCGATTGGAGAGCACTTTTGAAAGGTTACGCAGCGTGGGGCTGACGTTGCACAAAGAAAAGTGCGAGTTCTTGAAGGACAAATTGGAATTCTTTGGGTTCATATTCCATGCTGGTGGCATCTCCCCGGATCCTGAGAAGGTGAAAGATATCAAGGAAGCCTCCCTGCCAACATCACCAGCAGAAATACGAAGTTTCCTGGGGATGGTTAATTATTGTGGACGTTTTATTAGAGACTTGGCTTCATTGTCAGAACCCCTAAGAGCGCTCACAAGAAATGAGATAGCGTGGTCATGGACGGAAAAGGAGCAAAGGGCCTTCACGGCCATCAAGGAGGCCTTGTCTGAACAAGAAACCATGGCCTATTTCAACCCTGGCCGTGAATCTGAAATTGTGGTTGATACCAGCCTGGTGGGGCTGGGGGCAGTCCTCATGTAAGCAGACGGTCAAGGGGCCATGCAACCCATTGCATATGCCAGCAAGGCTCTCACTGACACAGAAAGGAGATACTCCCAGATTGAGCGAGAGGCCCTTGCCATTCTGTGGGGGTGCAAGCATTTCAGAATATACATCCTGGGTAAACCCGTTGTAGTCGTCACCGACCACAAGCCCCTAATACCAATTTTGTCAGGCACCTCATCCAAGCCACCCCCTCGAATAGAAAGGTGGATGCTGTCGTTAATGGAGTATGGCGTCAGGTTGCTGTATTGCCCAAGGACACATAACCCAGCAGACTATCTCTCCCGCCACCCAGGCTCAGGACGCTCCAGGGACTTGGCAGAAGTAGCGGACTGTGTGGATGTCATTCACATGGTCATCAAATCCGCAATGCCCCTCGCTCTGTCAAGACAGGAAATTGCCGACGAATCCAACTCCGACGAAGCATTTCTGAGAGTGAAGAGTGCAGTGGCCACGGGAGAGTGGCGGGAGATCCTTTTGAACAATGCTCGAAGGAACGTGGAGGTACAAAGAGATCTACAAATACTCTGGAAGGCTCGAAACGAGTTATCGGTGACAACAGACGGGCTGTTGCTGAGAGGACACCAGATCGTAATACCCAGGTCATTGGTGGTGAAAGTCCTTCAACTGGCCCACAAAAGACATCAGGGGATGGCCAAGATGAAAGCGCGCCTCAGGCTTAAAGTTTGGTTTCCCGATCTGGAGCATAGAGTGGCGGAGTTTGTGAGGACCTGCATCCCCTGCCAAGCCACAAGCCCGGTGGAGAGAGGGCCGCCCATTCAGACCATGGAAAGGAGCAATATACCATGGGGAACGGTACACGCGGATTTCGGTTCCACAGGAAGAGGACTATACTTCCTAGTGGTTACCGACCAGTGGTCACGATATCCGGAGGTGGAGCTGGTCGAATCCACAGCTAGCGACCACACCACCCTGGCGATGGACAAAATATTCGCCACACACAGTTTCCCCTTTGAGATATGCTCGGACAATGGTGCACCCTTCCGAGGACAGCAATTTGCTCGATATTGTGAAGAAAGGGGAATAAGGCATCGAAAAGTCACGCCGCTCTGGCCGAGAGCAAATGGTGAAGTAGAGCGCTTCATGCCGACGCTGAATAAAGTGTTTCGCATATCGGCAAACGGAGGGGAAGACCTACGACATAACCTACTTGAGTTTCTCCGTGAGTACCGCACCACTCCGCATCGATCCACTCGGTTTGCCCCCGCCGAGGCGCTTTTCAAGAGAATACCAAGAGGACTGATTCCTGAAGCCAAAGGGAGACGCCCGGGAGTGATCGACAATACCCAGGTGGAAGCAGAGAGAGCGGATGACAATGAGCATGAGACAGCACGGCGAAGACTACCTGAGAGAGAGATCGCAGTGGGAGACACTGTGCTGGTCCGCAATAGGAGACCCGAAGGAAAGCTGTCGATGACATACGAGACACAACCACTGGGGGTGACGCACGTAAAAGGGTCAATGATCACCGCTGCCAACGCCCGGGGCACCGTAACGAGAAATGTCTCATTCTTCAAGCGCATAGGGCGTAGGGCGTAGGCCCCCGCAGAGGTTCCAAGACTTTATCATGGACCCGGCACCATGAACAGTGACCCCTGACAGCGAAAGTTTTTGAATAGAACCACGTTGGTTCGCGAGTTGTCCATTATTTGTTGTTTGGGGGGAAAAGGAGGGATGTTGTGTATGGCGTACACTGTTGTACGCATGCGCGAGCCTCAGAGAGGTTCGCGCATGCGCGTTAGAAATAAAGGCGGTGCCCACGGGAGTTTGCGCCGGGGACCGGAGCATCAACACGTCTCCGGCGTGTGTTCTTGCATGAATGCCTGCGCATGCATGAGAGCGAGTGCGAGGGGCCCCAGGCCGTGTGTTCCCCCACCCCAGCACACAACAGAAATCATGCCCTGTATGTGGTGTTACATACGTGAGGTCACAACAAACGTTTCTATAAGCACCTGCCGTAGCCATGTAACAGATGTTAACATAAAATGGTCGCCCAGCATATGTGGACATGCGCACATCTGTTGCAGGTTACACTTTGTGGACCCTCCGGATAGACGAGCAGAGTTTAACTGCAAAAGTGGGAGGAGCCTACAATGACACCGTATGGAAAGTTAGGCCAAACGTACTCGCCCTTAGGACTTAAGGGGTTAAACTCTTCTTCCTGGCTCACACATCTGTTTGTGGGAGTAGGCCTGTCTACATCAAATATAAGCACTTGTGCCCTCTTTGCCTAATCCGACCCTGAGACATGCTTCATTCCTGAATACTCGAGCTCCGCCAGCCCTTGGCGTTTCAATCTGGAGCATATACTACTTTCTTCTGTCTTTCAAACACTCTTGTCAAAGTGCCATGGCCACGATGTTGGCGGTGTTTTGGTGCAATATGAAAACATCCATGATCAAGAAAATATACCGCTAGGTAGCAAGGAAGAGTAGAAAATACACAATAGTCACTCGGTTCTGTAGCTTAGTAAATTCACGCTGTGGCCTCTGCAACATCAGTGCAGCATCGTGGGTGCAGCAAGGCTTCTGCCACTTGCAGCACAGTACGAGAAGCATCAGAAAGAAGTGCCAGCATCTAACTTCTCTTCTCCGCAGCACGGAAAGAGTAGGACCAGAATGAAGGACTACAACACGTGTCTGCCCTCTCCAGCATTGGAGTGTTGTGTCAGGACGCAGCCTGCCTCGTCCGCGGCCCGAAATGGCGGCAGCATTCTCAGCACTTCAGGAAGTGCCGCATCCGACGGACAAGCACGTCATCACAGCCACAAGGCCGGCACTGTGATAATGGCATCACACTGAATGAAATGGAGCGTGTTGACGTCAGAAGCTTGCGCTTCCCTTCTAATAAAACCCTGTAAACAGAAGACGCTGGTGCTTCTCAACGCCCGGATTCCTGTGAGGAGCGCTTCCTTCGTTCAGTCTTTGCCCTGTGGCTTTTGCATCCGGTCTACTCCGGACAATCTGCTTCTGCTTATTTCCCTTGGCTTTGGTCTCCGAGATCTTGGCTTTTTTGCTATGGATTTTTTTTACCCTGGTTTTCTCCTGTGGCCTGGTTTTGGGACTCCACTCAACTTTGGCTACTGGGATTCCTCCCGTCCTGTGGATCTCCACCCTGGCTTGTTTCTGAGGATCTGCTCCTGGATTTTCCCATGGTTTCAGCGATCTGGATTTACTATTTTCTCTCAGATTTATCCTGGATGGTTCATTTGTTTCTTTGAACTTTAGGATCGTTTAGTTCCTCCCTCATGCCATCTGGGTAGGTCCCTGCGTCCCTCATCTGTGTCATATGTGACTATTTTTTGTGTGGACATTGGACTACTTTAGGTAGCTGTGCCCTTGTGCCACCCGGGTCCTAGTCGGTGCAGTTGCCTTTTCTTCACTCGTCTGGTGGTTTTCTAGCCAACGGAATTCCTCTTGGGAGGTGAATCGCCTAGGTTTTCTGCGATTGGCCTTCGGGTTCAGCGGTTTCTCTTAGCCTTTACACTTGAACCCTCAACCAACTGGTGTTTTCTTGTTCTCTGGTTGTGGTGCTTTCAAGGGGAAAGCGCCCGTTCAATGGGTCTTCATTAGATTGTCTATCAGCCCTTTCGTATCACGACTGGACACAATCTGTCGTGTTGCTGGGCCTCTATCCCTTGCAGCCTGGTAAGTGCAGGAAGAACCAGGAAGAATTGCCAGCATGTAGCTTCTCATCTTTGCAACATTGTAAGAGTAGGACCACAATGACGGGTGCTTACTCTCTGCAGCATCAGGAGTGGTGCATAGCCTCTGCAGCAAAAGAACTCGGGAGGATAGCTCAGGGGCAACACAACCCCCTTGGAAACAAGACGATGCGGACCAATAGAGGTTCGATCCCCGGCTACGCGCTTAGAAACCTCTGGCTATTAAGTGCGTTATAAATAACCAATTACAATTACAACACCCCCAGAAAGAGTTGCCAGCATGCAGCCTCTCTTCTCTGCAACATTGTAAGAGAAGAACCAGTATAAAGGGTGTTTGCCCTCTGCTGTATCAGGAGGCGTAGCATGAGTGTCACAACAGGTGTCTGCCCTCAGCAGCATTGGGAGTGTTGCATGGCCTCTGCTCTGCCCCTTGCAGTATACTAAGTGTAGCCCCAGAAAGAGTTGCCAGCATGCAGCCTCTCTTCTCTGCAACATTGTAAGAGAAGAACCAGTATAAAGGGTGTTTGCCCTCTGCTGTATCAGGAGGCGTAGCATGAGTGTCACAACAGGTGTCTGCCCTCAGCAGCATTGGGAGTGTTGCATGGCCTCTGCTCTGCCCCTTGCAGTATACTGAGTGTAGCCCCAGAAAGAGTTGCCAGCATGCAGCCTCTCCTCTCTGCAACATTGTAAGAGAAGAACCAGTATAAAGGGTGTTTGCCCTCTGCTGTATCAGGAGGCGTAGCATGAGTGTCACAACAGGTGTCTGCCCTCAGCAGCTTTGGGAGTGTTGCATGGCCTCTGCTCTGCCCCTTGCAGTATACTAAGTGTAGCCCCAGAAAGAGTTGCCAGCATGCAGCCTCTCTTCTCTGCAACATTGTAAGAGAAGAACCAGTATAAAGGGTGTTTGCCCTCTGCTGTATCAGGAGGCGTAGCATGAGTGTCACAACAGGTGTCTGCCCTCAGCAGCATTGGGAGTGTTGCATGGCCTCTGCTCTGCCCCTTGCAGTATACTGAGTGTAGCCCCAGAAAGAGTTGCCAGCATGCAGCCTCTCCTCTCTGCAACATTGTAAGAGAAGAACCAGTATAAAGGGTGTTTGCCCTCTGCTGTATCAGGAGGCGTAGCATGAGTGTCACAACAGGTGTCTGCCCTCAGCAGCTTTGGGAGTGTTGCATGGCCTCTACTCTGCCCCTTGCAGTATACTAAGTGTAGCCCCAGAAAGAGCTACCAGCATGCAGCCTCTCCTCTCTGCAACATTGTAAGAGAAGAACCAGTATAAAGGGTGTTTGCCCTCTGCTGTATCAGGAGGCGTAGCATGAGTGTCACAACAGGTGTCTGCCCTCAGCAGCTTTGGGAGTGTTGCATGGCCTCTGCTCTGCCCCTTGCAGTATACTAAGTGTAGCCCCAGAAAGAGCTACCAGCATGCAGCTTCTCTTCTCTGCAACGCTGTAGGAGAAGGACCTGAAGCAGGAGTGCTGCATGACCCCTGTCCCCGCGCAGCAGTCTAAGTGTTGCACAAAAAAGATCTGCCAAGGTGTGTCTTCCCCTCTCTGCAGCATATAAAGGGTAGCATCAGAATGCAGTGTTATAACACGTTTCTGCCCTCTGCAGTATCAGGAGTGTTGCTTGGCCTCCTCCTCTTGCCGCATACTAAGTGTAGCCCCGGAAAGAATAGCAAGGGTTCCCTTGTGTAGCATACATAGTAAGAATGGATCGGCCATAACATAGTTGCTGCTCTGTTACTTCAAAGAATGAATGTAACAAATACACACACCGGACGCAAGAAACCGCAGCCTCTTTCACCAAGGAAAACTTTATATAGAGACGTATATCTTTTAAATATGCACCTCCAGACCCACGTGTACATGCACACGTGGGTCTGTTCTAAAAGGCAGAGGCTTCCCACTGCTAGCCCGTGACAACACCCCCTCACAAAATCCTACGGGCGACTCAACATTCTTCTATCAATCGCTGTGGTCGTTTAACAGTCGACCACCACCCTTACTTCTTTCTGGCATCAACACTTGTCTCTGTAGCATTCTCCCCGAAGCTCCTCCGCTCATCGCTTCCTCCGCCTGGGGTTTATCTTGTCCCTCTTCCTGATCCATTCCTGGTTCGATCTGTCTGTCACTTCTAACCAGAGGTTTAAAGTAAGACGCATTCCTAGTGACCTCCTGAAAGTCATTTTCCGCTGTTATCATAGAGTCCTCTCATCACGGGTCTGCACTGCAGCCATCACATCACGATCACCCTGCCTCCCGGCAGTACCCTCCATAGCCGCTGCCTGGACAACCACTCTCTCATAAATGCCCGCCATCTCAATAACTGCGTCAATGGAAATTGGCTTTTTCACAATTGCGTAGCATAGAAAGAATGGATCGGCCATAACATAGTGGCTGCCCTATGCAGCATCAGGTGTGTAGAGTTTTAGTAAAAGCCAAGTGTGGAACCTTTCAACTCTGCATTGCTGTATGTCCGACAGCAGAGGTGGTAGACCGTCTAATGTGCTCGCTGCGCTGCAGCACAGTAGGTGGACAGCACAGTTGCAATACCGTGACAAAGTGTGCAGCAAGTCGAAATGTGTGTTTCTAACTGAAACTGCCGCACAACATCGAACAAGACACAAATAATTAGTTAACAGCATTCTTCTGTCAATGTTATGCAAAATAGGCCCCGCTAGCCAGAAATATTTGCAGATAATATATAATGCATATAGAAATCAAGACGAATTAATCAGCTGCAAGTCTGCAACCTATAAAAGTCTGAAATGTAGTAAGCTAAAAAGCAATTGAAAAGTTTCATAAACGTTAGTTATAGTCACAAAAACTTGATTTATACTGAAATAAGCTTACTCGCTAGCTTTAGAACACATTTTCCTATAGCATCATTATATTTTCAACTGGCCTTTAATTGTTTAAAAAGCTTAAACTATATCTCAGAATGATTTGCAGCACTACCCAGTGGTGGAAATGGAAAAAATGTGGTGGGGGATCCCACAATTGCTGGGATGGGGGAGGAGTTGTGGGGGCACAGGGGGCTAATTCTAGAGGGGGCGGGGTTGGTAGTGGCCATCCAATCAAATAAATACTTTTAAAAAAAGAAAGAAAAATAAGTGCCCACAACAGTAACATTGCCTTTTACCGGCGGCCAGGGCTTTAAGTGGGATGGGGCCTGCCGGGGCTCAGCCCCGGCAGGCTCTGAAATTTCCATTTAGGCGGGGCCCTGTGGGGCCCACTAATCTCCCCTGCCAGCCCCGGCCACTACACAAAAAGGATTTCTTTCTGAAGCCTGAAGCTCTCGCTCGTGTGCGAAAGCTTCAGGCTCCAGAAAAAAATGCCCTTTAGCCGTAATGGTGGCGCCGCACCTGCGAGGCATCCCTTTAAGCAGGAGATGCCCGTGGGCCAGCACCACCATTATGGAGAAAACACGAGGCCGCTGGAAGCTGAGGCCGTTTTCCTGGAGACTGAAACTCGTGGAGTTTCAGTCTTCAGGAAAACGGCCTCAGCTTCCAGAGGCCTCACCCCTTCAGCCTTAATGGTGACGCTGCCCCCACGCAGCTGGCAAGGGGCAGCGCCACCATTAAGGCTGAATAGGCGAGGCCCTGTCCCCTGCCAGGCAAGCCTATAGAATATAAATGCAGAGATCAACACCCTCTCCCATCTGGGGAGAGGGTGTTGTATCACTACAAAAGGTTGCCTGGCAGGGATGCCAGTAGCCCATTGAGCCGGGGCTCGTCAGGGGGGCGTGGCCTAACGGGCACGCAGGACCCCTGCAGTTAGGCCAGACCCCCTTGATGAGCCCTGGCTCATTTTGTTGTGCGAAAAAAAGAAAAAGAAAAAAAAAACACCCTCGAGGGCGGCATTGACTTTTACGCGGCTCTGGCACTGGTGTGTAAAGCACAATGCTCGCTACATGTACAACTGATTCCTTTCACATGTAGTGAGCATTGTGCATTACACATCAGTGCCAGAGCTGCGGTAAACGGCAATGCTGCCGTCGCAGGCGCATTTTTTTTTCTTTTTCTTTTTTCCAGCGCGGTTCATGGGCTTGGGCGCTGACTCTGGCCGGATCCCGAGATCGGGCTGCACATCTGGTGCCGGATCCCGGATCCGCCGAGAGCCGGCCCAATGACCAGCACTGGCACTACCGTGATGAGGGAAGGGTGTCCGTATTGACCCGGTGATGAAAGTGCTTTGTGTATCACTTGAGCGTGACAGGAGGTACTTCTGAATGAACACATGTAGACATCGGCCTGTGCCAAGATGGCGTCCCTCCTATGTCTACAGATGAAGAGATTAAAAGATTCACGGGTGACGCGCCCACTGTAGGTCAATGGGATACATGCAGAGTATAACGGTTGTAAAATATATATATATATTTAAGTTAAAAAAGAGTGAACCAATGTGAAACCTTTCAGTTCAGGAGCACTCATCAAAGCATTGTGTTTTACTGTATGTATTGAACGTAAGAGAACATGAACAACACACATATGAAGTAATATAGATTAGAGCCTGAGGGGCTTGTGTGTGGTGTGGCCTACTGAGCCGCCACCAGGGTTATCCAAACCTTAGCCCACTGGAGGAAAGAAAATGAGGAAGCAGCAGCTCAGAGGATGGGAAAGCGGGATGGCGGGATGAGGTCCATGTCTGAATGATAGAGCGAAAGACATGGCCTAAAGTGCTAGCATAAGGATTGTGCTTCCGAAGATTTGGAACATGGTACGCTAGTAGCCAATGGCTGCATGCCGGAGGGTCTCAGGGCCACCCTGGTAGATTGGTGGCTTAATGCCTGGGTGTCTCATCCTGCTGGACCGGTTCTTGATAAGTTGTAAAATACTGTAGAGTAAATCAATGACGCAGTTGCAGTGTAAGGACTCCAATGAGTACCTATAGATCCCATTTGATCAGCGGTGGAGCCAATGTCTGCGTATCATACTGGAACCTTTCCAAGAGTGTACGTTTCTAGATAAAGCGTGAGTATATTGGCCGCGTCAGCGGGCCTCATCTTTCATCGCGCCTGCAGTGTTCTCGACCTTTCGTTTTCCACTACCCTTGTCCTTTGACCCTGGAGTCAGGGGCTCCTCCCTCCAGGTCTTCTCGCCCTCCCTTGCCAATAGCCGTCGGTTGCGTGGTCATCTGACTCCTGGCACCTGCCTGTCATCGCCTCCCTGGCTCACGAGCACTTATCCGGCCCTTCCTGTTTGAGTGGCCTGCTCTCTGAAGTGATGGCTGCACATTTTTCCAATTAAGTTGTTTCAAGGGCCTTTGTTAAGCGCGTCCTGAGGACCATATCAAAGGCTTGCAAATCAGGTGTAATATTTCAATCTTACTAAGCCCAGCAGCTGTGGCTGGCAAGTCAATGGCTTTTCATTAGTTGGCTGCCTCACCTTGACTCCCGAGTAAGCCCTGGGCACACAAGGGGCACATATTGCTAACAGATGTACCATGCATTTGCTTTTTCTGCTTAGCCAGATTGCTACAACTTTTGAAATCATGGTGCAGTAACACAGGTCATTATTGCTTTGCAGTGATGCTAAGCAGCTTTGGCTTGCATCCCTGGGCTGGATTTGAAAGTTCAGAATTTGCCAGTTTTCATTCACAAGTATTTACTTCTATACCGGTTTGTCTTTTGTAAACCAAACACAATTGTGCTGAGTAAGTTGCTCACGTGGAAACCGGAGGTTAACGGTGATTTCCAAACTGACATAGGTCATCTTCTGTGCAACAATCCTACATGCGATGATTGTTCAACTGCTGTGCAGTGATGTTGTGGCCACTGTCATTTTCCGTTCGTCTCCCTTTGGCAGTAAGCAGTGTTAGCGTTGCAATTATTCGATTATAGATGGAGATTCCGCGCCCGTGGCTTTGCCTCCCATTTCTCCAGGGTAGTAGCTGCCGCCTTGAGCTGGAAATGTACCAAGTTTTGGTTTTGAATAAGTGCCGAGGACGAGTATGCTCGTCCTGCTTGCATAGGCCTGCATAATAGCCCAGCAGTTAAGGGGTTAATGCTAGCATTTGTATTTGGGTTCGCATGTACTCTGGGTCCTAGCAGGCGCAATGTAATGGTTGTTGGTTGGCATGCTAAAGCGCCTGAAGATAGGGGCAGGATCGGTCACTATGTCTGCTGGGGGGGGGGGCGGGGGCATTTTAGCCCTGAATCCCCAAAACAGATTTTCATGCAAGAACGTACAAACCGGAAATCTGAAACTGTGCTTGGAATTTATTAATTCAGAATCAATCACCCCACCCCCAAAATGCACAGGAGTATTCTGTACGGGTGTGGGTGGGGACTGAGGGAGCTAGCAATGGGACAATGGCAGGATCCCCCAGTCTTTCATTTGGTTGTGTGCCTAGGAACCAGCACATATGCCTGGTGGCCCTCATCTGTGTTTCTTGTGGCAGATCATCCTGTGGCATATTTGTTTTCATTTTGTCCCTCTGACCCAAGTGTGCAGGCCAGAATATGGCTGCACACTAGGACTGCAAACGTTTCTGTATGTTTTGGAGCCTATTTTTCATTTTGTAGTATATATATTTTATTTTTTATTTACTTGTTTGTAATCAAAACAAAATTGATTTTTACAAGAAATTATTTCGTAGAAACAGGAGAAGAAGTGAGAGAAGAAAAGGAAGAAAAAGTATAAAAGATCATAGAAATTATTAGAAGTCTCAGTTAATTATTAGTTCAGCTTCTATGATCTCAACTGCCGCCGTTGACCATTTTGTTTTTTCTCCAGCCACCAGACGGCACCACCATGTGTCCTCCTCACGAAGCGTGCAGTGTTACATCAGGGGCGCCAGAAAAGCTACCCTCAAATGGACTGTTTTAGCACAGTTCAGTAGTATATTTTTGATTCAATTTTGTGCCTTCGTCTTGCTGAGAATGTATGGTGGTCTCGCTGCATGTTTGGTGTGGCAGTCTATGTTCAGGGATGTCGTTTGGGGGTTGCCAGGGGTAGCAACTGCTATCCCAGGCTCCCTCTCTGCTATCCCTATACCTGTCCTTGCGATCCCTGGGCCTCTGGACAAAGAGGCAGTGCCAAGAGCAGAGCTCTGTGTTGCACCTGAAACAGGTGATTGTGGCTAAATGTACCGCAGCTTTTTTCACCCGGAATCTCGATCTCGTTAGCTGGAGAAATAACAGGGATGCAGGAAACACCATGAAGCCGCCATTACTAACAGGTTGGCAGTCTATTAGTGAAGAATGCCTGAGTGGTTGGGTTCAGAGGGGGGACTGTCTGTGCAGCTCATATCCAGGACTGTAGCAACAGGAAGGGTATGGGGACGTGTCTATGTAGCTGGGAATGGCAGCCTGCAGCACTCAGTTACAGCACAGCATGAACACAAATCTCATCAGTGTTTCTCGTTGTCTGTTTTGAACATCCGGTGAGCCACTGGGCCTGTGGTGAGAGGGGTGTGCCCCAGTGGCTTTTGCCACCAATCCTGTCTTGGCACTGTGTGACCTGACCCAGATCTGCCTGACCTGCATCACAGGCACACAGAAGATAGACGCAAGGTGAGATAATTAATTTACATGAAGTTGCCCTCTGCCTCTGAGGTAACCATCTGTTGCTTCCTCAAGCAAAAAAAAAGCTATATATTTGGAAGGATAGCTCAGGGGCAACACACTTGCTTTGGGAACAAGAGGATGCCATGCAACATGGGTTTAGTTCCTGTTCCAGTGCTTACAAGCTGGAGAAGGCTGGCATTAAGCAAGATATAAAGGACCAAAGAAAATAATAAAATGGCCCTTTTCAATGTGTGATGTCATGGAGCTGCTGCTGCTTACATTTTAAAATAAAACACTCATCCTTCCCCTCTAACTCCCATCTAACAAAGAAAACTGGGCGTTACTTGCCAAATAAGCAAAACAGAAAGGTGATGTCTCGAAGGTTTCAAATCATTCATAACCACTGGCACAGCTCTGTGCAACCCTCCAGACCATCATTTTTCTGGTAAGACTTGTGTTGGTCAGTTTCTGTTTCCAGTCTGTGGCCAGACACGTGGCAGGCACTGGATGTCTGCGCTTTGGGGTTTAGGCCTCTGTGAGATGCTCGGGTTACAATTTCAGCCCGAGTGACATACAGTAGTCCAGGTTGTTGTGTTGGACGTCTACTTACACTCACAAGCATTTGGTAATATGGGCCTAAACACACTGATATTAATGCTACATATGTTGATCCATTCTTCTATGAAATGTATATCATATTATGTGATATCATAGCCATATTTTTCTTAGTGAACTGAGGAACAATGCTATGTGATACCACTTCATGTTTTGTGAAGGTGCGAAAGGTCCTGTGCCATCACTTCCCGCGATGTCACTTGGGGGTGGGGTCAAATTACCACTTCCTGTAATGCCATCAGAACTCAAGGGTCATGTGATGTCACTTCCGCTACCCCTGTCATTTTGGTGAAATGATTTGCCTGTCTATGTTGTGAGTTTTGAGTAATAATTTTCATTTAAAAGTATATTTTATATTTTATGTGGTCCCACCAATCTTACCATGCCTGGCTGAACAGCTGTGTGTGCCTGGGGGCTGGAGGTATATTTGTACATATTGAAATGTGTATGTCATTCCATTTGTCCCTTCTTCCCTTTGTGCATTCATGGTGGCCCTGCTGCAGTTTGCTGTGGCAGACGATCATGCGCGTTTTGTGGAATATTTTTCATTCTGCAATATATTTTTCATTTCGATTTGTCACTTCAAACCTGCTGCAAATGCATAACTAGGTGCGTCTGTCTGTCTTTTGAGGACTGCTGATATGTTTGTGTGTTTTCAGAAATATTTCTCATTTTAAGATGTTCATTTTGTTTTGCCCGTCTAACCTAACTGATCATGGAGGCATCCCGGCCGTATTGGGGGTTTTGGTGTGGCAGATCACCTTGGTCGTTTTGAAGATATTTTTCATTTTGTGGCAATTTTTTTCGTTTTGTTTTGTCCTGCCGTGTATGTCTGAGCAAGTGTGCATATGTGTGTGTTTTGGGCGACAGATGTTTGATGTGTGTTTTGCGGTGCATTATTAATTTGATCCTACACGCCTGCTGCATACGCTTGCAGGTATAGATACATTTTTTGGGCATTAAAAAAGTGAACATCTCAAGGTTGGCTAATGTGATTTTAAAAATATTTTGAGGCGTGCACTACTTCAGCCGAAGGCCGGGGTGTATCAAATGTCCTTATTCTCGAAATAGACGCGTTTGAGACATATATCCCCGGCTAAATAGTTTGCTTTTCAGCTTCTATGGAAAGCCCCATACGTTTCTTCCAGTCATATGTGTTGGCATGACACGTGCCCAATTTGGCAGGAGTGTTTGGATTTTGACAGGACAGTGGCCTGCCGAATTTGGTGAATTTTCATGTGGCAATAAGACCCAAGGCGGCGGGCCAATACCGCCCCAGGTAATGCCCAGGGCCGTAGTTATAGGCCGCCGCCTTGGGTCTTATTGCCATTAGTACCCCGGCCCGTTGGATCAGGGTGCTAATGGCATTTTTTTCTGTTCCGAAACACGTTTAAAAAAAAAAAACACAAGAAAATGGCCGCCGCCATGGAAAGGGAAAACCTAGTCCGTTTTCCCTTTCCATGGCGGCCATCGGGAGCGGACGCGCTGGGAACAAAAGTGTTGAAATGCTCAATCTAATGGCATGGCGCAAGGACCCTAACATTTTTCAAATCATTATCACATCTGCCCTATACCCCACCTTCTTTGTTTGCCTAACTAAATTCACCAACTCAGATATTTTTTTACAGCATGGTGACCTGACCAGAATCTCCTGAATAAAAGCTGTCTGAAATATCTGTTTCCTTTTTTATTCCAACTCAGACACGTTCTGATCCTCCTGCAGCCACCCTCTACCCTAAGCCTCCACGGCTAGTGTGCTTGGTTCCTATTTGTTTCCGTACTTGATTCTGTGCCTGATCCTGAGGCTGATCTGATAGAACACCATCTCTGCCCCTTCATGATGTAAGAGGATTAAATTCAGCACTACAGCTAAGTTAACGCCTAGTCTAGAATACTGAATGAAAACCCTTATTGATATATCTTTATGTCCAGTTCAGGCGTTCTGGATGACTACCCCTATATAACACCCCTCTCCTGGAATCCCCCTGACCCCACTGAGCCAAGAAGTAGTTCTGTTTTGCAAGTTTAAAAGGTTTATTTGATAATTTAAAATATATATATATATCCCACTTTATAATAAATTAATAATTGAATAGCACACTTAATCTGATATGATAAAGATCAACAACGGAGAATCTGGCACTAGCACACTTCTTATAATCACTAATGAGTTGACATGAAATGGATAAGGTAGCACACTGGTAAATAGGAACAAAAGAAGAAGGTGGTACAAAATGCTTTATAGAGTTCAAATGGATGCAAGGTTGAATGAATGAAATGCAGTATAGAAATACTCAATATGATTTCAACAAAACAATGTAATCACTTTTCTCTGGCAATCCCCTCCCCCCCTTGATGCAAGGCAAGGAAATGGAAGGAAACACACAGTTCTCAGAAATGCAATCAAATGTGATTCAGTTCACCCCGGCAAGCTTACAGAAAACAGATAGGAGTTTTGAAAACACAGGCCCAAATTGCTTTGATATGTGCTGGCAATGAATTGAAAAGTATGCTAAAATACTTTTAATTCCCTTTCAGAGGTTCAGGGTGATTGGTATCTAGTTAATATTAGTCCAGGCTCACACTAGCAATGATTCAGGAATGATTAGCAGGTTAAACGAATTTCTGGCAAATGGAAGGCAAGCAGCAGCAGTTTTACATGTGAAGAAATTTGCAAATCGCGGTAAAATTCGCGAATGCGCCGAGCGCTATTACAGAGGAACCACAAGGACTATCTCTATCGTTTTGGGGTCCTAGGAAAGCCTAGGATCTCAGCTTCAAAATGAAAGTTACTGCAAGTCTCTAGCACAAACGGTTGCGGAGATATGAGCGATTTTGTGAAGGTCGTTTTTCAGATTTGAAATTTTAAACGCACACTTTTTCAGCTTTAAAAATGATGGCAGGATAACACAATTGCTAAGCTGCAGTTCTACTTAGGTTAAAATGGATTGAATTATATTATTTTAACTAAGAGATGGGTTCTACACAGTTTTCTAGGTACTCACACTATATTCTTGAGTGAAATGGGCCACGCCACGGATCTGGTCAGATTTTAAACTCGCCTCTGGTCTCTGCACTTCACAGTGATCTGGGTCAGCTCTCTCTGGTTCTCTGGTCTGGGTCTCTAGTTCTGGATAGATTGAAGTCTCTAGTTTGGCTCTCTGGAGGTTTGATGGAGGTAAATATGGATTTTTCCGGCAGAGCGTCCCGCTGCAGATGGAATTGAAGGTCCCTATCTGTCCTGTCTGTCTGCTTTTATGTGTTTAGAATGTGGGTGTGTTCTAGCATCACTGACCCTACCTCTCTCTCAGCTTCTAATTGGTCAAACTTCCATTTATCATTTGATTGGGGAATGAACTGTGAGTCAGAGGGATGTCATTTTATGGCTTGCAGATAGGACACTCCTCTGTCAGATTGCACACATTCTATATTTGATAATAAAAGACATATTTCACAGTTACACAGTTGCTTGAAATTACATATACATGGTGTGGCTGAATTTAGCCATGTCTCTGTCCAAATCTGCTGTTTCTAAGAGCTTGCATTCAGAAATGGCACATAATTGACTTTTTAACTGATTTTTCACTTTCTGACATTGACCCAACTTTACATACATGTGTGCAGGGAGTATGGACATTAACTGATGAAGTTTCAGATTTTTAACATGCATACATTTAGAGTAATATCCACTTTTCCGCTAAAACCCCCCTGAACATACCACCGGTTCTAAAAACCTCTTAAACTGTGGGCAGAAAAATCACAAGAATTATGGTATCATTTATAAAATTTTCACATGTCCGCTCTATGAGTTATTCATCTTTTTAGAGTTATGTTCTGGCTCCAAAGGGGTGTGGTTTCCTCTCAGCATAAGGTAGACATACTGGTTTATCCAGTTCTGCCAAGTTCTTTCCTCAGGAGGAAGCCACTTTTTACGACCATTTACGACTCCTGCCAATAAAACCTTTGCCTGAGCCAGGACAGGGCTTTGTTCACTTCCTGCAGAGCACAGGTAATTCAATTATCAGATAGATGGCATATCCTTAGTGTGAGCAGCAAAAGGGCAGCTAGGCCTGGGAACACAGCTGTGACTCAAGTTTCACTCCTGATGGGGGTAGTTGCCAGGCAGAATTCAGTTCCTTAAGCCGGGTTTCAGATAAAATGTCACTTTTTGTTCCCCAGTTTCTGCATTCAAATAAAACTAAACATTTTCACATATGCAGCTAGAAGGCTGATTCTAAGTTTAAAACTATGACATTTAAACAATTGCAACCTATGTGACACTCAAAAGTAGGTCACTCAGTCAATTTAAACATTTAGATTTTTTTTAGTGTATTTCAGTCCAAATTTACTTAAACTGCTGAAATCCACAGCGCAGCCAGTCTTGTTATAAACCTTCAAGTCACTTCAGAATATAACTTGACATTGGATCCACCTCTCAGTAAGTCTTTCTTTGGCCTGTTTTGGGTTCATTTATTCAGTTTTCTACAAAATCTGGTGGTTTTAAAACGCCGGCTTTTGGATAGTGGTGAGTACTGGTACTGCACCCCTTTTTGGGATTTAAGAAAATGAATTCCCAACAGTTATGGGTTTGCTTTTGGCAATCAGCATTGCCATTCCCAATGGTTTCAGACTACTGTGTGGGTAGTCCAATGGTGGTTTTAGGCAGTGTCCTTCTGTGCCCATAACATCGGCAAAAATGAGTGGCAGCCTATTCTTCATGCATTTCCCTGTGCATTTTCTGGGAAGCTCTGGCCATCATGAGGTTTTCCATGTCAGTACTGCACAGTTTTGAGGTAGGGCTCGGATGCATGGGTAAATACATCCCACAAGCCCCCCTCTTGCGATGGCCATTCTATTTCACGAATGGGACTCGCAAGACCTGGGATGTTTCCTCATCTTCTTCCAATAGATGGCACAGTTCAGCATCTTTTCCTCCATCCGGTACTGATCGATCGGTTCTCCTCGCCGGTCCTGATGGGAATATTGGGCGGTCCACTGGGCCCATTGGATCTTCGTTCCCGGTCTCCGGATCGTCCTCCTTGGCCAGTCTCAAGGTCTTCTTTCTCCTAGGACGACAAAGGAAGAGCGGCAATACCTACTCATAGACATTTTTCCACCACTGTTGAGATGGTGGGATAGCATATGCATTTCATCATGACGAAACATTACATTCTTATTTTGATAAAAAACAGTATGGCTAAGAGACAGTTTCATACAAATCACAGTATGTTAGAGACTAGATGTGGTATGTTTTATGATTGGAACTGAATTAGTCTGATACAGTACCCGCTAGGATTCCAGAGGATTCCTCCAGTTGTTGCAGAGTGTGCCTGGGATGGCAACATTTCAACTGGTTTATGTGGACCCACTTGTCTTCCCCCGCTGCCAAAGGACCTTTGGGGATGTGGATTTTGTAGGCCAGAGGGGAGATTTTGTCTATGATCTCGAATGGTCCCTTCCATGTAGGCAAAAATTTGCGCTGCTTGGCCTGGTTCCTTTGGAAGTTGTATAGATAGACCCGGTCCCCCACCTGATATTCCTTCCTGGAAGTTTTCAGGTCATAGTGGGTCTTCATGCTATCAGCTGATCTTTCTAGATTCCGCTGAGCATAAGCAAAAGCATGTTGGAGGTGTTTCCTTAAATTCGCCACATACTCATGAGTAGTGGAGGCATTTATCAGTGTCTGCTCTTGGGTCCTGTAGAGCAAATGCTGAGGAAGCACCATCTTGCGCCCAGTCATCAACTCAAATGGTGACATTTTGGTTGCAGATGAAGGGGTAGATCTGATGGCCATTAGGACCAGAGGTAATCGGATATCCCAACTTGGCCCAGAATCTGCCACAAACTTCTTTAATATGCTCACAATGGTTCGGTTATATCTCTCTACTGCCCCAGAAGAAGCTGGTCTATAAGCAATATGCAGCTTTCTCTTGACCCCCAGTATCTCCCACATCTTTGTCATTACTTCACTGGTGAAGTGGCTACCTCTGTCTGACTCAATCCTTTGAGGTAGACCAAAACGGGAAAAGATGTGGTTAATCATCAAGGCAGCTGCCGTTTCTGCCTTGCAATTTGGGGCTGGGAGACATTCCACCCACTTGGTAAACAAGCATGTCACAGTCAACATGTACTTATTCCCCCTAGCCGAGCGAATCACAGGGCCTACAAAGTCGATTTGTAAATCTGACCATGGGAGTGTCATTCCCCTCTTTTGTAAAGGTGCCCGGTGCGTAAGGGATGATGGCTGAAATTGTGCACACACAAGACACCCCTTCAAGTATTGGTCGAGGTCCTGCCCCATGTGTGGCCAGTATGCAACCTCTCTTAAGATTTCCAATGTTGTGTGAAACCCCCTATGACCGGCGGTGGCCGCATCATGGGCGTGACTTAACATCAGACTTCGGAATGAGGTAGGAACCACCCACTGATCGTGGCCAGCTTTGGATTTCCTTACCAGCAAACCGTCTTGGATTCGGAACATTTTTGAACATTTCATCAACACTCTTAGGTCCTCTTTCCCAATGTAATCGGTATCCGTCAGGGGAAAGTTCTCAGGGTCCTCAAGGTGCTGGTAAAATTTACCAATAATTGGATCCCCCTTCTGAGCAGTAATCAAATCAGCATCAGGGGTCTCCTTACTCCATTGTGCCATTGAAAGGTCGTTGTGAGCATTTGTCTGGGACCTAGTGATGGCAGTGACCTGGATTTCCCCCAACAGGGACTCAATCTCAATTAGATCCCCTTGGATGGCCCCGGTTTTGGCCAGCTGATCAGCTAAGTCATTTCCAGTTTTGTCTGGTCCCTCTACTTTGGAATGACCCTTGATCTTTTTCCAATAGATGGTCATCTCATTCGATGTGACCAGATCATCAATGTTTTGGATCAACTTCCCATGTTTCAAGGGTTTGTTGTTAGCACATAACATGCCTCTGGTTTTCCAATTAACCAGGTGCTCCACGAACCCGTTCCGTACATAATCCGAATCTGTGATTATGACCAGTTCGCGGAGTTGATGCTGGACAGCAGTGAGGATGGCCTGATGCACAGCCATCAATTCTGCCACCTGACTACTTCGGGGACCAATTTTGTATCCAGCGGAGGGTTCTGGGGACTCATTCACCCATGCATTCCCTACGCCAGCCACCAGTTCTTTCTCCCCGTTGTTGTCAACATGGTAAGAGCATCCATCCACATAGACAGTGGGCATTCCCTCACACTTGTCCTCTTCAAAGACTTTGTGTGGGGAATTAAGGTATGCCTCCGTGTTGTCCTTGATTTTTAGACTTTCGTCCTCGAGACAGTTTTCTCTGGCACAATCATGCAAGTCAGCCAGACCTTGCGCGAGGGGACTCTTCTTGTTTTGGCCATATCTGACCTCCACAGGAAAGCCTTGCATTGACAGAATCCAGGAAGTAATTCGGGAATTACTCACATTTCCGGCCCGGATTCTGTCACTTTGGAGATATTGCAGAGGCTGGTGTGGAGTCTCCACTATGATGTGTTCCCCCTGGATAAACGGGCGGTAATTCTTCAATGCCCACACCGTTGCCAGGAGTGCCTTCTCACAATCGTTGAATTTTTCCTCCACAGAGGATAAAGTTTTGCTCGCATAGGAGATTACTTTATTGACCTTGTCATGCTTTTGATATAATACTGCCGTCAAGCACGTATTAGAGAACCCCGTCTCCAGGAAGAACTCCTTGTTTCTGACAGGATAAGCTAGGCAAGGCGCTTGTGAGAGGCTTCTTTTGAGTCGTCTTACTGCCTCGGATTGTTCTGGACCCCATTCCCACTTGACCCCCCCCTTCAGGAG
Source organism: Ambystoma mexicanum (assembly GCF_040938575.1). NCBI lineage: Eukaryota > Metazoa > Chordata > Amphibia > Caudata > Ambystomatidae > Ambystoma > Ambystoma mexicanum. Next base: position 387,363,528 of record NC_090937.1, read on the forward strand.
ATGAATCAGGGGTCTGGTGATCTCTGCGTAGCCCTCAATGAACTTCCTGCTGTAATTAGTCAGTCCAAGGAGGCTCCTTAGTTCTCGCAGAGTTGTGGGGTCTTTCAGTTTCTGAAGTGCTTCCACTTTCTTTTCCTGGGGACAGAGGCCCTGAGGAGTAATCTCATGCCCCAAGAAATTAACACGGGTTCTACACCACTGTGCTTTCTGAAAGGAAAGTTTTGCTCCGGCGGCCCTCAACTGTGTCAGAACATAACGGATCTCCGCTATGTGTTCCTCAACAGTTGAGCTTTTGATGAGGACATCATCTACATAAGCCAGGTTGCCCCTTGCACCCAAGTCGGGCATGGCCTTGTGTAGAAAAATGTTGAATTCATTGCCGGAGTTGAGGTATCCGAAGGGAGTCCGGGTCCATGTGTACTGCTGGCCCCCAAAGGTAAAAGCCAGCTTGTATTGGTCCTCCCTACTGACAGGCACAGTCCAGTATCCATTGGTCAGGTCTATTGCAGTGAATACCTGTGACCCCTGAATCTGGGCCAGCCCTTGGTCAATGTAGGGCAGAGGCCATCGGGAAGTATGGACCCGTTTGTTGAGCTCCCTAAGGTCGGCGCAGAGTCTCCACTGGCCGTTTGGCTTCAATATTCCCAGCACCGGATTATTGAAGGTGCTGTGGACGGGACGGATTATTCCCCGGGACTCAAGGTTCTTAATTATTTCGGTAAGGGACTCCATTGATGCGAGAGGCAAGCGATATTGCTTCACAAACACAGGAGTCATGCCAGGGTCCGTGGGGATTGTGGTTGTGTGGATGTTGGTGCGGCCACAGTCATATGAGTCTACCGCAAAGAGATCTTGGAAATCCAAGAAAACTTGTTTCAACTTTTGCTTTTGTTCCGGAGTCACACAGGCATCAGCTAGGTTGACTCTCTCTTCCACCATCTGCCTGAAGCCTGGAAAGACTTCTGGTTTGGCTATCTCCGCGGCCTTCTCCAGCTGGGTGGAGAAGTCCCTGGTCAGAGTGCTGATTTGGACCGGAGGCTTCAGGTGGGCAAGGCAGCCTTCATGAACCTGGAAAATCACCTCATCCCTCCTGAATTCACAAGTCACATCTTCCTTACCATAAGGGCAGGAAGTGTACACCAGGAAGTTCCCCCCATGCCGGGTAAAAATCCTGTCTGGTGTTGTATTGTCCTCACTGTCACTGTCAAAACAGTCCTTGGGGATTGGTCCTAACAGTTCATTTCCAAGGTCAATGGAGAAATGTCGGTCATCAACCGCCATTCCAATAATGGTGCCTGCGGCTAGAGTAATACTCTTTAAGTCGCTGTTATCCACCTCTATTGGAATGGTGTCATGTTCTATGTTGACTAATGGTGTTGGGTTTACCCCCAACCCTTGCTGTTGGAGAGAAGCATTTAGATGTATGTAAGCATCAGGGTTTTTCAACTCTTGTCCCCTTTTAACTTTCACTTCCAGGGAGAATTGTCGGGTCCTTTCTGGGATGGTGACTTCCTCTTTAACCTGAATTTCAACTGCATAAGGTAGCAATTGAGCTGACCTAAATGCTTTTTCTGGATCATCAAAGCCCATGGGATTATCCGCTAATCGGGACCAAGCTTTGAAGTTTATTAGGTCCAAACTAATGGCAAAGCGATTGAGAATGTCACTGCCTAAGTAAAAGGCGGCAGGGACGTCTCGCACGACCCAACAATTGTGGACTATGCTCTTGTTGCCAATGGAGATTTTGAGCATACACCTGCTTGGCAGGAGATGTTTGGAATTAGGTGCTTCCAGGTCCATTTCCCATTTGTCTATCAGTTTGAATGTGGGAATGGCTGGATCTTTTGGGAGTTGGCGGAACATGGCTTCGCTGATGAAGCTCTTACCGTTGTTCACACACACTCGAGCGAGAACAGAGTCCTTCCCATCATTTAACTGAACAGGGATGAACAACTGCTCTCCAATTTGCTGAATATCAGCCAGGCTCTGAGCTGATTTCACATCTTTCTGGACTATAGGAGTGGGAGTTTCAGATTGTGGATTGGTATAGAATTTCAGAGTGTTTCCTTCCAGCGTGGAATACCACCTTAAACTGGAAGGAAGGTTGATTTTCAGAAATAGAGAGGACCCCCCATCACTAGTCTGTTGTCCTACTGCTATTACTGTCACGTCTGGAATTTGGTTGTTCTGGAAGTGAAATTCTACTTGGTCAGATTTTTGTTCAACCATGTGGCAGGTGCCGTTTAAACTAACATGGTTAACACTCTGTTTTAATTTGATTGGTCGGCTAGTCTGGGTCCAGAGGACCTTGTTTACGCAATCTATTAGGGGTGACAACCTTCTCAGGAGGTCATTCCCTAGTAAACAAGGGGTGCCCTCTGGGGTCACAACTATGACCGGGTGTTTCAACTTATGTCGCCCAATTTTAATGTCCAAATCTGCCGTCCCCTCGACGGGAATTTCCTTCCCGTCAAAGTTCTGCAATTGTCCAGGAAGAGAGGTGAGAGGAATTTGGTAATTCTCTCCCCTTCCTGCATTCAGTTCATCAAAGGCCCTTCTGGACAGAAGGGTAGCTTGAGATCCCGTGTCCACCAGTGCCAAAATTGTACCCTGCCCCTGTACTCGGACCGGGGCATAATATCTTCCCTCCTTTTCCTCAAGGGGGCTCAGATAATGTACATTTTTGGACAACTGGTGGGCTAATTTTCTGGTTTTGGACATCGCTAGCGAAGAGATTTGGGCAGAATTCTGTGGAGAGCCTTGGGAATCTGAAAGAAAAAGTTGGCAACTGGAGATCAGAGCCATTGTGGGTTCCCCTGGCTCCGGTTCTGGGCCGCCCCCCCCTTTTTGGAGGCAGTCACCAGGATGGGTTTGAACCAGGGGATTTTCTTGCGGTTGGTTCTGGGATGAGATGGTGGGCGGCGGTAGCTCAGTCTCCACATCTCCCCAGTCTGGATTTGCATCCCTAGGGACCCATTTTTCTTTGGGAGGAGTTCCCCCCTCCCTGAAGGAGAAGATCCTTTTCCCAGGATCCTCTGAGGATCCCTCTCCCTCAAATTGGAAGATCTGTACCTCCTCCTCAAACTGAGTCTGTTTGGGTCTTTTGTTTCTCCTACCACCCCTCTGCTCCTTAGGAGACAGACTTTCAGGGGCAAGAGATTTTGTTTCCGGTTCCTGGGTTTCCAGGGGCTGTTTACAAGTGAGGAAGGAAGCTTCCTCCAAGGCTTTACACCCCCCTTCCCTTTGTGCCTCCTCCCTGGGAACCGGTGAGTTATCGGGGTGCTGCCCCCGTCATTGTTCTGGAGCACCAGGTCCAGAGTTGGGTGCGTTCTGCGCCGGCACGCCCATCTGAGGGTTCTGCTGAGCCCTCAGTATGTGACCCAGATCCCGCGCCATGTTTTGAACCTGGCGCTCTAACTGGGAAGCCCGCTCAGGCTGATACGGGGCCCTGTTTTCTCCCCTGGGCTGATCCCGGGAAGGGTAGCTGTCCCTCCTCTGGTAGTACCCCTGGTTGGGAAGATTTGGGTACCCCTCCACCCTTGGCCTCCCCTCTCCCGGATTCAGTGGTCTAGGCTCAGGGAATTGGGGAAAGAAGGATGGATGGTTTTGGGGCTGAAAGTCGGGTGGATATCTGGGGAAAAAGTTCTGCCCAGGGTTTGGTAAATTTCTGCCCTCCTGTGGGAAGTTTGGAGGGAAGTTCCCTGGGTTAGGTGCTTGTCTGGATCCCCCCCCTTGGGCTGGAGGAGTCCACACATAACCCAGGATGGGTCGATTTCCCTTGTAACGGGGACTTACATAATCAGGAGAGCGAGGGACCCCATTTGTGGGGCTGCCTCCTTGGCTCCCTGTCTGTGACTGACCCGAGGACCTCCTGGGCCTAGCATTATTAGGTGCAGGTAGGTTTTTAGGTCCCCCCATCTCCAAATACAAAACGGGGGTGACCTTTACCTCTGCCACCTTGGCAGCAGCAGGGGTGCTGTTGGCTTTGGGGTTTTTCTGGGCATTACTTTTGCTATCTATCGGTTTCTGCACCTCATAGATCCGGGTAGCCTGTTCAATGACCCAGTCTAAAGATCTTTTCTCGTGAAAATCCCTCACGAGCTGGGTCATGATATATTTGGGCAAGGCATGGAAAAACGTATTTATAAATTCTCTGCTATCTGTGCGCACCCTTCTGGTGGTCTGCGCAAAAGCACGCTTTAACTCCTGCACAAATTCTTGTGGGGCCTGATCCTCCCCACATTGCAAATTGTAGGCTGCCTTGCGAGCCTCTTGAGGATTTCTGTGAACAGAAAAATGTTTCAAGATGGCCGCCTTATAGGTGGACCATCTTAAATGATTTTGGTCCTCCAGCCCTGCAAAGAAACTGGAGTATTCCGGGGAGAAGGTCCACTTTACATACTGAATACAGCTTTGGCTGTCCTTCAAATGGAAAGTCTCCATCATTTGTTCAAACAACTCTAAGTGCTCCCAAACAGAATACTTAGCGTTCTTATGGTAAGGCGTGATGATGCTCCTGATCGCCTTAATCTGCTTTAAGGGGTCCTTAAGCAAGGCCCTTTTTGCCTTATTGGCCTTTTTGGTTCGGGTAACCCTTGTCCATTCGTCCTCGGACTCAGAGGCACTGCTCCCAGAGGTTCCCGTCTGTTCTTCCAGGTTTTCCCGGATTCTGCGAGCCTGGGAATGGCTGGCAGACTGTGGGGACCTGGTCTCCTGTGTCCTGCGCAGTTCAGAGGAGTCTTCAGATTCCTCCTTGCTGCCAGGATTTGATGGGTACCCCCTCCACTGACCTAACTGGGCAGAGGTTTTCAGGATGCCCTTAATGGGCCTACTCTCCTGGGGTTCCCCATTGAACTGTACTGTACTTGGGTGCCCATGCCCGGATGCCCACCCCTCCATTCCTGAGTGGTACTGGCCTATGAGCCCCATACTCTTAGCTGGATAGTAATCTGCCATCCCTGTGGCCCTGTGCTCATGTGCGCCAGGGGACATGGGGGTGGTAGAGTCCAGGGACTGGGGGAGATGAAGGCCCCTGGTGTTAGGGCTCCTGTGGTTATGGTCAGGAATCTCTCTTTCCCAGCGGACCTCATCTCTATCCGCCCCTGCTCCCTGTTGCAATGCAAGAGCCTGCATTTGTGCTTTCAGTTCCTCTGTTAAGGCCTTACTCGACTCTATCAGTTTCTCCTGCATCGCTACCTGTTGCTGGAGCCTATCATTGTGTTGACAGAGGGCCTCATTTTCCCTCTGTGCTTCCTGGTTGGTTCTGGAGAACTGGGCCAGTCTTTGCTGCAGGAGGTTTACCTCCTGAGTCCCATCCCTACTGGCCTGCTCCTTTCTTGCCAGAGCCTCTTCCACCCTCCTGGTGTGCTCTAACAAGTTCTGGTTTTCTTTTTGGAGGTCACCCAGCCCCTGGAGGGCCAGGTGATTTTCTTCCATTTTCCTTTTTAAATGGCAGACTTCCTGGCCTATGGCGTCTCTTTCCTGACTAAGAGCCTGCATTTGTGCCGCCAGGTCGTCCCTCTGCCTTTGGAAGGCACCAGCTTTCTGGCGCTCCAGGTCAAACTCTGCCTGGGTATCCAGGTCTTTCAGAATCAGTTTATTGCTCTCTGCCTTCTCTCTATCTAGGTGGCTTTGCAGGGTGACTACCTGCTCAGCACATGCCCTATTGAAGTCCAGTTGTTGCTCCAGCTTTTTCTGGTTTTGCAGTAGGGAGTCCAAACCTTCTTGGTATTCCTTCTGCAAGGCCAGAAATCTGGTATCCTGTTCTACCTTTTCCTGTTGCAGCACATCCATATCCTTCTTTATTTTAATGATGTGCTGCCTACTATCATCTTCTGACTCCTGGCTCCTCTGCAGCCTCTGCTCAGAAGAGACCAGGTCAGATTGGACCTTCTCTAACGCCATCTGTTGCCTATTTGCCAGATTTTGGCTTTCAGCACATCTATCCTGCATGTCTCCCATATATAGGTACAGGTATGCCGCTATCCTAACAATCTTGTTGTGTTCATCTTTGGCCTTAGGAGCCATATATAGTTCACTCAGGGCCACATGTAATGGACCCTGATCTCTCCATAAGTCTGACCCTGTTTCAGTGACCTGTCGCGTGATGGCCTGCAACCAGGCATCCTGGCCCTGTTCGGTCCATTCACCTCTCACAAATAGCTTATGCAAGAGGTGCTCTCTGGCTATTTTCATATCTACCAAGGTCGTCATTCTAGAGATTGGTCTCTGTCCTGACTTACAGAAGTTAGTATTTTATTTTTTTAGAACAGAACTTTTCTTGGAGTGTCCCTTTTGAGGAATGCTTCACAGCGTAATGCAGCGTGGTGATCCGACTGGATGTATGTATCCCGTCAGTTAGCACACTGTATTAAGCTGCACAAGTGGTATTCTAACCCAGACGTCCCGGACGAGCCCCCAATTTGTAAGAGGATTCAATTCAGCACTACAGCTAAGTTAACGCCTAGTCTAGAATACTGAATGAAAACCCTTATTGATATATCTTTATGTCCAGTTCAGGCGTTCTGGATGACTACCCCTATATAACACCCCTCTCCTGGAATCCCCCTGACCCCACTGAGCCAAGAAGTAGTTCTGTTTTGCAAGTTTAAAAGGTTTATTTGATAATTTAAAATATATATATATATCCCACTTTATAATAAATTAATAATTGAATAGCACACTTAATCTGATATGATAAAGATCAACAACGGAGAATCTGGCACTAGCACACTTCTTATAATCACTAATGAGTTGACATGAAATGGATAAGGTAGCACACTGGTAAATAGGAACAAAAGAAGAAGGTGGTACAAAATGCTTTATAGAGTTCAAATGGATGCAAGGTTGAATGAATGAAATGCAGTATAGAAATACTCAATATGATTTCAACAAAACAATGTAATCACTTTTCTCTGGCAATCCCCTCCCCCCCTTGATGCAAGGCAAGGAAATGGAAGGAAACACACAGTTCTCAGAAATGCAATCAAATGTGATTCAGTTCACCCCGGCAAGCTTACAGAAAACAGATAGGAGTTTTGAAAACACAGGCCCAAATTGCTTTGATATGTGCTGGCAATGAATTGAAAAGTATGCTAAAATACTTTTAATTCCCTTTCAGAGGTTCAGGGTGATTGGTATCTAGTTAATATTAGTCCAGGCTCACACTAGCAATGATTCAGGAATGATTAGCAGGTTAAACGAATTTCTGGCAAATGGAAGGCAAGCAGCAGCAGTTTTTACATGTGAAGAAATTTGCAAATCGCGGTAAAATTCGCGAATGCGCCGAGCGCTATTACAGAGGAACCACAAGGACTATCTCTATCGTTTTGGGGTCCTAGGAAAGCCTAGGATCTCAGCTTCAAAATGGAAGTTACTGCAAGTCTCTAGCACAAACGGGTGCGGAGATATGAGCGATTTTGTGAAGGTCGTTTTTCAGATTTGAAATTTTAAACGCACACTTTTTCAGCTTTAAAAATGATGGCAGGATAACACAATTGCTAAGCTGCAGTTCTACTTAGGTTAAAATGGATTGAATTATATTATTTTAACTAAGAGATGGGTTCTACACAGTTTTCTAGGTACTCACACTATATTCTTGAGTGAAATGGGCCACGCCACGGATCTGGTCAGATTTTAAACTCGCCTCTGGTCTCTGCACTTCACAGTGATCTGGGTCAGCTCTCTCTGGTTCTCTGGTCTGGGTCTCTAGTTCTGGATAGATTGAAGTCTCTAGTTTGGCTCTCTGGAGGTTTGATGGAGGTAAATATGGATTTTTCCGGCAGAGCGTCCCGCTGCAGATGGAATTGAAGGTCCCTATCTGTCCTGTCTGTCTGCTTTTATGTGTTTAGAATGTGGGTGTGTTCTAGCATCACTGACCCTACCTCTCTCTCAGCTTCTAATTGGTCAAACTTCCATTTATCATTTGATTGGGGAATGAACTGTGAGTCAGAGGGATGTCATTTTATGGCTTGCAGATAGGACACTCCTCTGTCAGATTGCACACATTCTATATTTGATAATAAAAGACATATTTCACAGTTACACAGTTGCTTGAAATTACATATACATGGTGTGGCTGAATTTAGCCATGTCTCTGTCCAAATCTGCTGTTTCTAAGAGCTTGCATTCAGAAATGGCACATAATTGACTTTTTAACTGATTTTTCACTTTCTGACATTGACCCAACTTTACATACATGTGTGCAGGGAGTATGGACATTAACTGATGACGTTTCAGATTTTTAACATGCATACATTTAGAGTAATATCCACTTTTCCGCTAAAACCCCCCTGAACATACCACCGGTTCTAAAAACCTCTTAAACTGTGGGCAGAAAAATCACAAGAATTATGGTATCATTTATAAAATTTTCACATGTCCGCTCTATGAGTTATTCATCTTTTTAGAGTTATGTTCTGGCTCCAAAGGGGTGTGGTTTCCTCTCAGCATAAGGTAGACATACTGGTTTATCCAGTTCTGCCAAGCCAGCTTGCTCTCACAGGCAGTGCTCCTCCCCTTTCCTCAGGAGGAAGCCACTTTTTACGACCATTTACGACTCCTGCCAATAAAACCTTTGCCTGAGCCAGGACAGGGCTTTGTTCACTTTCCTGCAGAGCACAGGTAATTCAATTATCAGATAGATGGCATATCCTTAGTGTGAGCAGCAAAAGGGCAGCTAGGCCTGGGAACACAGCTGTGACTCAAGTTTCACTCCTGATGGGGGTAGTTGCCAGGCAGAATTCAGTTCCTTAAGCCGGGTTTCAGATAAAATGTCACTTTTTGTTCCCCAGTTTCTGCATTCAAATAAAACTAAACATTTTCACATATGCAGCTAGAAGGCTGATTCTAAGTTTAAAACTATGACATTTAAACAATTGCAACCTATGTGACACTCAAAAGTAGGTCACTCAGTCAATTTAAACATTTAGATTTTTTTTAGTGTCTTTCAGTCCAAATTTACTTAAACTGCTGAAATCCACAGCGCAGCCAGTCTTGTTATAAACCTTCAAGTCACTTCAGAATATAACTTGACATTGGATCCACCTCTCAGTAAGTCTTTCTTTGGCCTGTTTTGGGTTCATTTATTCAGTTTTCTACAAAATCTGGTGGTTTTAAAACGCCGGCTTTTGGATAGTGGTGAGTACTGGTACTGCACCCCTTTTTGGGATTTAAGAAAATGAATTCCCAACAGTTATGGGTTTGCTTTTGGCAATCAGCATTGCCATTCCCAATGGTTTCAGACTACTGTGTGGGTAGTCCAATGGTGGTTTTAGGCAGTGTCCTTCTGTGCCCATAACATCGGCAAAAATGAGTGGCAGCCTATTCTTCATGCATTTCCCTGTGCATTTTCTGGGAAGCTCTGGCCATCATGAGGTTTTCCATGTCAGTACTGCACAGTTTTGAGGTAGGGCTCGGATGCATGGGTAAATACATCCCACAATGAGACACCAACATTTGGCCAGTTGGAGGATGTTAGGCCAAATCATGTATACCCATTACCCCTTTCCTGGGATCCCGAGATCAACTCAAAGCACGAGCAAGTCCAATTCAAGATACTTACCCTTACCTACAATTCTCCCTTAGCTAATTCGCCCAATGTATGTCCAGGGAAAGATCAAGCATTCACCCACCACACACTTCTGAGTAGTCCTGGGCGAACATGTGCATTGAATGCCAAATCACTCAAGGTGTGGGTGTCTCTGGGTCTCAAAAACTTTGAAAAGGTTTCTGGAAGTCCATGGTCACCCTGGTTTAAACATGAGGACCTAGCAAGGGAGGACAGTGCCCTGTAGCATGTTCCACACTCCTACTGGGGCTGGGCAGGCACATGTAAGTCAGTGGGGCCTATTCCAACTTTTGTTCTATTTGAAGTGCACCTGGGAGGATGGCAATAGAAAATAAATATGATTGAGCGAAAAACGTCAAAAGCAATGATTATGCATTTGACATTCTCCATTATTTTTTAGCGTATCTGCGTAAGTGCGGGAAGTGACGAAGCAACTGCAATCTGTCCAGTCTGCCCCAAAAGGAGTAGTTGGATACCTAAATGCTAGGATATATTCCCGCTACAAAGGAAAAACCAGTAACCGCAGGTGTGGTCAGCCATGTTAAACTCTCATTCTTGAAATGCCCTAGTCATAGCGGACAAGGACTCTATGTCCACACATACTCCGGCTACTCGCGATGGGGGGAAAAACAGAGAACAGAAAATCACATGATGGGTTCTTCACACCGCAGATTTTCAGCAACTATTTTTAACTGTGGGCAGAAAAAATTATAGGAGACTTGGCAATGCGGCTGTGCTATAGATGTTTCTAAAATCTACACTAATACATGGCAAGCGATCTGTCGCAGGAAAGTGACACATTAATCAGTGAAAACAGCATTTGATGGAGAACCCATTGCCCTTTATCTCAACATTCGATCACCAATGTAAATAAATATAAAAGAATGACTCATTGACTCTGATCACCTAACTATCCAAGCAGAAGCCTGATCTGTGGCTACTCCAATTACCCAACGTTGGCTGATGCTTGGTTCTAGCGCACAGCGGAGAAGGGATGGCGCTACAAAATCAACAAGCAGCTCAGAGAGCCACCAGAAGAGCGGTGGCAGAGGGCATCAGTTTTGGCCTAAAAACATCTAATCTGGGCTTGTTGCAAGTGAAGAGGTGTGCCAAAAACGGGACAGCATACATCTTTGCTTCAGCACGGCAGCGGAGGGAAATGCTGACCTGTATTACCGTACACCTATGGGCCTGCTCAGTTTGAGAAACATGAGGGTGTTCTCCCAAGTAGATCTCGGGAAACCCTTATTCAGGTGACCTCTAAAGGAATGACCATCTTTTATCCCAACCCTAAAGGCAAACGAGCAGGGAAAGATCACCTGGCATGGGGAACCCGGGGTTATGCTCAGGCAGGAGAATGCCCAAAGGGAGACGCAGTATGTTATCGAGGAAGAAGAGAGGGAGGGTGAAATCTTTGAGATCATTATGGGCTGTGCCACATTTGCCCCCCTTCCTCCCATTAAATCTCTCCTACACAAGCCTGTCGACCACTCCATAGCAAACAATCCCCTAGGATCCCAAACCCCTGTCATGCTGTTTTCTGCCTGATTACTCCCATTCATTCTTCTCCATATGCTTCAGGTTATTCTGTACCGAACATCAACTCTACTTGAGTTAGACACTACTGTTCACCTAGTCCCCCAGGTTTATTTCACAATCCCAGTTATTCCTGCCTGCTATAAGAACCCCACAAATCCCGTCCCTCTGATTGTCACTTTCCAAACTCCCAGTCTGCTTTGACAACTCACTAACATTCCCACAATCCCCATATTCAGATCACAATTAGAACTCTGGTCATTCTCGTTTGTTTCGAAAACCCTCTCCGAGATCACCCCAAACCCAAATACGAAAGCTTATCCCAACTCTTATCTGTTCTCCCTGCTCGTCTTTCCCTCACCTGTCTTTGCACTCCATACCCCTCAAAATACCCTGTGTTCTTTCTGCTTACCCATCTTGCAAGGTACTTAATACTTAGTACTTAATGTCTGGCTAAGATCGTCTGTGGTCCTTGATTTCCAGGGGACCTAGAGCCGAGCCAGAGCCAGGCATTTGAATGGAGCCAATCTCGAGTGCTGGTTGACTTGAACACACACACACACACACACACACACACACACGCACATACACACACACAGGCTTTTGGATAACAAATGTCTACAAATAAAGGCTCTTTAACAGGCTTTTATACAAAGGATGATTTACATAACTTTAAGGAAATCTTACCAGTTTCACCTCTTCTTCCCCTTTTACCCCGTTTTCCTGGCGGCCCTGCAAAAAAAAAAAAATCAGTGCAGTCAGTTCCTGTAAACATTTAGTGCGTTGGTGCAATTCAACACGTTGTGCTCTGCTCCATCTTATTCAGGGCTGCACGCTATGCAAGTCAGCAGGCTGCTTAACTCCGCTGCTGAGAATGTGTGTGCCACATTCTTGGGACCAAGCTCCCAGTGCTAGGTGCATGACATACACGTCCTCAAGACATTTCACATTAATTCTGTTTAACAATGTGCAAACATGAATGCAGCAGTTAGGGGGTTAATTGAAGAGGTCCATTCCATAGCGTATGTACATAGTTTACATCTGGTTGGGATAGATAATAAGAAATGATGCACAAAGGCTATTTTTCTGGGTCCTTTGGTGGGCAGCATACTGTAGAGAGTGTGATATACAAATGTGCTCTCAGCCGAGTTCCTATCAACCAGGTTTCCTCCGCTATTGCTATGGTTACAGGCAACGCGTTGCCATGTGGACTCATCGTGGGCCCCTTTGGTCTTTTGAGCCTGATATCAACAATAAGAGGAGTCCAATTTTAAAGCCGAGAGCTGACGTCCTTCTTATGCTCATGCCACTGCTTCTATAAGCATCACTTGGTTTCGGGATGAGGGCAGTGAAAGAGCCATTGTTCTGTCCTTGTCTACACCATGCTGCCAGGCACAGAATAGGTGACTGGCTCCAAAGCCAGGGACCAGGGAACTGCCCCATCCCCTCTCTTTCTTGTGCTTCTTTCTGATTTGTATTCCTCTCTTTCTCCACTTTCTTTCCATTTCCTCATTTTTACTTGCCCAATCTGTCCTTCCCTGCCTATCTGGGAGGGGAGGAAGGAAGGAAGGAAGGAAGGAAGGAAGGAAGGAAGGAAGGAAGGAAGGAAGGAAGGAAGGAAGGAAGGAAGGAAGGAAGGAAGGAAGGAAGGAAGGAAGGAAGGAAGGAAGGAAGGAAGGAAGGAAGGAAGGAAGGAAGGAAGGAAGGAAGGAAGGAAGGAAGGAAGGAAGGAAGGAAGGAAGGAAGGAAGGAAGGAAGGAAGGAAGGAAGGAAGGAAGGAAGGAAGGAAGGAAGGAAGGAAGGAAGGAAGGAAGGAAGGAAGGGCACAGAGGCTGCATTTAAAGTGTGGGAGGAAGGAAGGAAGGAAGGAAGGAAGGAAGGAAGGAAGGAAGGAAGGAAGGAAGGAAGGAAGGAAGGAAGGAAGGAAGGAAGGAAGGAAGGAAGGAAGGAAGGAAGGAAGGAAGGAAGGAAGGAAGGAAGGAAGGAAGGAAGGAAGGAAGGAAGGAAGGAAGGGAGGGAGGGAGGGAGGGAGGGAGGGAGGGAGGGAGGGAGGGAGGGAGGGAGGGAGGGAGGGAGGGAGGGAGGGAGGGAGGGCACAGAGGCTGCATTTAAAGTGTGCACCTTTGTTCCAAAACCACATAGTCACAGGGAATTACTATTCTGGTTGCAGTTTAATCTTTAAACATAAAGCCATACCAGAGTTTGTGACTAGCAATTCACAGCACCAGGGGACCACTCTGGTGGTGATAGTGCGTGGTACAAATATCCATTAACATAACTATAAGAAGTCACAAATGATTTATATCATGCAGGTCTCAACAATGTGAGCACAAGCCATCTGTGGAAGTGTTGTGTGTATTAGAGTGAGGCAGTCTGGCCCTGGCATCCTGCAGTACACTAGACTGGGATACCGTGCATCTCCTTTTATCCTTTGTGGGGTCTGGTAACACCTCTCTCCAGCAGGACAACCTCTCAGCAGGATCTGTCCTGGGAAACAGGAATGAAAGGGCACACTGTACATAAAAGGACTACCCTCACACCAGGGTGCTTCATACCAAAGAGCCTTTGATGCTGCAGATCTGAGAAGGGGGCGTAGTTTGTTTAGTTAGAGAGAGCTCAGTACAAGTGGGGGAAGAGTTCCGCCATCTTGTTTCTCTCTGTGCCTCTCCTTCCTTCCCGTCCCCTCCACTTACTTTAGTACAAAGCACTTTCAGTATGATGCAAGAAGGCAAAGTCCACTTTTCTCAAGGACAGGGATTGGGCCACTTAAAACAGACTTGCTTTTGTCCAGTCACCTAGAGACCTTTGTCTATAAAAGAGGAAGCCTCCCACCCCTTCTTTGGTTCATTTCTGGACATCGTCACTTCAAGAAGAATTTGTTGAACCCTGTTGGGAGAGCAGTTCTTTCCAAAGTCTTCCAGGTGGAGACATGTATTCCAAGGTAGAGGCAAGCTCCACCCCCTAACCATCACCAGGACATATTGGGGTGGCATGCTGCTGGAGTAATACATGCCTCTCTGCCAGCTATCCAGCTATTACGGTACCCAGGACTTCACTGAAGGCGAACGACACCTGCAAGTATTTGACAGCATCCCCCCATGTTTGGGAGAATGAGAACAAGGACCTATCTTGTCCCTGGTACCCTGGAATGGGACACAGAGCACAGTGTGAGCTAGAACAGTAATGTCTCTGTGGATTTTCCCTCAAACCACTTCAAAACGTGTTTCAAGCTTGTGGACAGTCAAATCAACAGGACCCTCTGGTGCTGCCTTTGGCCCTCGCTTGATATTTGAGCTGAAGTGCAGCACATTCAAACCAATTTGCTGCTGCACCGTGCCAGCCAAGCGCACCATTGCCCCAGTTCAAACTAGAAATAATTTCTCCAACTGCTATGTTTGGACTGCTTTTTGAACCACTAGCCTCTCTGTTACAGATTCAAATTGGCGGTCGAACCGACTCTGGTTGCCCTCAAAACTGCACTTTTTGAACCAGAGTGAACTTAAGCTTGACCCCCAGGGACATCATTTCACAAAAATGCCAGGGGTAGCGGAAGTGACATCACACAACCCTTGACCTCTGATGACATCACAGGAAGTGATATCATTTGACCCCACCCCAAAGTGTTATCACAGGAAGTGATGAAACACGACCTTTCACCCCTTAACAAGACAAGAAGTGGCATCACATAGCATTATCCCTAAGTACACTATGAAAAATATGGTTACGATATCACTATAATGTGATATACATTTCATACAAGAATGGATCGTCGTATGTATCGTTAAGATCAGTGTGTATTGGCCCATATCACCAAATTACTGTGAATGCAAGCAGACGTCCATGATGATGTTGTGTTATTATATAGCACTTACGCTTAAGCACTTTATATCGAACAAATATACATACAATAACACCCAACCTGGGTTGGTACTCATTTATCGACCTCAGAAGGATGAAAGGCTGAGTTGAAGTGTTTAAGAACAGACACAATCAGTGACTCACCCCCTGAAGTGTTCCTGAAATAAATCTTTAATGAGTCTAACAATTATTGTATAGAATTCCAGAAAGACACATTATTTGGTATTCCTATTCTTTCTTATTTAGTGTCACTGTGAACGTGTTATACTTGTGGAATCCCTGTTTTTTTAAGAGGCCTGAACAAGAAAGCCAGACACTCCAGAAGCAAAGAGCCACATGGCACTGGCCACAGCCCAGGACATTGCATTAAATAAACAAATTGTAGCAAGGGAGACCACAGGGGTAGCAAAGGAGACCACTGACAACCCCTAAATCATGTCCCTGCTGACCCCGGCTCATCACATACTCACTGTCTGGAATAATGTAGTCGCTCATTCAGGCTTGGTTCAAACCTCTCAGACAGTACCAAGAAGCCTGGTCTGATGCTGTTGAACAACCAAGAACAGCAGAAAGGTATTATTGACTGCTAACTGCCCCCTGGTCCATCTTTGAGTCCTAGAGAATGGTTAGGGTACCTTTAATCAATGTTCTCGCACCAGAACATATCCTTTTACAAACATTGTGGTTATTGATTGCCTTTTATTCCTGTTTCATTGTGCAAAGTGCTGCATCTTTCTGTCTTTGCAGATTCTGTCTTTCTATGTTCTTTCAAAAGGGTTGTGTTTTTGTAGTGTATTCTATTTAGTTATTTTTGCATATGCTGTGTTTGATTCCAGTATATATATATTTTATAGAATATTGATTGGACATTCCTTTATTTTGGACTGTTGTACTTTGCTGTTTGGGTTGCTGCTGTTTCACACCCACATCCCCCTTCGAAGGATATCTTCCCCATGGCCTACTGTACCATAAAGGGGGAAGGGGTATACCTCTTAACTGTTCCTGTTTCCCCTTTACGATTGGAATCACTCTTGTTTTGTAGCCACCACTCATCCTCATACTACTGCAGGGCAGAAGTATTTTATTTTTTACATGAACCATACATGTTATGTAGTGCACTGCCATATATGCACCCTCTACAATCAACCATCAGCACTGCCAAAAATATTTTACATGATCCGCCTACTCGGGCCTTGAAGGTTCACTAAAACCCTGCTATCTTGCTTTTAATGCCAGTCCAGTCAATGGCCAAGCTTTCCCTATAAAGTTACAGACGTTACAGGGAGTGTGGACAATGATCTTGCATGCATTAGCCTTGAGTAGCGGTTAATGTGTTCACACCCCGGCACTCAGACCGCACCATTGAGAAGATGTGGAAATTCCATTCAACTATGGGAATGAGGGTCATAAGGGTTACAAAGGTTCTGAGACCATGCTAAGCATACGTCCCAGTGGGCACTACCCCACTATGCCAGGCAGAACTTAACAGTTACCTGCCAATGGAGTACAGAAACTGCTAAGCCAGGTTTGGAGGAGAGTTTGGAATGGTCTACTTGCCTGACCTCATTTGATTAGACTCATGTCCTTACCAGTCCTCCTCAACAACTGCTACTTAGTCACAGATACACTCAATGGGCCTCATTACGAGTTTGGAGGTAGCCATGCCGCTTTTAGCGGCATGGCTACCCCCAGACAAGGTACGGGTCCGGGTTCCAGGAATAGGGAATTACCAGGCCATTACGACCTTGGAGGGCCCAATAATTCCCTTTCCCAGGACCCAGGCCCGGTACATCCCCATTCCCATTTGAGGCCACATAGGGCTCAATGGGAATAGGGAGGATGCTAACAACGGGCCCGTTAATGATGTCCCGTTGTTAGCATCCTGGTCTGCTAGTGGGTCCCGCTCTTTACGTCTGGTCTGACCAGACCCGTAATGTGGCGGACAGGAATGAATGCTGCCGGTCCCTTACCGGCACTGTTCATTGCTTGGCTGCACACGTTGTAATGAGGCCCAATGTATTGCAAAGCCACCTAATCTTGAGACTGCCTGTGTCTCCTGTGCTCTTTCCTGTGTCTCTCATATCTGGTGGAACCGATACCCCAGCCTTACAAGTGCAAACGTTACACAACAAAGCTGACTCCAGATCGCTGATAAATCGTGGCACTTTGGAGAACCTGTGATCTACCGCCTCCATCTCTGAAACTCTCCAAGAGCACATCCCTCAACTCACAGATTCCCTGCCGCTTCTCATCCTCCACCGGTGGTTCCGCAGAGACTCAATACGTTTTGGCCATTCACAGATATGTCTTGGTTTCGGTTACGGAACACTATTAAAATGTCTTACGTACACTTCCTCTTTGTAAGTCTTCTCTGCCACTCACTCGGTGCTGCCCATTCCATTCTCATCTATATTGAGGAAACGTTGCCTCTTTCCCGAAGCCCTTTTGTGTTGCTCTCGGTCAGTCACTCACCAGAGAAGGGAACTCCAAACACATGAACATTTTATACTCTACATTAATTTGTATGCGTTCATTATAAAATGTATGCAATGCTTGTCAGTGTGAAACAAGGCCAACTGTGTGTACAGGTACCAGGTGATGCCCCAGCACCGGCGTCACAACTTTTCCCCATTTCCTTTCTCCGCCATCCAGTACCCATCCTCAATGCTACCGTTGCTTCTTTTAAAACCATTCAACCACTGCCCGCCCTCCTCTCCAGGCAGTTTATAGTCAACGTGGTGCCCAGAGCGAAACACTAGAATGCGCCCACCCCGCCCCCCCACTGGCATACATCACTCACAAACTACACATCTGTGTCGCACGACAAAAACCCTCCTCAATATCAATAAATCATTGCTATATAAACGAAGCTTGTTTCATCACATTGTAATTCAAGTACTTTACAGAAGAAACCTAATGTGATAACACAGCTGTTGCTGCCCAAGTAAATGGTTCTTCTGTCAGTTTGAAACTGTCCATACTGGCACACTGCAGTGTGACCAGCCTGTAGGGGTCTGAGGGCACACTGACCACTGGCCCTGTGTTGCCGGCATTCTGTTGTACCATCTCACTTGTATTTCGCAAGGGGCACTACTAAAACTAACCATATTAATTTATCATTCCAAGATTGACAGTCTGGAACACTCCTATTGTACTCTTTCAAAATTCCTCTATGAGAATGGGAAAGGCGACAAATAGCACCAACGAGTGTTCCTGTCTGCTTTGCATTAAATCACATAGCATTTCAGAAATATAACAGTGATAAGAGATCTCTATATTTGATAAAGAAGTCTGTGATAAAATAGTTGTGTAAATCTCTAAATACATAGCAGACACATGGCTTGGTGCTCACATCATTGTTCACAACACTCCCCCTAACATTCAAATGTTTGTAACCATGAACTATACATACTCATTCGGACAGCTTACGTTTTTGGATGCAATTATAAAATGGATGCAACATCATCCACTGAAATTGGATACAAGGACTATTTTGCTTCTTGAATCTGGAGAATTGTAGATGCTGGGGGGCTGGGCATGCTCACACTGAGGCCCAGCCCCTCGTCATCTAAATACAGAAACATATTTAGGGAATTATACCTATAGACAGTAAAGGATACCCCCTACAAGAGATACCCAATAAACAATGCACAAAAAGGATACACAGAAAGGATTTTACCTCTTACAAACTTTAGCCTCAACAGTAATAAACCGATGAAACGTTTTAAAGAAAACCGGCTTCTAATGCATGGCAAAGGGTTCAAAGTTCCTCAGTCACCATCTCCTCACCATTACACAGGTGCCAGGTGTTATTTCTGCAAAAAAGAGCAGGCTAATGCTTGATCTAAGAGAGCTGGCTGGCCTGCAGCTAGTGAAAATCATGGTGTGGCAGTGTAGAAAGGGTGTTTGACCTAGTGGATGCACAATTTGAGACAATTTCTTTGTTCTAACTTTTTCTCAGGCAGCTGTCTGGGGGGCAGAGTAGGCCACTTCTGGTGGACCGACCCGCCCTGAGCTATTTAGCTCTGCTCCTCGGGCAGTCGCCACGTTCGCCCGCCCCAAGAAACGGGTCTGCTTCTATCGGAGCATTCTCAGCCATGTAGTGGCACCATCACGCCCTTGTCTTGCTATGGGCGGATGGACTGCCCACTATTTATTTGTATTTATTTATATATTTCTTAAGCGCTGAAAGCCCACAAGCATCAAGGAGCTACATATACACAAAGGGCTGAATGAGGATGGGACAAAGTACATAAATCAGGAGGGTGAGATTAAGCGTGCAGTACGTTGACAGACCGGGTATAATCAATCAAATAGTAATGTTTTCAGACGTTTTCGAAACTTGGAATGACATGATTCCAGGCGAAATGCCAGGGGTATAGTATTCAAAAATTGAGCAGCGAGGACAGGAAAGGAAGGTCCAAGACCTCTAGCTCTATTAGATCTAGGGACAGACAGCAAACCACCAGAGCTGGAGCAGAGTTGCCGGTCGGGAGCATAGCATTTTCTTTTGTTCTTTAGGTAGGCAGTAGCATTGCCATAAATGCATCTGTGGGCCACAGAGAGTGCCTTGAAATGGATCCTTGCTGCCACACTCAGACAGTTAAGTCACTTTCTGTCTTGAGTGACATGCTCGCTCCTTGGGATATCATGGATAATACGAACAGCATCATTTTGTAGTGTTTGAAGTCTCTTTAAACTACTGTTGCTTGCCCTGGTCAGAAGGGGATTGTAATAGTCTATGTAGGGCACGATAATTGCCCGGACTAAAACTGCACGTTTGTTATGAGCCAAAAAGGGTTCAACATGCCTTAGCACTTTCAGATGATACTGTGAGCTACCAACTATGCCATCCACCTGCGCATCAGAGCTAAGGGAGGCGTCAATATGCACACCAAGCATTTTGACTTTAGCCATGATCTTCATCCAATTATTTTCAATATTCATACGAGGTAATGAGAATGTAACTTGGCTCTGGTTTGCATAGAGCCAAAGATCATTTAGCTGGGTTCTAGCACATCCAATTATGAGACATCCATCCCTTTACAAGGCCATAGATGATGTTGTACCGAATTTAGTCAGATACATAATCAATTCCATGAGTAGGTGGGTGTCATCAGCATAGTTGGAAAAATTGATGTCAAAGGTGGTGAGAAGGTCACGGAGAGGCTTGATGTACAAATTAAACAAAGTTGGAGACAAACAGGCACCCTGTGGGACCCCAAAGTGTATTTGCTCAGGGTTGGAGGCAACATCTACCCAACACACCTGTAAACTCCTGTTGCTCAAAAAAGAGCAAATCCAATGTGTGGCCTCACTGGAACACTCACCATAGGTAGATAAAGAGTCCAGATGATGCTTATGATCAAGCACATCCAAAGGCGGCTGACCAATCTAGCAGAATAAGCAGGCCGCGTTTCCTTTCTTCCATAAAGTTCAGCATCTGCGTTTGAAGATCCAGCAGAGCACTTTCTGTGCCATGGCGGGCACGAAGGCCAGGTTGTTTAGGATGGAAAATGTTAGCATTTTCCAGATGTTGTTGTAACTGGATTGTTGCTAATTTGTCAATAACTTTTAACAGATAAAGCGTGTTAGTAATGGGGCGCAAATTGCTTGGATCTTTTGGACAGGGCTGTTTTTTTGTTGGCAGTGGGGTAACCACTACATGTTTAATGATGTCCGGTACGTTACAATGACTAAAGGAGGAGTTTGCAAAGCATACCAAGAAGTGAACAAACATATTTGGATTGTGCAAAATAAGTTTAGATGGGAAGATCTCGCCTGGACAGTGGGTAGGATGCATAGTTTTAAGTGCTGTAAGCATCCCTTCCTCTGATATTTACCTAAATGAGAAAAGAAGGTCTGGAACGACTTCCTTTCTAGGGGCCAAAGTCGGAGTGAAGGTATTGCTCTTCATAAGATCAGATAATTTGGTGGAAGCTGACGCGATTTTATTGGCAAACGCCTGCTGCATCATATTACACTCCTCTGCATGTGTCAATGAGGACTGAGACTGTCATTTTGGCTTTTCGAATCATTTCTTAGAATTATTCCCCGCAGTCTCAATTTCGTGATTATAGAAAGTCCTGTTTGCCTCATAAACTTGCTCTTTGTATGTGTTTTGGAGAGATTCCCATTTATCCTTATTTTCATTTGTTTGGTTTTTCCCCCAGATACGAACTCTAGGTAATAAAGCACCTCTGGGCGCTGGCACCAGTAAGTGATGTTCCGTCAATTAGCAAATTACTTCCACAATTAACATGCCAGCCTCATATACATATTTGAGGGAAAAGAATACGTTTACTACTTTAAAAAGTTCAAATCTACACATATCGTTCATGCCTACATTAAGATTTAACGTATTAAAAGTCACACCAACATTAAATAAAAAGAACATTAGCACTTTACATAACATAAATAAACATGAAATCCCCCTTTGTTGAACCCTTAACTATTTATTCATGCATTTAATCATCCTTTGAGCCGCAAGCACGACTGTCGCTCTCAATTCCCGACCCTCTTCCACTGTTGAATTTGAGTAACACAGAGAACAATTTTGATATGTTTACCCCCCAAAATCTCCTTTTTTCTTTTTCTAAAGTGGCCCTTGGAGACACCTTTTTCCACTGACCCCCTCAAGAGCATTTTATTTGCCCCGGTCATCAGAATCTCTACTTTCCCATCTCCTGGTCTCAGGGGCAGCTTGATGGATGCATTTAATGTGGGATCAAGATTGGCAATGGTTGGCTAGCGTTTGAAAGTGCTCTGCGCAGAAGGTTTTGGAGAAATGTTATTCGATCACTGGAATGTTTGGAACTGTAGTCTTCCAGAGATCATTTATGGGATCTCTTCAAAAGTGAAAAGGTGAAATATTTGTCCTTTTGCAATAGCAAGCATTGACAAAGCCAATAGGTTTGGGCTATCATATGTTGTGTCCCGTAGTTCATGCTCTGATACACTACTACTGTACAGGAATAGAGTGTGACCCATTACACATGGTAGCTACCATGAAAGCACTTCACCCAAAACCGACAAACACTAAAAACAACAAAAGTAGAGCACAGGGGAGTTGCTAGGTCTGGAAAAGACCCGGGGCTACGCTGATGTCGGAACTGTTGGGACTGGGGGCTAGCTAGTCTTTTGGCTGTAGCTTCTGAGATTCTATCCAGGGCTACAACCAAAAGATCAGGGGCTATAGCCCCCTTAGCCCCCCCCTAGCAACGCCCCTGGTAGAGCCCACATTTGTCTGTCCAACCTCTGAAATTTGGGACTCTTTTTTCAGGATTGATACATTGATTGAATGATTGATTGATTGGTTCGATTCACTTGTGTAGCACAAAAAATGGCAACTAAGGCGCACGCAGAATATTCGCCTTTATAATGATGATATTGATGTGTTATTTATATAGCGCCTTAAATGAAAGCTCAATGCCCGGAGAATTCCAAAGATGGGGTGATGACTCAGCACTAAGGCGGACTGCCTTCACTAACATCCCGTAGTGTTTGTTTCACTCGGTGACCTATCCACCAGCCAACACCTAAACGTGTAGACCTGAGAAACCCTACTCTATGCTCAGCGTTGAAAGGAGCCCCCATCTTCCTTCAAACCCCACCACTCGCCCCAGCTGCGGACGCAGTATGTGTCTTTGCTTAAAAATGCCGATCAGCCACTCTTTGACTGTGTGTATGAAGCGCGTGTTTCGATCTCCTGGGGGGTGGCTGTTCAGGGAAAGATTGATGATGCCGGGTCATAGAGAAGACCGGCGGGGAGGGAGAGTCTGCTCGCCTGAGCCGCTCAGCTGCCAACATCATCGCTCCCGTAGCGCGCCTTTCCGAAATTGACATGAGGCCCTCGATCTGGAAAGGAGTGTTCCCACAGGCGCCGAATGGAAGCAATCTTGGATCGCGCACCCACATGTGTGTCAACCTCAAAGGCAGAGCCAAAGTGAGGGAAGGCGATACTGCACTCCCTTATTGCTTTTAACCGGGGAGAATTCAGAAGGCGCGACATTGGATGGTGAACACGCCCAGCAGTGATGGCTACAATTGCCCATTTCTAGGCCTGAGTTCCAATGCCCATACCCTGCTGCAGGCTGCAGCATCCTGAGGAGTCCCAGTGCCCACACCCTGCTACAGGACCCTGATGAGTCCCAATGCCCACAGAGAGCTGCAAGACTCTGATGAGTCCCAATGCCCACACTCTGCTGCAGGACCCTGATGAGCCCCAATGCACACATCCTGCTGCAGGTCCCTGATGAGTCCCAATGCCCAAACCCAACTGCAGTATTCTGATGAGTCCCAGTGCCCACACCCTGCTGCAGGACCCTGATGAGTCTGAATGCCCACAACCTGCTGCAGGACCCCGATGAGTCCCAGTGCCCACACCCTGCTGCAGGACCCTGATGAATCTGAATGCCCACAACCTGCTGCAGGACCCCGATGTATCCCAATGCACACACCCTGCTAAAGCATTCTGATGAGTCCCAGTGCCCACACCCTGCTGCAGGACCCTGATGAGTCCCAGTGCCCATACCCTGAAGCAGGACCCTGATGAGTCCCAATTCCCACACCCTGCTGCAGCACCCTGATGAGTCCCAGTGCCCACACCCTGCTGCAGGACCCCGATATGTCCCAATGCACACTCCCTGCTAAAGCATCCTGATGAGTCCCAGTGCCCACACCCTGCTGCAGGACCCTGATGAGTCCCAGTGCCCACACCCTGGTGCAGGACCCTGATGTATCCCAATGCACACTCCCTGCTAAAGCATCCTGATGAGTCCCAGTGCCCACACCCTGCTGCAGGACCCTGATGAGTCCCAATTCCCATACCCTGAAGCAGGACCCTGATGAGTCCCAATTCCCACACCCTGCTGCAGCACCCTGATGAGTCCCAGTGCCCACACCCTGCTGCAGGACCCTGATGAGTCCCAGTGCCCACACCCTGGTGCAGGACCCTGATGTATCCCAATGCACACTCCCTGCTAAAGCATCCTGATGAGTCCCAGTGCCCACACCCTGCTGCAGCACCCTGATGAGTCCCAATTCCCATACCCTGAAGCAGGACCCTGATGAGTCCCAGTGCCCACACCCTGCTGCAGGACCCTGATGAGTCCCAGTGCCCACACCCTGGTGCAGGACCCTGATGTATCCCAATGCACGCTCCCTGCTAAAGCATCCTGATGAGTCCCAGTGCCCACACCCTGCTGCAGGACCCTGATGAGTCCCAATTCCCACACCCTGCTGCAGCACCCTGATGAGTCCCAGTGCCCACACCCTGCTGCAGGACCCCGATGTGTCCCAATGCACACACCCTGCTAAAGCATCCTGATGAGTCCCAGTGCCCACACCCTGCTGCAGGACCCTGATGAGTCCCAGTGCCCACACCCTGCTGCAGGACCCCGATGTGTCCAAATGCACACTCCCTGCTAAAGCATCCTGATGAGTCCTAGTGCCCACACCCTGCTGCAGGGTCAGGATGAGTCCCAATGCCCACAACCTGCTGCAAGACACTGATGAGTTCAAATGCCCACATCCTGCTGCGGCATCTTGAGGAGTACCCGTGCTCACACCCTGCTCCCGGATCCTGCTCTCCCGCAGCAATCGGCCTTGTCTATCCACTTACATTGAGCCTTGGCAGTAGTATTGTGTCAAAAAAGTGCAAACTTGTTAAAGTGTGCCTCTCACACCACCTTCCAATTCGTAACGTTAAATTCACAAATCCTTCTATCCCCTGACATTGTTCTTCCCTCCTTCCAAGAATCCTGTCCTTCCATAACTGTCTCTTATTGCCTTTTGTTTGACACTCCTCCCACCTGTACTTAACCTGCGCCTTTCATTTCACTCCTCCCAGCTCCGCAGCCCACAGGCTGCACTTACCTGGACCGTTGTTACGCGTCTCCCTTAACACCTTGGAATGGTTTCCAGAGCCTGCGAAAGATCAGGTGTCTGGACTCCTTCGCCTTGCTTTTGAAGCACTAGGAAGTGACTGCGCTCACTGCCGGTGGCCGATAAAACACAAATAAACCAATGTGATCATGAGTTATTTTTTGGAACTCACACTGTATGACTTATAGGATCTGCATATCTGCACTGGTGCTGCTAAACTATAAAGCAAAACAGAGGGACCCGCATTGGTGATACATGAGCTGCCACTGAATTCAGTGATATGGCCACCTATTATCACACCACATCAAGGCAGGAGAGTCTGGAAGGAAGCACTGTATAAAAACGTGATATTCAAAAAAATAAAAAGTCATAACCTACATGATAGCATGAGTAATAATAATATAACCTTTTGTAGTTCAAAGAACATAATGGGGTTTCCCCTTCAAAATAAGCATACCATGGTAGGTGAATTGGGGCCTCCACGTCACATGCCTTTCCCCATGCACCAACATGGGAGGATTCTGCTGCTCTCCTAGAAGAACACGCATGCCCACTGTCTCCATCTTTCCATCGCACCTGGACCGTCCTACTTAACAACCTTTCCTCCAGCCCTGTATTCGGGTGACCACAGGTCCCGGTTTTTCTGGGACTGTCCTGGTTTTTGTTGCTCTGTCCCCCTTTCTCAAGATTATGTTCCCATTGGAAACTACAGTGGTCCCGGTTTTTGGTAGTCGGTCCTTATAGCTGACAGGCATGAATGCACAATCTGACAGAAGAAATTCGGCATTTTACAATTTAAGATGGTGTTAGTTTGTGATAAATTAATTATAGTATGTGTTTATTTGAACAGTAACACTTAAACCCCCCTCTCTCCAACTGCTACTGGAGCTTAGTGCCTTGACAGCCACTTTCAAGAGTTAGTCCTACTTTTATGTTAGTTGCCCTGTCCCGGTTTTTTACTTTTTAAACCTGGTCACCATCCAGGCAGAAAAAAAAGAACACCCCTCACAGCCTTCAAGTTGATAATGACCTGACACCTTCATGAGATTACAAAATAAAAGCTTGCAGAGGAGGCCTGGTCAGTTTTCTCAGTTTCTTGTTGCCATTTCATGCCCTCCATTTTGAAGCGGGCTCCAAGACTAGGAAAACACCCGAGGCTGCTAAGGTAGCCGGCAATGTCGTGCCTTCTTGCGACTGTGGGAAGAGCAGCCAAGTTGCAGCTTACATTAATATCCATAAGCACCACTCTCCCAGGCTTAGCGGCAACAGATCAGGGTTTATGGCGCATTCTCTAAACGGTCCCCGGGCTCGGCCATCAGTTCATGTGAAGGGTGAAATGTTAATTTCATGGTCAAGTAAAAGCAGCGCTTGCAAAAGCTCCGGGTTGCGCTCTGGGGCCGAGCGATACTACCGTGTCAGGAAGGGAAGTCTGTGGCAGTCTTTTACTGTTTATTTGTTCTAATCTTTGACATTATATGCTTTCAGAAAGTTTGCATATGTTTAAAGAGCAATGGGTCCGATCCACGCATCAAAGCGAGGGCGACTGCACCCCTTTTCCTTACTACTAAACCAAGAACCGGACTTATCGGAATATACCACTTCTTGCTGTGCAACAAGCTGGGGACAATCAAGGCTCGACATTTCGGAGTTCCTTCGTTTATTGACGAGTCAACATAAAGGAGGATTGCAAGGAAGAGAAAGGCTGCCACAGGCTACGGGTCAGGCTTCGAGTCTGCAGTGTAAGCACCTCGGCCACCTGTGAACCAGTACTGGGCTGGTTGGAGGCTTTTGTGTGAAATAGCCTCTCCAAATAAATCTGTGCAAAATAAGAGAAGTGAAACATTCATGTTCTGTGATTTGGTAGCAAATGGGACCCCTCTCTAATTTACCACCAATCCAAAAAATAGCACCAACAATATCCTTCATGTGATTGGCCCTTGGCATCTGGGGCGACTGCTGCCCAGTCCTACACTGCGGTTGGCACAAGGCAGAACCTCAGGCTGTGAATGCCTGCAAGGGGCTTCTTTGTAAGAAAACAATCTAGGAGGCAAGGTTTCACTCATGGGCATAATTTTAGGGGGGGCGGGGGTGTTTGTCCCCCCCAACTTTCATGGCACACCATTTTGTCCCCATTCATTTGGCTGGGGCACCTTTTCTTCAGATGTCATTTCCCCCCTCAACATTTTCAGCAAAGTTACTCCACTGGTTTCACTAGAGAAGCGGATGGCACACAGATGGCCCAAAAATGAAACAACTCAAGATGAAATTGAAGTTGTACAGAAACTCCAATGAGCTTGACCGTAAATTGTGAGCTCGAAGTAAAGAACACAGATGACTGCGCACTGCGGCCACACACGTCAGGATCATTTGGCCACAGACTTCTGTAAATTTAATGGGAAGATTGCAGATATAGTTAAGAGTTAGCTGTTGTTGAGGAAAATTGAATACAAGATTTCAGGATCAAATTGCCACGCTTCCTTTGTGTGTCTAGACATGTCTTTGTACAATGGGCCTCATTACGAGATGGGCGGTAGCCATGGTGCTATTAGCACCATGGCTGCCTCCCATACCGTGCCCGAGTCCGGTCTTGTTCAATGGGGACTTACCGGTGCATTCTGACCCTGGCGGGACCAGTAAGTCCCCATTGAACAAACCATTCCCCATTCCCATTTGAACCCTCACAGGGCTCAATGGGAATGGGGAGGGCGCTAATAATGGGCTCGCGAATGGCAAGCCTGTTATTAGTGCCCTGGTCTCTTAGCGGGACCCGTAAGGGACATGTATTCAGACCACACGTTCCTTACGGTTCGCTCCAAGGGACCTCAGAATCGGGCGGTAAGGGATTACCGGCACCGGTCTCCTTACTGGTGCCCGGTATCCCTTACCGCCCGACTCGTAATGACCCCCAATGTCTTTTAATATCAAAGACACTTGCAGGGATCTCAGATTGACATGTTTTAAAAGCAGATAGAAATATATTTTCTATTGAATGTCCTAATGTCAGAATTAGTGTAAAATTACTGAAGCTTACTCTTGTGTAGGCCAAAGTGAAAATGGAGGAGTACTGCAGTCTTAGATGCCCAAATACTTGGGAACGGAAAGTGCTGGACCTCAAAAAGAACAGGTACCTTTCTTTATTTGTTAAAAAAGGCTCAGCGAGTCGTGGCGCAAATAAGGACAACGGGCAATATGTGTCCCCTCCGACGCATCCCTCAATCTCGAATCAGTCTAGCAATCTGAAGGGGAGCACAGTCTATCCTCCATTCAAAAAGCAAAGCCCTTACCAACATTTATATACAGCTATTGAGAAAAAACATCAATTTCATCAACACTAAAAGTCGGGATAGGGAGGTGTTATTGTGGGAGACTCCATCGAATTTGTTTTCGACTAATGTTTTTAATCAAATTTTGTCCCAAATATATGCAGGGTGTGGGGTAATAACTAATGTGGGGTGGCTATGGGGGGAGCTGTGGGGGGTCTCCCACCCACATATATTTGCGGCAAAATCTACCAAAAGAAAAAAATACATTATATGATAACAGATCCGATAGATATCACATAGACCCTACAAGTCTATGAAAAGTGGCACTAAACCACGTGTAGCCCGCCTTCGACTGACCCCACTTTGGAGTCGTCCATAGACAGTAAAGCTTCGAAACTAATCTTCAAATATGGAATGACATCCCAAGTGCAGCATATTATGACCCCTTCACAATCGCAGTCACACCCATGCTCTCAGGAGTGTGCGACACAGATCCTTACTGCAGCCTCCTCAACCACCCATCCTCAAACGGCGGGTCAAGAAACCTGCGACAGGCAACGGCTGGCATCATTTACATCCTACCAAAGAGCCAACATTTCTGAATGTCTGTCCGCCACCCAATCCCCTTCAACATTGGAATAAGACCACTGTTGACATGGCAGACAGCTGCACTCCATTTGGGTGACACCCCAAGAATTGACACCATGAACACATTTCATACTGCCCTCAACACACTGACATCAAGTGGAACCAAAATACCATAAAACAGAACAGTTCTAGAATGGAGTAATGTTACTCGCTTCCAAAAGGGTCACCAAAAAAGACTGCCCAGCCCCCTCTAATGAACTCATCCAGCTCCTTACTCCAAAAGCAACAAAGACAAGAGCCATATTATACAAACGACATGGTAACCACATCAAGTATGTTGTAAAATCAGGTATATTGCCATTAACAGCGGTCACAAAAATCCTAATATTTAACACGACTCAAAAAGAAAAATGTTGTGGCAAGTGCCATTAACAGTTGTCTCAATTAAAGCAGGTTCCTTTATCTATATCTATCAGAAATCAATAATGCATCTCAGAGGGAGCAGCCTAGCAGGACGCTTCACAAAACCATTAATTGACAAGGCCCCACACACCCAAGCAAGAAAATGAACCCCTCTCTGTGTTGTGTTTCAGCATATGCTGGAAAGCTCAAGAGAGGGAATGTGCTTACTGGGGGCTGAGGTTGAGGGGGGACCTGGAGGCCGGAGCAACCCTGAGGTGAAGAGAGCCGCTGCCCAGGGTTCAGGGAGCTCGGAGGAGGGCAATACTATGAGGTAAAGCCTGCCTTCTGGGCTCCCAAATTGGCTGGGAGGTCCCATGAAATCCCCTCCCTGGTGCCAATTGACTTTGTTAATGAATCTTGGATGACCAAAGAAGCTTTCTGTTCTGTAACAATTAATTATTTCGTCCACTTAATCACAATTTAACAAATGTTTAACAAATAGTGTGATCTTTATATAATGGTAATACGTTGCTTCCTCAAAGAGCTGAACTAGCTACCCCTTAAAGCACACATCATGTTCAGACTATGGAACCTCCTCCCCATCGGCATCCGACTTGCCCCCACGCTCCAACAATTCAGGAAAGAACTCAAGACCCACCTCTTCAAGGAGTCTCTCCTCCTCAACACCTAGGCCATCACATCGTCCCTCGTGCCACCTGACTCGCCAGACTCCTCCTGGCCCTCTCCGGCCACCCACCACCTGGTACAGTTGTACCCCTCCTCCTCCTCTGTCCCCCTCTGTTTCCTACCCGCTGCTGTATAGCTGTTCTGTTGTTACCACTGAAAAGCGCTCTGTTATCGATCAGTACGGTTTTACAACTCTGTAAAGTGCTCCGTTATGTATCTGTATTGCTGTATGCCTCTGTAAAGCGCTCCATTGCTTCTCAAAGCTAGGTACGCTCTCCATAAATACCGTAATAATAATAATAATGTTCAAGTCTGCCTGCATCACCTACAAAGCAATCCCCACCAAAACAACTATATTCCTGGACAGGAAACTCACTGTCTCCGGATGTCAACACATAAGGAGAAGCCAAGAACTTCAAGAGAGGGCAAAATACAGGAAACAGCCCTGTCCCTGCTGTACACCCTGTCTCTGGAACAAGTTAACAATAGAGCTTTGACTGGCCCTTCCATCCTTCATCTCAGGGGAGACTTGCATACCCTACTCATCCAATAATATCTCACCAAGCTCTACTTGCGCCACTCTCCCCTCTCCCCCCTCCGGTGCTCCAGTGCTACCCCTGCACCCTCACCTGTAACCCCCTGGCTGTGTCCCCAATGTCCAGCACTCCGTTGCTTCCTAGGTAGGTTCACACTTTAGAATCCCCGTCCATACATACACGTCTATATTGGGGCTACGTCAACCTTATCGCCAGTTCAGCGAAGACCACGTCCTCTTGCACCGTGCCCCCTCTCCTCTCTACAAATGCCCCTTCGCGCTTGCAGGAAAGCGCCATTGCGTCGCCTAAGAGCGCGACAGGGGAAAGGAGGAGCTAGGGATCTGCATTGCACCACTGCATCGCATTTAACCCCTAAAAGGTATTCCTATGAAAGTAGCATGAACGTTTATTTGTAGGGCATGTCCACAATCTGTTTCCCTGCTTAAAACATGCCTAGCTTGACTGAGGTGGTTCTTCTCTCCAGACTTCTACATCTGTTTCAAACCACCCCACTTTATTTACACCTGGGGCTTTTAAGCACCTCAAATCATGCACGAATAGCTCTGTGTGTGGCTATGAGATGCCAAGAATGGCTTAAAGCTATTTGAACCTCCCCCTTTTTATATGGACCTGGTCCCATCCCCATTTCCAGCTTTGCTAGTGGCCTTTGCTTGGCCTTAGGATGATGACACTTGCTAATGTACATGTGCTTTGCCAATGGGATGTTGTCATTCTTAAAAGTCTAATTTAGGTTCAATTACCCGACATTCTTTTGAAATGTTACACTGAATAGAGTATTAGCTTTGATGAGACACAGGCAGGGCCTATGTCCCCTATAGAGGCCAACCTATATCCCCAGCATATTTTCACACATGGGTCTTGGGCAGACTCAGCATTTCACCCTCTTAGACAACTATTTCACAATCAGACCACAGAGCCATTCAACATCCATGCAGTAGACTGTGAGCAGGATTCTGCTGATTGCTTACGCACTCTGGGTGATTTGCTACCCTGGCTAATCAGCAATCGCATGTTAATTCCGTCACCCATCCTGAGCATGAATTCCCCCTAAAGTGCCTCAGCCAATACATTGATAACATCCTCGCTTTTCTTAAAGAATGTTCCTGATGGTCACCTATTGCAACGTTCGTTTGGCTGGCACTTCAGCTAAAAATCTCAACAGACTACAAATCGTCCAAAATAATGCCCTCAGGGCTGCACTCAACATTCCCAAGCGAGAGCATATTTCCCATGCCAGGCGTGAAGCACACTGCCCCCCGTCAAAGAATGCATCATATTCAAGACCCTAGGAATCACTCACAAATGCCTTTCACTCACAGCCCCCTCCTACCTCTCAGAAAAAATAGTCCGAGCCAGCTCCTCCAGGCCCAAACGAGCTCACTACGCCAACCAGCTAAACATCTCCACCTTCAAAAGGGCCAAAGCGGGCCGCGCCAGCTTTGCAATCCTAGCTCCAAAACATTGGAATGCCCTCCCTTCTACCTTAAGGAATGAGACCTCCCACGTGTCCTTCTGAAGAGCTCTCAAAATGAGGCTCTTTAACTAATCCACACTAGTACCACGCCCCCAGGCACACCCAGATACCTTTTCCAGAAAGTTATGAGTTATTGCCTGTTCCCCTGTAACCACTGGACCGTAGAGCCCCACACCTTGTATAACATTGTCACAAGTAACTGCCACCTGTCTGGTATTAGGTTCACTGTAAGCACGAAGCACAGACAAGGTGTCTTGCCATTCCGTGTATTGTAACTAAGTCCTGCTGGTAACAGCGCCACAGTGCCTTTATGCCCGCTTGTGCGCTTTATAAATGTAAAAAAATAAAATAAAGGAAATAGAATACATCACCTGTCAGAGGAATTAAGGAAAAAAATTGAACAGCCCCTATTTTGTTGCAATCCATTTCACTAATGCACTTTACCTTACGTACTAACCGATGCAAGCATGCACATTGTATAATTATATATAGATGCTACTGGACAATCTACATTTCTGAGGCAGCGTAGGCCTCACTCAAGCTGTCTACGGTGTTCAATGCCAGGTGCTGACTGGGAACATATATTTGCCAGTGGCTGTATCTTGATAAGAGTGCTGGATGCAGATGTTTCCAGCCATTGGCACGGTCTACCAAAATATATTAACTGAGTCCATATTCAAGGGCACTCCAAAATTCAAAACCCCAAACAGACGCTTTCTCGTTGTTACATTGGGTCGTCTTCACATTTCTAGAACATGCATTTGCAAGATCCCGCCTGTACACAATTCAGAGCTTCACAAAATATTGAATTGTTTAGGTTCCATGCTAGAATCTCCACCCACACAATCATGACCTTGCAGAGGCCTTTGCCATGGTTGGCTCCTCCATTCTTCTATCAAGTTCGTCAGAGTCGCTAGGAAAGGGCCTGACTCCTGACATTTTTTCGCTCGCGTTTTTCCACGGGTCCATGGTGTTCACACTGGGTTAATTAGTGATGCCTCCAACTGAGGCATCTTATCGACTCCCGTGGACTGTCCTGCCACTCCCATGGTGATGATACTCAGGTCTATCTCATGCTGGATGGTGGCCCAGATCAATTGACCATCTTGGAAAAAGGTCTAGTTACAGCTACTGGTGGACCCACAGCCACCAAGGCCTTTTTTGCTCATTACCTCTTGCATTCTTTTTTTCCTGGCAACATCTTAATAATACAAAAGGTGAAAGCCCAAGGATTGTAGCGGGATTCAGACCTTTCCCTCAATTCATAAATTGAGAACATGATCAAGGGAGTTTATTTCCATCTGGCTAAATTTGGACAATATTCCAGCTTGTGGCTGCAGTGATGGGAGCCTGGACTATGGTAGCACTCTGGACTTCGGCCTTCCAGGGAACCCTATTCAACGGCTCAGGATAGCTCAGAACGCCCCATTTGAATCCATCATTGGATTTAGAAAAACAGACACATTGCAGGACTCAGAAAGTCACACCACTGTCTTCCTGTCACAGTCAGAATTACAATTAAAATGGTTTGCCTAAACCAGAGGTCTCCTCAGGTGGGAGCCCCCCCCCCTTTATTTCATTTCCTCATCTGTATAGCGCCTTCCACAATGTAGGTTGTAGGTTCAGAACCCTCGGAGGGACCGTAATATGGGAAAGTCAGGAGGCGCTAGTATGCGTGTGTGAATAATCGCCATTAAAGGTTATGAAGGCGGTATTGTGTCCTTTCATCGACACCTGTTTTTACGGCAGGTGTTTTGCCGCTGGGTTTTTTCTGAAAATCTTCATCAAACTTGTTTTTGGGGTGGGAAAGGGCAAACAAAGGGTTGGGGCATCGGGAATAAAAAATAGTTCAATGAAGTGGACTTGGGGATGGAACCCCCAAAAATATTTTTCACAAAATGTTGATTACGTTTTTCTGAAAAAATCATGCAGGCAAAACACCTGTCGTAAAAACAGGTGTCGATGAAAGGACATAGAAACATGAGGGCTTGGCCGAGTCCCTATAAGCTATGATAACTGTTACCTACAAGCAGGCGCTACATGGTCAGAAGACCTGGCCCCACTGGTTCCACCTCATTTCCATTAGAATTGCATTGCCTGCTTTTTTGGCGCACACTCGATTTGTTGTACAAATGTGCATTTTTATCATTACGTCCCAATAATGCACATTCGTAATTATTCATTCAGAGGACACCGCAAAATCCCATTGATTTTATATAGAACAGACTGCAAGTTCTGTCTCTAACTATAAAAGCACACATCACAAAATCTGTACACACTAAGTTTCTGCCTGTAAACATAGCACCATATACCACAGGATCTGAAAACACTATATGTTGTGCATGCATCTGTAACAGCACATACCAGAAGAGCTGCCCACACTACGTATTCTGCTTGTAACCATAGCAGCACATACAGCAAGATCTGTACACACTACATATTTTGCTTGTAACCATAGCAACACAGACCGCAAGATCCGCACACACTATGTATTCTGCTTGTAACCATAGCAGCACATACAGCAAGATCTGCACACATTACGTATTCTGCTTGTAACCATAGCAACACAGATCGCAAGATCCGCACACACTACGTATTCTGCTTGTAACCATAGCAGCACATACAGCAAGATCTGCACACACTACGTATTCTGTTTGTAACCATAGCAGCACATACCGCAAGATCCGCACACACTACATATTTTGCTTGTAACCATAGTATCACATACCACAAGATCTGGACGTGGTTTACAGCATTAATGAGCATTGTAAAGCAATGGTATTCAAACTGTGGGGCTGGCCCCCTTATGGGGCCCGAAGGATGTCCAGCGGGGGCCGGAAGCACTTTGAAAAGGAAGTACAGCATCTGCTTCCAATAGAAAATATAAGCAGATATGCATCTTGGGGGCCCAGCAGCAATATTCTTACTCAAGGGGAAGGGGGGCTCAGCACAATAAAGTTTGAATACCCCTGAAGTTAAGTATGCGCAGAGAAAAGTGTATTTCAATAGTCACACTTTGTGTCTCTGTAGATTCATTTGCATAAGAAGAAATGAAGAAAGGTTTCTTGCAGTGGAAAAGGGACTCAGGGAAGGGAAAATGAAGAAGATAGACTAGAAGGCCTGGCTAAGACGGGAATCTTCTAGACTTATTTTTTGCAATGGAAAATGCACAATATAACTAATAATAATAATAATACCGTAGGTGCTGCCTGACTATGGCAAAGGCCACTTCCTCTCTGGGTCATAACTCAATCGGACGGGGCAGCCCAACTAGGCGCCCGCAACAGGCCTCAACAGAGCGCTTACAGTATCACTACTTCAAGAGCCGCGGATGCAATCCCAAACTCAATCACAGGTGCAACCTTGAGCGACAAAAATCCAATTTTGCTGTTCTGCTCTCAAGACACACTCGCCTGGTCCTGCCAATTTTCTGGACCAGCGGAACTCGATGTTC
The DNA here is from genome assembly GCF_040938575.1 of Ambystoma mexicanum. Lineage (NCBI taxonomy): Eukaryota > Metazoa > Chordata > Amphibia > Caudata > Ambystomatidae > Ambystoma > Ambystoma mexicanum. Next base: position 387,398,800 of record NC_090937.1, read on the forward strand.
TCAGCTTGTCTCACACGTCATCCCTTCAGAGGAACAAGTTACATTCTGCATGAAGGAAGGGGGCAAAGTAGTCAGGGAACGCAGCGAGGAGTTAGTTGCTCTTAATAACACACCTGTCCCCGGCAGAAACAATTTGTATGCATTCAATTTCCTTACGTTTTTTTTCTCATTACCGAAAGTTGTACTTGGCGCGCATTTCTTTCTGGTTCTGTTCTACTGCTGATGAAGGCAACTTCATTACAGTCCTGGTACGCGGGGAGTTCTCCCCGGAGCCTGAGCCAGAGCCGGGTGTCAGTGATGAAAAACCCTGCCATTCTCTGCGGCACAATAAGGAGCGAATTAGTGGCGCAGCGGCCCCGGTCTATCATCAGCGTGCTCTGCGTGCAGCCACGTGGTGTCTCGAACGGAAACAAGTGGGAGGGGCCTGGTCAGAAGTGGCTCAACAGGCATTCAAGCAGTGAGCGAGCCTTTCACTTCCAGGTCATATCGATGATACAAAGTCTATGTTCAATGGCAAACTCTACGGATTTGGTAAGTGTTAGTGTCTTTATTTTGAGTTTGGGCTTTCAAGTGGCAGAGCCACCTATACACAAAAACTATTGCATTAGAGTACAGATAGGGAGAATTTGCATATGAGGCGGGACACACACCTCGAGGGTATATTTTGGTCATTTGCCCACCCATTGACTGCTAATGGCCATGCTAATCCTTATGGCCATTTCTAAGCAGTTCCTACCCCTTCCTGCCCAAAACACCTCCTCGAGGGAGCTCTTTGAGCTAGCTTTATTCAAGCCTTACCATCAAACTTTACACTCAAATTGCCTGCAATCTTCGTAGAGTTAATAATTTAATTGGAGTTGTAAACCCGCTACTGGTGTAATAAAACATTTTCTTTTACCAGGTCTGGCTTCAACCACTCGATTTATAAGCACTATTTGTGTCCGTCACTGAAGTCCTGTTAAAAGCAAGCATTGACAAAGCCAACAGTTTTTGCTTGTTTGTAAATTTTATGCATTGGCCAGGTACTGCTATGAGTGGCCCAGGTACATGCACCATTTTTATCCTGCTTCAATCCATGACCAGGTAATACCACTACGGCAGTGCCTGGCAAGTGCCTTTCCCATGCCTATACAAAAGCCCAAACTGTTGGCATAACCAATGCTTGCTTTGATTAATGTATTCACTTTGCTTCAAAAGGCCATCAAGCATAAACATAAAAAATTGGCCTACCTGAAATGAGTTCATTCCCTATTCAGTTGCCAGGGGGTAAATGTCCACCAGTCAAAAGAACATCACAATTTGTACTAGTCGGGGGGTGGGGGGTCTAGGGGTCATCTTATGGCATTCTGTGGGCTAAGCAGGGAGGCATGGCCAGGTGAAGAGTGAACCATGTAACATGCCTCTTTTTGGATGCCATACCAGCCACATTTTTAATTTCACAGCAAACATAAATGCACTTCCAAAAATGGGACATTTCTCAAATACACAGCCATTAATAATTAATACATAGTGTCCAACATTTCCTACTGGCAAGCGGTCCAGGCGGGTCATGGCTCTCTGCCCAGCCGGGGCCTCGCATGGTGGTGAGGCCCTGTCCCCTCTCCACCATGCCCATCTCGGGAAGCGCTACCGGGAAGCAGTTCCCTTTCTTACCCGGCCCGGCTGCCCCCCAGTCCCGCCTCCCCTCTGGTCGCTGTGCCTCATTCCAGCTCCAGAGTCCCCCGGAAAGGGGTCTTAGTGTCCCCATGGTCCTCCTCACCTGTGCACCTCTCCCCTCCTCCTATCAAGAAGGGTGGGATGGAAACACGAACACCAAGTGCATGTGGTGCAGGCGCGGAATTGACAACCCCTGCCAGGACAAGCCTCATCCCACAGGGGCTCCATTTATGTCCCCAGATTGGTGCCCCCCCCCACCATGCACAGAGCCCGTGAACCACTCCCCTGGTTCTCCACTGTGGGGCCGGTTCCAACAGGCATCCGCCTGCCACTTCCCTTCGCCTGCCCAACCCGGGAACCCCTGCAATGGCGGGCTCTTGCCTCAGGGGGTAGTGTTGCCCCCTGGCTGCTATCTCTTCTGCTCCCTGCCCCTGTGCACATGATGCCCTACATATGTTTTTCTTTGCTTACTGTGTTTTCCTCGTGGCTATTTTAGCCATTTGCACGTTTGCAGCAGTGTTTTCACCTTGGCCGTTTTTCGCAGTGTTTTGAAGATATGAATAAATACACGCTTTGTGTGTTTGGGGTAGGGGATTTGGGGATGAGTGGCAGGATGTGGTGGTGGCGGTTCGTTAGAGGGGGTTTTGAGGGAACACCCTATTAAAAAACCACAACGAAAACGGCCACAGAGAAAACACCGGAAACCGTTTATCTTGTCTGCCTCTAGACAGAGGACAAGTCTGTGAACTCATTTTTTTGCTGTGGTGTGGTTGGTCAAGAAAAGACTGCCATGGTTTGATAACCCAGCGCGGTTAGTGGAATCTTTGCTTACAGCCCCAAAGAGGGAAGCCGGGGATTGCACAAAGTTCTCTTTCAGGCTCTTTAAATAACTTTTCTGACATGAGTTCCCTTAGATCAGGAGTATCCAGCTCTGGGCGTGGAAGGTCGCAAACATGTTCCCTTTTCAGGATATCCCTCAATTCTGATTAGTTAAATTGCACATATGCACATCAAAGAGTGACATCCCTCGGGGCATGGAGTTGGACACCCATGTACCTAGATCCCCTCCTATGACTCCTTCCTGTGCTTCCTGCATCCAAACCACAGCCACCCCACCCCCCTCCTCTATAGATACACGAGTCCTATTGTTAACTCACTGTCAACATGGCGCTATTGCTATCCAGAAAGTAATAACATAGCGAATCCTATCATACCAAAGCAAGCACTGCACAGGACAATATACAAAGCAAAGCACATCATTGGATAACATAGCAAAGCATAGCATAGCATCAGCCACGCTATGGAATAACATGCAGTGGCCTTACATAATATGACTTAGTCATAGAAACAAACAGCAAGGTCTAGGGCCTGATCACGGATTCTGCATTAGCCCTTAAATGAGGCGGTAATAGTGTTACCGCCGAATTTAAGAGCTGGCCCTTTCACGAGTCTGGTAAACAGCTCAGGGCTGGGGGTAAACACGCAGAGAAAATTCTCATTTATGGCACTATTACCGCTGGTGGTATATCCGTGCGGTAATTATGCTGGAAATTCTCTATTGGGTCCATTGGATCCAATGGGGAATGGGAACTTACAGTTAACACCTAACCCATGATCCGGTGGTAATACTGCCAGATGGGTGGGCGCTGACATGTATAAATTTACACGGTATCCCACTAGGGATATCGGCCAACTCGTGATCAGGCCCATAGCATGGTGTTGCATGCAGTACCACCATCTGATAAACGAAAGCATAGAATAACAGAGCATGGCATTACATAACATAGGTAACATGATACTAGCATCAAATATCATTGCGTACCACAACACAGTGATTGAATAACCTGGGTATATAATACCAGGGTGCTTACCATGCTACTCTACTTCAGCCCCCCTATGGCCCCCAGATCTGTGCTTTGAGGGTTCCAGGTCCCCAGGTTCCTGTGCAGCCTACTGGACACCATATCCCATCCTTTTTGTGTCACAAAGGTGATATATGCAAAAAGTACGGAGTATGAATAAAAAAAAAAACACACAAAGCATACAAAGGTAGATGATGACGAGGCCCTAGAATATGGAGATAACAGAGGGAGATATCCAATTCCGAAGGGCATATACCATGACGTGGAAAAGCTATATATCTCTGCAGTGTGAATCTGCATACGTCTATACTTGCATCCCCACATATAAGGCACCCGAGTCGGGAGACAGGCGGAGATATATAATTCTGGAAGTACCATAACGAGGAGAAACTATATCAAGCCTTAATGTGAAGATCACAGACGGTTTCCGATAATCTGCACACGGTTATGTCTCATTCTCCCGCATACCTGTCAATGGTCTCGTTCGTACATGATCCACCCAAACACAGTTGGCCACAGTACCACAAGGTAATGCCGTGGCTCACGGGATGTAAAAAATGGGCCAACTTCTGGAAATGCAGAAAACTATACAAGGCACGTTGGCTGACTTTCAACCGAAGAGCTGCAAACCGTAAACAGGTTGCTTTTCCTCATCGGCCGGAGTCGGCAACAGGGGCGTTGCTAGGGGGGGCTAAGGGGGATATAGCCCCTGATCTTTTGGTTGTAGCCCCGGATAGAATCTCAGGAGCTACAGCCAAAAGACTAGCTAGCCCCCAGTCGCAACAGTTCCGACATCAGCTTAGCCCCGGGTCTTTTCCAAACCTAGCAACTCCCCTGGTCGGCAACCTCAGGCTCTCTCTATGTTTTGGACTACAACACCCATCAGCCCTAGCCAACATGGTCAATGATGAGGGATCACGTCAGGCGGAGGCTCCAACATATGGCGAGCCGAAGGATGCCTACCCCGATAAACTCATTGGATCGCAGAACTTTTATGGTGTTTGATCTGCACTGCAATTTGACTGACCTCTGCTGGAATGACTCCTTTGATAGGAGACAAGGGGTCTCATTACTAATTTGGCGGTAGCCGTGCCCTTATTAAGGGCACGGCTACCGCCAAACTCGCTACCGGCCCCGGCACCCGCGAATGGGCCATTACCGGCCCATTACGAGATGAATGGGCCGGTAATTGCCTATTTGCGGGTGCCGGTATGGCCGGCCTCCCGATCCCCATTCTGCCCCATAGGGCAGAATGGGGGTCGGGAGCATGGTTCCAGCGGCACCGTTGTGCAATCACGAGTTCTGCTCGCGGGTGCCGGTGTGCACGCCTGGTCAGACCACGCATGCAGTCTGGTACCAGCAAGCAGACTCGTAATGTGGCCGAGAGGTAAGAACGGCGCCGGTAGCACTACCAGTGTCATTGTTGCCTTTCCGCCACATTCGTAATGAGGCCCAGGGTCTCATTTGGAAATAGTTGACATACTTCCTGTCACCTCTGCACCTGCACAGGAAGAGTTCTCAACGAGTTTTCCGGTGGAAGCAGAACAAACCAAGGAACCATCTATATACTGAAAGTACATTGCGTATCCTTCTTCCATTCGGTGTATGCATAGAAACTTTTGCACGTGGAGATTTTTTGGAGTGCAGACCTGGGGAGCAGCATAGCTCTGTAGAAAAAATAAGACGGGAATAGTAGTTTTGTGGAGAGTCGGGGGGCGTGGGTAGGGTGACCAGACGTCCCAGTTTTGCCGGGACTGTCTCGGTTTTTGCTGCTCTGTCCCCCTTTCTCAAGATTATGTTCCCATTGGAAACTGCAGTGGTCCTGGTTTTTCGGTAGTCTATCTTCACAGCTGGCAGGCAGGAATGCAGAATCTGATACAGAAGACATGCTGCGTTTTACTATTTAAGATAGTGTTAGTTTGTGATAAATTGATGCTAATATGTATTTATTTGAACAGTAACACGTAAACCCCCTTCTCCTCCAACCTCTATTGAAGTGTAGTGCCTTGACAGCCACTTTCAAGAGTCAGTCCTACTTTTATTTTAGTTGCCCTGCCCGGGTTTTTTACTTTTTAATTCTGGTCACCCTAGGTGTGGGGAAGGTCGATACTTTAATAGCAAGTCAATTAAAACATAGAAATCTCGGCAGCGCGGGGGGCGCGGGGTTAGCTGTCCTTCCGATCTCAGGGCCGAGCAGGGCGCTTAGTCCTTGAGCCAGGCCCGCAGGCAGCCCTTTCGTGGTCTCGATGACAGATTCAAGTGCCCGTGGAACGTGGGGGTGTCGCCTTTCATTTGTGACGCGGGCGCAGCAGCGACAATGAAATCCAACCCGGCCAGATTAAGAGTGGCACGTAACTAGCCGGCCCTCCCGCCGGAGCCGCGAGCCGGCTTCTAAAGCACATGCCGCGCGCCCATTTAGCCATAAGTCCCCTCCTCCAGAGAGAGTATTGCTTTCAAAGTCTTGCGCGGGTGTCCCTCTAAAACAACACATATACATCATCCCCAGAGGAGCTTGCTGACAGCTGCACTAGGTCCTTGTAATTACGGAAAAGAATCATTGCATTAAAAAGGCACCTGTTCTTCCAAAATGACTAACAAACAAAAAGAAAAAGGGGCGCAGGGGAGGCCGAAGGCGCGAGTCTACATTCGCTGTGGCCGCTATGTCAGAGGACCGGGTTGTTCCAGGACACTGACCCCATGTTGTCAGCGTTGCATCTTGTGTTGCAATAACAAGGGCCGGGCCGTGCAATAGTACAGAACTGTCCACACGGCAGAGGGGGGCGCTGCTCCGAGCAGAATATCCCGCAGCGACGCGCGGTGCACAGTGGCCCGACTCGTGCCAGGGATTTCTACTCCTGGCATGTGCATACTAGGCAAAGTGTTTCACATGCAACACTGCTTGCCAACCCTCACCCTTGGAGGGAATGCGCCATGTGGAGCCCAGCTCTGTAAGTGCCCCCTGCAGCGTCTTACCACATCATCATTAGTCTGGCCGGCACCTGCTGGGAACACGATCTCTGTCATGGAGCCCTTCATGGGTGCAAATGGTCGCTACGCCATGACTACCTGACTAAGGTGTTGGATGGTCTGTGGCCGTGCAGTAGGGGTCAAGTCCTAAGGGAAAAAAGGGGGGCTGGGGACTCATTAACATACCAATTGAATGTGGCATCACCAAAAATTAACATATCAAGGTTCCCTCTGGAAAAAGTGAGGGGGCTCTTGAAAAGAAGTGGGGGGAGGGGTGGGACTCCATCCAACCACGTGTACCCTCGACTTGAGCCCTACAGTGCAGGCAATCTTTTTTTGCAATTTGTGCAAGAAAGCAGACACCCGTTTGCACGTGGAACACAAAATGGCAATCGAAATATTGGCCATTCCATTTTGGAAGCAAAAACCCAGACAAAGAGCAGTATAGCACAATATGGCCTGTGTGAAAAAAGCTTGCTCAATCCAGGCCCACCTGCCCATTGCAATAGAAACGTTGCATTATACCACAAGAGCGCATGTAGAACAGTTCAGTGTTTTACAAGACATAAATATGACAGAATGGAATTAGAGTTCAGCGATGCTGTCCTACGCCCCGACACCCCACCACGTGACAGACCCCACTGTGTACGGTTTTCTTGCATTTGATGTGATTCGCGTTGGTGCGGCCTAAATGCCTGTTTCCGGGTCACATACATTCTTTAGTCAGTTTCACTAAACATTCGCTCACTTAAGAGCAGTTTTGGAGACCAATGATTTTTTTCCTTTGTTGCGCCATCAGCAAGTCCCCATTTCATGCACGAATCAATTATCGAGGGGCGGGAAGATAGCGGAGCGGCAACGCGTTTGTCTTGGCAGCATGGCAAAGCCGCGCAACACAGGCGTGACTCCTAGTTTGCGCTTAGAGACAGGACTGTGATATTAAGCGTGTTCTGAAAGAGTCATCAATTCATCGATTATTGGAATCCAGACAAGCACGCATGCCACGACCACACGAAGAGTTCCTTATTTCCTTATGACAGCCGAGGGCTCCAATGAGACACGCGTGCTCACTCGCAGCCGGAGGATAATGATTTAATGACGTAGTATAATAGTATGCACCTGCGCAGTGGCACTCTTGTAAGTCTGATGCGGGTGCCGCTTTGTTAGTCCAGCATATGTTCTCTTCTCCAGAGTGTGTCTGCTTGCTGATTGCCTTCAGTTGCCAATTGCTTGCCTTCGTTTGCTGCTCTATGTTTCAAATGGAAACACAGCGTCCTGTGCCTAGTAATGAAAGAGACTGCCCAGCCCCCACATGATGGAATGCCCGCCCCCTGCGGGGGCCCAGCTACATGTACTTCCCACCCTTTCTCAAACCTCCACCCAAATCCCCCAAAAAGAGATGAACGGGTGCCAGAGCCACATAGAGAATGAACGATAAGCATGGAAAGGACAGAAGCAGAGAACGTGTGCTATTGATAGGTGTGCTTTGTTTTTTTTAAAATATATATTTTTTAGGATTTATCAAAATACATATCCATTACATAGGCTTCAGCAAAATAAAACAAATAAAATTAATTGTAACTAACAATATTCAATGTCCATACAACTATAATACCATTTATCTAAATCTACAATCATGTAATGTTATACTAGACCTTACCATTTAAAACATCAGCATATTACAAATCCCATGTTAAAAAAACAGCATATACAAAATACAATATTCCACACATAAACACACAAAACAACACATGGAACAATAAGAAAGGAAAAGAAAAGAAAGAAGAGAAGAAGAGAACAAAAAAAGGGGGATCTCCCCCCTCCCCTTCCTTTCCCTCTCCTGCCTACTTCTCTATTAGTCATATAAGGTATTAAATGAGACCCACTCTTAGAGAGAGATAATCCTCCCCTCTACCCTTGTCCTTCAAGATAGGTGTGCTTTCTAATGTATACACTCTGGGCCTGATTCACAGAATGTTTTCCTATGGGATTGCGCCATTGTAAAAAAAACGCTTATGTGAATCAGGGCCTGTATGTTAGTCTTGAGCTCTAGATTTGCCCTCCTTCTTTTGCATAATTCTTTCCCAGAGTTCCAGCAGAGGTTTAGGAGATCCTATTAAAGAGCGTTGAATTTCTTATGAAACAGATCACGCTAGTGTAACAGACGTTTAGAAGTGTCTTTGACTCACTGGGTTGAGGGCCTGGATAAACCATATTTACTAGCGACTGCCTCCACGAAACTAGCTCTGAATGAAATGGGGGTAACCTGATAACTTTTCCAGAGTTCAAACCACCAATGCGGATGGGATAGCTACTGTGCTAACCTCGTCAATGGGGACTGCTGGCGGAGGGCCAGAAGGGAACTGGGAACCCTGTTGCAAAACTGGTAAATACAATGAGCGATGAATTACTAATGCAAAATAACTCTAGCAAATACAGCAGTCACAATGAAGCGAGGTAATGGGAGACTTAATGTACAGACAAGAAGGACTGCTGATCCATGCAATGATATCTGACACCGTGGATCCAGGCCAGCACATAGTTTTAGTTGTATTGTATTGTATTGTATAGTACTCAAATGTAAATAAAGCACAAACAAGGCCAATAAAGACAACAGGGCGCTAGGGAGAAGAAAGAGGAGGGTAGTCTGGGGTGCTCAAAACAGGAACGTTTTTAGGCATTTACAGAAGGAGAGAAACTGGGGAATATTGTGAATCTCAGGAGGAAGAGCATTCCACAAGGTAGGGCCAAGCAGGGAGAAGGGCCATCCTCCGGCACGAGTCCGGAGGGACCGTGTAATGCAAAGCAAAGAAAGATTGGACGAATGAAGAGCTCTGCAAGGTCTATGAGGTACCCGTTTAGCTTGCAGGAACTCCGTCCCAGCCTTGTGAATAGCACGATGAACGAGACAAAGGGCCTTAAACTTAATACAGCTTTTTACAGGGAGCCAGTGAAGTTGACGGAGAAGCTCCTGAGAGTGAGCCAATCTGGGCGCATTCCGAGCAAGATGGGCAACCGAGCTCCGAAGAATCGGCAGGCGTTGCAGCAGAAACTCAGGTTGACCGATGGTGGATCCGAATACAATAGTCAATAGACCCCGTGATAGAGGCCGTGACAATTTTGGATCTTGACTCAGTGGGAAGAAAAGGGCAATGAATTTGGCAGAATATAATGCAGGTTAAATGCAAACAATATAGAGCATGGAAGAATAGCACGCTAGGCAAATTTAAATGATACACATCAAGGCAGAAAAATATTCAAGGACATTGTAAATGACCTACAGCAAGGCCAAATAATAGCAGCTTAATCTGACATGGGCGAGGGGATATGAAGGCAGTATTTTCACAGTTTAATGGGTACAACTTTAAATCAGGTTAAATATAACACAAGCAGAATAAATGGAATCCGTTCAAATATGTAGGGACTATTCTGTATACAGAGGCAAAGGCAGCTGTTCAAATGAAATACTGTACACTTTAACTTCAAAACACAAGGTCATCCTCAGCACAGCACACTGGTCTTTTCAAAATGGTCATTGTAAGTGTCACTGCTAAATATGAACTGCTTTACTTACTTCACACGAGGAGAACATGGCTTCACAATAAATGTTCCCAAAGGTATCTATGATGGGTATCTAACGAACTCTATGCACCCCCAAAACAAGCAGCGAAGGGGTAAACTCACCCCAAGTAATCACCAAATATTCACCTTCAACTTGAATATTGATGCTCAGCACAGTCTTATTTGCAATAACTTCATTTATTTGGCCTGTTTTTAGAGACATATTTCGAACAGTATTTAAAGGGCGAATTCTACTCAGGACAAGGGCTAAAGTACTCGGGGCAAATTCAGCCAGGAGTTAAGTTAAGGGGTGTAGGGCAGGTGGGAGTGGTTCATTAGCACAGGTCCTTCCTTCAGAGGGCGAAGGAACTTTCCAGGACCCCAGTGACCGGGAAACCCTCATCTTTGGAAGTGACATCCAGCAAGGGGCGACAAAGGGCAACCACAGCAACCTCCTTTCTTCTTACAGTTATGGGAGATGGAGGGCTCCGAGTCACAGGAGGGGCAGCAGTAGCCGTAGTGTCACAGATGTTCTCCATTGCCCCCTCCCTGGTTCCCGTGCTTTGGAGCGGGAGCAGCTCTCTCACAGGCCAAGGTGGGCTGTGATTTAGCAGAGGGCACACGGTGATGCAGCAACAGGCTCCTATGGGTGGGGCAAGATGGGCGTGCCAGACAATTCATGATTCATCTTTTCAAGGGTTTGGGAAGATACCAAAGACAGTTGCAGGGGAGATTCAGAAAGTATGTACCAAGTGACAAACCCAGGGTGATGTCACATTAACTATATATTCTTGAGACAAAAAAGTGTAAACTGGAAAGATTGTGAAACAAATAGGGACAATTTAATTAAAATGCTGTACATCTGAGTACAAGAGTTACACAATGTTTTATGATAAACAGAAGTGAATTAATTAAAATATCCACACACAGCAGGTGCACCTATAAGGCAGTGTCAGTTTAGAGGAGGAGGCATCTTCCTCCGTTTCCAGGTACAAGGAAGTCCTCAAAATAACTCAATGTAAAGTAGAGGAGAACAAAAGGTGGCAGGATGAATGGTTTGCAACATGAGGGTTTAATTTGAGCTGACTAACAAGGAAATACAGAGGGAAGGTGGTGGCCAAGGAGACTTAGTGGGTTTGAGGGGGTTCAGAGTTCTGAGGTAAATATAGTTACAGCTCTGCCAAGTCATTGTCCATTGAAACACATTGCTGTTGATTCAAATGCATAGCTTTGCATAGCTCCATTTAAAGCACACTGTTTCTCGTCATTCTTCTAATCTGGAAACACAACTGTTGTCACCTGCTCGTACGGCAGGCCTTGCCTGGCTACATTTTCAGACTGTTCCTATTGGCACACAGTGGTATGACCAGCCCATCAGGGCCCTGTGGCCCACAGACCAGAGTTTGTACAACCTGCTTTTTCCATGAGGCTACACTAGACTTTTCCCTCATTATTGTATTTGTTCCACCACCACTACGCAACTCATTTGGGAATGTGACTTTCTCTCCTGGCTGCCCGGAGAGGCAAATAATTCCACAGGGCTCCATGGTCAGTCGCAGTACCAGGCAGGCCCATTCCTTGAGGCAAGAACCCCTACCCACTGCATGGTAAGCTCACCTAGTGAGAGGGAGTGTTAGTGGAGTCCCCTCGGCAGCCAAGAAGTGACTATCTGTCCCTTCAACGCGGGAAGGACAGCAGGTGGTGCAAGTGGATGCCCTACCAGTGCCGCTAACACATGCTGGCCTGGCAGCAAGCCGTACGTGGTGGTGATGGGACCTACTGCTTCCGTCGGCTTCCAAATGTGGGCCATGATCACAAGCTTACATCGCTGCAATGCTCGTTTGGTTGACTAGTGAGTAGCAGACCCATTTAAAGGTACAAAGCTAGACCAGCGTCTGCCTCGTTCATAGGCCATCACGTTATATTGACTGTTGTTTTTTTCGGCGCAGAAAATAATCAGTTAGACAAGAATGAGCAAAAGCTTTTGGTAGTAGAAACTCAACCCGTGTGAGCTAATTAACACATCTGAACTCACCCTCATTTGAAGGCTGTCACTCGCCCAGAGCTCTGCCCAAAACTCCATTCACCCTCTAATCCACAGACCCTCCATAGGATTCAGTGGGCTCGTCCATATGTGACGAATCAACTTCCGGGGTACCAGTGGTCCAGGGGTGAATGTCGGTTTTTAAACCATCAATCAGCCCCACACCTCCAATACACCAGAAGGGACCCAAAAAGATTGGAATAACAAGACAAGTAGAAACCTCCTTGTCCAATTTTGGTAACGTGGATGGAACAACAGGTTTATCTCCGAAAGTTCGTGGATCGTTGGTTAGTTGCAACACAGCAAAAACACAATTATTACCCAATGATAAAAGGGACTGTCCAGTCACAGTTGTATCCAAAATATCTACTTAATTTATATCAGAACAGACAGTTCTAGCAACACAACGAAATACAACCTTCCCTGTAAAAGAACACAGAGGACAGACAGTTTCACAGAAGGAAAAGGGATGCACTCTGGATTCTGACAGGAGGGTAGTCAGTATGGATAATAGCCACAACCGTTTTGTTACTTGGCTTCAGCACAAAGGGAGCAATGGGTCTTTATATGTCTCTGGGGGTCTTCTGGGAAAGACCAGGGGGAACAAAATCACAATGTACCTTGTGCCATAGTTCTTGATGCTCACCAGGGTCGAGTGGCTCTCAGGGTACTTTGCAGGCTTCTTTGACAGAGTTCAAAATGGGAGTTAGCTGTGGCTATCAGGCGGCAAGACGGTTTGGCGAGTGAGGCTGGATGAACGGCTGCAGGCTGGCTTACATGGCGGCTAAGGTTCAGGAATCGTTTTAGTGCTGATAGGTAGTTCTGAAGCACTAGTTAAGACAACTGAGATGTCTTTAAGTTTCTGCGTCTTGACCACAGTCAGCATTGCAGTCGGTTTCAGCGTGAGGAACTCGACTGGCTCGAAAATGTCCTTTAAGGCAGATGTCAGTAGATGCTCGTCGAGGCACTTCTCCCAGCTTCTTCAATGGGCGTGTGTTCTCCTTTAAGGTAGACCGCCCAAAGCTGAGGAGGGTGTTGCAGGCAGCTGATTGTCCTTTGTTGTAGGTTCAGAGACCTTCTGGAGCTTCCTACCTAGGAAGCTTGCTGCAGACCCTAGCAGGGCACGCTGTGTGCTGGCTGGGTACTGGGTCTGGAGCGTCCAGAAGGTCATCTAAGGTCTTTATCTCCCTCTGTTCCTTGGGAGATTTTATGGGGAGGGACCTTGCTGCCTTCTTTGGAGGTCCTGCCTTCCTTCACTGGTGGAATATGTAAGGCAGAGTGTACCTTCAGCCAGGGTCAAATGAGTTATCCTTGCTACTCCTTGCAAAGTCTTCAGATGATCTGCCAAAAGAGGACCTCCGCCCTCTTTTAAAGTGAAATGGGCCACAGTGATTGGTGTAGGCTAAGCCTACCTTAATGAACCAATCCTGGGGTCCCACCAACAATCATCTGTATTCCTGAGGTCATAACCAGAGTGCTTTTCAACAGAAAATGTAAAAGGGTGAAAACATGTGATCTTAAGTCCCACTCATCTTACTGTCTGATGCTAATCAGAGTCTCTCTGGTTAATGGATCTGTATGTGGTCCTTGATTAAAGCAGCAGGTCTCCCTGGAAGCTTCAGCTAGACCAGACTCTCTGGCTCCTACAAACTACATTCTCGAACCTGATTAATGGGGTCTCCCTACCTGGAAGGCCTACTGTAAACATGCAGTCCCAGACATTACATTTCACTGTCAATTGATACTGAGGTGGGAGCTGGCTTCGGGTTGACAGTTGCCTATGAAAGGTTGTTGGGGTTTCATGTCTCATTTGTTAACTTCTGCAGCCAGGCCCCATGATGGCCTGTTTAAAGTACACTCTATTAGTATGACAATCATTGCCACCCACTGCAGGGCCCAATAAAAGAGCAGGTGGCCCTGTGCTGCCTTTGTTAGTTAATCAGGCCATTACCCTCCTTCTGGGTAACTGCCTACACATTTGTCATAAAACTGTGGCCTTGCAATCACCAGTCTAGTTGTTGGCTTAGTTATTGAGTAACACGGCAAGCGCCATTGTAGCGGACCGGGTGGTCACATGTGTTGTGCAGCACTTTGAATGTCATATTTTCATGATCGAGTTTGTGCGTATGGTAATCTCACAATAAATCAGATCTCTGGGAACAACTCTCCTAGGACTCCCCGACCCCTTTTAGACTATGAATTGCTCTATGGGGCATTGAGACCCCAAAGTCACAGAGTGTAAAGAGAGCCGAGAATGTCTCACTACGTGTACCAGTGCTATGCCAAGAGAAACTGTGAGGTTGGCTGGAATTTCTGTGCTTATTTATCCGCGAGGGTTAATCCAATTGCGATCATTAAGAATTAAGACACAGACACTTTTTTTTAATGCGGTTAACCGCATACTCTATGGGGTCAGACTGGTACTAGAGAATCAGGCTTGCAGTGTAAAATGATGTCACACCAGCCCCCTTCCTCACCCGTTCCAGGTGCCCAGCACTGTGTAGGTATTCAGAAGTCCCATGTGTGGGTGTTTTGGTGGTGGCTGCTCCGTCACAATCCTTGTGGGACTGGGAACAGCCCAAACCAGCCCCCATTCTCAGGGGGGTAGCAGAGAAAATTCCTTTCTCTCTCTCTTGTGGTCATGTCAACTCGGCACAGGGAGCTCAAGCAAGGCCACCCGGGGCTCCAAGAGCCAAAGTCAACTTCCAGGAAGATCTCGTAGATTGGTGAGACACAGATTTAGTTTTGCGAAAGCGATGTTTGGCTTTCAACAAATGAGTTCAATATTGACCGAAATCTGTCACCACACGTCTGTGTTCCTCACCATTCCTTCAAAATCATGATAAATGGTAGTAATGTTTACAATGCTTGGAACCTTTCCCAGAAAATGTTACAGTAATGATCCCCAGGCTCGCATGGCAACATGCCAGGGCAGAGTGCTGTGAGCAACTAAAGTTGAAACAGCCTGCGCGGGGACCGCGTATCCCTGTTTCATACGCACACTCTATTGTCTAAAATACAAACTTCTCTTCATTTCCTTTACTGAGATTTCTTCCAGTTAATGTTATAATTCTCAGGACCTCCCTGCCATCTTCCCGACAAATGGCTGCTCCTCGATGTCTTGTGCCCCACTTCTGTAAACTTTGGTGTGTACAAAGACGAACATCCTTAAGGAGATTTAAAATGTGGGCACTGAATGTGTGGGTGATTGATGCATGATCCCTTCTGTGTGCTGCACCTTCCCTTTTCTCCTCCGGGTGTAGCCAACTGTTTACCTTCTCCCTTTTGGCTGCTGTTAAGACGGATTTCTGAACTCTGTCCTGGAGGCGCAGAGGTTCAGAAGGCCAACCCAATTACTTGGAACATGGTAACCTCTGGACAAGCCAGACCAATCAGGGTAGCGATCGCGGCGGTCAAGACTAGGTCTCAAGAGGGGTGAGGGTGACCGAAAGCCCGCAATGAGCACACAAAGCAAGGACACTTACAAATTACTCCAAACAAGTGTTATATTAAAAATATATACACATTTATTCCAAGGCCTTTGCAATAATGACTGTAGCGAGAAATCACGATAAAACTCTAGAAAACCAACACATACCAAACCAATACAATATATATACAAATACAAACGAGTCTAAAGCGTTAGATGCACGAAATGTGTATTCCACCTAGAAGGGGAGGAAAACAGGCAGTGCGAAATAATGATTAAACCCAGTCCGCCTTCAGAGGCACCTAACTAAAAGGAAGTCCAAGCCCTACGAAGAGTGGAGCCTTGTGTTCAAAAGTACCTGCACACGCTGGTGCCAAAGGGCAAAAAGGGGAGTCTCTTCGAGGGAATCAGGCAGTTCAGTTCGGTGCACAAATGAAGAAGAACAGAGTTCCGCGACTCAAGCACAGCCTCCACTGTGGGCAGAAGCAGAGCGCGAGTACGGAAAGGCGTGCTGTTTGACACAGCGGGGAAAAGCTATGGGCTCCTGCAGGAGGGCGACCAGTTCCTAGCTATGCTACTCACCGGTCCCCGATGCAAGCAGACCCAGGCTTCTCCGCATCAGTTTCAGTGCTGGCAGGTTCAGGGGAGCAGGGGACGTCTTGTCGTCATGTAGATTCTGCAGCAGCAGAGTTGAGTTAAAGATGTCCCAAACAAAGGGAACCCGCACAGTTTGTTACCACAGCAGGGCAACGGAGCGGCCGTGTGTATCTCAGCCAAATGTACACTACTCACTTCAGACCTGGGAATGCCAAGTGTACGAATCGTGTGAGAGTGACAAGGACTCGAAATACAACACAACCTGGCGGCGGTTACAGAGCTGTTCCCGCTATTCCAAGGGTCGAAGTACCAGTACAGGCCTTCTGGTTCGATCAGAGGTAAAAAGGGTTTCACAAAGCGACAGCAGTGCAGAGGAGCAGTCCTTCAGCGGGTCACCAGCGATTCCTCGGTTCAGCCTCGTGGTTGCAGGATACCTGGCTCCTGTATTCCCTTGTTCGTGAGAACTCAGGAGATCGACATGGTAGTGGCGTTTCCAGCCCTCTCTTATCCACGGTTCCCTTCGCGCCAAAACGGAGGGGACCCAATGGGAGATCCGCTCATAAAACACTCACACCATACATGGACCTATCACGGACCATGGTGGTCCCAGGCATTCACACCACACTAGACTCTCTGGCACCCAGGATGTGTATTGGGACTAGACATCTCAGCCCACATCCTGGAGGCACACAAAAGGCCTGTAGAAGCCCACAAAAGCATCTGTGTTTCGCTGGAAAGTACATGCCCAAATAAGGAAGGCCCCGGGTCGTCTCGACCTGGGGAAGGTGAAGGGAGCAAGACGGTCAGCGGACAGGACAAAGGAGCCTCGTGGTCTGGCCATTTTGGGAGCCAGGCCACCATTTTGGGCTAAGCGCGAGAAACGCGCTTAAAACGCCAAAAGGAGCTCAAAATTACAAGAAACGATCGCTGCCACCATTCCCGTCCGTGATTCACTTGCACCGATCAGTTACAATCCAAAAAGAGCATCTAGGGCCTGTAGAAGGCTAGAGACCCAAGAGAGCAGTAACTTAGCTTTCAGGACCCTCTTGTGTCATGTTGTACGAAAGCTGCAACATGATAAAGAAACTACGGAAAACAGCGTTTCCCTGTATTGACTGTCTTACGGGCATGTCAGTTTCCCCGTAAGAATGGAGCGAAAGCCCAGAGGAGTGCGGCAGAAGGCTGCACTTCTCTGGCAAAGTCTAGATCGTGGTGAAAACAACAGCAACAAGTTTAGGGGTTGCCACATGGAAGGAAAATTACCCACAATTAAGAAATCTTTCCTAACACTCGCCCTTCCCAGACTATGGACAGGGGGAACTAATCCACCCCTGGATGAGTCTCTTGTTCAGGTCGGTTAAACATTCTGGACAACCCATCAGCATTGCTATGTTGGACACCTGGCCTATGCTCAATAGTGAAGTCGAAGCCTTGTAGACTTATGGCCCACCTAAGCAACTTTGGATTCTTTCCCTTCATGTTCATTAGCCACTTTAAGGGCTTATGGTCAGTTTGCACAGTGAAGTGGGTCCCATAGAGGTAGGGCCTCAGCTTCCGTAGGGCCCACACAACAGAGAAACATTCTTTCTCCACTGTGGACCATCTGAGCTCTCTGTCCTTAAGCTGGCGACTAATAAAACCAATAGGGTGTTCCTTACCCTTCTCATCTACTTGGGATAGTACAGCTCCTATCCCAGTGTCAGAGGCGTCTGTCTGCACAATAAAAGGTCTTTGATTATCAGGGGCCCTGAGGAAAGGAGCCTGGCACAAGGAGTTTTTTAAACTGGTGAAAGGCCTTCTCACACTCGTCGGTCCAAGTTACCTTCTTGGGTTTCTTCGGAGTGGTGAGGGCAGTCAGAGGGGCAGCTATGGTGCCATAGTCTGCCAAGAAGTTGCGGTAATACCCCGTGAGTCCTAAGAAGGCTCTCATTTGGGTCTGTGTAGTGGGGGTAGGCCAGTCTTGTACTGCTTGTACTTTACTGGGAAGAGGCTGTATCCTCGCTCCACCTACTTCATGTCCAAGGTAAACCACTGAGCCTTGTCCAATCTGGCATTTGCTAGCCTTTATGGTCAAGTGTGCTTTCTGAAGAGCCTGGAGCACAATCCCGAGGTGTTTCACATGGTCTTCCCAGGTGGCACTGAAAACTGCTATATCGTCCAGATATGCAAGACAGAATTCGTCCAACCCATTCAACACATGATTCACAAGCCTCTGGAAAGTGGCAGGTGCAATCTTCAACCCGAACGGCATTACCCAGAATTGGTAAAGGCCGTCTGGAGTAGAAAACGCTGTCTTCTCCTTGGCATGTTCTGCTAAAGCTATTTGCCAATAGCCAGCAGTGAGGTCAAACGTGCTGAGGTACTTGGAGGCACCCAAAGTATCCACCAGCTCATCCGTTCGAGGCAAGGGGTGTGCATCTGTCTTGGTGACAGCATTCAGAGCCCTGTAATCCACGCAGAACCTCAATTCAGAAGTGCCTGCCTTTGGAACCAAAACCACAGGGCTGGACCAAGGACTACTAGAGGGTTCAATCACCCCAAGGTCTAACATCTTGTTGACCTTGGTCTTAATATAAAACCGTACTTTGTCTGACATCCTGTATCCCCTACTTTTGGTAGGTACACTGTCTACTGTGTCTATGTTATGTTTGCATCAAGGTGTCAAACCAGGTGACTGTGAAAACAGGGGGGAAAACTGCCTAAGCAAACTTTTCACCTCAGCCTGCTGATCAGAAGTCAGGTGAGGGGCCACTCGGACACCCTCAAAGGAGCTATCTGAAGGACCGCTTTGGAACAGGTCGGGGAGAGGTTCAGACTCCTCTTCCTCAACATCTGAAGCCAGTAGCAGTGCTGCAATTTCGACTCTTGGGACGAAAGCCTTCAGCCTATTTACGTGAAACACTTTTGGAGCCTGTCCAGGCCTTCCAAGGTCCACTAAATAGTTCACCTCACCCAGGGGCTCCACCACTGTGTAAGGGCCTGAACCATTGTACTGTAAAGCTCGAGGCCTTTTAGGATTCATGATCAGGACTAGCTGACCAGGTGTAAAGTTGAAGAAGGAAGCTTTCTGTTCGTATCAATGTTTCACCAGCGCTTGTCCTGCCTTCAATTTATCACTAGCCAAGCCCATCAGAAGTACCATCTGTTTTCTGAGCCCCAGCACATAATCTACTACGTTGGTAGTAACAGGGGGAGTGGGCATCTCCCATCCCTCTTTCACTATGGCTAAGGGCCCCGTACAGGATGACCGAACAGATGTTCGAAGGGGCTGAAGCCAACACCCTCCTGTGGTACCTCTCGGTAGGCAAACACTAAGCATGGTAAAAGAAGATCCCATTTTCTTCTCTGAGGTTCTTCCAGAGCCCCAATCATGCTCTTTAACGTTCTGTTGAAACGTTCCACCAGACCATTGGTCTGGGGGTGGTATGCAGAAGAGAACTTGTAGGTGACCCCACATTCTTTCCACGTAGCCTGCATATACTTCGACATAAAGTTGCTGCCACGATCCGACACAACTTCTTTAGGGAAGCCAACCCTAGTAAATATGCCAAGTAACGCTTTTGCAACTGACTTGGCAGTTACAGTTTTCAATGGGATGGCCTCAGGATATCTGGTTGCATGGTCGACCAGCACCAGGATAAACCTATTGCCTGAGGATGTTGGCGGGTCAAGGTGACCAACGATGTCGATCCCTACCCTTTTCGAATGGTATTCCCACAACTGGGAGTGGTACCAATGGAGCTTGGATTGTTGAGCCAACCTTACCAGATAACTGGCAGGAGGCACAACTCCTGCAGTGACTTTCTACCTGCACCCCCATCTTGGGCCAGTAGAAGTGCATGGATAACCTTTGCTTGGTCCTCTTAATACCAAGGTGACCAGCAAGGGGCACTTCATGCGCCAACTGCAGGAGGAATGGTCTTACAGCAAGGGGAACCACCAACCTCCTATGGTCTCCTTCTGTAGACTCTGTGGGCTCACTATACAGGAGGCCACCTTTCCAATAAATCCGATGCGTCCCAGGAGGTTCACCCTCAAGCTGGGAGCAGGCCTGTCTCCTTAGGCCTTCCAGAGATGGGCACTCACGTTGGCCTTTACTGAATTCTTCCCTGTCAGGACCACCTTCTACTAACAAGTCTTTTAGTTCAGGATGGTTGTTGGGGTCAAATACTTCAGGCATCGCCACCTCCTCGTCAGGCCCGGGCGATTGACCAACTTCCTCCACCGCAGTGGTAGGCGAGCTCAGAGGAATGTTCTCTTTCCCTCGTCTTGATTTGTTTACTCCTTTCGCCTTGGGTTTCCCCTTCGGCTGGGGCAGCGTATTGCTCTTGGCCAATGCTGCCCGTGTTTGAGACCATGTGCAGGGTCTGTCGGCAGTGTCTCCTACGAGCCCTAAAGCTCTGAGATCATATCCTAACAAGACCTTTCCTGGGACGTTTCTCTGAATGCTCACTGGAATCCTGACTGCTGTACCATTTAAAGTAAGAATTACAGGTATTACTGGAAACATGCGAGGTGGGCCGTCAGCCAACTTAGTGGGCATCAGAGTAGCTCTGGCAACTACCTCTGAGTCTACCAAGGTAGAATCTACTACAGTCCGACTGCACCCACTATCCCTAAGAGCTGGAGTATCCACTCCATTGATCAGCACACTGTCTTTAAAGTAGTGCTTGGTATTATCTGGAATCCTAGCATAAGCCTCTGCGACTTTAGGCTCCCAGGAACCCAGGGAAACTAAAACTACCTCAGCTTCTATCCCGCTGGGGAATGAGTCTGAGGAGATGGATGCTCCAGTAATCTCTTCTTCCTCATAGGAGGAGGAGGCCAGATTAGCGTAGTGGACCTCCAAAGGTTTAACCTTACACCGGGGATCCCCCTTCATGTGGTCAGTTGCTCCACAAGCAAAACAAGATCCATTGGGTCTGTTTACATAGGGAGGCTTATTGTAACCAGAGTTCTGTTTCGGAGGCTGACCTCCACTACCCTGTAAGTTCTCTTGTGTCTTACCCTTATTTTTCTTTTTGTGGCCCTTTTGAGAAGAAGATTTATCAGATTCTCCACCCTCCTTATCTTTGGACTTTTTCCCTTCCTCCTGCTTACCAGGATGAGTTTTGTCCTTATGGGACACTCGATGTGACACCCATAAGTCTGCTGCAATGGCCAGCTTCTTAGGATCTATCTCCTTCGAATCGGCCAAATGCTGCTTAAGCTCCGGGGAAGAAAATGCAAAAATGTGTTCCAGCATGACAAGATTTATCATGCCTTCAAAGGTAGAAACCTTATAACCTTCGACCCAGCCAGTCAAGTTTTTTAAGGATTCGGTTACATAAGATACCCAAGTACCACCTTCTTTTTTCTTGTACTCTCGGAATCGTTTTAAATATTGGGCAGGAGTCTTTCCAAACTTTAAAATGAGAGTTTGCTTTAACATTGCAAAATCAGCTCGCTCAGCCTTCGACATTTCCATAATGGCACTACAGCCAGAATGGGGCAGTCTGCTGAGTAACCAGGCAATCTTATCAGCATTGTCAACTTCTTGAACTTCACATGCATACTCAAACGTATTCAGCCAGTCCATAATGTCATACCTTTCCTCGTACACACTGAGCAGATCTTTCGGAAACCGTGGATGAGAGGAGGCCCCAGACCCATGTCCAGGACCCTTGGACCCATTTGCAACCTGAAGCTTGGCCAGTTCCAACTGGTGATCCCTGTCTTTCTGTTTTTCTGCCTGTTCGATTTTTAGCTTGCCCCTATTGAAATCAAGCTTTTCCTGTAGTTTGGCCATATTGAACTCAAGCTCCTTCTGCCTAAACAGCAGCTCTTGCTTCTTGAATTCAAGCATGGCCTCCCCATCGACACTGGCAGAGGAAACATTAGACATCTCATCCTCCCTGTCCTCGTGATCGCGGTGGATCAGTGCAGCAGCAGAACCGTCGGTTCTACCGGTGAGAGCAGCCCCACCTCCTTCCGCACTGTCCTCAGAAGTTATAGCGTCAAGCTGCGCTTCTTGCCAAACCACGATTCTTTGGATCACATCCAATTTGGTGCCTTGAGAGGAAACACCTCTCTCCGCACACATCTTTTTCAATGTTTCGGATTTGGAAGCATTTAAAGTTAACAAGGTATTTGTTTCCATACTGTTAGATAGGACTATGGCCTTTTTAAAGTTATACTGCGACAATTCACCACGTGTCCTGGTAGGAATAACTTGAAATGCCTTAGTTCGTGCGCAACACTGGATACCTTCAGTAGTATCCCACCGCTGTACACCAATTTGTTAAGACGGATTTCTGAACTCTGTCCTGGAGGCGCAGAGGTTCAGAAGGCCAACCCAAATACTTGGAACAGGGTAACCTCTGGACAAGCCAGACCAATCAGGGTAGCAATCGCGGCGGTCAAGACTAGGTCTCAAGAGGGGTGAGGGTGACTGAAAGCCCGCAATGAGCACACAAAGCCAGGACACTTACAAATTACTCCAAACAGGTGTTATATTAAAAATATATACACATTTATTCCAAGGCCTTTGCAATAATGACCGTAGCGAGAAATCACGATAAAACTGTAGTAAACCAACACATACCAAACCAATACAATATATATACAAATACAAACGAGTCTAAAGCGTTAGAAGCACGAAATGTGTAGTCCACCTAGAAGGGGAGGAAAACAGGCAGTGCGAAATAATGATTAGACCCAGTCCGCCTTCAGAGGCACCTAACTAAAAGGAAGTCCAAGCCCTATGAGGAGTGGAGCCTTGTGCTCAAAAGTACCTGCACACGCTGGTGCCAAAGGGCAAAAAGGGGAGTCTCGTCGAGGGAATCAGGCAGTTCAGTTCAGTGCACAAATGAAGAAGAATAGAGTTCCGCGACTCAAGCGCAGCCTCCACTGTGGGCAGAAGCAGAGCGCGAGTACGGAAAGGCGTGCTGTTTGACACAGCGGGGAAAAGCTATGGGCTCCTGCAGGAGGGCGACCAGTTCCTAGCTATGCTACTCACCGGTCCCCGATGCAAGCAGACCCAGGCTTCTCCGCGTCAGTTTCAGTGCTGGCAGGTTCAGGGGAGCAGGGGACGTCTTGTCGTCGTGTAGATTCTGCAGCAGCAGAGTTGAGTTAAAGATGTCCCAAACGAAGGGAACCCGCACAGTTTGTTACCACAGCAGGGCAACGGAGCGGCCGTGTGTATCTCAGCCAAATGTACACTACTCACTTCAGACCTGGGAATGCCAAGTGTACGAATCGTGTGAGAGTGACAAGGACTCGAAATACAACACAACCTGGCGGCGGTTACAGAGCAAGACTCCTGGGTAGGCTGGTCAGTCTGCTGGATGGCCAAGAGACACTTCTGAAGGCTTACGTGCAGGAGATGGTGAAGATGCCGAGAATAGCTGTTCCCGCTATTCCAAGGGTCGAAGTACCAGTACAGGCCTTCTCATTCTATCCGAGGTAGAAAGGGTTTCACAAAGCGACAGCAGTGCAGAGGAGCAGTCATTCAGCGGGTCACCAGCGATTCCTCGGTTCAGCCTCGTGGTTGCAGGATACTTGGCTCCTGTATTCCCTTGTTCGTGAGAACTCAGGAGATCGACATAGTAGTGGCGTTTCCAGCCCCCTCTTATCCACGGTTCCCTTCGCGCCAAAACGGAGGGGACCCAATGGGAGATCCGCTCATAAAACACTCACACCATACGTGGACCTATCACGGACCACGGTGGTCCCAGGCATTCACACCACACTACACTCCCTGGCACCCAGGATGTGTATTTGGAATAGACATCCCAGCCCACATCCTGGAGGCACACACAAGGCCTGTAGAAGCCTGCGAAAGCATCTGTGTTTCGCGGGAAAGTACATGCCAAATAAGGAAGGCCCCGGGTCGGCTCGACCTGGGGAAGGTGAAGGGAGCAAGACGGTCAGCGGACAGGACAAAGGAGCCTCGTGGTCTGGCCATTTTGGGAGCCAGGCCACCATTTTGGGCTAAGTGCGAGAAACGCGTTTAAAACGCCAAAAGGAGCTCAAAAACACAAGAAACGATCGCTGCCACCATTCCCGTCCGTGATTCCCTTGCACTGATCAGTTACAATCCAAAAAGAGTATCTAGGGCCTGTAGAAGGCTAGAGACCCAAGAGAGCAGTAACTTAGCTTACAGTGCCCTCTTGTGTCATGTTGCACGAAAGCTGCAACATGATAAAGAAACTACGGAAAACAGCGTTTCCCGGTACTGACTGTCTTAAGGGCATGTCAGTTTCCCCGTAAGAATGGAGCGAAAGCCCAGAGGAGTGCGGCAGAAGGCTGCACTTCTCTGGCAAAGTCTAGATCATGGTGAAAACAACAGCAAAAAGTTTAGGGGTTGCCACATGGAAGGAAAATTACCCACAATTAAGAAATCTTTCCTAACAGCTGCAAAATAGGAGGTGATCATTAATCGCGAAAAGAGTCATATCTCCTCCTTTATTTGGAAAAATCAGGGGTAACATTGGGCCTCATTAGAAGGTTGGAGGTAACCATGCCGCTTTTAGCGGCATGATTGCCTCCATTCCACAATCCGGGCCCGGGTTCCTCGAATGAGGAATTACCGGGTCATCGCAACCTTGGCAGACCCGGTAATTCCCCGTCCGAGGAACCCGGACCCGGTCCATCCCCATTCCCATTCGAGCCCCCATAGGGCTCAATGGGAATGGGGATGGAGCTAACAACGGGCCCGTTAATGACAGGCCCGTTGTTAGCTCCCTGGTCCCCTCGCGGGACCCGGTAAAGACGCCTGGGTTTTCCAGGTGCCCATTGCGGGTCCCGCGAGGAGACCTCGTAATAGGGCAGAACGGGTTTACCGGCACCTTTACCGGTGCTGGTAAACCCATTCCGCCAACCTTATAGTGAGGCCCATTGACTCTCCTTTAAAATATGGAAACAAAATCATAAACCAACTCTTAAAAAATAAGATTGATGGACCGTGGAAATATATAATCTGCGTGGCTTGATATTAATGTGGGAAGAGGTCTGAATAACTTGAAAAACATTGAGGAATTTTTCAGGTAACTGACTAACCTCTAAACATCAATTAACTTTGCATCTATTTCAAATGAAAAGATAGCTTTTTGATTTCCGTAGGCCAGGTTTCAAAGTAATCCATGACAATCTAGTCTCAGAGAGATTGTAAGAAACATAGGGCTAAATCAAGAGTTGGGCGGTAATGCCGGCGCTAATAGCGCCGGCGTTATCTGCCCTACTGCCAAGCCCACCGGCGCTATTAGCGTCGGATCACGGGTTTGGCGGAACGGGAAATCCCCATTCCACATTGAGCCCATTCTCCATTGGGCTCACTGGGGAAATTTCACGCTCTTACCAGCCGGCGGTAAGAGCACGAAATTTCTGCAGATTTCACCCCAGCTAAGAGCTGGGGGGAAATCAGCGGAAGCCGTGATTTGGCAGACCCTTAAATCCGGCGGTAAGGGTTAATGCCAAACTCGTGATGAGGCCCATAGTTATTTAATACAAGGTAGCAATTTTACATTAACTTTGGGGATTTTGCATCATGCCGAAAGTCGTCTTATGTTAGGTTATAAACATTTTTTCAGTTACTCTAAAAGATATGTGGTGTTTGGGGCTAGTTGGGTGTTAATTGCTAAGGTCATTTCAGAGTTTATAATTTATAATAATTGGGACGATTATGAGGCTTATGCAGAGGTTGCAATGCAAATGCAGTTTTTGAGAGATGTTTAAAATACCCTCCCAGGTTCAATCATTGAAATTAAGGCGATAAGTGATTGTAAAATATATAACACATATACATGATGACCATGTGGATTACAATCAATGATGTGAAGAGTTGCTTCAATGCGATAGTTCTCACCCCTGAACCCAGCCACTAAGATCCACAGGCCATGCCATAGTCAGAAGAAAACACCAGGGGGCAGCGTCTGTACCGTAGGAGGGATGGGAAAGGTTTTCATCCAGGTGGGCTGCAAGCTGGTCCTCACACCTATATGGAGCTACCAATATAGTTCTAAATTTTACTGGAAATTGAAGGGGAATTGGTGATGGTTGGATAGAAGGGATGCTAAGACTTGGAAACATGTCAATTCTACCGGAGAATGGCCCCAATAACACGTTTTTAAAAGCGAGAGGATGAGATCCACCGATTCCATTATAATTTGAGCAGCGAGTATATGAGATTGAGAAAGCTGCAGACCTGGAGCCCCTCCCATCCCGGTCCAAGATTTTGGCTATACCCTGAAATTACCCACTTTAGAGATCTGCTACAGAGAAATAGTCAAATGTAGGTGCTTCCAGCTACCCATGGTTTCAAACCCTGAGAACAATGTGTGTTGAAATGTGGCTACTCTATAGTGGAGAGTCTATTTCAAATTCTTCTATCTCCTTCCCACCTTCCTCTTTCTACTTCTGCGTGCAATCAAGGTGTTATTTTTGATTCTTCTCTTTCCTTCTCTTTACACATTTCTAATTGCTCTTTGTCTTGTCTCTTTCATTTGTGCAATTTACACAAAGCTCTTTCACTTCTTTCGTTCCATGCTACTAAAATGATTCTTGTTTCTTGGTCATGTCTTTCCCATGTGAACTACTGTTCTGCCCTATTGCTTCGACTCTCACCTCATCAACTAAACCCACATTGATCTATTTATAACTCTACTATTAGTCTTTCTACCCAAGATTATATCTCTTCTGCTCTAGCATCTTTTTGATGACGTTCCTTTAGTTCTCACATTAAATGTAATTGTCTTTGCATTGTGTTCGTATGACCTCTTCAACTCTCGTCTTTAATTTCCTTCTACACCGCCACTCGCTCTCTTAGATTTCAGTCTCACTTTCTCTTAACACTTCCTAGACCTCCTTGTACTCAGTCTTGTTTCCATTCTTTTTCTCTTCTGGCTCCAAAACGTTGGAATCAACTGCTTCTTTCAATCGGTTCTTCCACCTCGTTCTCTCTCACCCTACAGATTCCGCATTTTACTCTCTTCCTTTTAGTACGGTTCATATTATTGTACTGTCCCTTGAATAAAGTTCTGCACTTTGTTGAAAGCACTGTATATGTCAAATAGAAGTACAAATACATGAATGCAGCATTGGACTTATGACTCTCCTACGCTCAGGAAGGGATCTTAATGGGAAGGAGCAAACAGGCGGATCCTGCAGAGAGTCCGATCTAGAGGGATCCAGTTTATAGCAACCAATTTAACGGAGGGGAAGGGGTAGACCGGCCAATAGGACAACACCGAAACTGAGAGCTTCATTTTTTACATTCAAGTTGACCCCACCCCCTCCTTGACCTGTGATGGGACCTCAGCAGAATCTGAGCATCGTGTCCTCGTTCTCTGACCCGTGGCTCAAACATGAGCCAGGCGTGGCTCAATGCAGTGATACTACGAGAAGGGCCAGAATATGTCAATTTCACTTTTTCATCAATAAAGCTTCCGATGATAGAGTGGGCGGCCGGTCACTACCTCCGGCTTCCCACTAAGAGACGTCCCTGTGGATTAATTGGCTTGGCAATGATATTCCACGTTTTACTGTGATTGTTCTACTGACCACCAATGAATAGTGCTATGGGATGACCACACCAATCATTTGGTGTGCACAGCAGATGCATATGTTGCAGTTGGACCACTATATTGTTAGGTGTCATTGTGTTTATTTTGAAATATTTTTATATATTTTAAAGACACTGACAAACAATAAATACACCCAGCAGGGGCCCACTAGATGCCATGCTCTGCTCAGATATGCCATCTCGAGAAAAGGCATTGGCCGATCCACTGGGTGCTTTCAAATGGATTTACACAAGAAGGCTAGTGTTGGCCATATGCTCCACATAGCACCATTTCCATTACATGGCTTTGCTTCTCTAGAGAGGGAAGTGCACTGGGCCATGCATGCGCGGAACAGGTGAAGAGGTGCAGCTGGCAGTGCAGCATCCTTATATCGGGCCCAGGGTGTGCAGAGTGGGAGGCTTGCATCCCCAAGAAAGAGGAGTATAGAGGAGATCACAGGCTAATGAGTGATTAGAGACCCAGCTCAACAGGGAGAGAACAGGAGAACCGAAGGTCTAGCCGGTGAGAAAGAGAGGGGAGGACGGGAGACGTGAAACAGCCAGAGAGACAGATTCTAGGCGATGGAGATAGATGGATGGATAGTTAGAGATAGAGAGAGAGATGGGCGGATAGATAGACCTAAAGATGTATAAATAGACAGATGAATAGATAGATAGAGATAGATAGATAGATAGATAGATAGATAGATAGATAGATAGATAGATAGATAGATAGATAGATAGATAGATAGGAGAAAGGGCCGGATATATAGATAGACCTAAAGACCTAAAGACAAATTCGACTGCGGCCTTAACTAACATGGTCAATGTTCTTAACTTGTTGTAACTGAATGTATGTTTTTAACCAGTATCCTAAATTCTGTAACAATTGGAGTTTTTAAGTAACCAACGCCGTGATACATTTGGGCTTGGGCGTGTAACAAATGCACTAAATAAATGCATAGACAAATTGATAGACGGTTGATGGGTGGGTGGCACACACCCATTCCCCTACTCCATCTTTCCATTGGAACTGAACTCATTGTTACTGGGCCTCATTACGACCCTGGCGGTACGGGGTAAACGGCGCCGAAAAAGGTGCCGGTGCCGTTTAACCTGTACTGCCTCATTACGAGGTCCCCTCGCGGGACCCAGGAAGCAACGCCTGGTCAAACCAGGCGTGCTTACCGGGTCCCACGAGGGGAAGAGGGAGCAAACAACGGGCCAACTCGTAATGGCCCGTTGTTTGCTCCCTCTCCCATTCCCATTCAGCCCTATAAGGGCTGAAATGGGAATGGGGAAGGACCAGGTCCGGGTCCTTGGAGGGAGGAATTACTGGGCCTTCCGAACTCGGAATGGCCCGGTTATTCCTCATTCTGAGGACCCGGGCCCGGACGCGATTTCGGCGGCAGCCATGCCGCCAGTAGCGGCATGGCTACCGCCGAACTCGTAATGAGGGCCACTGTCATTGTTTGCTGATGACCTTGTTAACCTGTTGTCAGCATTGTCTGGCTCTTACCTAAATCATAACTCCGCCCTTCTCTCATGCTCCTTCTCGTGCACTTTCCTAGTCAGAATACCTTCCAAAGCCTGTGAAAAATCAGCTATCCTGACCCCCTGCCTTTTGCGTTGGAGGCGCTATGAAGTGACTTTACTGTCAGATAACGCCTAATAAATCACTGATAGATGGATGGACAGATAGAAAGATACATTGATAGACTAAGAGAAAACTAGAGAAACAGAAATTGAGCAACAAAGAGCACAACACAGAGATGGAGAGAGAGAGAGAGAGAGAGAGAGAGAGAAGGTGGGGAAGGAGAGAGACAGAGGCAACTAGAAGGCGAGAGAGTGAAAAAGAGAGAAAGAATGGTAGAGAGAGGCAACAAGAAAGAAAGGGAGAGAATGTTGTGAACACAATGTATAAAGCTCACTTGTCCACACACAGAAAAGCAGTGGGGCCTTGATGTAAATCCAGGTATCATCTACAAGCATGCAGTTCTAGTTACTCCCAGCTATGGTACAGGTCCGTAGACACGCAGTACACCCACCGGCCACCCTCACATCCCCAGCTCAGGCCCCCACCTGACACACATGGGACACTCAAATACAACACTCACCCAACGTTCTCCTTAGCTGCCCATCATCACACTCACCAACATTCTAACCGAGTACACAAATGGCCAGCGGGACAGGATAAAACTGCACATACATTACAACAGAGAACTAGAAGGAGAGAAAGCAAGAGGGCGAGAAAGGGAGGTGAGAGAGAGGGAGGGAGGGAGGGACAGGGAGATAGAGAGAACTAGAAAGAGAGAGAGAAAGGGAGGAGAGAGAGGGGGCATGACAGGGAGAATTAGTAGTGAAAGCAAGAGAGAGAAAGGGAGGAGAGAGAACTCGAAGGAGAGAGAGAGAGAGAGAAAGGGAGGAGAGAGAACTCGAAGGAGAGAGAGAGAGAGATATGGAGGAGAGAGAGGGGGCAGGGACAGGGAGACAGAGAACTAGAAAGAGAGAGAGAGCGAGAGAGAGAAAGGGAGGAGGGAGAGGGGGCGGGACAGGGAGACCGAGAGAACTAGGAGAGAAAGCAAGAGAGAGAAAGGGAGGAGAGAGAACTGGAAGGAGAGAGAGAGAAAGGGAGGAGCGAGAGAGAGAGGGAGGAAGGGGCAGGGCGAAAGAGAGAACTAGAAGGTAGGAGAGAGAGAGAGAGAGAGAGAGAGAGGGGAGGAAGAGAGAGAGCTGCTGCACATCCCCATAAGGCGCATGGCTCTGCACATTGCTGGTACAGGATGCGCAGGTGGAGTCTGGAGGGGCTGAAAGATGCTCTTGACTTGGCAAGGACTCTTGCCGGGTTCCGCCAGATGCTCCTTTCAGCAGCAGGAAGTGGGTGCATATAGCTTTATTCTCCAGCATTCAAATGCGCTGACCACTTCAGCAGCAGAAAAGCCCTCCGTCGATGTGACATGTTCCTGCCCAAATAAGCTAAGGAATGAGCAAGAGGAAACTAGACTCTGAAACAGCCCCATCGCCCAAGGAGGGGGCCATCTTGGCATGAGTGGCAGTGAAAGGAGGGCCTGCAGGGTTGCGGAGGGAATCTGCAGGTACACTATTGATCCCATGCATGTATTCGGAGTTCAGAATTAGAAAGGAACGATGATCCGGGGCTGCAGAAGAATGCATGGGAGATGGGCCGAGGCCTGCTGGAGGTTCCAACAATAAAGGCAAGCAGGCGAGATGCTGGGATGTCGAGGGAGCTTGGAGCGGGGGTGGCTGCATCACTAACGCACCTGTTCAAAGGCTCGCGGAAGTGGGCAAGATCCCCTTGCAGTCAGGGCCAGCCTTAGGGCTGGGCGGGCCGGGCAACCTCTCGGGGTGCCATGACCCTAGGGCACCATTAGCTCCCCGCCACACCAGCTCGGGGGAGTCTTTCAAGGGCTCCTTCAAGCTTGCGTAGTGGGAGAAGGCAAGGCTGGCGCACTTTTGTTATTAAATGCGCCAGCGGCGGGCGCATTTAATAAATAACAATAGGAGCACCCTATTCACATGATTACCTCCTCGCTCCGACGCAGGAGCGAGGCGGTTTGCATTGGAATAGGACGCTCATGCATTAGCATGAGCGCCCTATTCCAGTGATTAGCTCCCTGCGAGAGCCGGAGCGAGAAGGTATAAAAAAAATGTGGGCAGGATCAGCAGCACGTGAGGTGGGCAGGGGGGACGCCAATTTGCCAAGGGTGCTGCTGCCGCTAAGGCCGGCCCTGGCTGCACTGGAGAAAGGCTGATTAGCACCACTAAACCAGGGGTGCCCGGCAGTAGCCTTCTATCAGAGGGGTAAGTTTGGAGGATCCCCTTGCTTTTTTAAGACCATGTTGTTTAGCTCATGTTTTGCCGACCCTTGGTCTATAAACCATGTCTCTCTCTTGATTATGAAATGCCAGGGAAGAAACAGCTGTTTCTCTCAAATGCAACTCTCAAGTCTATGTATTTTCGA
Organism: Ambystoma mexicanum; assembly: GCF_040938575.1. Lineage (NCBI taxonomy): Eukaryota > Metazoa > Chordata > Amphibia > Caudata > Ambystomatidae > Ambystoma > Ambystoma mexicanum. The sequence continues at coordinate 387,430,438 of NC_090937.1, forward strand.
CAACTGTTTTAGCAGACAGGCTGTATTTTGGGAAGCCTTCTTCAGGGACTTGACATGATGTAAACACCATCAATTCTGATGAGCTACAAATGTCCTCTTTTTAGGGGCTGTGTGGGTGAGGACAATGAAATCCAGACTATAAAGGTTCCCACAATACAGCTTCCTTCCATTGCTGATCAGAGTGAGTCACCCTAGATGTATATACACTTGCTCATGCTAGCCCCTTAGCCAACAAATGGGCGAAAAACCATGTACTTATAAAAAATATACACATATTTTAATGTTTATCAAAAACACATATTCACAATACATTTTTCTTAAAAATGACACATCATTGTGATCCAGGCCCATTATGAACCACATATATCTGTGCATACATTTTACACTACTGGCATAGAAGCTGACACTTCAACAACCCTTTCCTCCAGCGTTCTAAGAGGAGACCAGCATGCGCGAGTTACACGGGAGACAAAGAGATGACTAGATCTCGTAGCAAGAAAATGACGCCAAATGTGATGGAAAACCACAATACTTCCTCTAGATATAAAAAATCGTGGGGTAAAGTAAAATAGATCTTTGGTGTAGGTGTCTAGACAGATTGTTGTGCCACCACGACCTGCAGTAAAAGCACAATCGGCACTTTTTGAAGCAAGGATAGCAGTGGGGAACCATTGCCCTGCTCTTAATAGAAATGTTGAAATTTTGGCAAACTGACACGTGATGATATGCGTGAAAACCAGAACATGTAAAAAGACTGAGTGCCCTGAAGACAGCACCAACAGGATATACAAAGTGGATGCATTTCTATGTATATTCTTATGTTAAAGATCTATGTTGGTTCTAGAAACACATTCTTAAAGTGTTGGCACAACCTTTTTGCCCACAGAAATCAAGGAGGGCATGAGTAACAGTGGTGGTTGAAATATACAAATACCCCATATCTAGGCATAGGAAAGGGTTGTTGAAGTGTCAGCTTCTATGCCAGTAGTGTAAAATGTATGCACAGATATATGTGGTTCATAATGGGCCTGGATCACAATGATGTGTCATTTTTAAGAAAAATGTATTGTGAATATGATGTGTTTTTGATAAACATTAAAATATGTGTATATTTTTTATAAGTACATGGTTTTTCGCCCATTTATTGGCTAAGGGGCTAGCATGAGCAAGTGTATATACATCTAGGGTGACTCACTCTGATCAGCAAGGGAAGGAAGCTGTATTGTGGGAACCTTTATAGTTTGTATGATGTAAACACCAGCCAAATATAAAACCATTGACGTTCTCGTGGTTAAAAATGTTTCGAGTGTGTGTCTCTCTTTTTCTCCAATTGCATAGATGAAAAATGCAAGGATAAAACAAAACTATGCAAACTATATAGAGTAGTCATTTCACCAGAAGCATTGGTTAACAGAACAGACATCACACACAACTTGAGACAGCAAGATGCTAATAACCACCAGTTTTATAAAGGGGTCAAGTCCTGAAAATTTAAGTGGGAGGACTCATCAACAAATGCAATGGGATGTGACGTCGCCAGAAATTAGCATATCAAGGTGAAATATGCACATTTTATTAAATTGGCTTTGCATAATCTCCCAAATTGCACAGGAGGAAGGGTATTTGCCTTTTGTGATAATCAAAACACACACAAAACCAAGAGAGGATATTGCCTTCTAATAGTGTTTTTGAAAACGTTAAAAGGTGTGCATGTTTTAAAACAAAAAACCAATACAAATGTTTTCCCTGGAACCTTCAGTACCGAAATGTGACATGTTACCCTTAGTTGTTTATTGTTTTCATCAGGTTATATAGTGCAGTGGTGAAGTGTCCAGCCTGCAAACCTGACAATTATGATTCAATCCCTGAGTTGGTTTTAATGCATAAATTCAAAGAGGACACTCAATGTTTATCATTTTAGCTGGGGGCGACTGGGTCCACCCTCTGAAAAAAGTGGGTGGACTCCATCCCCCACGTGTACCCTCGACTTGAACCCTGGTTTTATAAATGGCGTGAATAACCAGATGGTAATGCAAGTATACGTTGATGGGATTCTTACTAAGGGATTGGTTGCCATGCTAGCACGAGAGGTTACCGCAGAGTCCACACAGGTTTCAAACAGCGACCTAGAGACTCCACTCACTCACTCACTCACTCACTCACTCACTCACTCACTCACTCACTCACCCACCACAGCTGGAGACTGCCTGCTAGCCTGGGCTGAGAAACAGAGGTACACAGAGTTGAATTCCTGTGAATGGTGCTCACCACTGTGCGGTAGAGGCGCGGCTAGGCTAAACCATGCCTGAGGGGGGGCTGGGCTCATTCAGCCTGTGCCGCCCCTTCATTACTTGAATGTCATCCTGGCTCAAAATAACAGCGCAAAAACAAACATGGATTGGGATGGTCTTCAAAATCTAAAGCCCACACTCTCTTTGGCATAATCTAGGGTGACCAGATTTTTAAGATGAACAACTGGGAGGGCACACAACATAAAAGAAGGACTTCCCACTCAAGACCCTTGAAAACCCCCTGCTTCCTTCCCTCCTCCGCGGTCACCCACCCCACTCCCTTACCCCCTTCAGAACCCTGCCTCCACCCGATCCCACAGTATGTTCAGTGTTTTGGCTGTGGATGTAAACATGTTACCAAAAAGGAGCTTTTGCTCTGACTGACGTTAAAGGCCTTGTTCTTACTCGCTCCCCAACCAGTGTCTGTGGCGCAAAGGAATAACGCCTGTGGACGGCCCCTGAAAAACTCAGGGTGCGATCATCCTACTTAGTGAGCATTCAGTAAATATCACGATGTTTATTTAGTTTATAATTGTGGCCGAGCGTGTTGTCACCCCCCCCCCCCCCACCCTTTCCCAAAAAAAGCGGGATTGTCAGCCCTCCTTCCTCAAAACTGGGACAGTTTTTTAAATTAAAAAACTCCCGAGAAGGGGGGACCGAGGGCCACATTCCGACTGTCCTGGCACGACCAGGACGCCTGGTCACCCTGCATAATCCCCAGTTGGGCACAATGACACCGCAGCACAGACATGCTCTTTTGGGCACAATGACTGGATTGGCATATGTGGGTATGATTATGAAGAGGATAAACGCGCCACCGTGGGGATCATACCGCTGCCACTGCACTATACTCAATTTTGCCAACTCTGTCCCACACCCAAGACTCCTTTTAAGTAGTAACAGCACTGGTCGAAGTGGGCGGGAGCGGTCGGGAGCGGTGCTCCTCTTCTTCTTTTAATTATGTTTTACCGTTCCTATACTTTTATTTTAAAAAGAAACCGTTCCGGATGGTTTGGTTTTAAAATAAAAGTGTAGGAAGAGGTTGGAACTTGCACTTTAAGTGCACTGCACAGGCCGTTTCCTTAAAGAGCATGCACATGTGTTTTGGGGGTTTTATTGTGCATGGGAGGGGGCGTGGCGATGGGGTCTTTGGGGAGCGGTGCAGGCCAGTAGGGAACATAGTTCCACTACTTCTTTTTGTACACTTCGACCACTGAGTAACAGTATATCTTAATTCATATTTGATCCCTTTTCAGCGCTGCACCCGCAACAGGTGCTGGCCATCTTTAAAGTGCCGGAGAATTCATTTTATTTCTGATGGAACCTAGATCCATGTCGCTTAGCTCCTCTGCCACCCCAGCAAGTTCTTCCTAATGCAGTTATCGGCCCGGGCCGCAAGGATTCCTGCCCCTATAGCCCGGCTCACAAATCACAAGGGCCGGTGGCAAGCGCGCGCTATTTCCAGAGGCCTAGAAGCACCGCTCTAAACTGCGAAGGAGGCTTCGAAACTGATCTGCTGCGCAACTGTCGCGAGGGGGGAATTAAACACCGCGGATGAAAACGGATTTTGGACGCTTCAAGTGTGGCGCACTTCCGCCTTAGTCCCCCTGCTTCCTTGCAGAAAGTGCTTTTCAGAGCTTGAAGCGAGAGGCGGCTTCTGTGAGAATGTTTCCAGAACCATGTTGTGGACAACTGCGGCAAGAAAGGCTTTCAGAGCTTATGCTCGACACCTGTCTGGAAAGCTGGTGCTGCAGGATATCTCCCCAGGAAATCAATAAACATTGTGGTCAGCATGCCTAGAATCCGCTTCAACGTTGCATTCCATTTCGGGTTTTTCTGCAAAGTAAAACCTTGCTGACCCATGAAGCTGAGCTGTTCAATGTCTAGGAAGGGACCACACTTTCCCAGTACTCCCAACCCCATCCACTCACCTGACCCTTTCATATCAGTTATTGGCACGTAGGGCAGAGGAGCTGACCAATCACAAACCCAGGAACATGGAGGAATATAGCATATTATAGTAACCCCCCCCCCCCAATGTCTGAGCCTTTGGCAAGCTCTCTCACATCATCCATTTTCCGAGCCAACTGGTGCTCAGGGTCGGACTGGGACAAGAAATAGGTCCGGTCACCCCAAAAAAGTGGCCCACACCTTGCCTCAAAAAAGTAGCCCACTCCTGGCCTCGCGACCCCTGACCTCTGATGACATCACTGTAAGTGATGTCATTTGACCCCACCCCAAAGTGACATCCCGGGAAGCGATGAAACACGACCTTTCACCCCTTGACAAAACAGGAAGTGGCATCACACGGCATTGTTCCCGAGTATGCTAAATTACTGTGAATCCAAGCAGACGTCCAAGACCAAATGAAAATATGGTATTGGATGGCACTTACGCTTAAGCTCTTTTTTATAGAACAAATATGCATACAATATCACCCAAACTGTGTTGGTACTCATTTTTCTTTCTTTTAAACTGGCCCAGGCATGTCCAGAAACTGGCCTTCACTCCCCAGGGACGATTTCGGCCAGGCAAAGGGCCGAAAGGTCGAGGGGCCAATCCGACCCTGCTGGTGCTCCGGCACACCTTCTGTCCTGGCTCTCCATCACCCACCTGCCCCCATAAATCTGCCACCCTCATCTAGTCCTCCTCTTGCCTCACTTTTTTTTTGTCCAGCTCCCAGTCATGGCTACCCGCCTACCGTCTTTAGAAAGAGAGAAGGGACCAGTGCCTTTTACTAGTCCTAATGAGGGCCAGCTTAGTGTGGAGGTTTTTTTTTAAAGAAAATTAGGCTTACGCATTATGGTCGATGATTTCAGACAACTATTAGCACCCATAAGAAAGTCATGGCATGTTAATATCAATAAACACTGTGCTTAATTGTCACACGTGTCTTCTTGTGTAAGAAACACACTCTACTATTGCTCAAAGTTCAAAAGGCTGCTGTTTCCATCTAAAAGCGAAATACAAACAAAAATGGCGGCTTCCTTTTGATCGCGTTTCTCGCAGTGTACCGCGTTGTATTGATCATCAGCGCTGTTCCACTGTTTCATGCAGGTAGTTTCAGGTGGAGAGCTGCGGCATTCCAGTCCTTGCTACCATACATACCGCGTGTTAGTTTTCCGAGCAGAAGTTTTGAATTTGGAACCTAGTTTGTACCTATGAAAGGCATGATCTTCATTTGGATTTGGCACCATCAGCAGATCTGAAGTCCTGATGAAGGACTGACGGTCGGTCCCAAATGCATTGGCTCGTTTGGCATCAGCTCTCTATAATTTCTGATTAAATCGATCACCCTTCATCTGATTTTCACTTAAAAACGCAATCTGAGCTGGGAAATCATTTATCAATTGAACCCAAACTTATTTTGATCATTTGACTCTTAGGTTGTGAAGCTCTCACCCAGGCCAGTTGTCCTGGCCCTTTGTTCTGCTTTCCTTTTGAAAACCATAAAGATGAAATTTCATCCTGAGGCAGTCTGATATTTTCCTTCCAGATTTACTAAGTGCCAAAGACTGAGCCACAATATGCCTTTCATTACGAGTTGGGTGGTGCAGGTAAAATGCAGCAGTAATAATGTTACTGCCGCGTAAGCGCACCACTTGCGACGAATAAGCTTCTGGCCAGTGGTCCAGGGGTGAATATCAGTTTCTAAACCATCAATCAGTCCCACACCTATAATACACCTGAAGGGATCTGAATAAATTGGAATAACAAGCAAATTATAAACCTGCTTGCCCAATTTTGGTAACTTGCGCAGAATGGCTGGCTTATCTCTGAAAGGTCGTGGGTCGTTGGTTAGTTGCAACACAGCAAATATACAATTATTACCCAATTATAAAAAGGACTGTCGAGTCAAAAATATCTACTTTATTTATATCACAACAGACAGTTCTAGCAGCACTACGATACACAATCCACCCTGTAAAGGAATGCAGAGGACAGACAATGTCAAAGAAGGAAAAAGGATGCACTCTGTATACTGAGAGGAGGGTAGTCAGTCTTCTGAGAAGGACCAGGGGGACAGAACCACAATACACCTTGTGCCCTAGTTGTTCTTGATGCTCAACAGGGTCGAGTCGGCTTCAGGGCACTTTGCCTGCTTCTGTGACAGAGTTCAAGATGGAAGTCAGCTGTGGCTATTAGACGGCAAGACGGTTCAACGAACAAAGCTGGACGAACAGTTGCAGGCTGGACTACACGGAGGCTCGAGTCAGGAATCAATATCTCAGTGCTGATCAGCAGTTCTGAAGCACTGGTCGTGGAATCTCGGTTGTCTTTAATCGACTGCAGCTTGACAATGGTCAGCGTTGCCGTCGGTTGCAGCTCGAGAAACTCGACTGGCTCGAAAATGTCCTTTAAGGTGGACATTGGTAGATGCTCAATACCTATTCTGGAGTGGCTAGAGGGTCCTCTGGTTTCGGTATCTCTGTCTGTTCCTGGGAGATGATTAGGGGAGAGAACTTGCATCTCTCTTTGGAGGTCCTGGGTTTCCTTCTCTGGTGGAAGATGTAAGGCAGACTGCCCATTCAGCCACCGTCCAATGCTAAAGTCTTCTTGCTGCTCATAGCAAAGTCTTCAGTTGATCTGCCAAAAGAGGGGCCCAGCTCTCTTTAAAGCTAAATGGACCCCAGTGATTGGTGTAGGCTAAGCCTACCTTAATTAACCAATACTTGGGTCCCTACCAACAATCTCTTGTATGCACGAGGCAATAACCAGAGTGCTTTTCAACAGGAAAGTTAAAGGGATGAAAAAATGTGATACTAAGTCCCACCCATCTTCTTGTCGTGGATCAAAGAGTCTGTCAGGTTAATTGATTTCTGTGTGGTTCCTGATTAAAGCGGCAGGACTCCCTTGAAGCTGCGGCTAGACCTGACTCTCTGGCTCCTGCCAACCACATCCTCGTACCTTATCAATGGGGTCCCCCTAGCGAGGTGCCCTGCTGTACACACACAGTCACAGACATGACAGCTCACTGTAATAGATACTGACACAGTTGCATGTGAAAGGTTGCTGGGGTTTCCTGTCTCCTTTGTTAACCTCTGCAGCCAGGCCTCATGTGGGCCTGTTTGAAGTACACTCTATTGGTGTGTTAAATCCTGCCACCAGCTGCAGGGCCTAAGAGAAGAGCTGGGCAGATCCATAGAGCCTTTGTTAATTAGGCTGGCCATGGCAGGGGGAAACTTGCCCCCCCCCCCTCCTGGACATGACATAGTGCACTCCTGGCTGTCACATTTCAACTAACTATGACAGGGTGGACTGTGCCTGTAGGCTGGGTCCACCCAGAGTACACAGGTCTACGTGTTTGTCGTGGTGTGAGCATAGGAACATGTGTGTGGATCAGCCCCACGCATATTCCTGCGGCTGGTCTACCATCATTCCATCTAATTAAAAACTTCACAAAGCCCACCATGTGGATGGTCGAATTCCTCACAATTAGGGAACTCTTCAAAATGAGTTTGCCCCAATTTCTACTGTAAAAGATGGGTCTAGGTGTAAGGCCATTCCGTTTCCCAGTGCAACCTTTCCGTAATAGGTCTCAAGTCTCGCATTTCCGGTGTGTCTTTCTCCCCTCTAAATGCATCCAGCTGTTTGTCTGAAAGTGGGTCTCGCTTCCTGCGACCCGTCCCTCGAGAGATGCTTTCTTCCACGGCGCGCAGTCTTTGGCGCTCCCCTCTTTTCACAGTGTGTAGATTAATGTTTGTGCGAAGCCAAGTAAACTGTGGGCACACTTAATCCAGTAAATCCGGCCTGGAGCTCTTTCTAACGGGCTCTTGTTATACCCTGCGTTGCCAGTGTAATATGCTTAGGCGTCATGTAATGACCCAGTGCATGGCATCCAATACGTCAGCGCCAGACAGCTTTCCGATTCGTTGGCACAGTCTGTGCTCAGGCTCTCTTGCATGCAAGAACTATTTATCCCAACATTGCCCTAAGCCTAACCTGCTCTCGACATGAACTCTTGACATGGTGCAGCCAATTCAGAAACATATGTACATTCAGGGGGAAAAACTGCAGGGTAATGATGTGCTATTTATATAGCGCTTTCGCCAAAGCGCTTGACATACAACATATTTACATACTATAGCACCAAAGCAAAGTTTGGAATAATGTATCAGCCTCTGATGAATGAAGGGCTGAGATGGCCTTGATTCGAATTCGAACCTGCGACCTTCACATTACACACAGACTTGCAGCAGCAAGCACTCAATCGGCTGAGCTATCTCACTGGCAGCGGTGAAAGACTCAAATGTGTTCAGTCAGCACATTAACATATGTCCTCACACTTGCAGGCCCTCCCATGTTATGCCAAGTGCAGCCTCAAATGCCTCCGTTATGATGTTAGTTAATGCCACCTGCGCATGGTATCAAAGATTTGTAATATAACCTGTCCCACAACATACTGACATGGGCAGAGGCTTCCATCATAAACCTACACCTGATGACATTTCATATATCAAAAAGTAGTCACTCTCTATCAGCCAAATATGCGGATGGGGGATGGCGCCCTAAAAGAGATTCACAGAAGTCTGAAAACCACTTGATGAACGAATAAGAGGACTTCTGAAAAATATCGACCTTCCCAATAGCTATCTCGGGAGGATAGCTGTGGGGCAACGTGCTCGCCTTGGAAGCAAGAGGACTCGGAGCAACAAAGGTTCGATCCCCAGGTCCACACTTAGAAACCTCTGGGAATTAAGCGCGTTATAAACAAACAATTGCACACAAAAAATAACTATATTCTTGCAGGAAGTTGATGCTGGGTCTGAAGATGAAACCCATATTCACCTCATGCCAGGTGGGATGTTAATTACATAAATGACCTTCTTCTGTGGGGGGGGGGGGGTCCAAAATCCGCCCCATGGCCGACACTCCATATGTGACGCATATTTGCATGCGCCGGATCAAATCGAGGGTAATGAGGGATTGTTCATGTTTCTGGGATTTTCCCAGCACTAGCCACAATTTAAGCCACTTCTAGGATTACCTGAAAAACGTGCAGGCAATCAAAATGGGCCCCATGGCCGACACATGTCCTTCCATAGCTTGTGTTGCTGTCTCCCAAACTATGAAAGCTACATCCTGGGAATCATTCCAGGAACCCGACCAAATCATGCCGAATCCTCAGCATCGAGCAGGCGGAAGACACGTGATATCGTCCTGCACGATTCCAGTTTCTGCCCTTTCCCATGCAAGCAGGTGCCTGCAGGTAGATGGCTCTTGGTGACCACAGGAAACCCCCTTGCCTGGATGATGCGCCCTAAGAGACCCTCCCTATCACTGCGTAGGGGGCCCTGAACATTGAACGCTGCTCCCACCCCTCCCCCTCTCCCTCATCTCGTAGCAAGAATACCACCCTGAAACGAGGTTACTGCTGCATACTTGTTTGACGGCGCATCTTTCTGTTGAGAACTGGGGAAGCCTCGGCCTAGGGGCGCTGCACCCTGCTATGCCCGTTGAGCAACACGTCTCTTTCCTCATTTTGGGGGAGCCCTGCGTCCTCGTGTCTTTTGCCAGATCGCATTGTTTGCTGCGTAGCAGAGCTTTGCAGTAAACTCTGGCAAAGAGCAGCGAGTAGTAGGTGGTCGTAGGAACTGCATATTGTGGCTTCTATCACACAATGGAATGTGTGTCCACTTGTTCAATCGGCAATTTTCGAAAATCTCGAAGTAGTTGCAAACGAAACTTTCAAGAATGATGACGTGGTGAATTGAGTTATGCCCTAATGCTTTCTTCATATTCTAATATATTCAGGAATGTTTCCATACTTGCGTTTTTCTTCCTTAGAACCTTTTAACATGAATTTCCCCGTTACAAAGTTGCTAAAATGTCCATATTAGTGATGAATTGCTACATGGCAAGGGCGGCGTTCCGCCGTATCTGTTCTCAGAGGCGTTGTCAGGGGGATTTAGGGGGCTACCTATAGCCCCTGGTCTTTTGGTTGTAGCCCAGGATAGAAGCCTAGGGGCCACAACCAAAAATGCTAGCTAGCCCCCAGTCCTGACCTTCCCCACATTAGCGTAGCCCCGGATCTTTTCCAGGCCTAGTAATACCCCTGTCTGTTCTAGCACGGGGATCCATTGCGACGTTGCTCCTCACGACGTGTTGAACTTGTAACGCGAGAAACTGGCGCGACAAACCACAGGAATATGAAACCCGGGGTAGTCGCGCCAACTCCCCACACCAAGTAGATGCCCCTGTATTTCCGTGATGTAGGGACAGCGTGAACACTGACAGGGGAGGCTCCGCGTTGGTAGAACTGAGTCTGGTTACCAGACACTCTAGTGAAGGCAAACAGGAGCAGGTTCGTATGGCTCCAGACGTGTCCAGCCGTGTAGGTAAAGGCAGGCAGGCAGACAGGCAGAACACCAACAGAAGGGGCAAGGGGCAGGCAATATAAGGATATAGAGAATCCAGAGGGCAGAGGCGAGGACTGGCAGCAGGGGATAGGCAGGGAGGAGGCAAATAGAATCTGGAGCACGGGCGTGAACAGCAGAAGAAGGGGCAGACCTGAGCAGGAACAGAGCGAGAGAAGGCCAGGAACAGCAGCAGCTTAGTTGACTGCTAGAGCGCAATAAGACACACCGGACCTCAGTAGTTGGGACTTTACATACTCCTTGAATCGCCTTATTGTATCACCAGCTCTGATTTCAGCTTTTGCCAACAAGACAACTTTTATTTTTGCTAAAGTTGATTATGGCGGGAGATGGGCGTTCCTGTAGCCCTATGACTCAATCTGACAGTGTATCCTTGTATCCTTTGCTCCTGGAATGTAATGGACTGACTGCACAGAGAACAAAGCAATAGGTAACCATGACACCGTGTCATCTGGTCTGATTTGGCAGCATATTTTAATTTCAAGACCCAACGCTTGGAGAGCGTTGCATTTTGTAAACGAGTTATTTCTGAAAATAATTGTACCACATTTTTGTAATTTTAATTATGGGATTAATGAATTATGTTCTACATGAATTGTAGTTTAAATGTTGTTGCATTGTTCTTTTATGTTTTATGATGACTCTACATGTTTGATGATAGTATGTTTATGTTTTATTATGTTTCACTGTATGTGTATCGGTGTGGTGCAAAAGTTCCTTGTTGAACTAAGCCACCTAAATAAATAAAAAGACAGTGCCATTTACTGCCAACCCACTGTAGTATAAAGAGATCTGTGCCCTTTTTCACTGCCCTTCATGTCTTGCAGAGCGGGGAACTTGGCGCTTTAATGTCACCCGTGGAGAGAAAAGGGAAGGCGAATGCCCTGAGCCATCGCGTGGTAGGGAGGCCTGCCACTCACACAGACACGGTGCTCCCTGCATTGCAGTGCTCAGTTGGAATTCTCCATCTCATAGTCTCATGACACAGTTCTAGACTGGCCACACGCCAATAAAAACAAAATTTAAAAAAACGTCAATTGTATCCTTGATTTGGCTAACGTGATACAACCATTCAGATACCGTTGAAAAATGGAAATAGAAACGATATTTCAGCTGAGCTCAATTGCAAATCACTTTATAGGAGTGTGTGAATTATGAGCGTGTTTATTATTATTATTTTTTTTAACTTTAGCATTTAGTAAAATTTTCTTTGGAAAACATACACTTTGGAGTAGAAGTATAACAACCTGGTATTTCCTTCACTTGTTCCCCCTTTCCACCCACCCAAATAAGACTTAATATTCCACTTGTTGGGATAATACATCAGGTAATTCTCAGCAGCGAGGAGTCAGGTCCGATCACCTTGTTCAAAAACCAATAATAACGCTACGCTTAAAAGAGAGTAGCCCGTCAGTGGACGACGTCCTGTGGTGTCACCAGCCCATTTCAGCAGAAAGAGTCCCCAGTCCACATGAAATGATTCAACACAATCATTAACCATTGCTGACAGTTTTTCACATGTGAATATGCCCCAAAGCTTATACATTCACTCTTTTTTGGAGGGCGTGGATTTGTCCTTCCACTTCTGGGCAACGGCAACTCTCCCCGCTCTCAACAGGGCACCACTTAGTTTAGGAAGTCTAGACTTGTTACTATCTTTGCCTGGAACGCTCAGTAGTACCTGTAGGGCTCTAGGTCAGGGGCTATCCCTACAGAGTCTTTGATCCAACTAAGAACTTCGGACTAGTAAACCTGTATTTTAGGGCATGCACACCACATGTGGTGCCACAAGCACAGTCGGCCACATTCCCTGGGGCAGACGGACGAGGCTCCCTGAAATATATTGGACACCCTCAGGGGTGGTAGGTGCCACCCGTGCAGTATTTTAAAGTTGTGTTCCATTGCTGAAGTAGGTTGCCACTAAACGTGAGTCTGAATAACCTATTCCAGGTGACGTTTGAAATGTCCCCCAGTCTGTTCCACCCAGAGACACCTGAAGTTCTGTCGCCCCTCTAAGTCTGACGTGACCATCACCTTATATAACTTAGAAAGCACTCCCTTTCTAGTGGCAGCTTCATTACTAACTTGTTCAAAAGCAGTAAGGGGATGCAAGACTTTGGTGCACCATTTTGGGTATGACAAAACACCCTTCAACCGTAGGTACTCAAACACACTCAAAGAATGTCAGTCAGGGGCTCATATTCTATGAATTGACCCTCCATGAATAGTTGACTCGCCCTTTCCAGCCCCCGTCAGACCATGATGGTGAATGGCAGAAACCCCTACTTCCAATGTCTATCAGGGCTCCTCGTAGCAAACTGAATGCAGAGGGCCATGAAGAGAGAAGGTCCTTAAATGTGCCCTTCCTCCATAGCCTCCAATGTACTGCAAGTCTTGGGTGTCTCTTAACATTCTCAGGGATGGCTTTACTTGGGGACCACAGCAAATCTCAAACCTTTCTTGGGTGGGTATATAAGTCTTTGATATATGACCAAAATGTACCTAGATCATCCTTTCGGGTGTTCCATCATGACCCGCACCTGGCCTGCCTTGTGGTATAACTAAAAGTCAGGGAATCCAAAGCCCCCAAACTCTCTAGGTAAGGTTAGGGTGGATCTTTTAATTCTGGGTTTCTTCCCATTCCAGATGAATGCATTTATCATAGCATTCAATTCAGCGAAAAAAGGTTCCGGGAGAGCAGTAGGGAGAGCTGTGAATTGGTAAAGTAACCGAGGCAGAACATTAATTTTCATTGACACCATTTCTCCAAACCACGAGAGTGTTAAGGGGGCCCATCTTAAGAGGTCTGCTCTAATTCTCTCCACCATGGGGTGGAAGTTCATCTCCACCAGCGTCGAAAGATTTCTGGGTATGATAATCCCTAAGTACGCTGTGGCTGAGTTTTCAACTCTCATCCCACAAAAGTGGCTTTTTCCTCTGGATTCCAGGCTGTCACCCCCAATCGGCATTACGTTTGATACATTTATTTTCGGACCTGAGAAATGACCAAAAGCCTTAATTTGTTTAAGAAGCTCCGGTGGGGATTTATCGACCTCTGTTAAGTAGCATAGCATATCATCTGTGAATAGGGAGAATTTGAAGCCGATGACCCCACTTTGGATTACCATAATATCTGAATCTTCCCTAATTGCGATAGCCAGAGGGTCCATCTCCATTGCCTATAGGATGTGGGAGATTGGACAACCCTGCCTTGTTCCTTTAGAGCAGTGGTCTTCAAATTTTTTAGGACTGGGTCCCTTCTGACAAAAAGGTGGGCAGGCCGCCCCCCCCCCAAAAATGCCACATGGTCTTTAAGTCTAAATGGCTATGAGCTTTCGCGCACCGCCACCGCACCCTACTCTCCCCCACCTGCTCCCATCACAGTCTCTGGGCTCCCTCATCCCACTCTTACCCAGTACCTGGGCTCACCCCACCCCACCACAGATACATGGCTCACCCCACTCTGCTCCCACCACAATCCTATGGCTCCTGCCCATCCTGCTCCCAGCACAGTCACTGGGCGCCCCCACCCTGCTCCCAGCACAGTCCTAGGGAAGTCAAGAGGGAGTGCTCAGGGTTTCACTGGGCTGGCTCCTCTGCTCCTTCATTATGGATGAGGGGGTCACTTGGTCGACACCCCCATTATGGATGAGGTGCCAGGCTCAGACTGACCTCTAGGGCAATAGGGCAATGTCTGAACCAAAAAATTCTAAATGCAATTGTGGGCCAGTTTTTTGGGTCAAAATGGGCCAGTTTTGTGGTCAATGTGGGCCAGTTTGATGACTTCACTATGCAGCTAGTAGTTTTGACCATTGTTGCTGAATAAATATTCTTGAAATATCACAATTTGCTTACATTTTTAGCAAAAAAACACCCCCTTGTGTACTATTCAAACAGTCTGTCACTAAAGGAATGAATTGCCATTTGCAACTGTCGCCACTTTTTTAATTGGTGCCCGAGACAGTTTTATGCTCCAGTACGGCCCTGTGAGCCACCACTGCCCATTTCCTCGATTTAAAAAAAAATCTTTTAAAAAAGAAATTTCAGGCTGGGCTCTCGTGCCCTCCCTGGAATGCAGCCCTGCCTCCCTGGGCTGGTGCGCCCTTATAGTTTGAAGAGAGATGGAAAGGAGCCTAGACAACCCCGCTCACTGCAACCCTTGCAATTGGACCATTATACAGGGCAGAGATCCATTCCCTAAAATTATGTCCCAACCCCTTCCCATATATGCCCACTCCTCCCTGTCGAATGCCTTCTCAGAGTCTATGGAAACCAGGTATGCATTCAAGCCCGGTGTTGTGCTTCGTTCATTAAGCAATCATTTTTCATACACTATCTGAATTTTGATGGCCCGGGATAAATCCCACCTGATCTCCGTGAATTAAGAAAGGCATCCAAGGATGGAGTCTATTGGCGAGCACTTTTGGCAAGATCTTAATATCATTGTTTAACAGAGAAATAGGGCTGTTTGAATGGCATTGGGATGGATCTTTGCCTTTCTTAGGGGTGACTATTATAAGGGGCGAGAGCATAGAGCTCGTGAGCACCCTAGTTTCCAATACATTGTTAAACAGTTTGGCCATAAAAGGAGCTAAAGTGGACCAGGACTTTTTGTAGTATCGAACCGTGAATCCATCATCCCCTGGCACCATACCCCCCTTCATACCACCAATCGTGGCAAGTATTTCCTCCTCAGTGATAGGGACCTCGAGAACCTCTATTTTATCATGGGAAAAATCCGGGAATGGGAGCGAGTTCAGGAACTCGTCAATATGAGATCCCTCTCCTTCATATTCCATTTTATATAGGGTTTTGTAATACGCGAAGAATTCTTCTGCTATCTGAGCATCATCGAATTGTTTAATTCCTCCCATTGGGTAAAACGTTACAACTCTTCTAGAGTTTCTTTGTTCCCTCAATCTTCAGACTAGAATTCTATCGGCTCTCTCCCCCTTCTCCATATACTTTTGCTTTAGAAAGGATAGTTTACGCTCCATTTGGTGGATCAGAAGGGCTTTCATTTTGCTTTGTATTTCCACACTTTTTCTAGTTTCCCTTGAAACATCTGGGTTTTAATTTCCCCCCCTTGTTGAAGGGATTCGATTCTACCCCTGAGTTCCAGCTCTTTGTCCGCTCTCTCCCTTTTCTTTCTGGTCCCCATTCCTATCAAGACCCCCCAAACTGTTGCCTTGAAGGTTTCCCAAATGGTTGGGATCCCAACTTCGCCATTATCATTCAATTCAAAGAATTCTCTGATTGACCACAGTAGAGTTAAAACAAGTTCCTTATCTTTTAACACTACATAATTACAGGTCCATCTACTCTTATGCTTTTCCGTAAACCAGTCTTCTAATTTAACTACCACTAGGTCATGGTCAGTCCACTGCACAGCTACCATGGTGGACTCTGACACTTTGTTTTTTAAGTGATTTCAATGAGGAGATCGTCTATTTTCGAAAAAGCATCATTAACTTTCGAGTAGTAGGTAAACGGTGGATCACAGCCCTGAACCCTTGTGAAGGAGTCCACCACACCCAGTTCCGTATTGGTTTGCTGAAAACAGAGAGCCTTCTTGCATTTCCCTTGGGACGCCTTAAGGGGGATCATTGCTTTCTTGTCCCTATCCGGATCTAAAACCATATTAAAGTCTCCCCATCTGAACAAGGGACCCTCTACGAAAGTTTGAATTGTACTCTTCACTCCATCCCAAAATAGTTCCTGACCCTGAGTAGGGCAATACACCAACACCAATGTTATCATGTTCCCTTGATTGTCCCTTTTACCATCACAAAACATCCACCTGGGTCTATCCTCGCAGCCAAACACAAAATTCAGTTTAATGGCCACTATGATTGCCACACCTTGTTGTTTTAAAGGAGTTTGAAGCAAAGTATACCTTATCAATCAACCTCGTTTCAGAGTTGGTTCCCTCCACCCGTGCCAATGTGTCTCCTGTAGGAACATATCTCTAACTTCAAGCGGTTAAACTCATGGATCATTAATGATCTCTTGTTCAGGGAATTTAAACCTCTAACATTCACTGAACTCATTGTCATAGAATTACCCATACTAAGCTTTGTGTCATGTAAAGTCTTCAATGAGTCTTCACTGCTTAGCATAGTCCAGGATCAGAACTTGATCCTTAAACCTATCGCTATTGTGCCTCTAGTTCCCAACTCACTGTAGAATAATGTGAATCATATGAAGAAAGGTGTGCCCCCCTGAATAAACAACAACATCCCCAACTCCGCCCCTACCCCACCCAGGCGCCTGAACTCCTGGCGACATTTGAAACATTGCTGGGCCAAATCACCAAGAGTTC
This sequence comes from Ambystoma mexicanum, assembly GCF_040938575.1. Taxonomy (NCBI): domain Eukaryota; kingdom Metazoa; phylum Chordata; class Amphibia; order Caudata; family Ambystomatidae; genus Ambystoma; species Ambystoma mexicanum. The sequence goes on from NC_090937.1 coordinate 387,447,429, forward strand.
TCACACCCCCGGGCTTCCCTTCATCATAATGACACCTCTGAGTGCCCCCTCACCAAGACCCCCCCTTGTTCCATCCACCCGCAACCCCTGTTTTATGCACAGGGAAAAGAAAGCATCTAACTTATGTTGTACATGGTAAAAAGTAAACTAAAAAAAAATAACTGATCACACCTAAGAGGCCTGAGTGACTCCTCCCCTTACAAAACCAGTTACGCCATATTTGGCTCCCGCTGCAAGAAGCAACCACAACCTTTGAAACTCACAAACTAGGGCAGCAAGCACTTCCCAATACCGCTTCACTGTGCTGACAGTGTCAACTCCTTTCCCCTCATGATTACTTGGAGGATTTGAGATTCAGTTTCTTTCATTTACGTTTACCTTTGACCCAGTGTCTATCTGCCAGACCTTTGATCTTCAAAGTTCTGCCCAGAGTTTCCTCATGGGCGCTTTGCAGCCTCCCCAAGAATCTTCTTTGTAACTCTCTTAATGTCTTCTTCCATTATAAGTCTGTATTTGAACCTTTCAAATTCGAAGGACAGCGAGAAGGGAAAACCCCATCTATATCTCACTCCATTGGAGTTCAGCCATTTCATAAGGGGGCCACAGAGCCTCCTCCTGCTTATGGTAAAAGTTGATAAGTCCTGGAATATTGTGATTGGAGACGATTCCCATTCCACTGGGCCCTGCTTCCTTGCCATGTCCAATATTTTCATTTTCTCAGTGTAGTAGTGGAATTTAGCAAGCACTGACCGTGGACCTCTGGACCCCCCTCCCGCTCGGTGTGCTCTGACGATGGTGGACACGGTTGTATTGCCATCATTAAATAGCTTCTTAATCACGTTGTCTATTGATATGAATATATTACTTTGCATTTCACCATCTCTTTCTTGAAAACCGAAGAATCTTAAGTTACACCGGCATTCGTGGTTCTCAAAGTCGTCCATTTTCAATATACATTGCTCTTCCCTCCTTTCCAGTTCTGAAATTCTCATGTCAATTTGGGTTTCTACAATGTCAATTGAGGACTGATTTGCTTCCAAGCCCTGAATCCTGTCATCCATGTTGTCCACTTTCTTATGAAGCCCATCAAGCCTTTTACTGATGTCTGCTCTGAAACCCCTTATTTCCTCAGGTATGGCCACCAAGTCTCTCTTCATGTATTGAGATTCCTCCATGATCGGTGGCAAAGTGGGGGGGGCATGGGTACTTGTGCCCACTGAACGATGGATCCGTATTGGTACATATGGAGTGTGGACAACCAACTCATGAGTATAGGGACCCCAAGAACTTTATCTGAGGTGGAGGGACGACTCCTCCCGGGAGGCTATCCCTTGAATGTTTTTATGGGTTGGTCTGCCCCAGTCTCCCCGCTCTGTCAAGCTAGCCTGCCCTAAGTGTTAGGAAATATTTCTTAATTGTGGGTAATTTTCCTTCCATGTGGCAACCCCTAAACTTTTTGCTGTTGTTTTCACAATGATGTAGACTTTGCCAGAGAAGTGCAGCCTTCTGCCGCACTCCTCTGGGCTTTCGCTCCATTCTTACGGGGAAACTGACATGCCCTTAAGACAGTCAATACCGGGAAATGTTGTTTTCCGTAGTTCTTTTATCATGTTTCAGCTTTTCGCGCAACATGGCACAAGAGGGCACTGTAAGCTAAGTTACTGCTCTCTTGGGTCTCTAGTCTTCTACAGGCCCTAGATACTCTCTTTGGATTGTTAACGAAAGGTGCAAGTGAATCACGGACGGGACTGGTGGCAGCGATCGTTTCTTTGTGTTTTGAGCTCCTTTTGGCTGTTTAAGCGCGTTTCTCGCGCTTAGCCCAAAATGGTGGCCTGGCTCCCAAAATGGCCAGACCACGAGGCTCTTTGTCCTGTCCGCTGACCGTCTTGCCCCCTTCACCTTCCCCAGGTCGAGCCGACCCGGGGCCTTCCTTATTTGGGCATGTACTTTCCTGCGAAAAACAGATGCTTTTGCGGGCTTCTACAGGCCTTGTGTGTGCCTCCAGGATGTGGGCTGGGATGTCTGGTCCCAATACACATCCTGGGTGCCAGAGAGTCTACTGTGGTGTGAATGCCTGGGACCATCGTGGTCCGTGATAGGTCCACGTATGGTGTGAGTGTTTTGTGAGCAGATCTCCCATTGGGTCCCCTCCGTTTTGGCGCGAAGGGAACCGTGGATAAGAGGAGGCTGGAAACACCACTACCATGTCGATCTCCTGAGTTCTCATGAACGAAGGAATACAGGAGCCAAGTATCCTGCAACTACAAGGCTGAAGCGAGGAATAGCTGGTGACCCGCTGAAGGACTGCTCCTCTGCACTGCTGTCGCTTGGTAAAACCCTTTCTACCTCGGATCGAACGAGAAGGCCTGTACTGGTACTTCGACCACTTGGAATAGTGGGAAAAACTATTCTCGGCATCTTCACCATCTCCTGCACGTAAGCCTTTCGGAAGTGTCTCTGGGCCATCCAGTGGACTGACCAGCCTACCCAGGAGTCTTGCTCTGTAACCGCCGTCAGGTTGTGTTGTATTACGAGTCCTTGTCACTCTCACACGATTCGTACACTTGGCATTCCCAGGTCTGAAGTGAGTAATGTACATTGGGCTGAAATACGCACGGCCACTCCATTGCCCTGCTGTGGTAACAAACTGTGCGGGTTCACTGCGTTAGGAACATTCTCAACTCTAACTTCTGCTGCTGTGGAATCTACACGACGCCGAGACGTCCCCTGCTCGTATCTGAACCTGCCAGCACTGAAACTGAAGCAGAGAAGCCTGGGTCTGCCTGCATCGGGGACCGGTGAGTAGCATCGCTAGGAACAGGTTGCCCTCCTGCAGTAGCCCATAGCTTTTCCCCGCTGTGTCTAACAACACGCCTTTCCGTACTCGCGCTCTGCTCCTGCCCACAGTGGAGGCTGCGCTTGAGTCGCAGAGCTCTGTTCATCTTCATTTGTTCATCGAACTAAACTGCCTGATTCCCTCGAAGAGACTCCCCTTTGCCCGTTGGCACCAGCGTGTGCAGGTACTTTTGAGCACAAGGCTCCACTCTTCGTAGGGTTCGGACTTCCTTTTAGTTAGGTGCCTCTGAAGGCGGACTGGGTCTAACTATTATTACTATAATTGTATATATAATTATACTATAATAACTATTATTAGTTATTACAATTATTACTATAATTGTTTTCCTCCCCATCTATTTCGTGCGTCTAACTCGTTGGACTCATTGGTAATTGTATATATATTGTATTTGATTGTGATGTGTTGGTTTACTTGAGTTTTATTGTGATTCCTCGCTACGGTCAATGTTACAAAGGCCTTGTAATAAATGTGTCTATATTTTTAATATAACACCTGCTTGGAGTAATTTGTAAGTGTCCTTGCTTTGTGTGCTCATTGCGGGCTTTCAGTCACCCTCACCCCTCTTGAGACCTAGTCTTGACCGCCGCGATCGCTACCCTGATTGGTCTGGCTTGTCCAGAGGTTACCCTGTTCCAAGAAACTAGGCTGGTCTTCTGAACCTCTGCCCCTCCAGGACAGAGTTCAGAAATCCATCTTAACACTAAGGAATTGAGTTACCCCACAGCACCGGCCCGCAGTGACTTTGGGAGGGATTTGCACTATGTCGGTGGCCGGGTTTGCTTAAGCAAACATCTTGGGCTGATGCCGAGGGATATGGGCCCTTGTTTCCAGTGGGTGCAGACGTGGAGTGTCAAGCAGCTTATTGCCCCCCCCCAGATGTAGATCCTCCCGCATCTCCTGAAAGGGGGGTCTTGCGCCAAATCGAGGAAGGCCAAAGCTCAAGTGACTTGGGTGGGCTAAACACCACAGGGGCTCCAGGCTGTTCTGGCACAAATTCGACCTCCCCAAGTGAGTGGCAAACCAATGAGGCTTCTCAAGGGGTAGTTCTCGTGTCCACTCCAGGCCATAGACTATAGATTCAGCCGCAAGTCTACTACAGGCAACTAAAGGGGTGGGGGTCTGGGATCGGGGACCTCGCTCTTTCACCCCCTCCCGAGCCGGATCACCGTGGGGAAGTCCCTTGCTCATCTGCAGGTCACACTCTGTCCTGCCAAGCCTCACTCTCGTCCGATCTTCTGGTGGGCCTCTATACCGTTACTCGCTGCTGCTCGATGTTGCTCCTGCGCCGATCCGTCACCCTCATCCTGATCCGGGGCTCCGGGCCATCACCCAGCTGTCTCCAAGAGTGGGGCGAATCCCACCCCTGACCAAGTCTCCAGGCTTCTCAGTGGGGCTGCTGAATTTTCCCGCCACTGCCCTGGGCCAACCTCCCGCCACACTGAGGTAGCGTAGCACCCCTCTCATCTCTTGCTCCACTCGGGCTACACGGGTTGACCAAAGACAGTTCCGCTGCAAACCAAAGGCTCTCACTCCCAGGGGGCCACCTCCTCCCTCACTATATGGCTCAAGCGGCTCTCAGGTTATCGGCCCAGGCGAGCAGAAACTAGCAGGCGTCTGCATGGTGGCCATCCTCTCTGGGCCTCTGTGAATCCCCAAGCCCAGGTGCTCACTGCCAGGAACTCCTGAGCGGCTCTGGGTCTGGATTGGCTGCGGCTCCTCTGTCCAGGGCCGTATTTCGCTCAACTCTGGCTTCCGAGGCTCCAGATTGCTCTCCTTTGAAGCTCATTCAATTGTCTCACCGAAGGGTCCACTCACAAGAGCGTTGGAGTGCTGGCTTGGGGTGGGGGGACTCCAGTCCCCAACAGGCCTGGGGGATGAGGGGCAACACAGAGTGGTTACCACATCTCTGTGCCCCCTGGTGGCCAAAAAACGTGTGTTTAATATTTAAAAAATATTGTATGCAATAGTGTATGAATGAATGAAACACTTATGTACAGGCGCGTTATAAATGACTATTAATATCATATCAACAGCAGGTTGCCCTGGGCAAGGCAACATTCTTTGTGAGGTTTCCAGCACCCATCACCACCCTGCTGGCCCACTGTTGTGTGTTGGTCTAGTGTTCTTGTTACGTGAGCGTCATGACTGTGTCATGATGCTCCTTTAATAAAAGGGGCTCTGCTGGCACGCGGAGGGCAGTGCAGCAGAGCCCCAGAAAGCAGCAACTCGTGTCTGTGATTCTTTGTGTGTGTACCTGTGGCTGCCATGTGATCACGGCCTAGGCGAGCTACTTCGGCTGGGTGCCCCCAGCGCAGCAGTAGCCTGCTCTTGGATGTCCCCAACAGTCCTCCAGAAGCCTGGTGATACGGGCACCGCAGGGTGCCCCTGCAGTCCACACACGGTGAGAGCGCTGTGTTCCGATCCTCGTCGGAGAACCCGACACTCGTTGTGGTTCGTCCCCGGTGACCGGAAGCGGGTGTCATGATCTCTGCTTCCAAAAGATCAGGACTTGCCCGACTCCCTTGGAAGCAGACCCATAACCCCGGTTCCGAGTGCCAGCCAGTCCCAATTGGGACCTTTTGGACCCTGTCCTGGCGCCAGTGGCACCAGGCTCATAAAGATGCCCAGTCCCAGCGCTGGAAGCGCCGGGCTCATAATGCTTGGGTGGACTTACCTGCAGCAGACCATGCTGCTTACTTACCTGCCAGTTGAACCCCTGATCCTCTTCTGTTTGGGACTACTTTTCCTGTTGGGTGGGGCAGGAGCCACTCCCTAGGTTCAGAACACTGGAACTCTTCTGGAAAGCAGGAACTCTTTTCTTACCTAGGCGTGGCTGTGGAAGGAGATACCTAAGCACTACAGGAGGCTATTTAAACCACACCCGATGGATGAATCTTGCTTTGCGTTATTCTGCATTCTCTGCAGCAGAACGCTCATCGTGTCTTCTGCTTCTGATCCTGGGCCTAAGGGAACAAAGGCTTACCATCCTGGAATCCAGTCTTCAGCAGCACCTGTAAAGACAAAGAAAGAACAGGTTAGCACTACGGTCTTCAGTGGCAGCGCATCTCTTACCTGGTCCATCGGCTGTCACCAACGCCTTGCGCTGCATTCCGGCATCTGAAAGACAAAGGCTTACCTACTCTTCGCATGCTCCGGAGGTCTTCGCACTGCATTCCGGCATCTGAAAGACAAAAGCTTACCAGCTCTTCGCACGCTCCGGAGGCCTTCGGTGCTGCATCCCGCATCTGAAAGACAAAAGAAGGTGCGTTTAAAGACATTGGGCAACTTTATTACTCACATGCTATTACTCCTTCCCACGCCGAATCCAGTGGGTATTCCAGCACCCTTCAGCTTCTCTAAAGCTCCAAACTTGTACCTGCAAGATAAAAGGGACAGTTAGTGCGCATCGTGAAGCAGGCTACAAGCGCTTACTTATGTGCTTCCAGGCGCTTCTATTCCTCACGCGGGTTCGATCCTCAACTCTCATCAGCCCGCCATCCGCCATCGCCGGAACCCTGCAAAACAAGAGATATCATTGCAAAAGACTTTTAAGACATTTGAAGTGCCCAGAACTTACTGTTCGTGCAGTTAACGACGGACAGCAGTCCTCTGAGGTCAAGAGGCCTGCACCCTTATCCAGTGAAGAAACTGGTTACGGCACCCTGCCCCGAGGCAGATGGAGAGCTCGGCGTTCACTTACCTAAGACATATTACTCTTCGAGTCAGACATACAGTGCACAGAGGGCCAGCCCAAAGAGCCAACCGTGTGTTACACATCACCTTTGAAGATACGGCATTCACCCAGTCAAGACCGGCGCCTCTGCGGGAATCAGGTGAGCGTTACAGCGGGCCACCACATTGGCGGCGAGGAGGTCTCGCCCCACGCACACGTCGGTGTGTGAACCCCCCGTGGAATTCCATCTCCGGTGCGGTGGAGGCGAGCCAAGGAACCCACGTGTTGGGTGGACACCGCGTAGCGGTTGGTCCAGGCGCTTCTGAACGGGAAAGGTCGCCTGGTGCCCGCAACGGGCAGAGGATCGCCGTGGCCCTGAAGAAAGGGCGGTGGCCGTGGCCCACGCAGACCTGGGCACGGTGGTGTAAGAAGAACACTGCAGCGGGTGTAGCGCAAGTCCCCAGCCCCAGAACAAAGAAAAGGGGGCGGGGTGAAAACCCACAACAAGTGCCCCCGGCGGAGGGGACACCAGGAATCAGCCCGAAAAAGGGGCGTGCCTTCTCCAAGACCCAGAACAAAGGAAGCGGGCGGAGCTACCTCTCCGCCTCACCCGCTGGGAAGGGGAGAAACGTTCCCGCACCAGGGCAGCGGTGGAGAGGAGCCTGCCGTGGTCCACAATGAACGGGAGCCCAATCAACATCTGGGGCGAAAAAGAAAAAAAAAGAGAGTGTCTTCTGCAGCCGGCGTCGAGGCAGACAAAGAAGGGGGAGTGGCCTCAGCAACCCCCGGAGCAAAAAGGGGGCGAGGCCATCTCTCTGCCTCGCCTGCCGAGAAGGCGATTCCAGCACCCGGGTTGCAGCGGTGAACAGCCTGGGCAGGCCCGGGGCCACCAGGACGGAAGGCCCATCAATAACCGGGCCTAGGAGGAAGGGGAAAGAAAGTAGTGTTTTTTTCCTCTCTCAAAAGTGGACCCCGAGGCTGGCCAGGCGAACCCAGATAAGGTGCATAGCCCACCACACACGGCAGCAGCTGTATACAAGTCAAATGAGGGGTGAGGAAACAAATCATCAGCCCCTCCCGCAGGCCACGCTTGTGCCAAACCCGAGGGTAGCGGCCAGGGGAGTTGCTAGGTCTGGAAAAGACCCAGGGCTATGCTGATGTCGGAACTGTTGGGACTAGAGGCTAGCTAGTTTTTTGGCTGTAGCTCCTGGAATTCTATCCGGGGCTAAAACCAAAAGATCAGAGGCTATAGCCCTCTTGGCCCCCCCTAGCAACGACCCTGGTAGCGGCTCCACCCGGAATGCTTGTGCGCCCTCGGGGGAACTTTACACTAGGTGGCACTGCTGAGGGTCATCACCAGTGAGTGCAGGGGAGCGCTACAAGGGGGACAGACCCATCCTGACACCTCTGCCCCATCCACATCCCCAAAAGTAGTGGCGGCCTGGGGAGCAGGCGGGGGGCCTTCCAAAGACCTCCCCACAAGGGGTCAAGACGCCTGAGGCCCAGTAAATGCGGGCAATCCTCCACACTCAACTCCAGTGACCACATCCGGCATCCTGCCCAGCATTCAGCATGTCAGACGACGAAGGGACCTGTCGAGGACAGCTGGCACTGATATGTCGTGGGTGCGCCTGCCAGTCTGGGTCCCCGGTGGACAGCCTGGGTTGAGAACCTAGAACTATACTTTGACGCAGTGGAGATGAAGGACAAAGCCAAACATCCAACTCTCCTGTACTCAGCCGGATTTGCAGTCCAGAGGCTATTCAAGACACTAAAGCCCCAGGATCAGTCCTATGATGCGGCCATCACAGCCCTAAACGAGTACTTTCGACCCATGGTCAACAGGGACTACGAACGGTTCTGGATGAGGTGCGTAAGGCAGGAGGAAGGGGAAAGCCTTGATGCATTCCACGGGAAGCTGCGCGGCATTGCACTGTCCTGTGCCCTGGGAAATTCCGAGGAGGACGAGATCAGGGCGCAGATCATCTATGGCTGCAGTTCCTCCAAACTGTGCAAGCAGGTTCTGAGGGACCCAGCGCTGACCCTCGACCGGCTACTAGACTTTGGCCGGGCCCAGGAACTGGCGAGGTACGGGCCTCAGCCATGAACTCATCCAGGCAACACCTCAAGCTGGAGGCCCCCATGCAGCGGGTCAAACTGGAGGAGGTGGCAGCTGTCGGCAAGTGGCAGGGAGGAAAGCCGGTGAGAAGGGGGACTGGCCACGGAGAGACCCAAATGCCACACTATGCCATCAGTGCGGGTGGGATCTTCCACACCCGCAGGACTTCCCCGCGAAAGGACACATCTGTGGGCGGTATGGGAAGGTGGATCACTTTGCACGGGTGTGTCTTGCCCCGACACCAGCCAGCATGGCAGGGACAACGCAAGGGGGTGAGTCAAAGGGGAGAAAGAACCCCAGCGTGGCCGCAGTCCAAGCGGCGGAAGACCAACGGAGATTACAGTACGATGCGGGAGAGTAGGCAGATGAAGAGAATATATTTTTTCTGTCCTGTAGCAGGGCCCCTGGCCAATTCGATCCTGGCATCTTCTAATGTGGACTAGCCCGCTGTTTGGGCCCGTGGTGTGCGGATTGGAACACACCTGTTTGTTGTGTAGTGCCAAAAGTTGAAGTTTATGAGTAGCTATTAGGTGGTGCGCGATCTGGAATGCACCCGATGTTTGCAGTGATGGTGCAGGAATCCAGTGGGTGCTCGGACTAAAGTGCATCAAGTTAGACCCCGCCGAGGGTCGCTGTTTGTTGGCAGTGGGTGGTGGTTTTTCTTCGTTATAATAAATGAGTGATGTTGTTTGTTGGTCTAGTGTTCTGTGTCATGACGCTCCTTTAATAAAAGGGGCTCTGCTGGCATGCGGAGGGCAGTGCAGCAGAGCCCCAGGAAGCGGCAACTTGTGTCTGTGATTCTTTATGTGTGTACCTGTGGCTGCCGTGTGATCACGGCCTAGGCGAGCTGCTTCGGCTGGGTGCCCCCAGCGCAGCGGTAGCCTGGTGTTGGGTGCCCCCAACAGTCCTCCAAAAGCCCGGTGATCCGGGCACCGCAGGGCGCCCCTGCGGTCCATACACAATGAGAGCGCCGTGTTCCGGTCCGCGTCAGGGAACCCGACACTCGGTGTGGCCCGCCCCAGTGACCAGAGGCAGGCCACCACACCCACCACACGAGCAAGCATGGCACCTTTACAGCGTGAGAACCGCACAGGAGCAAAGAACACATCTTTTCGTACCATCTCATGATCTCTGGCCAAGACTGCTGTACCGTGACCCTGTACAAGGGAAGGCCGTGTCTCCCGCACAGTGAAATGGCTGCGACTTGAGCTTTCCGCATAGGTTTCCACATAGCAAGGCTTGGTTTTAACGGATCAGCAATTGGCGTCTGTCCAAAAGAATTCCCAAGCAATAAAGTGCATTAGACCAGGACCATGGCTTCTAAATTCATTGGTAGAAGCCAGTGGCATCCAAAAAGGCCCAGTGCTGATTTGCTCTACCCATCATTCGGCAAAGCATCGCGCTTTTTTGCTGGGTACGCTCCTCGTGGCCTGGTTGCAGGGGTGGACTGGCCTATAGGGAACTCTGGAGATTTCCCGCTGGGCCTCTGCACCCTGGGCCTAATTTCTGTGGTATTTTCAAATTTTCTCATAGGAAAAGCATTGGGCTTGCTGAAAATGTGTCATATGGGGCCACTTTAAACTTTATTTCCAGGGCCTCTTTTGGTCCCCAGTACTTATTTCTAGGGCCTTTTTTAGTTCCCAGTCCAGCCCTGCCTGGTTGCAGAGAAGAGCAGTGATGGCAAGAGCCTCTCGTGCAGGGCCCGGCTCGCCCGTGCAATGTATAAACACGGGCAAGTAATTCATGCATTGTGTCGAGCACGGCACAGCGCAGCTGTGTAAGGAACACACTAATACATGTGGAGTTTGGGAACTAGGGAATGTAAACGCTTCTTCCCCACAGCGGAGTAGTAGAGTACTTACTACGAAAATAAATGAAAGGCCGGACTGATAGCTTAAGTGATGTCTACCAACACCTGTGGGAATGCGCCCATCTCGTGAGCATCTCCACCCACGGTTTGTGTCAAACCCGCTCCAATCCACTTCTATCTGGACTGCGGAATGCTCCATTAGCTGGCCCTAGCAGAACATCCAGTTATCCTTGCCTACACCTGTCACTGATTGGCGGCCATCTTCCGCCCGTTCATCATACTCTTTGGCTGCGAGACGACATGTGTTTCCTTTCAGATACATGTATTCTTCACGGTGATGAGCTCACGTCTGAGGGAGTACTTGAAAAGCGTCGGGTTCAGCGCTGGAAGAGGGCGGTGGGAGTGGAGGAGCTGCAAATGGCACCCCTAACGGCCGATTTACGCGCAGCCCTCCCTGAGCTGGCAGGGTGAAGTGAAAAGTGTTGCTGCAAGTGATGGCAGCGGGAGCTCCACCACCAGAGCCGAGCGCTTTCCATTTCAATAAAGCGTTGCTGCTACACCAGCAGGGGGCAGTCCTTCAAATGCTGATAAACTCCCGGCTCCAGTACAGGAGCAAGGCGCTTTCCATTTGCATTTCCCCTGCTGGTGCTGTGACAAATCAAATTTCGGGGCACCAGTGATCCAGGGATGAATATCGGTTACTAAACCATCAATCAGCCCCACACCTCTAGTAAGCCAAAAGGGATCCAAACAGAATGGAAACACAAGTAAATTATAAACCTCCTTGCCCAATTTTGGTAACGTGGACGGAACAGCAGGCCGCAAGGTCGTGGATCGTTGGTTAGTAGCAACACACCGAAAATACAATTATTACCCAATGATAAAAAGGACTGTCCAGTCAAGGTTGTATACATACATCTAATTTGTTATTATTGCAGCAGACATTTCTAGCACACTACAAAATACAACCCACCCTGTGAGGGTACGCAGGGGACAGTTCCACGAAGGAAGGGATGTACATTAGATACTGACAGGAGGGTAGTCGGTAAAGCAATCAGTCCTAACTGTTCAATGTTATTTGGTTTCAGCACCAAGGGAGCAAGGGGTCGTAAATGTCACTAGGAGTTCCTTGTGCTTGTGGAAGTTTTTGGTGGTCAACAGGGTCGAGTCGGTTCCAGGGCGCTTTGCAGCACCTACAACAGAGTTCCAGACAGGAGATAGCTGCGGGTATCGGGCAGCAGGCATTTTGGCGAGCAAGGCTGTATGGATGGCTACAGGCTGGTCTACATCGGGGTTCGGGGTTAAGAATCATTGTCTCAGGGCTGGTCCGCGGAACTGAAACACTGGTTGAGGCATCTCGGATGGCGTAAGCGATTGTGGCGTGACAACAGTGGTGAAGTCGGTTGCAGTTTGAGGGGCTTGACTGTCTCGAAAATGTCCTTAAAAGATGGACGCTGGTTAATACTTGTCATAGCACTCCTTCCTAGCAACTTTATCTTGCTGACAGTTTTCATCCATCAGTGGGGGACGTTGGATACCGAGGCTGTGCCTCATTACTCCAATTTCTCTGGTTGAGAGTGTAGTCACGGTTTGAAATGCTTCTTTATCTGTGTTCTTGTCACAATAGAGATGGTTTCAAAGGGTCGATGCTGTGACGGGGGGCTTGGCCCTCTTTTAAAGCAAAATGTGCCACAGTAATTGGTGCAGGCTAATCCTACCTTAATGAACCAATCCTGGGTACCCACCAACAATCATCTGTTATGCGCGAGGTCAGAACCAGAGTGCTTTGCAACAAGGGAGGTAAAGGGGTGAACACATGTACTACTTAGTCCCACCATTCTTGCTGTCTGTTTAATTGAGCTCTCTGTGGTTCCTGATCAAAGCGCATGTCTCCCTTGAAGTTGTGACGAGGACAGACGTTCTGTCTCTATTAAATAACATACTTATAGCCTCTGAAAGGTGGTCCACCTGCAGGGGTTGCCTACTGTAAACAGTTGTCCCAGACATGACAGTTCAATGCCCTTGATACTAAGGGGTGGGAGCTGACTTCAGGTTGACACAGATGCATATCAAAAAGCTATTGGGTTTCCTGTCCCCTTTGTCAGCTCTGCGAACAGGCCTCTCGCAGGCCTTCTTCAATTAACTCTCATCAGTATGCACTACCACCAGCAGATTGACAATCGGCAGGTTGGAAATAACAGGGCATTGGGTGTAAGACTAGTACATTATGTGACTGTGCGTCTGAGAGTAATAGTTGGGGAGTTGAGTCTGTACCCAGGCATATGAAGGCTACACCTGGGAAATGGTGGACCTACGCATGTGAAGGTAATTACTGTAAAATGGTTTTGGTATACGGGCATACAATGCCGACAGCTGTAAAGTGTGTACCTGGGCATTTGAAATGAATACTTGGCAAATAATGTGAGTACCCTGCATATGATGGCAATAGCTAGCAAACGTTGTCAGAGCCTGATTTATGAAGGCAATAACTGTTAATGGTGTTGATTAATTAGTATATCAATCCTATACCTGGCTAATGATGTGGGTATCGAGCATATGATGGCCATAGCTGGCACATCGTGTCAGTCCCGGAGCAAATGATGCCAAAAGAAGGCCACTGATGTGAGGACTCAGCACATGAAACCAATGGCTGGCAAACGGTGTGACTACCTGGCATATGGTGAGAGGATCTGAACATATGATGGCAATAGCTGGTAAGTGGTGTGAGTACCTGAGCATCTGAACGCAACAGCTGCTAATGGTGTGAAGTGCTGGGTACATAATGTCTGTACCCGCCTAATGTTGTGAGTATTAGGTATATGATGGCGATAGCAGCAAAAAGGTGCAAGTACAAGCTCATATGAAAGCAATAGCTGACAAATGGTGCAAATAACTGGCACATGGTATATCTGAGCAAAGGATGGCTATAGCTGGTAAATGGTGTGAAGTACTGAGCAAATAATGCCAATACCTGGTTTATATGGTGAGTATTGAGCATATGATGGCACTAGCTAGCAACACAAAACACATTTTCATTGAAAAATAGCCCAAGCTATTGGATGTACATGGCTATCACCATTAGAAATGGTACCATCCTGCCCTGGCCTTGAAAAGACCTCCATGCCATCTTGTCAAGCAAGAATAAAAGAAAAGGACATCAGTACTATTGCAACACAGCCTTAGCACATTTGGGCATGTACAGCAGCTGGTACATGACTCCTTACTCCCCTGGGATGCCTACAAGGTTCTGTAAAGTATTCCTGATCTTGGTGACCACCACATACAATGAACACATGAGACAAACAAGCGTATATTGAAAATCTATATATTTATTAAAGTCAAAATGTGTGGGTTTGTGGATGGGTTTGTGGTTTGTGAAACGTTGTTCCTTATACAATTCCACACTGGTTCACCAATCTGCACCAAATTGTGCATAGTTACCTGTTAGGACTCTCCGGACATTCCTGTCTATATGACATGTGGACACCCCACCCCTTTCCCCGGATTTCAACATAAGTCAACATTTGTGTTTGTGGCTTGGCGAAGCATTGTTCCCTATACAATTCCACACTGTTTCACCAGTCTGCACCAAAGTTTGCATACTTACCCGTTAGGACTCTCTAGACATTACTGGTTATATGACATGTGGACACCCCACCCCTTTCCCCGGATTTCAGCACCTTCACACATGACACGGTTGCCTGAAATCAGCAAAACATCAATGTGGTTGTAAGAGGACCGGTCCTCAACCCTAGAATGCACGGTCTCTCTAACATTTGCTCCGCAACGCACCACAACCAACTGCACCACGCCAGGGTGAGGCAACAGGTGGTGAGAGAGCACAGTAAGTTCCAGTATTCAGCAGCACACCAACTCTCGCCTCCCCCCCAACGTCAGCTCCAAGGTATGTCAGCCAGCCACACGCGCCCATTCTCAGTGCAGTTTACTTCAGAGTGCAAAGCGCATCAAGCGATAAGCGAATCCGAACAGCGACCTACAGGATCATTGATTATCAACAATTTATGAGAGTGTTGTCATGTCTGTCCACAAAACCTGTTGCTAGTAAATGGACATTTTTTATATTTTGTGGACATTCTGAAAACGTGACTGGATTCTACTGCGCAATGGGTCTGTGACTCCTGCTGCACTTTAAAAGCAATAGCCCAAGCTATCTTGATACCAAGCATAGAGGTTGCAACATTGGGGGTATAACAAATGAGCAACCCCACATCTGTAATCACATCAGCGGAAACGGGTTTGTACTAACATTTCAGTTTTGGCTTTATGAAGCCTCTAATGATCACCTGTTGACATGTCATAGTAGAAAACTCAGGAGATCTACTGGACTAAGTACTACTTTCCACGCATATCATGCTGTGTGTGTTCTCCCGCCTGCATAGCAGCACATTTCAGAAGAACTCTGCATGGTGCGCAGTGAAGTGAATGCTCGAGGAAGGAGGAGCAAGATCTGCCCTCTGAGTATTACACATGGGGGTGCGCTGCATCTGTAAGAGCATCTTTCTATGTCAGCTTTGCAATGCCTGGTCAATGAGGGGAAAGGGTGCTGATTGCTGCATTTATTTGCTAAAGGCTTGTCTGGCAGGGGACAGCGCCTTGCCTTTTCAGTCATAGTGGTGACGCTTCCGCTCGCCAGGCTGGGGAGGGGCCGTGTCACCATTAAGGCTGAAATGGTGAGGCTGCTGGAAGCCAAGGCATTTTTCTCCTAAAGCCTGAAGCTCCTGGAAGTGAGAGCTTTGGGCTTTAGAAAAAAAGCCTCGGCTTCCAGAGGCCTGACCATTCTTCCATAACGGTGGCACCCGACCCGTGGGCATCTCTTGCTTGAAGGGATACATCTCAGGTGCGGCAGCGCCATTATAGACTAAAGGCATGTTTTCTGAAAGTTGAAGCTCTTGCACATGAGGGAGAGCTTCAGGCTTTAGGAAAAAAAGCCTTGTCCTGTAGTGGCCGGGTCTGCCAGGGAAGATAAGTGAACCCCAGCAGGCCTCCACCTCAGTCCACTTAAAGCCCTGTGAATGCCTGACAAATGGCAGGATATGCAATGCCCAAATGTTTGGCATTATCCCAGCTTGTGTAACTTGTGGCTGAAAGCTCCTCCACAAATTGTCAAATATTGTCATGAACACAGAGGAGGGCTGAAGAGAATGACTGGGTTCAATTCCAAGCATTCCTTGCTTTGAGTATTCTTTGGCATGCAAAGTAGCAACAGAACACATTTCTCTTGACCGTGCCCAGTCGCTGTGCGCTAACTGCTTTTAGTTTGGAATTCATCTCCAAAGGTACATATTTATCAGAAAATCATGCCTCTTTGAATTTTTATCCAATGGTTCTTTATGGCTTAAAAGGAATGTGAATAGAGAGAGAAACGAGAGAACAAAAGTATTAATGGTAAGTTGGAACCCAACTATATGAGAAGCAAGGAATAAGACTGTTAACAAGAAGTTGTACTAAGAAAATCTATAAACTTGGACATATGGCTTAAAAGGAATGTGAAAACAAAAAATAAACAAACCATTGGATAAAAATTAGTTTGGAGGTTTGGAACGGTCACAGGCAAGGTGTCCAAGCATGCAGACAACTGCACATCAATCAGCACTAAGAAAAGGACTCGCCAAAGAAAAACACGTATTATTGACCGAAAAATACTGAATATTTGCAACAGAACTCACACACTGTGGAATTGTGTTGAGTGCATGCTGCCTGGCACAAGGCAAGAGCTTGGCACGCCCTTATAATGTAAAGGCAGAGCTGTGCAGCAACCCTGAAGGCTTTTTTCCACTTCAGTATCCAATTCACAATGCCTTACCAATGAAGCGAGTACCTGGGCATTTGATGGCAATGGTGTGAATACCTGGAGCTCTTGTTGAAATAACGGGCATTAGTGTGGCTGTCTGGGCTTTTTCGAGCAGTATATAGGGGAATATACGTGCAATACCTTTTGTTATGAGCACCTGAGCAAATGGTAGTAGCACTTCACCATATGCGAGCAATAGATGGCAAATGCCTACACACGGTCAAGCCAAAAATAATGGCTTAGTTACAGCTCGGTTATAATAAGCAGCCTACAAATGAGCAGCAGTGACCCCAAGAGGTCAGGGCAGGGAGTACAGTCTCATCATTAGAAGGCTTGGTTTGGAAACGATCAGATGCGATGGAAAAAAACACGATTGAAATGGATGCAGCTACATGGTTCAAAATTGAGGAGAGCTGGGAGCTATTTAGCTCCTGCTTGTAGCGTCGTAGAGCCTGGTTAGCTTGGCACCAACAGCTACCAGGAGAAACGTTTGCCCCCCCTAGAGAAACTGATGCTGAACCAACACAACTATGTGCATTAAACTCTGTGTGTTTGGGGCAATCTATAAATACACATTACGACACTTCTATTAACTTTTAAAGCTTTGCAGGAAATAAATAATGGACAAAACTACACATTTGCATCTTATGTGGAGGTTCGGTTTGGGGAATGCTACGCATTGGCTCTTCGTTCCCAAGTGGTAGCTCTTGTTGACTGGTTAATGAGGGGTAACCGGGAGCCACTTTTAGCTCCTGTTTATGCAATCTGAATCTCGAAACCTGCAACTAGTGCTATAATGGAGAGAAAAAATAAACCCCTGAGAAGCCCCCTCCTGTAAGGTGGGGAAGGACTAGCACTATGGGGCGTGGTTAGGGGGTGGAGTCAAGTCATGCAAGAGATAAGCCTGTAAAGAGTGTCCAAAACATAGGGCTTAAGGAACACCCTGTTTTATAGCGATGCTCTGAAACAAGCACAAATGAAACAATAGACCATGCTGGCAGTATATATATAGTTACCGTACCATGTTCCCCATAAATGAGGGTAGTTTTATGTTCAGCATCCTGAATGGAAGCCGGTACCATGTAATGTAGTGTACGCATAAGCATATTCAATTGCGGTATCAAGACTGAACGAAACACAGTGAAAGAAAATGCAATGATATGATCAGTTGCTTGTGAAATATGTATGTCCCTCCAATGCAGTGGTCGAAGTGTACGAAAAGAAGTAGTGGAGCTATGTTCCCTACTGGTCTGCACCGCTTCCCGCAAACCCCATCGCCACACCGCCTCCCATGCACAATATAAACCCCCAAATGCATGCACCTGCAGTTTAAGGGAATGTTCAGTGCACTGCACTGAAAGTGCAAGTTTCAACTGCTTCCTACACTTTTATTTTAATGCAAAACCGTTCCGGAACGGTTTCTTTTTAAAATAAAACTATAGGAACGGTAAAACTTCATTAAAGAAGTAGAGGAGCACCGCTTCCGACCGCTCCCGCCCACTTCGACCAGTGCTCCAATGTAAAATGTGACCAGTCAACCCTGCATCTCAGGTTGTCCAACACCCGCCACAAACAGTACAGTTCAAAGGGCTTAGAGTCAGGGTGAACATAAGGTTCTGAATCACAAAGGGGTTGGTATGCACACATGTACTTTTAGTGTAAAACATTCTGCACGGTGTGTGCATGCAGTTCGGGCGTGAACCACATACCCGGAAATGGCAGCAGATTGGGTAACTGCAGGCACGCCGATGCATCTGCAGATTCCAAGTGCAGGCGCAGCAGCAGGTGTGGACTGGGAGACAAAAGAGGCCCTGGAAATCATTTTCAAAGTGACCCCATATTACACATGTTCAGCAAACCCAGCCCTTTTCCTAGGGAAACATTTGGTGCAGAGGCCTGCCGGGAAATCTCCAGAGTTCCCTGCAGGTCAGTCCACCCCTGCCAGCAGTGAGAGTTACTGTGGGCAGAACACGTAAAAGTACTAAACTCCCTACCAAAAATGGGAGTCCCAGGAGATTTTCCAGGATATCAGGAAAACAAGAGGCAATGCAAATGAAGGTGTTCACATACAAAAGAGCTGTTCCCGCAGAGGCAGTGCTGATTCTTCAGGGAGTGTCCACTTTATTGGTAGATGTTCCTATATTATCCATGCCACCAGCAAACCTGAAAAGGAGTGCGCGTCCACATGGACACTCTCGTTCAATGTCTGCACACGGTCTAGTTGCTGTTGTCATTGCAAACCATGCCAGGAGGGGATCCTACCGTGACATGGGTTATCAGCACAGCACTATTGTTTTTTGAACGTCTGTTATGGAGGTGCTTGTGTTATACCAAACCACACATGATATTGAATGGGAAAGCTGGTGAAGGAGTGTGAGGATGAGTTACCCTCACACACTGCTCACTCACATGCACCTCCACTACGTGTCTAATTGCTGGCTGTGCTCCACTTCATGGCAATTAGGCTATTCTCATAGCTGGTAGCGTCTCACAGACCCTATGCTCACTATGCCTGCACCACGTGCAGCCATGCATCAACCTTTACATGCATTTTTACATCTACATGCCACAGTCTGAAAGGCCATGCAACATGTGGCATAGAAATTCTACGCTGTTGTACATTTCCCCTGACTATTTGGGGCACTAGACTGCATCCATGTTGCACTGAACTCATGACTCGGCTGCATCTCGCATCCTTTCTCCCAATCTGCAGCTCTCTCCCTCTCTTTCTGACCCACGGCCCATCCTCATTGCTTCTTCTCTGGACCATCGCTCCTCCTGTAGCTCACTGCTTCATCTCTGGCACACTTCTCCTCCACTAGCTCATTGCTTCTTCTCTGGCCCACCGCTCCTCCTCTAGCTCATCGCTTCTTCTCTGGCCCACCGCTCCTCCCGTGTGTGAGGAATTGGAACATTCGCACATGAAGAGTGTGCTTGCCTGGGCTTTTTTTGTTTGTTTCAACAAGTGAATGATGGGAGATCAACCTCTGAAAATATGTGGGGCCATACCCGCACATATTTTCCACGCTCACTTCAAAGCAGCAAAATAGTCATGTACTCTGGGAGGACACAGTTTACCAGCGCTGCCCTTCCCTGCCGTGTGACAGCCATGGATACATCAAAAGCCTTTGGCTGGGGGCAGCCTGATTAGAATGTCAAGGCCCCATGGATTTGCATCTCCATTGTCAAATCTTGCTTGTGGTGGCAAATACTGAAGAATGTTAATTAGCATGCATCAGGGAAGACCTGGGTGCAGGAAGTGACAATGTAGACCAGACGCCGACACCTCTTTGTAATGCAATGTGTCAACTTGGTACTAACACCCCTCCTTGGTATGAAATGGCAGTGAATGTCCTGTCTGGAACCACTCCTTTCAGAGCAGGGAAGTATGTGAATTGTAGGAGAAGAAAGTCTGCCTGCAACACCCTACTTCAAAGAAGGCCCATGTTGTGATCAAGTGCTGCATAGGGCTCAGTTAATTAGGAGACACTTTGATGGATAGCAGACAGGAAGATGTGTGGGACTTAGAAGTATATGTTGTCATCCTTCCCCTGTCTGTTGCCAAGCACTCTGATTCTGACCTGAAGCATCGCTGAAGATTGTTGGTGGAGACCCAGGATTGGCTCATTTAAGTTAGGCTTGGCCTAAAACAATCCCTGGGCCCTGTTTGGCTTTAAAACAGGGCAGAGCCCCTCACTGACCAGATCATCTGAAGACTTCAAGCAGTAACATGAAGGACTCATTTGGATCTGGGCTGAAGGTACAGTCTACTTTACATCTTCTGCCAGTGAAGGAAGGCCAGGAGTTCAAAGAGGGAAGCAAGATCCCTCCCCTAAACATCTCCCAGGGAACAGAGGGAGATACCGGACTCAGAGGACCCATCCAGCAGCTCCAGAACCTGTACCCAGCCAGCACGCAGCATGCCCTGCTAGGTTCTGACACCAGGCTTCCTAGGTGGGAAGTGTCGGAAAGTCTCTGAACAAAAGACAAGGCTGTTCCCTGCTAACAACCACCTGAGCTTTGGGCCGTCCACCTTGAAAGGACACGAGCCCTGTGAGGTAGCTAGGAGGAGTGCCACACAAGCATCATCCAACGTCCATCTTTTAAGGACAATTTCCAGACAGTCAGGACCTTGAACCGCATCCAGCTGCACCGCTGACTGTTGTCACGCCGCAGTCACCAGAGCCATCCGAGACGCCTCAACCAGGATTACAGATCCACCAACCAGCACTGAGACAATGATCCTTGGCCCGAGCCGCCGCACCGGACAGCTTGCTGCATGGTACCTGCAGCTGTCTCCCGCCACTAACTCTGTCTGACGGGCTACAAAGAGCCCTGGAACCCCCTCAATGCTGTCAAGCACCAAGAATTTCTTCAACACAAGGTACATTGTGGTTCTGCCCCCCTGGTCCTTCTCCGAAGGCCCCTAGAGACAGTTACGACCCTTTGCCCCTTGGTGCTGAAACCAAATAAACTTAAACAGTAAGAGTGATTGCTTTACCAACTACCCTCCTGTCAGTATTCAGAGTGCATCCCTTTTCTTTGTGAAACTGTCGGTCCTCTGTGTTCCTTTACAGTGGGGGTTGTAATTGTAGTGTGCTAGAACTGCCGTAGTAATAATAAAATAGATTTTTTTATCCAACCTTGACTGGACAGTCCCTTTTGTCATTGGGTAATAATTGTATTTTCGCTGTGTTGCAACTAACTAACGACCCACGACCTTGCAGAGATAAGTCTGCCGTTCCGTCCACGTTACCAAAATTGGACAAGGTCTTATAATTCACTTGTATTCCAATCTGTTTGGATCCCTTCTGCTGTAGTAGAGGTGTGGGGTTGATTGATGGTTTAGAAGAAACCGATATTCATCCCTGGACCTCTATTGCGCCGCAAGTTGATTCGTCACACCTCCTATAGCTCATCACTTCTTCTCTGGCCCACCACTCCTCCTCTAGCTCATCACTTCTTCTCTGGCCCACTGCTTCTCATCTAGCTCATCGCTTCTTCTCTGGCCCACTGCTCTTCTCTGCTTTCTGGCTCTGTGCTCCCTCGCTGCTTTCTGGCCCATCCCTCTCCGTTTGGTCCATTGTCCCCCTCTGGCCCATTTCTTTACATTTTTTAGAAAACGCAGATTTTGGACCAGATTTAAAAAAAATAGGAGTATCTAACCATAGAGCATAGGAAGTACTATTTTTAGATGCTCCATTTTTGAAAATGAGGAGCAAGTCACCTTATTCCAAAGGTGATCTGCGCATTTCCAGGGGGATGAGCTTTAGCGCAAAAGATGCGCTGTCCACCCATCTTGAATACATTAGTGTCAGGAGTGTGCTCTCGATAATAATGTTTTTCAGGCTCCCAGCACCCACGTCGGTGCTGGGAGATCATTTCACAGTGACGGCCCCTTTAAGGGACTGTCACTGTGGAATGTGATCCAAAAAAGAATATTGTTTATCTCTGTTGAGGGCTAGAAATGCAAGAGAGACAGCAGTGGTCCATACGGCTTCTGTCACACAAAACAGAAAATTGCATGACAGGGTCAATGCAAACCTTCCTGCGCCTGTTCCAAAAAGGCGCAGGTGGATGCTTTTGTTTTTTGCTGATTTAAAAGTGCATCCCATTTGTGAATTCGGGATGGTCTTTTTAAAAAATGCCCCCTGGTTAACGTAAATGCGCGAGGAGCTGAAAAGCGTCCATTCACATGCCTTTTTGTGGATTGGACTGCTATTTTTTTCGGCGCGTCACTTGCGCCATGGTACAATCTGGTTGGCACATGCACACAATTCTCCAAATCTGCCTTGGAAACATAACCCAATTATCGCAGCGGACATAGCCGCCTCCTCCCTTTGGCAGATCTACGGTTCACCTAACAGACCTGTCATGCACGCAGGCTTTCACGGACTTTTCTTGCTCACTGCAGCTGCGCGCCAGCAGACCAAGCAAATGGTAGCGGTGCGCGGTAGTAATCAACATACCATTCCTCCCTCATCCCTCCTCCCTGTGTTTGTAGCATCTATTTCCCGCTTTCCCATCCTCTTGTCACCTACTCTCTCACCCTTGGCGAGGGCACAGTATGCCTCTCCAAGGACAAGCCTAGCTTGTCTAAAACTACTACGGTGGTGATATGGGGCTGTACAAAAGCATAATACCTCACATAATATTACCGGCAAGACGAGGGGAGAGTATCTCACCAGAGAGGGATTCTTTCAAGCCCTGGAACCCCTAAGAAGGGGCCTGCTCACTAATTGACATTTATTAGTACAATTGGCTTCATTAAACTCCTTCCCTGGCAAAACTGTACAAAAACATAAATATGAAGGCCATAATACCCGACCAAAGCAAATCTAATATGCATGAAGAGAAAACAAATGTAGTAAATTTAGCAAAAACATGGGTTATCGAATCTTCGGTGCTCCGATGGCAAGAAATGTCTATAAAAGGCAGGCACCCTGAGTGCTGTGAAAAATGGGTGCCTCACATGCCGGTATAGGTCTGCGCCTGAAAGCCCAAGCACTGCTGGTTTAATATACATCGCAGGTCACAGTGGACTGGGAACCAAAAGAGGCTCTGGAAATAATGTTCAAAGTGGCCCCATATTACATATTTTCGTGAAGCCCAACCCTTTTCCTATGGGAACATGTGGAAATAACACACAAAAGAGTCCCAGGGTGCAGGGTCGTACCGGGAAATCTCCAGAGTTCCGTATAGGCCACTCCAGCCCTGACCGCAGGGTTGCAGTCCCGCACAGAACACAGCTCGGAAAACTATAATTACCCTGCATAAACAAGAGAAGGCTTGACCTTGCGATGCCATCGCGCTCGATCAAATTTATTAGCTGTTCACACAGCGCTTGGCTCACACCTCACACAACTTGAGGACACAGAGTACAGAACAGCAGCACTCTCATTAACCACACCAGGGTGCTGCTTCTCGGGAAGGTTCACAGTCATCGCTATCAGCTCGTTTGCCTGCAACCAAGTACACAAACACATTTCTATGCCATTACTCCACACATCAACAGAAGTAAGGGAAGAACAATCTACGACATAATCACTTGCCAACTGAAAGATAGATAAGCTAGAATCATACCAAAGAACGATCACGGAGAGATCGGGATGGAAGGGTAAGGATGATATATCAATAAAACCTTGGCCTACAAAGTAAACACAGGCAGCAATGTAACACCGACAGGAAATAGATAGGAAGGGAGCGGGTGATTGTAAAAGTACAGCACAAATACCAGAGTGGGGGACAATGCATGCCCTAACGTGGTACACAAAGGTCGAAAATAACACAGCTGGGAACTTGCCACAACATCACTCCTAACAACTAAATGGACAGGAAAGAAAAAGAGAAAGAATAGGCCTGCTACATAGGACAACCGGCAACCAGGCACACAGAATAAGAATTATAAGGACTAAGAGACATATAACCCACTAACCCAAAAGCTCAAATTTCTGCATACTTAACTTGCACAAAAATCCACACAAACACCTTCTCGCACAGCAAACCGCACACACTTCACCACACTGCAACAACAAACAGACAACACATAAGTCCCACCAACAGCACACGAGGACTTGCATCGATCCGATATTCATACCCAAGCTCAGCGCACGGTGAAACCCGAACTAAAGCGGCTAACAGGACATCACCTTTCTCACTTTCCTACTCCCTCTTCACCACACTAACCCTAACCCGCCTTGTGTGTTTGCAGATCCGCCTGAGCGCCTAGGGACCAATTCCGTTGGTGACGGTGCGGTACAAATACCTTTAACATTAACATGAATATCGAAGCAGTAGAACCGTCTAAAGAAGGGGGTGGGTGTGTGTGTGTGTATGTGTGTGTGTGTGTGTGTGTCTGCGAGCACGTGAACGCGCTCACCCACATCCTTTCGTACACCTTGGAAAACCTGCCTGAAAATGTTAACAACAAAATCCATTGATGCTGTGTAGATTATGGATTTAAAATGCAAAAGGAAAGTGGCTTCTTTATGTTGCAAAATCTTAGAATAAAGCAATGGACGGGGTTGAGGGAGGTGATTGCCTGCAGGTTGCCAAGGGACTGATTTTCACACAAAAATAGGAAAAGCATCCAGCTGGGAAGCTCAAATCCTAAATTGCCAGTTAAGAAGTGCTATTAAGCTTTCTTTGTCAGAGTCACAGGGGCCCCTCAATATGTTGGGGCCCATTTCAATTGAAATGGACGAAAGGCCCCAACGTTGGGGCGGTGTGCATATCTAGAGAGGAGGGGTCGTCGAGGCGGAAGGTGGGCGACTTTCAGTGCAGCGCAACTAGAAGAGGGATTCAGATGAAACACTACACTCGGACATCACAGAATGCCACAGTTGGCAAGACACCTAAGAAGTTCGACCTGCCTGTGCTAAATGCCACACAGCATTCCTCAGGACCGGTGCAGACCATCTATGCTTTGCGAGACATAATGGCGGCACAACAGAATCAACTCGATCCAGTGCTTTCAAGGGGTTGGAGGGCATCATGTGATAAGATCCCGACAGTGAGGAGCCTATTCTTTTGGGGGTCTGTAGCTAAGACTCGGGCCTCTTAAATCGAAATGCTTCTTAAGTCATCTGTTGCTACCTTATGGCTATCTCAGTAAATGCATCCATGGTGGCATCATCACCAGACACGTCTGCTCTCCTGGACCGAACCTTTACTTGTTGCCAAATCAAACCTGGTTTCCAGGGAGTGGAGAGACTATGGACCTCATTACGTTTGCCGGTAATAACGTATACCGGCACGTTTCCGGACCGGCAAACTACAAGCCTGCCGATAGGGGCTGTGATCTACTGGCAGACCTGACCTGCCAGTAGCTCGGGCCCCTACCGTCAGACAATTGCTGCAATCACCGGCACCGGTATTAGAGGTGCAATGATTGCAGCATACCCATCCCAGGGGGTCCTGTTGGACACCATGGGAATTGTGATTTACCGGCGTCTCCGCCACCCATAACACCCCAGTAATACCGGGATATCAGGCGGCGAAGATGGTATGGTAGTCCCCCAGTATCCCGTCGGAATAACCAGCGGGATACTGGGGGACTTGCAATGAGCCGCTATGTTTAAGAACCTAAATATTGGGAGCACTGTGTAGTGTCCCATTGGTTCATCAGTCATAACTTGAACAGGCATTAATTTACAAAAGGGTGACCCCTCCCCCAAATGCAGGTTACCCTAATGGCCCTGTGACTAAACAAAGGGTGCCGAGACAGACAGACACACAAACACACACGCACACGCACACACACACACACTTCCTCTGCTCAATCATTTAGCAAGCAATATTTGATAGGATTCAATCTACATCATTTTAGGAGGCAATAGGGGCATCTCAGCTGATGCCATCAAGCGGGACACATACCACTCACATGGTCCCTGAAACAACTTGACAGATGCACAGGTGAACGTAATTGGGAACACATGACCCCTCTACAAACAGGTAGAGAGAGTACAATAGACCAAGGATTGGAACACAGCCATCTTGACATGCAATCATGCCAAAACATGATCCGAAGGCCCTGCAGGAGAATTATTCAAGGGGCACGACATTTCCCAGCGTGCAGAAGTCAAATGCTGTGAAATTAAATCGTACACTAATCACAGAGAATCGTGACCACAGGAATTGCAAAACTGTAAGGCAGGAATGTGGCGCAGCGAGGAATGGGGTCAGTGAAATTAACATTTTAATGAAGTCTTTGCTGCCTCCCCCACCCCCACGCGAGACACTGACCAGTAAATGACCAGGCCCCGAGGAAGGGGAGCTCTAGTAAAAGTGATTATTGATCCAGAGGTCAAAACTAGCTGACCCTTGCTTTGGAAGTCCAGTATGAAGTCTTCATCACATTGTTAGGGGCACTGTCGAGTCAATTTCGTACCTTATATGGACTCCAAACAGTACATAGGCACCTCTGTGCCATGTGTGTGGATTGATCCTATGAAGGGGAGTACATCCTAATGTATTTGTTGGGGTTTGGGGGCTGACACTTCGACCAGAAATTCTGCATGTAGTATAAGCAGGGCGCAGAGCCAGCCCCGTGCCAGGTTGCCTTTACATGCTAATGACTGTATAAGGTTAGTGATATGGTGGAAGAGGGCCAGGGTGTGGTGACATAAAGCAAACAAAAGATTAAAAAAGGCACGAAAGGCATGAAGCCAGCAATAACTAAATGACCAAATGCTATCCTATAATGACTGTACAGAGAGTTATGCGTGAGGGGCAGGAAGGGGCGATTTCTCCGGCTTACAGGAAGAGTTTCAGCATGGCCTCGAAAACATCCATGGACTGGGCTGCCTTGATATCAGGCGGAAGAGCATCCGGGCGGCAGCGAGGTGAAGGAGAGGAATCAGGATCCAGAACAGGGGTGGAGGTGGGACAGAGAGATCGCGCAGCGCTCGAGAGCAGCGAGTACGGGCAGGAGACCGAAGAGAAATTGATTCAGTGAGGTAGCTGGGGTGCAGTCCATAGACTGATAGACTGATTTGAAATAAAAAAAGAGCAGAAATTTGAAAAGTGAGTGATTCTGCACTGAATGCCACGCAGCATGGTGAAGGTACGCCAAGGTGGTAGAAGTTCTACGTAGCGTGTAGAAGATGCATGTGGCAAAGTTGAATAGTTGATGAGCGTACACAAAGGAAGAGCAGGGGTCCCGAGAGCAACGCAGAGCAGTGTCTCGGTCTAATGAGAGCCAGGGTGGGACCGAGAGGGGTGGATGAAGCATGGGAGGATGTTCCTGATGCTTAGAAGGTTGAACATCAACGCACTGGCAATGATGAAATGCTCTAGTCTGACTTTGCTGTCCCAGAGGACCTCACAGTTGCAAGCCTGGCCAGATAGAGCGAGTATAACAGGAGGAGAAAAGAGATGTGAGATGGGAGAGTGGGGTTGGCATAGGAAGAGGAGAGGAACATTACTTCAGGTTGTACATCATTGGCATATGAGTAACATACATGATTATCTTGATTTAAGAGGCCAGAAAATATCAGTCTTGTGTTAGTGCATGTATTGTACTATCCAAGAACGATTTCAAAATGGTTCCAATATTTCAAGTAATACTGAAAGAGACACACTTATGGAATATTGATGGACAGGCCCTTGTGTCATTTGGTTGTGAAGTCCTTACAAAAATAAAAATGACTTATTTTATGAAGTGGAGGCTCAACTTGGTGTTCTAACTGAACTTCTTTTCGGCACATAGCATATTTGGCCCGCTTCCCACTGGAGAGCTTTCAAATATCGGATGAACCGTCATCCTTAAATCTCATTCCAGATATAGGTCACATCTCTAGGATATCATACATCAATATTTTTCTGGGGGAAGACATGTGGCTGCACATATTGGGGAAACTGTTTTAATCGGTACGATGCACTGGAACGAATGTTATTTCTATGAGTTTCACTGCTAACCATTTTATCGCAGCCGCAAGAACTGACAGAAGAAGCCCAAACAATAGCCCACCATCGAATTCGACAAGGTACGTATAACGCAACACTGGCCGTAGGCATGGCTATCCACACATCAGTATACAGCAAGGACTATGACAACATTCGGTTGTGCTGTTCACATAATCCTCTGCATACTTACACCAGACCACGCCCCAACACCTTTGGCAGCAGAATACAGCCCCAACCTATGACAAATTGGGGCACGCTGAAGACATTGCGAGTCTTTAGCACTCACGACATCTCCCGACTCCTCTCAGCACCCATCCACATGCCTGACTGCATGCGTTGCTTCTTATCGGAGCCTGGCCAGCCCTGCTAAGCCTTTCTTGGCTAAATGCAGACACACATCCTAATCGTACTCCATGACCTCCAACATTCTCGACTTTGGTCCTCAGAGGGGGCGTTCCCACTAACAGTGCATTGAGACTATAATAATGGTAAAAGACACTATACAAATGACAAGTACAATATAATACAAAGCATTTCCAAAATGCCGGTGGAATCGGAAAAGTGGTCCCACCACAATTCCTTGCAAGTAAGAAAGTGTTTCTTGGCACTAACTCTCACATGCTGTGCGCATCTCCCGATCCATATGAAATACATGCTATAGTCTCATTTAGCGGGACCGCCTGTTGGAAGAACCCCTCTGGAGAATCCATATGGCATGATGAGAATAGAAAGTCCCGCCGGGAAGCGGGGGGCACCCCGGTGAATTGAAGCGATAGGCGCAGATGCTGCTTATGCAGGCTTGGAAGAACCCCCTACTAAGGACAATGCTGACAGAATGGGATCAAGCGCGTCTATCTCTTGAGCGGCAGGCTCTTGCGACGATTCCTTGCATGCTTGCTGTGTGTTCCCTATTTATTTGCCGCAGTTGCGGCATCTGGATGAGACAGGACTATTGACTTTGGCACTGGAGTGCTTGGAACAGAAATATTGAGCACTGCAATTTCAAACAAAGGCTATAGTGGTTCAATATGGCCCACATGGTGGAACAGGGCATTCTCGTGTGACCTTCACACTGGGTCTGCTCTACCTCGTCACATTCTCTGTAACGGCGCACAGTGGTACTGTCTCCTGCGAATCTGCCATGGTCCCGTCAGCCTTGGTCCTTGTTCACTTGAGGGTGTGGTCTATGTGGATGCATTGGTGGCACCCTGCCACATGGGAAGCAGTGGAGACCAACAACTTGTTATTGATATTCCTCGCCAGAAACATCTGTCTGCCGGCCACAGGGGCATAGCCTCAACGCCGATAAGGCTACAGGGGTGTGCTCCTCCCCTTAGCCCAGAACACGGAAAGGGTCTTAAACGAGGCCACAGCCAGGTCTGTTTATTTAATCATAGCAAATGCAGAGTATTGGCAGACATTAGCAGCTCGGCTGTCTCATCGAGAGGTCACTGAGGTCAGAGTGAGGGAAGTGAAACTGACTTAAAGCACATGTTCAGCTGCAAGGAAAAGCAAGATGCAATCTGCGAGCAAAGCATGGTTCATCAACTAGCCTGGCCAGTTTAGGAATTCTGGGCAATTGCAGGGGATAGTGGCTAATGTTATTTCATACCAATGAAAGGTCGAGAAAGAGAGAAAGGTACCGTGGTGTATAATGGGTGCCAGCACGCGGTGGGTGATGGTATGATGTGGGCATTGAATATATGAGCAGAGACTTGCTTATGAGTGTACATACCGGGTGAAGGGAGCATTGAATAAACAAAGGGGAACATGTGTGGCCAAAGAGGGCGAGTAGTGAGGGGTAAGGGGCACAGATGAAGTGGGGTGGGGGAACAGGAATAGGATGGGTGAGGTGGGAATAGAGACGGTGAAAGGGTCCCAGAATGAGTGAAGGGATTAAATGCTGGACTTGGTGGAGAGCGAGGGCAGCGTTGCTTAGGTTGGACTTGGACCAGAGATTCATACAGTGATGCAAAGGGGCGCATCATGTGGTTGGGGGCACAGAGTGGATAAAGAGGGTTAACAAAGGCCATGAGAGAGAACGTGGAAGGGTCCCCCACAAGTAATTTTAACCCAAGCCCCACCTCTCACTAACTGAGAGGTGGGGCTCACAGAAAGATATGGCTGAGTGGTGCACCTCGACATAGAAGGCCAATTTCGTTCATGGGGCCACGGCATAACCATGGGACCGGCCGGGCATGTCCCTGATGCTGGAATTTCAGTTCTCTCGTGGCTAGTGAGGCCTTGACTGCACATCCACAAATTGCTCGTTGGTAACATTTAAGCAATATACCCCTATGTGGGAGTGCATAACAATGGCCCATGGACAGAACGAATGTGGGCACGGCCATTGTCCGATCGTTAATGCCCTCCTACAGAGGGGAATATGGCTTTTAGCAGCATGCCATGCTTTCCTGGGTGCTAATGTTTTCTTTAAGTGGTCGCCCCATTTCACCACAACAAAATGGCCACAACGTGGGAAGGGAGAAGGAAACTACATGTAGTCCCTTCTCCAATTCTGTGGCAGCCACTGCCACAATGGGGAAGCGCGGGAACAGGGAGTATTTTTGTCATCTGCGCGAAGGATGAGGCAGATGCAGGTAATTGGGGCAGGTGTTCAGGTGGTGGGTGGAAGTGGGCAGGGAGGTGGAAATTGGTGGTTCCACCATAGAAAAATAAATTGTTCCATTTTAGTCGACCAAATTGTAGACTAGTTAATGTAACAATGTGGACCAGTTTTATTTCAGACTTGAGCATGAATTGCAACAGAGGAAAGAAATTCCCAGTCTATCCATAGCTGCCCACAAAGAAGCTTGCCTTTCAGAATCCACGCATATTGTGTGTCGCACATAGTGGCCCACAAATAGGACTCCAAGCTATAGAACCCTCAGAGAAGTGTGTGAGTCATCACGCTCGACTGTGACCAGGAAGTCAGGTTCTCATGCTCCCGCAACGTGAACGGACATAACATGCACGGGGCAGAAAGCGGTGCATGCTCATCGGATTGCCTAGTCTAGGCCGGTGATCCCTGAGCGTCACTTCATAAATTCTCGAAGCGCGCATGTGTGGAGGTGCGCGCAGCCTTTGTGGCATGCTGCAGGGAGCAATATGTGTCCACCTAATTTTCTTTTCTCCTGGCGTATCCTTGATTTATTGGCCGACGCCCAGGCTCAAGAGTTTCCAGACATGGTTCTAGGGGTACACAGGTGATTTGTCCTTTAGGTGGTGATTACATGTCTACACCATGGGGGCAGTCGATAGGTCCAAAATTTACTAGTAGCAACCAATGAGGTTAAATTGGAGTCGCATTGTGTTATTTGGTGTGTGAATATTCATGAAAGCAATGTACTGCAGGCATCTGTCATGACACCCTTCCAGGCCTCCTTTATTGAAACATAATAAGAATCATTCCCACCACAGATTAATGTGTCTCGACTGCTTCATAAGGAAGTTCTTTGGGGGTTGCCTTATTATTTTAATTGACCATAAAAGATGTATCAAATTACTAAACAGGAGCTATACTTATCGGTCATATGCAAAAAACCTGAGCATTGCACATTTTGGCGAATCGAGTTGTTCTGAATATTACCCGCTGTTCGGTGAAAGGATTTCAGTGTTTTGGGCTAAACTGGTAAAACAGAGCAGGTGTGGCTTGCTTTGGAGATCGGTCTAGTTAGGCACAGAGTGAAGCAGGAGGTTACCAGAGCAGGTTAGCGATTAGGTTTTAGATGAGGATGAGTTGGAAAATGAATTGAAATGAGTTGAGGTAGAGGTAGGACATTAACATTGGCTTTAGTTGAGGGATGGGTAGAACACTGAAATAGGATATAGTTGAGGGATAGGTAGGGAAATCAAATAGGATTTCATTGAGAGACATAAGCCATGTGTTTGTAACTCCATTACTCTCTGCGTCCCAGTGCCCAGTCCAGCTTGCATGCAATAAATGCATGTGACACTTCCTGTCAGTGTGAGGTGAAGAACACTGAAACATTGCTTGGGAGCAGTCAGGAATTTAATTACATTCAGTGGCTGTAAGTGATTGAGCCATATCTGAGTGGCAAGATTATCAAATACTGGTGAGCACTTGCAGACCAAAGTTTCATAATACTTGGTAGGCAGCCGAGATTAGAAGTAGTGTCTGTAACTGAGTACTTTGGGCCTCATTACACGTTAGGCAGTAAGGGTTTACCGGTACCGGTAAGGGCACCGGTACCGGTAAACCCTTACCGCCTTACTACGAGTTCCCTTTGCGGGACCCGACCTTAACGGCTGGTTTTGCCAGCCGTTAAAGTAGGGTGCCGCAAAGGGATCTTGGAGCTAATTACGGTACCGCAATTTGCGGTACCGTAATTAGCGCCTTCCCCATTCCCATTATGCCCTATCGGGGCAAAAATGGGAATGGGGAAGTGCCTTGGTGAATGGGGAATTACCGCCCCCGCTCACCTTGGAGTAGGGCGGTAATTCTGCCATCCACCAAGGCGGACACGGTAAAATACCAGCGGCAACCATGGTGCTAATAGCGCCATGGTTACCGCCTACCGTATAATGAGGCCCATTGTATTTTAATGGCCATACCAAATACTAGTTGCAGAGAAGCAGTCATATTCCTGGGTAGGCAGGGGGTGAGTGCATTCAGTTGCCATAAGAGACTGTACTATCTTTTAGTGAGCAAATACTAGTTATTATCGGTTGCAGAGAAATGGTCTTGTAAGAATGTAAGTATAGATGTTTTGTAGAGCACACGTCACCCCAAGGGGTGTCATGGCACGATTATAGGAGGAGATTATATGTAATGGTTGTAACTAAGTTTGGAATCTGCCATCTTCATGTGGCTGTGAAGTTCTCTTTTTCTATGTGCTAACATGTCCAGAACACATGTAAGTAGGTGCCAGGAGGAGAGTAGCATGCACAGTATGTTCACCCCAGTGTCTCCAGACAGAGGTAGGAGAGGAGGTGCAGATTGCTTCTATTGATGAACTGGGAGGAAAAAGTGCAAAAGTGACGGTTCCAGAATATTCCTGTCTCCCCCGCATCCACCCCATCCACTGATGGTGACAGTGAAGATAAGTCTGGCAACCATGTGAGGTGAGGACCCCCACAACATAGGATTTTGGAAACTAATGATCCAATGTGTAGAAGCTGTTCCAAGCACAAGAAAAAGAACAATAACCACCAAGATGGGTACCACACCTTTTGTGGTACCATAGGATCAGACAAGGTGTACAGAGCTGGCATGAGCACAGAAGACCACCACTGCTGCCCTCTCGTCAATAGTAGCCAGTCACCTTTCTGCCCCTAGTCTGACTGTCACCCCAGAACACGCGGCTGGTGTGCCATTGCTATGGGGTCCAATGGGGCTGACAGATTCGTTTTAGAAACCATGAGCATTAATTCACTATTTTACAGCCACAGCAGTTCAGAGATCCACTTTCAGCCGGACACACACTAGTCCTCGTGGTAACATTTTCCAGTTCTTCGTGTGAAACAAGAGTAGCAAAAGTAAAACATTCTGGCCTGCTCCATTCCCTACCTCTCATGAGAGCACAGAGAGCAGGTGGCCTATCATTTGTTGGATTTCTGCCATCTGAGGATTTGGTGGCAGCACCCAGCAACTTCAGTTTGCAGGTTGCAACCCTCTGGGTTAACATTTCCTCCATACATGTCCTTCCAGTCTGGACTAGCTCCACTAGTTTCAATCCCTTGGCAACTCTGCATACAGTGATACAACTAAGCCCGATGCTTAGTCAGTCACCTGCAAGAGGTTAGCATGGACCCGGGGGAAATGTGTTCCTCCAGGGCACCCTGCAACGCCTGATCAATCAGCTCCCCCAACTGATTGTCATCTGGCAATACAAGCAGCGCATAACAGCATGACATTTCATTTGGTTCCTATCAACAATCACCTCCAGTGGTGGTGGTGACAGGGCTCTGCTGGTAAATGATGCTGCTGGCACAATATGCAGGGTGGGCCGAGGTTTCTGAACCAGTTCAGAAAGTGGGGGATAGGCGGGTGCATGTGCAGCTGTGTTCGGGACCAGCAGCGGGCAAGTGTGTCCATACTACTATCCCCACTACTGGTGGATGTGGTAGCAAATGAGGAACAGGTAGCTGGCCTCCATGCAGGATGAGTCAGGTCATGCTTCCATTTCATGTGGTTGTGCAAAAGAGTGGTCCCCACAAAGCAAAAACGCTTTGGTGTACCCCAGTTCACTTTTGTGTTGCATCAAATGCATATGACAGTAACATGATATGATATGACATGGCATTTATAATGTGCCTATACACAAGTGTTTGAAGGCACAACGAGGCAAGGGAGGGGGAACAAAGGGAGGACAGACAGCGATCCTACTAGGCCAAGTGCATTCAGATCGCACAAGTGTATGGGATGGGGAATGGGGAAAGTGCAGGGTAAAGGGGGAAGGGACAGTGCAGTACCTGGGCATTTAATAATGACAATTGTAAAGTAACAGACAAGGTGGCAAGTACAAAGTGCAAAGGTAAGTGCAGACATCAGGTGTCAAGTGCTGGTGGTGGGACTGTAGGGATACAGAAACAGTCCCCGAGTGCAGTGGTTGCCGGCAGGCAGTGCTGGAGTGTATGACTGGCGGGGGTGGGACCTGGGCCCGAGAACAGAGGGTGGCCAGGTAGCCAGTGCAGATACAGATTAAGTCAGGAGGGCAGCGGGGGAGAGGAGGAGGACATATTGCAAACAAGCGTCTTCCCCTCGAGTAGACTTAACTGCTCGCTGATCTATGATGAGGTAGGCACTGCCTGGGCCTGGGAGGTTCCCTGTCCTACGTGATAGTTGACAAGGGACGCCCATGCTTGCACTGCCCCTCTGCAACAGCAGGTACAGTCCCAAGTATCACAGCTTCCTCCTCCCCCTGAAATATCTGATGGATGACACATTCTGTTTACTCCACCTTTTGCTCTTCCGCCCCTTCTTGCACCACTCCCTGCACCCTCAGCTCTTCTGGATGCACCCAGACAACTCTGCAGTACCCATACCCATCTCCTTTAAAACATAAAAGCTTGTTGTGGCATTGTGCAGGAATCACACTAGTGGCCATTCCTAAATGGATCTACCACCTCAAGTAACACCTGCTCTGGCGGTGGTCACCTGGCACCTTCAGTGCCCACAACCACAAGAGGTATAATATTGTTGTACAAGATCCCCACCTCAATATCCTCACCCCGCGAGACATCAACCCCATCTTCCTCACCCAAATCCCTGTCTTGATTCCTAATTTCAATTCCCTTTTTCTTGGAAGGACTAACACACAATAACGACGAGTGACACTCTTGTGCCAGAAATTGATTTTCCACAGATTTTTCAGATGCACAAAGGAACGTGACTAAACACGAAGAACTCTTGTTCAAAATGGAAATATTTTTTTCATTTTACAAACAAGTGGGAATGAAAAAGGGAATAGCTTTATATGATGTATTTTTTTCTTCTTTTGGGATTAAAATCCAAGTAAAGGAAACTGTTGGAACACTTCACACACAGCCTATTAAGAACTTCAAGTGGAATTAGGAATATAAAAGGAAAATCTGTTTTTTTTAAAAAAACATTTTGGGGAAACAAAATGGGGAACAACGGGAAAAGGAAGCAAGGGAAAGAACAAAGACAATGTTTCGGAGTGAAGGAGAGTAAAGGCAGTAAGGAAATATGACGAAGTGGTCCTCAGAAAACACACACACTGACTAAAGGGGACAAATAGAGATCAAAAAGCAGTTCCGCCCATTCAAAACAGTTTACCACTGCACCCCGCCAGCTGAAGTCGCTGTTGCCTCGGCACGAAATATGAAGTGCTGCTGCACTTGCACGACTCGAAACCGCTGTTCGAAGCGTCAGCCTCTTTGTTGATCGAGTCCACGATGCCTAGTGTCACCTCTGAACTGGATCCTTTGAGCCCTCACATTGAACCGATTTACATATGCCTCGCGTCTCCAGCTCGGCCACTGTCGCTCCTTGACCGCCAAACCGGACCTGGTGACCTCCATGTTCTGCCTCGCTTCAGTAATACTTTGAGCCTTCCTCAGTTCTACCCCGCCTCGACATATGCTTGATGCTGGACGATCACGACTGTCGCATCTCAAACTCCAACTCCTGAACTGCACTGAGAAGCCAGGCTCGCCATTGTCAAACCGCCAAGACACAATAACAGGTATTATTGTATGATAACTGGCCACCTCTGTCCAATTTTCAACCCTACAGATCGGCAAGGTCACATGAATCCCTTTTTGAAGCTAAAGAACATATCCTTTTGGAACATTGTGGTTTATATTGCCTTTTCTCCCCGTTGCAAGACCTAGAGTGCAGCATCTTGCTGTGTTGTATACTCTGTGTCTTTCTACAAGGGTGGGCTTTTGTAGTGTTTTCTATTTTGTTAGTGCATATCATATGGTGTGTTTAATTAAAGTATATATTATATATAAATATATATATAGAACCTTGCTTGAGCATTGCTTTATTTTGGACTGTTATACTTTGCTGTTTGGGTTGCTATTATTTCACATTAACACCATTCTTAGAGTTCAGCCTGCCTTCGGCCCACGTTACCACAAAAGACGAATGAGGTATATCTCTTGACTGTGCCCGTTTCCCCTTTGTGCTAGTGTTGGCTCATTACTTTATACTGGTGTTTTTTTAAAATAGTTTCTTCCATTTCGGATACGCGTATTTAGGTAACTCACAGAACATTACAGCGATTATTGCTGCTTGGGAAAACCATCAATAAAACATGGCTGCGCCTGTGGCCACTTTTGAATGAAGAGGGTAGGTCTTTTCCAGAAACTCACAACCCGATCCCTGGGCTGCCAAGCAAGGCCGCCATCTCAGGAAATCCGACAGCGCGCTGACAAGAAATAGATGTTTGGTTACGTTTCAGGCGCAATTATTGAAATGTAAGCCTTGTTAATTGAAATTATATTGTTCTAAGCAAACAACAAATTTCGTTTTCTGGGGCCGGCGCTGACATTCATTGGGAGTTATGAGGCTCGGGCCTCCGCCGGGAGACAGATGGCGCATCCATTTCGGTGGGCGCGCTTCCACGAGGAGGCAGTTTGTCACTGTTAAGTGGGGTTTGGGCAAAGGTTTCTTTCTCCTGCTCCAGACATCTTCTCAGGCTCTTTCATCAAAATCATTTGCTTCCTGAGAACCTTTTTCAATTTATGGCGTGTTCCTTTCCGCGGGCAGATACAGGAGTGCTCAATTGCTTAACCCGGTTATCTGGTTTGTGTGTCTCAAGCGGCCATGTGTCCGGATAAAGCGAGTCTGTTCTACGGCAACATGTGTCCCCCCCCTGCGAGTGTGTGGTGCAGGACCGTGGGAACAGGATGCACACGATGCCGCATCTAGAAAGCTGTTGGGCCGATTAAAAAGTGTTTTCCACCGAGCGTGGGCCTAATTTTAGGGGGTAGGGGGGAGGGGGGTGGGACAAGGGATTTGTCTTCCCGCCCCAACTTTCGTGGCACCCCATTTTGTTCCCCCCATTTGCCAGCGGCCACTTTCCTTTAGATGATATGTCCACCTGCCAACATTTTCAACAAATTACTCCACTGCCACCAGATTTGGACTGGCCTAGAGGGCAATAGGCCCAGGGGCGAACCAAAAACACAAGATGTTGGTGTGGGCCAGTTTTTTGGGTCAAAGTCGGCCACCTTTTTGGTCAATTTGGGCCATTTTGATGAGTTAATTCACTCTGCGGTTAGTAGTTTAGACCAGTATTGCTGAATACATTCTTTTTAAAATGCACAATTTGCACCACACTTTATCAATAAACTCCCCCTTGGTAACGGTTCAAACAGTGTCACAAAAGGAATGAATTGCCATTTGCAAGTGTGGGCCACTTTTTCATTGGTGCTTGAGACAACTGTATGGCCCAGTCTGACCCTGGCTGCCACCCAGCTTTAATGCGCTCGATAGGTCTGCAAATTGGAGGGAAACAAAGTATGAGACTGCTGCGGCTAACCTAACAAAGGACATTTGTGCCTGAGCAATTTGTACTAGGTGCATGCAACTCCCACGTGGCCTGATTTGCACTGGAGCAAATAGGGGGATGCCCGTGAGCATGTCTGATTTGCACCTGCTACCTTAGATCCAGAGTTTTAAGTGGGCCAGGGCTACAAGTGGCCCAGCCCTAGAAGTGTCCAGAGATTGGTCCTACTCCAGGGCTCCCCTGGGTTTCTCTGAACTGTCTTTGTGACCTGACTTTTCTGAAGACTAAAGACAATGTTTAGATGAAGCGCGACTGCTCTTTACCAGCAAATTCCCCCTTCAGCCACCTATTAAAATAGTTTATGGCCGCTTTTATTATAGGCATGGAAAGCCACCCACCCCTTCAGCTGCATGGACCCCTCCTGCCCAGTGGCGTGTCCAGGGAGTGGCATGGGGGGCACGTGCTGGCCCTGCAATTTGATTGGCCACCCCAGGTGCCACCCCATTATCCTCAACTATGATCATTATATGTGTGCGCGCTCCTACTTCATATGCCACCCATGCAAAAGTCAGTGCCCCACTTGGGCCACCCCAGCCAAAAGAGGCTGACCACGCCACTGCTCCTACCAACGTGCACATCCCATTTGCGAACAGAGGGACCTGCGTGTTGAGTGGGCTGGTCCCACACACCGTGAGGCTCATTATGTGCAATGCAGTTTGAGTGTAAGCCCCTTTGAGAGCATGGCACAAAGTTTGCATTGCTTTCTGCAGAAGCATGTCTGTCATACTGTGTAGAAAATCAGATCTGTTCAGACCCAACTATAATACTAGCCCCTGTGTGCAACTTCTTCATTCGGATCAGCAGCCAAGCTATTGGGCTCAAACCTGTACCAGTGACAAACCCTTTATCAAATAGTTGGTCTTCGTGCGACCTCTCTCAAAATACACAGGGACGTCTATCACCCACTGCGGTCAACTTTGGTCCTAGCCCCAGCAGAAGTCACTGGTTACCTCTAAACGTGGTTGAACGCCAGCCAGGCGGTGCCATGGTGGTCATGAATACCCCTCTGTCCCTTAAATCCTCAGCCGGTGAGAAATCCCAGTGCTTAGTTGGTGTCAGTGAAATATTTACTGGCAAAGTGGAATTGGTGGATTTTGCCCATAATTCGGACATGCCGGTAGAGCGAAATTCCCACCAATTTGGCGGTTTCTGGTGGAACTCGTTTTTTTGGCACCTTTTTTGATTCTCCCAAACTGCCATTCTCCTTCCAGTACGAAATTCGGCCAATTCGCCCACCCTGAATCACAAATTGCCAATGTCCCGATCAAACAACTCTACCGCCAACGAATAGTCCTGCCCTGGCCAATTCATCCTAGCATCATGGGCACACAAGTCCTCCATATGGACACAAATGCCTTTCTGCCCCCGACACTCACCACCTAGAAACAGATTTGCACAAAATACCTGGGTACATTAGAACCGCGTGCATCAGCCGAGCAGCAAAGCTATCTTGCATTTTCCCGCTCTCCCCACTAACCAGATAACATAGGGCAGCATGCTAGGGGAGCGACAAGGAGGAGGCCCTCATGCAGCCAGGCGTCGCATGCCACTCTCCCACACTTCTGGCATGAAAAGAACACCTAGCGTGCATGGGCACTGGAGTTCTGTATTGGGGAGGTGGAGGTGCACCGTCCCACATCACTTCAGAGCTCACCAGAGGCTTGTTGGGGGCCTACTCGAGTGTCAGCAAAACCGCAGCGGAGAAGATGCGGAGGAGCGGGTACCCGTGCAGCCTGAGCCCACTGAAGGTGAGCCGGGGCACATTGGACAAGGAGACATAGGCCCTTCTCCCAACACAAGCGATCAAGCTTCCCCGCTGGGTACAGATCGGCATGCCAACAAGACCCGTCACCCGGGAGAACCACATACGGTCCTGTATTTGCTGTGCTTTCTGGGACTCGTAGTCCCAAATTTATAATGTAAAAAGCAAAATGAGAAGTCCCAAAAGGGACAAAAAAATCAAGGACACGAAGTGCGTTTCCCAAATGACCTGGAACATGTTAGCTTATATGCACACACCCTCAAATATAATACAAAGTTACAACAATTAGCCCAAATCACCAGAAAGCGTATGCAATTGTTAAAGCAAAGAGGGGGCGGGAGCACCAGCAGCGTGGCTCAAGGTCATGGGGCAGGTTTGATGCAGCGATTCCCCCCGCAACGCAGTATGTGCATGGGAAGCAAACTCTGAGGGAGCAAGAGTGTACACTACATGTGCACTTTTTGTCTGGTAGGGTTGGGTTTTCAAGTGACACAACGTAATGTGGAAGGGGAGGTTGGTTGGGAGGCCTGGTCTGGGGATGTGGAGGACTGGTGTGTTCTAGACTGCTGGAGCCCCAGTCTGATGACCGCCACACTGCACTGTTATTGCATCCCTGCCCACACCCCTCCCCAGTACCACATCATAAAGTCTACCCCCTGTCCTGGGTTTAGCTTGGCCCACGGCTTTAGAAACCTCCCGGAAAGTCGGAAACCTTCCACCCCACCCATATGAGACCCCTAACTCACCCTCCGTTACCCTTGGCCTTTTCTTCCTTTCCATAGCCTCTAGACTAGAAATGACTCCATGGTACAACTGCCCATTATTTACCACAATATCTGTGTGAGTCTACTCTCCAAGACCCTCCCCCCTTAAGGGGAATCCAAAGATCTTCTGAGTTATCTCCAATGGTCCATAAAGAAATTCAAGGTCCAGAAAGAACCGTCAGTGGCTTGCAATAAATCTTTTACAGTGTCTGTGTCTTATTCAATCTCTCTGTAGACCCAAAATGACTCTATCCTGACTATAGAAATGAAGAAAATCTCCACCATTTCCACTGCAGATCCTGCTGCCTCACCATTTGCACAGCATATGTCACAGCCTCACCATTTCCACAGCAGATCTCACTTCCTCACAATTTCCACAGCTGATATCACTGCCTCACCATTTCCACAGCAGATCCTGCTGCCTCACCATTTGCACAGCAGATCTTGCTGCCTCACCGTTTCCACAGCAGATACCGCTGCCTCACCATTTCCACAGCAGAACCTACTGCCTCACCATTTCCACAGATATCGCTGCCTCGCCATTTTCACAGCAGATACTGAGGCCTTACCATTTCCACAGCAGATCCTGCTGCTTCAACAGTTCCACAGCAGAGCCTGCGCCTCACTATTTCCACAGCATATCCTGCTGCCTCACTATTTCCACAGCAGATCCTGCTGCCTCACCATTTAGATCCTGCTACCTCATAATTTCCACAGCAGATCCTGCTGCCTAACTATTTCCACAGCAGATCCTGCTGCCTCACCATTTAGATGCTGCTGCCTCATCATTTCCACAGCAGATCCTGATGCCTCACTATTTCACAGCAGATCCCACTGCCTCTACATGTCCACAGCAGATCCAGCTGCCTCACTATTTCCACAGCAGATCCTGCTGCCACACTATTTCAACAGCAGATCCCACTGCCTCATCATTGCCACAGCAGATCCTGCTGCCTCACCATTTAGATCCTGTGGCCTCATCATTTCCACAGCAGATCCTGCTGCCTCACTATTTCCACAGCAGTTCCCGCTGCATCTCCATGTCCACAGCAGATACCGCTGCCTCACCATTTCCACAGCAGATCCTGCTGCCTCACCATTTCCACAGATCTCGCTGCCTCGCCATTTTCACAGCAGATCCTGAGGCCTTACCATTTCCACAGCAGATCCTGCTGCTTCAACAGTTCCACAGCAGAGCCTGCCGCCTCACTATTTCCACAGCATATCCTGCTGCCTCACTATTTCCACAGCAGATCCTGCTGCCTCACCATTTAAATGCTGCTGCCTCATCATTTCCAAAGCAGATCCTGCTGCCTCACTATTCCACAGCAGATCCCACTGCCTCTCCATGTCCACAGCATATCCAGTTGCCTCACTATTTTCACAGCAGATCCTGCTGCCTCACTATTTCCACAGCAGATCCCACTGCCTCATCATTTCCACAGCAGATCCTGCTGCCTGACCAGTTAGATCCTGCTGCCTCACTATTTCCACAGCAGATCCCGCTGCCTCTCCATTTCCACAGCAGATCCAGATGCCTCTGCCTGCTACCATGCCCTTTGAGTGACACCCATTCCTTGCCCACTGATCCCTCTGATTTGTGACCCTCAGTCTTACCATGCACCCTGGCTTGCAGGTTTCCTCTTTTTGCATTACCGCTTTGCGGCGTGATTTGTAAAACGCAAGCTCCTGCGCATTCCCTGTGTAAAGGTTTGTGCCCCCTTGCCCTTCATCTCCTGCCAACAGGCCACAGTGCATTCTGAGCTATTCATGGCTGTCTCCACTGTTGCCCTCAATGATATTCTCAATTGATCAACCCCTTACCGGGCTTGTGGCCTCTTTCTGGCGAGCCAGGTTCCGTAACGCATAGTTCCTGTAGGGAAAACGGCGAAGGAAGAAGGAAGGGTGGGATTTGAGGAAGAAAGACAAAAAACTGCCATGCGAGAGAATTTGGGAGCAAAAGCACAGTCCTGTTGCCCCCTTGTTTCATTTGGTATTTAATCTTCAGCCTCTTCATTTATTTTTCCCAGGACCTTACCTACTCGAGTGCTCCATAAATCCGCAGAATAATGATCCCAGTTACAAACAAGCACTGCTTTGAATTAGAAGGTGCTATAAAACCGCTGCGCTGTTTTTTGTTTTTTGGCACCTCACAAAAAATCCTGATAAATAAATATGTGTTCCACAGCTCCTAGGTGGTACGCCCCATTTCTTTCCCCAGTTGCCATTCTAACCCCGCAAAGCTGAGTGTAATGTTGATCTTTGCTTTTGTTCAGTCAAGCGACAGTGGACTTACACAAAGATCACACATTTGGCTGCAATATAGTTGCCTGTGAGTGGACATCCAAGAGGAATGTGCCAAAATGTTAAAGAGCGTAATCTCCTCTAGGGGGGCCTGTCCCTTGGTCAGCTCTGTTGGTGAAGGTGAAATGCATCTTGGATTTGATGGCCTTTCTAGGAACAGATTTCATGTAGGCTTCTTGTTTGAGGCAATTACTTGCGTTTGGCTTCATTTGTGAGTGATTGGTTGCTGGCCACCACCACTAGCAGCCTCAGAGAGCAACAGAGGAGACGAGGAACAGAAAGCCCCTGAAATTCATTGGGTCTGTCCTTCTCAGAGTACGAGCTGGCAGGCACCTTCTCTTGGTGTGGACCACCCTGCAGAAGAAGGACCGCATGAGGTAAGTGGATGGAGTGCAGGGAGGGCCGGTCGCTCTGGGAGGTATTGAGCCTGCCTTAGACAAAAGA
This sequence comes from Ambystoma mexicanum, assembly GCF_040938575.1. NCBI lineage: Eukaryota > Metazoa > Chordata > Amphibia > Caudata > Ambystomatidae > Ambystoma > Ambystoma mexicanum. The sequence continues at coordinate 387,490,384 of NC_090937.1, forward strand.
TCGAAAATAATCAAGAACAACAGCGGGCAAGAATGTGCTTCGGATGAGCTCAGCATTGGGGAGCGGCAACCCCAAAGGATTCCTCTGCTAGCGAGTGAGCAGTTACAGCAGTCGACGGTTCCACCTGGGCACTTCTGTATTTGTCGACTGCTCAGATGAGGATTTAGTTTGACTGCGTGGGAAGAATTTGCCTGCGTCTACCTTTTTTGTGGGCGTAAGTCTGAGAACCAAATATCATCTTGTCGACAAATGAATTCTCATTTCAGGGAATTGGAAACAAACCACTTGCCTGCAGCCTGGTTTACGAACAAATACATCCAAGGCCTAATTTTAATTCAATGCCTTGATCCTTAATGAAAATTAAATATTTTCTGTATGTCTATCAATGCAAAAAAGTACAAGTAATAAACGTGAATCCACCGATGTGGCAGTCAAAAGGAACCTTCGTAGAATGGTAGCACCGCAAGGGGCGACTGATAGGAAGCAATGCCGCTCTTGGCGAGGTCTCTCTTGCTGGTGACCAATCAGCAGCTCTGTGGCAAGAAAGCCATGGGATGGATACAACCTGCTGCGTCCACATTGCTTAGTTGAGGTACAAGAATGGGACCAAACATGCAACAATAATTTATAGGGTAGAGTGAAAATCTAGATGTGCGCTTTATAGAAAGCGTGCACGCATTATTGTACCTTTCAACAAAGATCCTTAGATATTTAAAAGAAAACATAAGCAGCTTTCGTTTAGACATTATTTAGTGCCTTAACAGAAAGTTTCTGAACTAATGGCAAATTACTATGTGATCCAGGCTTTTAAATCTCTTTGGTGGCACCCAGTTTCTGGAGGACAGCAAGCGTAGACAACACTCTAGGCCAAGAATAAAATCCTCCACAGATTTCCAAAAGGGACATTTGTGTCTCCCAGAACACTATTTCAGTATAAAACCAAAACAGGCTGGTTAATGTGGGTGTCTGGGCATGCCAGCCTCTGTGATCTGAATGGTGGAACCAGATGACCACAGAATTTGTGTACTGCACCGTAAAAGTATAATATTGTGGAACCTGACCCCTCATGATCGTCTTTAGACCATAAAGAAAAAGAAAAGACTGGTTTTATTTCTGGCCACTTCACAATATTATTTAAATACCTTGTTAATTTGAAGGGCGGGGTCTACATTGTAAAGTTTGAAGAATTTCACGGATTCCTGTTTCAAATTGCTTTTCTTTGGGGTCTTTTGAATTTCATTTAAGTTTCACATTGATTCCCACTATTTTTTACAATATGTTTAGCAGCTAAAATAATCTAGAGTGTCTTTGATATTGAATTGAGTGAGCAATGGAATGTTGGCGGGAGATTGAAATGCACATACCCAGAGGACCAAGGGTACTCGCTGCCGAACATCTACCTGGGGTGTTCCCCACCCCCACATGGTTAAACAGATCAGGTGTTCCAAAGTGATAGACCCTGGCAAGGTTAGCCACAGGACAATGGTTACATGGCAGAACCCCTTCTGACAGACTGTCACACCCCACGCCACATAATCATCAATGAGTCCTTTGTTTAGCCCACGTGGTGGTCATTAGTAAGTAACGTGGATGCGCTGTGCAAGAGGTGGAGGTTTGCTAGCCACAACTTAGTGGGTGCCCGGTATCCAAAGGTGTGCCCAACTCCCAGGGAGGCATCACTTGCATCGTGGTGTGTCGCCCATAACAGGAAAGTGCACAATGTCAGAGACGGACGCGGTTGTAAAAGCATTTGAGGAATGTTCCTTGTGAGCTTTGGCCTATTGGCAGTCCCATCACACAGGGGTGAAAGGGTGGTTAGGGGGTGCCTGCAGGACCTGGCCACCCACACATGAAAGCTAGCCATGTGGAATCTCTCAGGGATCTAGACAAAGGGGAACCCCAACAAGTAGCAAAAGGTCTGAGGACAAGTACAAAGAACTGGTCAAGAAATGGAGGGAGAAACTGACCGCCAAAGTCCGGCAGAGCTTCAGAGAGAGAAAGCAGAATCTGGGGACGACAAAGCAATCTCGATAGTGGGAGGTACGTTTCCATCCGTTGATTTGGGCTGCGACTTCCTGGAGCAGGTCATGGATTGATTTTTCTGAGAACTGCCCCTTTAATCGTACCCACCTCCCCCAAATGGCAGGACGACGTGAAGTATTGGCAGACCTGGAGAACATAATAGCCCTCACAAGATAAGGACGGGTGCAGTGTTCCCACGGGGAATGTACTGAGGGCTTTTGTTGATCAAAAAGTGGAAAAAGGCACCAGGAACAGGATGTCTGCTCCAACATTTGTCCAAGAGCGCTAGTGAGCATTGGGGGCCATTTTGAGTGAGTCGGGCCAGATCTCAGCGAGTTTGTGCATCGCAATTCTAATCCCAAACTTTCTAAAAGGTAGTTGCATGGCTCCACACATCTTGGCTATGCGAGGGAGACTGAGTGGCTCCATCCTGTCACCGCCCCAAGCAGGTTTTAGAGAAGGGCAATTACAGTCGCGCACTGCTTCTATAGCGCATGGTTGCCAGGTAGCGTGTCACAGTCCTGCGGAGCCCTCGACCTCTGGCATCTGAAGACTAAACTCAGGCCTTTGTTGATATCATTAATGGCTTGTGTTCATGGAACTGAGCGGCAGTGAGGTGTGTGCAGGAATATATTCAAGTGGTTTATGGTTTAGTGAGGAATGAGGCAGGGATTTGTGGTACACCTTTTTTTTGTGTCTGGTGATGATTATCAGTCTGTGTGCTCCACCCACTGTTGATCTATTTGTGATGCTTTATGTTTTTGTATTCACTTAATACCTAACTCATCCAAGTTAATTGGAGGTCAGTGGCTGCATGGCTCCATAGCGACCGATATTCACCTATCGGCCTATTAGGTAACTTAGGTAAGAAGGTTTTTCTTCTATGTATGCCTATGCGCATTCAAACAAGCACTCCTCACAGGTTCCCAGTTCTGTAATGATTGTGAGGTACACATTTGTTAGTCATTCCACTTCGTTATGTTTTAATTCAATTGTGCACATTCATCATAAAAAAACAGATGCATTCTTCACTTAGTGACATTCATTGTTGAACTTGTGCCCATTGTGACATTTCGGGTGAAATTGTGTCATCCACTTAAGAACCTGTGAGGACTGCTTATTTGAATGCACATAGGCTTACATAGAAAACCCCCCGCCTTACCATTTGTGGTACACCCTTTGGCTTAGTCTACAGATCAACAAGCTTTTGTAAGGACTGGGCGGTCTTTGAAGGAGGGGGCGCCACTGAAACCCTACCTTACTTTTTACTGTTCATAACAGGATCTGCACCCGACCTCCACATGCTAAGAGGAGGTTGAGGCAGGACTTTGAAGCATCCAGTAACAAAAGGAGGCCTAGAAATGGACATTACACATTCAAGGGTGATGCGCAGGCAGGTGGCCAAAAAGTCTGGGCAAAGGGAGCGCAACATGGAGTAGGTATCGGAATGTGTGTACCTGGGGCGTTACCTTTAGTAACACTAATAATCACATCAGGATTATAAACAGAGCTTCGCGCCAACTTCCTAGAGTGTCTAAATGCTATAACAATAGCCCTCCATGTTGCTCAGACTCTGGCTACTCCATTTTTCTACCTCTGAAGTATGGAGGGCCGAGTCGGCGTTGCCGGGATTTGAAATTCCGAGGTGCAGATTGGCCCTATGACTGGGTTGAGTGCTTCACAGATAAGCCCTTCACCTGAATTAAGTAGCTGCACCTTTCCCTCCAAAAAGAGAGGGTGGCTGAGAAGCTGGCTCAGGCCATGCAAGTAGTTCAGATTCTGGATCCAAGGCAGCTGGGTGACTTTAGGTCGGCTGGATTTTTATAGGGTTAAAGCTGTCGCCTCTGCTGGGCATAAGGCTGCTGTCTGGGCTAGTAGCCCGGGCCCTGATAGGTGTTGGCTAGGGCTGGCCCAACAATGGCTGCAGGAACTGAACTAAGCTGTAGGAATACTGGGGGTAGTCTTCTGAGCAGGCTGATCTGGCCTATTTATATTCTGCAGCACTCTGGCCTACTCTATCAGGGGCCCCTGGACGGCCTCCTGGGCTTGCAGGCAGTAAGGAATACGAGATGACGTCCATCTTCCATTCCCACAATCCGAACAGGGCCAACTGGGCCTCGAAGGGCGAAGGCAGCCGAAAGAGTTGCAGAAAGTGCACTCGCCATTGGAGGTGTGGCAGGCGGAATCATGAGCAAAGTGCCAGTAAGCAACAGCACTTTAAATACAGGGTCCAGGTTGGACTGGAAGCATCATTGTCAGACATTAAAGAGCCTAGGAACTACAGTTTTTAGTACTCCCCCCCACAGGCACTGTCAGTTGCCAGGCAACACATATACAGAGATGCTCGCTGCGACTTGTTACGCTGTGCACTTAAATGCATGAGGTAGGAATTGAGCAGCCTCCAGTGTCAGAGGCCCACTTCTTGAGTTCTGCAAATGTCACTCTTGGCTGACCGCCCTCTCAAAGAAAGCAGAGGTAAAATGCGTGTAATGGTCCTCTTGGCATTGCCAAGTGGCATCAACAAAATGATCAAACTACCTTAGCAGACCATATCGCAGAAGCGCTGCTTGCTCCTAAGAGCGAGAACATCGTTGTAAACAATTCACTGGTGGTTTTTGTTTCATATTTTCCAAGTTTGATTTTACCAATCAGATAGTCTAACTTGAGGCGTGTTCGTTTTGTTCTATCATCGTATTAAAGAAATGTGAAAGGTGAATTATGTTTGCGTTGTTTTACCGCCGAGCAAAGCAGAAACAGCCCTGGAAGATACTTGATGGAATTTAGAAAGAGCGGAAGGATTCGCCCTTTGGCAGAAGAGATATCCATGTCCTGCCCTGGAGATTCACCACAAAACGCTGCCAGAAGATAACTAGCCATAAAATGATATTTCCAGACCCCATGCAGCAGCGTTGACAGAATGTGAGAGTTTGCAAGTTTTGCATTACTGTGGGGAAAACAGAATTTCCCAATCCTGTGGAAGGGTTCTTGCTCTAAGGAGTGAACGTTACCTCTGAGATACCGCGCCCCTTCGGCGCAGATCGTCTAATCGCTAGCAGAAACTTTAGAAAGGTAACCTGCATGTGTGTGTGGGGGCGAAGTGTGGGGGAAAACAGAATTTCCCAATCCTGTGGAAGGGTTCTTGCTCTAAGGAGTGAAGGTTACCTCTGAGATACCGCGCCCCTTCACGGCAGCTCATTTAATCACTGGCAGAAACTTTAGAAAGGTAACCTGCATGTGTGTGTGTGTGGGGGCAAGGTGTGGGGGAAAACAATTTCCCAATCCTGTGGAAGGTTTCTTGCTGTAATGAGTGAAGGTTACCTCTGAGATACCGCGCCCCTTCGGGGCAGCTCGTTTAATCACTTGCAGAAACTTTAGAAAGGTAACCTGCATGTGTGTGTGTGGGCGTGCACATGCACGCCCACACACACATTGATGAAATGGTGGATACAAATATGGTGAAGCAGGGGCTCAGGATCGGAGCATCTTCCTTATAGCAATTTTGCTGAAGCAACAAAACATGTGAACACTCCCATTATTCCTCAAAATTCCCAGAGTGCTACCTAAATGGCACACAATGTACGGTTGAGTCCATCTGACAATCATCTCCATTAGTCCGTAAGACAGATGAATTTCGAATTCCGATATCCAATGCTCTTCGGAGAGGGTGTGCAACCTTTGTATCTCAAAACTACAACCCCCATTAGCCCAAACCAGCAAAGGCAACGATGAGCGACCAGGGGAGTCACAGTTCACAACATATGGAGAGTTATATATTGCGTGTGCACATAGGTGATTGTGCGAATAGTACACTGTGCCATCCCATAATTGCCCCATGTAAACATAACCAAATGTATGCACGTTAAATTGAACGAATGGACCGTCTGTGGCTGTTCGTGTGGGCGTAGATATTTGCAAAGTTACAATAAACACATGTCGACCATTACCAAATGATTATCATAAGGAAATCAGCAATACTGTGTGCCTTTCTATCTGCTCAGATCATTCATCTCAGCTCACTTGAATGATTAGCTTCAAGGGTTGTGCTTCACGTATCAATGCAGGCATGAACTGTGTAATGCCACTGTCAACTTTCCCGTTACAAGGATTTGGATGTCAATTTCATGTCAAGCTGGAACCAGATCCATTGTATTGTTTGTTTATGTTTCATTTTTGTTTTGACTAACTGCAAACCTAGCACAGGGGAAGCAATGGCGCGCAGTGGTGGGTGCAGGGATGCATTATATGGTTGGGTGGAGGAAGATAGTCCTCACAACTAAGCACTTATTACCGGCATGCCATTTAGGGTATTGCGGTATAATTAACATTTACAATTAGTGGGGAACGAGAGAGAGAGAGAGAGAGAGAGAGAGAGAGAGAGAGAGAGAGAGAGAGAGAGAGAGAGAGAGAGAGAGAGAGAGAGAGAGAGAGAGAGAGAGAGAGAGAGAGAGAGAGAGAGAGAGAGAGAGAGAGAGAGAGAGAGAGAGAGAGAGAGAGAGAGAGAGAGAGAGAGAGAGAGAGAGAGAGAGAGAGAGAGAGAGAGAGAGAGAGAGAGAGAGAGAGAGAGAGAGAGAGAGAGAGAGAGAGAGAGAGAGAGAGAGAGAGATATATATATATAATCAGGCATAGTCTGGTCAAATTTCTGTTCTGTACCAAATTGTATTGATTTTACAAGAACAACAAAATACAGTCTTATTTGGCTAAGCTTTAACAGATGTAACACAACAGATACAACGATGCAGTGGATGCCAACAGCAGTAGGCCCTGGTCAGCACAGCAATCTAACTACAGTGCTATCATTAGCACTAAAAAAAGTGGGGGCAAGGGTAAAGAGGGAAAGTGGGCGAAGACTGGGGAAAAAAGAAGGGCTAAGAGGAGAATAAATGAAAAGAGGTGTTGCTTGTCCGCGATAAGACCCTAAATCACTGGCTCTTTGTCAGTGAAAAGAAACTAGAGCGAGAAGTCCTTATTCAATATGCTAGTCAAATAAGTCTTGTGTTATTATTTCGATTTATTAGCCGAATCCCAAGGATCCACAGCCGACACGTGTTTCGACCAGTCGGTCGTCCTCAAGGCGAATTCTCCAATAATCAGGCTCCTGGTACGGTAAGAACTGCACACTTCACCAGTATAATCTTGAAGTGCACCAAATTCAAATATTTCACCAAATATGACAGAGCATCAATAGACTCTTGAAACTTGTGTAACTTCCCTCTACAGATCCTTAAACTTGCATACTTGTAATAACCACAAAATGGATCACTAATTATAGGTGTATTCCCTTCACTTTCTTTCATTTCTTCGAATTGCCTCCTTTTTAAGCATTCCCAGTGGGATTTACAAGGATCATAATATTCCATGAATTCTGGCGCTCACCAGAGTAGTGAATCTACTGTAAAGCAAAACGACGCGGGATCGAGCCCGCTCTATATGGCCCACATTAGGTATTTGTACCGGATACTTTACAGTAGATTCACTACTCTGATGAGCGCCAGAATTCAAGGAATATTAGGATCCTTGTAAATCCCACTGGGGATGCTTAAAAGGGAGGCAACGAAGAATTGAGAGAAAGTGAAGGGAATAGACATATATTTAGTGATTCATTTTGGGGTTATTAAAAGTATGCAAGTGCCTGAAATAAACCTTTTATGAGTCTAGCAATTATTGTATAGAATTCCAGAAAGACAAATTATTTGTTATTCCTATTCTTTCTTATTTAGGGTCACTGTTCAGTGTTACCCTTGTGGGAGGCCTGGACAAAAAAGCCAGCCACCCCACATGGCGCTGGCCACAGCCCAGGAGCTTCAACAAAAAAAGGTGAACAAATATATATTTGTTTCTTTTTTTAGGGGTAGCAAGGGAGGCCACAGGGGTAGCAAGGGAGACCTCAGAGGTCACAGTTGCGACCCCTGGCAACCCCAAAAGTCATCCCTGGGCCAAACCTCTGTGTAAACCCTATTACATAGACTGAGGCAGTTCTGTGGTGATCTTCTTTCCCACCAACCATACTCGCTGGCAGAGCAGTTCCACGTTGAACTTAATGTGCATTATATCATCAGTAGGTCCAGTCTTGTGGATTCCTTGAAGAGTCATAGCCAATCTCGTATTCCTATTACCATATTATGTGAGACATTGTTTATTTAATGGTTTAAGTGCAGGGTGTGTGCATGTGTTGGTCCTTTTGAAAGCAGAACTTTATTTTTCCACAATGGGTCAAGTAGTCCAGCCCATTTCATCATTAGAGCATGGAGTGAAGGCTTTAACCACCAATAAAAGCCTCCCTTCCATGCTTCTCCTTTGTTCTTCTAACTTTTCCCAGTTATATAGCGAATCAGTAAGCTTGCAACAGAGGATGTAACTGCCTGTAAAGACTGCATTCCAAGCATCGCTTTCTGATGTGCACTCACTGAGCCGCAGATAAAGAGAGTGGTCTACCTCTGTCCCCCCAGCCTTAAGTGATGCTGTGATTGCTTGCCTCATTACAAGCTCTAATAGTATTAGAGCCCTTACCAGCAAGTTCTACGGTGTGCTATGTGACCTTCTTCTTGGGTCACTTACTTGGTTAGTGGTTACCTACCATACAATAGAACCCTCGGGAGGAGGCACTGTCGCTTCAGCAAAGCATTGTTGGATGGCGCATGGCTGCTAAAATGTCACATTTCTATATTTTCCCTTTTATCCAATACATATATAGGCAATATATTCTGCCTGCTGTCCATAACCAATCATCTGTTGGGCCTTGGAAGCAGTTAATGCCTGTGCGCTCAGTGTGAATATGAAAGCTTCATTAACATCTCCCGGCACACACCTGGTGCAGCGTGTGGAAAAATGCACCGGGTTAATTGCCTATCCCTGGAGAAGATTGTGAAATTAATTTACGATTTGGGTCAGGCATAGTAGCTTTAATAGTTCAATCATGGACACTCAGTGATTTAATGGGATTTTTGGAGAGAAAATAATGAGTGGCAAAGACCAATAGGTTTATTGAAACCAATGATATCTGTATTGGAGGAGGCTTTACGCGGCATCACAGTCGCATTATGCATTTCTCATGACATGCTCTGTGTGTTTTGCTCCTGATGGTATGCTCTTAAAATAGCTCTGGAGAAGTCATGCTAAGATTCTTAGGCACTGAAGGAAGAGTGAGCCTATGGCCAGCCAAAGCATATGGACCCTTAGGCTTACATGGAATCTCAGACCGCCGAACATCTCCGGGAGAAAAGCACTGTCCGCTGTCATATAGCAAGCTCACACTTCGCAAGTTCGAATCCTGCGGCAGGGCCGACTCAGCCCTTCTTCCTTCAAAGTTGAATACTGACTGCCACTAAAGTGAGTTATAAGAACAGAGCACGCTATATAGACATCTGATATTGGTACTACGAAGATGTTGCGGCATGCATTAGATACGATACATTTAATTTCCTTTCTTTGGTGTGGTTATTTTGGGAGTGTCCTTAGTAAGGCTGTTTAGACACAATGGTGCACTGCATTACACATTGAGAGAGCAGGTGTAAAGGCAGAAGGTATATGACAAGTTAATGTACAGTTAATAACACGATAGCTAAGGCGACCACTGCATCTACTCGCTGCATTTAGGATTCTTTTGAGGTTTATAGGTTGGCATTTTACTGGGTCTCTGGGTACAAAGCCGAATTTGGAGAAAGAAAGGGGCAGTTAGAACTTGAACAGTTTGGTGGAAGGTCCGATTGTCTTGGATCAAGTGGATTTGGTGGTGGAGACAGTTCCAGAGTTGAGTGGTGGCGATGGAGAAAGCAAGTGATTTTGAACATATCCTGTTTTGGGGCACGGAAAGAAGGAGGTTGGAGGTGGAATGACGGCTACTTGATACTGATGATACTTGTTAAGAAGGCTTAGTGTGTCAGCCACAATCATTTGCTGACAGAGAGCCAATGAAGCGAGGGAAAAGGCCTGGCTGATTTGATCTGATCTGATTTCTGAAGTCCCGGCAGCAGGTGGCCGGCCGCATTCTGGACAGGTTTCAGGCGATGAGCAAGGAAGGCTGGGAGGCCAAGTTAGGTACTGATTGATACCTTAATCGAGTTTGGAGTAGATGACGGCATTAATGAGAAAGAAAGTATATACTAATATTTCAGTGACAGACCGAGAGACCGACCTTACAAACCAACACAATGAGAACGCGCACTTGCAATGGATACACCACTGTATAACCTTAATATTCACTCCTGAAGAATTGCATAGTCCGGAGGGGAGGTGCATAGGCTAATGTTTTTTCTGAGAACTGAACAAAGGTTTGGAGAAATAAATTCGACATATTGCTATGTGCAAAGCCTAGAACAGACTCAATGGTTTTGTGACAAGCTCTACTCGTCTATGTTTCCCATAGTATGTGAAGGGCTTGTTGGAACGGAAAGCAAGAGCCTCTCTTGTACAGTGATTCTGGGCATCCATCAAATGATGTTGCAAATCCCTGGAAGGACCCACTTGATCCCAAGGATACCACAATAATTTGGCAAGAGCCAGACCAAAACCTGGAACCACTGTCCCCCGTAAGACACAGGAGTCTCTGGATTCCTGCCTGGGGGCTTCCACCTGCACACAGCCGTTAGACACGGGGGAGGCCACCATCATGGGGGTGCCCCAGAGCCATAGGGCTACGCCTCTCACCCAGACTAAGGAGCCACATCCTGTGGGATCATGATATCTTGTGATTCTACAGGATCAACAATCATGCCCCTTACTGTGGGAAATGTGCTGCCTTGAGAGCGGGACACAGGACAAGGGAGAAACAGCCCCCAGTCGTAACCCTTAATTGTAAGCCACGGGGTCTGTCTCCTCCGTGCAGCTTCTGTTTCTTTCCACCTAGGTGTGTGCTTTAGAAATCCCACACAGTAGGAATACCATATGTAGCCCAGGGTAGATTTCTGCCCATGGATGACATTAGGGTTGCAATCTTAGGTTCCACCTTAGATTGCCCTCCATAATACCTAAAGAGCCAGTTCCATGCCTGATATACCATAGTGTTGTGCAGGATCCAAGGAAGTTATGAACGCTAGCCAAAGAATATTAGTGGTACAGCGTCCAAAGAAATATGTTTCCTGTGAAATGTGAACCCTGCCAGTAGATACCTGAATACACTTAGAACTGCTCTTAGTGGCTACATATGAACTGCATTGCTAGTACTTTATTGAATATTTTGATCCTGCATACATAATCGATGCTATATTACTTAATGTTGTGAATAAGCCTGAACAAACTTGGTAAAATAACGACATGGCAGGGCACTCAAATCTTTTAAGGAAGAATTATCCTTGCTGAGGAATGGGAGAGGTTATTGGTGTCGGCGAATCCCGATCAAACTCGTGGAAGACTTCTGCAAGGATTCATCATCCATTAAGAAGCCTATTTGTCCAGCTACATAGGCAGATTTGTTGCATTTGCTCAGCCAATCAGAGCCTTAAAATATCCTAAAGGAAGTACAATCATCTATGAAGGTTTGGATTACTTCCTGTTCCTCTCTGGGCTTGCTAGGCAGTGACCGAAGGCTTACACAGGGATACATCACACTTGGAGGATTTTTACAGATTTCTAGGAGCACTGGAGCAGGGTTTCCAAGAGTTTTGTGGAATTCTCGCTGTTTGGTGTTGATTGTTTGTATAGTTTATTGGGCTGTAGTGTGTTTTTGTAATGCAACATTGTGCTTGTTAGTTGCAGTGTTAGCTCAGTACGTTGTTAGTACACTGTTAGTTTCCCCCCATAGAAAAAATGGTTGCTGTTTCCTCTGGTGCCGTTTCCCTTCAGTGCCGCCTTTTAACATTTTAAAAAGGCAAAATGTTTCCTTTCTCTATTCTTATTCCCAAAACAAACCATGAAAAACCCCAAACCATCGTTGACCCTTTCCCAATTTCCCTCTGTGTGTATTTTATTGTTGTATCATCCCCCACTTTCTGTTCTGCTTGTTTATCATGTATTGTTGTTTGTACTAGTAGGATTTGTGAACTAATTCTAATCATTTTGGGGTTGTGCTTGTTGGTTCTTGGGGGTGGTTTGATTTCAGGCTTTTGGTTTCTCGAGGTGTGCTTTATTTCACATGGTTCTCAATGTTGATATGTGTGGTTCTCAATTGCGTACCTTAAATGCTGGTTGGGGAAGAAAGGTGACGGAGAGGAGGAGGAGCAGGTTCTGTGATTCTGCTCACAGTTAGAGGAGCATCCCCCCAAGATTGATGGCCAGTTTGCTTGTACTTGCCCTTTCCACACAGCCTCCCCGATCCTCTGATTCTATAGGTGAAACTGAGGCATTGGCGGTTGCCTCCGGAGAAGGAGTGGGACAGAAGGCAAGGCCAACGGAGGAGGCATCCCCCAGAGGCAGTGTAGGCAGGGCGTCTAGTGATGTCCCCAGCAGGGCAGGCATGGTGGAAGAGCAGGAGGACATGTTCCTCATGTGCAGGGAGGGGGCGAACGCAGCAAGTACCAAAGAGGAAGGGTATTGGACAGTGCATTGGGAAGGAAGTGGCCTCCACCCAGCAGGACTACAATCCTGCTAAGGATGAGGGGGGTCTGGATGAAGAGGCTCGGGGGAGGGTCAGCCTGTGGTGTTGGCCCTCTCTGGGGGAAGGAGCAGCACCCAGAAGAGGGAGGTAATAATGAGGTGGTGGAGCCAAGCTCAAGAGGAGCCCCACAAAGTGGAGACCTTTACCCCTCATGGTTCTGGATGTGGATTGCATTTGACCTGCCACCACGGAGGACTGTCATGAGGGGAAGACTGGGATCATCGGCACAGTGGAGGGCTGTGGGAAAAGGCTGAAGTGGGTCAGAAGAGAAACTGCAAGTGCCATGCCCTAGCGAAGACAGACATGACAAAACACGTTTGCCAGTGGCTCCAGAAAATGTACCATGTGCATGAGTTTTCAACAGCCGCCCTGGATCCCATTTGCAACCTGACTGCAATGATCAGCTCCTCCGATGATTGTGAGGAAGGAAAGTGTCCTAGCACTTCCCGGTGCCAGGGTCCAGAATGGCAGCAAATTTGGCAAGCTGTGTCAAAACCCCCACACCTGTTCCAGCCAGCCAAATGGTTGTCAGTGGTACTGTAAAGTGTGGCTAGTGGCAGGGCCCTGGTACCAGTGCTAGCCCAACTAATTGTTGGGGTAGTACACCAGCAGCATCACCCATCTATGGGCTGGACCACATTGACTATATCATGAGGTATACAGGGCCCTATTGCCTTTATTGTGAACATTCCTTTGACCTGGGAGAGCTGGGCCACGCGGTGGTGGCAGGCAACCTGTGGAGGCCCTTCTCCCTCCCTTAGGGTGCTAAGCATGAGGAAGGAAAGAGGCAGTCATGATGGATGCACAGGCCTCAAAGGGAAATTCCCCACACATGAGAGTGGTAGTCGTCTGTTGGAGAGCTGGAAAACTTTAGGAAATGCTCTGTGGGCAAGCTTATAAAAGTAAGTGGGCGACTCTATCCTTTGACAGAACCTGAAAACCATAAGGGGCGGCTGTACACAGTGGAAGATCCCAAGAACGTAAGCAAGTGACTTCATCCTCTGAGAGAAAATGAGAACTTTAATGGTTGGCTGCACCTTATGGAAGAACCCAGAATCATTAGTCAATGGCTGTGCTTCATGAGATAATGTACATTGAGGGAGAACCAGAACCAGATAACTTTAGTTGGTGGGTACACCCTAAGGGAGAACCCGAGAACTTTGGTGGGTGGCTGCACCCTTTGGGAGATCCTGAGAACTTCTGTGGGTGTCTGCAACCTGTGGGAGAACCTGTGAACTTTAGTGGATGGCTAAACCCTGTGGAAGATCTTAGGAATTGTATTGGGTGGATTCACTCTGTGGGAGAACCAAAGGACTTTAGTTGAAGGTTGCCCCCTTGTGAGATCCCGATAATTTTAAAGCATGGCTGAGCCCTGCAAGAGAACCCAAGAACATTAATGGATGGCTGCTCCATGAGGGAGAATACAGGAACTTTAGTGGTTGGCTAAACCCTGTCAGAAATCCCAAGAACCATTGTGCACAGCTAAGGTCTGTGAGAGAATCGTATACATTTTGGTAAGTGGTATGCCCATAAAACAATACAAGGATTCAAAAACAATACTCACGCAGTATGCAATGGAAGGCCTAAGTCAGAAAATGGTTAAGGATTCCAAATCACTACTACAGCAATGTGTTTTCCAACTACATGCACAACAAAACAACCCTGCTCCACTTTTCAGTATCTGACATCCTTATCATCCGAGCAGGAGTGTTGTTTATGGGTAGATGTCATTCAATAACCTTCCACAATGAATCAGCAGATCATGTATTTAAATATTACATTTTCAACATGTTGTACTGAGAGGTTTCCCCTGATAATAGACACAATAGCTCTGAATACACTCTGACTGCACTTTGGCAGTGGGGCATCTTAGCGATTCAACAGCAACTCGCACAAATCTGCTGGACAGATGGAATGCTCACTGCACTAGTAGTGTAATGGGCCATCATTCCTCCGCTTCAAGCTTCTATGCGGCTGATGGACCGCGGCCTGCTCCTGTTGATGCCCATCTGTATTCAAGAAGCCGGGGTCACTGAAATGGTTGCCCCACAGGTTCTCCTCCCAGCACTGGTCACAAGGCTTTCACCAGATGCCAGGCATTGATTCGGCCAATCTTGAGCTTGACAGGACTGGTGTACATGGCTAAATCTGGACTGGTGATTGCGCTCTCTCCCCAATGCACTGTAGCAAGGCACCCTTGCACACTTGCAAAGTGTCTCCTCCATGTGATGCTTTTGGGAGTCCTCCTCCCCAACATATGCAGTTGAAAAACAGTCACTGTTAATTAAAAAGGTGCACCAATAAGGATAACCAGCAGGTACTTAATGTTATCTTTAACTCACGTAGATTGCCATGCAAGGTTGAAAGCAGTTGCATCACCAGCTGTGCTACAACACCTGCCAAGCCTTCGGCCCTTGCCATTGTGTTCAGATTGAGCTCATGCAGGTACAATAGAGGGAAAATGTCATTCAGGGATGCATTGTGACATTGTGACAGCTAACCCGCTTGGTTGCCTTCTCAAAATGTTGTAGCACAGAGCAGACACTAGGCAGTGTCACAAATGCCCCATCTATATCTCCATTCTGAGTGTTGCAGTAATCTGTGGCGGCGTCACATTGCTCACACAGCTTGTGAGATGATATTGTGGGCCAGAATGACCATTTCTTCTACAGGATCACAATTGCTGATAAAGCGTGTGACCATGAGTTGAAGGAGATGGAAAGGGTAGGGACTGTGCAATGACTTGTCAATTCGTAAGACTGCCAAGATATTTGATCCATTGTCTGCTGCAGCAAAGCCCAATTGCAAACTACAAGGCCTTAGCAATTGGGCCTCCCCCTTATCCATCTTTTCCTAAATCTCAATTCCCCTGTGGCTTATACCCTGAAACTGTACATATACAGCACATTGCCTGCTCCCGAAATGTATATACCTGATCCCACCACACACCACTGGAAATACCCGGGGTCTGTCTTGGTTGTTAGAGGGAGGAATGGCCCAATCATGAAGTCAATGGTCTGACCACTGATCCACATGTCCATGGTGAAGTTGACATTTTGTCCCACCGACTACTATATTACCCGCGCCACTGTAGCCATAACCTTGTATAAATTCAGAACTGCTTTACCATTTATTTATGGGAGAACAAATGTCAGTGGGGAACTTCCCAGTCATGATCCGCTTTTTCCATACGCTGCCAGAATATAGGGTTTTTCAACTAAGGGTAGTGCTAGAGATCTATATTCAACATTAAAGCCAATTTAGCATTGAGCAGGAGCTTTCTTTTGTGTGACTTGTGATATATTTGGCCAGGCCCAAATGCTTCCACACCGCTGGTCTTACGCAGTGGTGGATTTCTGCTGCGTGTTTCTGGGGTACAGAGAATAGAGCTTGGTATCCCACTCCCAAGTACTAACACAGTTCACTTATTTTCAGGGGTAATTGAGCAGACTGCTAAAGTTATGCTGCTTGCCTGATTTTATGGCAATCAATGCTCCTCAGATCCTGAACTTTCTCAGCAAACCGGTTTCCAGCAGAGTGTGCAAGTGGACAGATCTGATTGCTGTTTATTGTGTGTGAAGGGAAGATCTGCACTCCTCCCCCTTCTGTCCCTAAAACAGTGGATGGAACTAAAAGTGCCACCTCCTTCCTAGCCCTCGGAGGATGTTCATCATTGTGGTGCAATATCAGCGCATGCATTTGTACTTGTGCATATACTAGTCCAGAGCAACTTTAGCCGGGGGTGTGGAACATGAGTTGGATAATATCTTCCATTGCCCATGTAAAATTCTGGCATCCCCATTGCACACAGCGAGTGCTGCTGCAGAAGTGAAAAGACCATGAGCAGCACGTCCCCTCTGGCTCAGGCGGATCTGGGTGCTGACATGCTGTCCCAAATGTGCAGCTCACACACTGAAATGTTTGTCGACTGCCTCTCCGAATCACTGATGTTCACCCCCAATAAAATTGGGTTAGTATGGCTCTCACACAATCTCCTTTTAGGAATACCCAGCTTCTCTTCTTCTGTGTGTAACATGAGGACATGTGTCTCGTCCACTCACTTCCAGATACACACACAGACTTCTGTGTCACTAACCTCCACAAATCTCATGTTCTCCTTCCCAACAAAATCAGGTCAGGGTGACACTCCTACATGCTGCCTTTAGGGATTCCCAGCTCTTCCTGCTCCCTTTCCCAGATGTCACCCAGTAGCATGTGTCTCATACGCTCACATCCAGAGAACGACAGTCACTGGTGTATCACCCACCACCCAGAATGTTCCCCACTTCCTCCCACACAAATCATGCAAGCACGACTTTCCACAAGCTGCCATTCAGGGATTCCTGGTAGATCCTCCTCCTCCCGGGCATCACTCAATGGCACATATCTCATCTACTCACTTCCAAAGACAGACACTGACTTGTGTGTCACCCACCTCAACAGATTGTTTGTGCTCCCTCCCACCAACATTAGGAAAGAGTGACTCTTCCACAAAGTGCACACAGGGATTCCTGGCTCTTCCTGCTCCTCCTCCCACCACTCAATCAACAAGATATGTGTCTCATCTACTCACTTCAAGAGACAGACATTGATTGGTGTGTCACCTGCCTCCCTGAATTTCTGCTGCAGCGTCCAACCAAATTAGGTGAGCATCACTCACGTGAAAAGCAGCTCCAGCCACATGTCCCCCTTTAAGCCATGTGGTCAAACTTTGGTCAAACCTTTCAGACTGTTTGCCCAAATTCTGACATGGTTGAATTACTTTAAATTCAAATGTTTCAAGGGTCTAATAGGAAAGCTCCATGAGGCCTAAAAAAGAACTGTGGTATTCTGGATGTATTTGCCATTATTCCCATTCGTTAATAATGAATAACATCAAACATTCAATGAAAACATTTGAACAAAAAAAGCATATCATTCATTCAAAAATGGCAATGAGACACGGCATGTGATACACATGTTGTCTCTTGAAACCATCAAACCATACCAATCCAACGAAACTTGATGCAAAACATAAATAGGGCTACCTGAACCTTTCTTATCAAGTCATGCACATCCAATCCTTGGACGCCGCTCACTGTATCACACTCAAATCAGGTTCTGCAGTCACAATCATATAGATAACAGGTAGGAACTCATAACAACCACATACAAGATCACAAGAGGTGTGTCCATAGCCAGTCCATAATATGATTATGCTTTGCCCACACCCAGCCCACACTCATCCAGTCAACCATAACTCACAACGTCCGTTGATAAGTCTATGGACCACCGCTCCCTACAGATCAACCATGCGTTGCGCACATGCAATTCTCTGACACACACAGCCCCCGAGGACATAATTCCCTATCACTGTTAACACATTAGGCACTCTCTGTAGAGCAGCACAAATATACCAGACAACACTATGGGAAGGAATCTGAGAATCTGTGGAAATAGCAGAGGTTGTGTGTTACCAATGCCATGTAACACAACACCTGCAGATAAAGTGTAGATTAGATTATGTTACTTCAGTTTATTCCACACACTTCTGACATCTGCATGGTCTTCGGGTGTTTGGCAGATGTGAAAGTGAGGGGTGTGGGTGAGGTTAGTGGGGTTAGAGGGAAAATGCAAGATAGCTTTGCTTCTGTGCTTATGCGGGCAGTTCAAAAGTACCAACATACCATGTTCAGGTCTGTTGCTAGGTCTTCTGTGTCGAGGGCCTGGGGGCATTTGTGTCAAGATAGGAGCCTGAGTAACCATGGGGCTAGGGTACATTGGCCTGGACTGTGGCATGTAAGTTGGTTGCAGAGGTGTAGAGTTCTGTTGTTTGTGTCTGTGGTACATGGTTGCATGTATGGTCTGGATAGAGGGTGTCTAACCGTGAAGGAGAGTGTTTGTTTTGGGGCAAATAATTCATACTACGGGCAAAGAGTTTAGGATACTAAGGACGCATCTACAGTGGGGAAACAAATAAACTAGATCAAATAATGTAACTAGAGCTCATTTTCCTCTAGTGCATCCCTTCAGATTCCTCTTACCCTAGGACACCTTCATGTGGAAGCAGTGCACTCTGGTACACTGTCGTAAAACGGTGTTTATCAAGAAACACTGCAAGAACCTGAGTGCCGGATCAACACGGCCAACACTTTCGTGACACCACTGCCAAAGAGCAGGGCCATAACGCAGCTGAGACATTAGCTTCGTGCCATTCTCCAAGGATTCACGCTGGGTAAGTGTCTCAAACATCATTAAAGATGGCTGCCGCCATTACCAGTAATGCTTTGCAATCCTTCCAATTATGTTTAATTGTGCTACGCATATGTTTATGAAGGCAGCGAGCGCCACACAGCACTGGTTTCTTGTTATGCCCATACTAAAGTACTAATAATTCAGAGTTTGGAAAGGTTTTTCAAGCACGTACAGCATTAGTGATTTTTTTTTCTCCAATGACTTTATTGTATTAAATGTTTACATGTGCCTTGGCAAAGCTCTGCTTCGCTTACAGCTAGAGTTTGCTGTTTGCTCACCGCTTCTGTGCAGCTACTGTCTGCACATTGAGTAATGTAAAGCAAACAGACATGATGTGCACACTGGCCCTATTGTGTGTGTACAGCTGATCTGTTTTCCTGAATTCCCAAATCCAAAAACAGAGCATTATAAGCAAGCAGGAAGAAGACTGCCATTACCCCCCAACTGACAGGAATAAATGGTTCCCCATGCCTGGGAAGAAACCTCTAATCAATGTGCAAAACAGATTGGGGGGCGCGGGGATCCAGACAATGTTTGCATGGAGCTGGCTCAGCAACAGTTGCTACTGATGCAGACTATCTTGGTATAACCACATGTGGTTAGTCCCGGATTTAAAACTTGATGACATCATCGCGTCGGTGCCGCCAGCAAGTGCTTCCTCGAGAGTTGAAATCAGGAGGCCTGCCCCTGCCTTAAAGGCCGGGGCACACACCCGGGCAGCACGGTAAGCCACTCAAGAGCCACAGAGCGCGGAGAGCAAAGCAGCCAAAAGGTTCCTCAACCAGAAGAGACAGGAGCACCCGCCATGTTGTCACGCCCTGTATTCACTGCACTGGCCCTTTGGGGGAGCATCCATAGCCTGCGCAAAGGACTTCTGGGAAAAAAAATGGCGCCATATTACACTCCAGACATTAGACACCAGCCAACCACACCCCGAACGTGGCCTAACAGGGATATGACTGTGTTACCAATAATTAAAAGTAAAAAAAAACGAAAGAATGGCAAATGGCAGCAGGAACCTCAAGGTGCAGGTGAAACAATGCTTTTGAGTAGAACAAACCCATCAGCTTTTAAGGCAGTTTTTTCCAACTCCCAAGCCTCAAGGGCTGCCATCCTGATGGGTTTTCAGGACATCCCTCATTAATATTCATGAGTTAAATTTGCATGCAATGATTCTAATTGTATGTACATTTTTTCTTATGAATATCAATAAGGGGTATCCTGCAAACCTGTCAGGATTCCGGCCCTTGAGGCTTGGAGTTGGACATCCTCTTTTAAGGGAATAGCTGGCAACCTCCTAGTTAGTCCGGCAGCCGCCACCATGAACACTACAGCCTGACTCGTGGGAGGGCTTCAGGCTTTTGGATTTGTATGGGCACTGAGGCATAACATAGCCGTAAGTACCAAAGCCTGCAATTATTTTCCTGCCCATCATTTCACCCAACTTACCTTACTCTGTCAGAAAGCACTCAGGAGAGGTCGAAAACTACATTGTATATCCACATAAAATAAAATGCGGCTCTGTGCAAGGCTGTCTGGACTACCAAAAAGCCTGTTCCTGTTGGTCGTCTTTGGCTATTTTCTCATTGTGGGTCCTGTGCAGGTAGTGCACACTGAGTTCCAACTCTGGCAAAAGTCTTCTGTCTGGGACAAGCTTCGACTGGTGGAATGTACTGGTGAGACTTGACATGGCGGTGGGGTTTTGGAAGTTGGAAGTAGGAGAGTTGCAAGCTATGGGCAGACAAACCACATGGGGGCAACCATTGGGATGCCATGATCTAAGCTCAAAGGTGAATCAGGAAATCATAGTGAGTGTAGGGAACAGGGCCTTGAGTCCAGGAACTCTAGCCAGAAAATCTCCTACCTTGTTGGCGCTGACACACCTGATGCTTAAAAAATCTGCAAAAGAAGGAGAGTAAGAGTCACATCTCTGTGGTAGGAGGCCATGCCCAGACTCTTTTGAATGGGCTGGCCCAAGTGGGGGACTGACTTATGCAGGGGTGGCATGAAGTAGGAGTGCGCGTCGCACAAACACAAACGCACACACACACACACACACAATGATCATAGTTTAGGACAATGGGGTGGCTTCTGGGGTAGCCAATCGGATTCCAGTGATAGCATCGGCCACCCTAGGACACGCCCCTGGAAGTACATGTGGAAATAGTCTAAAATCAGCAGAATTGCAGGCATAGTGCTCCTGCCAAAGACATAAAAAGAATCAAGCTCATATTGCCTTGACTGCAACTCAGAATAATCCACTCTGCTGAGGAAAAGAAGAGAGACAATGGTCATCTAACTTGCTCCGTGCACTATTGCTCTTAATTTAGCAACAGATAATGTTCAGATGTGTGGACCTCTGAGAAGGGGTGGGAAGTGGCCAAGCCAGAGACAAATCACCGCTACCGCCTGCTTGCTGTAACTCAAGACAAGATAATGAGGTGGTATTGATTGCACGTGCAAAGGTTACTGTCTGAATAATCGCCTGCTTTGGCCTGAAGTGGCACCCGGGGAGCTGGGCAATGCCGCTTTGTCAGAAACGATAAGCTGCCCGGCCGGAGAAGAATGCACATCTCGAAGGATTAAGAAGCCCCTTGAAAAGGATCTGTTGCTCATTTTTAATACTATTGTCCACTTTAGGTATTTTTCCCTCTTCAGCAGCTGAACACAAAACTTAATCAATGCGCAATGATCTGGCAAGGCACAACATCCACTGCTGCACTGGAAGTGTATGCGCTGTTTATAGAAACAGTGGCCTATATGTCCAAAAGTGTGTACATATGCAAAACAGCATTGTGCATTTATGAACTTAACTGCCCGAGGGCGGCTTTACTCCAAAGGGTGTAAACACATCAAGGCCCTTAGAAAAAACCGAAACAAGTACATTCAACTTTAGGAGAGCAACCTAACAGGGAAAAGGGGAACGAGACACACTGTGCACAAAGGTAGCCAAAACATTAAGAATGCACATTTAGAAATCTGGATCTATGCACACATAGGCCGCATCCATCCAGTGAAGCATATCATCTATAATATCTTCTTATTCATATAGCGCTTTTATCTTAAGCACTTTATATAGAACATATTTACATACATTATTATTAACCAATGGAAACTGGCACTCACTTAATCGACCTCAGAAGGATGAAAGGCAGAGTCGGCATTGCCAGGATTTGAACCTGCGACCAACAGATCAAACACAGATCTCAGCAATGGGTGCTCAACTCCCTGAGCTATTTTACTGGCTAAGTCAGATATGCACGAATCAGGGTCGGGATATGGGTTGGGTAGAGGGGTTTCACCACCTTGGTCTTTTACCTCGCTTGTGGGTAAGGGTAACAGGCCCCAGGGTCCATAGTTACAGGCCTGAGCGAAGCGAGGGCCTTAATGCAGGCCACAGGGCATTTCCTGAAGTGCTAATGTCTGCCCAACGTGGCGCTTATTGCTATTAGTACCCCGCCCCAAAAGACCAGGGTACTAATAGTGTATTTATTAAGTTTTGAGACGCCTAGGGCATCTAGCAACTGAAAAAAAGAAAAAGAAATGGGCATCACAGTACAGGGAGAAGCGACTATACGTAGTCCCTTCTCCCTTTCCAAGGCGTTCATTGAAAAACTAAGAAAAAAGTCAACTAAAAAGATGGCCGCCATAGAACGGGCAGCAGGGACTACACGTAGTCTGATCTCCCTTTCCAAGGGTCGGCCAGGACACGGCTGCAACTGGCCGGACAAAGGTTATGTAGGGCTGGTAACAACCCGGCAAGGGCCAATGAGCTCGCTTTTAACAAGCTCATTTTCCCTTGTCGAGAAATACTTACTAATATGCAGGGACAGGACTGATTGTAGTAGGACTCCAGGTAACCACCTTTTAGTGGTGGGGGCGCAGTGCTGGCACAGAAGACTTACAGAACCCATTTGCCATCACCAGATGAGAAAAAGGGCAGGACAATCATAATCTAGTATTGAGCACCCGAGTGGTTGGCACACATGGCATCCAAAGATCAGTAAAACACATGCTTGCAGCAGAAGCCCCTTCCCCATCCTGGTTTAGGCATCTCAAGGTGCAAAGGCCAGGCTTGTCCCCAATGCTGGAGGTGAGGAACTCACACAGTGGAAGGCCTCTCCCTCAATGTAATAATAGAGCCATGACAGTGCTGGATGAAGGGCCAGTTCGAGAGTGCGTTTCATTTCAGCAGTTAAAGAAGTCCCTTCCGGACCACCCTTTGGTAGAAAACCATGCCTCTGGTCAGGGCCGGCCTTAGCAGTGATAGCGCCCTGAACAGTGACACAAAAATGTGTCTCAACCCACTCCCCCCTCCCCTACGTGCCCCTGGTCAATGCCAGGGGGACACCACATTTTTTAAAACAAGAACAACTCCCTACTCCCGAGCTGGAGCAGGGAGTTAATCGCTGGAATAGGGCGCCGATGGTGATGCATCAGTGCCCGATTCTAATGAAAACTTCCCTGCTCCCGCGCCCAAAGCGGGGAGGTAATCGCATCAGCACCCTATTGTTATTAAATACGCACATTTAATTTCAATAGGGTAACGGCAACGGCTTCCGCGCCTTCTCTCACCATGGCAGCTCGTGGGAGACCTTGAAAGACTCCCCCGTGCTGTAGTGGCGTGGGGTGAGGCTAAAGGCCCCCCGGGCTGCTGCCCAGGCGGCACTGCCCTAAGGCCGGCACTGCCTCTCGTTGAAGTATTCGACTTCCTCAGGGCCTGATAATGGAAACTAGTCGGACCTTGGGAAATGTCAAGCTTTCAAAATGATGATTTACGCTTCCCAGATTGTGTGGACAACTACTGGCAATAATTCCGTCTTCCTCTAATCATGTTATCCGCTTAGAACAGCACTAAGGAAAAGATGGGTCCTGGTGTTGGAGCTGCGAGTAGGAATGTCGAGTTGTGGGGCTGGTAAGAATGATGGAATACGTGTGATGACAGAGGCGCTCTTCTTCAAACAATCTAGATGTTGAGGGAAATAGAAATGGTACTTAAACTGTTGAACGTCTGTCACTTGTGCAACTTTTGTGCACCAGGGGGAATGTAAGGTTTGTAGGCATTTTGCACAAAAGCTTTTTTATTGAATCACTATGAAGGCATGAAAAATAAATTCTTTTCTCATTTAACCTGTGGATGCAGGACTAGCTGGAGGATACACGGGGTATGTGCAGCTCCCCCATATTTGAAGAGCAAACACTCAAGACTAAAATGAAAAATGAAAACTACAGGCAAAAAGCATCAATGGTCGAAGGACGCGGAAAAGAGCTGAACGAAGTGATATGCTGACTAGATAGTCATGTTCAAATCGATAATTACAAACCAACAAAACACTGCACCGTTAAATGTGTACAACCCTACCATTCTCATAGAGCATATTGGCCGCAGAGTGGAGGAACTATCCCTTAAGAGGGGAGGGGGTTCCGGAATGGAGTGCATGGTCGCACGCGTCCTAGAGCACCCCTTCCAGTTGGACTGTGCAGGATGCAGAAAATGGCGAGCGGGTGCATTTTTGAGGTTCACACATTATCAGTGACATGGGAGTGTGTGCGCAGGGTGATAGGGGAAGACCGCAAAGGGAACCGCCTCTTGGCCCACTGGTTACCCCCCCCCCCCACACACACACACACACACACCTCAGTCGGATGCTACCATGTTGCTCCCCACACAAGGTCCGGTTGTCAATAGTACACCTTAGGAAGCAGCTCGAGATTTTTTGCCGTGTTATCCTCGACAGCCAATTTATTTTAAGGCTTTTTGCACAATTTTCCTCGGAAATTGTGTTGTAAAATGTAGCATTTTAACACATTATTTTAAAACATTTCTCAAAGTGGAACACCTCGAGCTTCTTGGCTGCACTGCTGCCAATTCGTGCGAGATTTTAATGTCTCAACTGAAAGTATTTAAAGCTGCTGCCACTGACCTTGAATCATTTACAAGCCTATATTCCCCCTCAGGAGCCGCCTCACCCCGCCTGGCACCAAAAGCTGTCCCTGCCACCGGCACCTGCAGTCATGTTGCTGGCCGCTGACAGCGGGGCTGACAGACCTGCATTCCAGGGTCAGGTGTGCCCCCCTCGCTTGGATGCTAGATGAGAGGCCTAGTTCAGCGTGTAGTGCTCACCGGCTGCAGCACGAGGACCAGGCGCATGCGTGGTGGTCCAGGCCGGCAGTCTGAGGCGCACCCGAGCTTCTTCGAAGGGCTTCATTAGGGTCTCACAGAGGACGCGTCACGACACCGGCATTGGCTCTACAACCCTCACCAACAATAAAGACTTTAATTAGTACCGATGAGTGGGTTATCGTCCGCACGCCAGACTTCATCTGCCAATGGGTTACTTTTGTGAAGTTGCTATGCTGCTTCCAAAAAACAGCATGCTAGAATGCAATTTAGAAAACTCAAGCATTTAAAGTCAGCCTGCGTATTGGAACCTATCATTTGTCGGTCTTGTCGTTCTTTGCCTGCACATTGTATACTGCTTAAAATTCATGTTTTGCAAATTCCCTTCAAGCGAATTACAAACGTCTTACAACCCACGGAGATGTTTCATTTCTTCTACACATGATAGTGTTCAGTGTGTTGCAATCTCATTTAATGCTAATAAGTGAAGTCATGCTTTCTGTTATAAAATGTGAGCAGATGAGTGTTCAATCTTAGTTTGCATTGCTTTCCAGAACATGAACTGCTTGTCGCATGTACCGTCCCTCCCTAATGTGTTCACCTCACAACCCAGACTTCATTTCCTCTTCTTTAGTCAAACCAATGGGATTTGAGGGGGCCCGAGGCAGAGATGTTGCAGAAAATGATCCCTAATTTTCAGTACAATGGGCCAATGCAGGACTATTTACAATTGCAGCAAAGCCATATCAACAGTGTTCCATAGCAGCACAGGCGACAATGCTACTGCCAGCAGCACTGGCGACAATGCTACAACCAATAGCACAGGTGACACAGCTACTGCCAGCAGCTCAGGTGACACTGCTATTGCCACTAGCACAAGCGACACTGCTACTGCCAGCAGCACTGGCGACACTGCTACTGCCAGCAGCACTGGCGACAATGCTACAACCAATAGCACAGGCGACACTGCTAGTGCCAGCAGCACAGGCGACAATGCTACTGCCAGCAGCACTGGCGACAATGCTACAACCAATAGCACAGGCGACACTGCTACTGCCAGCAGCACAGGCGACAATGCTACTGCCAGCAGCACAGGAGACACTGCTACTGCCAGCAGCACTGGCGACACTGCTACTGCCAGCAGCACAGGCGACAATGCTACTGCCAGCAGCACTGGTGACAATGCTACAACCAATAGCACAGGTGACACGGCTACTGCCAGCAGCACAGGTGACACTGCTACTGCCACTAGCACAAGCGACACTGCTACTGCCAGCAGCACTGGTGACAATGCTACAGCCAATAGCACAGGTGACACTGCTACTGCCAGCAGCACCGGCGACACTGCTACTGCCAGCAGCACTGGCGACACTGCTACTGCCAGCAGCACTGGCGACACTGCTACTGCCAGCAACACTGGCGACACTGCTACTGCCAGCAGCACTGGCGACAATGCTACAACCAATAGCACAGGCGACACTGCTAGTGCCAGCAGCACAGGCGACAATGCTACTGCCAGCAGCACTGGCGACAATGCTACAACCAATAGCACAGGCGACACTGCTACTGCCAGCAGCACAGGCGACAATGCTACTGCCAACAGCACAGGAAACACTGCTACTGCCAGCAGCACTGGCGACACTGCTACTGCCAGCAGCACAGGCGACAATACTACTGCCAGCAGCACGGGCGACCATGCTACAACCAATAGCACAGGTGACACTGCTACTGCCAGCAGCACCGGCGACACTGCTACTGCCAGCAGCACTGGCGACACTGCTACTGCCAGCAGCACAGGTGACAATGCTACTGCCAGCAGCACTGGCGACAATGATACAACCAATAGCAGAGGTGACACGGCTACTGCCAGCAGCACCGGCGACACTGCTACTGCCAGCAGCACTGGCAACACTGCTACTGCCAGCAGCACAGGTGACAATACTACTGCCAGCAACACTGGCGACAATGCTACAACCAATAGCACAGGTGACACTGCTACTGCCAGCAGCACCGGCGACACTGCTACTGCCAGCAGCACTGGCGACACTGCTACTGCCAGCAGCACAGGTGACAATGCTACTGCCAGCAGCACTGGCGACAATGATACAACCAATAGCAGAGGTGACACGGCTACTGCCAGCAGCACAGGCGACAATGCTACTTCCAGCAGCACTGGCCACAATGCTACAACCAATAGCACAGGTGACACGTCTACTGCCAGCATTACAGGTGACACTGCTACTGCCAGCAGCACTGGCGACAAAGCTACTGCCAGCAGCACAGGTAGCACTGCTAATGCCAGTAATGGATGGTAAGCGCAGGTCACTCTCTCAACCCGTGCTGTTTTCAGATGTCAGGATCTGTATTGCCTCTTAACTTCTCCACAACCTCATGACAAATTGGGGATTGTTAGGAAAACTATCTCCTGCACTTAGAGAGGAAGAGGGCTTACAAAAATGCTGACACACGTGGTGGCAATGCATTCACAATAATTTGGTCAGGGAACATAGCAGAGATGCCCCGTGAACTCCTCAAAGCCTCACCATTGGGCAGCGCGGGCTGAGCCCAACTCATAATCTCAATGACGAAATGTGGAGCACAGGGAAGTAAACGTAACGCAGTTAAAAGAAGAAATAATGTGTAGTCCAAGCCAAGTCCATAAGCTCCCACTAAAACTAACTGAAAGACATTTAAAGGAAAAATGAAAAAAAAAATGCATGACAATAGACACACGGCTTACAATTCAAAGGCATCAAAACAGTCCTTATGGAGACAGAAGATGCTCAAAAGCAGATTTTTTAATGCTGACACAATTTGGGAAATCTGGAATTTATCTGAGTTTTGACTTGAGGACTCACAGTGCCTTGTTTATCCAAATAAGGCAGGTGGTCTGTGGAAAAACATTCACCCATATACTGAGGCGCAATGTGCCCCTTGCTTTCTGTTCACAGGATGTATGAGATGTACGAGACCTCCATTCATATGACCCAGACATTGCTGCCATTTCAAGGTGCTGTGTAGTGGAAATCTCATGTTGCTTTGTGCGAAGTGGGGCCCTGTCCTTTGGTTCTTGTTATGCTTCCCTGGCAATGATCACCGCTCTCAGCAAAGACATGACCTTGGTTCACATCTCACGTCTGACAGGGACTCTCAAGGCCCCAGGGAGACACTTGCGATAAGGAGGTTCTTTCTCACTAGACCACACGGCATATGGTTGGCGGCCATTGCTCATCAGGCCACCTGGCTCTGATCATGGGGAGTCGGAAGACAACGGAGTCCACCCTTAGCAAACAGAGGCACTTTGCAGCCCACAGAACAGACTCAAGGATCGGGCAGCTCCAGGCCTCAGCTCAGCAACCAATACTCTACTTTCCCGGAACTGACGTACACCCGGAGCGTCACCGGATCACATTTTGAGGCACGCCGTTTAAGGTCGCACGTGTCACATTGTCATGCCGGCCCCTTCACCATAGGAGATGCCTCTCTTTGTTGGTAGTACACATGGCTTCCTTTGATTAACCCTCGCTTCTTACTTCCAGTGAAAGAAAACAGACTGAGCAGTACTGGAGGGAGTTGTCTGATGCTGTGAGAGAAGCTATCAGTTTGTTAATGCCCTTTCTCGCTAAAGGGAGCCCACACTTAGCCTCATACGTTATAGCCTGCCTGGCATGTTTCAGGCCAGGCGTGGCATTTCAGTGGTGGGTAGCTCAAGCAAGCTATCTGCAGCAACATGGTTCTGCCCATTTATTCGGGAGGTCTGAACTGAAGTTAAAACTACACAATTTGTAAAATCATGTTGGAGCGTTCTGAGGCCTACGCGCATCTAGCGCCTTATAGTAAATCAAATAAATAAATAAATCAAATATTAAGAAAAAATCTCACCGAACCAAGTTAAAATGTGAGTGTTTCACAAATTGTTACGCACGCCTGTCAATGTGTGAAACTTTTCTGCACTCGTGCCAGTGAGATGTTAATTTGCACATGTTGATATGACATCATTGGTATACAGGCAGCAGAGCCCTAAACATCACGTGTCCATTTTAACAGGGCTAGCGCTTAACGGCAGAAGTAAGGCAGATGTGGATGAATATTTTTGCTTCCTGTGTGCTTAATATTTTAAAAGCAACATAGGGCTATTGAGGGGTTAAGATCACAAGCACAAAAGCCATTTTCTACAGTTCACTTTTAGGAAAAACAAAACCCCCATGAAAACGTGCTCTGGGGGTGTAAGGTCTAATCCAAGTGAATAGAAACACATGGGGGTGTGCAGGCCTCTGCACACTAGAGGTCACAGTGCAACACGGAAACATGTGGGGCCAGATTACAGAAGTCTGGGGTGTGGCCCCGGTGTAAACATGCATTGCAAGAACCGTTTTTTTGCAAGTGGGCAATTTGGTAATGTGCCAATTCTTTCCCCTGGTGCTAATACCGTGCAAAATTGCAGTTGTGGCTACAGCGTTTCTGAAATCGGCCTCCTGACGTTTCCAAGGATTGAAAATCAGGCACTGCCTTTCCAGTGCATTTCCAGTCCCTAAATGCCGGTAGTCGATCCTGCCCATTTGCTCACCGTCCCATTTGTTCTCCTTTTTTATAATACATTTCCTTGCAAATATAAACGGAGGGGAGTTGGGTTTAGGTATTTAATTATACTGAGGGGAATTTGGAGGGCGAGTTGCGGGGGGGCCCAAGGATGTCATTTGGGGTTTGCCAGGGGTCACAACTGCCACCCATGAGGTCTCCCTTGATAGCCCTGTGGTCTCCCTTGCTACCCCTAAAAAAAAAACCAAAATAAATGTTTTTTTAATTATTTTTTATTGACGCTCCTGGGCTGTGGCCAGATCCATGTGGCTCTTTGTTTCTGGAGTGGCTGGCTTTCTTGTTCAGGCCTCTTAAGAAAACAGGGGGTTCCACGTTTGTAACACTTTGAGCAGTGACCCTAAATAAGAAAGAATAGGAATAACAAATAGTCTTTCTGGAATTCTATACGATAATTGCTAGACTCATTAAAGGTTTATTTTAGGCACACTTCAGGGGGTGAGACACTGATTTAGTCTAATTTAGTCTGTTTTTAAACAGCTCAAATTCACAATGCAGATAAAAACTATATGTATTTTGCTTATCGCAACTTGTGGTTATAGCGTGTTTTTTTCTGCCGGTGTCTCTGTTACGATCATCACAAGACATTCCATCTCAGTGTCCTCGGTCACTTGATAAAATCCTAATGCCTAAAAGCTTGCGTGCAGTGTAGACATGTTTGACCATAGCACATCAAGTGGCCCTTGATTTCACTGTGCCACAATATTTTGTTCTAATGTGTCTATCTTTCCTATCTCCATGGCATGCTGTTCAGGATGTTTGTTTACATGTATGAGGTTACGAGTGCCCAGAGTACGGGATGCCGTGTGAGTGCGCTGCTTTCCCTGCGCTACTCTAAATTCTTTAATTCACAGTTATGAACCCTCCCAATGGTATATATTTTGCCTTCCTCTGAAGCCTGAAAGCTAGATCCATGTAGGCTTGACAAGTGACCAACTTTGCAAAAGACCTGCAGATAAACTGGCCTGCTGTTAAATCTCAGTTACCAGTTTATTGGTATCAACTGCAGAGTGTTATTTGCTTTCTGACTTTGAGAACAATTAGTCACGTAATTGCTCATTTTACTATAGCTGGTAAAATAGCTATAACTTGTAAGATAGCTCAGTGGGTTGAGTGCTTGCTGCTGCAATGTGTATGCGATCGGCAGGTTCAAATCCCAGAAACGCCAACTCAGCCTTTCAACCTTCTATATGTCTCAGGAGGATCGCTGTGGGGCAACGTGCTCTCCTTGAAAGCAAGACGATACAGAGCAACACAGGTTCGATCCCTGGGTCCGCCCTTAGAAACCTCTGGGTATTAAGTGCGTTATAAATAACCTATCATATCATTTCTGAGGTCTATAAATGAGTACCAACTTAGGTCAGGTGATATTGTATGTTTATTTGTTCTATATAAAGCACTTAAGTGTAAGTGCTATTTAATGGCACATCTTTATCATTTGGCCTTGGACGTCTGTTTACATTCACAATAATTTGGTAAAATGGGCCTTTACACACTGATATTAAAGATACATATGGTGATTCATGCTTGTATGAAATGTTTATCACATTAAAGTGATATAACCATATTTTTGTAGTGTACTTAGGAACAATGCCATGTGATGCCACTTCCTGTTTTATTAAGGGGTGAAAGGTTTTGTTCCATCATCACTTCCCGTGATGTAACTTTGGGGTGGGGTCAAATGACATTATGTCCTGTGATGTCATCATAGGTCAACGGTCGTGTGATGTCACTTCCGCTACCCCTGGTATTTTGGTGAAATTACGTCCCTGGGTGGGCCTCCCACTGCATTAAATAAACAATTTCGAATAAATGGGCCTCGAGCAAGTTTTCGAGAAAACATCATAGAACCCTGGTAATAACTAAAAAGAGAGGCATGTGTGCAGTTGGTGCCACTTTCATGGAGTACAGCCCGTACTCTATCCACTTCGACACATAGCGCTTGAAGCTGGCCATCGTGCCGGCACCAACACCATATCTTAATCAGTGGCAGAGGTAATAAGCACCCTCATCATCTCTGCCCTCCATCCACGTGTGATGGCCCCATGGTCTCTGTGTTGCATGAACAACTAGGTAGGACTCTCGGAGCAGAGATACTCACCACACCGGCCTGCCACAAAGAGCCGCCCTGCTGACGTGTTGGCAGCTTGGGCGCTCCACCTCTAGCCTGACTGACACTGGTCTGGACGACGAAAGCCAAGTCCTGGCATCCACCAAATATACCACCACCCTACGCCAGGACAGAATACCAACCCACTCGACAATGTCTGGTTCTCCGACACGGCCACGAGGTACCATGTTCACATTGTACAAGTTAAACTGATAAATATATACAGACATATCTAGACCTTTGTCCTCAGGGCTACAGGGAGCATGGATGGGATATGAACCTTTCGACAGGGCGCCATGTTTCCATGCTCATTTAATGGTATTTCAAGCCTGGACTAAAGAAAGGTTTTTAATTCTGAACTTCTTGTGTCAATATTCTATAATCATTCGGGCAGACTTTAATGGATCAAGTAAATGAGCTAAAGGGATGATATGAATTCCATTAAAACAATGAAGTGATGGTGACATACATGTACTGGTTGTAGGTTGTGCTGTTTATAATGTATCGGGTGGGAAATTATTGGAGTGCAGGTTTTAGCTAATTCCACCATGATTTTTGTGGACTAGCGGCAAGATCTTGGCTCTTCCGTAGAACGTGCGCATCTCAACCCATAGATCCGCCATGTCCACGAGACGGGAACAGCGGCCTTCAACACATGCTGTCCAGAGAAAAGTAATGCCCTTCAATCCAGTAGCGGACAGGGCCAAAGGTCACTTGCAGAAGATCGGGACTTATACAAGCATTGATTTGAAGACCACTGTCTGAAGGGGCGCATCACACCTGGCTGGTAATGGTTGTAGACACATCATTCATTGTAGTAGAGATTTCATTTGAGGCCAGATGGTCTTGCAATAATTGTGAACAGGTTTCCAATGGAATCAATGCGTGGCAGTGTAACGTGTTCCTTAATCTAATTTAAACAAATAACAAATCTTGTCAGAAAGCCCATTTCATGGCTTTTCTCTGGTGACAAATGGTACAGATTTTTTAAAAAGCTTAAACAGAAGTTTTCAGTAAGCATTTTTGTGTGTCTTCTTAAGAATTTCGAATGGGAGTTATTCTTCAATTTGCACAGTCCACAGATCAAGACTTTGGACTGACCCTCCCCACCAGAGATGGCTCTCTCGAGGCCGGGGCGAGAGAGATTTGTGAGGCGTGGGTGCACCAAACTGATGGATTCCCGGACCTCCTCCTCAGGGTATGTGTAGTTTCACCCCGCAGGTTTGCAGACATGATGAGGACATCACCTTGCAGCAGGATGGGATTTAAGGGTTTACCACATGCTGACAGGGTCTTTCTGGTGGCAGAAGTAGCAATAGATTTGCTTTCCCATCATCCCACCTTAAATGGAGCTACTGTTCAGCGGAGACTTCTATTATCGCAACCACAGAGGGAAAGCGGCAGTACCAGTAGAGGCCCCCCGTCACACCAATTTCTCTGGATTTGTTAAGGTCTTATTTGGCCTCCAAACAGGATAAAGATACCTAGAGGTCCAGTGACGATACCAGCTGGAGCTACAAGTTCCTTTTCTGCCCCCTACTGACGGTTGTGCATAGAGTGAAGAGAACAGAGTGGACTCCCAGTTTGTCATACATGGACGCCTCCAGCGAACCAAACCATTTTATTAAGTTATGAAGACTATCTGAGGTAGACCTCGGGAAAGGAAGCTGGGAATATTCAGGAATGGGGATTTGCTTCAGTTAAAAAGCCTCCCGGTGTCTCTTTAATAA
This sequence comes from Ambystoma mexicanum, assembly GCF_040938575.1. Classification (NCBI taxonomy): domain Eukaryota; kingdom Metazoa; phylum Chordata; class Amphibia; order Caudata; family Ambystomatidae; genus Ambystoma; species Ambystoma mexicanum. The sequence goes on from NC_090937.1 coordinate 387,523,725, forward strand.
GCCGCCATCTTGCCCGGCAGGTGTACGCAGGTTAACTCTTCTATGGGGAGCTGAAGGTGACTTGCCCCAAATCAGTTTGACCCTCTAAAGTTAACAATGTGCGGCTTGCAGGCCTATTATGAACCCAAGTTGTAGAGTCTTTGCCTACATTTCTGTATATGGACATGCTATGTGTGAATTGGTTCAGAGGGTGAAGAGGTATCCTGGCCATGGTGGCTCACCATCACCCCCACAGAAAACACACAATGCGTGCCATGCACAAGGCTGAAGAGCAGGCAAAATGTAAACACAGTGCCATCATGTGCCAGAGGAAGTCTTGGTCATGCACTTCGTTGATTGCATCGTTAAGAACAACAGTTCAACCAGACATCATTAATACTTACACAAGCATATGTGTGTTATTAAAAGGTCTCGTTTCCCGATCGATATGAATTTATCTAAAGCACAACCCTCATTGCTCTTTTCGACTCGAGTAAACAGGTCAATACTAATTTTGCCAAAGAGAGTCTGTTTCACTTAATTGGAATTGTGAATATGTCAGTGCTCCTATTCCCAGCACATTCATTAGGATGTGGGAGAAAGAAGGAAGGAAGGAAGGAAGGAAGGAAGGAAGGAAGGAAGGAAGGAAGGAAGGAAGGAAGGAAGGAAGGAAGGAAGGAAGGAAGGAAGGAAGGAAGGAAGGAAGGAAGGAAGGAAGGAAGGAAGGAAGGAAGGAAGGAAGGAAGGAAGGAAGGAAGGAAGGAAGGAAGGAAGGAAGGAAGGAAGGAAGGAAGGAAGGAAGGAAGGAAGGGAGGAAGGAAGGGAGGAAGGAAGGGAGGGAGGGAGGGAGGGAGGGAGGGAGGGAGGGAGGGAGGGACAGAGAGAGGGAGAGAGGCAGGATTGCAGGTGTTATGGAGGAAAAATGCAAGTAGGACTATGTGGAACAGCACTTCCATTTTTATCTCTGCACTTGTGATCCCTTAACTAATTTGTGCAATACAAGGCAGCAACAATTCCAATCATGCCCCTGGCGGTCATGGCTTGGCCTAAACTTAAATCATCATTTTCTCAAGCTCTTTCCCAGAACAGAGGAAGGAACAACAAAGAAATGCTTTTAGTAAAAATGGCCGCAATACTCAGGCGGCGCGCATCATTGAAGAGAAGAACTCAATCCCCCGAAAAGTAGCACACACAAGTGAAGAAATTACCCAATCCATGGAAAGGAAGCAGCGGCCAGTGAAGAAAGCATCGCAATCCCAAGGAAGGCCGCCCACAACAGTCAGGAAAGGATCTCACCCTTTGTGTGCCCCAAAATTGAAGTGGTTCTTCAAGGTGCACAGTCTCACCAGTGGGCCGCCCACAGGGTATAGGCTATGGTACCTCCTCAGAGCTTCCTCCACGCACCCTGCTCATCCTGCACCTTTCTTCCTTGGGCCTCCTGCTGTGCAGCCACATGCTTGTTTCCACCTAAGATACGGTGAGGTGCGCACATTTGTCTCGTGAGGATAGCGCTGGGGTAACGCAAGCAAGACGACGTGGAGCAACACAGGTTCGATCCCCGGGTCCGTGCTTAGAAACCCCTGGGTATTAAGCGCGTTATAAATAACCAATTACACAAAACTAATCTCAAAACAGCCAGAGCAACTGAGTTCTAACGTTATGAGCTGCTTATCTTCAAGGAGCAAATACAGTTATTTATTTGCAATGCAAACCATACTCTGCACTACAATACCATATCATAGCAATGCCAGAAAATGCCCTCCATACCTTGTCCCTATCATATCGTGGCATAAATCATGCCCTAGGAGTCTGCAGTACAACATTCCAGAATTGGCTTTTGCATGGGCATAGGATAGGCATTTGCCAACCACTGTCATAATGGTAATACCGGGCCATGAGGCGGAAATGACTGCAAAATGATGCGAGTGCCTGGCAAATGCCCGTCTACCACCTATACACACGCCAGAACTGTTGGCTTTGATAATGCTTGTTTTTAAACAGGAATTCAGTGCAAGTATATGGAAGCTGTTTATAAATTAAGTGCTGGCTGAAGACAAACTTTGTTAAAAGACTTGTATTACGCCAGATGTGTGTTTATAGCTGAAATTAAGCCATTCGCTCTTGGAAGACCACTTTGAAATAACATCAGCAGGCATTTATAGCACAAAGTTTGATCTTACTGTTGAAAAAGCTCCCAGAAACAGATCCCAGGAGGATGTGTTTTGGGTAGGGAGGAGCAGGTAGTGGGTGGAAAGGGCTATAGGAAGTAAGACGGCCATGGGCAGTCAATGGGTGGGTAAATAACCAAACAACACCCTCAATCTTTGTGTCTCATTGCCCTCCTAGCTGTACTCCAACGCCATAGTTCCAGCTTACAGGTGGCGCATTAGCACCGCCTAATAACCAAAACTAAAAAGCATTCTTTGGCATAATTCCATATGTTTGTTTTTAAGTAACCTTTGCAAATGATTCCCTGGGTGCCAGTCTATCCTCAGTGGAAGCTCTAACAGCTACTTTGGCCATTTTAACAATATATGTTGCCACAGCAAGTAGCTTTAGTGGAACACCGTGAACCCTACTGTTTGTTCCCATTCAAGGTGTTTCACAAAGACGGGTGACATACTGGCAACTTGTCGCGCAGACCATCGTGAGGCCGACTACAGGCCATTGGTCATTAGCCCTGTACGCGTCATAGGTTTATTTTCCCTTAGTGCGGCCACGGCCTTCAAGGGCGGACTTCAAAATGGCGGAATGCCTGAACCACGAGCAGCGAAGCCGGCTGGGCGGATCCACATTCGCAGGGAGCGGGCCAGCCAGAGAGGGATTACCGGACGCAGCTTCAGCAGGTGGGTGGTTTGATTTCACCCTTGACAATGCGTGGCCGTCTCGCGGCTTCCATTTGTTTTCTAAGTCTGGCTGCCAGGGTGGCGCATGACACGCTAGCGTCCTTAAAGCAGCTATGCGGTGAAATGCGACCCCCTCACCCGCCGCGGCCCCATGCATTCCTTTGTTTGTTGATCCTAGGCTGCGGCCTTCACTGCAGTGTCGCTAGATCGCCAAAGCACAGCTGTGCATAGCGTCATGTTCAGTAGGCCCTGATGAGCATTAATGGACGACCACAGGCTCCAATCGGACTTTAATACGTGCCCGTGATATAGGTGGAGGGAATTGGCATTAACATTATGTGTAGGATAATGGCCTGATTTCCCATATCAGATTCATACAGATTGGCCACCGATTTAATTCACTGTTGCCTCTTTTAGGCCGCAGCCAGTGGCGAGAAAAGGAAAAAAAAAAAAAAATGATGAAAGGTAAGTCAAGGCAAACCCGCCAACTAGGTGACTCTGTGCACAACTTGGGAAACTCACCACCTGACACTGCTTTATACAACAGGTTTTCTTCTCCATTGTGAAATCCTCCCAAATAGAGCATTGGCCAACTTCAAAGCCAATCATTTTAGCACCAGCATCTCACTGCCAGTGACCCCCAGAACCAATCATTTCAAGGGGGGGAAAGAGGGCGCAGGGGTCTTAGGTATGGCAGGCTCCCAGCCAAAGAAAGCAGGTCCGGATGAGAGGCAACATGAATGCTGAGGGGCACTCCTGGAAGGCGGGTAGACCGAGGCCTGGGAGTTGGCAGGCTGGTAAGTGGTCGGTGCAAACAGGTGGGTTGGAGGACGAGCTAATGGGAAAGAAGGAAAGCTGGGCAGCCTGATAGGATGTTTGGTGATCTGGCAGGTGGTTAGAGGCGATGGACAAGTTTACTGAGCGGCCGGCCGGGTTAGCGGAGTTGGGTTGGCTGGCACGCTGGATAGCTCAATGGCGTATGGTTAGGCGAGTTATGCGTCTGAGGAACTGGCTCTCAAGAAGCAGGGTGACCTACCTGCCTGAAATGGGGCTTTCCAGACCTCAGCCAATAGAGAGGCTATCTTCGCCCATGCCAGGAAGGGGCTATGCTGAGCAGAGACTGACATGGAGGAGTGAGGCCATGACTGACAGTGTAGCATGTTCTGTGCGCCTTAACTTCCAGGCACATCCAGCCACAGGAACACTTTAGTCCCTTATCTTCCTGGGCAGTCTCTGTTCTTGTGCCATCCCTCCTCCCACACCCAGGCCCTAGGTGGCCGGGGCATAGACTCACGTGGAGGCATTCCTTTCACGGCCTCTCCATCATCTTCTTCTCTGTAGCGCTGCCACTGCTCCACTCTAAAGTAAAGGAAACCCAGTACTGGGCATCAACACTTCAGTCCTTAACATGTCAATAATGTGCCGCACCCCCTAGCACCGCACAAGGCGTGTCTTGGGAGGGGAACTTGAAACCTGCATGCACATGATCTGGATACGTAGGAAAGCGGTCACCCCCTGGAGAGATGTGGAGGAGAGAAGTGAGCTAGTGCTGGGGGGGGGGGTGGAGAGGGGAATCCACTGCTAGCAGTCCTGGGCTTGTCTGGATCTCTCCAAGGAATGGGGAATGGCAAGCGGTAATGGATCCTGTGCGCCGCACTGCAGTGTTTCATTATAGGTCACGATGACTTCTAGACCATCTTTGAAGCGGCAATAAAGGCTTGATAAAGAAAATGCAACAAAGGGCTGCTAAAGCCAATTGTACAAGGATGTGTGTATGGAAACTACTATTTGTTCAAAACATTGGGGTGAGGTGAAAAACAAAATAAGATCTGAAAAGTAATCTGGGCAGATTGTAGCTGACTGTGTTGAGAAAATGAGGCTACCCCAAGCCAGGGAGCACTTGTAGGGTGGCAAGAGGGGAAAGTGAGGGGACAGAATTGGTACCCCAAACCTGCAACAGATGCCTCCAAAATTGTCAGTGGCCAAAACCACAGTGATCCAAGCCCCAAAGAAGAACACAAATTAAGTGTGATGCCACCTCTCCCTCGAATGCAGACTCACACAGTGTGATGCTGGAAATGCATCGGAGGGACAGGGCCTCCGTATCCTTGTCCTTTACTGCCTTTTATCGTGTGTTCTGTCATATTTTCCGCGCAGGAGTTCATGTGGGACTCCTGGCGGTGCAGCTCTCTCTCTTTTGGTTTGGTGAACAGACCCATGGGATACCCTTACTGCACCCATGGGTGGGGGGTACAACCCTGTGCCCTAGGTGTTGTTGTGAATTCCAGTCCAGACTGACTGGAGCATTCCCAGTGACTGTATGTTGTAGGTACGCCCTGTGGGTGGGACCTGGGTGAATGGAGTGTGTGACCAATATGCACTTCTTGTTGTGGCTGTCTGGTTTCTGGTATGACAGACAAAGACTGAGACAGCCCTTCCCAAAACTGGCCTGAATGCAGTGTGTAGTGTTGAATGGCTGGGTACTTGTCCCAATCCACATTCCTTGTTGTGAGTGTCTGAGAGGGAGAAGGATGGCCTGAATGCACTGTGTGCCTGATTGGCTGACTGACTGCATGAATGCCCTTCTGTATGATTGGCTGCTGAGAGTGACCCAGCAGTGTGGATGAGAGACAAGGTAGTATATCTGGGGACCTCTCACCACTGGAAATTGTTCAGAAGCTGTGTCTACACTTTAAGAGTAACTGGAACTGCTGATCCTCGACGCCCAGCTGGAAGAAGAAGACTTGCTGTTGCATTTTCTTCGACCTGATCTGAAAGCTGCCGAACTCGTCACGGACTGATCCGAGAGAGGACCTGGTAAGGCGCCCTCTTCCTGTGCTCCGAGGGACCATCGAGCACCGCTAGCCTTCGCCGAAGCTCCCTGGAAGTCAGACCCTCGAAAGGCTGCCGACCCGAGACGGGACCGCTGAGGAGAACGAAGCAAAGCACCCGGACTTCGCCGCTGTCGAAGGCCCTTGCCGTCGACCAAAGTTCGCAGGTTTGTGTAACCTCTGGAGGCCCGTCGAAGTTGTGTTGCCCAGCCGTGGGGACCACTTGACGCCGTGCCGCCGACGACCAGAGCCGCCCGCTCCTTTGCCTAAGAGCATTTGAATCCAAGGACTCCCTTGCCCGCAATGTCGACCGCTTTGTCCCGCCGGAGAAAGTCGAGGACGACCAATGCACCGAGGAGAATCCGCAGGTGGGTTTCCCGCCACCTGAAGGCCACGAAGACTTCGACGATTCGACGCCCTTGGTGGGCCACAGTTCTTCTGAAACTCTTTGCGGTCCTGAACAATCCGTCGCCGAGGTGCCCCGCACACCTCATCCTCGCAGGACGTCACTGATGAGCACCGCCTGGATCGACATCAGGGTCTCGGCACCTTTGAACTTCTCATCGCCGCCGTCGACGACAAGTTCACCATCTTCGACGCCTCTCGACGATCCGTGGCTCCTGCTTTAAAGGGAGTCACTCAAGAAGGATCCTTCGACGCGTCTTCGAAGAACTCTACTCCACCAGGTACATTGGGGGGTAAAACCTTAATAGGAGGAAATAAGGCTATTGAACAATATATGGACTGGGCTTGTGCTATATATCTTTATTTTACAGGTTGCCCAGGTGGGGGGATCTCCACACAGAACTGTGTCAATTGGTAGGGGCCGGTATTCTGCCTATTGTTTCAACCATCTTACGCTCCTTCCTATCTCTATTGCTGGTTTCCTCGTTATTGTTCTGTGTGATGACATTTTAACCATACAGTTGATGCACTTTAATGAGATTTGATAACATTGGTGGTACCACTTTAGAATTGTATATATTTATCATTGTTGATTTCCGAGTACAAAGTGCGTTATTGTGATCGTGTACATACCTTTGAATATTAATTATATAAAGACTGTGTTTTCAGTAATACAGTGTGTGGACATTCCTTTGTGGGGGTTCGGGGACTACACTGTACTTAAGAACCAGCCTGCATTACCTCCTGAGAAGCTAGGCCTTGATTGCTCGACTACGTTACTAATAATAGAGAATCTTGGCTGGGGTCCTCTGTGCCTCTCCTCTACCATATAGGGAGCGGAAGTACAGACACCCCCCTCCAGTCTTTACACACAGTAATGAATGTGTAAGTGCCAGCATCCACATCCAATCCCTACTTGTGCCTGGACCAACACCCACATTGCTACTACACTAAGAAGCCCACCCACCAACTGCAGCGAAACAACAACCTATCAGACTACTGTGTGAACACCGGGGAGTGCCTGGAATATGTAATGTGCCCATGCTTGAAGCAAGTGAAAAGAATGCGAGGAAACCACTCAAATCCAGCGCTAGAATCCTTGGAGGGCCAAATCCCACTGCAGGGCCATATTATAGGGGGTGGCACAGAGGATACGGCTGGGATGCCAATGCATTGCCAACCTCCTGACACAAGCTCCTAAACTCCTGCCCCCATTATGACAATAATTGCAAGCACATCTGGAGAATCATCCCATATGAGCCACGGCAGAACCCTTAGAAACAATGACCGCTCCAGCTCAACCATACACTCCATGACCAATGGGTGGTAAGACGCCGCTCCCATCCTCTTCCTTCAAAAATGCACAAAACCCTTCGTACCTTCAATGGTGGTAAATGAGGCCTCCTCAGACATTAGCTCTGAAAGCAAACATTAGATGAAACCACAGATAGCCACAAATCTAATCCCAGAACCCCCTGTGATTGTTCCACTACACCTCGCTCTCCAGAACCCTGACTTGAGCTGAAGACGGGGAAGCAGAAGTGGAGCAAAAACCGAAGAGGTGATGGCTGGAAGGTTTAGAATTAATCTTAAACTTTGCCATCGCTCAGGGAAACCCTGCAGACCACCGTTCTTCGCCTGCCAAGCCATTACAAATGGGGAAAGACCATATGCAAATCAGGCTTGGTTCCACCCCAAAAGGGGCAGTCCTGCCCGAACTGCTCGGTCACATCCCTTCTGCACAAGACCACAAGCATCCCCAAACATATTTCGGTCTCATTGGGCCTTATCAGTGAGGAGTATCTTGGGTCTCTAAGCCCAGCAGGCACAGGACCCACGTCTCGGCATACCCATCCCATTCGGGGTGAGTACAGCAAAACAAAAGAGGCGATGGCTGGAAGGTTTCAAATTAATTTTAACCTCTGGCATTGCTCTGGGCAACCTTCCAGACCATCGTTCTTCGCCTGCCAAGCAATTACAAATGGGGAAAGACCATATACAAATCAGGCTTGGTTCCACCCCAAAAGGAAAAAGGGGAGGCACAATGCATGGGGTCGATTTCGGAGCTCAGTATAGAAGCAGAAGTGTTTCAACCCCCGCGGCAGATGTTGGAAGTCGCCACGAGAATTCCTGCAAATCTCAACATGCTTACGGGAGTCACCATACTCGATGAATGGCCCATCTCCGCGCCAGAGCAGAGAATTACAAAACACCTTTGGAAAGTGCAACGATGCTGTGGTCAATGTAGCAGTAGCTGGGCGAGCACACTGTTGCAGCAAAAGGACGCAGGGTTAACACACAACAGTGTATCCGCACATCAACGCTAAAGGTAGCTCAGATGTCAAAGCCTAGGCCAAGATGCGACCCCAGGTACAGGAAGAGTCTCACAGCAATGTCCCTGCATATCAAACAACAAATCAATAGCCACACAGACACAAGCCACACCCCTGCACACGAAGGCCACAATGACTCAAGGTTCTGATGGTCACACAGACGGACCTAGAGATGACCTGGAAGCAAAGGAAGGAGATTCTACCGGAGCAACACGGCAGCCAATGGCGAGTCAATGCCCCAAATTACAGAACATAATATCAAGTCTCTTCCTTTAACAGAAGAATGTTGTGTTAAAAAATGTCCGAAAATGTGCAGGAAAGAGCCCCATTCTGCTTAACAGATAGACAATGCTCATGCGTCATGAACCCACGTGACCTCAAACTGCGGAAAAGGACACAAACAAAGGAATGGAGCAAAAAGACAGACTGCCTCTTAGTGGGATTTGCGAAGAGTACTCTCCCGCAGCCCTTAAGGATGGATTGAAGTTTACAACACAAACAACAGACACCACCATCGCGTTGCAGCAAGGCTACAATTATTTTTTTTTTTCAAGTGGCCCAGTTGCACCAGCAGTGATGATCAGAGATCTCAATGAACCCTGGGGGGAAGTTGGGGAGGGGAGAAGAGCGAGGGAGGGGGATTGCAGGGTACAGACCGAAAGAATTCTCTAAGCACAAGTGCTCGAAGATTGGACCAAGCAAAAAAAAAAGCAAAAGTGCCTGGACAGGGAAAGCACATTTTTTCCATTTCAACCCAAGCGCCAAACACCTGTGCCTTCCATGCCACGATAAAGGTGCTCCGAGTTCAATATCCAGAGGAGAACAAGAGAACCGAAGGGCTAGCCGGCGAGAAAGAGAGGGGAGGACGGGAGACGTGAAGCGGCGGAGAGACAGATAGATTCTGGGCGATGGAGATGGACAGACAGACAGATATGGCAGAATACATGGATGGATTCATGGAGATAGATAGAGAGATGGCAGATAGATGGATGGATTCTGCTGGCATGAGCAACCCATTGGGCACTGCTTTAATAAACATGATCTTGAAAAGAAAAATACTCTGCTGAACTCTAGACCTCGTTCTGCACCTTTGACAGAGCTGTTGGCCAGTCTCTGGCATCTTAGAACCGTGTAGGGTTTCAGTTCAGTTTTGGCCTCTGGGCCCAGAGGGGCTGCTGCTATTTTATCTGTGTGTGTGGCAAGTTTGCTTTTATTATAACTATTTTCCCCAAAGTCGATCTGTTGAAGGGTTAACCTTGAACCAAACATCACATGCATCTTTTTAAGTACAGAGGCTAATGGTGAATGCAGCCTATAGCTGTCACGGCTAGTGTTAGTAAGGCGAAGGGATACATGTCACCCAAAGCAAAGTGTCCTGTCTTCTTGGCAATTAGAAACTAAACAATGGACCTAGATATATATGCGGCTAGAGGCAATACTTTCATAATTACAAAAAACGTTCTTGTAATAGAAAAATATATTTTATTTATTTTCACACATAGTGTTCAAGTTCTTAAGTCAGAACATATTTACACCACATACATTCTTTGACATCATCCTCTTCTTCTTTCATGCGTTCATTCATACACCAAAACTAATATTTTTTAACAGAATAAGTGAGACCTCGGTCATCACAAAAGAACATAAGACAATCCTGTTCGTATCAATAGTATTTTAGTATCTTAATATACATTTAGATTTTCATAGAGTAGTTATAATTCTTCTCTCTTGGATCTACATATGTTTCGGTCGATCTCGGACCACACTGGGGCCTCTTATTTATCCGACCTTCTTCAGGATCTAGAAACCACTCTTCGGGGTTCCCCATATAACACGAAAAAGTGATGTCTTCTGTGATAAATCTCTTAAAAGTAAATACATATTCTTGGCAATTAGTCCAGGCATTACCACAGCCTCAAATACCCACTGAACAGGGTTGCCATCCAAGAGCACAAAAGCTACAAATGGAAGCTACGGCTAAAAGAAAAGAGGGTCCTGGCAAAAGGGAAAAAAGTTAATTTCCTAATACATGTATCAGATTTTTATAACAATAGAAACACAGAGGAACGTTTCAAATATCTTCTTTTCCTCTGTTTCTCATATGTTATAAAATTTTTATTTAATTTTATTTATTTTTGTATACAGTGCAGGCACTTCCCAGAAGGCCTAGAAACACTTTACAGAATTTAAAGGGAGGAGGAGAAAAGAACTTACAATATTTTTCAGTACAGGATAGGAGGGAGGCAGATAAGGGGGACTGACTAGTTTCAGCTAAGGCTTGAGGATTCATCCAGAGATATGAACTAAACGGGGGCACAGAGTGAACATAGGAAATATTTGACATGTCTGCATCTAGCGTCTTTAAATGTCATGCTTGGTTGAAGGGGTGCAACTCCAAATTAAGGGGAGACATTTGAAACAGCCAGTTCACAAGCACCATCATAACTGATCACCACTTTTCTGAAGAAGCAGGTTTTTCTTAATCCATGAACCAGTGCTCGTCACCACAGGAAAGCGTTCCAGAGAACCAGAGAACACCAATAATTAGAGCTTTGTTCTTTGCGCAGCTAAAAAATAATATCCAGCCAGAATGACAAAAAACAAGAGCGAGCGCATATACTCATCACGGGAATTCTTTGTATGTACATGTTCTCATACACATGTACTGTAACGGTACAGAAAGCCAGATTGGATTGTACTATTGGGTGGATAATCACGAATCGGTGCGTTCCATGCAACGTCACAACATCTGGAAGGCCAGGGCTTAGAAACAGTCTTCTTGAAAATATCTTCCCATGGCAGGCGTTGGGATTATTTGGGATGCATATTGAGGGATGGTGATGGAAGAGAGCAGGTTCCATGTCCATGAACATGAAATAAGGCAGTGATCTCAGCATGCGTGACCAAGATATTGCTGGTGATCTTCTTTCCATGTCGACTTCTTCCCGTTCCTTAAAGGGTTTCATTTGGGGGAGTTCCTGGTAATTCTGACCCAGAAGCAAGCACGAGGCCTGAGTGAATGATTCAATATGTCTGTTTTCCCGAAACCTCTTTCCTCATTCTCCGTTGCAGGGTGCGGTGAGCGGGTGCAACTGAACTCAACATTTCCCGCTTCCGGGGACAGAGATCACACAGAAACCTCTTCATACCAGGGAAGTGCATCTCCAGCCGCATCTGACAGCAGGTCCTTTTCTGAAAGCCCAGAGAGTTTGAGTGCTTTCTTAATTTCATGAAGTCGCCTTCGTAGTCCTTCCAATTTCTACGGTGCGTGTGATGAACTATACTGGTAGCACTTGCAATTACAGCAGCAATTGTACTTCCTATGTTACCGCAGCAGGTTTATTCTGGTGGCAGGCCAGGGGAATCAAGGGCCTACATGGGATCTAGTACCTCCCTACTCGCTCTCAATGCAGCCTGTTGCAGTGCTCGGGATAAGTTGATGTATAAGCCCTTTCTACATAAAGTCTTATGTTTGCTTGTATAATAATGGCTGGTCTTTTGCAGTGGGCGTTTAGCAGAGACGCAAAACATACCATTCGCTTAAAGTGAGGTGCATGTATTGCATTGAGGAAATCCATTTGAGGAAGCCATTTTCTGCACTAGGCCATCAACACTTGTTTGGGAATTACCGTGATTGGAGATCACTGCAAACATGCCACAAGACTCTGTACACATAATCTAGCCCCAAAGCCAACAAACAACTATTACGCCCAAACAGACGACGAGCTGACAATGACCGTACACTTGGCAGCAGCTCTGAGCCATATACTGGCTGGTTATTCACTCAATACAAACCCACCTCTAACCTGACACACCATCCATAAGCAACCAGACCCTGGTCCGCAAGGAAACAGAGTTGTGCACCAAAGCACAATCCGGACAGACTAGAAGGCTACCAAGCCAGACCAATGGCAGATGTAACATAAAAGAACCTATATTGGATCCAGCCTTGTGACTCACTTGTTCCAGCAGCTGTGATGTATTTTTGTATCTGCGCCTAGAGGGCTGACCGCACAGGATGTCTCTTTCTCTTTCCTACAGCAACCATGCTGGCCAGCAACCCCTGCAGGCTCTCCCGGTGTTTGACAACAGGCTACTAATACTAACACTGCCTCCTGGGTGATGGGGTAAACAGGGGACCTCTGAAAATGAATGCCCCTAGAGGTCTTCAGTTTCAACTGCTTGATCTGGTTCTTCTCCTGGACGAAGAACGCCTTTTGGGTGGGGACTTCTAAGAGTTTGCAAACCGTGGCCGCCTTCTTGTACCCGTCTACTCACTCTGCACTACCTTTCTCAAGGCCCAAATGTTTGCTGAAAAAACTTCCAAAGAGGGCCAAGATAGTCTAGTCCAATACAGGGTCCTACTGCTGACAGAGTATCGCCAGTGTGGATGAGCGGGATGTGGTGGCCCCGAAGCAAGCGCCTGCCGCTGGAAGTCTAGGTCTTGTAGGTGAAATACTTGCCTTGCAATGAATCTGAAAGTTTATCTCCATTGTAGCCACATAAAACAGTAAATGCCAAATTAGGCCGTTACGGTCGCACTTAGAAAACAGCCTTAGATGTATTCTTTCCAGTTCCAGGCAAAGGAATAATGGGGTAAATTAACTGCTAATTTGAGGGCAAAATCCCACAGAGGTGGCAGATCAGAGTGCATCCTAACACAACGTGTGCTAGAGCAGGGGTGTGCAACCTGCGGCTCTCCAATCTCCCAGGATGCCTCACCATTGACTATGCCTGCTCGGGTTAATGGACTTGTACTACAAAAAATCCGGAAACCTAAAGGTTGCAAGCCTCTGTGCTGGAACTTTCCGGCACCCATCATTCCATGTGATAAAGTCGACGTGTGATTGAAAGCCACATGGATGACCTAACACTTTTTGCCGGTAGTCAACACAACTGTTTATTCCTGATTGGCCCAGTTTTATAAAGGGTCTGTGGTCCCTGCTTGCTCACACCATAAAATGTCATGTGATTGGAGGGGCAAATGGGGTGTCGTTGCAATACAAAATGTAGGGAGAGAGTGTATTTTACTTTATCCCCATAAAAGCTGGCAGTGAGCAGTCCCGTCCCTTATATAGAAGCCACTTTTTTGCCATTTTACAAACTGTGTTCCTTCAGATTCACTAAAGCAGCAATGCGCGTTGGGATTGTGTGTTTGTACATTTCTGGAAATTGGAGTTTTTAAGTGTTCCATCGCCACACAATAAAGTGTAAACAATTCCCGCAAACGGCATACTCTTCATCGTGGAGCACATTTTTCCTGTGCCCTTACTTTTCTCCTCATGTATGGGTTTGCAGCGTAACAAAATTGGCCCTGCAGAAAGTGTCTCCTTTCTCATTTCTTTCCCAATTATGTGCCAGCACTTTCAGGAGAGATCGGAGCTAGGCCCACTATTCTATTTCAATCAGTCAAAATCCAAGTTCTGATACCTTTTGCTGCTGGATTAACTAAAGCATTATGCAGCGATGGAACAATGCAGAGGAAGAAGTCAATGGGACTTCGAAAGCTATTGCGCTCCACCATCTCAGAATGATATTTACTTTCAGCGGTATGCAGTGTTTTTATCGAAAATGTTATATTGAAAGAACATATATCAAATATTTGATCTCAAAGCATTTTATAGTGAATGCATTAAGGGGTGGGGCAAAGGGTTAAATATTTTGGGGAAACGGTTGGGGTGGGTTTTTAGGGATCGGAAATGGAGGTTTGGGGGGACACACCCAAAATAAAGAGCATTCACTATAACATTTTTCAATATAAAAGTTTACATATTTAATCATTCTTTATATAATATCTTGAAAAAAGCCATGTAACCATTTTCAGCTAGTCCAACAAAAGGTATCGCTGCTTGGATGCTGTATGATTTTACATTTGAACCAGCACAGCATCAAACCTTTCTTTTCCAGCCAGTAAATACAAACGCCAATCAGTGTGGATTAGTCTCCCAAACAATATGCAAACATTGACAACTGAGCCCATATGGTTTGGGTGGTAACAACGCTGTATCATGAGTTTGCTAGGACGTTTGGACATTTACTTAAAGCGTGACGCACTCTCTCCAGTGTGCAGACTTCACTGATCACCTCAGCCCCCAGAGTACAGAACCCCTCCTATGGTGGGTAAATGAATAGAAATACAGGGCGGGAGAGGTCTGGAATGAAAGAAATAATGACGCCAGGGCGGGCGAGGCGGGCCGTTCTACCTCAGAAACTTCTCACACTCGTGTTCAGCCCACCTGTTTCCTGGTATATTTCTCGTCCGCGTTTATATGTTCTGACAGGACCAGCTCGCCAAGGTTAGAAACGGCAGCCAAGTTTAAGAGGGTCAGCCACCTTGGCTTACAGCGCAGGGCGCCTGATTTAGAAGGCGTTTTTCAATGGGATAGCACCAGTGTAACACTCATTTGCAAATCAGGCTCAACGTGTCACTCTGTTGCAGATGTGTGCGCATCTTAACGGGAGACTTCCAGCGCAGTAGCAAGGAGGATTCCCCGATTTCCTGTCCAGAATCTCGGCAAACCGCGTGAAACGACCGGAAACACGTGTCACGTCTAAACGCGGGGCAGCGCACAACATCCTGGCAGTTGGTGGGACAGAGTTTTAGTGCGCGTGTGTTGCAATTTTCAATGAACCAACAAATAAGGACGGTGCAGGGAATTAACCCAAGGCGCGAGCAGGGGTCTTAAAAGCAAAACGGCGCAAACCACAAACACAGTATTAATATATTTCGAGCCGCTTCCCAACAACTACGTGAGCCAAACACGGTCACAAAACGGTCCTTATTTTACTTGAGGGCAATTTGCACTTCACTGAAAAAATTCCAAATCATAAAAGCACTAACGGATGCACAGCAAAAACCATTACATTACAAATATTTGTCTAATGGGAGGTGATGGCTTAAACGCAACCGTGTGTTCCGTGAATGGAGCACAAAGACTTCTGGCTCTGCTCAAGGGCAGGTCCCACAAAGGTCCCCGTTATTGCAATTCCAAACGTGAAAGCCAAGGCAAACAACAAAGGGTAATTTGGCAATTAGAACTTCCTGCTCTTTTGCCTTTATTCCTTAAACACCACTGCGCAGTCCCGGCAGTCAAACACTTTTAGTGTCAAAAGTGAGACTGGAAGAATTTAATCTGCCCCTCAAAGCAAACCACTTGGATTGGACGAATTCGCTTGATACCCTGAAACATGGCATGTCAAAACAAAAAAAACAAACATAATATAGTGTTATTGATCAGGGAGTTTTGTAATAACATTAGTTATTGACCCTGATCTAACTTTTGGACCCAATCTGCAGGAACGTAAGGAAGGTAATTGAAAATAGCGGGTACTACTGATTAGATATGGGGTCAATTATTGCATCTGCGCATGAATGTTCAAGCACAGTGACTACTTGATCCTCTCCCAGCCCCTATATTCACACTTTCAGCAATTACCCCTCTGCTTGTTGCCAGTGCCTTGAATTACCACAAAACGCTTACATCACTAATAAGGAGCAGCATTCCAAAGAATCTGATTGGATGACCTCCACTCAACAAGCCACTAAATGTGCTGATGGGTCAACGTGTGTGTTCTTCGCTGAACAGCAATGCACATTACAGGTGCCTGATTAACCACACCCATAATAAGGGCATCTCCATGTATTCATAGGTAGGTTATGACATTGATTGAGGAAGCAGGGCTCCTGGTCAAGACCCTGTTCTGCCCAGCTGGGCTAAATTGTCATAGACACAATTGAAAGGGTCGGCTAGTGAAATACATGCAGGCCCTCACAGACCTAGGTGTGTAAGAACAGTCATTTTACATAAAATGAAACACAAACGCCTTTTGTTCTTTCAGAGATGTTCATTATGACTGAGAACAATTCTGTGGACAAGTGCCCATACAGATACGCAACACAGAACAACTAGATATATAGATGAAGTAAACAATACAGTACATTAAATTATCAACCCAAGATGCATGGTCTGGGCTACAGTACAAACATTATAGCACATACATTTCCTACTGTCAATATATGCAGCGACAGTGGTTTTATGGTAATTGCACTAGTTCAACAAAACAAATTACACAAATACATGGTAGCAAGCAACACAGTGAGTATTATACAGCACTGGGACTCAAAGAGTCTACACCAAGGTGTTTTGGCCCTTGTGAGGTGCAGATGTGAGCCTTTCTTATGGGGCCTTCATCAGGACTGGACGACTAGGGTGTTGGGAAGTTCTGCGTGTGCTGCCAAAGAGAAATGAGGCAAAATGAGGGGATTCCTGAGAGAGTGAGGGTGCATAAAAAAGTTGTTAATTCAAGAAACAATAAATGTAAAGCTGCTAGCCAACTGTCTCAATACAATGGGCAGGGTTTACCGTGTCTGTAGAGGATTGGTACATGGAAAGACAAGACACCCACGATCAGTGGGTGATGTATGGGTCACTGGACCAAGGACAGAGTGAAACTGCAAAGGACATCTCTGTATTAATATATCAGAGAAAGGATAATGCCAAGTTGGTGTACAAGATTAGGACAGCTGTTTACTTGTCGAGTTGCAGCCGAATCCACATCTGGGATCCTTCGTTAATGCCGATTCCTAACCTGTAAGGGCCGAAACACCTTAATGTAGACTCTTCCAGTCCCAATGCTTTATAATACGCACTGTGTGCCTTGCTACCATGTATTTATGTAATTTGTTTTTGTTGAACTGGTGCAAGTACCATAAAACCACTGTCGCTGCATATATTGACAGTAGGACATGTATATGCTATAATGTTTGTACTGTAGCTCAGACCATGCATCTTGGGTTAATATTTGATGTACTGTATTGTTTACTCGATCTATATATCTAGTTGTTCTGTGTTGCGTCTCTGTATGGACACTTGTCCACAGAATTGTTCTCAATCATAATGAACATCTCTGAAAGAACAAAAGGCGTTTGTGTTTTATTTTATGTAAAATGACTGTTCTTACACACCAAGGTCTGTAAGGGCCTGCATGTATTTCTCTATCCGACCCTTTCAATTGTGTCTATGACAGGTTATGACATTGGCAATGGCTGCACAAGTCTTCCAACATTGACCCACATGGGAACCCAAATCTCTATTGGAATATTAGAGAAACCTTCATCATCCGTGCCTATTCTTCTGCCGGAGACCACCCTCTTGAGACTGCCAGCCAGATCCCACTCCTAAAATGGCTGCCAGTGAGGTGGGCATCTCACCACTAGGAAAGGGACTGAGGCGCCGAAACCATTTCCCAGAGTCTTCATCCATGCCTCCAAGCCACCAGATGACCAATACTCTTGCTTGCGTAGGGGCCAATATGCTAGTGATCAAAGGATTGCTAATCCTGCAGCAGATTGGTGAGTCCTTGAAGTCCACGGCTGCCGGCATGAGATTTATGCAGCAGCAAGCCAAGAATTTCCATGAACTGTAGCGAGAGCTGGATTTGCCCGGCTGAAGATAGGAACACTAAATGCCAGGAATATTCCTGCCATAGAAATGAAAGCTGCCAGAAAGACTGAGTGATGACACTTAATTCACTCACATCATGTATTCACAAGTACCATATAGGTTCAATAGTAGGCTCTATTTCAAGGCGGCGAAAATAAAAACACAGTACTCTCAACTTTACTATTAAAAAGCTAAAATACGAATAAAACACAACTATACCAGCAGAAACAAGTGTATTTTTTACTTCTATTGTATGTATATGTGTATGTATAGGATTTCTAAAAATGTTAACCTAGCCGAGAACCAATGTACATCAATGATGCACTCAGTGTTTTACATGTATGGTGGGTGGAGGGTTGCAGTTGAGCTGAGCTGTGTGGGAGCAGCAGGGGCGGGAGGGCACTCCAAAGGAGTGGGTGGGTGGGCAGTAGGGTTGAGTGGAGAGATCAGCAAATGGTGAAATGTTCTTTGATGGGCAGGACTGCCAGAGCCTTCCAGAAGTGTAGGATGCAGGGTGACTGTTCATTTCCAAACATCCCGCAAAGTAATGCCAGTGTGAGGAATTCGACCATTCACACAGTGGGTGTGCACTCGCCTGGGCTTTTTTGAAATTTTAAAGGAAATTGAATGATGGTAGATCAACCTCTGGAAAATGTGCGGGGCTAATCCGCACACGTTTTCCTATGATCACCGCACGACATACACATAAACCTGTGCACTCTGGGTGGACACAGCCTATAGGCGTAGTCCCTCCAGCTCATATTTAGCTGGGATATGACAGCCGGAAATATGCCATGTCATCATAGAAGGGGGAGAGCAAAACCTTCCTCCTGCCATGGCCAGCCTATTTAACTCACAAAGGGTCCATGGATCTGCCCTGTCCTTTTTGTTTAGCTCTGTAGATGGTGGCAGCAATTAACATACTAATAGAGTATACTCCAAACAGGCCCACATGGGGCCTGCTGCAGAGGTTAAGAAAGGAGACAGGAACCCCAAACAACCTTTCAGATGGACTGTGTCAACCTGAAGCCAGCTCCCGTCCTCAGTATCGCTTTGACAGTGAAATGTCATGTCTGGCCTGCGTGTATTACAGTAGTCATCCCCGCAGGGAGTCCCCATTCAGAAGGTACGAGTATGTGGATTGATAGCACCAGAAAGTCTGGTTGCGCCACAGCTTCAAGGGAGACCTGCTGCTTTAATTGGGAACCACATAGAGCTCCTTTAACCAGAGAGACCCTTTGATCCACAACAGACAGGAAGATGGGTGGGACTTAGTATTACATGTTTTCACCCCTTTACCTTTCCTGTTGCAAAGCAGTCTGGTTAGGACCTCTCGCATTACAGGAGATTATTGGTGGGGTCCCGGAATTGGTTCATTAAAGTAGGCTTAGCTTACACCAATCCCTGTGGTCCATTTGGCTTTAAAAGAGGGATGAGCACCACTTTTGGGAAGATCATCTGAAGACTTTGCTAGGAGTAGCAAGAAGAACTCATTGGACCCTGGCTGAAGATACAGTCTGCCTTACATCTTACACCAGGGAAGGAAGGCCAGGACATCCAAGAGGGAACCAAGACCCCTCCCCTAAACATCTCCCAGGGAACAGAGGGAAATACTGAATCCAGAAGACCCTCCAGAAGCTCCAAAACCTGTACCCAGCCAGCACACAGGGTGTCCTGCTAGGCTCTACAGCAAGCTTCCTAGGTGGGAAGTGCCAGAAAATCTCTGAACCAAACCAAGGACAAGGCAACTGTCTGGAACACTCTCCTCAGCTTTGGGCCATCCACCTTAAAGGATGACACAAGCCCAGTGAAGAAGTTAGGAGGAGTGCATCGACAAGCATCTACCGGAGTCTGCCTAAAGGACATTTTCGAGCGAGTCGAGCCCCTCGTGCTGCAACTGACTGCACCGCTGACTGTTGTTACGCCTCGACCAGTGCTTCAGAACCACTGACCAGCACTGAGTCAAGGATTACTGATCCCAGGCCACCTTGAAGGCCAGCCTGCAGCCATCTGTCCAGCCTCGCTCGCCGAACTGCTTGATGCCTGATACCTGCTGCTGTCTCCCATCTTGAACTCTGTCGCAGAAGCTACAAAGCGCCCTGAAACCGACTTGACCCTGTTGACCACCAAGAACATCTAGATTACAAGGTACATTGAGGTTCTGTCCCCCGGGTCTTTCTCCGAAGGCCCCTTGTGACATTTTATGACCCATTGCCCCCTTTGTGTTGAAAACAAGTATCCTTGAACTATTGCAATTGATTACTATATAATCTACCCTTTTGTAAGTATCCAGAGTACATCCCTTGTCCTTTGAAAATGTCTGTCCTCTGCATTCCTTTACAGAGTGGGTTGTATTGTGTAGTGTACTAGAAATGTCTGTTGTGATAATTATGAAGTAGATATTTGTATACAACCTTGACTGGACAGTCCCTTTTATCATTGGGTAATAATTGTATTTTCGCTGTGTTACAACTAACCAACGATCTACAACCCTGAGGAGATAAGCCTGCCGTTCTGTCCACGTTACCAAAATTGGGCACAGAGGTTTATAGTTTGCTTGTGTTTCCAATCTGTTCGATCCCTTCTGGTGTTCTAGAGGTGTGGGACTGATTGATGGTTTAGAAACCAATATTTATCCCGGACCACTGGTGCCCTGGAAGTTGATTCATCACAGCCATAGAGAGGTGACATCAAACAATGCCTGAGAGTTTGTTGGGGGCTGGCCACAGAAGGGCATCTCAAAAAGAAATGTCATAGAGAGGTGACATCAAGCAATGGATGGGAGCCTGTTGGATGCTGACCATAGAAGCACTGTTTCGCATAGGGAGACTTAGTGAAAAATTCCAAGATGGTGAGTTTTTTACAGTAGACATTAAACGTGTGAGTCCATGAAGTGAGGCTGAAGTGCCCTGTGCATGTGATATTGACCCTGGCGGGCAGTCGATACGTGAAGACTCATCTTGCTGTAGGAGGTGGTCTTTGGGGATACTTAGAAAGCACACTCGATGCTGACAGATCTTTGATGGACCGGGAGGCAGTTTCAGTGGTTGGGTTGGGTTCCTGAAGTTTAGTCGTGGGTAGTCAGTGTTGGGTTTGTGATTAAAGGGGTGCACAGAAGTGTTATTCAAGATGGTGGGTGAAAAGTAAAGAAGAAAGGAGAGCTTTGATATACATATACTTAAATGTAAGAATAAGCTACTTTTACAGAGACTTGTGCATACAGCGAGCCAGCCCTCCTTGCATAGTGACACTTAGAAGACGGCCTTGGGCAGTTGGTCTGGATATGACTAAAAAGTCACGCGCTTTTTCAAGGGGATTACAAGGAGTACTGGGGAAGGTGTATAGAAAGTGATTAAAATTGCCAATCATGTTGAGAATGATCAGGTTACTCTGAGACTCGCCAGGATTAAAGTTGGAGTGAGGGAGGGCTCCACAGCTGTTAACCAAGAGCTACTTGGTAGAGCCTGTGTTTGATGTCAAGAAATTAGGGAGACTCATTTTTATCATTAAAGCAAAAGCGAAGGCTACATTTTGTTTGATTTGGTGTTTAATACAGCACTAACATGCTGCATTCTGATGGCTTTGGGCACTTTCTGACTTTGCAGTATAGCTGCAGTGGCAGGAAATGGAAAGGGCTAGGTTCAGACAGCAGCAAACTGATCAAGTCTTAATACAACACGTCAACTATGGCAAGACCCGAGGCCCTAGGCTCTTGCAAGTGACCCTGCTGGGCCCAAAGCCCCTTAATGTAAATGAACGCCATTTCTATAGGCAGGAAAGATGGGTGGCTCAGGGGACGCTCTTCAGTGGGCTGGCATTCAAGTTGCACTTCCCCATGTCCTGCCCAACCCCTTTCCCTGCCAGCTCTTTCAGGGGTCACTCTGGGCTTATGAAGAAATAGGGGCTCATTACGAGTTTGCTGGTATCCCGTCGGTAATTCCGGTGGGATACTGGCAAACTGCCCTTATCGTTTCCACCTCCTGATATCCCAGTATTACAAGTCACGCAAAGGGTGGCAAGCTCCCATTGCATGGAGTCCCAGGGACCTGCATCGCTGCCTTCAGGAAGCACGCGACGGGCACCATGACGAACGAATCCTCAATCTTCGAGTAGTGACTGTATGGTCACATGCTTGGTGCCTTACTACATGTTTGAATAAATAAATAAACACATTCCCATGCGCATACCGGGTGTACGAGATTTAGTGCATGTGTGTTACCTTTGATCATGCGGTGTCTATAGTACCTTTCCTTTCTCGGAAGGCCCTTCCATCTAACTACACATATTTCCAATGTGCAAGTGTTTTTTTTAACAATATTTGTACTTAGTCATACGGCCGGGCACATTTTCCTTCATAGGCATATTTACTATTGGATGCTAGGTGAACACAGCCTCTGAATATAGTGGCCGCACTGTCTGGTCTGCTGTCTTACTTGCATCCTGCTCCACGGATCTCCACGTGTACTCATGGTATGCCGGCCAGCTCCCTGATTGGATGCCAAGCTGGAAGGCGCCCTCAATGAGCGCCTCTGTGCTCAGAGACCGTGTAGAACATCCTATTAGGCACAAACGCTTCCTGGTTCTGCTCCAATGGCCTGTAATTCAGCCCTGATCTCAAATTTAATAGGGGGACTGTTTATTCTGATAACATTCCGGGCCTTACAGTCCCCTTTGGGATAGGGCTAAACTAATAGAGACCTTGCAGTCCCGCCACCGCATAATGAGGCGCAGGAAGTTGCCGGTATTATCGCCAGCGTGGGTCTCGCCGGGGTTAGAATAGCAAAGGGCTGAAACGTCTAAGAAAACGGAAGAAGGTTGTGTTCAGAGTGAGGAAGGCGGTGTGTGTTGACTGTATCAGAGCCGCCCGGCAACCGTTGGCCATGACCAGTAGGAAAACCTTTACAGACAGTTTTTTTGACCTTTAGGCAGCGGGCCTCTCACCGTTTCAATGAGGATCACCAATTTTTGATTGGTTGTCTGTGCCCAAGCAGCCTCTGAGATATATCGGGAGAATGCGCGTGTTAGAGGAAAGGACTTTGTGTTGCGGTTACGGTGGCTGCGTGGGAAGAAGGGTAACATGCAGAAGTAGCAGTACCAGGTCATGCCTTCTTATCAGCATGATTGAAACACCTGTCTCGAGCCAGAGAGAGTGCACTCCCCTCTCTAGCTAATGTTTGAGTTAAAGCCTAAAAATGGCAACATTGCACCCGTCTAATTACCAAGAACGCAGTGTGTGCTGTATGCACTGCCCACGTTTCAAAAAGATGCCATGGAAGTGTTGCACAGCTCTGCAACCGTAGAGGGAAGTTCCAGCCTTTGTTGATATAACAAGGAGTGGTTGAGGCCAGTGGACAATGTGACCAAAGGCCTGGCCTGCCCACCAGCAGGGGGAGCCAGTGCGGCAAGCATCATTACTTAAACACAGGCCTTGCACCATGATTCGACTCCTTGGGCCTGATTTACAAAGAGTTTTTCTCACTGAAAAACGTATTTTTAAATCAGGACCAAGTTTGTAAAACTAATTAAAGGCCCCCACTCCCAAATCCCTGCCACCATTACATGTGTTCCTCTATAAAGGATCCTCTTTGCGTGTGGTAGAGAGGTCTCTAGAGAGTGCGGCCCACCCAGGGAGTGGGGTTGCAAACTATCATTGTTCCAACCCGGTGTACAAAAGGAGCATTAATATAAAACGTGCCCTCTACAAATCGCCATTAAAGCAAAATCTCAATTTACTGGCCTGCAGAAGACCACCAACACCACCACCGCCACCTCCACCACAAGGGTCACTACAACGGTGCAAGCGCGCACACAGCCAGCAAGTGTGCAAGCAACACAGGGACAGTATCAGAAAGTTTGCATCTGAAGGCAAGCGAGTGGCAAGGATTGAAAAGCTGCATAATGAGAAGTGAGCGCCTGGAGACTGCCCCGGGGTGGTAGCGGTGCACAGTATAAATCAACATAACATAACCCGTGTATTAGAATGAATGGAGACTATGGTTCGGATGTGGAAATATCAATTGTTCAGAGGATGATAATATAAAACTAGCTGTACCCGCCATAACCTAGCGCTCTCTCTTCTCCTCCATCTCTCTCTCTTTCTCTCGCTCTCTAGCTGCAATCTTCTTTTCTCACACTCTCTCTGTCTCACTCTATGTATCAATCTCTTACTATGTGGATGAGAATTGTGTTGCCAGGGTTCTGGTTCCTAGCATTGCCACAGATGTAGCTGCATGAACAGAGGAACGAAAACAGATACATTGGGGGTGGGAGCGGTTGTGTTGTTTTGCAAAACCAGGTATAAAAAAAAACAAAAAGGACTCTATCTGTGCTAACACTGTGCACTAGCTCTTTGTCAAGTTTTACTATGTCATGTCTAATGATGGCTGCCAGTATACACTTTAGTCACAGGAAGAGAGTCACACTTTTCTTACTAAGCAAAGCACATTATAAAATCCTACAATAAACATATACATTATTTCTCTGATAGAACAGTATCATTCAAAGATGTACAGTCTGCTACACTCCTATTGTAGTCTTTCGAAATACCCCCCTGACAAAGGGGACGGCACAAATAGCACCAGTGATGGATCCTGACTGCTTTGCTTAACATTGAAGAGCATTTTGGGAACATAAGAATGATAACAGATCTTTATATTTGACAAACATGTCTCTGATGAAGGGGTTCTATGCTTGAATCACTAAGTACATAATGCACACTGGACGTGGTGCTCTGTTTGTTTCACCCTAACTTTAAAATGCTTGTAACACTAAACCACACAGATTGATTCAGATAGTCAAGGATTTAGGACCTGAGCATACAGTGGCTGCAACATCAGTCACTCCATTATGGTCCAAGGGCCATGTGAAGAGTTTTAGCCCGGCCTCAGGGTAAGGGCAGCAGTGCACATGCTCAGTTCCCAATACACAGACACCCCAAGAGAATAATATATACGATGATGAACACTATTAGGGCCCGATTCATGGAATTGTTTGCATGGCTCAGCGACTTTGCACTGCCGACACAATCCCTGATTCATGGAACTGTGAAAAATGTATTTTTGCAGTGCAAAGTCAGTGCAAAGTTCATTTTTTACTGCTAAAGTGGGCACATTTCCATGAATCAGGGTTTGTGTCAGCAGTGCAAAGTCACTTTTCAGCAGTGCAAAGTCACATTGAAACGTGTAAGAAATTCCATGAATCGGGCCCTATGTGTGCAGTTGCATGCTACAATGAACATTGAAATTGAAGTTTTGAACCCGACGTGGAATGATTTCAAGGGAAGAGCAAACCGGTAAATTGGCCCATGGGACAGAAGTGGACAAAAAGTGTTGCCCACTCTTGGAGAACAGCCAGGTTTCACTGGATTTGAGTAATTCTGAAGGCCGCCGTGCAGTGGACCCGTGTCCTAGACTATGCTTTGCCCCATGTGGGTGTGATCATATGTTATTGGGTTCTGTACTGCTCTTTGCTACCATATACATGGTCTCTTGGCGTTATTAATGTATGGGCTGCATTTCAGCATTAAGCCATAGCTACTTTTGTGAAACATGTACAAATAATAGCGTGATCATGTGAATATACACACATGATGTAAACATTACATTACAATGTATATGGTAAATGCGAACATTATGAACAACACACGGATTTTAGCCAAAGCATTTAAGTTGTACTTGATGCGGAAAACATGCCTTGATGTGCAAAGTGTTTTGGGCCGATTCATGGCATTATTGTGCTAGACACCACGCATACCGTGGGCTCGGCCTGCACAGAGGATGGAGTAGGGGGTGGAAAATGAGGAAGAACAAGGGAAAAAGTGGGCGTTACGAGGGACGGGCTGCAGGCAGTCCATAGCATGCCTACAAATTGTGCATGACAAAGCATATTCATGGATGTGACCGCGCAACCTCCTGCCTGTGTAATGCCCACGCAAATCCCTCGATCTCTCCGCCACACGAAGGCAGGCGTAAGTACACTTGCGCATAGCAATCTTAGCACGGACGTGGGTTTGCATGTCGGATTTAGGGGTGCGTTTATGTAGCCGGCTATCCGATCGAACTTAGGTGTGCGCATACGCAGTGAAGTGTGGAGCAGGAACGGTTTGCGGGGGTTCGCATGCAGATTCTCCGAGTTTTACCTGGGTTACAAAACATCATACGCATGTTATCAGGATGCCGGTAACAGTTACAGGGTACCCCACGCATGGTCCTCAAGATGAGGCCCACTTGCGGGGGACTCCACACACTGTTTGAAGGTTGCGTGTATTCACACCCAGGGGAGCACGCAAAAGGTAGCTGTACTGCCTGTTTTTGGTTTGCATGGGGGAAGACATTCCGTCTGTGACTTGCATTTACGGTTACTTCGCACAGTAAATTCCATGAAAACGCGGGGCGCGCATTTTTTATTATGTGCACAGGCCTGCGCAGTGTCAATCTCAGCGTGTGGCCCTTGCAGGATTAATGCGCTCTTTATATGAGTTGGCCCCTTTGTTTTTCATGCATTCATTGTACAGGTGTCAGGTCCAAAGAAAGCACTTCTATGCTGGTTGGTCAGCTGAGTCTTTTTAAAGATGTAGTAGGTTCTTACAACAAAGTGTATGCACAAAAATACTCACTGGAGCTCAGCACAAAGATATGTACTAACGGCGCATGAATCCGCATGTGAAGGAGAGAATGGAGGATACAGTGTTAAAGGTCACTAAAGAGCACACACAGGGACAAGAATGCCAACCTGAAAATCAATGCTTACATCTTTACAGTCTTGGAGGGGATTATTTATGCTGTGAAACGAAAGTTGATATTTTGGCTACACCATTGTCTGCAGAATTTAGTGTCCCTCAGAAGTAGGCAAAAGGGCCCACCAAAAAAAGAAAATAAATAAATAACAGTCACTTTTGACAGTTTTTGCCCGTTGTAAGATAACCGGAATTACCCGGGAAGCATTTCTCCCCTCGGGCAAGATTGTTTCCAGGTCAAGACGTTACTTCCATCAGGAAGTGCCCTTGAAGCTCAATAACTTGAAATAATCAACATCCAAATAAGGTTGATCATATTTGCATTATCGATTCTAAATCTATGTATTAACCTAGATTACATCTTCTACGTTGCTAATTAAAACATGAAATTCATTTATGAGTTTAAACAATTTAACATATTTGCTACAAATTTTGCACAACTTTGTAACAAACAGACTGAACAATTAAAAACAATTACAAATGTCATATTTAAATAGCTGTGGTTGTTAACATGCAATAGAAGACGTTTTATATTAAAAAAAAAAACGTTTTTAAATAAATACTTACAAAGTTTAGTCATACTTTTTGATAAAGAAAAAAAAGTCCAAAAGAATTTTGGGAATTAAAAAAATGATGGTATTGCCTCCTAATCAGTTATAAATATTAGTGAATAGATTTGAAAAGCTTGATATTGTTTCTTAAGAGTCACCAAATGTTTTTATATTTTTTATTTCACAAATCCAATTTAAACGTTGTTGCTAAGGAAAATGTTATGCATAATGCTTTGTTTTGATAAAGCATCGTACGTTTAGCAAGACGGCATTATAGAGATGTTTGATGACTTTCCACCAAACGTGCGCAACGTTTTGACCCTGCATAGATGCTATGCAGGAATTGTTAACAAATGCAGACGACCTTTTCTAAAACGTCTAAATAAAGTTGGGATTGTATGACCTCCACTATGACCCTGGAATTCTGCCTCAGGTCCTCTGTTGGCAGGATCTGCCCTGATAGTGGGAGTTGTGTTCACACTATAATTCCCATTGATACCCCATTGGGAATTATGTGTTGCTCTCTGTCCTGGGCAATCCTCTGTGAGCCTGATTAAGTCTTGTGTACTTTTGCCTGAATTTTCTCAATTTTATTTCACACGGTCGTTCCAGTGCCTGCATCACATTTCTGATCTGTGTGTCTGGTTGTAATACTGTAGCTTAAAAATACAGGATTACCCTGAGCCGAGGGAGCATTCTCTCCAATAGCTGGTGACAACACTGTTTCAAATAGCAGATGTCGTTTTTATTGAAGGGTCATTTCTGATTGGTCACTGAATATGGATGTCGTGATCTGGCGGCGTGGTAATTAATGACCTTATAGTTTGAAGCTTGCTTTTGATAGCTCAAGAAAGCACACTTTGGATAGATAGAACCTTGCAACTGAATAATGAAGGGGGGGGGGTGGGGGTGGACTTCCATAAGGATGCATTTGTCAGTTAACGAATGGTCACTAAGATACATGGCATTTGTGTTCGGAGATGTTAGCTGTGACACTCACAGAGCTAGGACAGAAGTGTCCTCACTTGCTTGTGGAAAGTCTAGCAAGAACCGGGTGAAAATGGCAGGTCAGACGTGCTGAGGATTCCCCCCTCTGGAAGAATCATTTGTATGATGCAATGCTTCCTGTTAGAGGATCCATCATATCATTGGATGTCAGTCTGTTTGATGGTTGCATTACAAATATAGGCATCCTTTGGACAGGAAGTTGTAGAATTCCGAAGTGGCTTGGGTTGATAGCCTCTGTTTTGCTAAAAGGTGTGAAAGCTCCACCTTCGACCGTTGGGTTTGATAGAATCCTGCATGGTCAGGTAAGAATCCTCTGTGTACATCCTTCTGTCCTACAGGAGACATTACTGCCTGGATAGGCACTCGTTTCTAGATTAGTGCCTCCTATAAAATGGGTTCTCTCTTGCCCCCAGGAACATTCTGGAGCCTGTCATATCTGTATAGCCAGCTTGGAAAACAGGCGGCACCTCATAACAAACCCTTTAAGTGCCTGAGCGTCTCCTCTCCCTGCAAAGGGTTACCATTGCCCAGTGTTTGGGACCGGTTGCAACTTGTTATAGTGCCTTGAGGAAATATTTTGCAACCCATGGGATGCCAAAAGTGTGGGCTTGGGCAGCTCAGCAACATAATAATGAATAAGGTGCAGTCCCTGTTTAATGATACTCTGCCAGTTTGATCACTCCATTCGCTCCCCTTCTGTTACCAACAGCATTCACCAGTATACACATTCCATGCTTGATCCTGCGATTCTCGGGTCAGGCTTGGCGGTCACAGAATGAACAATCTGGAGTTTGAAATAATGGAGGCGCCTGGGAAAACAAAGCCACCAAACTTCCCAGATTGCTCAGGGACACTCTTGAGCCCCTCATGCATCCAACATTAGATTGTGTACTAACTTACAATTCTGCCTTCGAAACACAATCCAGTTATCACAATACTCATGCCATATTTGCTTCCTCACCTTTGCAGAACTATGGGCCATCTAGCAGGCCTGATACGCACCCACACTATCACAAGAGATTCTTCCCGATGCATCTATCGCTCACGTGTGCTTGTAGCATGTACTACCTCTCACCTTCCTCTTTCTGAGGTCTGGACCCCCCTGGTGGGGGTGCAGTACACCATTCCTCTGCCAGCCTAGGTGCTCAGATCCTGTGAAAACCCCTGATCTCCAAACTGTGCTGACCCCTTATTGTGGTATAACATTAATAAGTCTTACTGTTGGACTACTCAGCACTGAAACCATGGCTGTTGCTAGGATATTCCGGCCCCATATTGACCTCAAGACTAACTTCTGTGTTCTGTTCAGGACAAGTCTAACTGCTATGAATGACAATGAAACTCAGAATGAAAGAGAATAATACTCTTCTTTTTAAAAATCATAAATCTGTTTTGGCTACTGTTTTAATAATCGTTAATATATTTCTACTTCAATGGATAGTTGTGTGATTTGTATAATTGGAAAAATTGTATATTTATAGGACTTTCTGAATCCCTATTTAACTACTGACATTGCATGTCGGTGCTACGCTGGGATCTAAACTCTCCATCCATTCGGTCTTCTGCGGAGTCCAGCCTAAGTGTTCCTCCTCAATACCAGAAGGTGCACCAGGTATGTTTCTAAAACCCTGTGTTTGAACGCAAACTATGTGTTACCTATGCAGGGGCATCTGGGGACTTGAAAGAGGCTCACCTTTGGACCCCCCAAATCACCCTGGGGCTTAGAGACCAGATCCTTGTCTGGCACAAGCTGCACTATAGAAAGTTCATGAAGCAAGAGACAGAGGGAGAGGGATATCTTGGATAGTTTTCACTTTCCATGAAGACCGATCTCAACGATTTGTGACAGAGGGTAGATATACGTGTGTCTATTTTTGTGTCCCTGCTGGTCTGACTAAGATTACCAATGAGACGGAGAGTCATTGAAGTCAAATCCTGGCAAAATGAAACCGATGACGGTGGGTTCCAAAAGCAGCTTGAGCATACCCCGGGGAACTAGACAATGACACTAATTGAGGATGTGTATACAATAATCAAGATTAATGGTTGAACGCAACGCTCTGGAGTCAGAAAAGGAAATCTGCTTTACTCTTGATCCTAGCAAAGCCCAGAAGTTAAGTAGATGCATGCATGTCAGGTGGGCGGAGTTAGAATGAGAATGAATAACAGATGAAAGGATATAATGCACAGGCCTCATCGTTGGCCTCAAGCCCAGGGACAGTATCTCCCAGCCCTGAAATCTCCCCACTGGCTCTCAGTGGCTCCAAAGATCAAGTTCAAGATCCTCTGCATTGTCCACACGGCTTTCTGGGGCCGGGGCCCGCACTACATCCAACTCTCTCTGCCACACTACGTTCCTTCTCGAGCCCTTTGCTCAGCTACCTCCAACTCTCTGAGGGACAGATGCTTCTCCAGGGAGAGAGAGGGGGGCAGATCTCTCTCCTCTGCAGGTGCATCCCTCTGGAATGGCCTCCCTGCCCCTCTCAAACTTGAGCCGTACCATCTGAAGTTCCAGAAGCTACTCAAACCTGCCATCTCTCTCTCCTCTGCTGGCCTACCTGTCTGCTGCACCGACTGGTTGCTTGGCTACCCCCAGAGTCTCACTGGGTACAAGGCACCTCCATGATCAGTCTCTCCTGCACTGCTTCCAGGCCTACCGTGCACTAAGGGGCTGTAACTGTAATCTCTACATCCCCCTGCCTCCTTGCACTTACCCAGAGGTGCACGGCCCTGGCTGCACTCACTCAGCGCAATGCTGCCCCGATTGCACTTCCCCTTCCCCCTGCCTTGCACTTCTCCCCTCCCTCTTCCCCCTGAACTTTTCCGCTGTCGCACTGGCACAATCTGACACAAGGCCTACTAGGAGCGTTTGTCTTGTCCTCCCTCCGTCTTCCCCCTCTTCTCTTGTCACGCCTAGAAACACTTGTGTACAGGTGTGTTATAAAGGTTGTATACCAATTGACCTTTTCACAATTTACCTTTTCACAATTGACCTCGGGAGAATTGATCTAATTTAGAAGGTCAATGAGGACATATATGCGGGGGAAACCTTCCGCAACCCCCTCAATCAATCCAAAAACCCCTGCAACCCCCCACCCAATCCCCTTATATCATTTATAATCCAAAACCAACCCAATACATATATACAATAACTAAAATAATATAAAGGTCAATTGTGCAGAAGGTCAATTAGGACCACTATAATTAGGTCAATTGTGCAAAAGGTCAATTGTAAAAGGTCAATGTGGGTAATACCGTTATAATTGACATATAATATATCATATCATATCTGGGAAACATGTAACTAGACAGCACTTTGCACAGGTGTACTTTACATATTCAGTACATTAAACACATCTACAAACTGTGGCTCAGGGATATACTTACAATCACACACAAGGGCAAGGAAAAAGGGTGAAAGTCTAACCCAGATCTTCACATTCCATGGTCAACAGATCAGCCAGAAGCGCACATTGTGGTATCACCAACACAAGGACAGATCCGGATTCCAGGTTACAATCTGCACCAAAACACCTCCTGGGGTACAGGCAGGTTCAGACTGGGGCATACTACTGGCCTAATCTTACATGTTGGGCTTGCAGTTCGGGCATGGCCCTGTTGCCACATAGGCCAGCCCGAGGCTGGGTACAGGCAGTCCTGAGAATGCTTTGACCTCCCCTGAGTATAAGGGTGTACTTCCCAAATGCCCGGCTGCGACATGCCTCGGGACAAACGAGAGCTGCCCAATGTTTAGAGACAAGCAAAGACACAAGTAGTAATGAAGAGCTTTCCATTCGGACTGCAGAGAAAGCCGCCATAAAAGACACCGGAAGTGAGATTCTTTATGTGCAACTTCAGGCACCCGGCGGGCAAATGGCTAAATAAATGCCGGTTAATCTACTAAGGATACACGACTATAAATCCAACCTGAGAGCAGCGAACGAACAGCAATTAGGGGTATTATTTTTCCTGAACTTCATGTTGGCAGTAAATCTCTGGGCTCTTAACATTTGCAGCGCATAAAGGCTTCTTCTGTCAGGCACGGCCTCTGCTCCGAGGTGGGCGGCAGGAAAAACGATTTGTTCAATGTGTCTTATAAAAATGAGGGACAGGGAGGCAGAAGCAGGCTGCATGGGGCTAGACGCTTCATTAGCAGGGGATCCTTGGAAGGCGGCCATCTTGGATCCAGGCTCAGCGGTAGGTATGGCATCGAACCTGCTAAGCGCTGTGCAACTTGCCAACAAGGAGACGTCCAAGTGGGTACTGTGCCTCGCCTGGGGGAGCCTGACCTGATGCTGCCTCATTTCACTGCCACACGTCGGCCGCATGAAGTCTGCAGACGCTGCCTGACGGAATCACAGGCAGAGACACATAAAGCATAACTATTCATACAGGCAGAGCTGAGGCCCTGGGCTGGAAGCCTACCACATGGAGTCTCCTGAAAAGCTCTGTGTGGGGTGCAGGAAAGAAAGGAGGCAAATGCCAAATGGAAAAGCCATATCTCACACTAAAGGGTCCATGCACGCGGCTATAAAGGCAAAATTTATGGAATAGGGAATTCATGTGGCAGCAGCCATTAAAACAATTATGCAGCCTAATGTTTGTTATTATAATGCACAAAAGACAATCTCACGCCAGAATGGGTCTTAAATAACGGTTGTGGCGTCTAAATAGTGGGAATGAAGAGTCTGGACGTTCCCAATCTCTGAATGTGCCCTGTTTTGTTGCATGACTAGTAAATCCTTAACAGCTGTCAGCATCTTATCTTACAGCCGGTAAGATAGCTCAGTGGGTTGAGTGCTCGCTGCTGCGATCTGAGCGTGATCTGCAGGTCGCAGGTTCGAATCTCGGCAAGGCCAACTCAGCCTTTCATCCTTCAGAGGTCGATAATTGAGTACCAGTTTCAGTTGGGTGATATTTAAGGCGCTATATAAATAGCACATCATTATCATTACCTAGAGCAGTTTCATGCAAGGACAGAAGAACTAAGTGCAACCAAGTTCTAAATCTGGCCATGAACTGAAGATACTGCTCCAGAAAGGATCTGCCTAGTCAAAGAGGGCCAATCTCACAACATGAACTGCATCGTAGGCATTTCATTGGTTCCTTCGCCAAAGATACACTAGAGTCCCCTCCACATGTCTTAATGAGGCTGTGATTGCTGCATACAATCCCCCTTGCCCCCCTCTGGACCATCCTCCGCCCAGTGACCTCTACGACCCCCACATCCTACCTGCAACCTTCTAGGTGCCTCCCCTGTGCACAGCTCTCTGCTGAAGCAAAGCTCGGTTCATAAATCCCATACCTACATATATACATGCATAAGCTGGTCATGTAAGAGTCTGGACTCTGCAACTGATCTGGGACATCATTGTGAAAAGAACAGCACTAGTAGAAATCATAACCCCCCAGCGGGGCATGGCGGAAACAGGCAATGCACTCTGAGGACTTTAAAAGGTGTACATCTGCCAGACAGGTGTTGCATCCAGCCCGGTCAATATCCCATCCTACATCTTCCAGACAGGTGTCGCGTCCAGCCCGGTCAATAGCCCATCCTACATCTGCCAGACAGGTGTCGCGTCCAGCCCGGTCAATAGCCCATCCTACATCTGCCAGACAGGTGTCGCGTCCAGCCCGGTCAATAGCCCATCCTACATCTGCCAGGCAGGTGTCGCGTCCAGCCCGGTCAATAGCCCATCCTACATCTGCCAGACAGGAGTGGCGTCCAGCCCGGTCAATAGCGCATCCTACATCTGCCAGACAGGTGTGGCGTCCAGCCCGGTCAATAGCCCATCCTACATCTGCCAGACAGGTGTCGCGTCCAGCCCGGTCAATAGCCCATCCTACATCTGCCAGACAGGTGTCGCGTCCAGCCCGGTCAATAGCCCATCCTACATCTGCCAGACAGGTGTCGCGTCCAGCCCGGTCAATAGCCCATCCTACATCTGCCAGACAGGTGTCGCGTCCAGCCTGGTCAATAGCCCATCTTCACCTTCCACCATCAGGGAGCAAGAGTTTCAGATGGCAACACTTTACTTTTACAACCCTGGATTAGGAAAAATGAAACTCCCTGTGGCCAATGAGTTATCACCAGGGCCTCTGATGCCCCTCTTTTGCCAGATCAAAGAAAATATTAAATATGATATATAAATAGCATTTACATTGTGTTCCCTGCCATAGTCTGGTTGTCTTGGAGAGTGGCATGCACGCTGGTGTGTCCTAAAGAGTTTCCTATGCACAGGTGGCACTGGCCTTCTAGTAGGGACCCTCCACTTGCTGTGGCAGCACAAAGCCCACACCATGCATGGTGCCCTACATATACACAATGACTAGTCTCTAGTGGAAGACTATATGCAGACAATTTCAGAGCGCTTTCTCGGTTCTTCTAACATCCATTGTCCACCGCCACTGTTTACATCTGTGGCAAGTGGCCACCGCCCCTCATGATCCAAGCTCAAGGGAGCCCGCCAGAGCTGTTTGCAGCATACAGGGTGAGGCTTCAGGAAGCCACCACCATTACAGACCCTGGTAAACCAGGCAGGGCAGAAGAATCCTCAGGCCTGCCTTCAAACATGCGAGTGCACTCTGGCTGCATTGAGCTGCTCGGTCATGGTCTTCTGTTGACTCCTACCATTGCACTCATTACGAGTCACGCGGTGGCTAGTCTCTGGAACAAGGGCCGCTTCACACTCTGTAATTGTCCAAAGTTAGAACAGGGTATTGGCATAGCCAAGTGGCAACTTGATTGATCTGATCTGAGCACAAGACTTTTAATTAGCTTTCTCTCAGAGGGCTATTAGCTGAAACTTAGCTCATTAATTTTATGCAAATGAACCCAGAGAGTTATGCGTATCTGCTCTTGCAAACCACGTCTGTACCTGTTTCTGGACCTTGTCTAGACTTTGATAATAAACAGCAACCATATATTACTGACTCGCTCGGATGCGGTAACTTTCCCTTGACCTTCTTCAGTGGTTTGATGTAGCTGCCCTAAGGGAGTGATTAGGAGCCTTGCACTGTGTTCAGCCCGCAGCATTAGAATCCCAGCTGCACATCCTCACCCCTTAACACTCACTAAAGGTCGTTCAAGAAGGAAACCTCTTGCTGAGGTCCACAAATTACTTAGCACCATATCCCAGGAAGACCTCAAAGTCCTCAGCAAGGTCGGCCATGTCCATAAATCAAGAATGACAAAACATGGAAGGCGTCAAGTGCAGACTTGTATGATTTCATGAAATGAGGTGCAATATGACAACATTGTTGTGTGCAATTATTCACTGGATATCACATGCTTATTCAATGTAGGTTCAAGTATAGACTTGCCCAACTACGTATCCTAGATTCCTTGTAGTGACCAGTCCAGCTTTACAGGATTGTTGTAGATAGTTGCACCACATTGGTCAATGTTTCAGCAGAGATGTAAACACAGATACTAAACGTGCAATGGAACTGTGCCGGTCACCACCTTTCACCTTCAGATGTATAGGGTTGACCCAGGCCTGTGCCAATGACTGTTCAGGGTAAATGGGTGAAATGCACTGGTAGTCCCAGCCCAGCTTTTAATGGGTGTGCTATGGCTCTTCAAGTGTTAGTACACCCATTCTTCCAGTGGTTTACCAACCAGAGAGGATGCAGAGGGTCCATGGTTGGGAGAACCAGGACATTTGGAGCCGCCTGGGAAACTTTTCTCAGTCGCTGCCTTTGTGAGAGCCGTCAGGTAGGCCCTGAGGGGGAGGGGAGGGAGACATGTCCAGACTCCTCCCCCATCAGGCCTCCGAGGTAAGAAAATCTATTTTTTACACTTGACTTTGTTTTTGTTTCAAGCAACTCGCCTCTCAAAACTCTCATGTCTCGTTAAATTGTGTGGATGATTGCTTGATGTGCAATGTTAAGGACATTATGCATAACACAACAATGCTTACTATTGTCAGACAGTGACTCTGTGGAATCAGAAAAAAATACAATATTACGGCTGTTACACCAAGCAAAGGAAAATACACCGACACGGGCTTGTAAAGATTCCCAGAATCTTTATTACAAAACTGAACAGTAGTCAACAAAGTACACAAATAGCTATTTGGCCGTCAATACATCACAGAGACCACCAGCAGGGTTCAATGTGAGCAGTGAGCAGAATTTCCTAGCTGGACATAAGAGTATATATACAATTTGTTATAATGATGTCCAGCCTCTTACAAGTTAATAATATATTGGGCTAGGGTCGCGCCAGGTTCACTTTCCTAATTTACATATTTCGTGCATGTGGTTTACTTTTTAATACATTTACTAACACACTCTATTATTCTTTAATTTAACTTTACACTCTTTACGTATCGTTTTAATACAGATTAATCAAATGTTTCGCATATCGTATTTTGGATAGCATTACTGTTCTTGTAGTTTAACATTTGCTAATTCAAGTAATCCCCTGATCCCGAGGTCAACAAAGGACAAGGTCTACATGACCCGAACATGTAACCTGAAGGCAGGTTGGACATTAACCCTCCTACAGAGGTTGAAGAGGTTAACGCAAGAACAAGAACACACGAGAAAGCCATTTTAGACTACAGGGTGACTTTTACACAGCAAGAGAACCTAAAATGGCGGTTTGATTCAAGATGGCGGTTTACATCAATTTCTAAGGTCAAGACCTTGCCGTAGAGAGTTATTCGCGTACAATTTTAAGCAACTTAGCGTAGGCCAATATACATACAATCGTTACAATAGGAGGTATAATTTAATATCCAGTTTGACAAACCCTCCTTTTGGCCTATGCCAAGTGCTAACACTACTTCTGATCTCCTTGCAAGTAACTCCATACGTCATCGTCCATACACCCTGAATCATTGTCTGACATATCTATTGCCATTAGATCTGACACCAGAGTTTCTTTTAACACATACTCTTTGGAAACCTTCTTTGGGGCGTATATTTTATGCCCTAGTACACTCGTTGCTTGCGCGCAACATCCCCCTAATACTGAGCATATACCAGGGAGACACTGTATACAACAGCAAAGAAACAAAAAACTTCCCAAGATAATCAGCAGGGCTGAAAACAACTTCCAGCCCCATGACCGTAGGAGGTCCCAAAACCATGCACTAAGTTCCCACTTTCCCTCAGGAACATGTACTTCTGAACTAAGAACATGTAGATTTTGGATAGCCCTAAAGAACGTCGGAGAGGAGTCTGGTATGTAAACGCAGCAAACGGAACCCACTAATTTACATACTCCTCCACGCTCGGCCAGAATGACATCTAATGCCATCCGGTGTGAAGGGCCACTAACCTTATTGCTTTCTGTTCTAACGTCATATTATAGAGTATGTCAGTGGTCCGATTGATGGTTTTCTCCAATACTCTCGCTAGTCCCCTGATTTTTCTGAATTCGTAATTTGCCCAAAAAATGGCACAACGGATTTCATGATATCTCCTAAAGTTTGCGCTGGAGTATCCCCTTTCACACCTCGTCGTGGATGAGTTTTCGAAACATCGGCAGTACTAGCCATAAATACCCTAGGTAGTAGAATCCCTAAATAGCAGGTTCCTTGCCAATCCCTGGGCATCCATGGAAATGCCACATTACCGCAAACAAAATAGACAGGTTCGCCTGCATACAGAGGTCTGTTTTCACTAGTCAAATTCGCAACGTTGGCGCACTTTCAAAAATTACCCATTGACCGTGTTCCATTCCTCTGTATGCAGAAGGATACTGAATCGGGGCTATGATTATCAGAATAAGATGGAGGCGTGGCATCCTTATTGCCTATATGAGACATTTTGAAAGAGATTAAAGACTGAAAAGGACAAGACAATCTATCAGAGGGCCTAACAGAAGCAACGTTCGGCTTACTTCTATTTGCAAAAAGCGAGCAACCCAGGAGCATCAAAACATGCTTTTCAAAGTTATTTAAATTTGTACCATCAAAGTTCCCTGAGATGCTGTCATTCCATCGACCAAAAAATAGTGGTCTAAGGGAAGCGTAACAGGCAGTTGTCAAAGGCAAAGGATGAATATACCAACCTATCCCCTTATCCCCATGTTGCGGTAAATGCAAACAGATCTAACAATTGAACAATTGGTCTTATTAAAAATTGCATGAGTGGCATTCATGATTAACAAAAGGGTATTATTCTGATAGTTCCGTCTATGCAAAGAATCTCTAGGCGACAAAGTATGCAATTGTACGGAAGGAGTGGGGATAACAGATACATTTTCAATAGGTAAAAGGTCCTCTAACGGATATGCTTCCTCCAGATACCATAACCCTAAACCAACAGTTACTAAAAATCCAGTAATTATCACAAAAAGGCAACAATACATTTTGGGGGTTCCCTTACATGCTTGATCATTGTCTCTGCTAGTCACATGTTTAACTAAAATTTCGGTACGAGCGGTAGCAGGTGCAGGCATCGTAATCTTCAACCGAAAAAGACACCAATTGTTAATTTGCTGGCGACTCCAGTCGCACGTCTTCTTAATGTCTTTCCCACAACCCTTAGCCAACAGAATCTTCCCGTACAGTCGGGCCAAAAGGCAAGCCCTCAAATGATTTTCTCAATCGCACAGTCAAACCATGCTGTACGTTTACTTCCTTGGACGCAAGTTATATTTTGCAGTTTCTGGTGAGGACAAAGTGTCATCACTTCCTCATGGAAGTGGCGAATGAACGGAAATGGGATCAGAAAAGGATTGATCTGGAAGTTCCACTGTTGGGGAGTGCGGAGACAAGATGGCCGTTTTGTCTGGGCTTGCAGATTCTGAAGCGGTCTCCGATTCTCCCTTGTTGGTTGTTGCTGTTTCGGGGACACTAGTTACAGCAGTGGGAAGGGATTCTGTATCTTCTGAATCGTATGGCACAGGCAGTGGGATCCGTTTGGTGTGCGTCACATGAATCCAGTTCTTACGACCCGCTACCCGCACAGCAGTCTGGGTGACTAGCAGGACTTGGTAGGGACCCCTCCACCGAGGTGCAAGGCAAGATGACCTCTAAAAAACCTTTGTGAGGATCTAGTCCCCCGGTCGTAGACTGTGACCAGGACCCTCGTAGCGTACAGGTAATGCCTCTCGCACCTGGTGATAAATGGAAAACAGATTTTTAGTCAACTGGTTACAGTAATCTGAAAGAAGCACATTTTCTATGTCCCGTAGTGAGCAGCTTTTTGGCGAACCCCAAATAGTGGCAGGTCTCCCCATTACCACCTCAAAGGGAGAGAGCCCAGTCTTAGTTTGAGGGGTTGTTCTCATTGATAGTAACACGATCGGTTGTTCTTTATAATGCCGTTATGCCTTTCCACTAATCCGGCACTTTGGGCATGTCTGGCCGAATGGAACCGTTTGTCAATCTGTAATCCTTTGCAAATTTGTAGGATTACAGTAGCGATAAAGTGTGGCCCATTATCTGACCAGATGACTCTCGGCAGCCCGAACCTAGGAAAAAAACTCTTTCAACACGGTTTTTGCCGTGGTTATGGCCGTTGCATCTCTAACCGGGAAAGCCTCAACCCACTTACTAAAAGGCACAAATGACAACCAATACATATTTAAGATTGTTACAACGTTCCATTTAAATAAAATCAAAGTGGATAACCTCGAACGGGACAGAAGGTGGAGCGAAACTTCCTCTAGGAGTCGAGGTACCTTTTCCTACATTGTGCTGCAAACAGACCATGCAGCTTTGGACAAAACGCTCCGCAGTTTTGAAAATCTTATCATTGGCCCATACACTGTGTAGCATTTTAGTCAATTTTTGTGCACAACAATGTGTCGGACCGTGAGCCATAATAACCATCATTGTAATGTAGGCGTCAGGGAGTAACCATTTTCCTTCAATATTGTCTACCCAACACCCATCGTCATCCAATCTCCCTGCACCCTCAATCCATCTCTTAGTTTCCTCTATGGTAGCATCTGCTTGAATATCTTTTACAGCATCGATACTTTCACCCAAAGTGCAAACGTTTACAATTTCTTTTACAGCATACATTTCTGACCTGAAATCAGTGGCAGTTTGTTTAGCTATCTGATCGGCGAAAGCATTCCCTTTTCCTACATCATCTGTAAACTTTTGATGTGCTGAACATTTTATGATAGCTAACTACACAGGGAATGCGAGCGCTGAAAGTAATTGCACTATTAAAGTGCCATGCTGGATTTTTGTTCCGTGCGAGGTCAAGAAACCTTGTTCTTTCCAAAGTCTACCAAAATTGTGGACCACCCCAAAAGCATACTGACTATTGGTATATATATTTACTGTAAGCCCTTCAGAAAGTTCACAAGCTCGAGTTAACACTATAATTTCTGCGGCCTGCGCAGAATTATGCATAATTCTTTTAGTTTCCACAATCGTGTTTAAAGTAGTGATGGCATAAGCAGCCGTGGATGTACCGTCTGGAAGTTTAAAACAAGAGCCATCACAAAATAGCTCTCCTTGTGGGCTATTCAAAGGTGTGTCTTTCAGATCGATTCTGCCTTTAGTCTCCTGTTCTGTCCTATAAAGGCAATTGTGTGACGTATCGTCACCATCAACAGTATCTTGCGAGACAGGTAAAAGTTCAGCCGGATTTAATACACACACCTCTGAATTTGAATGTGGGGGGCAAACAAGATTAGTTCATATCTTGTCAATCATGCAGAAGTGAGGTGTTGCGTTTGAGTTCTATTCAATAAAATATCTACAGAGTGAGGTACCATTAGGGTTAATGCATGACCCAGGACCATTCCCTCACTCTGTTTTACAGACGCAGCAGCAGCAGCGCGCAAACATCTTGGCAAAGCGCATGCTACAGGATCAAGGGCGGAGGAATAGTAACCGCACGGCCTATTCTTCCCTCCATGCTCCTGCGTTAATACAGCCAAAGCACATCCATCACGTTCATGCACAAACAATACAAAGGCCTTGTCATAATTCGGAATTCCTAAAACCGGCGCTGAACACAGCACGGAGTTGAGCAAATCAAATGCGGTCTGGTGTTCCAAAGTCCATGGGAATGGCAAAGAAATGCCCTTCTTTGTCAAAGCCAGCATTGATTTAATCGTTAACGAAAAGTTAGGGATCCACAATCTACAATAAGAAGCCATAGCTATCAAGGCACTAACTTCCTTATGCGTATTTGGGACAGACATGCCAGAAATAGTCTTTATTCGTTCAGGTGTCAACCGTCTTCCCTCCTTTGACAGGAGGTCACCTAAATAGGCGACCTCCTGGCAACAATATTGGAATTTTTTAAGTGAAGCTTTGTGGCCATGTTTTGCTAGATGACAGAGCAACAACACAGTGCCTTCTTTACAGGCGCTCTCAGAATCAGCAGCCAAAAGGAGGTCATCTGCGTACTGTAGTAATGTGCAAGTAGTAGGCAACTCGAGAGCATCGAGCTGCTCTTTCAATGCCCTACTATAAATACTTGGACTCTCAGTGTACCCTTGTGGTGCACGAGTGAACGTAAACGAGCGTCCACCTATGGTAAACGCGAACAAATACTTGCTATCCTTGTGTGTGGGAATACTGAAAAACGTGTTTTTAGATCAACAAAGCTAAAATGAGTGGTAGAGGCCGGAATCATGGTTAGTATCATTGTAACATCAGGTACAATAGGAAATTGAGGTGCCACAATTTTGTTAACAGCACGTAAATCAATTATAAAACAAAAGGGAATCGCATTATCGCCTTTTTTGTATACTGGCAAAATGGGGCTATTACATAGGCTACCCGTAATCTCCTCAATTACTCCACGATGTACAAAATCAGAAACTATACATTTCAAAGCCTGTTCGCCTTCAACTGAGATCTTGTATTGCGGGATGCGAGGCAATTTTGCTCCATGTTTCAAAATCAATTTAACAGGTTCAATTTGAGGAATGCCCACATCATTATCATCAATTGCCGATAAGCATTCTGGAACATTACTAAATTCTGGTGGTAAAGGTCGAGTCAAAAACTGAGAGGCGAGTGATTGCTGAGGTGAAATTGTTAACCGAACTCCGTCCGGAGAACAATGTATTACTGCATACAATGCTTGGCCCCAGCAAGTTCTCCCCACAGTTTGTGGTAAGTAGAAATGGACACTGTTCCGTGAAGGGACCCAGTGTTATCGGTACTGGCAAAGAGACCGGACAAACTACAGGTGTGCCTGAAAACCCTACGGAAACATTGGACTTCCCTGACAGGGGAATATTTGGAACCCGTGAATGATCAATGGGACATTTCTGTGCTCCTGTATCTACTAAAAATAGATGCTTCCTATTTCCCACCGCCATCTCAACGTAGGGGCCTTTCTGATGAACGGGAATAGGCCTAGGTTCCAAATCCTGCTTCGGGCAATCCTAGCCAAACAGAATATTATCAAAAGGAAGCTCTTCAGAAAGGTACGCGGCAGAAGGGTGATAAAAAATGTTTCTATTATCCACATTCGAAACTTGCTTATCTTGTGGAGGATGCTGGTGTGATTCTGGTACAAACTGACCTCTACCAGGGCCCCCTGCACCTGGGCGACCTCTGGATCGTCTACCCATGTTCCCAAATGACCTTTGCTGCAAAGTCGGACATTGTGCGCGCCAGTGGCCTTCCTGCCGGCAATAGGCACACTGGTTAATGGTTACCGGAGCCAAGGGCGCACTTCCGTGTGGAATGTACTGACCTCTAAATTGTTTGCTCCCTCTCGTGCTTCTAACAATCTGTTATAATAAAACTTTTGTTTTCAGGTCACCCTTTTTTTCTCAAGTTTTTCCTTCTCAGTATTTACACGATTTTCATAGTACTGAGCCATATGCAGTACTTCTGATTGAGACTTCGCCTGCCAAGCGCTTTCAGAAGACATAATCTGTAACTGGATGACAGGCAGCAATCCACATACAAATTTGTCGACAAACAGCCTTTTCCCTGATTCTGTGCCTAAGTCTTGTCCACTGAAATCTGAGAATACCTGCTCGAACCGATTGAAGAAATCGGTAGCACCATCAGACTTTCCTTGGACACAGGCCGTAAGCTTGTCCCAAATGATTCTTTTTTCAGGACCCATAGTTTTCAATTTTACAATAATTCTATCAGGCAAGGTTAATATCACTTGAAGCGGTCGTTCGCCAGCTGGTCTTTCTCTATCTAGCCTAACCATGTTATCCCATGTATCTCCCAACCCAGGTATGTCATCTATAGTCCTGATCTGTTTCCACAAATCGACTGGTAGGAGTACGGGAAATAATAGGTCAATATCACTTAAGGTGAATACCGACGACTGTAAGACCGACTATTTCTTTATAGAATCCGGTCAGATTTTTTCTTATATCGGGAATAGATTGTTTTATGGTGTTCACTTCCTGTCTTGAAAACGGGACGTGAACAAACTGTGATACGTAATGTGCAGGAATTTCTCCCGCGACTATACCTCGCCCAGCATCGGCCGCGATCTCATCTTTCGGTACAAATGTCAGAGGGACCTCTCTCATAGGCAACTGAGAGGTAGGCAGCTCCGAACGCTTACTAAGCAACAGAGCCAAATCAAGCGCTAGGGCAGTCGAAGAAATATCAATCGAAAAAGCTCTCTTATAAATGCTCAACAATTCTGCGGGACAACAAATCTTTCTTTTTACACACTCATCCTGCAGGTACTCTACCATCACCTGTATCACTTTCTTTTGCATTTCTAACGTATACTGACTATATGTGTCATATACTTCATCTGGAGTTATCGACATATCCGAAATCCATCTTATCGCATCCTTTATACTAATTTGTGCTTCCTCACCTTTTAATTCACAGCGAGGAGAAAACCGTTTCTGTAAGTACATAATACCTAAACT
Source organism: Ambystoma mexicanum (assembly GCF_040938575.1). Classification (NCBI taxonomy): domain Eukaryota; kingdom Metazoa; phylum Chordata; class Amphibia; order Caudata; family Ambystomatidae; genus Ambystoma; species Ambystoma mexicanum. Next base: position 387,567,651 of record NC_090937.1, read on the forward strand.
ACCACCATCTGCTTCCTCATTCTGTAACTCTTCCAACTCCTTCCTATACTCAAAAATCCTCTCAACATGCTCATAAACCTTCTCCGTAGTAGCTCTAGACAGCGCTAAAGCATTCAAATCCCGTAACCCTTGTGGGAAATCTACATCATTTAATCTATTCCACATTATACTCAAATGAGTCCCTAATCCTTCAATAAAAACATTTTTCTCGGGAATGCCTTTTAAATTTTCGAGTGTGGAAAAAACATCGGCTTGTTCACCCTTCTCCATACAATGTTTAGCCCAAGCAATCAATTCACTCCTTTTGTCTGGGGACACAGTATTACGAGTCACAATCCTTGGTCTCGCTCCCTGGTCTACTACAAGCGATGCAGAATCACTTGGAAGAAGAAGAGTAGGCACATTCTGAATATCAACAGGTGAAGGCAAGGGGGCATGCAAAGGAGTGACGGCTGGAAGAACAACAGGAGGAACAGCAGGGAGGACCCGAGGAACTATAGGAAGGGGAACAACAACGGGAAGGGGCAAAGCACCAGCAGGAGGGACGTACGGGGGTGGTGCGGAGGCATCGGGCCTTCATTCATGCAAAAGTTTATTAATCAATTCATCTGACGTATGAAAATCTTTAGAAGGGTAGATTTTCTGAATGCCTAATTGAAACGCCCTGTCCGTGTTCCTAACTGACTCCAATTGTTTATTTTGGTCATATAACTGTGCCTTTTCGACACTTGTGATATGTCTACGCATATGTTTCTCTCTGCTGTTCTGTTGCTGCAAAGCTTCTGTTTTCCAACTATGTAACGCATCAATTGCTGCAGGTCTAGCCTTTTTCTTTACTAATACAGACTCTAAATATTCTATACGAGGGATTTCAAAACTACCATTGGTTGGCCACCGAAGATTAGAATTATGTCTGGTCTGTCTGTGCCAAATGTCATTAAATGCTATACTAGCAAAGCCTTTCTTACAGTACATAGTACATGCCGGCGACCCCTCCTGTGGTGCGGGACGGCTATCTTCCAAAGATTGTCTGTTGCTGCGGAATAATGCCCTAAAGCAGGCAGACAATTTCCCAGGCATATCAAAGTTCTGGTGTTACCTGGTAAAATAATTGTGCTCGCGAGTACAATGCTCCAAATACAAATTGTCACGGTTAAATTAAGAATCGGGACACGATTCACCTGACCAAAGGACTGGGAGGCCCGATCGGGTTACTAAGGACAATGCTAAGGACCCACGTGTCTGGTGATGTTCGGCAAATTTACCCACCTCAAATATATGGACCCTTGTCAAGACGTCGTCTCGGGCTACAGGCCACCGTTCAGGGATCGGATTGTGCAGTTTCGTCGAGGAATTCGCTTCTCGTCTAGAGTGGCCGTTTCTGTTGGCACCGTCCGATCCCGGTCCGATAGCCGAGCCAACCTTCAACGAGATGAAGTCAATCTTGAGGGTCCCTATTCGGGCGCCATCTGTGGAATCAGAAAAAAATACAATATTACCGTGTTACACCAAGCAAAGGAAAATACACCGACACAGGCTCCCAGAATCTTTATTACAAAACTGAACAGTAGTCAACAAAGTACACAAATAGCTATTTGGCCGTCAATACATCACAGAGACCACCAGCAGGGTTCAATGTGAGCAGTGAGCAGAATTTCTTAGCTGGACATCAGAGTATTTATACAATTTGTTATAATGATGTCCAGCCTCTTACAAGTTAATAATACATTGGGCTAGGGTCGCGCCAGGTTCACTTTCCTAATTTACATATCTCGTGCATGTGGTTTACTTTTGAATACATTTAAAAACACACCCTATTATTCTTTAATTTAACGTTACACTCTTTACGTATTGTTTTAATACAGATTAATCAAATGTTTCGCATATAGTATTTTGGATAGCATTACTGTTCTTGTAGTTTAACATTTGCTAATTCAAGTAATCCCCTGATCCCGAGGTCAACAAAGGACAAGGTCTACATGACCCGAACATGTAACCTGAAGGCAGGTTGGACATTAACCCTCCTACAGAGGTTGAAGAGGTTAACGCAAGAACAAGAACACACGAGACGGCCATTTTAGACTACAGGGTGACTTTTACACAGCAAGAGAACCTAAAATGGCGGTTTGATTCAAGATGGCGGCTTACATCAATTTCTAAGGTCAAGTCCTTGCCATAGAGAGTTATTCGCGTACAATTTTAAGCAACTTGGCATAGGCCAATATACATACAATCGTTACAATAGGAGGTATAATTTAATATCCAGTTTGACAACTAGAAGCAGATGGGTTTATTACAATGACTCTTCTGGCTGGTCTAAATCTTGGACTTAGTCCAGGCAAGTTCAAGTTTATTTCTGAATGAACAATTCCATAATACTTCAATACATATTCATGATGAAACACATTTTAAAATTCATTCCAGTCATGTACACCATTAAATACTATCTCTACTGATGAAGGCTAAGCCCTCCTGTGCCCCATCAGACCATCCTGCTTCTTCGCTAGTCAGACCTATTGCCCTTTTAGTGGCCTTTCACCTTGCTAAACTCTTCAAACTGTCCTTTGTCTTTGCTTGCTTTCCCTCTATTTTCAAAACAGCCACAACGTTTCAGAACCGGTATTAGCATATTTGACCTAAAAACATTTGATATCATTTTTGTGACTTTATTATGGTCAAATATAATAAAATATTTATATGGGGGTGGGTAAGGGTACAGATTAGGTTGGAGGGAAGTGGGTGGGGGTGTGGGGGATCTCCCTGCAGCATTTTAGACCGAAAGAAAAAGTCAAATAAATTTGTTAAATTGTGATTACGTCAAATGTTTTAGGTAAAATAGACCCAAACCACGAGAACCCGTACAAGCAGGTTTCCGCTCATGTTATTGCATGGAAATTGTTCTCATGAATGCCCAACTTCATCGCTAGATTGAATCCTACCTTGCACCTCGCCAAATCCTGGAGCAACAGCACCTGTCAACTCACTCCTCTAACTGTTGGTGTTCCACAAGGCTCTGTCTTGGATCCTCTCCTCTTTACAATCTACACGTCTGCTCTTGGGGCACTAATTTCCTCCTTTGGGTTCTCGTTCAAACTCTTTGCAGACGACACCCAAATCTTCTTCTCTTTTTCTGAACTCTCCCCTGATCTCTCTAACGAAATTTTCCACTGTCTCTCTGCCATTCAATATTGGATGGCTTCACACTCTCTGATGTTAATCTCTGCCAAAAACAGAGGTTCTCTACTTCTCTGCCAAATGCTCTCTCTGATCTCTTCCTCTTTCTATCCAGTTCCCACCTGACACTCTCCCCTACTCCTCTTTAGCTAGAAACCTCTGCATCATCTATGGCCCTTCTCACACCTTCTCTACTCATCTTCACATCTGCAACAGGAGCTCACCTCAACGTCCTAAAAATTAGGAAAATCAGGCACCTCCTTCCTTTCAATGCCGTAAGGCATCTCTTCACCATTCTTGTCTTCTCTAAACTGGACTACTGTGCTAGCATACTCTTTTGTCTACCCAACTATGCTTTCTGTCCACTCGATAAGATAATTAATTTTACTACCAGGATATCAGAAAAAGGTCTGTAAACTACGAGACGCCCATACCCCTTGGGACAGGCATGTGGATTCTAAACGCTGCACCTCTCTGTGAAACTTCTGGCTGTGCAAGTTATAGCTGCACGGATTTTGTGGAACGCATTATGGTTCTGCACTTTCTTCCTATGCACATTATTACTGTGAACATTCTCTGTACTTTTTGTACACATTTTGGCTTTGGACATTCTTGCTGTGCACATTCGGTGCCTTGTCTGCCTGTATCCATTTTCTCCGTACGAATCCGTCTGCCCTTTCTGCCTGTACACGTTATCTATACACATCGTTGCTGTGCACTTTATGCTTATCCCCATATTGTATGTGCATATTTTGGCTGTGCACATTCTTTTCATACAGTGCTATTGCCAGGCTAGAACAGCGCTATCAAATCTGCAGCGCTCCAGATCATTTTGACTAGGCTTTCAGAAACCTTCACTATTGACTATGGTAGCTATAGCTGATGGGAGTTGTAGTCCAGAACACATCTAATGAGAGCCAAAGGTTGCAGACCTCTGGCCTATAAAGTCAGAGCTCTCGCATTTCCTATGGTCATCCGAGCGCAGGCCACCCAGTCCTGTTTTTTCTTGGAATTCTGGGACTTGTTGGTTTCTTCAATGTCAAATGGTACAGTAAAAACTACAAGTCCCAGAAACCAAATGGAAACAAATTCAGGTCTGGATGGCCTTCTCACTCATGACCAAGGGACACTTGGGAGACCTGGTTAAGTCAACCTTGCTATCTAAGGTGCACAACTGCTTGACTTGTGCACAGTGCATTTTGCTGGTTTGTGTTTATGGAGCTCTGGTTAGACTTGCCATTCTGCACAGGGGGTACATTAATGTTCAAAACACAACCAGGCAACACAACCAGGAGCAGCACGTGTGGACATCACGTTGTGGCAAAAAGATGTGATGAAACACAAGCAACACCATGGCATTGTTCACTGGCTATCCATGATTTCTCGCCATTGGAGAGGACACTGCAGGCTGGGGAGACCTCCTTTACTGATGGTAGAAACTGCAGGTGGGAGTTATTGCTTTCTGGGGTTAAATGACTGCATGACTTTAATGAGTATTTGCGCCCTCTGGCGGCCAGAGAGCTGGGCTCAAAAAATATATGTCCTGAGATTCCCCAGAATTTGGGGCCTAGAAGCGAGGCAGAGTGGTGAATAGAACGTACTCTCTACCCACCCACCACCCAAGATTATATATATGCATGCGGACAAAACGACCTTATTTTAAGGTATACATGACCACTCCAAGGGTTACATACTGTATATAGTCGTCCAAGTCCATGGTCCATGGTGTGATTCAGGGCAGAGGCCACCAACCTCTTGTTCTCCGATAGCTCCTGCGCCTTTCTTTACGCCTGAGTGATGTCTAGGGGCCCGATTCATGGAATGCTTTGCACGGTTCAAAGTGACTTTTCACTGTCGACACAAACCCTGATTCACGGAACTATGCAAAGTATATTTTTGCAGTCCGAAGTCATTTGGTAGTGCAAAAATGACTGTGCACTGACATTGCACTGCATTGCAAAATTACACATGAATGTGTGTCTCCAGTGCAAAGTGTATTTTCAGCAGTGCAGAGTCACTTTGAACCGTGCAAAACATTCCATGAATCGGTCCCTATGTGTTTATTGAAGGGCTCACAACCGTGTCATTGGGGAATGCACGAAGCGCTGTGTTGTGCACCCACGCAGCTGCCGTTCACATGCACGGCAGAATAAATCACAGCCATGAGAAGGCATGGGGTTGACACCGGGCACTCTATCCGGCTGCCAACAATATGAAGGGCAGCAAGAGTTTAAAGACTGTCATGCCACTTCTGACACCACCGCATGGTTCAAAGGCACTGACATAGTCCGGATGCCACCGTCTGTGTCCCTCTCCAAAATATCACCGTATAGGGTTACTGCAAGGCCGGCAAGCCACCTGTTGGGCCCCAAGAAAAATGGGATCGTGTTCAGCGTGGGGGAGGCCACCATTTACTGCTTCACCTACTCACTCCATGCGTGCAGTCGCAGCCCACTGTCGTCTGTTGTCAAAGAGCGGCCCATGCCACTGCGTTTGTGGCCCTCAGCCGCGCGGTGTCATGCACGCCATCTACCAACAGGACACAGTTCTTAAACTTTGAAGACATAGGTCCATTCCCAATCCATAATGGAATTCCTGACCTAATGGTAAATATCTCGGGACGATAGCTCAGGAAGCAAAACGACAGAGAGCAACACAGGTTCGATCCCCGGGTCTGCGATTAGAAACCTCTGGGTATTAAGCGCGGTATAAATGACCTATAATATCCATTTGTGTGGGCTGGCCCAGAGAGTGACAGATGGTAGTACCTGTATCATGCAGGAGTCCTGATTCGTGCAGCCGGTGGGTGCACAGAGCCCACTCATCACCCCATCGCCAGCTTCCAAAAGTCGTGGTGGGCATTACGATGGATCTAAGGGGGCCTTGTCTGCCTTCTGATCACAGGCCTTCTGGCATCATAGTGGAGTCCCAGCCATCATCACAGGCAAAAGAAAGTAGCAGCACCCTATTTTAGGCAGGTTTAAAATTCTTAACAGTTCTTGTGTATATCCATGCATATTACAGTACCACAATAACTACACTATAGTTAACATGACACTTTACCTAGGAAAATAATATTCTCTGTAGCCCTTGACCTCAACCATGAATGTTTAAAACACATGTTGGCCTCATCTGAGCACCATGTTCCCGGGAATGCATATCCCAAAGCGATCAGGTTTGATTTCTGACATTTTCAGCACATAGCCTTCCCTTAAGTGGAAGTGTGCTTCATATGGTCGGTCACCTTTTAAAATCCTAAAGGTGCATCTATAATTCGGACCTGCGCAGTAGGTCCTGAATGCAACAAAATATGTGAGTCTGTGGATTAAGCACGTGCATTCACTCACACACACTCACTCGAAAACACACACACACACACACACACACAAACACAAAACTCACAGCCAATCACACAAATAAATAAACATTAGATCTGTTCAGACATGTTTTACCAAGTGTTGAGGATAGCTTCATGTGTGCCAGTGTTTGCCAGGGCTGGGCTCCAGGAGCCTTTTCACAGCATAAAACGTATGTTCGATTGTAAAGAACAAAATCTGCTTCATGCAATGTATTGGAATATTTACCTGGTTTCTTTATAGTTTCACAATACGTGCGAATCCGTGTGTGTGTACTTACTATTGTGTCATGGCGACCTCGCTGGCTGAAGTGTGGCTGGCTCCAAACCCCTTGATCATGGTTATATAGTTCATGAAGCTGGTGAGCAGGGTTGGCACTATGCTGTAAGCAGGGCTCAAGTAAAGGGTACGCGCGGGTGGACGGCGTCCCCCCTACTTTTTGCAGAGGACGGACAACATCCCCCAGGGTACTTTAGAGGCTGTGTGTAAAACAAGACACTTTCACTGTCTTTTTCATACTTACAATTTTAGGTGCAACAACCGCAGGTGGCCCAGTTCACAGGTCAGGCACTTCAGCACTACAGCATACAGCACCCAGTTACCTCAGGGTTAGGTGCGTGATACCAATAATAAACAAATACAAATACAGCCTGGTGACAAATAACGCACCACTAAAGGTGAAATGTCACTTTCTGGAAATGAACTCTCCAGGGGAATCATTGGCATTGATTCTTGGGGTTTAAGACACGCACACCTTTTAACATTTTCAAACCCTATTAGAAGAAAATATCCTCTCTTGCTTTTTGTGTATGTTGATTTTATTTAGGCAAATTCTCATTCGTCCCGTGTAATTTTGATGTTTATGCCAAGCCCCTTAGATGACATCTGCATATTTATTTGACCAGGATGTGCTCATTCTGGTGACGTCAAATCGCATCCCATACGTTAATGAGTCCCCCACGTTACTTTTAGGACTTGACCCCATGTAAGTGGCGTTGGCCTGCGCCTTGACCATGTTCATGAATGCTTGGGGTGGGGGGGGGATCTCCCAGTTAGATTGCATAAATCCTCCTGCGACAACCAGTAGAGGGTGGGCAGGCAAGCAGGCGGTGTGGTAAAGGGGAATGACTTTACTTCAATGGGCGGGCACGGCTTGATTTGTGTTACAGGCAGCACATAGCACCTCCCTTGTACTGGTTGGAATGCTGCATCTCGGGCATATGCAGTGCCAGGCTAAACCCTTTCACTTCCCGTTCTGCCAATATGGGGTGCACCAGGGCACAGACTCAGCAGCCAACGGGGGAGGTGGGTGGTTAAGACAAGACAGAAGCAGAGGCGTGTCCAGGGAGTGGCCTGGGGTGGCACGTGCTACCCCTGGAATCTGATTGGTCGCCCCAGGTACCACCCCATTATCCTAAACTATGATCATTATGTGAGTGTACGCTCGTACTTCATGCCACCCCTGCATAAGTCAGTGCCCCATTTGGCCCGCCCCAGTCAAGAGAGTCTGCACTGGACTGGACTGGACAGGACTGAAGCACTTGTCCCACAAGGCAAGGCCAAATGACATTTCCTTTGGCTGTGTGGGGGGGGGGGGGAACCGAGCCTTACCACCTATTATGATAGATTACAGAGTGCACCCTCTGTGCAACGCGGCCTGCATGAAGCACCCTGAGGCTGGACACTTGTTTTTATGTGGCTAAAACAGGTGCTTTGTATTTTTTTAAAACATAATTCATAACACGTTTCTGAAAATAGATAATTCTATATTCAATTGATAATGTGTGAGTTTGGGTTGTATATGCAGGAAGATTCCACAGCAGTAATATTTTGTGATTTTCAGGAGTGTCAAACCATGCTTAGCACAATACTGTGAGAACAGGCAAACCCCTACATCTCTCCAGGGTACTGTAAACATCCGACTTTACACACCCATGGACCAATGATGTGCTGTTGCTCAGAGATGTTGGCAGCTGGGCTGCCACCTTCTAAAGTATCTTGGGTATTTAGATATTCGCATCCTGCTGCTACATTCAGAACGGTGACTTATCCCCAAGCTCTTTCATTGTGTCGAACGTGTCTTGCTCGCCCTGTTCCATTCACATTATGGCAGCCGCACAGAGAAATGCTGCGGACACTGCCCCTTTAAGGGAAGAGCAGATGGGGAAGTGTGCCACAGTCCCATTAAAAGTAGCCAATCCCCTTTAAACAGGCAGCTCTTCCTTGTGTTTAATTAAAGAAGAAAACGTAACAAGCGATTGACAGTAATTATCACATGAATATTTGAAGATGTTACAATAGTATTCACTTTTGCCTTTTGTGCTGGAGTGGAAGGTAGGGGTGCAAGTGGACAGGCCCAACAGTGGGCGGGGACTTACAGTGGTTGGGACAGGACAAATGTGCTGGAAAATATGTGGGCCCTGAAACATTTTTTCAAAACTTTAGTAAAATGTTAACTGTACAATTGTTGGGAATATTAAGGAAGAAACCTTCGATCCACTGGTATAAAAAAAGTATACAAACATACAATAACATTTGTAAAATGTTAATGTGTCACTATGGTTCCATCACTGTTAGCCCACCTATATTCCATTATGTATCAATTTCTACACACCGTCAACACATCCTTCAGTAACCATGTTGTTCAGTGTTCCAACCAGACACAATCAACATTATACCTAAGCAAAAGAACCCTCGTAAGGGGGCAGAGGGCATTACCACCAGGGTGATAGAAGGCCAAGCAAAGCCCAAGTAGGCCCGGGACATTACTGTGCGGTAATGCCCCCCCTCAGAGGGTTCTGTTGCTATTAGTACCCAGGCACGTCGTACTGGGGTACTAACAGCATTTTTTTTTTCTCGAGTTGAGAAACAGCGTTGACACTGTTTCCCAACTTGAGAAAAAAAAATGTCCGCCAGGAATCAGGGAGAAGGGACTACATGATTACTTTTGCATGGCGGCCATCATTTTTGCTTACTTTTTTCAATAGCCGCCATGGAAAGGACTACATGTAGACCCTTCTTCCTCTTCCACGCCAACCATCTTTTTTGTTTACTTTTTAATTGTTTTTCAATGGTCACCACGGAAAGGGAGAAAGGACTATATGTAGTGCCTTCTCCATTTTAATGGCAGCCACTGAAAATATAGAAAAAATGGCTGCCATGGAACGGGGCGAAGGGACTACATGTAGTCCTTTTGCTCTTTCAGTGGCGGCCATTGGAGAATAAATTAAAAAGTAAACAAAAAGATGGCTGCCATGCAAGGGGAGAATATTTATTTTATTTATTTATTTTATTTATTTCTATAGCGCACCAGGCCCAGGGGCATCCGGGCGCTTAACTTAGTTACAACAAGATGAAAGCATGACAAGGCAATGTGACAGAGTATAATATAGACTACATGTAGTCCCTTCTCCCCTTCCATGACAGCCATTGAAAAAGTAAACAAAAAAGATGGCCTACATGGAAGGGGGAGAAGGGACTGCACGTAGTCCCTTTCCATTTCAGCCAGGACATGAACGCAACTGGCCCGACAAAGTCTTTATCAGGCTGGTAAAGAACCGGTGAGGGCCAATGAGCTTGCTTGTTACAAGCTCATTGACCCTTGCTTGGTACTAATATGTATTCATTACTATGGGCCATCATCAATAGAAATCTGTGTAGTTCAGATTGAGTCCTGAGACTCAATCCACATCTCCTCCACTGCCAGAAACATCAGGTCCTCTTATGCCAGCCCTAAGTTTGATGAACACGTGCCCCTCGCGCACAGTACAAAACGAAATCTGCGTGTGGGCACATCCCCATACTTGTTCTGGGACATTCTTCCAACCAGACACACACGTATTGTAAACATTAGTGTCACTATGCATCAATCAACAAGCCTCCATTTTGTTCAGTTTTCAGACCATGCACAATCCATGCACACACACTCACACACTGATCGAGACAGGGTGACGGGCAGCCCTCTCGGGGAAATGTCAGTGTGCCATGGGGCAATGATCCGGGGAAAAGCTAAAGTGGTATCTGACAATCATCTGAGGGGAGTTTGAAAGAGGCATGGAGCAATCTGCTAAAAAGGCATGGTATGTTTCTGGGGGCAATGTGAAACTGGCATGGTCATGTTCTGAAGCACTGTGGAAACTATCATGACTATGTGGGCCCTGGGGAAACAGTGGTGTGATACTGGTGAAATGATCTTTTTCTGGGGTAATGTGAAAGAGAATTGGGTATTTACTTGGGCAGTGTGAGGGCAACATAGAGAAACAAGAAAAGTATTAACGAGAGCAACACTGGCATAACCACCTGCGCCATGTTATGCAGGTATTAGGATGATTTAACTGAAGCCAATAAGATCACACTCGTGAAACATGCATGTCAGTATGTAAGGACCTGGGACCGTTTGAAACTAGCCTTGCAATGTGAAAACTGGCATGAAACGTTCAAACGGATAGGGTGGCAAAGAGAATGAACTACAACACATTTGACATGGGCAGCCCCCCTCACAAGCTAGAACAACGAGCCTCTTAATAATCACCAGCCAGCCTCGGCGATGTGTGTTCAATATTTTGTCACAGGTTCAAGTCTTGCATGGCACCGTCAGCCCTTCAACCTTGTCAGGACAATACAGTGTGCACCATTACATCTAGTCAGAGATATCATCCATTGTTACAATGCTTGCAAGCAGGAGGAATGCAGAAGCCACTCTTTTATGAACGTTTGATGATTGCATTATTCCCAGCAGCACCCAGCAGTATTTTAATAACATGTAGAAATCCTTTGGAAGTAACATGGCATGTGGTGCTGACTAACTTGCACATACTAGCAACAGATTGTACTATATTTTCTGCCACCTGTCAATTTGACCACCCAGCACGAGAGCAATGGCCTACATCATATGCTTCAGCAAAGACTTTTGTAATTTTATCCCATTAGTACCCAGCGAGGGGCATTCAGATTGTAGCAAACATTTGGGCGCTGTGTCCCGCATAATTCCTTCCCAAATGGACACCATGGAAAGGGAGAAGGGACAACGTGTAGTCCCTTTTCCTCGATCCATGGCAGCCATTTTATTTGCTTTTCCTTTGCTCAAGTTGAGAAACGGTTGGCACGCCATTTCTCAACTCGAGTAAAAATACTATTAGTACCCTGGTACAATGTGGCAGGGTACTAATAGCAATCTAACCCTCGGAAGGGGGGCATTACTGGCCAGGTAATGCCCCTGGGGCAATGTTAAAGCCCTCGCGTCGCTCAGGCTTGTAACTATCACCTCAGGGGCATTACCAAAGCGGTAATGTCCCCCTTCTTGGGATCTATTGCTTTATTACACACATGTTTGAACTGGCGTGGTTCCTAATGGCATATGATTAATTAGTACACACTGGGAAGTCGGCAACCCCTGAAGTTAATATACAGTAGAGTATTAGCAAATTCCAATATTTGGACCAGGCGGCAACCACTGTCACAATCAGTGGAAAACAATTGTACGGACATAGGACCAAGGTTGTAAAACAAATGGAGCAGTTTGATCCCTTGCAATTCAATGCTTCAATTTCAAAAGAAAATAATTGAAATAGTTAAAGAACTATTAGCATCCATAAGTATGATTCATGATTGACATTTGTATCAGTGTGATAGAGGCACACTCGATCACACTTCTTGACTGATGTGGCAAAAAGTGCTGTCCATCAGGTGTTTCCATCCAGCATTCTCTGATGAGCACGTGATCTGCTGTGGATGAAGGCTTCTTTAAAGGGTGGCAGAGCTCACACCTGCAGAATGGAAGTCTCTCATTCATGGGGTCCCCTTCAGAACTGTTTGCAAAGCCAATGACTTGTCATCCAAACCCTTTCAAAGACGACTGCTGCCAAAAACCTTTAAACACATTACAGAACTTTTTTTCTTGGAAGCAACCCCATCGAAACTGTTTTGGGCGGGGGACGGTGGGGAGTGGTTGGGTCACGCTCTTTGCTTAGACGTTCTGATTTGGGGAAGGTATGTCCGCTGCACCTGTGTGAAAGTTCACCAGGTGCCAATGACAGTGTCTGCTATTCTGTTGGGTTCCAGCAGAGGTGCACAACGTTTCTATTTGTAGGTGAGTACAAGTCCAAGGGCTTTGACACCTTTTTTGGAAAATTCAGATAACAATGCCAAAGAAACAGGGGGGTGGGGGTTAGAGGAGGGGTTTGATCAGGAGGATAGCTCAGGGGCAATGCGCTCGCCTTGGATGCAAGATGATGCGGAGCAACACAGGTTCGATCCCCGTGTCTGCGTTAGAAACCTCTGGGTATTAAGCGCCATCTAAATAACCAATTACCAAAACAGAGTGTGGGTATTACAGAAACTTTGCACCACTGCAAGTGCAACTGACACCAGGACAATAATTGCACTAGTGAAAAAAAATAAACATTCTTTGACAGTATTTTTGCACAGGGAACAGCGCTAGGATTAGCGCAAACACTGCTTGGATGAAAAAAACACATGTAAAGCAACATATGTTTTGCACTAGGGGACTGTTGGCCTTAGTGCCAATGGCACTTGCACCAGTGCAAAGTTTCTGTAATAGCACATAGATGCTACTTGATGACAAAACACTGTGCATTCCATGGGTTCTGGTATATGAAGCCCTGGGAGGCCTCTGCATTACCCCCGCCTTAACTGAGAGATTCTGAATGTAGGCCCTGCAGCGCCCCCAAACATGCCCTGCAGCGCCCCCAGACATTGACACACCCGCTCGACTGCAAGGACGCGAGTCCACCGCGTTGCTTAGTGAGCGAAGGCGGGTCAGTTTCCTTACGCGCCTACAGCCTCATTACAAAAATATTGCACTGGTTCAAGTGCAAACTGCACCCGGGCAAAAATTCCCCTAGCACAAAAAAAAACAAGATTGCTCAATGCTTTTTGCACCAAAATGTTTACCCTTGACATAATAGTACAAACTATCAGTATGCTAGAACTTACCCTGGTGCAAAAATACATTGAAAAAATCCATATTTTCACTAAAACAATGTTTGCCCTCTTCATGATCCTGTGAAAGTCTCTGCGAGTTGGATGTGAAAAGCATCCCCAGCCTCTGGCGGCATCTTGACGTGCAATGCCTCCCGCTGCACATACAGCACCGCCAATCACGCGGAGCTCAGGAGCACCTGGGACTGCCCCCGGGGTAGCCATGGCTCTTGCAATCATTCTTTCCTCTCTGATACAATCGAGCATAACTTTTGCTGACTGCCTACTTTTGCTCACAAATTACCCTTTTTTTAAAATTATGACCTACGATCAATATATTGTAGCTGCTCCATATTTTGTGGTTATGTTGACCATTCACCAAGGTGCCTGTTAAACCAGGAAATTCATTTTCAGACGTCAGGAGGCTTCTAAAGCATAACTTTTCCTCTGCCACGTGCACCTGCGGCAGAGGCATCCGGCACCGACTCGTGCACACTCTTAGGAAATTGCAAGCTTGTGGCAGCCCTTCCTTCTGTGTGGCAGAGCAATCTAAGGGGTGTAACCAGGATCGCTTGGTACAGGAGGGCTAGCCCACCTTCGAGGAAGTGTTCCCAGATTGGGAGGGCTCGTCTCAGGTCATGCTTTTCTTAGAACTGCAGGTACACACCATTACCTCCCAATCATTCCCCATAGAACCAAAGCAAGCCCCCATTAAAGTATCTGTGACAATAAGTGAGTTTTAAGCATCATGTAGTCCCTATATTTAGAAATTCACCTTCTAGGTACATTGGTAGTCAACAGAAGATTAAAATGGCATATATACACACACACACACCACACACATGCACAATGACTCCCACTCTCCGCCACCCTTCACTTTGGACCTGAAAGGCACTAATGCAGGGGTCTGCAACACGTGGCTCTCCAGAAATTGGGGATTACAACTCCCATGATCCTTCATCATTCCTTAAGCTGGCTAGGGTTCATCCAAAACATCTGGAGAGCCAAACGTTGCAGGCCCTTGCATTAAAGCAACTGAATCTTGTGATATGGTGTGTGAAAAGATTGAGGCAGCTCAAGTTTGCACGCTCAAGCTATCAGGATGGTGTGTCTTCAACTTGGAACGTGCAAAGCACAGCCTAGCACACACTCCAGTTACGCCCTGAAATAGGGACTGGTGGTGGTAGAAGTAATGTAAGTCCCTGGTGGTGGTTCTTGTGCAGGTTTGGTTAGATTTTGATTTTTGATTTGATTCGTGAGTTCTTTATAGCACGCACCTGTCAGAAGCAAACTACACCTGGGGACGATAGCAGAACAAATCGTAGAACACATGACCTCATGATTTTGAATGTTAACATAATAGAACGTTCTTGAAGGCTTTCCCAAAATTAAAAGATTCTCAATCAGACAAAGGTTCTTGGGTACAAAGTTCCATAACTTGGTCCAGGGACTGGAACCCTTCTATCTCCCCTTGGCTTACAATGAGTCCTCGGAATGCTTGACAGTAGACAATTGTCTGATCTTTTCTATCTAGGGGAAAGTGCATTGGTGTGCTTGAAATCTAAGCAAATAAGCTTAAAAGAGAGAAGTGAGCTGTTCTACCCTCTCAAAAGCTTGGCATGCTAAGTTGAAGGCAGCATTCTTGACCAATTGTAATCGCTGCAGCTAATATGGGGCAATTCCTGCTTAAAGTGCATTTCCATAATCTATGCAGAAGTTGATCAAGGCACCAATAGCTCCAGAATGTTGATCGTTTGAGATAAAAGGAAATATGGTCTACTTGCTTAAGAAGAAAAAAAACGCCTAACTACATCATCTATTTGTAAATTAAAATTCATATCAGACTGACAGCAAATCCTCAGATGGGCATCATTAGATAGCAGACCGTAAAGGATGCCAGCAGAGATGAAACCATGTATTGCTTGGCAGGTGATGGGGACCTGAATGCATGACCACACTCTTGGGAAGAATTTAGTGGTAGTCCATGTTGGCACATCCAGGCCCCAACGCCCTTCAAACAGCTTGATAATGTGGCAAAGTTGCCATCAGGTCCAGTTGTCCTTGAAAAGAACCTGTGTATCATCTGATTAAATATGGCACCTGAGGTTGTATTTGTAGAAGATATTAATGAAAGTTCGAATCTAAATGCTAGGAAGGACAGGTCAAAAGGAATACCACCACCTGGTAGGTTGGTATGAGCAGTACCACAAATGGTAAAGATGCTACCTCCCACTACTCATCTCCTAGCAAGCTCCATACATTGTCGCCACGTTGGCAGGAGGACAGATAAAGCTACATAATGAGTGTCCGTGCAATGCCCAGGTGTATGCCACTCCGAGTCTGAGCAGAGGCTCAGAGAGGCTTTTGGGTATTACAGAGGTCACTGAGAGCAGATGCTTGTCAGACTGCACAAGGACCTTGTAAACCTCATCATAGATTAAATGGCCATAAGAGGCACAAAGCATTTTGGAGTTTCTATTGTGTCATATGGCCAAGCGAAACCTGCGACACATCATGTTTCGAACATCGCTGGCACAGCACTTCTCAAAGTTGTAGTTGTAACAAGCGGTATCTGTATGCGCCAGTGGCTTCTCATGACTTTATCTGGTCTTTTGTAATCTGGGGGTAGAGTATTAGACAGCAGAGGGAAAGAGTACAGTTTGATATGTCAGGCACTTTGGCGAAGAAAAACACAGCTCATTGCTATATCTCTGTTCCCACCAGGCTCTTCCACGCTGTACACAAGAACTAAATATGTAATTATTATGTATTGTGTTGTATATGCAAAGCCACTTGGCTGAGAGTGTAGTAAGAACACATAAATAAATAAATAAATAAATAAATAAAAAGAACTAAATAGCTTCCAGTTTCCGGTGAGCTTGCACACAATGCTCGCCCTCTTTCACCTGGGTTTGCATGCAACAACAGCCACCCTGCGTGTATTAATTCATACGCTGTTTAATAGCAATGACTGATGTACTATGTGGACTGGAAGTTGTTAAGAAGAAGAAAAAAAACAAAACAGTTGTTCCTCCTTGCACCACATGGCAGCAGTCATGTTTTGGAGAACACACAGAAGGTGATTGTGAATCCTATCATCAGCTCATGTGTTTCAAGGTGAGGGGGCTGATTGTTGGATACTAAGTCAATGCAATCTCAAACAAATTAGTGACAATATGTTGGCGTGCAAAAGGAAGTGTGAGCAGTAGCGAAGGTTATTATGTGGGAGCACTATTGTCTAGTTATTCTCTGTTTGACCACCGCTTCGCTCTTCTCTCTCGAAAGTTCTTGAAGAGGACCTTTAAAAGAAAATATTTACAATTACATGAAGTGACCTCTCTTCCTTTCTGACAAGATAGTTTGTTCAATTGGGATTCTCCTCGGAATCTCTTTCAACGCAGTGATTTACTTCTAACAGTATTCTCTGATGAAAACAGCCCTTGGCTATCCAACCTTTTCCTTAAAGCCACACAGCCAGTGATTTCAACCTACCTATTAAAATGTTGTTTTGGCACTAATACCTGAGCGTTTCCCCTCATTCAATTTCATCTTCAATAGTTGCAGAAAACGGCGAACTTAATTTTCACATGTATGTTGAATTTGATTCAATAAAGCGAAATTGAATTGTGACAGAAACTGTTTACAGATATCCCAAAGCAACAAAACCCCAAAACTTTCTTCGAGTTTTAAAACTCTTCTCCGGGGCAAATGTAAAATAGGTGCTAGTTGGTAAATTATAAGTGAGAACTGCAAATATTCTTCTAACTTGTATGAATGTTTGGGAGGGTCAAAAACCTTCTCAGATCACTCTCTTTGTATACGCCTCAACATGTGTACATGCTCATATCATGTCACCCATACTTGCATTTCCCTGTACAGGTTTCCTAGTGAACACCTCACTTCCGGGCTCCTTGTTTATGGTCCTGCAGCCTCTTTCCTGCTGGAAAAGCCTCCCATGCCCATATGTGGAATTATTGAAGATTCAGATAATTAAGGGGAAAAGCACAGGTGTGAGTCCCAAAACCAACATTTACCAGGCCTAAGGCGAAAGACCTTGAGGTTTTGGTCTGCACTTGCTCTAATTTAGACCCCCCAGTGCCACAAACCACCAGTTTATCATCATCGCCTGGAGTGTTTCCAACCCCTCTCGCTGCCCAGGCTTCATGCTTTGAGCACAGACCCTGGTGCCCCTCTCTCAGATCCCAGCATCTAACACGAGTCACGTGATGTAAGCAGACAAAGCTTTCTGGCCTGACCTTCTGCTGGGGGCGGAGGGGGGAGGGGTCACTTTCTTAGGACAAAGCTGTCATTTCTGCCCATGAACCTGTAGGTCACTGACCTATTGGCCTCCATTTAAAATTAATTAATTAATTAATCGATCAAAAAGCCTTTGTTTATGTCTCCCAGGGACACTCTAAAGATGGGATCAGATGATCCAAAACTCGAAACAAGATGCCTAATGAAGCAGGATGGAAGGACCCCCGCCCATCCCCAATGTAAACTCCCTTCAATGCGGGGAGTGGCATTAGGCATCCAAGTAGAGACTTCCAAATATTGGGCTCTGGGTACGTCATCTGGGCCTTCGCACAAACCTTGCAGATGTGTTGGGGGTGAACACCCACTAGAGCCACACGCGGAGGTTGTACATCACGTGCAGTACTGACCGGTGGCCACAGATGGTTGCCGCTTCCCTCGTCTTTCCATCGACAAACATTGGATATTCTGCAAGGACGTTAACACAGGGCTCTTCCCACAGTACAGCCATAGCACTCTGACAGCATCGGGCTTAGCTCTGGGTGTACTAGCGCCTTAAGGCCTCCATGGTGGCATGCGAGCGCTCTAAAGCTAACCCCAACTA
Source organism: Ambystoma mexicanum (assembly GCF_040938575.1). NCBI lineage: Eukaryota > Metazoa > Chordata > Amphibia > Caudata > Ambystomatidae > Ambystoma > Ambystoma mexicanum. The sequence goes on from NC_090937.1 coordinate 387,585,978, forward strand.
AACTTCACAAAAGATGGGAAAGAGACTGAAACTCTGCGTAAGTGATAAAGGGGTGGGCAGCGGCCTGTAAAGGGTTAACAGATGGATTCCAAACATCACGTTTGCAGCAAAGCATCAAATTGACGAAGGATAAAATGCGAATAAAACTGGAACTCAGGAAGTGGCATTGTTCATTTATATCCAATTTGGTGGAATTGCAGCTCTTTGGCGAGCCGGTCCTTTAGGGGGGATGCGGGAGAGGGGGGAGGGGGCTGGGGGGAGATGGACCGCTTGCCTGATCTCTGAGGGGCAAGGGGCCTCCATAGGCTGATTCACGGCACCAGCTAAATAGAGGCTAACCCACTGCATTCATCTAGAGCACGAGCGCCGCCAGAGGCTAATTAATAAGTGCAGCACTTGCGCACATGCAGGGGCGCTCCCCAGTCCAGCGGGCTCAGATAGCAACCGGCCAGCAAGAGGGGGGCGGATATGCACCGCGCCAAGCGAACCAGGATATGCTCTGCAGCCCCCGCTTCCACCCAAATAGCACATTACTGCTAATTTCGCCTCTGCCGCCCTTAATGGGTTCCGCTAGATTGACCCCCAGCGTCAATGCAGTGAGTCCATTACATTCCACGTTGCTTGAATGCTTAAAGCACTAAGGAGTGAATGGACGGGGGCTGCTGCCGCTCATTGCAGAAGTGGTCCTGGCTCGCGCCTGCAGATTGGATGCCCATGTGTATTAGCGACGGGTTTCGACCAAAATACGGAGAATTCGCTCTGGGCAAAAACACTTTTATGTTCACCTTTAAAAGCTGCAGAGGAGGTCCCAGATATGGCCTGCACTCCAGCCACCCATTTTAAAATACCAGGAACATACTCGCCGAGATATGTGATGTATGATCAGCAAATAAACCAGCAGAGAGCCGTGCTAGGGCTCTACCCAGTGCCCATCAGAAGAGAAATACCTGTTGAAGTGCCAATAACCAGACGACCATGGGCAGCACGGTACCCATTGAGACAACCGTACCAACAGCTAACGCGACATGAAGAATACTTTCAGACTGTCCCAGAAAAGACCCAAAGGGCCATAATCGAAGGTGAATGGTGATTTCACGAGGGCCCGGACAGACATACAGATGAACGAACAACAACCAAAAGATGATACACTAAGACGAAACACCATGGATAAGGATATCACAGACATAGAAGAAGAGACGATGTCGAAATATAAAGAAACATAACCATAAAACAGGATGAAAGTATGCAACCAGCTAACGCCTGTATATAGGCTTGTAACGCAAGAAGCTAAGAAAACAGTACAGCTTGCTATGCTTAGTAGAAGAATAGAGCGGAAAGCGCCAACTATATATATATGTATCTACCTCAAGGAAGCACATTATATAAGTGCAGTCCACTTTACATGAAAGCAGAATTAAGCCCAGGATGGTAGAGGTCAAACAGGCCAGGATTCATATACCAGCACAAAGCCAGACAAAAGAGCGGAATCAAAACTTAGCAAGAAGCAGCTCATGTCTAGGAATTCGAGGTCAACCCAAGGAAGAGAGGAGAGCGGCAACTCCGAAGAATCGAAACTTAAGAGCATAGCAGCCTGCCCGTGAAGGTCGAGATAAGGAGGCCCAGGCAGGTGGCGAGGCCGAAGAGAGAATCAAATACACAAATAGATGGAAAATGAAGCAGCTTCACGGTGTACTGACACGTGACCAGCCAAGCGCAAAGAGGTACCAACGTCTGATGTCACCCAAAACCAGAGAATGCCATAACGTTCCCTGTTAAGAAGCTACAGTTTCAAGGCCATCCTCAGCCAACTAATTGACACATAGTCCTAAAATACTGATTGATGGAAGGGAGGCAGGGTGAATCTTGGGGCATGCTGCATCTGGGTGAACATTCTGCATGCTGCTAATTAAAGTGGAGATATGTTTGGGGGTGTAACTGACCCAATCACAATGGACCAAGTAATATAGGGTCCTATAGTTGGTAGAACCAATGAGACAGTGTACTTGTAGTGACATCTGACACGAGTGATGTAGAGGGATGGGCGTAGACGCCCACCCGATAAGAGTTATCCAATCCCCACACTCCGTTACCATATACATTTATAGTACCTATATTTAAGTTACCTTTTCCAACCAATAGACTTGCATGACAAACTTTCGAGTGTTACACGTCAATGATGATGACTTTTGCCTATAAGAATTGCTGTTTGAATGAAGATTTTGGAAGTTGAAGCAAGATGGGCGATTGCATCACTGATGATTTCCTAATGTTTCCCCGTTTTCTGTACTTGTCATTAAACGGACTTCCCTTTGCCAAACCATTTGAGTTGTCCTTATTGATTGGTGTTGGAGTAAGAGAATCCTGCACCCCATCCACCTCAAGTTGCAGCTATCTAGTCTTAAGGTACTCGAGGGTGAGCTCTGATCCCATGGGCCCATCAGAGGTCGCTCCGCCCTCTTGTACACTTGGTAGCGGTGAGGATGGTTTTGACCATCAATTATTGATTATTTATTAAAATAAGACACCTATTGACTGTCGACACAAAGTAACTCTAGGTCTTCGGCAATATCACGAGTCCTTTGCCATTTGGCAGAGTAGACTGTGAAGCTTCCCATGTACAATGATAGTGTAAAACTATCCAAAATCTGCAGTGGTTCTGAAGGAACCCGTTTTATAAACATAAACCCTTCCATTCCTACGGGCAGCAGAATAGACGAAAGACCAAAGGAGGCGGTAACAGAGGCGGTGATTCCGAGGATCCAGAGAGGAACCATGCGAGCGGTGAGTGAAACAAAAAATTGAATGCTTTGGAAAATGTCTTAGGCATTAGAACAAGTAAGGAAAAAGGTAACGGAGGGAAGTGGAAAAAACAAAATAGTCAGAAGTAGAGAAGACTGTATATGGGATACATTACTCACCGTAATCGTATTTCTGATGCTTGTATCTGCTTAGATTCACATGCTGTGCATAGGCCGACATCTAGTGGAAGCTGCAGAGTATTACAGTTTGTTTTTCGAAACTCAAAAATGGGCGTCGACACAGGGCATGCCAGTAATACTATCCCTAGTGTGACGTCCACTGTACCCATGATCCCTCACGTGTCTAGGACCCTCAGATTGTATTTTTTCTGACATGAGGTAGCATGAGGAGTAGCGTGAGTACAGATTATCCATGCAGATAGGTAGAAAGATAAGACTACAAGCATCCATGCGCCTTCTCTCAGAGGGGAGGAAGGGTGGGTCGCATGTGAATCTAAGCAGATATAAGCATCAGAAATACGATTACGGTGAGTAATGTATCCCTTCTGAGGCTTGTGGAATCTTAGCATGCTGTGCATAGATTAGCGAACAGAGTTAGAAGAAGGAGGTGGGATGTGAGAAGGGTCATGAGCAAAGAAATGTCTCAGGACCGCTTGTCCCACTTGTGTATCTGTCTTGGAATGGGTGTCAATGCAGTAGTGCTGAGTAAAAGTGTGAATAGAGTTTCAAGTAGCTGCTTTACAAATGGTGTCAAAGGGTACATTTGCAATGAAAGCCAGAGTGGCCCCAACGCCTCTTGTAGAGTGGGCTCTTGGCGTGAAAGGCAGGTTTTTTCACAAAGGGAGTAAGACAGCTGGATACAATTTATAATCCACTTAGAGATGGCACCTTTAGAGAAGCGATCTCCCTCTCTACCTGTAGCTACGGAGACAAACAGTTGGTCTGTTTTCCTTAGCGGTCTGGTTTTGTTTACATAGTATAGGACCGCCCTACGCACATCTAGGGTGTGTAGTTTCACCTCAGCCGAGCTTTGGGGGTCTTGGAAGAAAGCCAGAAGCTCGATGGACTGGTTAACGTGGAATTTAGAAATAAACTTATGTGAGAACCAGTTTATCTTTATGAACAGTAAAGAAAGGATCCTGCACTGACAGAGCCTGAATTTCACTGACCCTTCTTATAGATGTAATGGCTACTAGGAAGGCAGTCTTATAAGTCAGGTGTTTGAGACTGCTTTTATGCATGGGCTCGAAAGGGGGGCCCATGAGTTTAGATAGCACCACGTTAAGGTCCCATCCTAGTGGTGGGTTAGAAATTGGAGGGTGAAGTCTATTTAGTCCTTCCATGAAGGCTTTAACCACTGGTACTTTCCACCACGACACCTTGTTATGGGAGGTAGTGTATGCTGACAGAGCTTCCAGGTGTACCTTCAGTGAATTAAATACCAACCCTGCGTCCAGCAGGTGGAGCATGTAGGTGACAATAGTGGAAGGAGTGCAATCAACTTGGTTAATTTGCTTATTCTGGCACCAGATAATGAATCTTTTCCATTTGTCAAAGTAGCAGTGCTTCGTGTTAGGCTTCCTAGATTCTTTTAGGATGTCCATACTTCTCTCAGGTAAATTGAGATGTCCAAACTCTATGACCTCAGGAGCCATGCTGCCAGGTTCATTGAGTTGGGTTGAGGATGCACTGTCTGACCTCGGTGCTGGGACAGTAGGTTGTACCAGCACGGGAGTTTGATGGGTTTGCACACCGCAAGTCTGCGTAAGTGTGGGAACCACGGCTGCCTCGCCCACATGGGAGCAACTAGGACGAGCGTCATTGATTCCCTGTACATCTTGTTGACCACCTTCCTGATGAGAGGGGTTGGTGGAAAAGCGTACGCAAACATCCCTGACCAGTTCATCCACAGGGCGTTCCCCTGGGAGTCTGGTTGGGGGAACCTGGATGCGAATCCTGGGCACTGTCTGTTTTCGCTTGTGGCGAATAGGTCTATAGTGGGAAAACCCCACTGAGAGAAGAGATCTTCCACGATTTCTCTGTGTAGACACCATTTGTGTTCTTCTGGGAGGGGATATCTGCTCAAAGCGTCCGCCAGAGAATTGAGATCCCCTGGAACATGTTGAGATGACAGCTAGATGTTCCGTCTGGGTGCCCATATCCAAATTTTCGGGGCAAGCTTGGACAGATTTGGTGAACATGTCCCTCCCTGCTTGTTCAGGTAAAACATTGCTGTGTGCTGTCTGTCAGGATCTGCACTGACAGGTTCAACAGGTAGGGCTTGAAGGCTTGAAGCGCTCTGAATACTTCCAGAAGCTCTAGCAGATTGATATGATTCTTGGACACTGAGTGGGACCAGAGACCCTGAGCTGTGTGGTGGAGAAGGTGTGCTCCCCACCCTGACAGGGATGCGTCTGTTGTGACTACAGCCTGTATCTTGGGATCGTAAAAGGGTTTCCCCTTTGACAGGTTTTCTTTTGTCCACCAGTGAAGACTTTGTACAAGTGTTGGCGAAACAACCACTAGATCGTCCCAACGACCACTTGCCTGAGACCACTATTTTGCCAACCATTCTTGCATGGGACGCATGCGCAGGCGCGCGTGGGGGACCAGATAAATACATGACACAATCATGCCTAGCAAATGCATCGCTTTGTGCACCGTTATCTGGCGACCGGCCTGATATAGCGGAATTTGCAGCAGTAGATTCTGAATTCTTTCCCCTGATGGAAAGGCCAACCCCTCTTGTGTGTTTAGGACAGCTCCTAGGAACTGTTTGGAGGTGCTTGGCACCAGACTTTACTTTTTCTCATTTATGGAGAAACCCAATTCGAAGGGGAGGTTGATAGTTCTCTGAATGTTTGATCTGCAAATTACTGGGGTCTCCCCCATGATGAGCCAGTCGTCCAGGTAAGGGTACACTGGGATTGCCTCCCTGCGTAGATGTGCCGCCGCCACCGCCAGTACTTTGGTGAATACCCTTGGAGCTGAGGCTATACCGAAGGGCAGTAACTTGAACTGGTAGTACTGACTGTCCACCTTGAAGCGCAAGAATCTTCTGTGCGCTGGGAACATGGAAATGTGAAAATAGGCATCTTTCATGTCCAATGTTGCCATGTAATCCCCCTTTTTTAGGAGGGGAATTACCTTTTGGAAGTCATGCAAAATTTTTGGGGCTTGACATACTTTGCAGGCCGTACGTCCAATACTGGGCGCATTGACAAACCTTTATTTGGCACAAGGAAGTAAGTTGAATAAATACCCTTGTTTACCTGGTGTCCCGGGACGAGTTCTATCGCGTCCTTTGCTAGAAGATTGGCGATCTCTTCGAGGAGGATCTTCTGGTGGTCTAAGGAATGTACCTTTTGACGTGAAGGGTGGTTTCGGGGATGCTCCAACAGTTCTATGCAGTATCCTGCAGACACTGTGGACAGCACCCATCTGTCTGATGTGATCCCTTCCCAAGCTTGGGTGAAGTTGGAAATGCGTCCCCCTAATGGGGATGCGTGAGAAGGCACCCTGAACGGAATGTCACTGCTTTGCGGGAGGCATGCCGCCGCCTTTATTGGGGCTGTCTCTACCCCTACTGCATCCCCTTTTGTTACCCCTGCCATAGCTTTGGGTAGACTGCTGGTTGTTGTTATTCCATGGTGTACCCTGCCCATGGGAATAGTTGGAGCCTCGTTTTGAATTTTGGCTGCCTGGGTGATGATAATTGCCATTTCCCTCTTTGATTAGGGGGTTTGTTGGTTATCTGGCCCAGGGATTTGAGAGTCTCATACTCATCTTTGGCATTTTTTAATGCATCCTCTACCGCCTTGCCAAACAGTAGATCAGGCTCCACCGGTTTATCTATTAAGGATGCTTGTGTTTCGGGTTTAAACTCAGATTGTCTTAACCAAGAATGCCTTTTGATAACAGTGCTCTCTGCTATCAGCCTGCCGGCGTTATCCACTGCATCAAAGGTTGCTTTAAGGATGCAACCGGACACGGCTCTTCCCTCCGACGCAACCTGTGCCAGCTGGCTTTTTAAAGGTTCTGGGGCAGAGTCGATGAGTGCCACAACTTCTTCCCACTGATGGCAGTTGTAACTTGCCAGCAGGGTGGTGGAGTTGGCAATCCTTGCCTGGTAGGCGGAAGTGGAGGCTACCTTCTTTCCCACCCCATAGATCTTTTTGATCTCCTTGTCGGGGGAACATCAGACGATGATAGGGGTGTTCCCACCCTCTTTCGGGTATTAGTCACTACCAGGGAGTCAGGTTTCAGTTGTCCCCTTATGTACAGCGGGTCTGTCTGGGCTGCCCTGAACAGTTTTTTCGGGGTTTACTGCCCTCGTGAGGTTGGGATTGAGAAGGGAAGGATCTATTCTCCTTTGTATAGACTTGAGAATAGGGATGGCCTGGGCAACGGGTCTCTTTTCTTCCACTTGTTCCTCGGCAAAGTCCCTCTCCTCCTGTGCTCCCTGAGTATCTATGCAGAAGTGTTCTGCCGCTGTAGACAAAACCTCATTTAAGAGAGGTTGGTTGTCGACAGGAGAGTCGGTAACTGGAGGTTCTTTGCCTACTGGGGAGTCTACTCTGTAGGCTCCTGGGTCATCCTCATCCTCCTCTTGGTCCTCATCATCCCCATAGTAATCCATCCCAGTTTGGTCGTCCAACATGGCCAATTCTGGATGTACATCTAATGGATCCTCATCGTACTGAGAGTATGGCTGTACGTAGAAAGGGTCAGAAGACCTAATTTGCTTTAGCGCCTCAACTCAAGGGGTCTTACCAGGGGGTTGCGGGTCCCTAGACCCTGAGGGAGTGGCCCCATCAGGGGTATAGGAGAGGAAGTGCTCTGGATTCTTGGCATAGAAGTCTGCTAGGGATGACATTCAAGACATAACTCTGTCTATATCCTCACTTGACCATTCTTTAGAGCTGGGGATTACCCTTTCCTGGGAGGGTTTCCCTGCTGTATCCTGACTGGACCGATGGCATTGTGCAGGGCTCTTGGATATTTTTACAGAAGACTGTGACCTGTCTTTATGTTGTGGTACAGATGAAGGCTGAGAATGTTTCTTCTGCTTTCTTCTGCTGCTTTCCCTCCTCCCCGTGAGTGGAAGAGTGCTTCCCTGGTGTTTTCACCTTTTCGGAGATCTTCGACGTCTGGCGTCACGATTCGGGGGTAGTGTCCCTTTCCTTAGAGTGTGGAGGTTGGGACATGGGTGTAACCGTCACGCGGTCTGCTGACGCCGACTCCTGGAGTGCGGCCTGGGGATGGTGGTCGGCTTCGTCTTCCGACGATCGAACCTCCGTTACTTTAGTGAGCGAGGCACTCTTGGCAACAGTGGATGGTTGCCTGGTGTCATGTGGCGATCTTGATCGAGAACGCCCAGAGGACACTGATTCAGTGGACCGTTCTCTGTGTGCCTCTTTCTGGGAACTCGAAACACGCGTCAAGTCTCCGTTGGACTTCGAGTATTTAGTGGAAGTGGTGTGGTAGCACTCATGTCGCCGGGGGTGTTCTCCATAGCTGCCCTGCCGGACAACCTTCTGAAAAAATATGGCTAAAGCCAGGGAACTCCGCGGGATGCTTCCGACCAGTATGGCGGAAAAAAACAATCGGAGGGACCTAGACGCGTGAGGGATCATGGGTCCAGTGGACATCACTGGGATAGTATTACTGGCACGCCCTGTGTCGACGCCCATTTTCGAGTTTCGAAAAACAAACTAATACTCCGCAGCTTCCACTAGATGTCGGCCAATGCACAGCATGTGATCTAAGCAGATACAAGCATCAGAAATACGATTACGGTGAGTAATTGGTCTTTCGTCTGTTCTGCTGCCCGTAGGAATGGAAGGGTTTATGTTTATGTGATCTAAGCAGATTCCACAAGCCTCAGAAATATATATATAAGGGGATAATGACTCAAGAAATAATTGAGATATTAAAGAATACCAGGGTGGACACCTGAGTTAGTAAAGAATACCAGGGTGGACACCTGAGAAAGTAAAAAATACCAGGGTGGACACCTGAGATAGTAAAGAATACCGGGGTAGACACCTGAGAAGAGAGAGGATTCCAGGGCGGACACCTGAGGAGAGAGAGGATTCACCTTGTTCCTGCGCTTAAATATAGCTGTCAGAAGAAACGTGAACTCAGAGTCCCACATAATGGGGAACAACTAGGCTACTACTACGTTTAAAGACGTCATAAAAGGAGTTTGTTTAAACTCCATGTCAGGATAAAAATTAGAGGCAGAGATATTTTTGTCCAGCTGGTGTCTGTCTAGTTTGTCAAGTGTCTGTCATACGTGTTATGTTGTATGTCACATGTAAGAAATTTTGTCTTGTATTGGTTAAAATCAAATAGGGTTTTTACGCGATTCTATAGTTGAGAGGGAATCGCACATGGATTGATGTTCTTGAGTAAATTGGTGCTAAAAAATTTTGGTGGGAAAAAATTGGAATTGAGCTTGCGGTATTTGGTGCTCGCTCATATTATTGACAGCGTTAAAATTGCATGGAAGCATTGAAAAGTGGTGTTTAAGAGGAAAGTAGAACAGATTTAAGCATGGAAGAAATTACACCATTAGCACCTTATGTAAGCAACTGCCGAAACATGCACCCAAGGTTAAGAAGTATAGCACTGAGTGGGTTAAGGGTACCGCCCACACGAGGTTTATGCCGTGGCCACAAATTGGGTCCTTATCCAAAGCCGTTTTACAGCATATGACGACTTACTTGCATGCCACATATACAGGAAAAAAACTAGAGAAACGCCTTGCTGTTCTAGAACTTTGGAAAATGTTTGAACAGTCGAAGGAAGAAGAGCCACCTGCTGACTTGATATTAAACGTATGCACGGAGGGGGGTGAGATGCCTACCACGCCACCTGCTCCACCTGAAACAGAAACGGAGGGAAGTAAGCCTGAAGGACTCTACCCATTAAGAGAGCTTAAAGCAGCCACAGGGTACAGCAACCCCGCATATGAGTCACCTACTTACAGTACTGATGAAAACCGAGGGAAGGATCAGGACAAGATTCTTACCTCCGCAGTCCCGAGGGACAAGGAGAGATGAGATGATGAAAGGAAGGATTAGGCACAGACCAGTGCATCTCTCGATAAGGAGAGAGAGGGAAAGAAATGGAAAGAAGGTGAAAGCAGAACTGATGAGATAGCATTCACAAAGGACGAATTGATGGGAGGACAGATATTGTTGAAACTTGATGGGAAAGGAAGTGATGATTTGAGACCTATAGATAGGTTAGATGAGGCACAGAGAAAGGAGAAAGACAAGGAGTCAAGGGATGAAAGGATAAGACGGAAGGATAGACTGAGGCGTGAACAGCTATATCACGAAGAGCAAGAGAAACAGCTTGATCGCAAACAGAGAGCAGTCTATGCCTTGGACAGACAGAAGCAGCAAGGTTTAGATGAAGAGCAAAGAGTACATGACAAGATAAGGAGACAAAGGGATGAAGAAGTTCGAAGGGAAAATGAACGTAGAAATAAAAAGAGAAGAGAAGAAGATAAGGTCAGAGAAGAGGCAAGGAAGCGCAAAGAATGTGATGATGCCATAGAATGTAAGCGTAGACAGAGGGCACGCAATCTTGAATATTTGGAGCAGGAAGTTAAAAAACCCAATCCTGCTGTAGAATGGGAAGACATTGAAGAATTCTTTCCTGCGCACAACTCAATACCAGGCATGATTGGGACTATGCTTAAGATGACTTTGACACCAGAAGCATCGGGGAAATGATCGATAAAATATATCATGAAATGGGACTAGAACAAATATCCCAAAGGGAAAGGGAAGATGAGCCCTTGGAAAGCACTCAACTGCATTACACTGAGGATGTCACGCAAAGTAGTGGGAGGAGGAGACTGTCCTTGGACAGACTAGAAATCTGTAAAAATGATGATGACACAAAGAGTTGCGTGAATTGGGAACAATCAATGTCCGACTCCGGAGAGGAAACGGAGCGCGAGACAAATGAAGAAGGGAGAAGGCGCGAAAAGTGGATTCCAAGATACAAAGGGGTATGATGGTTGGGTGCTAGTGAGTCCGCACCGAGGACATCAGAGTCTGCCACACAATCGGACCGGCATGATGGAACACCCCATGGTCAGAGGGGGGTGTCGGCACCCGCCTATGTAGACAGGCTGAGGACATTGCCAGGCAGACGACGATGCGGGAATATTACCCCAGCGGTAGACAGGAGAGCTATGAGAGAAGAGAAGGAAGGCTGCACATTCCAATTTCCTCTACTAGAAAAGGGGGGAGCAAGACCACAATATATTCCATTGCCACACATGGATCGCGAAAACCTAAAAAATAAGCTTCCAATGCTGACATCGGGAGCCGGGAAGTGGATACATGAGTTAGAAAAAATGATAGGGGGTGTCACGTTAGCTATAGGGGACATTAAAGGTCTCCTGATCGCCATACTTGGTGAGAGAGCAGACGACGTGTGGACACGGGCAGGGTACCCTGGTGTAACCATAATTAATACTGCTCACGACGGAGCTCCATTTAATAATTGCAGAGCAGCAGTATGGAAAGCGCTACGAGTGCTTTCCCCGGACACTTCCGATATGGGAGCTATAATGACTCGAGAAATGAAGGAGCCAGAAGGTCCGTTGATTTATATCCAGAATTTACAAGACGTGTGGGTGCTCGAAACGCATGAATCTTGGACGAAATCTATACATGAGTTTTACCACATATTGTGCCAAGGGTTTGCCAGAACCAGTGCAGAAACAGCTCAAGAAATTGGTAGGGGTTGAGGCTAAACCTTGGGCCGAAATACAGTTAACTATCTCACATTACTGTAGATTGTTGCAAGAAAAGAATTGGAAAAAGGAGGCAACACGAAAGGGTGAGGAAGTGAAGCCGGTGCAAAAGAAATTATCAAAGTATGCTCTTGAAGGAGCCATGCTAACTAGCCCAGCTGAACAGAACCTACAACAGGTGGCTAACCCACAGCAGAACAACCAGGGTAACGTAGGACTATACCCGAGGGGAAGGGGATTTAGAGGAAGAGGATGGCAAAGTAATCAAAGAGGTTTCCAGAGTAATCAAGGAGGTTTTCAAAACGTGCAAATGGGCAACCCAGATATATCAAACGGACAAATAATCCGACTGGCTGCGTGGGATGATGGGGTCAAGACGTGTGGCAGAAAAGCCAAGGAATGGGAGCAGGCATGGCAAATCCACCTGTGATCTCACAACAGGGCAATACGCAAATCCACACAGTGCAGCAACAAGCACAAGGCACGCAGCAGAGTGCGCAGCAAGGGGTTCAACATGGGGAATTTGCCACAAGGGCAATTTTAACAGGCACCACTGCAATCGTCACAGGGCACCAACTCCGGAAAGGGAGGCAGCCCAGGGAGTGGAGGGAATCCACAAGTGTACAGTAGGCCAAACTTATATATGAATTATGACAGCTTAATGGGAACCTTGATGTGCTCTATCCTATTAGTGACACCAGACCCTAACAGGGAACCTAGGGTGAATGTCGTCATAGGGGGTAAAGAATATTCCTTCTTAGTTGACACGGGTGCAACACGCTCGTGTATACGTGAAGGCAAGTTTTCCTTGTCCGGCGAGGCCATAGATACTCAGAGATTTACAGGAGCTCACAGTCGAGTTCCCTTTACAGACGCACTCACAGTCTCCGTAGGAGAGTGCCAAATGAATGTACCTTTATTATATTCACGTCAGACCCCAGTAAACATTTTGGTCGAGACTTAATGACAAAGTTGAACATGACGATCTCGTTCACAGAGGAGGCAATAGTATGCTGCACTCCAGGAATGCATTATTCAAACGTGTGCGAAATGATCATGGCATACTCAGGGCACATATCCATGAGAGCTATACCATTAGAACCAGAGGTTTTCGCATATGGCATGCGTGTGCTCATGGCAGGATTGGTAAGCCTTGCAGATAGGACCATGAGAACCCCCGATTAATTTTTATTCAGACCAAGAATACCGATGCAAGAAGAGGGGGGACAAGTATTTCACTTGATGATACATACCGCAGCTGTGCAAGGGAACGTAGTATTGGTTGAAGGCTACGATGATGAAGGCAGACAATGATGCACAATTATCGCCATTGAAGAAGGGTGCCGAGTGACCGACGTCACTGATGACGATCTGTTCGAAGTACAACCAGACTCAGAAGAGACAAGGGTGGAAGTGAGTCTCATATTTTGGGTAAAAATGATCAAAAGAGAAGTGCCTCAGAGAATGATGTTGGCACTGATATGTCCGGAATACTTTGATGACGACATGGCCCAGGTGCCTGTCTCAGTATGGACTACAGGACCATATGACATAGGCCTCCTGAAGGGAGTGGGAGAAGTGAAAATTAAACTGAAACCAAGAGCGCGACAATACCCCATATCCAGAGAGGCAGATGAGGGGATTGCGAAGACAATTTCCACCATGATGGACCAGGGCATCGTGGTGACATCAGAGTCACCATGTAGTACGGTATTTATCCTGCCAAGAAATCAAAGGGAAGGCCTTGGCGTTTAATCCAAGATTTAAGAGCATTAAACGATATTGTTGAAGCTGAGTTCCCTCTAGTCCCTAATCCATCTACAATCTTATGTAATATACCCACCGAGGCAAAATATTTTACGGTGATTGACTTGAAAAAGGCCTTTTTCTCAATCCCGTTGCACCGTGACTCTCAAGATCTGACGTCATTCACTTTCCGACAAATGCGTCTGAAAAGCATGAGATTGCCACAGGGGTACTGTGAGTCCCCGTCCATTTTCAACAGAGTCCTACAGATGGACCTGAGCAATATTGCATTAGAAAGTGTTGTCTTGCATTATGTGGACGACATCTTGATCTGCAGCTCCACGGAAGAACAATGTAGACGTGATTCTATTCGGCTATTGACTATACTGGCTGAGAAAGGTTATAAGGTTGACAAGGAAAAGTTACAATTTTGTCAACAGGAAGTGCTATAAAAAGGCTCGCTAATCTCACATGAAGGTAAAAAGGTGACTCCAGAAAGAGCTGAAGCCATATTGAACACGGCTAAGCTACACACGATAAAGCAAATGCAGAGCTTTCTAGGCCTATGTAACTATGTTGGAGCATGGGTCTTCTACTACAACTCATACACCAAGCCTTTGCTTCAGGCGCTAACGAAAGCTCAGGTGACAAAAGAAAAGAATGAATGGTCGGAGACAATGGAAAAAGGGTTTGCTGAACTCAAGAGAGTGATTTGTATAGCTCCAGTTCTCGGGATTCCTAATTGTGCAGAGGAATTCTACCTATTCTCGCGCACGGATGGCAACGTTATGACGGCAGTGCTAGCTCAAAAAACTTCGGTGGGATACAAGCCCCTGGCATATTATAGCGGGATCCTGGACCCAGTAATGAGAGGCCACTTCCCATGCGAACAAAGTTTAGCTGCCCCAGCGTTCGCCATCGAAAAGGCAACTACTATTGTGATGGGATGTTCCATGATGTTATACGTCGAACATTCCCTATTCGCTATTTTAGCGAAACCTAAAGGCACGTTGACGTCTCAGAGTCTCAGAAAGCTTCTGCATATGAAGCGATCATATCTAATCCATCGATCAAAGTAGTTCGATTTAAAACAGTGAACCCAGCTACATTCATAGCAGAGCCAGTCACTGAAGGAGACCCGATACATGACTGCAAACTATGAAGAATTCTATGATCAAATCCCCAGGGTGAAAGAAAATGCTCTGGCGGGAGGAGAGATCATTTCTATTGACGGATCTTCGAGAATCGACCAAGAAGATGGACAAAGGTATGCAGGGGTTGCCGTGATAAAACACATAGCAAACAGAGAATTTCGAGTACTCGTCAGTGCACGAATGCCATCTCATTATTCAGCGTAGGCTGCAGAACTATTGGCATTGATACTTGCCATAGGGAATCACGCAGACCAGGAAGTAACGGTGTACAGTGACTCTGCCTATGTGACATCCACAGTGCACGCAGGACTAGCGCGCTGGAAAAGGAGGGGCTACCTCAGAGCAGACGGAATGCCAGTGCAGCATGCAGCCTTATTGGACAGGCTGATGAAGGCACTACAGCTCCCAGTGGGCATAGAGGTCGTGAAATGCACCGCCCACACCAAAGGGACAGATTTCGTGTCATGCGGGAACCACGCAGCAGACACGGAAGCCAAGCGCATGGCCTCCAAAAGTGAGACGGTCATGGAAGTGGAAGTGGCGTGCACCCATGAGAGAATGATGGTGGCACACCACAACTGAATCGTACAGTAATCTGGGGCAGACTCAACTAATGGAGCTTCAAGGGGAGGCACCACAGGACGAGAAGAACCTATGGAAACATCAAGAGTGTTCATTAAACTCCTCTGATGGATTGTGGCGGCAAGACAGCACTGGTAAACCAGTAATGCCTGTAGCCCTACTAGAAATAGCATTGGAGCCATTGCATTACCCACTACACATGTCAAAAGAGAATCTAGCAGCAACGCTCGCAGAAGACTCGTGTATACCAAATTTAGTTGAGCATGTTGCATTCTTTATGGTAAACTGCATAGTCTGCCAGCAATTCACTGCTGGGCACACATTAAAAGTAGTGAGAGGAGTCATCCCCCGGCCAAATGGGCCTTTTCAGCACCTACATATCGACTATGTCGACATAGTTAAAGTGTGCAACGGGTACAGGTACTTAATTGTAGTGGTGTTTCAATTCTCTAGATGGATAGAAGCAGGTCCATGTACACACCCAGACTATACCTGTGCGGCCAAATTCCTAGTGAGGAAAGTGTTCCCTAGGTGGGGGGTGTGTGAAGTAATGAGATCAGATAATGGGGCTCATTTTGTAAATTCAGTCTTTGAACAGATTAGCTTGTTGCTTGGTATAACACAAAAGTTCTCTTCGGCGTATCATCCGGAAGGTAATGGTATCTGTGAGAGGCTCAACGGCTTGTCAAAAGAAAGGATAGCCAAGTTGAAGCATACTCTAAAGAGGGGATGGTTGCACTACCTTCCACTGGCAGTGTATGCTCTTCGGAACCAACCAGGCTCCGACCATCATCTTACGCCGCACAAGATAGTCACAGGAAGGAGGATGAATACTCCCCTAACCCCTAGAGACAGAGATAGATGTGATGCCCAGCCAACCCGAGAGGTCCTGGGATCCGAATTACAAAAATATCTGAACTGCATGACATCCAGTCTTACTGTAATTTCAGACCAACTGCAGCGACGACGAAGAGGGTGCAGCACAGCACAAAATGCAGCAGGAGACGCTACAACAGACCCAGCTCAAGGTCTTCGTGTTCCACTCATCTTTCCTGGAGATGTGGTGTTAGTAAAAAACCACACGAGGAAGAGGTGGGACGAGCCAAGATTCAATGGCCCTTTCATCGTAGAGGACTGCACTCCTTCAGCTGTAAAACTGCAGGGAAGGAGAGCATGGATTTTTCTCAATGACATTAAGCCCTATATATCGGAGAAAGCCCTCCAGCTGCAGTTAAGCCACAACATGTTTTGTTGACACAAACTTGTAAACCGAACCACACTTAAGGTTGTTGTGAAACAAGACTCTATCAGACATTGACCAAGGATATTTATCTTAAGAGCTAAACACAGTATCCTGAATCATCAAATATCAAGACTTTGTTTGGCAGCATTTATGGTGTCCCGCAGCATAAACATCACAGAGAACGTACTCACTTACTTCCAGTTAGTGTTGGCATCATATCCGTCACTGGTAGGGAGGGTTACCAGTGTCACAGACTTTATCCAGGATCCTGCCAACAAGAAAGTAATCTGGCAACTACTTACCATCATCACCGAAGCCTTCACATTGGACTGACTGAATACAGTGATAAGGACACAAATGCTTCCACCGCAGACAATTATAGATGAACTCGTAAATATGCTTTTCTTTTGCATCATAGAGGAGTGCCCAGCTATTGTCGGGAGAACCACAGACACTCTCACATTTATTCGAGATCCAGCAAACTCTGAACTTTTGAGCCAGCCGTGGATCAATCTAAGTTATTTGGTCGCAATCCACGTGTCAGGAAAGTGCAAGCATTGTACACGTCAAGGGAAGAGCCTATAATCCTGAACCCAGCGAGGCAGGACAAATGTCCCTGTCACCTGAGGACAGCCGACTGGCGCACAGTGTCCTCTTTTGCCTAGTAACTGACTTTCCGGAAATGGTGGGGAGACCTGTCGAGGTTGACGTCCTCACGTTCATCAGAGATCCAGCTAACGTCGCACAGATGGGAACGCACGTCCACGGCATCATGCTGCAAGTGGAGCTGTCCAATTTTCAGAGAGATTATATGAGGAGATTCCAGTGAAACCTTCCGCCGAGGGACAGATTGAGGAAGCCGAGGCAAGCACTTCATCTTTATTTGTTTTGATTGCCATTTTTCCCATTTATTCACACTGAACAGTGTCCAGCATGTCCACAGGGCTGAAGCAGATTCGGGGGTGGACTGGGAACTCACCTACTTTTAATATACACAGTAAAAGTGACTTATCATTGTGTTAGTCTAATCTATTTTTCCATAGTCTAGCAAGGGCACTGCACACAGTATCAAAGAGACAATCGTCACCCGCAAGAGGGGGAACACTTGTGAAGCACCAGACATTTTATGATACAAATTGTTCGAGAACAACAGAGAATTGGGGGAAGAGAATAAACATTGACACTTTGTTATGATCGAGATGGGGGCCCAGAACAGTAACCTGGTCCCCCCAAAAGCAGAGGGGCATCCCCGCTTCTCTGGAAGGAAGTGCTGCCGGTTTACCTACCGCGCTATCATGTATCTATGCATTGTGTTTATCATTATTTTGCTGTCATTAATGATCAGAACTGCATTTTTCCTTGGTGCACGAAGCATTCCCATTTCAGTGCACCCACCTGATGATGTGCGCATGAATCCCACAAAAGCACCTAGACCCTATATAGTTATTCCAGTCCCGAGAAAATCTGATGGTAAAGGGAATGAACTGAAAATGAATGTAATCAACAGTGACACATACACACTTGAGGTAACGACTGAAGAGAAGAGCTGGAGACAGGGTCAGCACGTAGTGAATGAAAACATAGCACTGACAACTACACGCACCCACACACTGAATGCACACGAACCAGGGCATGTGTCAGTGGCCACAGGACCTCAAGCAAAGGCAATCGAGAGCATGAGACTGCCTACCGAACAATCAGCCCCAGAAAATAATGAGAGAAGACGAAAAGAATCAAGAGAAAAGCCAATTAAAGAAGACTTAACACAAGCCTTTAAAAAGACAGAAGCAGCTGTAGGAGAATTCTCTGCAAAGACACGAATGTTAATAGATCATCTATTCCCATTTATAGCCAGAGCAAAGAAACGGCATGAGGAACTGAAAAATAAAACTGCAGAGACTGTACTGACAATCACACAAGTTCCAACACAAGGAACAAGTACCAGGCCCACGATGCAGCCATACACTGGGCCGGTGACATGCAAGTAGTTGATGAAGACATTTATGGAGGGCAGGACAAGAATGCAGATGAGAAGGAGAGAATTGCAAAACCTCCACCTACCACATCGATGCAGATAAAGAAACTTGCTCCATCGACCAGAATGCCCGAGAGTCCTCCAGCAAGGAGAAGCCACACAGACGTGTTTAGAGACGTAATTATAGCAAACTACAGGAAGACACTAAGGATCAAGAGGAGCCTGCATGAAGATAACAGTGAACTGAACAAATACCTGGACAGCACACCACATCTGCGAAACAACATTTGGTACCAGCACATAAAAGAAGTTGGAAGAAGGAAATCAGAAGGAGAATGCTTTGTTTGTGCATTCCTACCGTACAGCATGGGGAAATCCAAGATCTTTGTGGCTGTAGAAATTGATGACCCGACAGCACACTGTCTTTCACACGTAGCAATGTGCAACACCAGAGGGCAGTTTATGGGGAGGGATGCCTCATTGATATGGGCAACCGAGACAAATTACTCTGATGAAGATGATTACATATAGGACATTAAGACGAGAAACAGAACCCATACAAGGAATCATGTGATCAGGTACGAGAAGCCTGGAGTTAAAGGAACAGCAATTAGATGGGAAATGAACCCAAAGCTAAATGTACAAAGAAAAACTCCAGAAGAGGCAAAAAATTGGAAGAACAGAGGCCAAATGAAGATTTGGGGAACAGTGCTTTCACCAGATGGATGGGAGGAAGGAGTGGTGATTTGCCGAGCATGGATGGTCTTTGGAGCCTATAAGGAAGCAATAGAGAACTCTCAGAGGTTGTGCAAACCTTTATGGCCGAAACTCACGAAATTACTAACATAGGTCGAAGACAGAGGAAGACCCCTCAGATAGTACCTCTGGAAATCCCAAAATTGTGCTTCAGGAACAATGGCACGAGAGAGATGGGAGAGAATCAGAACTGTGGACGATTTTTTGAGGCTCCAGGAATGACGCATGGAACCGCAGTAATTATGGATCATTATTGGGCGTGTGGATCCAAACCATATATAAGACTACCAAAGAACTGGGGAGGCATATGCACAATAGTGAACGTCAACATTCCTGCACTAGTGATCCTGAAAAGTGACCTGAATATTGACAGTTTCCTGAAAGCAGATGCTCACCTGAGGAAAAGGAGATCTGTGGAGCTGGTATCCCAAAGGAAGAGAAAAAATTACTTTTCTGCCAAATCAGAAGAAGCATTCCATGCAATCCCATATGATCACAGGCTCTTCAGCCTCACCTCATTTGTGTTCACAACGATCATCATGCCACGATTCCAGTTTGGAGCAAATACTAAGTGGTTACAAATCACCAGATGGGAATTACTGCAAACCATCAACTCAACAAAGGGATTCAACGCAATCAAGGAAGAGTTAAGAGCAATCCGACTGATGACTCTACAGAACAGATATGTGCTTGACATGAACACAGCGATGGATGGAGGATTTTGTGCAACAAAAAAAAAGCCCTGCTACTGATGATACTATTAGGATTCTCTGTTATCAAGATAATTATCACACAATGCCAGAAAACTGTGAAGAAAGCCATAGGGATGAAGATCATGACATGATCGATGTCAAACGAGCATGGAAGCCCAGAGACCTGACTGATGAAGAAATAAGAGAATTTGTGAAGGCCAGCGAATATGCACCAGAAGGAACAAAATTTGTGTATCCCAGGAAACTAAGAAAGTACGGAGGAAAATGACCTGGAAGAAAGACGAACATGTAAAAACAGCAGGAAGTTTGAAAGGAGTGATAAAAATGTGGACTCCGAAGAGACACTCCTTCGCACCATCATGTACATACCCAGACGATGAAGAAGAAATGAATACAGAAGAACCAAGTAAGGTGAATCCAAAGGAGGAAGTAGAAGTGGTTGAAGAACCGACCAGAGGGGGGAGTGTAGAGGAGGTCCCAGATATGGGCTGCACTCCAGCCACTCAATTTGAAATACAAGGAACATACTCGCCGAGATATGTGACATATGATGAGCAAATAAACCAGGAGAGAGCCGCGCTAGGGCTCTACCCAGTGCCCATCAGAAGAGAAATACCTGTTGAAGTGCCAATAACCAGACAACCATGGGCAGCACGGTACCCATTGAGACAACCATACCAACAGGTAACGCGACATGAAGACCACTTTCAGACTGTCCCAGAAGAGACCCAAAGGGCCTTAATCGAAGGTGAATGGTGACGTCACGAGGGCCCGGTCATACATACAGATGAACGAACAACTAAAAGATGATACACTAAGATGAAACACCATGGATATGGATATCACAGACATAGAAGAAGAGACGATGTTGAAATATAAAGAAACGTAACCATAAAACAGGATGAAAGTATGCAACCAGCTAACGCCTGTACATAGGCTTGTAACGCAAGATGCTAAGAAAACAGTACAGCTTGCTATGCTTAGTAGAAGAATAGAGCGGCAAGCACCAACTATATATATATGTATCTACCTCAATGAAGCACATTATATAAGTGCAGTCCACTTTACATGAAAGCAGAATTAAGCCCAGGATGGTAGAGGTAAAACAGGCCAGGATTCATATACCAGCACAAAGCCAGACAAAAGAGCGGAATCAAAACTCGAGGTGAACCAAGGAAGAGAGGAGAGCGCCACCTCCGAAGAATCGAAACTTAAGAGCATAGCAGCCTGCCCGTGAAGGTCGAGATAAGGAGGCCCAGGCAGGTGGCGAGGCCGAAGAGAGAATAAAATATGCAAATAGATGGAAAATGAAGCAGCTTCACGGTGTACTGACACGTGACCAGCCAAGCGCAAAGAGGTACCAACGTCTGATGTGACCCAAAACCAGAGGATGCCATAACTTTCCCTGATAAGAAGCTACAGTGTCAAGGCACTCTTCAGCCAACTAATTGAAACATAGTCCTAAAGTACTGATTGATGGAAGGGAGGCAGGGTGAATCTTGGGGCATGTCGCATCTGGGTGAACATTCTGCATGCTGCTAATTAAGGTGGAGATTTATGCTTGGGGGTGTACCTGACCCAATCACAATGGACCAAGTAATCTAGGGTCCTATAGTAAGTAGAACCAATGAGATGTCGTACTTGTAGTGACGTCTGACACGAGTGATGTAGAGGGATGGGCGTAGACGCCGACCCGATAAGAGTTATCCAATCCCCACACCCCGTTACCATATACAGTTATAGTACCTATATTTAAGTTACCTTTTCCAACCATAGACTTGTATGACACACTTTCGAGTGTTACACGTCAATGATGATGACTTTTGCCTATAAGAATTGCTGTTTGAATGAAGATTTTGGAAGTTGAAGCGAGACAGGCGATCGCACCGCTGATGATTTCCTAATGTTTCCCCGTTTTCTGTGCTTGTCATTAAACAGACTTCCCTTTGCCAAACCATTTGAGTTGTCCTTATTGATTGGTGTTGGAGTGAGAGAATCCTGCACCCCATCCACCTCAAGGTGCAACTATCTCATGTTAAGGTTCTCGAGGGTGAGCTCTGATCCCAAGGGCCCGTCAGAGGTCGCTCCGCCCTCTTGTACAAAGCCCAGCAGTTGGACATGATGTCCATGAAAAGTTACGCCTGATAAAAATCCTGTTAATTTCTGGAGTTTTCTATGCTTAAAATGTAATAGCACATGGCATAGTTATATGGGTTGTTTGACCTCAAAAACTTGACCTACTGCCCATTTGACCTAATATGTTTTAACTAAATGTTTTGACCTACTGCAGAGGGAGACTCCTCCAACCCCCCAGTGCGGTGGAGATCCCCGCTGGAACTTCCCCCACATCAACCTATTCCCTTACCCCACCCCACAACTACTTTTTAATGAAAGTGTACCATTTGACCTACATAATTAGGTCAAAAAGATGCGTTCAAATGGGAGTAGGTCAAATTGCCACTAGGTCAAATTGGACAATACTTGATTGTAGAGTTTCAGGAAATAACCTTTTCTTAATCACTTTTGAATGCTTCCA
The DNA here is from genome assembly GCF_040938575.1 of Ambystoma mexicanum. NCBI lineage: Eukaryota > Metazoa > Chordata > Amphibia > Caudata > Ambystomatidae > Ambystoma > Ambystoma mexicanum. Next base: position 387,608,224 of record NC_090937.1, read on the forward strand.
CAGAAAAATGTTGAGGCAGAGAAATGTCAATTGTTCATGGATTGGTTCATAGTTTATTTGTTTATCACTTTTAAAGATCTTTTGACATGGGGTTTTCTTAATTAAAAACACTTCCTCCATACCACTTCAAATCCAACCTTAACAGTCATTTTAAGTATTAGGCAGGTTGCATCAACAGCCCAGTTAAAGGGAGTATTAAGGCTTCATTTGTAGGGATATGGAGTAAGATATTCTAGCAGTGGTTTTGGGGTTCAATTTGGAGTGTTGTGTAGTAATTTGTAGTGGCATGGAGTGAGAGATTCTTGTTGTGAATTTGTGGTTCAGTTCGTAGTTTTAAGTCGTAATTTGCAGTGGAATGGAGTGATTGTTTATAGTTATACTCTTAAGGTTGCATTTGTATTGGTATGTAGTAACTGTAGTGGCATGTACCAAGGGCCTGATTTATGGAATCATTTGCAGCAGAGGAGATGCTAGGTCTGGAAAAGACCTGGGGCTACGCTGATGTCGGAACTGTTGGGATTGTGGGCTAGCTAGTCTTTTGGCTGTAGCTCCTGAGATTCTCTCTGGGGCTACAACCAAAAGATCAGGGGCTATAGCCCCCTTACCCCCCCCTAGCAACGCCCCTGATTTGCAGGAAAAATCAGAACTTTGTGGGCCATTCTGTACGCAAAACCCCCTTCGCCGATTCATAGAATCTACTTTGCAGAACTTTTCCAGGACTTGACGGGCTTGCAAAGAAAATTAAATAAGTGGCGGAATATGCATAATAGCCATAATCTCCGTAGAATGAGGAAGAACAAGGCGTAACGTTGGCGTGTCGAGGGAACGCCCTGCATGAGGACATCGCACACCCAGCACTGCGAGAAACCAGGCATATTCATGGATCTGATCGCGCAACATCTCATTGGGGGAATCAGCATGCAAAGCTGCCGAGCACTCTGACATGTGAAGACAGGCGGAAGGCCTCAATTGCATAAGAATCACAACACAAAGGTATGGTCCGATCGGGGATTTGGGCGTGCGTGCACGCATTTGGCATGCCGTTCATAGTTAGAGGTGCGCGCACACAGAGTAGCGGGGTGCAGCCATGGTTTACGGGGGTTCGCAAGCAGATTGACCGGATATTTACCTGAGTTACGGAAAATGGTACGCATGTCGACAGGGTGCTGTAAATAGCTACGGGGGGGCCCCACACAGTCTCGCTGGGGTGCTGCCTTGGTTATGGGGGACCACAAGTGGTATTGCCAGGGTGCATGAGTTCATGGCCTAGGAGCCAGTGAAGGTAGTTAGATATTAGGGCTTTAAGTGAGCCGAGGCTGACCGCGATCGAGACCCGGCAGTTTCCAAAAGTTGGGGCTCAGCCTGGGCCCTGTCAGGATGCCCTGGTCCAAACATGCCCCTGGGGGATATTATCCTGCTGCGACAGGACATTATTCCACCGGCCACAGCCATGATTTGCGCGATAGCTATGATGCGCGACACTGCTTGCGCGACACTGTGGTTGGTACTTCTGTCAGTCACAGCCTCAAGAAGTGTCTGCCACAGCGTCCCCAAACTGCACCATCCTCTCGCAAACTCGCAAAGAGTCACGAGAGGAAGTTGCAGCACTAGGCACACAGTGGTGCGGCATCTTGATTTCCCGCACTGAGCCCTGCCTACGACCAGACCGGAACACATGCATGCCAACGAGAAGCCACGACCACGGCAAAGTAGGGGATTTCTAACCTGTGCCTTCCCTTCCACCCCGTTTTTCAAATTACATTTTTCCCTCCCCGTTTTACATTTGTTTTAATTTTCTCGCATGGCCTCCTCCCTTCTAGCCCGTTATTTATTTATCTCATTTTCCCTCTCGCTCCCCCTATTGCCCTATTTCATTATTTATTTCCCCCGTATCTCCTATCCAGAAGCCTCCCTCCGCCTGCACAGACCAGTGCGGATTGGTCAGCCACGCCGAGAAGCCGCAGTCAGTGAGTTCCAGTCTGCCCCGTCCCTTCCAGACTTTTTTTTAATTAAATTTAGGTTCACACCCCCTCGCCCCCCCCCCCCCCCCACCCCCCCCCCCCCCCCCACTGTTTAACATTGTTTTTCATGTTTCTCTCCCGTGCCGGCTCACTTCCATCCCGGTGTTTATTTATTTAATTTTGCTTTACGGACCCCCTGTAGCCACTGGAATTTCACATAGGTGCTTGGGCAGTGGCCCCCAGACGGCTAGAATTCCTGCACGGAGATATTTCCCATGGGGAGGGGGGGCGGGCAGGATGTCCCATGAGAGACGTGAGGAAATATTCTGCCCACTTCTAAGTACAAGAGCGCGTGCACGGGCAGGGTGGTCAGGTACGCCATCGTTAAGTTGTCCATTGTGGAACCAGACATTGAATCCCGGCTTCCCTAGTTATTAAAATCATGTGATTCCAGACAAATACCTTCATCTCTGTGTGCCTCGGATCCCCTCTCCTGCCTGTCTCCAGCCCTATATGCAGACATATTGGATTGTGAGTTTCTGGCCCCTCTCAGTCCCTTGATGCACAGGTCATGACCTCACGCTGGCCTTAACAGACGCGGCTTCAACGCCACCACTGATGACATCATCACGTATGCCATTACATTGAGATCATATTCATAGAAGCCTTCCCAGTGTCCAGAGGGGGCGGTCCTGCGCCTTGTCAGTCGCTTTGCTGGCAATCTTTCATTGGCCGCCCCTGCAGGGGCACTGGCCACCTGCACAGTCTTTAAGCCAGACCTGGGCCCATCTGTCCAAACCTGGCCCGAAGAGTGGCCCATTGTGAGTCGGTGGGGGCACCGGCTCAGTAACGCAGTGGCCCATTGGGGGAAACTCATGACCCCACGGCTGACCTAACTATCCGCAGGCCTCCAGGCCATGCCTGCTGGAGAGGGAGGGGATGTGAGTAGGCGAGAGGCAGCCTAACATGCTCATTATGATTAATGCTTTTTTCCAGACTAGGCCAAAGAGATAATTGTTCAAACAAAAACAACGGCGGAGTAGTTAACTTTATTACCTTGCGGTAGTGGAGAGCTCTTCAGTGCTGCACAAGGAGGCTCTATAACATGGCTTCCCCGCAAAGAGCTGGTGAATGAGCTCCAGTGACAGTGCAGCACAGTGTGCACATTGAGAAGGCATGGCCTGGGAACCCCGGCCAGTGTTCAACCCATGAGCCCGGCCACAGCAAATGCGAATAGGCCGAAATTCCACTACGGCTTGCGGCCGTACGACCAGAGGCAGAGCCAAGATTGTCTAACAAGTGGGGCCTGAAGCGAATGTAGTTGGGCCTACTGCAGTGACACTGACATCTTTAAATACCCCCACAGCGCTGCTGAGTGGGCCTTGCCCGCTTAGGCCCTACCCTGTCTACGCCTCTGCATACGGCCCGTCAAGGAGATAACGCTCACTTTGCATCTGCAACCCTGCCAGGACTTTGCACCATATGGGAGCTTCTTATAATGGCCCTGGGCACGATGCTCAGTATCAGTGCGAGGGCTTACGGGGGCAGTGAGGACACGCTATCATCAAGGTGGCTGTACGGCCCAAAGGCCTAAAATGGCTGCTGTGTCCACCTTCTATTCTCTGGAAGGGAATCTGTTCATTCCGGCAGTGAGGACATGTTATCATCAAGGTGGCTGTACGGCCAAAGGGCCCAAAATGGCTGCTGTGTCCACCTTCTGTTCTCTGGAAGGGAATCTGCTTATAGCGGCAGTGAGAACATGTTATCAACAAGGTGGCTGTACGGCCCAAAGGCCTAAAATGGCTGCTGTGTCCACCTTCTGTTCTCTGGAAGGGAATCTGCTTATGGCGGCAGTGAGGACATGTTATCATCAAGGTGGCTGTACGGCCAAAAGGCCTAAAATGGCTGCTGTGTCCACCTTCTATTCTCTGGAAGGGAATCTGCTCATGGCGGCAGTGAGGACACGCTATCATCAAGGTGGCTGTACGGCCCAAAGGCCTAAATGGCTGCTGTGTCCACCTTCTGTTCTCTGGAAGGGAATCTGCTTATGGCGGCAGTGAGGACACGCTATCATCAAGGTGGCTGTACGGCCCAAAGGGCTAAAATGGCTGCTGTGTCCACCTTCTGTTCTCTGGAAGGGAATCTGCTTATGGCGGCAGTGAGGACATGTTATCATCAAGGTGGCTGTACGGCCAAAAGGCCTAAAATGGCTGCTGTGTCCACCTTCTATTCTCTGGAAGTGAATCTGTTCATGGCGGCAGTGAGGACACGCTATCATCAAGGTGGCTGTACTGCCAAAAGGCCTAAAATGGCTGCTGTGTCCACCTTCTATTCTCTGGAAGGGAATCTGCTCATGGCGGCAGTGAGGACACGCTATCATCAAGGTGGCTGTACGGCCCAAAGGCCTAAAATGGCTGCTGTGTCCACCTCTATTCTCTGGAAGGGAATCTGCTCATGGCGGCAGTGAGGACACGCTATCATCAAGGTGGCTGTACGGCCCAAAGGCCTAAATGGCTGCTGTGTCCACCTTCTGTTCTCTGGAAGGGAATCTCCTTATGGCGGCAGTGAGGACACGCTATCATCAAGGTGGCTGTACGGCCCAAAGGGCTAAAATGGCTGCTGTGTCCACCTTCTGTTCTCTGGAAGGGAATCTGCTTATGGCGGCAGTGAGGACACGCTATCATCAAGGTGGCTGTACGGCCAAAAGGCCTAAAATGGCTGCTGTGTCCACCTTCTATTCTCTGGAAGGGAATCTGCTCATGGCGGCAGTGAGGACACGCTATCATCAAGGTGGCTGTACGGCCAAAAGGCCTAAAATGGCTGCTGTGTCCACCTTCTATTCTCTGGAAGGGAATCTGCTCATGGCGGCAGTGAGGACACGCTATCATCAAGGTGGCTGTACGGCCCAAAGGCCTAAAATGGCTGCTGTGTCCACCTCTATTCTCTGGAAGGGAATCTGTCCACCGGTTCATAAAAGGATAAAGAAGCAGAATCTCACACGAGCAACTTTTTGGGGATGTGAATATGTGGAAATCAGAGTAGTTTTTTGGATCAGAGGCATCCAGTGCACATTTTGCACTGCAAAAAGGCATTGAAATAATGACATAAAAGACTGAAAAAATAATAGGTCATAGCATTGTGAGTGGGACAGTGGAGGGGATCAATGTGCGTGATCCCTGTGGCAAAGAATAAAGGATGATAAAATCTTTAAGCTATTGGGATACTTAAGGGATAATGTTAGGTAAAAAAAAGTGACAATGCAGTGTGGGGGAGATCTGCACCAACGCAGTTCTGTTCTGCGGGTTCAAGGTCAGGCTAGCCCTCTTGCTCTTCGTTGGGTGCAGTTTTACCCAATCGGGTGGCTGAATATTTTGGCCAATCAGGAGTACGTTTCACGTGTCCTAGCTATCTGGAAGGTGGTTCTGCACATCCTATTAAGTGTTCCGAATTCTTCTTTAGATCCGATTGGCCAGAATACTTTTCATTCCAGCCAATCATGTCCCAACTAGGACCTCGACACACACACATACCAACAAGCCAATTCCATTTGGGAGAGGCAGCCCAGTACTGGTTTTAACTTTGACTTCTGGGACTTTTAGTAATATAATGAGGAGTAATGGGAAAAGCAGGACTACAAGTGCCAGAATGCAAAGAAAAAAAACAAGACTGAACAAGCATCTCTTGAACAAAATGTGTCTCACACCCAACCGTGAAAAATAGGAGCAGAATTCCATTGATTCGGGCTGCTGCAGGGGGATAGAGGAAGAGTAGAATGTGCCGATTCTCCTACGCTGACGGATATTCCGCACATCTCTGTAGTGTGGGAGGGCGTGAGTCGCAGGGATTGTAGGTGTTAGTTATGGAGAATTGGGGGATAAGAAAGTAATTGGTGCTGATTTTGCTGCCTTGCCCTCCTCGCTGGTTCAGCATCAGGGAAGACATGGGTCTTTGTCTATTGGATGGCGAGGGACCTGCCAAGATCTGATTGGTTTACCCCGGCTTTGCTTATTTATGATAGGCTCTTCTTCCGGCTTTCCGTGGCTTTCTTTTTTCACCTCATGGGTATTTCATGTTACATTGTACCATTTCATTAACTATTGTATACCTCCATGGTTGGGGTGCCTTAGAAATTCAAATGAACAAATAAATAAATAAAGTCTTGTGAATATTTAGGGATTGCACATTTCCATACCTGCTTTTAGGCAGTGGACACCAGTGCACAGTCCGAAGAAAGTAGCAATTGCAATGAACACCCAGAGAAATCTCCCTATGTCCAGCTGGCAGGTCAGGTGCGACGCGCAAGCCATCAGGGATGGCGTAATGGAAACAGAAGGTTGGGACTTGGTTACCGGACATTTGAACTTTTTTCACATATACTACTTTTGAAGTCAAACCAGGAATATTCTTCTTATTTCACAAATAATAAATGCTTAACCTCATAAACAAGGAATCCGGTCCCGATGTGGCCATCTGGCGTCGAGTCCCGGCCTGTTGGCTGCCCCCTCACAGCTCCCCTGAAGCTTTTAGTCCTGGCAGATCAGGTATCAAAAGAGTGGTGTGACCAAGGACAAGGCCATGATCTCTGCCATGCCGTGTGTGTGGGGGGCAGGGGGTCACGGGGTCACGGGGAGGCGGATGCAACTTGCAAGCACTCTTAGAAAGCGTGTCCCCTGACCTCTACCAGAAGGCTAGCTCAGAGTTTCAAACAAATACAGCGCCCCCCCCCCCCAAACGTTCCCCCTGTATATATGCCACATCTGCCACAGGGGAGCATCAAGCACGGCAGGAGTTGGGGGTTTGGGGGGAGGACGTATTAGGGAAAGAGTGCTTGTTTATGGGGGAATCAGGTTTTCAAATGTTTGGTCAAATAACGGAGCAAGGCCTAACCAGACATCTTCTTGGAATCCAGTACTCCAGACAGTACCATTCCAACTCCGTCCTCGAGGGCTTGAATCCTGACAGGCTTTCAGGATATACCTCATCAATAGTCACGAGGAAACATGTGCATATATTTAGAACCTTTGTATGCAAATTCATCTCATGACTATTAATGAGGGATATCCTGAAAACCAGGCATGGATCCGGCCATTGAGGCCCGGAGTTGGACAACCCTGCATCGAAGTCCAGAGAAATGCCAGCAGGTTATTTTGTAAAGTAGTGGTTGTAAATGTTTTTCACTGACGTGGCCTGAACGAGCCTGTCGGGACCCAGGAAGGTTTTGGGCCATTCTGTGGCTGAGAATTTTTTTTAAATAATGTGTTGAAACCTTGTATTTTAAGGCTGGTCTCAACAACACATTGAGACTCTAAAGCACATTTTCATTTTGCTAGCGCCCAAAGAAAGCATGACGCTCGTCGCAACAGTATATTCCTGCACTTCCCCAATTTTGCATCGTCCCTCTCATTGGACACAAACTGCACCTTTGCCCCCTGACATGCATACGCATGCGCATACTCATGCAAACACATACATACACACAGACTTGCTTTTTTTTTTACTCTGAAAGCCCGGAATGGTTAGTTATGCCACCCCTGACTTTGGACAACTTGGAGCTCCTTTAATTGTCCTAAGTCCAACACCAAAATACCCCCAGAAGAGCCTATGGGCCTGATTGATGGACATATTTTGCACACTGCAAAGTGACTTTGCACTGCTAACAAACACCCTGATTCACAGAACGGTGCAAAGTGTATTTTTGCATTGCAAAGTGATTTTGCACCCGTGCAAAGTTACTTTGCGCTGTAAAATACAATTTGCACCACTCTGTGAGTCAGGGTGTTTGTTGGCAGTGCAAATACTTAGCACCGTGCTAAACATGGCATGAATCAGGCCATTTAAGCTTCTTTACCATTTCACAAAGGTAAGCAACTTCTTCTCATGAATACTGTAAACATCAAACAATTAGCCATAGCTCTTAAAAGGAACTGGGCATGTTGAGAGGAAAGGACCATGCCTACAATGTTTGCCATATCTCCTGAGCCCGGTCATGAAAGTGACACCTACCTATTAGAGGTGCATTGCTGGAAACAAAGACATGTGCGAAATAAGAATGTGCTGTCCCAGTGGCCTGACGGGAGGAGCGGCCGGGACCCTTTGCACCTCACGCAGGGCCCTCCTAGAGACTGTTGCAAAAGCACTAACTTGAAAAAAGACCCATAATGTTCCAAATTGTTCCGATTCACTGCACTGTGGAGTCTGTGTGGGGGAAAGTTACCCCTCCCATCCCCCCTGTAGGTACGTCACTGATCTTCCATAGGATGGCCGTTCGGATCTTAGAGGACCCCAGGGATCGTTGGGGTTTTTTGATTGACAGGCTGATGGACGGCTCCTGCAGAACCTGCACTGTTGCCACTGTCCTAATTAAAAGGTTTTGTTTTAGTGCAAAACCTTTGACCTTTCTGATGTTGGGATGTTAGCTGTCCCACTGAGCTTGCAGTTTACGATAGGCATTGTTTACGAGCTGTACAGTGCACTCATCAGCAGGGCCGGCCTTAGGGGCAGCAGCTCCCTGGGCGAACTGGCGCCCCGCTCCCTGCGCACCCCTGGTCAACAGGGGGCGGGGCGGAGTGGGGGCGGGACCAGGATGTGCCATTTTATTTTTACCAGGACAATGTTGTGAATAGGGCGCATCAGGACTCTATTGTTATTAAATGCGCTCCGCTGCCGCTGGCGCATTTAATAACAAAGGGGCGCATCCCGCACCTTCTGCCACTACTCCAATTCAGAGGAGCCCTTGAAAGACTCCAGATGGTGTGGTGGGGGACTAATGACGCCCTTTTGCTATCAAATGCGCCAGTAGCGGAGGGGCGCATTTAATGGCAAAATGCCGCCTGCCGCGCCTTCTCCCACAACGCCAGCTCGGGGGAGCCCTTGAAAGACTCCCCCGAGCTGTTGTGGTGGGGGCTAATGGCACCCTGGGGGGGCGTGTTGCCCCGAGCAGTCGCTCGGCACGCCCCCCCCCCCAACAATGATTCAAACCTTTGTAAAGATACCAGTGGAACATAATTAAAGTTTGTATCACTGAGAAAAAATCCATCCATACACAGAGATTTGTTACACCCGCCTGTTTTATTTGGCTGTAGATGTAGGTTGAAATATTTTTTAAAGAGAAAAAAGGTGCTGAGCGAGTATGTGAGAAAATAAATCTGTAAACAGTACATACAGTCAAATAGACACATAATTTGGTCATATGCACAATCCAGTACCCATAGATGATTGACCTATCTAATATTGCACCAACGGTAGTCAAACAAGTGAAATAATTAAGAATTTGGTGGATGCTTTCTGCAAAATATATACATTGCATCCAATGTTTTGAATACAACATTCCGTACATGATAAGTTGAACAGTGTGCGTAGAAGATGCATATTTTCCATGCTGATACACATTAGAAACCCGGTGTACTCTCAACTAAGTACCGAACATGTCAGAGAGACCAAGGGGAAGGTTTTAAATACTGTCCTCATGACTAGGTTTCGAGATCCAGGAATCTGAGGTGTGGACCCTCTAGGGGTAAAGCTGAGACCTCTAGGTAGGGTCTACCAAAGCCTGGCACTAAGGGATGCCCAAGAAACTGGTCGACGTCTAGATATTAGTATAAAGGTTCACGTGGTCTATGTCAAGGGTGACCCCTGCGGGGGACGCAATGCCCACTGACGTTTTGGCTTGGCTGGGTGTAAGCCTTCTTCTAGGGCCAAGTGTTAGTAGGTTTCCCTTAGACTGAGCTGTAGTATGATCGGCTCAAGAACATTTCTTGTGAAAGTAGAGGACATGTGCTGGATGTTCATGCCTGGAAAAAGGCTCCTCTCTCTTTAATGGCGGTCCAGGCAATCTGGTAGAGCCTGGCCGTCAGGGAACTGTGTGCATGGTTCCTTGATCCCATGTTGTGCAAGTCCAAAAGATGGATTCAAACGCTGTGTTCCTTGCTAGTTCCTGCTCCCTTTCCATGGTGCCCATTCAAAAAAATAGGAAAAAAGTAAACAAAAAAAGGCCGTCATGGAAAGAAGGGATTACGCCTAGTCCCTTCTTCATTTCATTGGCAGACTGTTGCAGGTCTGGAGCAGACGTGCAGAGACAGGAGTGTTTCCAGCACGTCCGCTTCCGAACAGGAGCAAAAAAACAGGTCTAAGTGAAAGGAAGGAGGTTTGGGGGGAAATCTGTGGAGGGGGAAAGGGGAGCACTTACCTGAATCCCCGGCAAGGGAAGATGGCAGCCTCCAGCAATGAGGAGGCTTGGAACAGGGGTATTACCATGTGGTAATTCCCGCGTTCTGAGCCTCCTCATTGGCTGGGAGGCTGCCCCCTCCCCAACCCCGCCGGGTACTAATGGTGCATAAAATGGACGACAGACCCAAAATGCTTTATACGGTTTGCAAAGTGTTCGGAGTTTAACCCTTTAGTGGGCTGGGTGGAAGAGAAATGATTTCCAAGCTGTGGTCAATGGACATGATCAATTCCCCAAATCACATTCTAGAATAACTGTAGTTCTGAAGTGCACTTGCAGAGCAGCGCTGGCCATGCGGAAATGAATAGGATCTCACATATAGGCTAGGTGGATGTTTAATTGTAACATATGGTGAGACGCCCCCAAAGAGTTGTACCGTGCAAAGGTATGCCGAGGCATTTTGGGTGAAGCATGACTGCCCTAAATACTGTATGACACTCATGTACATAAAGCGCTGCAGGGGTGGACGTCACACCACTGAACACTGGCCATTGTTTGACCCTGTACAATGGAAAATTCTTTCTTTCTTCCAAGAAGTGGCCTTGAGGGTCCAGAGTGAGTGCCTCATAGAAATCCACGTGACAGGTTCACAAACATACTGGTGGGTGTTCGATCAAATGGTCGGTTATGACAATACTACTTAGGAGGAATCGGGGTAATTAATGATGTATTTAATTTTGCTAGGCAATGCCTTCATATAAGGCACAAGAGGTCAAATGCACAGTGCTATCAAGAGCTTTAAGTAAGCCGGGGCTAGCTGGGACAAAGCCCCATCTGTCTCATAAAGGGCTCCTGTGCCGTAAATCTCTGCTGTGTTCCCCCAACTAGGCCTAAAGGTGCCAACCCTCCCCATTAACCTCCTGGAATCCCTCTAACTCAAAAGAGACACACGGTGAAAGGGTTGCCTGTGTGGTTCAGTAGTTCTGATTAAGAAGAAAAGGAGAGGTGGGTTCACACAAAAAGTATGATAGTAGGGCACCCCTCCTTCGCCTGCTTCTTAACAAGATTTGCTGAACCCTGCAGGCAGCCCTTTCAACATGTAGGTCTTTTGGGTGAAAAGGCTGCATGAGGGGGATGGCACCTTTGATGCTATGCTTCCTTTTGATGCATTCGCCTCTACATTTTTCTTAATCACAAGCTCCAACCCCACAGGCAACCCTTATGCTGTCTTCTATTTTTCTTTCCATTCTCTTACTTGTATACTTCGCTTGAGAAGTTGAGAATGTGGTATAACATCTACAGTCATGCTCTTTTTTCGTAACATGTTTTTGTAAGGATATTTTGATGTGTTTATGAAAAGATCACTGTTATTATAAAGTGAGCAACAATACAGTGTGTTAAAACCATAGTTGTGGCTTGTTCAAAACTCATACACTATCAACTAAATCACTTATACAGACTCAAAATGTTGTTAGATAAGATACAGCAATACAAAACGAGTTGGCCATGGTCACACACTTTTTGTTATGTGGTAAAGCTGGGATATGAGACCAGTTTGCAGTGCAGGCCCTTGAGAGTCCACACATATTTTCAACTCTGTTTGGTAACATATGTAATGCTTTATTATAATGGTTTATTATATATGTTAATAAAAAACAGAGCGGAAGATGGAGAAAGGGTGGTACGGCAGATAGGAGGATACGCAGTCGAGTATGGTGTTCCTGATGCCAAGGAGGGAACGGGATTGAAGCGGGAGGGCTGATCCACAATGATGAAAGCCTGCAGAAAGGTCTATACGGTTGAGTATGAAGGAGAGATGGGAGTGACGACTAGTGTTGAGGGAGGGCATGAACCTCTATATAGTTGACTTCGGTTGAAGACAACCCTCTTGAGGATGTTGGAGTGTTGGGGAAGGAGAGAGACAGATCTATAAAATGAAGAGTTGTTGGGATCAACAATCGTTTTTACTTGAGAAGAGCTTTGACTCTGGATGTTTCGAAACAGGCTGGGAAGATATCAGCTGCGAGAGGTTGAATAGGGCGGAGAGGTGAACAGAGGTGACTGGTGCAAGTTCCTTCATATTTTGTCTTGCAAAGCAGTCAATTGGAGTGCAGGATGCATTGGAAGAGTGAAGGACGGGTAGAAGTTCAGTGAAGGAGCAGGGGTGAAGTGGGAGAGAGAGGAGACCCATGGCGTGAGATGGGAGGAGGGGAGAACGAGGGAAGAGGCAGGAGAGGAGCAACCATGAACATGATATCCTGTATTTTAGTGGTGTTTGAGGAGAAGTGGGAGGAAAGAACGCTCTACTAGGATTGACCAGTAAGCATCTCACCTGCATGCTAATCCGGGCTCCCGCCTTCCTTTGAATGCAGTGTGTTGTTTGAGGCACGCCACACTCGCACGCCTGTTGGAATCGAGAGTGCTTAAACGCAGGCCAACATGCTCGTGCACATTTGCTCAAGAAGACTTTCTGTTACTACAACCCTTCTCGACTTTCCTCCCGTGTCCCCCACTTTAAGCACCTTCCACCCGCCACAAGGACCGTCTCAGGACCAGGGGGTCAAGTCGATGTGTTTCTTGCTTCCTACATGACTCTGAAATTGTCATGCCATGTCAAGGCCTCCTACCCTCTCTCTTCCTAAGCCCATGCCCCCCTCGGCACTTAATTATGTATTGCATTAAGCTATTCTGAAGTGTGTACATAGAGAACCACATCAGTCCATGGTCAGATCACGCACCGGGCTGCGTTTTTATAAAGGGCGCTTTGTGGGCATTTATCCAGTCACTGGCCTCTTTTTCTGAGCATACACTCCCCTGTTGTACCGCTACCCGCTCCATCCTACGGGAACGGCCCTTTGCGGTACCCGCTCCATCCTACGGGAACGGCCCTTTGCGGTACCCGCTCCATCCTACGGGAACGGCCCTTTGCGGAGGCTGCGGGGCGAGGCATCGCGTGTCAACGTGCTCGAGCCCGCAATTGACTTTCTTCTGCTTTCATCCATCGTTTTTTTGTTCTCAGAGTATGATTGAGTTCACCCGGGCTTGTGTTGCACTAGAAAGCCATTTTTTTTCTTCCCCCTTTCGGATAATTATGACCAGAGGAAAATCCACTCCTGTAGAAAATGCATTTTTCAAAAGTAGACTTCGATGGCGCAGACTGGATTCAGCTGAGTGCACTGGACTATAACTCACGGAACATTCTGGAGAAAATTGATTGATCATGAGCAAGAGAGTATCCCGCCTGTTGCGCTGGTGCACTGCGACAAAGGAAGGCCTGTAATGATGCTGGGCCTGGCTTCTCAAGCGCAGTCACGTCCTGGCGTTCCACGCAGCCCTGAGATGCTGGGGCCTCCGCTATCATTGCACACCTTTGGCGTATGGTGTATCGCGCACTTGCATCCCTGTGATGCTGGGGCCTTTGCTATCATTGCACATCTTTGGCGTATGGTGTATCGCGCACTTGCAGCCCTGTGTTGCTAGGGCCTTCGCTATTATTGCACACCTTTGGCATATCGCGCAATTGCATCCCTGTGATGCTGGGCCATCCGCTATCATTGCACACCTTTGGTGTATCGCGCACTTGCATCCCTGTGATGCTGGGACCTCCGCTATCATTGCACACCTTTGGCGTATGGTGTATCGCGCACTTGCAGCCCTGTGTTGCTAGGGCCTTCGCTATCATTGCACACCTTTGGTGTATCGTGCACTTGCATCCCTGTGATGCTGGGACCTCCGCTATCATTGCACACCTTTGGCGTATCACGCACTTGCAGCCCTGTGATGCTGCAACCTCCGCTATCATTGCACACCTTTGGTGTATCACGCACTTGCAGCCCTGTAATGCTGCGACCTCCGCTATCATTGCACACCTTTGGCGTATGGTGTACCGCGCACTTGCAGCCCTGTGTTGCTAGGGCCTTCGCTATTATTGCATACCTTTGGCATATCGCGCAATTGCATCCCTGTGATGCTGGGCCATCCGCTATCATTGCACACCTTTGGTGTATCGCGCACTTGCATCCCTGTGATGCTGGGACCTCCGCTATCATTGCACACCTTTGGTGTATCACGCACTTGCAGCCCTGTAATGCTGCGACCTCCGCTATCATTGCACACCTTTGGTGTATTGCGCACTTGCAGCCCTATGATGCTGGGGCCTTCGCTATCATTGCACACTTTTGGCGTATCACGTACTTGCAGCCCTGTGATGCTGGGGCCTTTGCTATCATTGCACACCTTTGGCGTATGGTGTATCGTGCACTTGCAGCCCAGTGTTGCTAGGGCCTTTGCTATCATTGCACACCTTTGGCGTATCACGCACTTGCAGCCCTGTGATGCTGCGACCTCCGCTATCATTGCACACCTTTGGCGTATGGTGTATCGCGCACTTGCAGCCCTGTTTTGCTAGGGCCTTCGCTATTATTGCACACCTTTGGCATATCGCGCACTTGCATCCCTGTGATGCTGGGACATCCGCTATCATTGCACACCTTTGGTGTATCACGCACTTGCATCCCTGTGATGCTGGGACCTCCGCTATCATTGCACACCTTTGGCGTATCACGCACTTGCAGCCCTGTGATGCAGCGACCTCTGCTATCATTGCACAACTTTGGTGTATTGCGCACTTGCAGCCCTGTGATGCTGGGGCCTTCGCTATCATTGCACACCTTTGGCGTATGGTGTATCGCGCACTTGCAGCCCAGTGTTGCTAGGGCCTTTGCTATCATTGCACACCTTTGGCGTATCACGCACTTGCAGCCCTGTGATGCTGCGACCTCCGCTATCATTGCACACCTTTGGCGTATGGTGTATCGCGCACTTGCAGCCCTGTGTTGCTAGGGCCTTCGCTATCATTGCACACCTTTGGTGTATCGTGCACTTGCATCCCTGTGATGCTGGGACCTCCGCTATCATTGCACACCTTTGGCGTATCGCGCACTTGCAGCCCTGTGATGCTGCGACCTCCGCTATCATTGCACAACTTTGGTGTATTGCGCACTTGCAGCCCTGTGATGCTGGGGCCTTCGCTATTATTGCACAGCTTTGGTGTATCGCGCACTTCCAGCCCTGTGATGCTGGGGCCTTCGCTATCATTGCACACCTTTGGTATATCGCGCACTTGCAGCCCTGTGATGCTGGGACATCCGCTATCATTGCACACCTTTGGTGTATCGCGCACTTGCAGCCCTGTGATGCTGGGGCCTTTGCTATCATTGCACACCTTTGGCGTATCGCGCACTTGCAGCCCTGTGATGCTGGGGCCTTCGCTATCATTGCACACCTTTGGCGTATCGTGCACTTGCAGCCGTGTGATGCTGGAACCTCCGCTATCATTGCACACCTTTGGCGTATCGCGCACTTGCAGCCCTGTGATGCTGGGACCTCCGCTATCATTGCACACCTTTGGTGTATTGCGCACTTGCAGCCCTGTGATGCTGGGGCCTTCGCTATCATTGCACACCTTTGGTGTATTGCGCACTTGCAGCCCTGTGATACTGGGACCTCCACTATCATTGCACACCTTTTGTGTATTGCGCACTTGCAGCCCTGTGATGCTGCAACCTCCGCTATCATTGCACACCTTTGGTGTATCACGCACTTGCAGCCCTGTAATGCTGCGACCTCCGCTATCATTGCACACCTTTGGCGTATGGTGTATCGCGCACTTGCAGCCCTGTGATGCTGGGGCCTTCGCTATCATTGCACACCTTTGGCGTATCGCGCACTTGCAGCCCTGTGATGCTGGGGCCTTCGCTATCATTGCACACCTTTGGCGTATTGTGCACTTGCAGCCGTGTGATGCTGGAACCTCCGCTATCATTGCACACCGTTGGCGTATCGCGCACTTGCAGCCCTGTGATGCTGGGACCTCCGCTATCATTGCACACCTTTGGTGTATTGTGCACTTGCAGCCCTGTGATGCTGGGGCCTTCGCTATCATTGCACACCTTTGGTGTATTGCGCACTTGCAGCCCTGTGATACTGGGACCTCCACTATCATTGCACACCTTTGGCGTATGGTGTATCGCGCACTTGCAGCCCTGTGTTGCTAGGGCCTTTGCTATCATTGCACACCTTTGGTGTATCGTGCACTTGCATCCCTGTGATGCTGGGACCTCCGCTATCATTGCACACCTTTGGCGTATCACGCACTTGCAGCCCTGTGATGCTGCAACCTCCGCTATCATTGCACACCTTTGGTGTATCACGCACTTGCAGCCCTGTAATGCTGTGACCTCCACTATCATTGCACACCTTTGGCGTATGGTGTATCGCGCACTTGCAGCCCTGTGTTGCTAGGGCCTTCGCTATTATTGCACACCTTTGGCATATCGCGCACTTGCATCCCTGTGATGCTGGGACATCCGCTATCATTGCACACCTTTGGTGTATCACGCACTTGCATCCCTGTGATGCTGGGACCTCCGCTATCATTGCACACCTTTGGCGTATCACGCACTTGCAGCCCTGTGATGCTGCGACCTCCGCTATCATTGCACACCTTTTGTGTATTGCGCACTTGCAGCCCTGTGATGCTGCAACCTCCGCTATCATTGCACACCTTTGGTGTATCACGCACTTGCAGCCCTGTGATGCTGCGACCTCCGCTATCATTGCACACCTTTTGTGTATTGCGCACTTGCAGCCCTGTAATGCTGCGACCTCCGCTATCATTGCACACCTTTGGCGTATGGTGTATCGCGCACTTGCAGCCCTGTGTTGCTAGGGCCTTCGCTATTATTGCACACCTTTGGCATATCGCGCACTTGCATCCCTGTGATGTTGGGACATCCGCTATCATTGCACACCTTTGGTGTATCACGCACTTGCATCCCTGTGATGCTGGGACCTCCGCTATCATTGCACACCTTTGGCGTATCACGCACTTGCAGCCCTGTGATGCTGCGACCTCCGCTATCATTGCACAACTTTGGTGTATTGCGCACTTGCAGCCCTGTGATGCTGGGGCCTTCGCTATCATTGCACACCTTTGGCGTATGGTGTATCGCGCACTTGCAGCCCTGTGTTGCTAGGGCCTTTGCTATCTTTGCACACCTTTGGCGTATCACGCACTTGCAGCCCTGTGATGCTGCGACCTCCGCTATCATTGCACACCTTTGGCGTATGGTGTATCGTGCACTTGCATCCCTGTGATGCTGGGACCTCTGCTATCATTGCACACCTTTGGCGTATCACGCACTTGCAGCCCTGTGATGCTGCGACCTCCGCTATCATTGCACAACTTTGGTGTATTGCGCACTTGCAGCCCTGTGATGCTGGGGCCTTCGCTATTATTGCACACCTTTGGTGTATCGCGCACTTGCAGCCCTGTGATGCTGGGGCCTTCGCTATCATTTCACACCTTTGGTATATCGCGCACTTGCAGCCCTGTGATGCTGGGACATCCGCTCTCATTGCACACCTTTGGTGTATCGCGCACTTGCAGCCCTGTGATGCTGGGGCCTTTGCTATCATTGCACACCTTTGGCGTATCGCGCACTTGCAGCCCTGTGATGCTGGGGTCTTCGCTATCATTGCACACCTTTGGCGTATCGTGCACTTGCAGCCGTGTGATGCTGGAACCTCCGCTATCATTGCACACCGTTGGCGTATCGCGCACTTGCAGCCCTGTGATGCTGAGACCTCCGCTATCATTGCACACCTTTGGTGTATTGCGCACTTGCAGCCCTGTGATGCCGGGGCTTTCGCTATCATTGCACACCTTTGGTGTATTGCGCATTTGCAGCCCTGTGATACTGGGACATCCACTATCATTGCACACCTTTTGTGTATTGCGCACTTGCAACCCTGTGATGCTGCGACCTCCGCTATCATTGCACACCTTTGGTGTATCACGCACTTGCAGCCCTGTAATGCTGCGACCTCCGCTATCATTGCACACCTTTGGTGTATTGCGCACTTGCAGCCCTGTGATGCTGGGGCCTTCGCTATCATTGCATGCCTTTGGTATATCGTGCACTTGCAGCCCTTTGATGCTGGGACCTCCGCTATCATTGCACACCTTTGGTGTATCGCGCAATTGCAGCCCTGTGATGCTGAGACCTCCGCTATCATTGCACACCTTTGGTGTATTGCGCACTCACAGCCCTGTGATGCTGGGGCCTCCGCTATCATTGCACACCTTTGGTGTATTGCGCACTTGCTGCCCTGTGATGCTGGGGCCTTCACTCTCATTGCACACCTTTGGTGTATCGCGCACTTGCAGCCCTGTGATGCAGCGACCTCTGCTATCATTGCACAACTTTGGTGTATTGCGCACTTGCAGCCCTGTGATGCTGGGGCCTTCGCTATCATTGCACACCTTTGGCGTATGGTGTATCGCGCACTTGCAGCCCAGTGTTGCTAGGGCCTTTGCTATCATTGCACACCTTTGGCGTATCACGCACTTGCAGCCCTGTGATGCTGCGACCTCCGCTATCATTGCACACCTTTGGCGTATGGTGTATCGCGCACTTGCAGCCCTGTGTTGCTAGGGCCTTCGCTATCATTGCACACCTTTGGTGTATCGTGCACTTGCAGCCCTTTGATGCTGGGACCTCCGCTATCATTGCACACCTTTGGTGTATCGCGCAATTGCAGCCCTGTGATGCTGAGACCTCCGCTATCATTGCACACCTTTGGTGTATTGCGCACTCACAGCCCTGTGATGCTGGGGCCTCCGCTATCATTGCACACCTTTGGTGTATTGCGCACTTGCTGCCCTGTGATGCTGGGGCCTTCACTCTCATTGCACACCTTTGGTGTATCGCGCACTTGCAGCCCTGTGATGCAGCGACCTCTGCTATCATTGCACAACTTTGGTGTATTGCGCACTTGCAGCCCTGTGATGCTGGGGCCTTCGCTATCATTGCACACCTTTGGCGTATGGTGTATCGCGCACTTGCAGCCCAGTGTTGCTAGGGCCTTTGCTATCATTGCACACCTTTGGCGTATCACGCACTTGCAGCCCTGTGATGCTGCGACCTCCGCTATCATTGCACACCTTTGGCGTATGGTGTATCGCGCACTTGCAGCCCTGTGTTGCTAGGGCCTTCGCTATCATTGCACACCTTTGGTGTATCGTGCACTTGCATCCCTGTGATGCTGGGACCTCCGCTATCATTGCACACCTTTGGCGTATCGCGCACTTGCAGCCCTGTGATGCTGCGACCTTCACTCTCATTGCACACCTTTGGTGTATCACGCACTTGCAGCCCTGTGATGCAGCGACCTCTGCTATAATTGCACAACTTTGGTGTATTGCGCACTTGCAGCCCTGTGATGCTGGGGCCTTCGCTATCATTGCACACCTTTGGCGTATGGTGTATCGCGCACTTGCAGCCCAGTGTTGCTAGGGCCTTTGCTATCATTGCACACCTTTGGCGTATCACGCACTTGCAGCCCTGTGATGCTGCGACCTCCGCTATCATTGCACACCTTTGGCGTATGGTGTATCGCGCACTTGCAGCCCTGTGTTGCTAGGGCCTTCGCTATCATTGCACACCTTTGGTGTATCGTGCACTTGCATCCCTGTGATGCTGGGACCTCCGCTATCATTGCACACCTTTGGCGTATCGCGCACTTGCAGCCCTGTGATGCTGCGACCTCCGCTATCATTGCACAACTTTGGTGTATTGCGCACTTGCAGCCCTGTGATGCTGGGGCCTTCGCTATTATTGCACAGCTTTGGTGTATCGCGCACTTCCAGCCCTGTGATGCTGGGGCCTTCGCTATCATTGCACACCTTTGGTATATCGCGCACTTGCAGCCCTGTGATGCTGGGACATCCGCTATCATTGCACACCTTTGGTGTATCGCGCACTTGCAGCCCTGTGATGCTGGGGCCTTTGCTATCATTGCACACCTTTGGCGTATCGCGCACTTGCAGCCCTGTGATGCTGGGGCCTTCGCTATCATTGCACACCTTTGGCGTATCGTGCACTTGCAGCCGTGTGATGCTGGAACCTCCGCTATCATTGCACACCTTTGGCGTATCGCGCACTTGCAGCCCTGTGATGCTGGGACCTCCGCTATCATTGCACACCTTTGGTGTATTGCGCACTTGCAGCCCTGTGATGCTGGGGCCTTCGCTATCATTGCACACCTTTGGTGTATTGCGCACTTGCAGCCCTGTGATACTGGGACCTCCACTATCATTGCACACCTTTTGTGTATTGCGCACTTGCAGCCCTGTGATGCTGCAACCTCCGCTATCATTGCACACCTTTGGTGTATCACGCACTTGCAGCCCTGTAATGCTGCGACCTCCGCTATCATTGCACACCTTTGGCGTATGGTGTATCGCGCACTTGCAGCCCTGTGATGCTGGGGCCTTCGCTATCATTGCACACCTTTGGCGTATCGCGCACTTGCAGCCCTGTGATGCTGGGGCCTTCGCTATCATTGCACACCTTTGGCGTATTGTGCACTTGCAGCCGTGTGATGCTGGAACCTCCGCTATCATTGCACACCGTTGGCGTATCGCGCACTTGCAGCCCTGTGATGCTGGGACCTCCGCTATCATTGCACACCTTTGGTGTATTGCGCACTTGCAGCCATGTGATGCTGGGGCCTTCGCTATCATTGCACACCTTTGGTGTATTGCGCACTTGCAGCCCTGTGATACTGGGACCTCCACTATCATTGCACACCTTTGGCGTATGGTGTATCGCGCACTTGCAGCCCTGTGTTGCTAGGGCCTTCGCTATCATTGCACACCTTTGGTGTATCGTGCACTTGCATCCCTGTGATGCTGGGACCTCCGCTATCATTGCACACCTTTGGCGTATCACGCACTTGCAGCCCTGTGATGCTGCAACCTCCGCTATCATTGCACACCTTTGGTGTATCACGCACTTGCAGCCCTGTAATGCTGCGACCTCCGCTATCATTGCACACCTTTGGCGTATGGTGTATCGCGCACTTGCAGCCCTGTGTTGCTAGGGCCTTCGCTATTATTGCACACCTTTGGCATATCGCGCACTTGCATCCCTGTGATGCTGGGACATCCGCTATCATTGCACACCTTTGGTGTATCACGCACTTGCATCCCTGTGATGCTGGGACCTCCGCTATCATTGCACACCTTTGGCGTATCACGCACTTGCAGCCCTGTGATGCTGCGACCTCCGCTATCATTGCACACCTTTTGTGTATTGCGCACTTGCAGCCCTGTGATGCTGCAACCTCCGCTATCATTGCACACCTTTGGTGTATCACGCACTTGCAGCCCTGTGATGCTGCGACCTCCGCTATCATTGCACACCTTTTGTGTATTGCGCACTTGCAGCCCTGTAATGCTGCGACCTCCGCTATCATTGCACACCTTTGGCGTATGGTGTATCGCGCACTTGCAGCCCTGTGTTGCTAGGGCCTTCGCTATTATTGCACACCTTTGGCATATCGCGCACTTGCATCCCTGTGATGTTGGGACATCCGCTATCATTGCACACCTTTGGTGTATCACGCACTTGCATCCCTGTGATGCTGGGACCTCCGCTATCATTGCACACCTTTGGCGTATCACGCACTTGCAGCCCTGTGATGCTGCGACCTCCGCTATCATTGCACAACTTTGGTGTATTGCGCACTTGCAGCCCTGTGATGCTGGGGCCTTCGCTATCATTGCACACCTTTGGCGTATGGTGTATCGCGCACTTGCAGCCCAGTGTTGCTAGGGCCTTTGCTATCTTTGCACACCTTTGGCGTATCACGCACTTGCAGCCCTGTGATGCTGCGACCTCCGCTATCATTGCACACCTTTGGCGTATGGTGTATCGTGCACTTGCATCCCTGTGATGCTGGGACCTCTGCTATCATTGCACACCTTTGGCGTATCACGCACTTGCAGCCCTGTGATGCTGCGACCTCCGCTATCATTGCACAACTTTGGTGTATTGCGCACTTGCAGCCCTGTGATGCTGGGGCCTTCGCTATTATTGCACACCTTTGGTGTATCGCGCACTTGCAGCCCTGTGATGCTGGGGCCTTCGCTATCATTGCACACCTTTGGTATATCGCGCACTTGCAGCCCTGTGATGCTGGGACATCCGCTCTCATTGCACACCTTTGGTGTATCGCG
Organism: Ambystoma mexicanum; assembly: GCF_040938575.1. Taxonomy (NCBI): domain Eukaryota; kingdom Metazoa; phylum Chordata; class Amphibia; order Caudata; family Ambystomatidae; genus Ambystoma; species Ambystoma mexicanum. Next base: position 387,630,434 of record NC_090937.1, read on the forward strand.
CACTTGCAGCCCTGTGATGCTGGGGCCTTCGCTATCATTGCACACCTTTGGCGTATCGCGCACTTGCAGCCCTGTGATGCTGGGGTCTTCGCTATCATTGCACACCTTTGGCGTATCGTGCACTTGCAGCCGTGTGATGCTGGAACCTCCGCTATCATTGCACACCGTTGGCGTATCGCGCACTTGCAGCCCTGTGATGCTGAGACCTCCGCTATCATTGCACACCTTTGGTGTATTGCGCACTTGCAGCCCTGTGATGCCGGGGCTTTCGCTATCATTGCACACCTTTGGTGTATTGCGCATTTGCAGCCCTGTGATACTGGGACATCCACTATCATTGCACACCTTTTGTGTATTGCGCACTTGCAACCCTGTGATGCTGCGACCTCCGCTATCATTGCACACCTTTGGTGTATCACGCACTTGCAGCCCTGTAATGCTGCGACCTCCGCTATCATTGCACACCTTTGGTGTATTGCGCACTTGCAGCCCTGTGATGCTGGGGCCTTCGCTATCATTGCATGCCTTTGGTATATCGTGCACTTGCAGCCCTTTGATGCTGGGACCTCCGCTATCATTGCACACCTTTGGTGTATCGTGCAATTGCAGCCCTGTGATGCTGAGACCTCCGCTATCATTGCACACCTTTGGTGTATTGCGCACTCACAGCCCTGTGATGCTGGGGCCTCCGCTATCATTGCACACCTTTGGTGTATTGCGCACTTGCTGCCCTGTGATGCTGGGGCCTTCACTCTCATTGCACACCTTTGGTGTATCGCGCACTTGCAGCCCTGTGATGCAGCGACCTCTGCTATCATTGCACAACTTTGGTGTATTGCGCACTTGCAGCCCTGTGATGCTGGGGCCTTCGCTATCATTGCACACCTTTGGCGTATGGTGTATCGCGCACTTGCAGCCCAGTGTTGCTAGGGCCTTTGCTATCATTGCACACCTTTGGCGTATCACGCACTTGCAGCCCTGTGATGCTGCGACCTCCGCTATCATTGCACACCTTTGGCGTATGGTGTATCGCGCACTTGCAGCCCTGTGTTGCTAGGGCCTTCGCTATCATTGCACACCTTTGGTGTATCGTGCACTTGCAGCCCTTTGATGCTGGGACCTCCGCTATCATTGCACACCTTTGGTGTATCGCGCAATTGCAGCCCTGTGATGCTGAGACCTCCGCTATCATTGCACACCTTTGGTGTATTGCGCACTCACAGCCCTGTGATGCTGGGGCCTCCGCTATCATTGCACACCTTTGGTGTATTGCGCACTTGCTGCCCTGTGATGCTGGGGCCTTCACTCTCATTGCACACCTTTGGTGTATCGCGCACTTGCAGCCCTGTGATGCAGCGACCTCTGCTATCATTGCACAACTTTGGTGTATTGCGCACTTGCAGCCCTGTGATGCTGGGGCCTTCGCTATCATTGCACACCTTTGGCGTATGGTGTATCGCGCACTTGCAGCCCAGTGTTGCTAGGGCCTTTGCTATCATTGCACACCTTTGGCGTATCACGCACTTGCAGCCCTGTGATGCTGCGACCTCCGCTATCATTGCACACCTTTGGCGTATGGTGTATCGCGCACTTGCAGCCCTGTGTTGCTAGGGCCTTCGCTATCATTGCACACCTTTGGTGTATCGTGCACTTGCATCCCTGTGATGCTGGGACCTCCGCTATCATTGCACACCTTTGGCGTATCGCGCACTTGCAGCCCTGTGATGCTGCGACCTTCACTCTCATTGCACACCTTTGGTGTATCACGCACTTGCAGCCCTGTGATGCAGCGACCTCTGCTATAATTGCACAACTTTGGTGTATTGCGCACTTGCAGCCCTGTGATGCTGGGGCCTTCGCTATCATTGCACACCTTTGGCGTATGGTGTATCGCGCACTTGCAGCCCAGTGTTGCTAGGGCCTTTGCTATCATTGCACACCTTTGGCGTATCACGCACTTGCAGCCCTGTGATGCTGCGACCTCCGCTATCATTGCACACCTTTGGCGTATGGTGTATCGCGCACTTGCAGCCCTGTGTTGCTAGGGCCTTCGCTATCATTGCACACCTTTGGTGTATCGTGCACTTGCATCCCTGTGATGCTGGGACCTCCGCTATCATTGCACACCTTTGGCGTATCGCGCACTTGCAGCCCTGTGATGCTGCGACCTCCGCTATCATTGCACAACTTTGGTGTATTGCGCACTTGCAGCCCTGTGATGCTGGGGCCTTCGCTATTATTGCACAGCTTTGGTGTATCGCGCACTTCCAGCCCTGTGATGCTGGGGCCTTCGCTATCATTGCACACCTTTGGTATATCGCGCACTTGCAGCCCTGTGATGCTGGGACATCCGCTATCATTGCACACCTTTGGTGTATCGCGCACTTGCAGCCCTGTGATGCTGGGGCCTTTGCTATCATTGCACACCTTTGGCGTATCGCGCACTTGCAGCCCTGTGATGCTGGGGCCTTCGCTATCATTGCACACCTTTGGCGTATCGTGCACTTGCAGCCGTGTGATGCTGGAACCTCCGCTATCATTGCACACCTTTGGCGTATCGCGCACTTGCAGCCCTGTGATGCTGGGACCTCCGCTATCATTGCACACCTTTGGTGTATTGCGCACTTGCAGCCCTGTGATGCTGGGGCCTTCGCTATCATTGCACACCTTTGGTGTATTGCGCACTTGCAGCCCTGTGATACTGGGACCTCCACTATCATTGCACACCTTTTGTGTATTGCGCACTTGCAGCCCTGTGATGCTGCAACCTCCGCTATCATTGCACACCTTTGGTGTATCACGCACTTGCAGCCCTGTAATGCTGCGACCTCCGCTATCATTGCACACCTTTGGCGTATGGTGTATCGCGCACTTGCAGCCCTGTGATGCTGGGGCCTTCGCTATCATTGCACACCTTTGGCGTATCGCGCACTTGCAGCCCTGTGATGCTGGGGCCTTCGCTATCATTGCACACCTTTGGCGTATTGTGCACTTGCAGCCGTGTGATGCTGGAACCTCCGCTATCATTGCACACCGTTGGCGTATCGCGCACTTGCAGCCCTGTGATGCTGGGACCTCCGCTATCATTGCACACCTTTGGTGTATTGCGCACTTGCAGCCATGTGATGCTGGGGCCTTCGCTATCATTGCACACCTTTGGTGTATTGCGCACTTGCAGCCCTGTGATACTGGGACCTCCACTATCATTGCACACCTTTGGCGTATGGTGTATCGCGCACTTGCAGCCCTGTGTTGCTAGGGCCTTCGCTATCATTGCACACCTTTGGTGTATCGTGCACTTGCATCCCTGTGATGCTGGGACCTCCGCTATCATTGCACACCTTTGGCGTATCACGCACTTGCAGCCCTGTGATGCTGCAACCTCCGCTATCATTGCACACCTTTGGTGTATCACGCACTTGCAGCCCTGTAATGCTGCGACCTCCGCTATCATTGCACACCTTTGGCGTATGGTGTATCGCGCACTTGCAGCCCTGTGTTGCTACGGCCTTCGCTATTATTGCACACCTTTGGCATATCGCGCACTTGCATCCCTGTGATGCTGGGACATCCGCTATCATTGCACACCTTTGGTGTATCACGCACTTGCATCCCTGTGATGCTGGGACCTCCGCTATCATTGCACACCTTTGGCGTATCACGCACTTGCAGCCCTGTGATGCTGCGACCTCCGCTATCATTGCACACCTTTTGTGTATTGCGCACTTGCAGCCCTGTGATGCTGCAACCTCCGCTATCATTGCACACCTTTGGTGTATCACGCACTTGCAGCCCTGTGATGCTGCGACCTCCGCTATCATTGCACACCTTTTGTGTATTGCGCACTTGCAGCCCTGTAATGCTGCGACCTCCGCTATCATTGCACACCTTTGGCGTATGGTGTATCGCGCACTTGCAGCCCTGTGTTGCTAGGGCCTTCGCTATTATTGCACACCTTTGGCATATCGCGCACTTGCATCCCTGTGATGTTGGGACATCCGCTATCATTGCACACCTTTGGTGTATCACGCACTTGCATCCCTGTGATGCTGGGACCTCCGCTATCATTGCACACCTTTGGCGTATCACGCACTTGCAGCCCTGTGATGCTGCGACCTCCGCTATCATTGCACAACTTTGGTGTATTGCGCACTTGCAGCCCTGTGATGCTGGGGCCTTCGCTATCATTGCACACCTTTGGCGTATGGTGTATCGCGCACTTGCAGCCCAGTGTTGCTAGGGCCTTTGCTATCTTTGCACACCTTTGGCGTATCACGCACTTGCAGCCCTGTGATGCTGCGACCTCCGCTATCATTGCACACCTTTGGCGTATGGTGTATCGTGCACTTGCATCCCTGTGATGCTGGGACCTCTGCTATCATTGCACACCTTTGGCGTATCACGCACTTGCAGCCCTGTGATGCTGCGACCTCCGCTATCATTGCACAACTTTGGTGTATTGCGCACTTGCAGCCCTGTGATGCTGGGGCCTTCGCTATTATTGCACACCTTTGGTGTATCGCGCACTTGCAGCCCTGTGATGCTGGGGCCTTCGCTATCATTGCACACCTTTGGTATATCGCGCACTTGCAGCCCTGTGATGCTGGGACATCCGCTCTCATTGCACACCTTTGGTGTATCGCGCACTTGCAGCCCTGTGATGCTGGGGCCTTCGCTATCATTGCACACCTTTGGCGTATCGCGCACTTGCAGCCCTGTGATGCTGGGGTCTTCGCTATCATTGCACACCTTTGGCGTATCGTGCACTTGCAGCCGTGTGATGCTGGAACCTCCGCTATCATTGCACACCGTTGGCGTATCGCGCACTTGCAGCCCTGTGATGCTGAGACCTCCGCTATCATTGCACACCTTTGGTGTATTGCGCACTTGCAGCCCTGTGATGCCGGGGCTTTCGCTATCATTGCACACCTTTGGTGTATTGCGCATTTGCAGCCCTGTGATACTGGGACATCCACTATCATTGCACACCTTTTGTGTATTGCGCACTTGCAACCCTGTGATGCTGCGACCTCCGCTATCATTGCACACCTTTGGTGTATCACGCACTTGCAGCCCTGTAATGCTGCGACCTCCGCTATCATTGCACACCTTTGGTGTATTGCGCACTTGCAGCCCTGTGATGCTGGGGCCTTCGCTATCATTGCATGCCTTTGGTATATCGTGCACTTGCAGCCCTTTGATGCTGGGACCTCCGCTATCATTGCACACCTTTGGTGTATCGCGCAATTGCAGCCCTGTGATGCTGAGACCTCCGCTATCATTGCACACCTTTGGTGTATTGCGCACTCACAGCCCTGTGATGCTGGGGCCTCCGCTATCATTGCACACCTTTGGTGTATTGCGCACTTGCTGCCCTGTGATGCTGGGGCCTTCACTCTCATTGCACACCTTTGGTGTATCGCGCACTTGCAGCCCTGTGATGCTGGGGCCTTCACTATCATTACACACATTTGGTGTATCGTGCACTTGCAGCCCTGTGATGCTGGGGCCTTCGCTATCATTGCACACCTTTGGCGTATTGCGCACTTGCAGCCCTGTGATGCTGGGACCTCCGCTATCATTGCACACATTTGATATATCGCGCACTTGCATCCCTGTGATGCTGGGACCTCTGCTATCATTGCACACCTTTGGTGTATCGCGCACTTGCAGCGGTGTGATGCTGGGGCCTTCGCTATCATTGCACACCTTTGGCGTATTGCGCACTTGCAGCCCTGTGATGCTGGGACCTCCGCTATCATTGCACACCTTTGGTGTACCGCGCACTTGCATCCCTGTGATGCTGGGACCTCCGCTATCATTGCACACCTTTGGTGTATCGCGCACTTGCAGCGGTGTGATGCTGGCGCCTTCGCTATCATTGCACACCTTTGGTGTACCGCGCACTTGCATCCCTGTGATGCTGGGACCTCCGCTATCATTGCACACCTTTGGTGTATCGCGCACTTGCAGCGGTGTGATGCTGGGGCCTTCGCTATCATTGCACACCTTTGGTGTACCGCGCACTTGCATCCCTGTGATGCTGGGACATCCGCTATCATTGCACACATTTGGTGTATCGCGCACTTGCATCCCTGTGATGCTGGGACCTCCGCTATCATTGCACACCTTTGGTGTATCGCGCACTTGCAGCGGTGTGATGCTGGGACCTCCGCTATCATTGCATACTTTTGGTGTATCGCGCACTTGCAGCGGTGTGGTGCTGGGGCCTCCGCTATCATTGCACACCTTTGGTGTATCACGCACTTGCAGCGGTGTGATGCTGGGGCTTCCGCTATCATTGCACACCTTTGGTGTATCGCGCACTTGCAGCGGTGTGATGCTGGGGCCTTCGCTATCATTGCACACCTTTGGTGTATCGCGCACTTGCAGCGGTGTGATGCTGGGGCCTTCGCTATCATTGCACACCTTTGGTGTACCGCGCACTTGCATCCCTGTGATGCTGGGGTCTTCGCTATCATTGCACACCTTTGGTGTACCGCGCACTTGCATCCCTGTGATGCTGGGACCTCCGCTATCAATGCACACCTTTGGTGTATCGCGCACTTGCAGCGGTGTGATGCTGGGGCCTTTGCTATCATTGCACACCTTTGGTGTATCGCGCACACTTACAAACAGATCAGCTTCATATCAGAACGTATAGGGCCACATGTCCCATCGCCCTTGGCTCCAGCAATCCCCCACATTGCTTTCCGACCACATCGTAATTCTTTTTATGAAAGCATTTAATGTAGAGTAGCACAAAAAGCCAATGGGCAACTGGCCACTTTAAAAACATGACTAACATTATTTAAACAAAATGTATTATAAACATTAAGCAGTTAAAATCTGCAACTATTAGCAATTCTTATAATGGCTATTAACTGTCGATTATTATATTCTGTATTTATCCGTTACAAAGCTTAATAAAAATTGCTTAACTTACAAAAATCTAAATCTGCAACTGTGTGAATACAGCACACTCAACAACAACAACAAAAATGACCTGTGAATTCATGTAGGATGTGCTACGTTAAGTAGAATTTCTGGGCACGAGTAGATCAGAAAGAAGATGAAGAGAAACAGGATGAGAACACTGGAGCTGCAGCGCTAGGAAATTAAAAACCCTGATTGGACAGCTCTTAGCCAATCAACATTTATATGGGCGTCGGCCTACAGGGGAAGGCAATGAGTGCGCTATTGTTTGTAGTACCTTGTTCTTTGAATGAGTTAGGAGGGAGGACATTGACGGCACTGGCTTTATTAAGTAGCTTATCCAGTTGTGATTGTTCTTTGCATTCTGGTACTTGCAGCCCTACCATAATAATGGCACGGTGACGGCGCAGACATAAGATCAAGGATGATAAGAGGAATTCATAACTACTGATGGGATAGGTTCACTTTGAACCAAGGTGCGGGGTTGAGTGGTCTCAATGAGGAGACAGAATCACAGGGGGTGAGGGAGCTCTTATATATGTGCACTGGACTAGTGAGCAAGTTAATATCGGCTTAGGTGCGCTGGGCCGCAGCCGTGGCGCTAGACACAGATAGGAAACCTGCCACAATGCCATCAGTGGCCGGACTAGCATTCAAAAGAACATTTCCTCAGGGGCACTGCACCTGGTAATTGAACGTCACCTGCTGTGAGAGAGGGAGTGAATGAGGACAAGTGAGCGCCTGAGTGAGAGAGCAAGTGAGTGAGCGAACGAACGAACGAACGAACGAACGAACGAACAAACAAACGAGTAAGGGAGGAATGTTTCAGTGCAACAAGAAGCGGCTGAGCTATGTACGTGCAGGACTTCAATGGTCTCCTGTGTAAATTGGGATGAGCAGGTGCACCCTGGGCCTTTAGGCCGATCTTTCAAGAGGCAAGAGGAGCGAGCCAGTGAGGGAGTGCTTGAGGTAAAGAGGAGGGTGTGACTGGGTGAATTAGTGATGGGGTGAGACTGCTTACATTGTGTAAGCATGCCCTCAGTGGAGTTTCCACCCAAGAATGAAATCAGGGGCAAGGGAAGAAACAAGCTCCCCTCTGAATGAACTCTCCGGTGAAAAGTCCAAATTCCATCCAGTGTTTTACATCATGTCTGTAGCCTGGGGTAGCATTTAATCCTTAATTGGACATTTCTGGTCATGTATAAAAAGGATCAGGCTGATTTTGATTTTAACTGCTTATGTGATTAAAAGAGGGCGCGGGAGCCTCTCTATTCAGAATGAACATGGGTCAAATACCCTGTTCTATGGATTTTCTACCACTCGGAAGGGTCTGCAACCACGTTTTAGCTCACTGCACCCTTCACAGAGGAGAAATACCCATTTGCATATCAGCCTGGTCCCACGCACAAGGGCAGTCCAGCACTGAAATGCCAGGCAATTTTCCTCTGAACAAGAGTAACATCAGCAACCCCGGACACATGTTGCAGTCTTGTGGGGCCTCCTCAGTGAGGTGAAGCTCAGCCTCTCTAAGGCACAGTGAGCAAGGGTTCCATGTCTGGATTACCCTGGGTTACTTAGGATTAAACCCCCAGTTTTACAAAATTACAAGGCGCGTGGGAGCCCCTCTATTGAGAACCAACATGGGTCAAATACCATGTTCTATGGATTTTCTACCATTCAAGAGGGTCTGTATCCAAGTTTTAGCTCACTGCACCTTTTTCACAAAGAGAAATATTCATTTGCCTATCAGTATTTGTGCCAAGCACAAGGGCAGTCCTGAACCGAAATGCTATGGCAATTCTCCTCTGAACAAGAGTACCGACAGCAACCCCAGACACATGTTGGGGTCTTGTCCTCAGTGAGGCGAAGCTGAGCCTTATGTGATTAATTATCTATTAGTCCACGAGAACATAGACACTCAGGTTTAAATCAATGCTTCTTAGAGCATTGACATGACGAGTTAGAGCAACAAGTACGAAACCCCATCTTGTTTCTCTTTAACTTCTGCAGCAGTATATCAGTGTGCTTGTGTCTGTAACGCTTTGCAGTGGAGTTGAAACAGAATGTTTTTTTTTAAAATGGAACTATGCCGTCACAACTGGTACATAGTAAAAATTCATAATATTTTTTATTTAGACACCCTTTTCACCCCATATATATGTCGGGGGGTGGGTACAGTATATAATGGATGAAGGGAGGGGCTGTGGGGGGTGTCCCCACATACACATTGGGTGAAAAGGGGGTCAAAATAAAAAAGGTCTGCATTTTCAGGGGTCGCAGTAAACTGATTGAAAGCAGCCGCAACAGAGGCATTCCCAGAGGTGGGGTCGAGCCTACTATTTGGAGACCCACATTGTCACTGTGTGTGTCCTGCAGGAATGTCGCCATCACACGAGGCCACTTTTTCTGTATGGGTGGAGGGGGGGGTGGATGTGGACAGGATCCGCAAAGGCATCTGGGGTTCTGACAGAACTTGTAAGGGATCTGAGGGCCAGATGGAATGTTCTACAGATGGGGTTATCTTCTATTTGTCAGGATACCCCATAAGGAAAGGGACTAATCCGTCCAATAAGAGTTGCTGTCTGTTTTGCATTGAGTGAAACGTTGTTTTGGAAACATAAGAATGACCACCGAGCTTCATATTTGACACATATCTTGGTGATAATACAGTTGCATGCTGGAATCACTAAGTATATATTGCACACTGGGCTTGGTGAACATTTCATTGTCACAATACTCACCCTAACATTAAAGAGTTTGTAACCATGAACAATGTATACTCATTCAGACAGGCTATTGCTTTGGATGCGAGGAGACTGACGCATCTGTCTTTAACTCCTTTTTGGCTAGAACCTCACTAAATTAAAGAAGAGGAGTGTCATGGTTTTAGGGTAAGGATATCTGTGTATTTGGAGCCGTGTAATCACTTAAAGCACAGACATTGAGCCTTTACGCTGCCCATCAAACTGAGCATTAACTCGGATGTGCCATCTACAAAGTGCCCATGAAGCGAGCCTGCAATGTGCCATTACACATGCTTGTTCCTTGTATAGGGTAGCCAAAAGCATGATCACAGAATGTATATATTGTATTGTACTTATCATTTAAATAGCACCGTTTACCATTATTATAGTCTCAATGGGCTGTTATCAAAGGTCTTCTCCAGAGATGTAAAATAGAGCAGGTCTGATTTTCAATATTACAACTTGTTGTCTAGGATGTGGGTTCAGAGGTCATCCTTTACTTGTACGCTTTGGCTAAAACCACCAGGACTCAAACAATTGGGAGGAAAGTAAACATAAAAACATTTACGGAACAAACATGGCTTACACATCTGCCTGCAAAAGGGGCCTGTCCAGCAGCAGCATGTGGTGCAGCCACAGCTGGAATACTCTGCTCACATCTGATCACCACAATGTAAGCAAAAGCTGCTTGAGCGGCAAAACGTTGGCATCATCTCCCGAATGCAACCAAAACCATACAAAAATACCTTTAATTAGAGATAATCATAGCTGGCAAAAATGAAGATGCTATTTACAATCAGTTGATGCCGGAAAATGTTCCCAAACTCATAATTAAAGCAGCTGTGGGCCAAACAGGGGTTCCGGTGGCTTCAACTCTACCCGCCCAGTTACCTTGGGCTTCATAGTGCCACAAGAGTCCCACTTGGCATTTTATAACCTCATATGGAGACATGATGTAATGTAGGGACATGATGTAATGTTCAGATTAAGGCAATGAGCCAGAGTGCATTGATGGTTGCTACTACGATCCGGCAATCACAAAAAATTTATTTGAGGAAATACTAGTGCCTTCACCGGCTCTGCAACAAACACAGACTCATGGGCCTGGCCAGAAAGCGCCACACAACCATCCATGGCCTGCCATGGTGTTGACACGTAGACATGGCGCAAGGAGCCCAGCTCCATCTGGTGGTGCTGATTCTCTCGCCAGAAGATCCCACGCCATTAGCCTCCTGCTCTGGGAATTCATACAACGGGTTTTGGAGCACTGAATTATTGAGTTATTGGTATTGCGGCATCAAAAGGGGTGGGCAATGTCAGATGAGGAAGAACTTTTATTGTTATTATTATGGTATTCATTGAGCATGGACCTCCCTTCGAGAAGCAACTGAGAGCTTCACAGAGGCACACAACAGTACAGAGGCATAACAGAGCGCTTTTCAGACATAACAGAACAGATATACAGAGGAGGGTAGGATACAGAGGGGCACACAGGAGGGGTACAGATCTGCAGGTTAGCAGGGAGGAGATTGGCGGACGGCATCTAGCATGTCAGGTGGCACGGGGGCGATGTGATGGCCTAGGTATTGAGAAGGAGAGACTCCTTGAAGAGGTTGGTCTTGAGCTATTTTTAGAATTGTAGGAGCGTGTGGGCGAGTCTGATGCTGACGGGGAGGAGATTTTAAAATCTTGGGGATGTGGATTAAAATTGGCTACTATAACTTCCTGTGTCAATCATGATTCTGGGGAAAGGCAACGGTGAGCCATGCTCTAAGCGATTTCCCGTCCCCTCATAATGGTCAGCTAGCTGGAGCAAGCACTGGGTGGGTCCTTTTGTGCTGGAAGTCTCATCTCAGAGCACACCCCGGGAAAGAGAGGGAAATTCGCACCTCAAGGAACCTGTCATGGAGCGCCATCCAATTAAAGCCATGATGGCTTGTGGTGTACCAACATCCAAATCCAAAATGTTTAGGAAACATAACTACACTTGCTGGCTTCCCCATCACCACATTTGAAAGGAAAATGGAATCCCAGGTGCACGCCCTTATTAGAGAGCAGCAGTTTTGGCAGGTAAGAGAAATAAGGGCCAGTGTAAGAAAGTGATCCGACCACAGTCAGTGGTGGAAATGGAAAAAATGTGGTGGGAGATCCCTCAAGGTCCGGGTGGGGGGCAGAGTTTGGGGGGGGGTGTGCCTGAGGAGGCAGGGTTGGGGGGCAGAGCTGGCAGTTGACCTCCGATCAAAGGAAATGTCCAAAATAATAGTTTAAAACAGCGCAATTTCTTTATATATGAATTCCACTTTAAACCACTTCCATGGCACTGGTGATGAGTTACTTCACTATGCGGATAATAGTTTTGACCAGTGTTGCTGAGTAAATATTATTTAAAATACACAATTTGTATCCCATTTTATAAAAATAAAAAAAAAAACATTGGGTACTATTCAAACAGTGTGTCATTGTTCCAATGTTAATAGGGCTATTTATTTATTCGTGCAATATTTGTGGGTACCTGTATATTTATTTATTTATGCAAGGTTTGTCGGATACAAGCATCCGACAAACCTTGCATAAATAAATAATCTGAGTCCATGGATCCGACAAACATTACATAAATAAACCGGGTCGTGGCCGAGGACTGTAACTTCCACTGGTGACCCCTCACACGGGGTCACCAGAGGAAGTTACAGTTTGCTTGTCCTGCAGCTGTGACCTGGACCAAAGTCCTGTAGGTGGGCGGAGCAGCACCTCAGCAGCTCATTGTCGCCACGAGCACTCTGCCGTCGCAGACTTTTTTGGTTGGTTTATTTATTTATTTATTTAATTTGCATGTAACCCAGTGCAGAGCATGGGTTTGGGGTTTGTGGTGGCTAACTCTGGCCGGATCCCGAGATCCAGCTACATGTCTGGTGCCGGATCTCGGATCCGGCGAGAGCCGGCCCAATGACCAGCACTGAAAACGGTTACAGAATTCGGTTAAGGTGGGGGAACAGGGATGTTTTCAGAGCAGACACTCTGTCTTTCAACTCCATGGCTCCGATTCCAGCCACTTCCCACTTCCCTCTAGTACTACATCTCGGGAGGATAGCTCAGGGGCAACATGCTTGTCTTGGAAGCAAGAAAACACGGAGCAACACAGGTCCGTTCCCCGGGTACGCGCTTAGAAACCTCTGGGTATTAAGCGCATTATAAATAACCGATCATATCCTAGCATATATCTTTGATTTTAAGGCAAATGCGTTCATGTGCGATTCCCTTTCTCTCACCCTTCTGTTTCGTAAAGCTCAGTATACTCTTTGAGTAAAGTGCATTGTTTTGTTTCCTTAACGCCAGTGATCGAAGTGAGCGGGAACATTTGGGAGACGTGTTTGATGCTTTTCTTTTTTTTTGTTTACCATTCCTCTGCTTTTTACGGCCATATTCACCATTCTATATAGAGGATTTGTCCATTCATGTCCCTGTGCAAGTGTAAAGTTGTAATAGGAGCCTTAGTTACTAGTCACTCAGACCATTGCAATGCCCCAGCCGCAACCCGCATGATGCTCTATGCTTCCGCCTACCCTCTCCAATGCCGAGACCACAGTTCCACCACTTTTTCCGGGACACTTCTACCACTGCTTAACGCTGGCAAGCAAATGAAAGGTCAATGAGGAAATCTTGAGAAATCGCAAATTTCGAGGCATCCTTCACATTTAAGAAGTGCACAAAGCATGCAGGCGCGGGCACTGGAGGATAAATCAGCGGCAACGTGCTCTCCTTGGAAGCAAGACTACACGGAGCAACATGGGTTCGATCCCCAGGTCTGCGCTTAGAAACCTCTGGGTATAAAGCGCATAAATAACCGCTCATATAACATCACGCTCATAAGGGGTCGGGCGTTTTTGTACTTTATTTACTATTGCTGTCCGTGGGGCTCACCAATGCCACCCTCTTCCCAGGCATCCCGCTACGTCATTCATACCCTCGTACAATCGCCATTGCCGCGGGCAGCACGACCTGCGTTTTATGTTGCTCTCATTTCTAGTCCTTTCTTTCTCAGGAATCCCATTAATGCTGCGCAGCTTTTCAGGCTGCGGTTGGACTGTCCCTCCTGCAACAGCTCGAGTCCCTCACAAGCTGCCTTTCATTAGGGCTCAGGGTAGGGCACGTGCTCCCCTGTGTGGCCTGTGACCCTTGCTCCCTGCATCCGGAAGCCATTCGCTGACCTGAGTGCAGCTTTCAACGATGATTTCTTGGACTCGCCCCAACGGGCTCGGGCGTCTTTTGATCCTATCTTCTTCTGCTTTACCTTTGACCTCTTTTATCATTTTCCCCCACATGCCGGAAGTGTATTCTCTTCTGTGTCAAAGCGTCCATGTGCAGTATCCGCAATAGTTCAACTCTGTTCCAGACTTTTTTGGACAAAGGTCCACTAGGTTGCTTCTTCCCCTCGTCCAATCCCGTTGTGGTTCATCAATTTACACTATTGCACTTCTAAATACATGTTTATTTTTTTACATGTTTATATAGATCACACCACAAGCTATCTTGCACTTCGACGCTTAAATAAGAAGTCCCTGTTCTCCAGCGGTGCTAATGTTTACAATGCCAGAAGGCTGAAAAGCTGAGTCGGCCCGGTCAGTCTTTGAACCTATGACCAGCAGGCAGTTTGACCGGCGCATAACCCAATAAGCATAGGCACTTCTTCTATTCAATATCACCAAGAGGAACTGTCACAAGAGCTCAAATAAAACATGTATTTGCTTCTGACACAAGGCGTGTTGGGAAAACGTGGCGTGCATGATCAATGTATTTGTTTAATCAATATTGGTGCAATTGACATTTATCTTGCATGATGCTATAATAACTCATATTTAACGTAAACTTTTTTTTACGGAGCTAGTGCTGGAATTTTGGCGGGATAAATTTTTTGTGGCTGATGGGTAAAGAAGGAGAAAAGAAGCCGGCGGAGAAGCAACCTAAATGATTCAACATTGCACATTCAGGCTCTTCCCAGACCCTGCAGGCTTACACATTTTTTAGTGTTTTGCCCAAAATATATTGGAATGCTCTCCTTCCTTCGGTCAACAGTAGCGCAGTTCATCGCCGTCGCTAAAGCTGGGAGAGCCTGAGCTCTCAATGCTAGGGCCGAGCCAGGGCCCAGCCAGGGCCCAGCCGGGGCCGAGCCATGGGGTCTGGCCTGGCTCTTAAGGCCAAACATGAGCCGAGCAGAGGAAATGGGCGTGAAAAACCAGTGGGCCTTTATCAGGGCGGGGGGGCAAAGAAAAGGGACCGGCACATGGAAAAGAGGGGAAAAAGGGGCTGGGGCAAGGAAAGGGACTGGGGGCGACAAAGTAGGCTGGGACAAGAGAGGGCTCTTGGGGGATGAGCACAGGGACTGAGGGGGTAGGAACAGGGCTTGGCGAGTGCGAACACGGGCTGGTGTTACTTGGGGCGGGGGTTTGTCCCAATATTTTTTTGTGGCGCAGGGAAGGAGGGACAGAAAGGTGGCTGGCAGCACTCGGGGTGAGGTGGAGGGCATTGTGGATGAGTGTTTTTTTTAAATACCTTTTTATGTTTTTCTCAGATGCCGTAGGCAGCAGGTGGGGCTCGCGGATGACCCCTGCTTTGGGCAGGCAGTAAGCTGAAAGGAGGGTCAGGCCAGAGCCCCGGTTGTGACCCGTGCTGCCCCGAGCCACACGGGGCTCGCCAGCTCTAGCTGGCGCTGGCTGCTCTTCTTTATTCATTGATGTGCGTCCCTCAGTGAAGATGATCCAACAGCACCAGCCTGAGGCCCGGATCCATTCTGATGACGTGTTGCCACACCTGAGGCTGAAGGCGAGTCCAGAAATGCACAATCAGTTCACAGAGGGCCTAAGGAATATGCCCTACTGGGTGGACCATTAACTGAGATCCCGGCCACGGGCAGCTCCAACAAGAGCGAACTCCCATTCCTGCTTCATCCACAACCTGGCAGCTACCCCAACACCAGGAAAGAAAGTGGGCAATTTGGGGGGTCTAGATTGATGCAGGCTTCTCCTTTTCTTAGCTTACAAATGATTACCCTCATGCAGATTCCAAATCCACAGCTTGTCCTAATACTGAGATGTGTAGAGGTCAAGCATCCTAGAAAGCTCACTGGAGTCCGGATGGCATCGGTTCTGCGATATTGCAACTGAGTCTGCCGCAAGGCCCAAAGAACGAGACACCAAAGTGCTGGAGATACAATATCAGCTAACTAGGGTCTCCCTGAACTTTATAAAATCAGACCATCTCAGCCAAGCCTTAAAGGAATTCTACTGGATCTACACATCGTTGACAAAGATTTTGGGGGGGGGGGCAAAGGACTTGACTAGCTAAGGAAACTCCCCTCACACATAGTACATGGTGATTAATGCGATCAATTGGAGGCTATAAACAGTAGATGCAATGCACTTCCGAGTCACACTAGGCTGGCAAGATACTGTGGAGTCGAGTAAATAGGAATGTGAGACGAGAGAGGGTCCAGGTAAGAGATAGTTATTGTTACATTGTTATTGTTTTACAGCATTTCTAACTACTCAGTGCTGTTTTTAATGAGTTTTACTTTTCCTACAAGGTGCACGACTTCCATCACTTCTTTGGTAACGACGGTGTTCCTACGTTTGCAGTTAGTTTTTTTCCAGGTATTTTCAGGCGAGTGAGGTATATCTATTCAATGCTTATATTGTTCGAGGTGGACACTATTTGACCAGATATGGTACTTTGTTTGCAGCGGCCGTTTGTGGATAGCATTGTGGTGAACGGGTTAAACAGTCTGACCACAGTTCTTTTGAGTGATACAGGACCAATTTGTTTCGCGTCGGACGGAGCAAGATTGCTGCATTTACCATTTATGAGGCATTCTGAGAAGCTTTATTATTGCATGAGTGCTGGTATGGAGGTTTCACAGAAGGGCTAATTCGCTTTTGGTGGTTTGGAGTAAATAAGGTAGCACGGGTGATGGTTGTTAATGTTAGGCTTCTTACCTTTTTTTATATCTTTAATATTTCTAAGTTCCAACCAGCGGCTTTCTGGGAGCATGCCACGATCGGAATAGGAGGGTACCATCTTTCCATGCGTTTAGAGGGGTGACCACATTGTAAAGGGGGCTTTGAAATAGGATGCACCAAGGTGTTGTTTACAGTCAGGATTGGTTTCCAGTTAAAATGACAGATTTGAAAATGCATAGTGATACTCATGTGTGACAGTAATGGAATATTCTTTTTTCTTTTAAATTTACAGATAGATGACGGTATTTGCCCTGATGATGGGACTTGAGTGCCGAAACGCGTAGGATTTACTTTAACAGCTCATTTGTTGAATGCGTATTATTTGCCTAGATATTTTGACAACATATCAGAAAATGCTTCTAAAAAGTGCATTTTGTTTCTCTTTTTTTTGTAGAAAGAATGACCTTGTTTTCTCCCTCCTGGAGAGTGAGATAACAGAATATTGTGTTACCGGCATTGTCTGGCAAGTTATTTTGGCATTTGCCACCCCAATGCTGGGATTAGGTTATCTTTTGTGTACACAATCAACTTTCATTACAATTTTTGATTGGTGAATTATTACTTGAAATGCCAATACTGATCTATTTTTATTTCTGTTTATCAATAGGGCATCATTAAAATGTTGTGTTGATATGCATCTTGAAATTGTTAGTGTTGAATGAGTAGGATAGTACATCCACACCAGATGTGAGTGGGCAGGTAGGGTTCTGAACTCTTTAGGTTAAGGCACTTTTTTGGTAAATTCGCTGACCAACCCAACTGCAAGCCCATCAAACATGGAGTTAAATCCATGAGAATAATCAACAAATCCCCATTGGCAGGAACTAACGCCACTGGTCGCCTACCAGACTGACCGCACCACTACCCCACATCCAGGGAGAGGGCTGCACTTCAGGACTCAACAGACAATCAGCACTGTCCAGTGGCCACAAGGTGCCACCTTTGCCCATTACGCAATATTAATGAATACAGAAATGAGCCGGTGCAACCTCAGGCTATAAGTGATATTGCAGTTCCCCATGATGGCGACACATGTCTAAACACAATTGATTCACGGAATGTATTGATGTCATTCCATTGTGCCCTTCTGGGCATGTACATCAATCTTATATTAATATTTGCATTCAATTCCATTGAAAAAAGCTGGGGAATGCGTGGGGGTCCAGTAGATGGCTGATGGTAGTTGTTGATTTAAGACCCCTGAAGCAAATGTTGGCATTTGTTAGATTTTGTTTCAACCAGCATCCATGTGGTAGCACTGGTCTATGACCCACAAGAATGACCAGATCATACGACTGTTCATTCCCACTTTTTCTAGTTAACAAAGAAGTGCATTCTGGGAGTTGCAGTCTTGGTTAACTCCAACACATTTGACGTGATACCAATGATTTGTAAAAGTGTTCCATGAGTGCCACAAGTGCACAAGGAAACACAATTAACACATGTGCTCTTACTTTCCAGTAGAAGAAAAAGCATACACTCCAGAAACCACTCCACTTGGATGGAAGGTGCTGTGATGTCTTTGCTGTCCAATGGTGCTGACAGGCCCAGATCTACAACCCCGACCATTTCCCAGCAGGGAACGCCTCTCAAAATCATGAACTTGCTTAAGCTGCGCTGTCCCCTTGATATGACCACGGAAATTCGCTGCAGGTAATCACCACCTCACCCTGAGTTTCGTATACACTAAGCCAACCTGCCCCTTTGCCATAACCTTTGGGAATTTGGCTGCCGGCAATGAACACCCTTGCCTAACTCTCTGTGCTGACCCTGCACTAAGCCGTGCTGCCCCCTTGACACGGCCAAGACAGGAACTCGGCTGCAAGCAATCACCACCTTGCCCAGATTTTCTTGTATACTCTGAGCCGGGCTGCCCCCGAACAATGCCAAGACAGGAACTCTGTTGCAAGCAATCACCACCTTGCCCTGATTCTCTTGTATACTCTGAGCCGAGCCACCCCCCTGACATGGCCAAGACAGGAACTCGGCTGCAAGCAATCACCACCTTGCCCTGATTCTCTTGTATACTCTGAGCCGGGCTGCCCCCCGAACAATGCCAAGACAGGAACTCGCTGCAAGCAATCACCACCTTGCCCAGATTCTCTTGTATACTCTGAGCCGGGCTGCCCCCCGAACAATGCCAAGACAGGAACTCGGCTGCAAGCAATCACCACCTTGCCCTGATTCTCTTGTATACTCTGAGCCGGGCTGCCCCCCTGACAATGCCAAGACAGGAACTCGGCTGCAAGCAATCACCACCTTGCCCTGATTCTCTTGTATACTCTGAGCCGAGCCGCCTCCCTGACATGGCCAAGACAGGAACTCGGCTGCAAGCAATCACCACCTTGCCCTGATTCTCTTGTATACTCTGAGCCGGGCTGCCCCCCTGACAATGCCAAGACAGGAACTCGGCTGCAAGCAATCACCACCTTGCCCAGATTCTCTTGTATACTCTGAGCCGGGCTGCCCCCCTGACAATGCCAAGACAGGAACTCGGCTGCAAGCAATCACCACCTTGCCCTGATTCTCTTGTATACTCTGAGCCGAGCCGCCCCCCTGATATGGCCAAGACAGGAACTCGGCTGCAAGCAATCACCACCTTGCCCAGATTCTCTTGTATACTCTGAGCCGGGCTGGCCCCCTGACAATGCCAAGACAGGAACTCGGCTGCAAGCAATCACCACCTTGCCCTGATTCTCTTGTATACTCTGAGCCAAGCCGCCCCCCTGACATGGCCAAGACAGGAACTCGGCTGCAAGCAATCACCACCTTGCCCTGATTCTCTTGTATACTCTGAGCCGAGCCGCCCCCCTCACATGGCCAAGACAGGAACTCGGCTGCAAGCAATCACCACCTTGCCCTGATTCTCTTGTATACTCTGAGCCGAGCCGCCCCCCTGACATGGCCAAGACAGGAACTCGGCTGCAAGCAATCACCACCTTGCCCTGATTCTCTTGTATACTCTGAGCCGGGCTGCCCCCCGAACAATGCCAAGACAGGAACTCGCTGCAAGCAATCACCACCTTGCCCAGATTCTCTTGTATACTCTGAGCCGGGCTGCCCCCCGAACAATGCCAAGACAGGAACTCGGCTGCAAGCAATCACCACCTTGCCCTGATTCTCTTGTATACTCTGAGCCGGGCTGCCCCCCTGACAATGCCAAGACAGGAACTCGGCTGCAAGCAATCACCACCTTGCCCTGATTCTCTTGTATACTCTGAGCCGAGCCGCCTCCCTGACATGGCCAAGACAGGAACTCGGCTGCAAGCAATCACCACCTTGCCCAGATTCTCTTGTATACTCTGAGCCGGGCTGCCCCCCTGACAATGCCAAAACAGGAACTCGGCTGCAAGCAATCACCACCTTGCCCTGATTCTCTTGTATACTCTGAGCCAAGCCGCCCCCCTGACATGGCCAAGACAGGAACTCGGCTGCAAGCAATCACCACCTTGCCCAGATTCTCTTGTATACTCTGAGCCGGGCTGCCCCCCGAACAATGCCAAGACAGGAACTCGGCTGCAAGCAATCACCACCTTGCCCTGATTCTATTGTATACTCTGAGCCGAGCCGCCCCCCTGACATGGCCAAGACAGGAACTCGGCTGCAAGAAATCACCACCTTGCCCTGATTCTCTTGTATACTCTGAGCCGAGCTGCCCTCTTGACATGGCCAAGACAGGAACTCGGCTGCAAGCAATCACCACCTTGCCCTGATTCTCTTGTATACTCTGAACCGAGCTGCCCTCTTGACATGGCCAAGACAGGAACTCGGCTGCAAGCAATCACCACCTTGCCCTGATTCTCTTGTATACTCTGAGCCGAGCCGCCCCCCTCACATGGCCAAGACAGGAACTCGGCTGCAAGCAATCACCACCTTGCCCTGATTCTCTTGTATACTCTGAGCCGAGCTGCCCTCTTGACATGGCCAAGACAGGAACTCGGCTGCAAGCAATCACCACCTTGCCCTGATGCTCCTGCGCTTGTCGTTTATGCACAGACTTTAAGCTGCCATCTGATCATCACGTGGGACATGTCTAGCTGTAGGCACTTACCCATCCACCCCAATAGAAACGCCAAGGAAATCATACAATACTTGCAAGTTCTACCACACCCAGCAGAGCATATAACATTCAGTTTCATCATTAAAAGAATATCTTAAGAATACACACTCCCATGATGCTCCTGACCAATACAATTTTTTTAAATGATGAAGAAATGGCTTCCTTGTAACCACTGGCGCGGTCCGATTCACGCATTTATAGGGAGCCCCACGCTGCGCTCACATCATTCAGTAGCAAGCACCGAACTCCCTGCTGGATCACAAATTTGCTTTTCTTGGCACTGCGGCTAAACCAATTGTCATATTCTCCATTCATCAGTAGTTGGGCTTAGAAGGCGTGGGCGGCCTTTCGTTCAATACAGCTGGAACCCATTAGCCGTTTCCTTTGGTTACAACTGTTGCAAAAAGAGCTCCCAAAAATCCGGATGCATCATTTGCCCGCACCATTGCTGCTGATTTTTCCGCTTAACTTCAAATGTACTACCTTGATAATGCTGACATTGGTGTCCCAAAATGTAGTTCAAGTTTTGCATGTCCCGCCACAGAGTTGGTCCTGGTTGGCAACAAAGAAGTATCGTCACTTTGTTCTACGAGCCCAACCGGCCTCCTCGTGAAGAGTTGCTATGGACTCCAGACTTCAAATAATTCTATTTGTTTAAGTGATGGACAGTTGGCTTCTGATGCCTGCAGAGAGGCCATTTAGGGACATCCCATATCATTCTCATCATCAAACCAACTGTATATGTTATTTTCCTTCCCCTTGTAGGTCTGTGCACGTCGTTTCACTGAACATGCGGTTGGAGACTTCTGACATGTTCTAAAGCAATCCCCTTGATGGCTTGGTGCAACCACAAAGGCGTATCACGCATATGCCAGTCTACACACATGCAGAGAAGGATGCTTCATTTGCTTAACCTTTCCTTCCAACATTAAATAAGGCTTTGGTGCAAGATCAATACCTTTAGAGCAAATAATCCCAATCGCCTGGTGTCCCAATGACGTTGACTGCTCCTTGGCAATGGCATGACCGACATCTCCCACTACAATGGCGAAGGTTGCGATATCATGAGCTACCCGGCAACAGAGACTCTACAGTGAAACATGAACATTGCCCTTCCCAGTTCCATATTCTGCCTGTTCACTTCGAAGGCTTCTACGTCCTCTGATCTCCAAAAACAGCCTGCGTCCACCTCTGATCTCTTTTCTCTGTGACTCTTTTGGAAACCACCTGTATTAAATTGCGACCAAGTGACAACAAAAGCAGTGCGATTTTTCTCCACCACAGATGAGGCTTTTTTAAATATGTGAAGGATGCCTGATTCAGGAAGCATGCCGTTTCCCTGGAATGTTCAATCTGTTTGCTATTGTCCCATCCACTCTATCAACCTTGGCAAAGGCCATTGAGATAGTTCAGAGGATTTTGCTCATCCGACAGTAACGCGTTTGAATACTGGCCAAGTCGACCCAGCCCTTGACTCACGCAAGGTCGATAAAGTGAGAACCATTGAGTTGGGTAATAATAGTACCTATATTTATTTTTTGTATTTATTTGAAGAACAGGGATGCCAATTTTCAACAAAATTACATATTTAAAGATGGAGGAGGCATTCCCTCGAAAGGTGCCTGTACCATAACATAAAGATGAGAACAAGTAGTGAGACAGTTTACGAGGGTGTAAAAAAGTGGGACATATACCAGGGACAAAACAAACAGAAAAAAGAAAACAGGTGACTTACAACTGTTGTGACCAGTAGAAATCTGGCATGATGCGCTATATCAAAAGATGCTATTAATGTTATCCTGCATTAATACAAAATGGTACCAAAACGTATTCTGTCCTGCTCAATTGCCCCCCTCTGAATTCAGCAAAACAAAAGAGGCTATGGCTGAAAGGTTTAGAATTAATCTTAATTTCTGGCATTGCTCTGGGCAATCCTCCAGACCATCATTCTTCGCCTGTCAAGCCATTACAGAAGGGGAAAGACCATATGCAAATCAGTCTTGGTTCCACCCTAAAAGGGACAGTCCAGCCCAAACTGCTTGGTCACATCCCATCTGCAAGAGACTACAAGCATCCCCAGACATGCTTCAGCCCCTTTGAATTCAGTGCATTTTCGTCCTTAGGAAGCCGGTAAAATGGAAGAAGGTCCAAGAGGCAGCAGAACGAAATATTGCAAGAATTCGTGACACGATATGAGCAGTAAGATTGATGGCATATCGGTTGCATGCAATTTCAGCTCTGGTCTCTACTCCACTGCAACTGTTTCAGGTGTATTAACCGTGCCGACAGGAGAGGAGCTGGAAGGGGATTTGAGCAGGGACAAGAAGGTGGTGAGAAGGGGAATGGTGAGAGGGTGAGGAGATGATATGGTGGAAGGGGCAGGAAGCAGGGAAGACCGGGAGGTAACAGGGAGGGGCCCTTCGAGACGAGCAAGCTGAGTGGAAGGTGAGGAGGGAGACTGGCATGGGTGGGGGAAAACTGAAGGGGGCAGAGGGGCGTTGCCCCAAGCAAGGTCACGCAACACAGTATATCTTTGCGAACCCCAAGCATGGTGATTTGCATAAAAGCAAAGAGCATTTTGGGAACATAGGAATGCCTACAATTTGAAATTTGAAATATAACTGTGATAGTGATTCAGTAAGAAACGCCTTTGAGCGAGTAATGGAAGTTGATCTCTGCTCTTTTCATTGATTACGATACTCACCCTAACAAATAGATGTCTGAAAATGCCCATTTGGAAAACTTCTGAATAGGTTGCGGGACTTTGACTGTTTCTGCGTTCAGTCTTGTGCATTGAGTGTTCTCAATTGCGAGCTCCGTGTGTGACTCGGCTCGGGCACAGCTCCTGGAGTTTCCTAAGCTATTCCCTCCTCCTCACATCCCATGAGCAGAATCTGAATGTAGGCAACATGCTGGGGGATGACGGTTTCACAGAAAGGTGTGAGCTTCCATGTAGCTTCCATGTAGCGCTTCCATGTACAGCTGTCCTTTAGGGTGTGTCCACTGTTGGAAGGATTGCAGCAAGGGGAAGACAGGAGACTGCACAGGCCCCTGGAAACTCTTCGGAAGCCCACAAGTAAGTACTCGTACAGGCTTTAGCTTTTCTACTTTTTGTCCCCACACCACATTTCAGCCTCTCAGTCGGAGGTCAAATAGCCCTGGCATCAGTGCAAATGTGTTCACTGAAACCCCTGAGGGGATGGGCTGGTCAAAGCCATTTGACTCATCTTGGGTCCGTTGCTCAATGCATATCTATGTGATGGAACAATGGCTGCCACTTGGATGCAAGGGCTGGCTGTGGGTCTCGTGTGTCCACAGCCAGCCCCTCCCCAGGGTACAAGGAACCTACATGGCACCAGCCAGACGGAGTTGAGCTGGCAAAATATGAAGGCCATGTTGTCACTCACACTATGTTCTTGGTGAGGTTTGTAAATTGGGGACAGGTTAACAGTTGCATTGGGAGCACAGGATACCATGGGTTGCCGCGCCCTCCATCTCTGTTATCGGTGCACTGGCAGCCGGTCGTGGGAGCTTGAAAAAAGGCCCGTGCTCGTGGTGCCTGTTGTGTGTATCAAGTGAGATTTGTTAAAGCTTCCACTCATTCGGCGCGTGTGCTGTTAGATATGCTGGGATTTACCCCATTGCTTCATTGGCCAATGGGGTAAATCACAGCATATCCAACAGCACACCCGCCAAATGAGTGGAAGCTTTAACAAATCTCGGCTGTTTGTAAATTGGCCTCTGGACCCCTTCTTTTCCCTCATCACTAAGACATGCACCACTTCAGGCAACTGTCTGCCCATAAGTACGAAAACATAGTCAATGCACTCAAATAATTTGACGTTAGCTGTCAACGGCATGCCATAAATTGATTAGCCTCACCTTGCAGAAGTACTGGAGCTATGATCTTCCCTTAAATTCTGCTCCTTCAGCTCTGCTGTTGGGATCCTGTGAAAGGCTCTGCCCTCTCCCACCTCCCAGCTCCCCCGTTCGGAGCTCCTTCCTGTGCTTTGGCCTACCCCGCTGTGCAGCAGCCTTGCTGTGCATTGGCTGCACGAGCTCCTATACAAGTTCCTGTGAGGTGAGGAGTTTCCTGCATGCGTGTGTGGAGGCTAAGGGGGTCATTACGAGTTTGGAGGCAGCCATGGCGCTATTAGCTATTAGCACCATGGCTGCCTCCAAACCCGGGTCCATTCTGGTTGAATGGGGACTTACCGGGACATTCGGACCTGTGCGGACCCGGTAAGTCCCCATTCAGTCAACCAATCCCCATTCCCATTTCAGCCCCCATAGGGCTCAATGGGTATGGGGAAGGCGCTAATAACGGGCCCACAAATCGCAGGCCCGTTATTAGCTCCAAGGTCCCTTAACGGGTCCCGCTAAGAACGGCGGGTGAGACCAGCCGTTCCTGCTGGGACCCGCTAAGGGACCTCGGAATAGGGTGGTAAGGGTTTACCGGCACCGCCTTCCTTAATGGTGACCATTAAGCCTTACCGCCCACCTCGTAATGACTCCCTAAATCGCTTAAATCTAGAGGATAATTTGGCTAAGGCTGGGCTCCTCACCCCACAGAATAGCACAACTCGGCTGGATTTCAGATACATCAACAAATAGTGTCAATTACATGTAAATATTTCTCATACGTTTTCATTTTGGCCATGCTGAAAAAAGAACTGGTCTTTTCTTCTCGGTAGGTGCATGAACACAGCCCTAATTGTAAAATAATAGGGTTTAGCACAGCTGGTCAAACAGTTGCTACTCGTAAATCCTCCCCATTCCCGGGCCTCGTGCTACAATAAACCCCCACCCAGTGATTACCAACCTGACGTTTGGATTCCATCAAGAAACAACAGGAGAATTAACTCCTGCCACATGTCAGTGATCTCTGCCAGTGCGGAGGTTAACAGCCCTATAAACAGTCCCAGAAAAAGCACAATAAAGTGATACAGGACACAAGGCAATAAGAATCAAAGTCAGAATTCACATCCCCTCCTGGGCTACATGTGTCAGATTTATGGAGAGGTGGAATCCGCGAACTCTAATGACATTTCCCCTGGAATAAATTTGAAGGCCCGGGAAGCTGAACCACTGGCGAGTTCATGGCGAGGAGGCCGGGGTACAGACGAGGTCCATGTGCCACATGACATCGTTTTGCAGGAAGCGAAAGCTTGTCCAGAGTGAACTCCCCTGAACCGATTATGCCCCGGAAAATTTACGGAGGAAACACTTCATAATTTTGCGGAGCAGGAATGCAGGTGAGGAGGAAATGAAACAAGTGTCCTGCACAGCTGCTTCGCCCTGATGGTTTCTTCATCAGAGGGAATTGAGGGTGTACTTGCCGCCTTGATGGCGAGGGACCGACCGGACGGGCTGGTCCTTCAGCAGCGGCAGTCGACAGTGCTTGAAAGGTGAACTCCCGGCAGAGCTGTGTGAGAAATGCTGCCACTGGCCGAGGCACTTCAGCTCTCCTGCGCATGTCTCTGGTAATAAAATGGCGCATGAGGTGTGAGGTAGCTTTACATGACATTCAAAGCCGGAGAACTGGATCCAGCAAACGCAGGCAGTCACAGATTTGCGCTGTGGCGGTGCATGCGAATTATAGCAAAACATGAGAACCCATTATTGGGGGGGGTTTACATTATTCCTGTAATTTCTGTGATTTTGTTAATAATCTTTCCCAGAGGAATCAGAGCATGCAAAGTAATCCTATTGCAGAGAATATACGGAGATCCTATTTCTTAGAGACTTTTCCCAATCCTGAGATTGAGGAAATTGAGGATCGGATCCAGAAGTTATCTAGTCCCAGAGCTCCGGCCGAATAGGCTAAGGAAGTGTATTATTAAAGCGGACTCTGCTTTGTGGGCTACAATCTTATTTTTCTTGTTTAAAAACATCTTAATGAAGAAAGTAACTCCATCTTCATGGAAGAATTCTCTAACCGTACGAATTCATAATAAAGGGGACTGCGCCAATCCTGCTGACGACCGCCCAATAGCTCTGCTTGATGTGGAAAGCAAACGTTTAGCATCTTTTGTCCTTAGTGGCTTGGACGCCTGGGCGGTTAATACAGGAAGATTTAGGGCCTCATTACAAGTAGGGCGGTAAGGGTTAGCGGTCACCAGTAACAAGACCGGTGCCATTAAACCCTTACTTCCCTACCACGAGTTCCCTTTGCGGGTCATTCCTTAACGCCTGCTTTTAGCAGGCGTTAATGACGGGACCCGCAAAGGGACTCCGGGGTCAATAACGGTACCGTAATTTATGGTACCGTTATTGCCGCCTTCCCCCTTCCGATTGAGCCCTATGGGGGCTCAAATGGGAATGGGGAATGGCCCTGGTGAATGGGGAATTACCGGTCCCTCCAACCTCGGAATGGACCGGTAATTACTCCATTCACCAGGCCGGAGTTTGGACGAGTTCGGAGGCAGCCAATGCCACAAATAGAGGCGTGTTTACCTCCGAACTCGGAATGAGGCCCATAGTGAATATCAGCTAGGCTTCAGGAAAGGGGTGGGTACCCAACTGAATGTTTTTTTGCTTGGCTGCTTGTAAGAAAGGGCAAGGTTAAAAGACAGTGGACCGATCTACTTGTCTTCTATCGACTTCTCCAAGCTCTTTGATCTGGCCAGCTGGGCTCATATATGGAAAAAAAACTGCAATCCTGGAACGTACCAGGTTATTTATTAGCAATAATAGTACACCTACACAAAAGAACATACCTCCAGGTTAGGCTGAATATGCATGGACCCCTCACTGAAAGAATTGAGGTTTCAAGGGGTTTACGGCAGGGATGCATTCTCGCTCACTGCCTATTTAATCTCTTTTTGGCGGACCGTGAAGAAAGTCTGATACCAGCTGCGTGTGCTACCCCAAAATTAGGAAGCCTACCGATAAACTGGATGTCTTCCCTCCTGGCCTTCCATACCTGATAAATGCGACCTGTCAGTATGCTACAGCCAATGACTCAAAAATCATTCCTTCAAAAACACCCACAATGAGATTCACCTCTAACTTAAGGAAATCATACGGTTATACTTGGAGGGTTGAACATGTAGTAATAGGTCCATCTCCGCTAATAACATGTTTGGGTTTTACTGTTGACGCAAAAGAGCATTGCCAAACTATGGGCTGCAAGGCTGAAAGAAATAGCAATTACATTTGTAGCTCAGATGAAGAGACTTAACTTGAAAGCATTAGAATGTCTTGTTTGGGAGAAAGTCCTGAACCTGCCGGACTCGATGGCGATGGTAGCTGCGAGGTACGAGTTAGTAATAACAGCAATGCAAGGATTCCTAGAATGGAACGTATTAGCATTCTTCAGGAACCTATTGGTACCATCAAGCAACTTTGTGCACACAGATTTAAAGGTACAATTGCCCAAAAAACAGCATTGTATCCCTGCACCTGTTTGGCACTAGAGCTGAAAAGGATTCAACAAACTAAAGAGGAAGTGTGGTGAAAATCCCACCAAGGTCAATAAATGCTTATCCCTAAGGGACTGGAAAGATACCATTGATCCGATGCAGGAGTTACAAATCCATTCCAGTTTGCCCGGTGTTGATAAGCCTCTGAGGAATCGCCCTCGGTATCTTAAAAAATTCCCAAATTATTTTCTAAGAGGACTTTTGTTACGGTTTAGATGACTGCCCTTTCAACAAGAGAGATTTGTCACATGGTGGGCACTGACTCCAACTGTTGTGTATGATGTACAGACAATGTGATTAAATCTTCAAATCCTTTACTGGAGGACTGTATGGCATTGTGCACTTTGAGAGAATTGTGTTTTGGCAAATATGCACAAGATTCTAAGTGGCTTACTGAGACCCTCAAGTGGCAATGAAAATGCCTTAACTATTGCTGTTGTAAAGATTTTAAGTGTTATTCATGCAACTAATGTGAAGCAGTCATTATAACATGGGCTTCTCTTTAGGTGTAATCTTGTACATGTTGTTTTAACTGCTAAATTGTATTTTATGCATTTAAAGCCAGTACTGTTTTAATTGTTTGTCAAAATGTGTAAGGTTACTTGTTTAGCCAATTCACAAATTAAAAACTATATATATATATATATATATCTTCCCTTTTCCAGACAAGGTGCTTCCTGTCCTAATTGTAGGTAGAGTTGATATGGGGTGAGTCAAAGCATCAATCCCAGAATGCATTTTTCTGAACTAGAGGCCCAGGATTGGAGTAGCAGTGTTCCAGTGACATGGAGTCTTTTTGTCACCCCTTTTATGCACGTTCTCAAAAGTAGCTTTGGTTTTCCATGCATAGGACTCGAGTCCCCCGCCCCCCAAAGAGGCCCACCTTTAATTCTACACCATGTAGGCCTCACTCATTCAAGCCCACCACCCACCCCCCTTTTCCGATTCACCCTGGAAACAGGCACGTGACCCTACATAACTGTGGCGCGGGAACAACTTTAATTTGGAAAATAGAAAGAAATGTCGAATAGGGTTGCTGTGTTGTGAATTGAATTGATATTTTATTTCTTTCGCGCTCATACACAAGTATTTCAGAGCGCAAAATGTGCACAGAATTGCCCTTCAAAGGGCGCGCTGCTCTAGCCATCGCTTAGCGGGAAAGCAGCATATAACAGCATCATGGTCCCTGTAGACTGTAAAATATGATTGAAATGTTGCATTTCTCATACAGTGACTTCAAAGGTGATCAATATTCACCCCCACACACCTGACACACTCACAGCCAGCACCCTCTCATGCACGTCACATGTAACTAAACCATAATGCTGTCTAGTTTTGACTTGTGGGAAATGCTACATGAAAAACAATCGTAATTACAATCCTCATCATCACAATAACACTGATAGTATAGCGCTTTACCTGAGGGAGGGGTAATTATCGCAGTGATGGGCTATTATCCCAAGCTGAGATGAAC